>NC_064644.1:549760141-550999828 GCF_023864345.2 Schistocerca serialis cubense | reverse complement strand
ACTGTAGTTTTTCTACATACGTGCAGCTGAGAGCAAGTCGCGATTGAGATCTGTATGCCCTAACAATGCTGGAGCAGCAGTAAGCTACCCTGTTTGCTTCGTGCGGTGATATAACGTGCAGCTGACGAGATGTGTGCGGCGGAGGTGAGACGTGGGGGCGACACTTGTGAATCGATCATGGCCACGAAACGAATGCAAAAATCTAACGGTCTAGCGATCAGTCAGACGGATCACAATTTACTCTCTACCAGAGCCTGAAATCACGGTAAATTTCAGTGTGTGGCACACCCTTTCGCTAGTTGTACCAAGGACCAATGTGGCTCACTTATACGACAGAGTGCACAAGGGTACCAAACGTCAAGACTGGTAAACCAAAAATGAACACGTGTGCTCTCGGCAAACGAGTAGTCAGAGACGTTTGAAGTCACACTGCCGGTACAGTAAGAGCTTCACCACAGGCTCCCAGTCTACTTGCAAGTGAAGTCAGTCTCAGGACACGTCCCAGGCACCAACCACACATGCCAGAGCCTCGACCAGAAGTGCTTCCAGACCAAAGTCCAGCATCCGAGTGCTTCGCACCTCTCCAGAAAAAGTTCCGTTTTCCCGCAAAGTGCATGAACGACACCACCTTCATGCCATCTTGAGCCAATCACAGGGCTCTAGAGGCGCTAAATCTCCCTACATGACAGCAAACATTCATATCGAACCAGGGCAAAAGTTAAGAAACCTGTGTCTCTGAAAAGAAAAAAAAGGAAACCACCAATTACTAGCTTTTTTTTCAGTTGTGTCGCTTCCCATGGCATCAAGCAAACAGATACAAGCTCCAAGGCAAAGGTAATTTAGATAAAGATATTTAGGATTGTATCTGTGTTAGTCCTAGCTATGAGGTGTAATAAATATTCTATCTCTAAACGTTTCTCAGACACTGGGGTTTCTTATACTACGAAGGTGGGTGATGGAAGTTGTTGACAGGTTTGTTTGCAGTATTGGCAAACACGAAAACTTGTGATTTTTTATTATGCATGGCTCTTCACACAATGCCCGACTACACTGTGTAGATGTGTTCGTTCATACCGTCGCTCCCCAGCCCAGGCCTTGGGTAGCGCAATAGCAGGTATCTTGGCATTGTTCTGCCCTAGACCTGTCTCAACGAGGGGTTTGAAGGGTTTGCCCTGTGTGCCCCGTACGGCACAAGATTTACTAAGGGAAGGGTTCGCTGCTAACTGCTTTCAACTCCCAACATGCCGTTTCTACGAGCTAAGAACCATAAAAATACCTCATGCTTTTAGCGCCCTACCAACCTCCATCAACGTCTGCTCAGGCCATTAACTTCCTAAGAGTCTCATTCAAGGTGAGTCAGGTTGAAATGAAATCTTTAATAATTTTCCATATGGGGAAAATAGGTGAGAGAGTAATGTCCTCTCTCACTGTCCTTTACTTGCTGTTGATTTCTGCATGGCATGAACCAGAGGAAATCATTGAAAATAGTAGGAGAATCTTATCCTGACATGTGACTAAGGTATCTTTGCCAACCGGGATTGACCATGGCTAAAACACATCCTAGCTTGACCTCATTCATTCCAAGGATCATCCACTCACATGATGTGGCAAGCCAGAAAGAGTCCATCAAAACATTGCTGTGAGTAGTATGAATTAAATTAGAACCAGGCGTCATTGCTACATCACAGACTTCTGTTAAACATTTGATAGGTGGTTAAAATGTCTTCCATCAAAGAAATATATCCATTCACACTTCATCCTGAGGTCTAGGATGTCTAATGTTGCTAATCATTTACAATGTCCTGAAGTATGAACTATTCTATGCTCTATCACTCATTTCGTCTCAATCATCAAACACATACATTCTCAATGAATAAGGAAATCAGATGTGTAATCTGTTTGTCTTATTATTTAAGCTGTGTAAATTTGTGTGTGTTTTTTTTACAACATGAAAACAAATACAGGCACTTAATGAGAGCATTAATAAGTGTGGAGGAAAAAATATCCCTTAAAATCAAGAGAGTTCAATTGATACATACAAAAACAGAAAAAGGTACTACATAATGACATCACAGAAAAGTATCCTATCGCTCCCTCCACGAGAGTCCCTGGGAGACAAATTTTACTATTGAAAATGTCTCATAAATTGAGAACATGGCACTTATGCACACACACAAATCATGACTGGTAGGACTGAACAACAGCACTTTGCGCCAGAGTGGAATGGCCTCTCACTCAGAGCACGATGTGGCAGAAGTGGCGGCAGATGTTTCTGGTGTTCCCTGTCGTCTTGTAGCATCTGCTGTCTGGTCAACAACCGGTATATTGGGCAGCTTATGGACCGCAGCAGGACCTTTGGCCTCATCCTGTTCAGGCCGCAGTCAGCCGTCAGGAACTGTCGTGACAGTGTTGCATTTGACGTGCAACCTGCCCTGCGGCCTGGCGGGTTATTGGCCGCTGGGGGTTGTTGTCGGCCCACTGCCTGGGCTGGCTTGATACGCGCCACCTCCACTGGGGCTGCGTGACATAGGCGCATCAGTTGGCAGGCCATTTCAGTTGCAGTGGGTGATCCCCCACACCTGGGCTGCTACAGCTGCCTGCACCACTCGTCTTTCACTGGCTGGCGTGGGCCGTGACGTCCAGTCTGCCATGTTGGTTCTGGAGTCCGCACAATCCTCAAGTGTGGTTAAGTGCCTTATTCTCTCACAAATGTCATTACATGGATATAATCAATTTACAGAAAAGAAAATAATGATGAATAAAAAATGTTTTCAATGAATATACAGGGTGAGTCACCTAACGTTACCGCTGGATATATTTCGTAAACCACATCAAATACTGACGAACCGATTCCACAGACCAAACGTGAGGAGAGGGGCTAGTGTAATTGTTTAATACAAACCGTACAAAAATGCACGGAAGTATGTTTTTTAACACAAACCTACGTTTTTTTAAATGGAACCCCGTTAGTTTTGTTAGCACATCTGAACATATAAACAAATACGTAATCAGTGCCGTTTGTTGCATTGTAAAATGTTAATTACATCCGGAGATATTGTAACCTAAAGTTGACGCTTGACTACCACTCCTCCGCTGTTCGATCGTGTGTATCGGAGAGCACCGAATTACGTGGGGATCCAAAGGGAACGGTGATGGACCTTAGGTACAGAAGAGACTGGAACAGCACATTACGTCCACATGCTAACACCTTTTTATTGGTGTTTTTCACTGACGCACATGTACATTCCCATGAGGGGTGAGGTACACGTACACACGTGGTTTCCGTTTTCAATTACGGAGTGGAATCGAGTGTGTCCCAACATGTCAGGCCAATAGATGTTCAATGTGGTGGCCATCATTTGCTGCACACAAATGCAATCTCTGGTGTAATGAATGTCGTACTCGCTGCAGTGCATCTGATGTAATGTCGCCGCAGGCTGCCACAATACGTTGTTCCATATCCTCTGGGGTTGTAGGCACATCGCGGTACACATTCTCCTTTAACGTACCCCAAAGAAAGAAGTCCATAGGTGTAAGATCAGGAGAACGGGCTGGCCAATTTATGCGTCCTCCACGTCCTATGAAACGCCCGTCGAACATCCTGTCAAGGGGTCAGCCTAGTGTTAATTGCGGAATGTGCAGGTGTACCGTTATGCTGATACCACATACGTCGACGCGTTTCCAGTGGGACATTTTCGAGCAACGTTGGCAGATCATTCTGTAGAAACGCGATGTATGTTGCAGCTGTTTGGGCCCCTGCAATGAAGTGAGGACCAATGAGGTGGTCGCCAATGATTCCGCACCATACATTTACAGTCCACGGTCGCTGTCGCTCTACCTGTCTGAGCCAGCGAGGATTGTCCACGGACCAGTAATGCATGTTCCGTAGACTCACTGCCCCGTGGTTTGTGAAACCCGCTTCATCGGTAGACAGGTAGAACTGCAACGCATTCTCTGTTAATGCCTATTGACAGAATTGCACTCGATGATTAAAGTCATCACCATGTAATTGCTGATGTAGCGACACATGAAACGGGTGAAAGCGGTGACGATGCAGTATGCGCATGACACTACTTTGACTCAGCCCACCGGCTCTCGCAATGCCCCGTGTACTCATGTGTGGGTTCATGGCAACAGCAGCTAACACACCAACTGCACCCGCTTCTCCTGTGACGGGCCTGTTACGGACCCGTTTGCGTGCTACGACCATACCTATTGCATACAGTTGGCGGTAGATGTTTTGCAATGTGCGGCACGTTGGATGCTCTCTGTCCGGGTACCGTTCTGCATACACCCTGCAGGCTTCAGCTGCATTTCGTCGACACTCGCCATAGATGAGTATCAACTCCTCCTTTTCAGAGTTCGAATACACCATGGTCACAGTTCCTACAACACTACACTATCACAGACGTCTGGTAACACGGTGTACTGCAGTTGGTCTGCGTGCGGAGACGAATGCAGAATAACAACAGCAGCAGCAAGCGCTACATGCGGACACTGCGACAGCTAGACCAAACCACAACAGTGCACTACAGCCACACTCGTAAACACGGTCGTCATCGTAAACATGTCCCTGCAGATGCTGCTCGCCGACCGTGGCCCGTGTTTGTTGCAACACGCAACTGAACGTCGGAGGTTTCAAGCGTCAACTTTAGGTTACAATATCTCCGGATGTAATTAACATCTTACAATGCAACAAACGGCACTGATTACGTATTTGTTTATATGTTCAGATGTGCTAACAAAACTAACGTGGTTCCATTTAAAAAAAAGTAGGTTTGTGTTAAAAAACATACTTCCGTGCATTTTTGTAAGGTTTGTATTAAACAATTTCACTAGCCCCTCTCCTCACGTTCGTTCTGTGGAATCGATTCATCAGTATTTGATGTGGTTTACGAAATATATCTAGCGGTAATGTTAGGTGACTCACCCTGCATATATTTTGTAATATCACTAAGGACACAATATCCAAAAATGAATTTAATAACTGCAGGGCTCTGTTAACGTTGCATGGACGTAAATTATGTGGTGTGAGGTGTCTTTGTTTGTGTGTGCACGTGTTTTTGTTAGTTTTTGGTTAGTTCTGTCACGCACTCTAATTTTACACTGGCGCTACCTCTATACCACCATCAAACGTGCAGACTTCTCCCAATACTAAATACTAACTTATTGTACAACCCTATGCCTTTGCTAATACTACCGAAGCGAAATTTAATGCATTTTATTCCTTGTATACTCCTCTTTTATTTTTCGATGTCCGGCGGTGTTTGTCTGCTGACGCTGAAGTGGTCAAGAAATGCGTCTACTCACTCAGGTGCCTGAAATCTTTGCAAAATTACGTGTACACAATCGTACTATGCAGTGACATTTTATAAGGATGCCTGCTGTCTCCTCTGTCAGAATCGCTGCTGCTGAAATGAAACACAAGCATCTGCATTATTTTCTAATGTAAGTCTTATCCATGGTCCGTCAAATGGTTCAAGTGGCTCTGAGCACTATGGCACTTAACATCTGACGTCATCAGTCACCTAGAACTTAGAACTACTTATACCTAACTAACCTAACCACAGCACACACATCCATGCCCGAGGCATGGATGTGTGCGATTCCAGATTGAAGGGCCTAGAACCGCTCGGCTACTACGGCCGGCCACTGTCCATCACTTTGTTTCTGCTTCCTGTTTCTGGGTGTGGGGTGCGCCATTCTACCGTGACTTGCATTTGTCCGTGCTAATTCCCCATACACAATATTTCGCCGACAGCGTTCACATAGCACTGGCAAAATTCCACCATGAGATAGGCTACACCACACCACAGGCGACGGCTCATAACACACCGAGTCTTAGCAGTCCCGGCTTTAGGCGCGTGTCGACACTAACACCATACGAAACACATCTGAAGATCGAGACGCACATACTCATAACACACTGAGTCACACAGTCGACACGCAACCAAAGTGTGGACCACTAACACCACATGAAGCACATCCAAAAATCGAGACGCACATGCTCTATGGCACGATTTGCCATCTTGACTGCACTGAAAACATAAAGTGACGTACATCTGTCCCTTGGGCAGTGTTCAAGAAACTGCTTTAAGTAAACAAACAATTTCAGTGCCATGGTGATACTTGTGAAGGCTCTGAAAGGTGGCTTTCATTTGTGACATTCATTTCACAGATTATTCTGCATATATGAGATAAATAAACTCATATAATGGATAATTAGTCTTATTTGGTGGATTGGAAAGAGAGATACGTGATGATTAAACACATGTCTGAAATAATACGGGCTTTGGGAATAATAATATGTAGTTGCATGCTGTAGGTGTAAGCAAAGTAAATTTGCCAGTGGAGGCGAGGAGTGATCGGGCACAGCCGGGGATGCGAAGGCCGGCGAGCGCCGGAAGAGCATTGTGCAGGGGCCGGGGTCCCAGGGGATGGGGCCAGTGACCGGCAAGCATCAAAAAGGAACGCCGCCGGGTGCCAGGTGAGAGAGAGAGAGAGAGAGAAGGGGGGGGGGAAATGTCGAGCATACAGAGAGCGTCCAACGAACGCGCTGGCGCCGCCGGGTCGCGCGTTGTTTTAGCGGCAAATGGGCTGAGCACTGATTGGGCAGTTCATATGAAAGTGCGGGAAGCGCTGGGGGTCAACGCCCGCTGTTTGGACAGAGAAATTTTTGGATAGGTGGAGAAATTGTATCACTCCGCGAGGGAGATGTGGGAGGCCTTTGCAGCGTCGGGATTGGCTGATTAGAGTTTGGCGGCAAGATTGTCGCAAGAATATCGAGCAGAGCGAGGCGGAGGGGAGCGTCTTGTGCCGTGAAAGCGGACAGTCGCAAAGTTCGATAGCTCTGAGATAGGGACTTACATTTTGAATACTGTGCTGTGTATGATCTAGAGTCTGCAGCTACAGTAGGACATCAGCGTCCACGATAGGCATTGCATTGACTACTAGTATAATTGCACTTGATTCCGCCTTATAGTCTGGGAGTCACCATTGAACGTAGTCAGCCAGTGCACAGAGCTATCACACTGGTATTGCCCGTTAGTACAAGACACACTGGGCTGCACCTTAAAGGTTGTTGAGCCAGTCTTGAAAGCGTTGTATACCATTTAGAGGATATATAGTGCTTGTGGTATTAGCAGTTTCTGAGTAGTTTATTCTGCTCAAGGTATCTGAGAGACTTATCTTAATTCAGCGACTTCGCAGCGGCAGTCGTCGCCCCAGTAGTATCGACGGAGCCAGCACGCTGGTAGACGGTATTGTAAAACTTGCAGCACCGGCAGTAAAGTCCAGATATAGTTGTTGGATCGTGTTCTTGCCATCCACTGAGCATCCGTGCAGTTTTGCTTACGATTCATTATTGGTTATTTGTCTTTTGCATGTTGTTTGGTTTGTTTCTTGGTGGTGGTGGTGTCCAAAGTGCGTATTATTTCAGACACATTGAGATTATAGGAACGCAGTCAGATCGCATTTATCATTTGCTTGTCCAGAGGCATAATTAAATCTAACTTCGCATCAACTTAACATTAAGAGCTGAGAGCCAATCTTACCAGTGTAGTATATCTAAGAACAGTCTACAATTTGTTTAATTTGTTTTCATTCATGATTTGTTCAATATGATCTAATTTCTATTGTGAGATAATTTACAGTAAATACAAGTTATTTACCAATATCGCTTTTGGATTCAGTAGTTGGTGGTAGTTAGCCGTCACTTTTGCAGTAATATATTTTAATCACGTTTAATACCGGCCGCTATCCCAATAGGAACCTCTACAGCTCTTCGATGCGAAGGCTATCACAGTACGATGCTCAGTTGTGGTCAACTTACGACAGATCTCCCCGCTCCCCTGGGAGTGGAAATCAGACAACAATTGTGAGGTCCATAGAAATAATAGCAGTACTTAGTTTGTAAGGGTGGGGGTTTTGTTTTTGCTTGCTTATTCTTGAATTGAGAACAACTAATGTGGTGAGAAATATTGCGACATTAAACTTGTCATTTCTCCTCACTCACAGCTTTTCACACAGTTTTCAACTCGCCAACATAAAAACAGCACAATGGATAATGCATATTGCCAACATCAAAAAGTGTAATAAGTTAATACACAACAATGTTAAATATTACCTCTCTGAAGGAATATTAATCTTAAGCACAATAATATGAAAGTTTAATTGAACATTTCTTTACAAATTTCCTCCTACACATACGTTATGGTGTTGGTCAGTACTACGAAAATCGTCCGATTCCGGTTCAAAGTTCGGTACTGTTTAGGATGAAAATCATGTCCACGATGGATGGTTAGTCAAGTGACAAATTTGAGTACAAGATTAACCAAGGCCGCTCGATTTTACAGTGGATGCAAGCTGGTGAACCAACAAAGTTTACCCCTCTGCACGTGGTATTTACAGGGTGTTTCAAAAATGACCAGTATATTTGAAACGGCAATAAAAACTAAACGAGCAGCGATAGAAATACACCGTTTGTTGCAATATGCTTGGGACAACAAGCAATCACACAATCATCGAAATATTCATTCAGGAAATTAAAGACGTCGGCCGTGAGATGTGGCCGGGCACCATCTTGTATAAACCACGAGGTGTTCGCAGTGTCGTCTAAGGCAGTTTGTACCGCCACAAATTCACGAAGAATGTCCAGATAGCGTGATGCAGTAATCGTTTCGGATCTGAAAAATGGGCCAATGATTCCTTTGGAAGAAATGGCGGCCCAGACCAGTACTTTTTGAGGATGCAGGGACGATGGGACTGCAACATGGGGCTTTTCGGTTCCCCATATGCGCCAGTTCTGTTTATTGACGAAGCCGTCCAGGTAAAAATAAGCTTCGTCAGTAAACCAAATGCTGCCCACATGCATATCGCCGTCATCAATCCTGTGCACTATATCGTTAGCGAATGTCTCTCGTGCAGCAATGGTAGCGGCGCTGAGGGGTTGCCGCGTTTGAATTTTGTATGGATAGAGGTGTAAACTCTGGCGCATGAGACGATATGTGGACGTTGGCGTCATTTGGACCGCAGCTGCAACATGGCGAATGGAAACCCGAGGCCGCTGTTGGATCACCTGCTGCACTAGCTGCGCGTTGCCCTCTGTGGTTGCCGTACGCGGTCGCCCTACCTTTCCAGCACGTTCATCCGTCACGTTCCCAGTCCGTTGAAATTTTTCAAAAAGATCCTTTATTGTATTGCTTTTCGGTCCTTTGGTTACATTAAACCTCCGTTGAAAACTTCGTCTTGTTGCAACAACACTGTGTTCTAGGCGGTGGAATTCCAACACCAGAAAAATCCTCTGTTCTAAGGAATAAACCATGTTGTCTACAGCACACTTGCACGTTGTGAACAGCACATGCGTACAGCAGAAAGACGGCGTACAGAATGGCGCACCCACAGACTGCGTTGTCTTCTATATCTTTCACATCACTTGCAGCGCCATCTGTTGTTGAAAATTGTAACTACTGTAATTTCGAAAGTTTGTCCGCCTGAAAATGTACTGTTGTCCCAAGCATATTGCAACAAACTGTGTATTTCTATCGCTGCTCGTTTAGTTTTTATTGCTGTTTCAAATATACCGGTCATTTTTGAAACACCCTGTACCTTACCTTAAGCTGCGACGTGCTGATGTCTGCAAGGCCGTTCTCTCCCACTGAAATTCCTACAAGACTAATCCGGCCATTGCTGAACTTTCCAGCAGAAACTTTCCCTATGTTTCTCGTTATGCGAGAGAACATGTTCTCAGCCCTAGTCTTATTATGTGGCGATATACATGCGCGTGGTTGGAGCAGGGTGCATATTATAGTGCCCTCTCAGTTCTCGCAAGAACAATTAACTAATTTGGCTCGTTGGTTTCTCCACAGTTGGAGCTAAACGTTGCTACAGCTAATTTTAGCTGGAGTGCAGCCGCTGTGAACGCAGTGTCCACACCAATTTCTTCTCTGCGTTGTACGAAGCGTTAAGTGCTTTGTTCTGCACTTTATGCCAGTTCAGAGCAGAGTCCCGCTGCACAAAATTTCTCTCGTCCTACTCATAGCAGAACTGCCTCCCTCCACTTGGGTTCCTTTTGCACGTCACGGCTTTTTTCAACCAATAGGGGCGTTCCTCTTATTTTGTAGAGACACCCTCCACCAATCGCAACGTCCCTTCTATCAAACTGCATCGACACCTCGGTAGTTTTCTCCTTCCTAGTGAGTTTCCACCAATCGGATGTTTTGTGCCCATTCTAGATGCCTAAAGTTCATTGACCTTCCCATGTGTTGCACTCACTGGACGAAAATGCGTCACTCTTTTGTTCCCGTTGGAATTTCGAAACGCAGTTTTCTAAAGTTGCTTCTCTGCCCTTGTGCCGATGCCCTCGCTACAGGCGGCCCTCCAGCTTGAATACCCTGCCCAAGGTCGCTGTCCTCTTTCCTGCCACCCCTGTAAGTGGTTGCCAGCGTAACTCCCACAGTGCAGCTTCGCTACGCCATCGAGGAGATGGCTTTTCAAAACTAAAAGTGACTCGACTCGCGTTCCCTGTTCTAACTTCCGGTCAAAGACATGCATTGTACAGGAATGGTGTGTTAATTACCATAGATTGACTGTCATCCCTTTTTGCATTACATACTGATAGGCAAATGTTCTCATAACTGTCGATTTACGTTAGGCGTCATCTTCACCTTCTCATTGCGATTTGTAAAGATCTCATGTAAGTTGCAAATCTTACCATTCATTCTGCCACCTTACAATTTGTTTGGAGTACTCAGAATTGCAATGTGCCTGGTTTGGCATACCACAAAAGGTGTCAATTGTTGATGACATACAGCTTGCAACGGAATTTTAATTCAATCTGACACCTGCCAGTGAATGATGCTGTGAAGATGTCACAAATACACAACTCATTTGACCACGTTCAACAAGGACTCATGCTGGAAACTAATGCAAATGACAAACAAAATAACACCAAAATATAACAAATGGAAAATTACGCTAAGTAACACAATATCAACATTAAATTACGTTAAACAATTCATCCATAGAGACCGTTTACAAATTGTACCACCTCTTCCCGCAGCGGTTCTCTTGTATTTTCTTACTCTAACAGGTTAATATCGCTCGTTCCGATAGTTTCTGCGGCATTGTTTTGAGCTGAGTCCGCAGTGGCTGTGTGACAATTCCTGTTTGAATTTTATCTGCATGACTGGTATGATGGGTTAGGTGGCCTCAATTCCACATATTGGCTACGTTGGTCATTCCATTGTCCTTGACCCTTGTATGTCCTGCTATTGCTTTGCTGTTGGTCCCTAGAATCCTGCTGACCCTGTTGCTCTCTCCAGTTTCCGTTTCGTCGGTAGTTGTTATTATGATTATAATTTCCGCATCTTCTTCTATTTTCCCATGATGGCTGGTTATTCCAATTGAAGTTTGAATTTTGGTTTCGATTCGATCGATGTTTTCGTCCGTCGTCATTCCTCTCTGGCGAACCTGGCCAGTTACAGTCATTATTTCTACTTATTTCCCGCGTGTTGTGATTTTCATTCATGTACTCGAGTTCGCACAGCTCACTCTTTAAAGCTTGGATTGAATCGCTGCATCTACTGATGAGCAGTTGCTGGTAACGTAAAGGTAATTTAATGTAGCAGTGCCTTATAATTTCCTTGGGACTGTACGGTTGATCCAAGAATCGGTTCTTCTTGACCAGGATTCGAAGAATTTGACAGGACTGCGGAATCCTGACGCTTCTAAGTCCTTTCCTAACATGATCTCCTGTTTTATCTTCTCCTGTGTGTCTTTCGACCAATGTGTGCTAAGGATTGCGTCCTTAAATTCTTGGTAGGAGCGACAACTCTCCGCAACTCCGCGCATATGTTCTGCAATCGACCCTTGTAAGAAACCACAGATAAACTGGAGCTTGTACTTCAATGGCGAAGATTCTGGTAACACGTGATCGTACGGAGCCATCCAGGTCGTTGGATGCAATGCGTTGTTTGCCTCCTTGTAGACTTAAAAATTCTGGATGGTCAAGAAAAGTTTGTGGTCGAAAGGTTCGACGTATCCACCGCATTAAATGAAAACAACACGTTTACTGTTACCAGTCCCTGTTTTATTTATTTCCACGGCGCGTTTCAAAGGTTTAAACCTCGATCATCGGGTGGATTTACATTAGTTAGTATGACATTTCTGTGTGTGTTGTGTTACGATTTTTTGGAGGAACTTGTGGCACTGTCTAGTGGAGAAACAAGACACTATTTCAGAACATGGTTTTGGGTTTCTTCTGACAAACTGATATCTAACGGTAAACATAAAATAAGTAAACTAGAGTACCTCCAGTGGTCACAGGTTCCTTTCGCTGTCATAACACATCACATGTACACTGTCATATTTGTAAACAAATATGGCGTCTGGAATCTGCTGGGTGCAAGGTTCGTATAGCAGAAGAGATAATCGCATAGTACAAAGAATATACATTGTAACAATATTATTACAGAATAGTTATTTAAAGGATTTGGAGGTGTTTGTTTTGAGGTGTCGAATACATGTGTGTGTACTTCAGGTGGCACATAAATCCGATTTTGACAAGTTAAAACAACTTAAACTTCATACTCGTTTATACAGTCAGATAAAATGTTAAAATGGCTTAAACTTCATACTTGTTAATGACAGTCAGGTGAAATGTTACAGTCTTTGAGTAGAATGATCATATTGGCTACAGCAGTAAAATTATACATAAATGACAATATTGATGTACATATAGTTTCAAGCTGACAAGGGGAACAAGCTTTTGGTGCGATGAATTATCTGTAAATGAAGTCAATCTCTTGTATTCTTGGCGGCTGTCAATATTTATGGTAACTATTAAGGTGTGTGTGTGTGTGTGTGTGTGTATGTGTGTGTGTGTGTGTGTGTGTGTGTGCGTGTGTGTGTGTGTGTGTGTTTTAATGATGTAGGCAGTTGCTGAAAACAGAGATGACACTATTGTAAATATTGTCTTTTTTGTCATTTAAGATGGATTCAGGTTCTTTTATTTGGTGTTTGGAGTGTTTCAAGGATGTCTAGTTTTCTGCTTTTTGGTTGGATGTGTAGGATGCTGATACTTGTGTTGTTAACATGGCGTTTTGTTTCATGCAGGTGGGTGGCTATTTCTGATGTGTGGTATTTTTTTCTTTTTTTAGAGCTGCCATGTGTTCCTTGAATCTAATCTCAAATGATCTGCCTGTCTGGCCTATGTAGAAGCAGTCACAGTCCAAACATTCAATTTTGTACACACCTGTGTGATGAAGTGGGTTTCGCATGACGATGTTGTGGGGTAACTTCTGTCCAATTTTGTTGTCTGTTGTAAAGGATAGGCTTATGCCTTTTCGTTTTAAGACATTGGCAATTTGATATGAAATGTTCCCTAGAAATGGAATTGTATGGAAGATGTTACTTTCTTTTTGTTTTTTTGTGTTGTGATTGCTTTGCCATTATTGAGTGTTTTAAGGTGTCTACTATGGAGTTGTTATAACCGTTCTCAAAAGCTGTTTGTTTAATTATTTCAAGTTCTTGATCACATTTCTCTTCAGAGAGTGGTAGTTGGATAGCTCTATTGATCATGTACCGGAATGCTGCCATTTTGTGTGCTGTGGGGTGACAAGAGGAGTTGTGGATTGTGGTATGTGTTGTGGTAGGCTTCGGATAATTTCAAACTCATGTCTGTTATTCTTTATTCTAATGGTAAGGCGTAGGAAATTTATACTGTCATCTGTTTGGTGTTCAACTGTGAATTTTATGTTTTCATTTTAGTTGTTGAAAAACTGGTTCAACTCACTGATGTCATCTTTAGTGCCTTTGATTAAAATGGTGTTCTCATCTACATATCTGTAGCAGTAGATGATATTTTCCAGGAGGTGGTGATTGGAATTTAGGATTTAGTCTTCTAGGTTACTTATAAATATTTCTGCTAGCAGTCCAGAAAGGTTTGAGCCCATTGCCAGACCATCTGTTTGTTTGTAGATTTTCTTGTTAAATTTAAAATAGTTGTGTTGAAGTGTAAATTCAAGCAGGTCCATTAGTTCAGAAATGTGAGTTGAAGGGATTTTTTTGTGTTTATGTAGGTTGGCATTGATTATCTGTAGTGTGGGATCTATTGGTACAGAGGAATAAAGGTTTTATATGTCAAGTAAGGCAAGTGTGGCTCCATCAGGTACTTTTGACATATTGTGTGAAGTCTGTTGTGTTTTTAAGTGTTCTCTCATTATTGAATGTGTACGGCACGCTTCTTTGAGAATTCTGAAGATCATTTTGTTGTATTTTAATGTTGGGCTGTTCCTACAGTTCACTATAGGCCTGACGGGGCTCCCATTTTTGTGGATCTTTGGTTGTGATCTAAGGCAAGGTGCTTGTGGGGCTCATTGTTACAATGTTGCATATTCCAGACGCCATATTTGTTTACAAATATGGCAGTGTACATGTGATGTGTTACGACAGCGAAACGAACCTGTGACCACTGGAGGTACTCTATTTTACTGATTTTATGTTTACCGTTAGATATCAGTTTAATTTTTGTCAGAAGAAACCCAAAACCATGTTCTGAAATAGTGTATTGTTTCTCCACTAGATAGTGCCACAAGTTCCTCCAAAAAATCGTAACACAACACACACAGAAATGTCATACTAACTAATGAAAATCCACCCGATGATCGAGGTTTAAACCTTTGAAACGCGTCGTGGAAATAAATAAAACTGTGACTGGTAACAGTAAACGTGTTGCTTTCATTTAATGTCAATAACAGTCATGGTAAAGCCTGACCTAAAATGTTCGCATTTAAAGTATCCGCCGTACTAATTTTCCCTCGTCTGCAGCGCGTGATTCTATGTATCCGTGCCCCAACGATCCTCGTGCACTATTTTGGTATCCTCTCGTGTTGTCAGATTCACGTATGACATTTCTGACGTCCGTAGACGTATACAATTGTTTTCCGGCTCTGTCTCTGACATGCTGTGTGTTATTTTCTATCACGCGTTCCACCACGGCAGGAGCATATTCCTGCTGCATTCGCCAATGTGCAGGGGGTGTGTCCTCATATAGCGGTTCGGAGAGTCGGAAAACATTTTCGTCACTTTTGTGATGCTCTCGATGGCGCTCTGCCGGACGAGATTGTGTTTGCAATTGCAAGACTCGTTCATGTGCCTGCCGAACGTCCTTGGCCAACTCGTTTTAATGGACGGCGACTCGGGTCTGCTGAACTTTTACACATTTTTTCTTGCGTTTCTTGAACTATTTTTTTTTGACTTGCTTTTGGAGAGTTGCAAGTGCCTTTTTGTCTTACACATCTCAGTTCTTGACAGTTTAATTTGTTCTTTGGCCACTGATGCGTCCTTTCTTCCTACTTGCGCTACCAATCGCGCTGTTTTGGCATCGCGCTTCGCCTGGTCTGCGACCTCACGTGTTTCTACTGTCGTTTTCTTAACATTTTCTTGGATTCCTGCGATCTCTCTCTTGATTCCATCTATACCGTCTGTGACCGTTCTTATGACTAATTTCTGTCTTCCCTCCTCTTCCTCCCATCTCTTTTTCTCTGTCTCTTGCCTTTTCCTTTCTGCCTATTGCATGAAGTGCATGAGAACCTCCAACTGAGATCCACTGTTAACACCTCCAGGATAGATGAACGAGATTCCATCATTCTGTGACGCTTCGTTCGTTATTCTGGTCTGCGAGCCTCACTGATTGTGCTTCTCGTACCAGGAGCGCATACACATCGTTCTGCTGCGGTCTCCCGTTCACTTTCGTCATCTGACTGAGACATGTCGTCATACTCTGCAGGTTCTACGTTCGACATATCTCCCCGGCATGCAACAGCATTTACCTGAGAATCCCGGATAATATCCACCTGGGTACCGCTAATAATATGACGTGGATCCATGGTTAACAAAACACAATTACTTCCCATATTCTGTAGCAAACGTGCCTTGCTTCTTGTAAGCATGCACCCAAACGAATTTAAACACTACACATTGCTATGCCCCACAGAGTCTACTCTAAATTACGCTCTTGCGAGCTACTGATTCATTGTTCCTGACAACGGATTCAAATAACAGCACGCTTGTCTATACTCACAAACGGAAATCTGAATTTACCCTAACAAATCAGTACAACGCCTTCGCCGTCAGAAACAAACAATCAAGTGACAAAGAAGTCACAACCACATCATGAAAATACACACGTGCAATAATTAAGTATTAGTACTGAAGTGTTGGCAGAAGAGCCAACACCGTGTTGCTAGAGGAGGCCGAAATGCACGCTTTTAAGCTCACGCAGTTTGGCGTGAGGTCTGGAACAAGGTAAAGTAATTATCCTATAAACAAAAGAACGTAGTTCCTGGAATACTTAACTTTAATCCATAATTGTAGAACAACGCTCTTGATTGTACATGCTTCAAGATAAACATCAAATGCTATGGCGCCTTGTTAGCTCGTAGCAAATGACGTAGCTGAAGGCTATGCTAACTATCGTCTCGGCAAATGAAAGCGTATTTGTCAATGAACCATTGCTCGCAACGTCGGCTGTACAACTGGGGCGAGTGCTAGTAAGTCTCTCTAGACCTGCCGTGTGGTGGCGCTCGGTCTGCAATCACTGACAGTGGCGACACGCGGGTTCGACGTATACTAATGGACCGCGGCCGATTTAAAGACTACCACCTAGCAAGTGTGGTGTGTGGCGGTGACACCACATTCCTCCCTCGCAAAGCGGCGTACGGTTGTGTTATAAGGCTTCCGCCCGCCGTGGGGAGGACCCCATGTTGACGTATGCGACGAGGTGGGGAGCCTAACAACAGGCGAGGCTGTGCCACCCGCACCCGGCCATTCGGTCCGACGGGTGCTAGGAAACGCCTGAAAACCTAGTCCAGGGTGCACCCCAACATGCGGTGTACGCGCCCGTAGAGAGACAGGAGGGGCCGGAGGGTCGACCTCCATCGCGTCGGGGTACCCGACGGGCGAAGACGACATCTGGTCCGGTGCGGGCAAGAGTTCCATGTCGGAGGACAGCTGGTCACGGGAAGCGATCGGCGGCGCGTGACTCAGGGAGGCACCCGGCAGTTGCAGCGACGCGTCCACTGCGGGCGTCGCCGGCGAGAGAACAGGCAGCGGCGGCGGCGCGTCGCCATGGGGCAAAATGGAAGGCAGCGTCGGTAACACCTGGGGATGAGGCGAGCCAGTAAATGGGTCTCAGGGCGCTGACCGGACGGCACCATCGCTGAAAGCAGACGGGGAGCAGCAGAACCAATGCGACGACAGAGGCGCAGCTGATTGAGATGCTGACGCACCTCACCAGAGGCCCCCAAAACCAAATACATAGCGCGGCCGAGGCAGCGAAGAATGCGCCCTGCGAGCCAACGCCGTGAACCTCGATAGTTGCGATAGTAGACAACGTCGCCTGGGGCTAAAGCAGGTGTCTGCCGCTGCACAGGAACCTGATGCGGCGGATGCAGCAAAGACATCAAGGTTCGATGAGGACGACCGTGCAGCAACTCAGCCGGCGAGCGACCATCTCGGGGCTGAGAGCGATACGAGGACAAAAAGAGCAATAACACGTCCTCCCGAGAATGCGACTCTTTCAACTTCAACATCTGTGACTTGAAAGTCCAAACCAATCGTTCAGCGGCACCGTTTGACTGAGGCGAAAACGGCGAGGATGTCAGATGTTGAATACCATTGGCCTCACAGAATGACTGAAATTCTGCGGACATGAATTGTGGGCCATTGTCGGAAACAATAGTCTGCGGAAGACCTTCAATGCAAAAGATAGCGGATAACGCTTGGATGGTGGCAGATGACGTTGTGGAAGACATCCAGACAACAAAAGGAAAATTACTGAATGAATCGACCAGAACCAACCATCGAGCATTCCAAAATGGACCAGCAAAATCGATGTGTAAGCGTTGCCAAGGGGAAGTGGCGTTCGGCCATGCAAAGAATTTCTGCGGTGGGGCGGATTGTTGTTCGGCACACGCCATGAAAGAAGAGCACTTATTCGTAAGCGCAGCATCGATTCCGAACCAAGTACAGTGCTGACGAGCAAGTTGTTTCGTTCGCACTATACCCCAATGTCCTTGGTGGAGAAGCGGTAAGACAGAGGACTGTAATCAACGTGGGACCACGACCCTGGACTGATCATTATCAGAACGCAACAGCAAAACACCAAGTCGTACAAAAAGTCTCTCCTTGTGAGCAAAAAATCGGGGAACCAACAGATCCTCGATCCGTGATTTCGACAAGGGCCATTGCATGGCAACAAAACGCAGAACGGTAGCAAGGACAGGGTCAGCAGCTGTGGCAGTAGCTACACGACGAAAATCAATCGGAAACGATTCGACCACGTCATCGGTTTCCGCATCAATGAACATGCAAGCAAGTTCGGAAGAATCGAACGCTCTATCCTCAGCAACAGGCAAACAGGACAACACATCGGCGTTTCCGTGCTTAGCAGTGGACCGATACAAGATATCGTAGCGGTACTGCGAGAGGAAAATAGACCAGCGAACGAATTTCTGCGCTGTACGTGGAGGTACAGGCTTGTTTGGATGAAAAAGCGATGTCAAAGGTTTGTGGTCTGTGATGATGGTAAAGTGACGACCATACAAGAAATCATGGAACTTAGTAACACCAAATACGAGAGCCAATGCTTCTTTCTCGATCTGTGAATAATTTCTTTGCGCAAACGAGAGCAATTTGGACGCAAAGGCAATAGGGCGATCGTGTGAACCATCTTTGTGCGCAAACACAGCACCGATCCCGAAATCCGATGCATCTACCATCAACAAAAGGGGTTTCCGGGGATCGAATGGCATAAGGCAAGTATTAGAAAGCAACGCCGATTACAACTGGCGAAAGGCGCGTTCGCATTCCGTCGTCCAGACGAATAGAACATCTTTACGGCGTAAGCGATGAAGCGGAGCTGAAATGGCAGAGGCATGTGGCACATATCTGTGGTAATAATTAATTTTTCCCAGCACACTCTGTAGCTGCTTCAAATTCTGCGGCGAAGGCAAGTCTTGTATGGCATGGAGGTGTTCGGGACCCCTGGGATGTATGCCTTGGGCATTGATTACATGTCCCATATATGGTACGTCACGAGCAAAAAACACACATTTGTCCTTCCGCAAGCGAAGACCAGTTTGTCGCAAGACCTGAAATAATGTCCTGACATTGGCTAAATGTTCTTCTTCCGTCTTTCCGGTGATCACTATATCGTCCAGGGACCGAGGCACAAACGGTTTGCAGATATTGCTGAAACAATGCAGGGGCGGATGCACACCCGAATGGCAGTCGTTTGAATGGGTACAAACCAAGATGCGTGTTAACCACCAAGACGTGATGGGAGTCGTCGTCCACTGGTATTTACAAGTACGCATCTGCGAGGTCCAACTTCGAAAAATATTTACCTGGGCGCAGTTTGTCAAAAAGATCTTCCGAGCGGGGTAAAGGAAAAGTTGCAATCACCAGTTGTGGATTCACTGTTGCCCTGAAGTACACACAAAGTCTCAATTTTCCGGAAGGTTTTGGCAAAATTACTAAGGGTGATGCCCAGAGAAAAGCCTGCTCACGTTCAATTACACCTTGTGATTCCAAATCGTGTAACGTTCTTGTGACCTCATCACGCAATGCATGGGGAACATTGGGCGCTCTGAAAAATTCCGGTGCGCGTTGACTTTCAGTTGCAAATGTTCTTTATAGTTCTTAGCGCAACCAAGGCCCGGTGCAAAAATGTCTACAAATTCTTCACATAGACGAGAAACAATGTCTGAAGGCACAGTCTGGTTCACTGATAGGACCTGATTTACTATATACAAGTTAAACAACTGAAATAAATCTAAGCCAAACAAGTTTACAGCAGAAGAAGAACGAAGTACGTAAAAGGACACAAGTTTTGTTTGTCCCTTGTATGTTGCAAGAAGGCTGCACTGTCCTAACACAGGGATATTCTGACCAGAATAGCTAGTTAACATTTGCGGCACTCAACGGAGATGTGCCCAGTTGTTTGTATGTGTCTTTATTGATCAATGAAACTGCAGCTCCGATATCGAGCTGGAATGGTATGACCGTGCCATTAATGTCCAAGTCTACAAAAAGTTTATTGTCCTGCTGACGACAAGAGCGACTGTCTCGTGCAACGTGAACAGACACTGGTACAGAATCACTTGCGACATGACGCGATTTCCGGCGATGTCGACGCACACTATTTGTGGGTCGAACACAGTCACTGTTAGAGAGAGCGGCACTGGGCGGAGTGGAATGAACTACATGACTCTCCATGGGCAAAGATTCACGAGCCTCAGTATTCTTGGTTCGAGTCTGGCGTGAAGCAAAGGGCCTGGAATGGGTGTGAGTGTCCGATCGGAGCTTTTTCTGGCAAACACTCTGAACATGTCCTTTTTTATTACAGAAAAAGCAAATAGCTTGGCGTGACGGGCAATTCTCACGCGAATGTCTAGTAGCACACCGCGGGCATGATTTTAGCACTGCATTTGCGTGCTTGCACGGCACACGTTGCGGAGAGCTTGGCTGCAGCTGCGCGGACGGGCGCGATGGCTGTTTACTGTTCCGGGCCGGTTAACGTGACACACGGCTGGCGAAGTTTCAAATGATTCCTGAGCAAAGTCAAGTGTGTCTTGCCTATCCAATATGTCTATCACTTGTTGAAGGGAGGGACTGACTAGTTTCAAAATTTACTCCCGTATACGAACATCAGAAACGTTCTGTGCAACTGCATCACGCACCATAGTATCTGAATAAGGGAGTACACATTCACACTCAAAAGCACATTCCCTAGTAAGGCCTTGCAAAGTTGCAACCCACTCCCTATTAGTTTGACCGGCCATACGTTTTGTACGAAAGAAGGTATACCTTTTTGCAACGACATTGACTGATTCTTTGAAATATGCATCTAATGCAGACAAAATTTCTTCATAGGACAGAGTTGCTACGTCGCGTCGGGGAAACAATTTCACTATCACACGGTACGTCTGGACGCCTACACAGGACAATAAGAAAGGCTGCCGGTCGTTACCTTGAATTCTGTAGGCGGCGGGATGGAATCCAAATTGGAGTGACCATTCCGTCCAGCTTTCCAGTGCCGCATGAAAAGGACGAAAAGGTGGTGCAACAGCATGTTGTGGCTGCGGTAGCGGTGGAGCGGCGGCTGCCGCATCATTTTGCAGTGCACGTTGACCCTGGACGAGCTGTCCAAGGGCATCCAATAACGCCTGCGTCTGCTGGTTCTGCAAGCGATAAAATTCGGACAGTACATCTGGCGAAGCCATGACACAAGTAATGCAGTCTATCAATACGAACACAAAATCCTCGGCGCCATGTGAAGTGTTGGCAGAAGAACCAACACCGTGTTGCTAGAGGAGGCCGAAATGCACGCTTTTAAGCTCACGCAGATTGGCGTGAGGTCTGGAACAAGGTAAAGTAATTATCCTATAAATAAAAGAACGTAGTTCTTGGAATACTTAACTTTAATTCATAATTGTAGAACATCGCTCTTGATTGTACATGCTTCAAGATAAATATCAAATGCTATGGCGCCTTGCTAGGTCGTAGCAAATGACGTAGCTGAAGGCTATGCGAACTATCGTCTCGGCAAATGAGAGCGTATTTGTCAGTGAACCACTGCTCGCAACGTCGGCTGTACTACTGGGGCGAGTGCTAGTATGTCTCTCTAGACCTGCCGTGTGGTGGCGCTCGGTCTGCAATCACTGACAGTGGCGACACGCGGGTCCGACGTATACTAATGGACCGCGGCCGATTTAAAGGCTACCACCTAGCAAGTGTGGTATCTGGCGGTGACACCACAAGTACTATGTCTACGCGCCAGCAACATGAACTATTCTACCCACTGCACCACATTAAACAATGGGAACAGAAACTTCTTTAGGCTATACTATCTACTATCTGACGGTCACTGTAGGTGCCATTAACTCAATATTGTGCGCAAGGGACGTCAAATTGAATGACTACGCTAGAAAACGCGATCTAACGGTCACAGAAGGTACCATCAATCCGAGATCCTGGCATGGGACGCCGTAATGAATGTTAAACCTAGTGGGTACTGTTTAAATGATTGAGAATGTTGGCATAATTTTAGTGATCTGACAACATTTAAATTTCTAAAAAAACAGATATAAATTATACTACATAAATTATTGATTAAATACTGTAAACAACTAACAGGTGGTTTAAGACTACTCTGGACAAGGTTTCTGGATGTCATAGACAGTACAACTAGTGGAGTGAGTCAAGTATTCTGGCCCTAAAAATGTGGATAACGCAATCTGAATTGATCTGATGCTGAGCAGACTTCGACTAATAAAATAAACTGTAGTCTATCTACATAGGTGCAGCTGACAGCAAGTGGCGATTGAGATCTGTACGCCCAGACAATGGGGGGGCGGCTGTACGTTATCCTGTTGATTCGTACGGCTATGTAACTTGCAGCTGGCGAGACGTGTGCGGCGGAGGTGAGACGTGGGGACGGCACCTGTGAATCAATCGCGGCCACGAAAGAAATGCAAAAATCTCACGGACTAGCGATCAGGCAGACGGATCGCAATTGACTCTCTACCAGAGCCCTGAAATCACGGTGGATTTCAGTGTGGGACACACCCGTTTGCTGGTTGTACGAAGGACCCACTCACTTGTACGACAGAGTGCACAAGGATACCAAACGTCAAGACTGGTAAATCAAAAATAAGTAGGTGTGCCGTCGGCAAACGAGTAGTCCGAGAAGTTTGAAATCACACTGCCGGTGCAGTAAGAACTTCACCACAGGCTCCCCAGTCTAAACTACTGGCAAGTGAAGGCAGTCTCAGGACAAGTCCCAAGCACCAACCACACATGCCAGAGCATCGACCAGAAGCGCATCCAGACCAAAGTCCCGCACCCGAGTGCTTCGCACCTCTCCAGAAAAAAATTCCGTTTCCCACAAAGTGCACGAACGACACCGCCCTCACCCCATCACAGGGCTCTAGAGGCGCTAAATCTCCCCTGCCACACGACAACACAAACTCATGTCGAACCCGGGCAAGAGTTAAGAAACCCGCACCTCTGAAAGAAAAGGAAACCGCTAATTACTGGCTTATTTACGTTTTCGCAGAGGGAAAGACGATTTTCTCTGAAGTTGTGTCACTTCCCATGGCAATAAGCGAACAGATACAATCTTAAAGATCTTTATCTAAATCGACTGTGGCTTGGTGGTTGTTAGAATCATTATTACACCTCATAAATAGGACTATCTCTCGTTTCTCAGATGCCGGTGTTACTTATACAACCGAGGTGGCCGATGGAAGTGGTTCACAGGCCTTTTTGATCGCCGAACTCGAAAAGTTGTGAATTTTTATTGCTGAAGACCTGTCTGGGGCTGCCCTGTCTGCCCTGTATTGCTGTGGGCCTGTCCAGCAACATTTACTAAGAGTTGGGCTCCCTACCAATTGCTTCCAATTCCCAATGTGCCACTTCTACGAGCTAAGAACCATAAAAATACGAGGGGTGGCTAGAAAAAAACCGGACTAGTACTGGTGAAACAATAAAACGAATGCAATAAGGCTGAAAGTCGCGTGGCCTGTCACGTGACTCTCTCTCCGCCTACTGCTCGAGTTTCATCTGCCTCCTGCACTCAGTCTGCCCGTGGCGTTTGTTTTAAGTAGTTGACGTTTTGTCTGTGCGTCGGAAAATGTTCAGTGTACAGAAAGAACAGCGTGTTAACATCAAATTTTGTTTCAAACTAGGAAAATCTGCAAGTGAAACGTTTGTAATGTTACAACAAGTGTACGGCGATGATTGTTTATCGCGAACACAAGTGTTTGAGTGGTTTAAACGATTTAAAGATGGCCGCGAAGACACCAGTGATGACACTCGCACTGGCAGACCATTGTCAGCAAAAACTGATGCAAACATTGAAAAAATCGGTAAACTTGTTCGACAAGATCGCCGTTTAACAATCAGAGCAGTGTCTGAGTTAACAGGAGTTGACAAGGAAAGTGTTAGGCAGATTCTTCATGAAAGTTTCAACATGAACAAAGTGTGTTCAAAAATGGCTCCAAAGTGTCTCACAATTGAACAGAAGGAACGCCGAAGAATGATTTCTTCTGACATCCTGGAAAACAATGAAAGTGTTCCCACCTTCTTACAAAATGTTATTACTTGCGATGAATCGTGGTTTTTTACTTACGATCCCGAAACTAAACGCCAATCGATGCATTGTAAAACTCCTGGTTCTCCACGACAAAAAAAAAGCACGAATACCAAAATCGAAATTCAAGGCAATGATGATTGCTTTTTTTGACATCAAAGGGATTGTGCACATTGATTGGGTACCAGAGGGACAAACAGTGAATCAGCATTACTACATTAGCGTCCTGGCTACCCTACGTGAGCGAATACGGAGAAAACGGAACGATTTGTGGAGAAAAAAGTCATGGATCCTTCACCAAGACAATGACCCAGCTCACAGTGCGTTGTCAGTGAAGACGTTTTTGGCAAAACACAACATTCCCATCTTAGATCATCCACCCTACTCACCTGATTTGGCCCCCTGTGACTTTTTTCTTTTCCCTAAAGTCAAGTCAGCTTTGAAAGGAACTAGATTTGAGACTGTTGAAGCAGTAAAAGAAAAAGCGACGGAAGTAATGTATGTACTTACCGAAAATGATCTGCAGCATTGCTATGAACAGTGGAAAATTCGTATGGAGCGGTGTAGAGACCGAGGAGGGGAGTACATTGAAGGAGATAACATGAAATTGTAAATAATTGTAAATAAATGTTTTTTCCAGTATCAGTCCGGTTTTTTTCTAGCCGCACCTCGTACCTAATGCTTTTAGCGTCCTACCGCTCCACCAATGTCTGCTCAGGCCGTTAACTTTCTAGAGTCTCGCTCAAGGTGCGTCAGTTTCTAATGAAATCTTTAATAATTTTCCTTATGCGGAAAACAAGTGAGAGAGTAACTTTGACTCTTGCGGGTTTTGTCACTATTAACAAATCATTGGCTTGGGGAAGAAAGTACAAACTCTCTTCCTTTCCTTGACAGGACTGTGGATCTGATAAATCTAAGAGCTTCCATGTAGACATTCTATAGAAATAGATATCAACCAATCGCAGAGCCCATTGCAAGATACTTAACTGAACATTCTTCCCTGGTGTGGCTACCAAGAAAAACGACAGAACTCGCCGTCTGTTGTTTCTGAGACCATAGATTTTATCTTCTCTAAAAGGTTTTTTCCCAGTGACTCTAACAATAGGGTTTTGCGTATTGACAGCAGCTGAAGCATTCTATTGGTGGTGCCCAAAAAAAACAAAAAAGTGACTATGTGCAGTAATCTTGTCAATAATTCATATATTTCATCAGAATTTGGATCAACGTTTGAAACTGAGAGCATCATACTCACCAAACGCAGTAACTCCATGACTTGTGAATAAAACTTCAAAATAATTAGTTTGAGTAGTACTGAAAACCGACTCATTGCTCCTTCTTCTAGGCAAATAAATGTCACTCTTCACTGGACATTTTCGATTTTATAGACGAATGACTTTTCACAGGATAGCATCTCCAAGGCACTTAGTTGTTTTTCCTTTTCCACTGCTCCACAGAAACGTATCAACTCTCTTTAAGCAATGCTCATCTTCTGATGACGAGATAGACATTGTGTTTCAAGACTGCAACACTCTCTTCAGAAGTATCACAGACGTCATCCTCTAGAACCAGTGAAATAAACGTAACTGCACTGTAAACTAGTCTCAACGCAGGCATAACGCAGAAGACTTTAAGCTCTCACTTAAGCACCTTTTCTTCAAAAATGAATGTGTCCATAATCTCAAGGTTGTAACGTGGTTACTTATTCTATGATTGAGAACAACTGTACAAGTTGAAATGACCACCTGAGTTCATTTGTTCTTCATGTCACGGCCTTCTTCGACCAATAGGAGTGTTGGTTGATTGGTTTGTGGGGGAGGAGACCAGACAGCGAGGTCATCGGTCTCATCGGATTAGGGGCGGATGGGGAAGGAAGTCGGCCGTGCCCTTTGAAAGGAACCATCCCGGCATTTGCCTGGAGCGATTTAGGGAAATCACGGAAAACCTAAATCAGGATGGCCGGACGCGGGATTGAACCGTCGTCCTCCCGAATGCGAGTCCAGTGTGCTAACCACTGCGCCACCTCGCTCGGTAAGAGGAGTGTTCTTCTTATTTTGTGGAAACTCTTTCTACCAATCGCAATGTCCCTTCTATTAAACTGCATCAAAACTTCACTATTTTTCTCCTTCCTGCGCGTTTCCGCCAATGAGACGTTTTGTGCCCGTTCTAGACATCCAAAGTACATTGACCTTCATGTGTGTTGCACTCGCTGGACACGTGATCGAAATGCGTCACTGGTTTTTGTTCGTATCCCTTTGGAATTCCGAAACGCAGCTTTCTAAAGTTTTCTCTCTGTCCCTCTGCAGATGTGACACTATGCGTGTTTCTCCCACCTGAGTCACCTTGTCGGGTCATTGACTTTTCACCTGCCACCCCTTTAAATGGTTTCTGAGGTAACACCTGTGGCTCGCCTTCGCTTCTGCCCTTGTCCTTCTAGCTTTCAAACTAAATCGCCTCGTGCTGCTTGCTCCACCTTCGACTATAAGACATGCATTGTATAGGAACGGTGTGTTAATTACCGTCGATTGACTGTCATACCTTACATACTGATAGGCAAATTTGCACATAACCGCCAAATTACGTTAGGTGTCAATTTCACCTTCTCATTGCGAATCTGACCTTCATTTATTCTTCCACCTTACAAGGCATTTGTCTGGAAAATTTGCTATGTATTTCTGAAAGTGATTTACATCAAATAAGGTAGTTTGAATAAGGTGTCCAATGAACTGGAAATGTAATTTTTATTTTAGAACGGATGGCATCAGACACTTCCAAAGCATCTCTTTTCTCACAGTCAATAATCCATGATCTCTTGGCAGGCATTGTTTTTTCATTTTCAAAACTAGTCTGGTTAATGATGGAGTCAGCATCATCTCTGATATTTTGCACTACCGCTTCTATGTTCTGGTTATCTTGTTTTGCTTTAGTCAATTCACTTATCTTCTTATGAAATTGATTGAAAAGTACAATATGTCCACATGAGACATTATGCAATGGAAAAGGAGTATCCAGAATATGAAGCCCTTATTTGCAGTATTTGTTTCTATGAACCAGCTTTTTCAGTAGTAGAGGAGAGTTTTGTGCTTTCATTTGTTTCAGTCGCTTCCAGTGGAGTAATGTCTTTCTTATTTGCACCAATATCGTTTGCTACTCGTGTATAGTAATTCCACCTCGTGAGAGACGCACAGGGTGAGCTTTTGTGAAAACTGCTATGCAACACTTTTGATTTATGCGCCGAATTTGAAAAGAAAGAAGAAATACCAGAAAGATGTAGAAAAGCTACCCGGGCCTTGTGGTTAATAGAGGCTGTCGTAGACATTATAAGGTTGAAATGGTGCCCATAGCAATGTATGTAAATTGCATTTGTCTTTTATTAATTTCTGACCCCATTTGAATTGCCAGCCATAACGTTTGCACCGTCATAATTCTGAGTTATTACTTTTGATCTGTCATCGCCAATTATGGGTTCAAGTTCTTTTAGAATATTTTTCGATATAGTATGAGCATTCCAACTATATGGATTAATAAGTTCCAGTATCTTTCAAAGGGCTTTCCGTCAACAATCTACCGCAAAACAACCATCAACTGAAAGTCGCAAGACACTTCTGTGGTTTCATCAGCGAATATTGCAACATAATCTGCTAGTTTTCTTTCTTTACGAATTTCCTCATGGCACACTCCCGGTATGCATTGAGATACTTCGTACTGAACAATCTTAGAAATGTCTCTGAACACTGGTATTGACTGAGATGAATCTCAGGTTCCTTATCCAACTCTGCACTAAAATGAATTACCTCATGAAAACCCCTGTATTTTGAGAGGTGTCAGATTCATCGTGCTCCCTGGGAGATAGTTCCAAAGCACCACAAAGCCGAATGCAGTTTACAGTTAAATTCTATATAGTTTATCTAAATTGTTATTTCAGAGAAGCGTTAGAGTCGCCATGTTAATTTCCTTTATTACTTGATAACTAGTTTTTAGCCTAAGCCCCTTACGAAATCATCCAGTAAACTATACAGTAACATTCTTAAATTTCTGTGTTTGTTGGGATCCACAGCCTCCAGATGTTTAATAAACGTAAACATGATCGGTAGTAGGTTGTAATGTGATTTTCATTTAATCGTGCGATTAGCTACTGGCGACAACTTATCATCAAGCACCTGTAAAACCAACATGGAAAAGCGCTACACTGTCTACATGCATCGATATGTGTAAATAACTCCTTACGCTACTCACATTACGATAAAACATTACATTACCTTACATTATTATGAGGTGTGTTAAGGGTTATTTATACATAGCGATGTATGCAGAAAATATAGTGCTTTTACATGTTGGTTTTACAGGTGCTTGACAATGACAAGTAGTCGACATTAGTTAATCGCACGATTAAATGAAAACCACATTACAGCCTACTACAGACCAAGTTCACGTTTATTAAGCAATAACATTCATTACGACGGCCACATGACTGCTCATTGGAAACATGTGTTTAATATAAACCAGTACAGGGCTAAACTTTACCCACCGAATATTCGTTAGGTGAATGAAATTCAGCCCTATACCGGTTTATATTAAAGATGTGTTTAACTACAAGTCATGTGGCTGTCGAAATGTATTTTATTGCATAGCTTATTTGATGATTTTGTAGTGAGTTTAGGCTCTAAATTAGTTATGAAGCAACAAAAGAAATTAATGTTGCTACTTTGATGGTCCTCTGCAGTTCATTGCTCAGTTTGGTTAACCGGAATAGTTGCTGATATCATGCCTTTCAAAATGCTGAAAATTAGTATGTATCTGTTCTTTTCCACAAGTCTGTTGCGGCTGTTGTTCGCCTATGATGGGAATTTAATTACTGGTGAATGGCCGTTTAGCCTAAAAATGAAAGACTCAGAACATTGTTCAACTGTCGCTTTGACGTTTCATGTACTTTCATTTTATGTCATATACACCTAATATAAGTTATTCTGGTCTTACACCAATGGACATCTCCCCAAAATAACATACGAGAAATATAGAAACAACATTGTTTTCTTCATAGGCATAATTCCACTTTTTTCTTAAATTTCTGAACTGAACTTACAGTATCGATTTTTTGTTTGCTGTCGCAAATTTACATTTGGGAGTAGCCGACCCAGTGTTTTATTTGAATTTTTTCACTAAGAGTCCTGTTGGTGAATAGCGTTTTTAATAATGCACTTTGTTCTTTTTTGTAATTTTCACAGTCAAGTGAATTTTCCTCTGCACGCGGCTAATCTGTGAAATATACGTATACTGAATTATGCCTTCTATGTGTTAATTTCAAAATCTAACAGCTCAATTATATTCAAAACGATATATATTTATTTACCCTGATATATATGTGTATTATTCCAGTTTTCGATTAAATCAAGCATTAACTTGCGCTTCCAAATGCATTAGCATTTCCTTGCAGCAAGATTGTAACAGCACAGTAATGGAAATTTGAGCCCGAAATGTATCAGTTGAGGTATTACCTTCAAGATTCTACCATTGTTGCTAGCTGGCAGAATCGTGCTGCTTCAGGTTATGTACTCTACTGCTCTCTAGCGGATGCAACGTAAAACTCTGAGCAATCTTGGTGCTACCACTGTCTTTATAATCACCTAGAAACCGACGTCCTAGCTGTTTACACGGTAATTACGAGCACCGAGAGTGTCAATCTAGTGTTGGCTGCAAGTTTCAGATAACTACTGGGAGAGTGCATGAACACGGTATAGCGCACCTCATAAATGACGACACGTTGTCTGAAACAATGCTTTACGTGCAGTTCGTGTAACCTTTTTTTTCGTTTTCATACAAGTGGTGCTGTGGCACAGTGTCACTACCCCAGAAGCCGCCCCTGGTTTTGTGGCAGATAGCACTCTAGGCCTCCCAGTGTGCGGAGGTAGAACGAAGCGAATTCTGCTTCGCCTACGTGGTCTCAATGACAGCTTTCAGCTATGAACTAATTTTTGACTCTCCTGGGCCTTCTAAGTAAACTCCCATATTGTGAGCTAGCTAGATAAAACTCTCCAAGGCTGCAGAAAATGACATGCTCATCACTGTAATAAAAGGAAGTGAAACAAAGAAGTAAATTAGCTGGACAGTCACTGGTAGTATAGTACTGAATATTGTCTGTAGTAGAATATTGTATGCAGCGTATAATGTTATGAAATATGTTGCTTAACAGTTTGCGGATAAGCTGGCACATAACACTCAGTGTTTTCTAGAGCTTTATTTAAATCATCAAGATTATATATCCTGGAGTATACATGATTAGCTGCTGTTGCTAGGCAACAAACTTTCAATTGCTTTTTAATATCTTTGTGATGCTGTTTACAATTTGGAACATTGGTGGACCAAATTGCAACGCGAGTTGAAATGCTCCTTAATTTTTCTTGAGGTTGATGTACGGATGAGTTAGAGCCATCTAGTTTCTTAACGAGACTCCAAGCTTTCCTACTTGATCATTTGAAGTTCATGTTATTGGTTGCCTGCTCGCTTCTTTTATGACATTCTGCACTTGGTTGGTTGAGGAGCTCATCAGCAACTTCACAGTCTCTGCTGTTCTGAACCACCTGGTAAAGCCTCTCTGTATCGTCATTCCACCCGAAATACAATCCTGGAAATTGAAATAAGAACACCGTGAATTCATTGTCCCAGGAAGGGGAAACTTTATTGACACATTCCTGGGGTCAGATACATCACATGATCACACTGACAGAACCACAGGCACATACACAGGCAACAGAGCATGCACAATGTCGGCACTAGTACAGTGTAATCCACCTTTCGCAGCAATGCAGGCTGCTATTCTCCCATGGAGACGATCGTAGAGATGCTGGATGTAGTCCGTGCTGGACGTGCAGACCGCGTGAGACGACGCTTCATCCAGTCCCAAACATGCTCAATGGGGGACAGATCCGGAGATCTTGCTGGCCAGGGTAGTTGACTTACACCTTCTAGAGCACGTTGGGTGGCACGGGATACATGCGGACGTGCATTGTCCTGTTGGAACAGCAAGTTCCCTTGCCGGTCTAGGAATGGTAGAACGATGGGTTCGATGACGGTTTGGATGTACCGTGCACTATTCAGTGTCCCCTCGACGATCACCAGTGGTGTACGGCCAGTGTAGGAGATCGCTCCCCACACCATGATGCCGGGTGTTGGCCCTATGTGCCTCGGTCGTATGCAGTCCTGATTGTGGCGCTCACCTGCACGGCGCCAAACACGCATACGACCATCATTGGCACCAAGGCAGAAGCGACTCTCATCGCTGAAGACGACACGTCTCCATTCGTCCCTCCATTCACGCCTGTCGCGACACCACTGGAGGCGGGCTGCACGATGTTGGGGCGTGAGCGGAAGACGGCCTAACGGTGTGCGGGACCGTAGCCCAGCTTCATGGAGACGGTTGCGAATGGTCCTCGCCGATACCCCAGGAGCAACAGTGTCCCTAATTTGCTGGGAAGTGGCGGTGCGGTCCCCTACGGCACTGCGTAGGATCCTACGGTCTTGGCGTGCATCCGTGCGTCGCTGCCGTCCGGTCCCAGGTCGACGGGCACGTGCACCTTCCGCCGACCACTGGCGACAACATCGATGTACTGTGGAGACCTCACGCCCCACGTGTTGAGCAATTCGGCGGTACGTCCACCCGGCCTCCCGCATGCCCACTATACGCCCTCGCTCAAAGTCCGTCAACTGCACATACGGTTCACGTCCACGCTGTCGCGGCATGCTACCAGTGTTAAAGACTGCGATGGAGCTCCGTATGCCACGGCAAACTGGCTGACACTGACGGCGGCGGTGCACAAATGCTGCGCAGCTAGCGCCATTCGACGGCCAACACCGCGGTTCCTGGTGTGTCCGCTGTGCCGTGCGTGTAATCATTGCTTGTACAGCCCTCTCGCAGTGTCCGGAGCAAGTATGGTGGGTCTGACACACCGGTGTCAATGTGTTCTTTTTTCCATTTCCAGGAGTGTATATTCACTTCAGAAACCATGTAGTATATTCCTTATCGCTCTTGTTATGAAGGCTTTTTAAGGTATCCATCAGACGGTTGTATCTAACTGTACAGCAGAGTGTCCTACAGGGTCTCCCCAAAATTTTACCTAGGCCTTGGTACAGAATGGATGACCGGGATTTGAATTCCAATTTAGATGATAATGAGACACTGTTGGCTGCGCGACACATAGTCCAGATTCTCCTTGAAATTGGAGTCAGGCGGTTTTGAGAGTCCTCTGGGGCAAAGCTCAAGTCTGAATTCGTTTCCGTATTCCACGTACCTGATCTGAGAGAATTACATTGTTTGGCATCAGAAATAAAGATTACTGAAATCAGCGCAGTTTACAGATTGTTCGCCGTTTTCGTCTGCAGTTCGATATTTTCAGGTTGTGTTGTGATTATCAAAATCTCCAGCGTATATTGCGAGGTATAGGTGTACTTCTAACACACTGTCATGCCAAGGTATTTGAGGTGGCTTGTAAACACTGACACAGTGAGGTTTGCTGTTTTGTTGTTATTTGTTAGACGTCTGAATTTATGCTTGATATCAGTTTTGCGTTATCAGTGTCTTTCTGGACGTAGGATCTAACTCCCCATGAACGATGGTAGATCGCTCCGAGGTGGTCATTCCATGCATTTCGTCTATTTGACGTTGTTGGTCTTCGTTTTCCATGTGGCTTTGCTGGTTAACAGCCATGTCTTTGTTTTGGTGTAGCTAGAGCTCTGATATGTAATCACTCTTAGCCCTGCTAAGACTTTCAGCGTTTAATTGGAAGACTCAGACAATGTCTACGAGATTTTTTGTCATTCGGCACCGAGTCGAGCTAGAGTGATACGCCACGTTTGTAATAAAGACAGGAGATCTGAAGATATTATACGTCTGCAGTATTGTATCTGGAATGTTCACCACAGTAATCCGTAGACTAGGAAGCGGAGACAGACCACGGTAGCTAGACACACCACGGAATATCAGTAAACAGTGCTATACTTAAATAATCGCCGGCCGGAGTGGCCGTGCGGTTCTCAGCGCTGCAGTCTGGAGCCGAGCGACCACTACGGTCGCAGGTTCGAATCCTGCCTCGGGCATGGATGTGTGTGAAGTCCTTAGGTTAGTTAGGTTTAAGTAGTTCTAAGTTCTAGGCGACTGATGACCTCAGAAGTTAAGTCACTTAGTGCTCAGAGCCATTTGAACCAAATAATCAAACCCATTTACTTATCTTTTCAGAAGCAGTCTTGTAGAATATAACAAGCATTTACAATCGCTGAATAAAGTCTTTTGTCAACTCAACAGTAGTCTATCTTTCTATCTGCGCTGGTTCTTGCAGACCTAAGTAACTATGACGTCGACGCAGCTTTCCCGTGGTGCTGAGCGCTCTGTGCCAGCAGAGAGGAGGCTGATGTGTAATCCTTCCAGAGAGGGGAGCTGCACCGCCTGGTTTACGTATTCTATCACGCTGGTGTCACCCCTCTGTGTCCGCAGATGCTGGCGTTCGCGCTGATGCGCTTTTGAAGGACAGTGAAGGAGTGGTGTCTTATGATGACATCACAGGCAGAAAGCTGTTCTGACACATTTAGTGTTACCTACAGTGCACGTGTGTCGTTCTGTCATGGTACTTAGTGAGATACATCCCAGCCTGTAACATCACAGTGCACAGATACTAATACTGAAAGGAGTGAAGACAGTGTCATATCCCAAAGTGGTGAACAAAAAATTTCAAGATTTGAGTGCACTTGCAAAGTAGACATTTAGAGCGAATCTCGAATGGCAAATCTGGGAAGAATTCTACAAACAAGACAAATGCAATATGAAGATGGCATCTGTTCTTTCGGACATGTCCAAAAGGCCATTGACCTTCTTCTTCTGCTTCTGTGCTGGATGCACACACATTGCCCCAACTCTTACGGGACTCGGTAAGAATGTCTGCCACGAGTAATGAGTGCAATGGGCAGGGGCACTACAAAAGTAGTACGTGGACATTAAGTTGGGAATGTGGGTCTCGTGGGGAGCGTGCAAAGTATAAGCCCCTGCAGTCGCATCCAGTGTGGTCTATTGGCTAGGATACCTGGCTTTCACACAGGAGGTCCGGGTTCGATTGCCGGTACCGAAACGAACGTTTTATACTGTACAGTTGGTGCAGTAGATAGAGTTTACGGCAGTCTCCACAGAATGCCAACTTGGAATACTTAGTTCTTGTAATGTATTTTCTACACTTGATAAAGGCCCTCAGGATTGTCGTCGTCGGCGGCGCCGCCGCCGCCGCTTCGGCAGTAGCGGCAACTCGCCATTGTATCACATAGGGTGAGGTACCTTCTGCAACCGACTGAGATGGTGTTGTGGATTGGCAGGAGAGCCAACCCACGAATGTTAGAGGAAGCCTAAAGGCACGCGTTTAAGCTCACGCAGGCTGGCGTGCGGTCTGGAACAGGACAAGGAATTTAGACTTCAGAAAAAAGGAGGTAACTGGTGGAATACTTAACTTTAATCCATTAATGTTGAACGTAGCTCTTGTCGGTACATTATTTACAATATCAATAGTAACTGAACATGGCGCCTTGCTAGGTCATAGCAAATGACGTAGCTGAAGGCTATGCTAACTATCGTCTCGGCAAATGAGAGCGTATTTTGTCAGTGAACTATCGCTAGCAAAGTCGGTTGTACAACTGGAGCGAGTGCTAGGAAGTCTCTCTAGACCTGCCGTGTGGCGGCGCTCGGTCTGCAACCTCTGACAGTGGCGACACGCGGGTCCGACGTATACTAACGGACCGCGGCCGATTTAAAGACTACCACCTAGCAAGTGTGGTGTCTGGCGGTGACACCACATTCCTGCCCCGCAAACCGGCGTACGGTTGTGTTATAAGGCTTCCGCCCGCCGTGGGGAGGACCCCATGATGACGTATGCGACGAGATGGGGAGCCTAACAACAGGCGAGGCTGTGCCACCCGCACCGTGCCATTCGGTCCGCGGGGAGCTAGGAAACGCCTGAAAACCTGCTCCAGGGTGCACGCCAACATGAGGTGTATGCGCCCGTAGAGAGACAGGAGGGGCCGTAGGGTCGACCTCCATCGGGCCGGGGCACCCGACGGGCGAAGACGACATATGGTCCGGAGCAGGCAAGAGTTCCATGTCGGAGGACAACTGGTCACGGGAAGCGATCGGCGGCGCGTGATCCAGTGAGGCACCCGGCAGTTGCAGCGACGCATCCACTGCGGGCGTCGCCGGCGGGAGAACAAGCGGCGGCGGCGGCGCGTGGCCCTGGGGCAATATGGAAGGCAGCGTCGGTAACACCTGGGGCAGAGGCGAGCCAGTAGATGGGTCCCCAGGGCGCTGACCGGACGGCACCGTCGCTGAAAGCAGACGGGGAGCGGCAGATCCCGCGTGACGACAGAGGCACAGCTGATTGAGATGCCGACGCACCTCACCAGAGGCCCCCAAAACCAGATACATAGCGCGGCCAAGGCAGCGAAGAATGCGCCCTTCGAGCCAACGCCATGAACCTCGATAGTTGTGATAGTAGACAACGTCGCCTGGAGCAAAAGCAGGTGTCTGCCGCTGCACAGGAACCTGATACGGCGGATGTAGCAAAGACATCAAGGTTCAATGATGACGACCGTGGAGCAACTCAGCCACCAAGCGACCATCTCGGGGCTGAGAGCGATACGAGGACAAAAAGAGCAATAACGCGTCCTCCCGAGAATGCGACTCTTTCAACTTCAACATCTGTGACTTGAAAGTCCTGACCAATCGTTCAGCGGCACCGTTTGACTGTGGCGAAAACGGCGTGGACGTCAGATGTTGACTACCATTGGCCTTGCAGAATGACTGAAATTCTGCGGACGTGAATTGTGGGCCATTGTCGGAAACAATAGTCTGTGGAAGACCTTCAATGCAAAAGATAGCAGACAACGCTTGGATGGTGGCAGATGACGTTGTGGAAGACATCCGGACAACAAAAGGAAAATTACTGAAGGAATCGACCAGAACCAACCATCGAGCATTCCAAAATGGACCAGCGAAATCGATGAATAAGCGTTGCCAAGGGGAAGTGGCTTTCAGCCATGCAAAGAATTTCCGCGGTGGGGCGGATTGTTGTTCGGCACACCCCATGCAAGAAGAGCACATATTCGTAATCGCAGCATCGATTCTGAACCAAGTACAGTGCCGACGAGCAAGTTGTTTCGTTCTCACTATACCCCAATGTCCTTGGTGGAGAAGCCGTAAGACAGAGGACTGTAACGAACGTGGGACCACGACTCTGGACTGATCATGATAAGAACGCAACAGCAAAACACCACGTCGAACAAAAAGTCTCTCCTTGTGAGCAAAAAATCGGCGAACCAACGGATCCCCGATCCGTGACGTTGACAAGTGCCATTGCGTGGCAACAAAACGCAGAACGGTAGCAAGGACAGGGTCAGCAGCTGTGGCAGTAGCTACACAACGAAAATCAATGGGAAACGATTCGACCACCTCATCGGTTTCCGTATCAATGAACATGCAAGAAAGTCGGAGGAATCGAATACTCTATCCTCAGCAACAGGCAAACGGGACAACGCATCGGCGTTTCTGTGCTTAGCAGTGGACCGATACAAGATATCGTAGCGGTACTGCGAGAGGAAAATAGACCAGCAAATGAATTTCTGCGCTGTATGTGGAAGTACAGACTTGTTCGGATGAAAAAGCGATGTCAAAGGTTTGTGGTCTGTGACGACCATACAAGAAATCATGAAACTTAGTAACACCAAATACGAGCGTCAATGCTTCTTTCTCGATCTGTGAATAATTTCTTTGCGCAGACGAGAACAATTTGGACGCAAAGGCAATAGGGCGATCGTGCGATCCATCCGTGTGCACAAGCACAGCACCGATCCCGAAATCCGATGCATCTACCATCAACAAAAGGGGCTTCTGGGGATCAAACGGCGTAAGGCAAGTATTGGAAAGCAACGCCGATTTCAACTGGCGAAAGGCGCGTTCGCATTCCGTCGTCCAGACGAACGGAACACCTTTACGGCGTAAGCGATGAAGCGGAGCTGAAATGGAAGAGGCATGGGGAACATAGCGATGATAATAATTAATTTTTCCCAGCACACTCTGTAGCCACTTCAAATTCTGCAGCGATGGCAAGTCTTGTATGGCACGGAGGTGCTCGGGACTGGGATGTATGCCTTGGACATTGAGTACATGTCCCAGGTAGGGTAAGTCACGAGCAAAGGACACACATTTGTCCTTCCGCAAGCAATGACCATTTTGTCGCAAGACCTGAAATAATGTTCTGAGATTGGCTAAATGTTCTTCTTCCATCTTTCCAGAGATCAAAATGTCGTCCAGATAGTTTGCTGCAGTAGGGACCGACGCACAAACAGTTTGTAGATATTGCTGAAACAATGCAGGGGCAGATGCACACCCAAATGGCAGTCGTTTGAATCGATACAAACCAAGATGCGTGGTAACCACCAAAACACGCTGGGAGTCTTGGTCCACCGGTATTTGCAAGTACGCATCTGCTAGGTCCAACTTCGAAAAATATTTACCCGGGCACAGTTTGTCAAAATGATCTTCCGGGTTGGGTAAAGGAAAAGTTGCAATCACTAGGTGTGGATTCACTGTTGCCTTGAAGTCCACACAAAGTCACAATTTTCCGGAAGGTTTTGGCAAAATTACTAAGGGTGATGCCCAGAGAGAAGCCTGCACACGTTCAATCACACCTTGTGATTCCAAATCGTGTAATGTTTTTGCGACCTCATCACGCAATGCATGGGGAACATTGTGCGCTCTGAAAAATTTCGGTTGCGTGTTTACTTTCAGTTTCAAATGTGCTTTATAGTTCTTAGCGCAACCAAGGCCCAGTGGAAAAATGTCTGCAAATTCTTCACACGGACAAGAAACACTGTCTTAAGGCACAGTCTCGTTCACTGATAGGACCTGATTTACTATAGACAAGTTAAACAACTGAAATAATTCGAAACCAAACAAGTTCACTGCAGAAGAAGAACGAAGGACATACAATGACACAAGTTTTGTTTGTCCTTTGTATGTTGCAAGAAGGCAGCACTATCCTAACACAGGGATTGCTTGTCCTGAATAACTACTGAGCTTAACATTTGCGGCATGCAACGGAGGTGTGCCCAACCGTTTGTACGTGTTGTGATTGATCAGTGAAACTGCAGCTCCAGTATCGAGCTGGAATGGTATCACTTTGCCGTTAACGTCCAAGTCTACAAAAAGTTTATTGTCCTGCTGACGACAAGAGCGACTGTCTCATGCAACATGAACTGACACTGGTAGAGAATCACTTGCGACTTGACGGGATTTCCGGCGATGTCGATGCACACTATTTGTGGGACAAACACAGTCACTGTTAGAGAGAGTGGCACTGGGCAGAGTGGAATGAACTACATGAATTTCCCTGGGCGAAGTTTCGCAAGCCTGAGTATCCTTGGTTCGATTCCGATTCCGGCGCGAAGCAAAGGGCCTGGAATGGTTATGAGGTCTGATCTGAGCTTTTTCTGGCAAACACTCTGAACATGTCCTTTTTTATTACAGAAAAAGCAAATAGCCTGGCGTGACGGGCAATTCTCACGCGAATGTCTAGTAGCACACCGCGGGCATGATTTTACCATGGCATTTGCTTGGCTTTTGAATGCATTACGGGAACAGCAGTGATCAATGTCTTGTAAATAATTACTATTAAAAACAGTCTTGATCACGATTTATTTAACAAGGTGACCAGTTTCGACCACTACTGTGGTCATCTTCAGACCATTGAGTAGGAACCCCTTTCTGTGGGAGAATCACAACTCTTGTGACACTTGTGATTCTCCAACAGAGAGGGGTTCCTACTCAATGGTCTGAAGATGACCACAGTAGTGGTCAAAACCGGTCACCTTGTTAAATAAATCGTGATCAAGACTGTTTTTAATAGTAATTATTTGCTTGGCTGCGCAACACATGTTGCTGAGAGCCTGGTGGCAGCTGCGCGGCCGGGTGCAAGGGCTGTTTACTGCTCCGTGCAGCTCGCCCGGCGGACCAGTTAACGTGACACATGGCTGGTGAAGTTTCAAATGATTCCTGAGCAAAGTCACATGTGTCCTACCGATCCAATATGTCCATCACTTGTTGAAGGGAGGGATTGACTAGTTTCAAAATCTGTTTCCTTATACGAACATCAGAAACGTTCTGTGCAATTGCATCACGTACCATAGTATCTGAATATGGGAGTCCACTTTGACACTCAACAGCACAATCTCTAGTAAGGCCTTGCAAGGTTGCAACCCACTCCCTATTAGTCTGACCTGCCGTACGTTTTGTACGAAAGAAGGTATACCTTTTTGCAACGACATTGACTGATTCTTTGAAATATGCATCTAATGCAGACAAAATTTCGTCGTAGGAGAGAGTTGCTACGTCGCGTCGGGGAAATAATTTGACTATCATACGATATGTTTGTGCCCCGACGGAGGAAAGGAGAAAAGGTTGCCGCTCATTACCTTGAATTCTGTAGGCGGCGAAATAGAATCCAAATTGGCGTGACCACATCGTCCAGCTTTCCAGTGCAGCATCAAAAGGTCGAAAAGTTGGTGCAACAGCGTGTTGTGGCTGCGTTAGCGGTGGAGCAGCGGCTGCTGCATCGTTTTGCATCGCACGTTGACCCTGGACGAGCTGTCCAAGGGCATCCAGTAAGGCCTGCGTCTGCTGATTCTGTAAGCAATAAAATTCGGACAGAACATCTGAAGATGGTGGCGAAGCCATTACACAAGTAAATCAGGGCTGTATAGTTAAGAACGCAGTGTTGCCTCGTCGCCAAAATGTTGTGGATTAGCAGGAGAGCCAACCCACGAATGTTAGAGGAAGCCGAAAGGCACGTGTTTAAGCTCACGCAGGCTGGCGTGAGGTCTGGAACAGGACAAGGAATTTAGACTTCAGAAAAAAAGAGGTAACTGGTGGAATATTTAACTTTAATCCATTAATATTGAACGTAGCTCTTGTCTGTACATTATTTACAATATCAATAGTAACTGAACGTGGCGTCTTGTTAGGTCGTAGCAAATGACATAGCTGAAGGCTATGCTAACTATCGTCTTGGCAAATGAGAGCGTATTTTGTCAGTGAACCATCGCTAGCAAAGTCGGTTGTACAACTGGGGCGAGTGCTAGGAAGTCTCTCTAGACCTGCCGTGTGGCGGCGCTCGGTCTGCAATCTCTGACAGTGGCGACACGCGGGTCCGACGTATACTAGTGGACCGCGGCTGATTTAAAGGCTACCACCTAGCAAGTGTGGTGCCTGGCGGTGACACCACAGATGGCACTAAAGCCGGCGCGGTAGCTCAGCGTGTTCGGTCAGAGGGTTAGCTGACCTCTGTAATAAAAAAAAAAAACTGAGTTAATCGATCAACAACGAACTTAAACGGATGTCTTACGACGTCCGCCCCGAGCAGATGCAACGCACAAACGAAAAAGTCGGTACGGTAACTCAGTTTCTTATTACAGAGGGCAGCTAACCCTCTTGACTGAACACGCTAAGTTAATGGATCAATGACGAACTGAAACGGGTGTCTTGCGACGCCCGCCCCGAGGAAATACAATGAACAAAAACGAACAAAATGAGAGTAATAATAAAAAAAGGCTGGATATAGCGTCTGCCATCCAAGCAGAAGATCCTGGGTTCGAGTCCCGTTTGGAGCACACATTTTCCACTGTCCCCGTTGATGTATATCAACGCCTTTCGACAGCTTAGGGTGTTGATTTATTTATCATTTCAGACAAATGTAATATTTTTCTTCAGAAATTTATCACTTTCCTTGACAGTCCAGTACATTAAAAATTATAGAGACATATGTACTACTAATAAATAAACAATCTAGATAATTAATGGCATTAGAATATCATGTAGGAGGAAACAGGAGCTGTATCATAATACCACCTCTGACTATTCTTCAGATTTTGTAACAAAATTTCACTAGAGATAATACTGAAAAGCGATGGATAATGTTATCAAACATGCCAAAACACTGAATTACACTCGGAGCATAGAAAGCATTCAGAACAAAATTAAATCCATAGGGTCAGTTTTGAAAGAGGCACCAGGGCAGAATGTGGGTGCTCAACTTGGTACACCTCTTTTATGTGGGAATGAAACTATTAGTGACACACCAGAATTGTGGAATATATTTCCTAATCATTTCTTACCAGCAGTCAGCAACTTAAACCATAATTTTAATAGTACAGGTAAACATGTAGAAACATGACATCTTGGGTTGTCGGGTGTTCTGCCGGATATCAGCGTCGTACTTGCACGATATTTCGGTCACGTAGCTCGAGACCTTCATCAGGTGCGACCTGAGACTGCTCCTCGAGTGGATCTGGTCCAGTATTTATGCCTATGGACTTCCCCCTCCACCAACGGCTGCAGGCGCTTCCTCTGTGGTCCGCGCCCATTCCCTGTGACCTGCTGGAGCGTTGCTGCTCCGTTTTCCGTCCGCTGCGGTTCTAGGTGTTCCCTCTGCGGTCCGCGCCCACCAAACCCGCTCCTGGGGGTTTCATCTACGGTCTGGGGTACCAGGCGTTCCCCCTGCGGTCCGCGCCCGCTCACCACGGCCTGTTGGAGCGTTGCCGCTCCGTTTTTCATCTGCTGCGGCTCTGGATGTTCCCTCTGCGGTCCGCGCCCACCAGTCCCACTTCTGGGTGTTCCATCTTCGGTCTGGTGCTCCTGGCAGTCCGTCAGGGGCTCGTTTACCATCTCCATGTCTCTGGTTCTTCTGTTTGTGTAGTGTTGCAGCTGGCCCCGTTGCTCCTTTAACAATTCCAGAGCCGGATCCCAGGCTCTGCTTAGCTGGTACCCTGTGTCACGATTCATAAGATCGTCAGCCATTTTAATCTCAATCGATTCTCTTATGACACTGTCCCAAAATCTGGGTGTTTGTGCTAGAATCTTGGTATCCTCATACTTCATGGCATGATCTAGCTCTAGACAGTGTTCAGCAATGGCCGACTTAGTCACCTGTCTTAATCTAGTGTGCCTCTGATGTTCTTTGCACCTGATCTCCACAGTTCTTGTCGTCTGGCCAATGTAGGACATGCCACATTGGCAAGGTATATTGTAAATCCCTGGTTTTCGTAACCCCAGGTCGTCTTTGACACTCCCCAGCAGTCCCCCGATCTTGTTGGATGGACAGAAAACACACTTGATATTGTGTTTACGCAGGATCCTACTGATTCTGGCAGAAATAGAGCCAGCATAGGGCAGATATGCCACCTTCCTTGCTTCATCTTGGTCTTCTTCAGGAACCTGTGGTATAGTGGCTGGTCGGAGTGCCCTCTCAATTTGTCTGTCCATGTATCCATTCTTGGAGAAAACTGTTTTGAGACGTTCTATCTCTATGGGTAGATTCTCTTGGTCTGATAGGGCACGTGCTCTGTGGACCAAAGTCTTCAGAACGCCATTCTTCTGTGCAGGGTGGTGACAACTGCTGGCCTGCAGATATAAATCAGTGTGTGTAGGTTTTCGGTACACACTGTGGCAGATGTACATGGCAGCTTCCTTAACAAGAGAAGATTGGGATTGGGTAGACCGTGCCTCCTGGTCTTTAGCTGAGTGTGCTAGAAGGAATGCCTCATCTTGCCAATCTGCAAAGTTTGACCACATGAGCAAGAAAGCACAGCAGATGGAAGAGACACGCACGGTGACGAATCTGAGTGGCATACAGTTTGATGATACAACCTTAAAGGTACTCAGCAGGGGTCTCAACTTTGCTACGACCCCTAGAAACGTACCCATTTCAGGTTTCGTCAGTGCAGTAGAGCAAGTTGCAGCCACACTTCCACCTAATGTGGCAGAGGAAGTCCGCCGAGAGACCTGCAGGGCCCTCACCAAGGCCAGGCCGCCGAAATCGAACATCACAACCGAGGAGAGGCTTGCACTCAAGAAACTACGGGAAGACAACAGCATTGTGGTACTGCCAGCAGACAAAGGGAACTCCACTGTCATCTTGCAGCGAGTGGATTATGATGAGAAAGTACGCCAACTTCTGGAGGACCCTGCATACAGAATTCTGGAGTGTGACCCCACGGACAAGGTGGCCAAGAAGACTAGTGCTCTCTTGAAGGAAACAGGGATGCCCGATAAGATCATCAGACAACTACGGGAAAAAGCGCCAGTGCCACCCAGACTGTATGGTCTGCCTAAAATACACAAGGAGGGTGTGCCCCTACGTCCTATTGTCAGTAATATTGGGGCACCTACGTACACAACAGCCAAGTACCTGAAGGGTCTCCTGACTCCATATGTGGGGAAATGTATTCACCACATCCGCAACTCTGAAGATTTCCTGTAACGCCTCAAGCAACTGCACATCACAGATTCGGACATCATGGTTAGTTTTGATGTGGTATCGCTGTTCACCAGGGTCCCACTGAAGGACTCACTAGAACTGATTGCAGAGAAATTTGATGGTGCTCTGTTGGACCTGTTCAGTCATACACTGACATCCACGTATTTCCTGTACAGAAACCAATATTACGAGCAAACTGAAGGTGTAGCTATGGGCAGCCCACTGTCCCCTGTGGTTGCCAACATGTTTATGGAGAGTTTTGAGGAGAGGGCATTGGAGACAGCCACATTTAAACCCACATGCTTCTTTAGGTATGTGGATGACACCTTCGTGATCTGGCCACATGGGATGGACAGGCTCAATGAGTTTCTTGAACATCTTAACTCATGCCACCCTAACATCAAGTTCACCATGGAACTGGAGAAGAATGGCCAGCTGTCATTTCTGGATGTACTAGTCCAGAGGAAAGCAGATGGATCAATTGGCCACAGTGTGTACCGAAAACCTACACACACTGATTTATATCTGCAGGCCAGCAGTTGTCACCACCCTGCACAGAAGAATGGCGTTCTGAAGACTTTGGTCCACAGAGCACGTGCCCTATCAGACCAAGAGAATCTACCCATAGAGATAGAACGTCTCAAAACAGTTTTCTCCAAGAATGGATACATGGACAGACAAATTGAGAGGGCACTCCGACCAGCCACTATACCACAGGTTCCTGAAGAAGACCAAGATGAAGCAAGGAAGGTGGCATATCTGCCCTATGCTGGCTCTATTTCTGCCAGAATCAGTAGGATCCTGCGTAAACACAATATCAAGTGTGTTTTCTGTCCATCCAACAAGATCGGGGGACTGCTGGGGAGTGTCAAAGACGACCTGGGGTTACGAAAACCAGGGATTTACAATATACCTTGCCAATGTGGCATGTCCTACATTGGCCAGACGACAAGAACTGTGGAGATCAGGTGCAAAGAACATCAGAGGCACACTAGATTAAGACAGGTGACTAAGTCGGCCATTGCTGAACACTGTCTAGAGCTAGATCATGCCATGAAGTATGAGGATACCAAGATTCTAGCACAAACACCCAGATTTTGGGACAGTGTCATAAGAGAATCGATTGAGATTAAAATGGCTGACGATCTTATGAATCGTGACACAGGGTACCAGCTAAGCAGAGCCTGGGATCCGGCTCTGGAATTGTTAAAGGAGCAACGGGGCCAGCTGCAACACTACACAAACAGAAGAACCAGAGACATGGAGATGGTAAACGAGCCCCTGACGGACTGCCAGGAGCACCAGACCGAAGATGGAACACCCAGAAGTGGGACTGGTGGGCGCGGACCGCAGAGGGAACATCCAGAGCCGCAGCAGATGAAAAACGGAGCGGCAACGCTCCAACAGGCCGTGGTGAGCGGGCGCGGACCGCAGGGGGAACGCCTGGTACCCCAGACCGTAGATGAAACCCCCAGGAGCGGGTTTGGTGGGCGCGGACCGCAGAGGGAACACCTAGAACCGCAGCGGACGGAAAACGGAGCAGCAACGCTCCAGCAGGTCACAGGGAATGGGCGCGGACCACAGAGGAAGCGCCTGCAGCCGTTGGTGGAGGGGGAAGTCCATAGGCATAAATACTGGACCAGATCCACTCGAGGAGCAGTCTCAGGTCGCACCTGATGAAGGTCTCGAGCTACGTGACCGAAATATCGTGCAAGTACGACGCTGATATCCGGCAGAACACCCGACAACCCAAGATGTCATTAGATCGCCGGGAAAGCCTGAAGTGTTACATGTAGAAACATGGTGTTCCAAGACAACTACATCTCATTTTCTTAGATTTAATAAAACTGTTTCATTGCGTGGGCTGTACAATACTTTTGCATAAGTTTGAATCTTATGGAACTGGGGAAGCATCTCATCATTGGTCCATTTCACATGTGGAAAGTAAAAAGCAAAAATTGTCCTCCATTGCCAACAAAAAATTGCGAGGATTGTATTTAAGTGGAGACATTTCAAGTGGGAAGGGGAAACACAGGTGTCCGTTCTGGATCCATTGTTTTTCTTTATATACATCAATAATATGCCACTTTAGAGACGAATGGAAAAACTAGTAGAAGCCGACGTAGGGGAAGATCAGTTTGGATTCCGTAGAAATATTGGAACACGTGAGGCAATACTGGCCCTACGGCTGATCTTAGAAGCTTGATTAAGGAAAGGGAAACCTACGTTTCTAGCATTTGTAGACTTAGAGAAAGCTTTCAAATTCTGAAGGTGGCAGGGGTAAAATATAGGGAGCGAAAGGCTATTTACAATTTGTATAGAAAATGGCTCTGAGCACTATGGGACTTAACATCTGTGGTCATCAGTCCCCTAGAACTTAGAACTACTTAAACCTAACTAACCTAAGGACATCACACGCATCCATGCCCGAGGCAGGATTCGAACCTGCGACCGTAGCGGTCACGCGGTGCCAGACTGAAGCGCCTAGAACCGCACGGCCACACCGGTCGGCTATTTGTATAGAAACCAAATGGCAGTTATAAGAGTTGAGGGGCATGAAAGGGAAGCAGCGCTTGGGAAGGGAGTGAGACGGGGTTGTAGTCTCTCCCCGATGTTATTCAATCTGTATATTGAGCAAGCAGTGAAGGAAACAAAAGAAAAATTCGGAGTAGGTATTAAAATCTATGGAGAAGAAATAAAAACTTTTAGGTTCGCCGATGACATTGTAATTCTGTCAGAGACAGCAAAGGACTTGGAAGAGCAATTGAACGGAATGGACAGTGTCTTGAAAGGAGGATATAAGATGAACATCAACAAAAGCAAAACGAGGATAATGAAATGTAGTCGAATTAAGTCGGGTGATGTTGAGGCAATTAGATTAGGAAATGAGACACTTAAAGTAGTAAAGGAGTTTTGCTATTTGGGGAGCAAATTAACTGATGATGGTCGAAGTAGAGAGGATATAAAATGTAGACTGGCAATGGGAAGGAAAGCGTTTCTGAAGAAGAGATATTTGTTATCATCGAGTATAGATTTAAGTGTCAGGAAGTCTTTTCTCAAAGTATTTGTATGGAGTGTAGCCATGTATGGAAGTGAAACATGGATGATAAATAGTTTGGGCAAGAAGAGAATAGAATCTTTCGAAATGTGGTGCTACAGAAGAATGCTGAGGATTAGATGGGTAGATCACATAACTAATGAGGTGGTGTTGAATAGGATTGGGGAGAAGAGAAGCTTGTGGCACAACTTGACTGGAAGAAGGGATCGGTTGGTAGGACATGTTCTGAGGCATCAAGGGATGACCAATTTAGTATTGGAGGGCAGCGTGGCGGGTAAAAATCGTAGAGGGAGACCAAGAGATGAATACACCAAACACATTCAGAAGGATGTAGGTTGCAGTAGGTACTGGGAGATGAAGAAGCTTGCACAGGATAGCGTAGCATGGAGAGTTGCATCAAACCAGTCTCAGGACTGAAGACCACAATAACAACAAATATGCCACTGAACTTGAGAGATCACACAAAAATTGTTGTCTTTTCAGATAGCACTAATATTATTTTGAAAGACATGGAGCGCAATGTAAACGATGTAGTTAATAGGATACTCAGTAAAGTCAGGACATGGGTTTCAGAGAAGGGATTAATGGTGAGTCGCAGAAAAACGTAATTCATACAGTTTCTGACACAATACACTTGTAAGAGCGAAATTTTGCGGTCTGAAGGTGATGAAAGGGTGAGTGACGTTCACCATTTCAAATTACCAAGAATGAGGATAAATGGAACACTTTCTTGGAAGTATTTCATCATTCAAGATTTTGTGCAAAAACTGAATGCTGCAACAACACTGACCTCCACTCTCTCTGATAATGAAACGTACAGGCTTACTAACTCTGCTTAGTTACATTCTTTAATCTCGTATGGTGTTATATTTAAGGCAACTCTGTGCACTCGGCAAGAATATTGTGATCTCAGGAAAGCGCGGTCAGCCTGGTCGGTGGTCTCAGTTCGTGAACTTTCGAGCAGACCATCATTCAGGTGTCCCGAAATATTAACCCTGACGCATTTGTACATATAGTCGTCATGGGATTTGCTATTGGGAATAGTGACTCATTCGGAAGAACCTTACAACATTTGTTCAGTGAATACTAGGAAAACAATGCGGACTTCGGTGACGCATACTTAAGTATTGTGCAGATTGATATGCGTTGTTCGATAGAAATCATTTTCATAGGTTTCGATCATAAACGAAAAATGTGTGTGTTTAATCACAGGTACTGAAACTTAGGTAGAAATGTTTCTTTGTGGCACCTAAAGTCTATCCTGTACAAGAGTTCTTCACAGTAATGAACTTTTCTCTGTAAAATGTTATTTATTTCTAAACTCTCTCGCAATATCGCTCTTGTTTTATTAACACTTTAATTCTTTTTATTGCCATTATTGCAGTTAGGATATTAACGTTGTATCCAGCCGCTGTGGCCGAGCGGTTCTAGGCGCTTTACTCCGGAACTGCTCTGCTGCTACGGCCGCAGGTTCGAATCCTGCCTCGGGCATAGATGTGTGTGATGTCCTTAGGTTAGTTAGGTTTAAGTAGTTCTAAGTCTAGGTGACTGGTGACCTCAGATTTTAAGTCCCATAGTGCTCAGAGCCATTTGAACCATATTAACGTTCTGTAAACTGTTTACTGGATTGTTAATGAAAATGCAGTTTTGGCTTGCGAAATCACACGAAATCTGACTGTGTAGTGTAACGACGTAAGTTTTTTATAACCGATTTTCGTTTGATATATGACCATGTGCAGACTTCGTCACCTACGTCAGTTACAACCCACTTCAAAATGATTTATATGCTTTTTAAATTGTCATAGAATGGTTGTTGAACGAAACTGTAAAACATCAGTTGAGTCGTATGCAAAGAATTACATCACTTGGGCCAATTGGTTTCCGTAACTTTTTCGATTTAAATTTCGTTTGTTTCTCCTCAGAAATTATATTGACACACGTTATCTTGATCTAATCGATATCAGAATCACACTTTAAATAAACTTTTGAGATTCAAAGTTTCTTTGAACGCTGTCAGAATCAATAATCTTGTCAAATATATTATTAATCCGTTCACATAATTCTTCATAAATAAATCCTCAGAACACGTGTTTCAACTTTAGTAGCATACACTATTTTATTAGCTTCCTACACATACAGATGTGAACTTGACCGTTGACAAACAATGACTGACTTTTCAATAAGATTAAGCTCTATATGACGTCATTGTTGTACAAAAAGAGTATAAAAAATTCATTTTTAATTTTTAGAAGCACGACGCAACAACTCGGTTCCAGGATCTTCTGTTGCTCCTTGGCTGTCGACCCGCGACGTATAGCGGCCAGCAATTTCCTCTCTGGTCGCGGCAACGAAGATGCTGTCTCCGTTCGTTGCACCGCCCTCTCCGTACATGAAACACATAAAAAAAATACAAAACTTTTAGATAATTCACAGCTATTACAAATATTAAGAAAAATACATAAACAAAACTAAATTAAACTTATATTCACCTGCAAACTGGGCTGACACTGGTGGATGGGTGACGCTTCAATTTCGCGTCCCACTACATACCCCACCCACAAGCTCAGTTTGTCAGGTTTTAACCGAAAATAAGACCTTTTCTATATACCACATTTTACTGTTAATACATTTTCCTCACATTTTACGTAATCTAGAGTCCTTGCTCTTAGATAGATTTAATCCTTTTAATACGATATTGTTGTTACTATTTGTCATTTACTCTTAATTGTGCTATTATGGTAATTCATAACCGAATATATGGAGATTACTCCTCTTCATTTAATAGTTGCTAGTAAATACTAATTTAGTACGTTCTTTAACGTTGTTACATTAGGACAGAGCGTTCAAATTGTGATAAATTAATTTTAGTTTTATTCAGTTACTAGAGTTATTCTTTCCAAAAATGTATATTACTAATAAGTTTCTCACAATAACTAATAGTACTATTTACTTTACGTCATTCTTTTCCCTAATGCCTTATTTATACCTGAGGTCAAGAAGAAATCAAGCAAAACTTTCTTTAGAATCTCGGCGCGGCTTTCTTTACCTTCGGACACCTTGTTGGGTAATGGCAATTTATTTAGGAGAAACAAGCGAGAACTAGTAATATTCAGGATGATTTAGCTGCTCCTACCACAGTGTTTTATGCAACCACCAACGCCTTCAAATACCACATGTAAGTTCTTCACATTCTCGCGCTCACTACGCGCAAACTATTATTTCTACAGGAAAAATGAAAGGACTTTTCTGTAGGAAATTTAATGTAGTTAAATTTGATACTGGCCTATCTTTTCGTTTTAGGCAGTGGTTTTCGAATTATTCCACAACTGTGACATTCAGATGCGTTTTTATTGAATGACTCGAAAACGATGGCCTCCAACGGAGACATATCTGGTCATTTTTTCTGTAGGAATAATAGTTCGCACGTAGCGAGCGGGAGAATTTGCGAATCTCATCTGTCATTGTTGCAGGCATTGTGGGGTGCATAAAACCGATCAGTAGGGGCAGCTGAATCACGCTGAATGTAATTAGCGCCAAGCAGGACATCCAATTTCCAAGTGCAACGGATTCCAAATCACATTAATTTATTACCAATTGCGGTTAGAAACGTTAGCAAGAATTTAATCATACAGTCTGACTGAACATCAGAATTGGGAAGTCAACAGGCTAAACGCTGTTTAACATGAGTAGCCCTAAATTCTTGGGAAAGACGAGAGTAAAATGAAGATGCGTGATGTTACCGTCTCAAAAGTCGTCTGTACAAATAGAAGTAGTGGTACCCACTCGGCGAATGCATCATTACGCCGAAAGAATGGCTATTAAAGCGTATTTACTGCATCAAAAAATAAACTGAATGTATTCAAATTCTCTCCATGAAATAACCACATCGAATCCATTGCTCATTCCTAAGACCACGCCTGCCAGTAAATTATGAGTCTCCTCACCCATTTGCGTAAGTTTTCGTCATCTTACCAGACTCTGCACTTTATGGTGCCCAAATCATGATCTGCTCGTAAGTGTTGCTGGTGGGGAAATCTTCACTGTTGAGGGTGCACATTTTCCCCGATAGCTGCTGGAGAAGAAGGCTGTGCTTGGCATCAGGTGAAGTCCATACTGTTCTTTCTGAAGAGTAACTCTCACTTCTGCATCTGTATATCTTCCGCTGGGCCAATAACAGGATTTTACAAAACCATCAATGTCATCAGCGAATGAACAATTTCCGAATTTGCGATGTTAACATATGGAAAGATTCAGTCTCGCAATGCCACCACTCTGACATCGAGTTGTCTCTCTAGCCACTCCCCTGACTTTACGTTTTAGGCTTCCTGGAAACCAGCACTTCGTTTCTCCCCTCTGCTATATTTTTATTTTTCACTAGTAAGGACACTTGTCCCAAAATTTTCAATAAACTGGCCGGGCTGTCTTGTATGAGGACTTAGGCCTTGCTGTTTTTCATAGTTCTGCAAGATACCTCCTAACCTCACACGTCTCCACTGAGCAGATCACCAATCAATCTGACTGCTTGTGGGCACACTACGACTGCGTAGCAGACCATACCTCCCTGCACTGACAGTATTGGGAAGATTAGTAGTATTCGGTGCAAGTTTCTAGAAGTCCGATAGCAAACCGACGCGGCCAGACCACGGACACAACGACATTAACAAATAGTCCACACAAAGGCAAACGTATCGAAGCAGACCTGGATCCGCTAAGAAGTGGGGGTCGACTGATCAGCTTGTGCATGGCCCTTAATACTCGACACAGTGTGGAGGGGAAGGGGGACAGGGTGGGTAGCGAAGCCACTCAGACGAACTGGCCCTGAAGCCGAAAGGGTGGTGGTTGCCCTTGAGTGTTATCTGGGACCTCACTTCACTGTCCAAAACAAGATTCGCAGTTGGCTTCTCGGCCTTGGTTTGGAATCCGTTCCATTTGGTAATTAGATGACCTGATAAGCATTAATTATACAGGGCGGTCCACTGATCTAGACCGGGACAAATATCTCAAGGAATAAGCGAAGCCACTCAGACGAACTGGCCCTGAAGCCGAAAGGATGGTGGTTGCCCTTGAGTGTTATCTGGGACTTCACTTCACTGTCCAAAACAAGATTCGCAGGTGGCTTCTCGGCCTTGGTTTGGAATCCGTTCCATTTGGTAATTAGATGACCTGATAAGCATTAATTATACAGGGCGGTCCACTGATCTAGACCGGGACAAATATCTCAAGGAATAAGCGTGAAACAAAAAAACTACAAAGAACGAAACTTGTCCAGCTTGAAGGGGGAAACTAGATGTCGCCATGGCTGGCCCGCTAGATGGCGCTGCCACAGGTCAAACGGATATCAACTGCCTTTTTTTTAATGGGGACCTCCATTTTTTATTACAAATTCGTGTAGTACGTAAAGAAATATGAATGTTTTAGTTGAACCACTTTTTTCGCATTGTGATAGATGGCGCTGTAATAGTCAAAAACATATGGCTCACAACTTTAGACGAACAGTTGGTAACAGGTAGGTTTTTTAAATTAAAATACAGAACGTAGGTACGTTCGAACATTTTATTTCGGTTGTTCCAATGTGATACATGTACAGTCATGCTCAAAAGTATCCGAACGACCTGAATTGCATTTCGCCTGATTCGCATACAACCCACATAACGCAGCTGTCTAGCAGGTCCTCTAATCGCTCCCTGGATCAGTCGTTTGACTATTGAAAATAGTTCTAACAAGTCACCACTAGAAAACACTACTCTGTATCGCAATAAATCTAAATGTAAAGAAATACTACGATAATACACATATCAGGGAACACCTTATCACAGGTAAGACTGTCCTTGAGGCTTGTAAGCTCAAATTTATTACAATAAATGACATACCTGAAATGTTACCACTCTCATTATTACGTCAGATAGGTTATGCACCTAGTGAGTTCGTCGTATTCATGATTTCCTCTTCAAAGCAACATACCGTACTTATTATTTAACACAAAATGACATTAAAAATTTTAGTTATTCACGAGCAGCTAGTTGACAATATGTATGAACTTCAAATGACACGACGAACCGTCTCGTTCTGCATATGGATTCAAACCCAGGTCATGCAGACTAAGCAAAGATTTCGTGACTGACGGAAACTAACAGTCATTCCTGATTAGGCATACAGAGAGTGATATACCTCGATTTTAGACAGTATCAATTAGCAAATACCAACTTAAAACATTTTTAACGGACCCGAATTCCTACCCAGCCCCTATTGTCCCTGTTAACGAACTACGAGGGATGTTAAATATTGCTTCTTAACAAGTAACTTATTTGAAATGCCGTGAGGTAAAGCTTTGTGTTGGACAGGGATTCGAAACCAGAACCTAATCGGATAGATATTGAAGCACAATCAACTGTGACATATCGCATTTTCTCTGCAGTAACTAGATGTTTTAACTGAATTGACGAGACGAAACATTTTTTCCTTCCCAGGACTCCAACCCGACACCTATCGCTGTTATATTGTAAAGAAAACGAACATTAAATATAGGTTTGTTGCACCAGCAGCGACAGATGAGCATGTTTGAACTAGAAATAATATGACGAAGAGTTCAGTGCTGACTGGGAATAGAGCCCCACACATATCGTTGTTGACTACAATCAAAGAGACGTCAGCTCGGAATAACATCTTGTTGAACTTACAGTGATCTTGCAAATAGTTGTGTGTCTCACTGGGAGTCAAAAACGTCAAATATCGTTAGTGTTGACAACGAATGAAAATACATCAAAAATCGAAATTATTATCCACCAGCAGATAGGTGTTCTCATGCTAGATCTTATAATACATAATGAAATCTTTAGTGCCGGGCCAGGATTCGAACCCATTCACGCGCAATATGTGTAGATGTTGAGGAATCTGAAATTTTGAACAAACAACAAATTGTAGCCGAGCTGTATTGTCACGAAGGGAACAAATTCCGCGTTAAGGGCGGTTTCAGTTGCATTCACAGTTCAGAACCAATTTTATCGACATACAGAAGCTCAGATAAAAGATGGAATATGTGTCCTGTGAGCCTACATAGCGTTTGTTTCGTCACTAGAAATAAATGACTAGTATAAGAAAGGTTACTGGTGATAGAGTTTCTACATGTCGCCACTCCAGACTTTATTGTGGCTCAACCTAACGCCTACTTGGTAGAGAAGGAACACCATTTTTAACGTGAATTTCAGACCACAATGCCATTATATCTTCTTCACTTGGTGTAGCCAGAAGAGAATGGAATCTGTCTCCCCCTATCTAAAATCACTGACCGAAGTTGGAATCGAACCCAGACCATTGATATATGAACCTCTCATCAGCCCAACAGATCACCGAACGCTATTATGAGTGGCTCTTTTTTTCTATCATAACGCCGTTGTACCACACTGGCTGAGAATTCTGACACACAGGCTCCCTGTATCAGTTTGCAGCATGTTCAGTAAATTCATTTACTTGGTTGACGGAATCACCTTGAACTAGCTACCACGGCTACTCAGTGCATACATTCAACTTTATTTTGTAATCACCAAAATAAAATCACGTAACTGCCACCAACACAGAACTGCCAACTTTGTAGGATGCAGAAATTTAAATAGGAAGTGTTCCTTTCCACTTGAGCTACTCTATTGCGCTATCTGTTTGTTGAAAACGTCGTGCAGTGCAAAAGAAAAGGTATAACTGTTTGTCTCTCATAAGTATTGACCTGGCCATATGCATTATCCCACAGCGCTGTGGAATGCAGAAGTTCTGGAGGAATTGTTTTTGACTTCTGGAGCTGTTTTAGCTGTGTGTCGGCTAGTAGCGTAATGTTGAGTATCGCGCACGGTAGGTATGATGTCGCGAGTTCGAGTACATTCACTGCTATATTTTTTAAAACGCAATTCTGCTGTCTGCTTAAGTTATCAATCTAATGGAACTTCTAACATAATTCCCTTCACTTCCTAACCCAAAACAGTCGTATGTGGAAAAAGGGGCTAACTTCTGCGACATTTTGTTCATTTCAGGTTTAACAGACAGCCAGACAGTAGATGCATCTCGAAACTTTTGTATTATGTATGGGTAGAGCACATCGTACCAAAATACGTCGGGAAAGTATTTTATATATTAGCTGTCTTCTGGTAGGGGCATTTTATTCTTCTTCAAACCTTGTTTGAGAGCTTTAGCTCAGAACAAGTTTTCTACATGCATGTAAGCAATAAACTGCATGTGCATTCTCACTGTTATAGATAACATCAGAGAATTCGCATATAGCGTTGATGATTAATTTCTCTCTCACGTTTACTATTGTTTTAACAACATTAAAGGAAACCTTACGAAAATTGTCAACTGTATAATAAAAAGTGAAATAAAACTACCCACGATAACCTTACGACGAAAGTCTGTTTTAATAAAACTGAGTATCTGTACACAAGCGTGCCTCTATCGACACGAATTGGTAAAATACTACTCACTTAGATTTTGATTGGATTTGTGTTTAATTGGTATGCTGTGTCATACTCAAGATGTATGCAAATGTGGCATTTCATAAATAAAGTTATGTATTCCTAGAAACCCAAAATTTGCTTTTCAGCAGCGGAAAGAGGCGTTACTTGTTGTGCAGCATTGTAAGTTTTTCACCATTGCACTATGAGCCGCAAGTATTTTCTTGCGATTTCCTTGTCGATGTTTGATTTGACTGTTTGTAGCTCTTTCATAGAAGGGATAAAAGCGTTACACTCAGTGAGACTGGAACTGTGAACCATAACAGACGTTGTTTCACAGGTCAGCATGTTACTACAGAGCTGGCGAAGAAGTATGTGTCTTAGTTTCCTCTTACGAGACCAATAGTGGCTAGAACGCGTTAACCGCTATTTGAAGGACGATATCAGTTGCGATTTGCACGTGCAACGACTTTCCTGGGCTGAAAACCGTAAATTTGCAATCTTTTGTTACACCTCAAGCGATAATAACAGATTATTCAATGGAAATGACAGGTAAAATAAGTGAACTTTGAGGCTTAATTCCTTGCACACCAGGAAGTAACTCATTGATCACAGAGTTGCCAAACATACATTGCCTTGTTGCCAAATCTCAGTTACAATACCATCAGGAAGAAGACGAACCGATGTGATCTTACAGCGGGCTGGGAAGTGACCATAGCTGTTGTCTCTAAGTCGCAGCTGCAACGGCTTGGAGTACGTAATGCGTCTGATTCGCATTTCTGTAGCTAGGTTTATTGACTGGAGAGTAGTTGCTAATAATACTTATAAAAACAACTATGAGAGTTACTGATTTATGATGCATAATTTGCAGTCAGTTGTATTTCTTTCGTAAGTGTACCCAAAACTAAGAAACTCATTCACAGACGTTTTCGTGCCTCGCCGATAGTCGAGCACAACAAATAAAAAAAAAAAAAAAGAATGTGTGTATGTGTGTGTGTGTGTGTGCGTGTGTATGTGTGTGTGTGTGTATGTGTGTGTGTGACAGAGAGAGAGAGAGAGAGAGAGAGAGAGAGAGAGAGAGAGAGATAAAAATCAAAAAGAATGAGGAGAGAGAGAGAGAGAGAGAGAGAGATAGAGAGAGAGAGAGAGAGAGAGTAAAAAATTGTAAAGAAATTGAATCATGGTATGTAAAGAACTCTTTCATTAAAATGACACGTTCCACATCATTACGATAATCGTTTTCGTGATCTATGAAACAGGAATTAATTTAATGTAATCTAATCTAAACATATCATATTGATGACTAGCCATGAAGAGTAATGAATTACCGAAATTTTTGCTAATCCCAGTAACCAAATCTTAAAAGACAATTTTTGTAATAAACCAGGACTTTTATCAAGACCCTTTCGTCCCTGTTAATTAACCACGAAAGATGTCTGATATACCTCTATTCTGAAGTAACAAAGTGTGCATGCATTTAAAGATGAAGTGCATGATGTGAAGTTCTGTGACAGAGATAAGAACCCATCACGGTTCATTCCCTGTCTACGGAATCCTTTTCAGGTTAATATCAAACATCAGCAATTACTCGTAGATTACATTAAAACTAAAGTAGTTGATGAAGACGTTACTTGATAACAAAAACGCGGTGCCTTTCTTCAGTTAATTTCTCCTAGAAATGGCTATCGAGTACTGCCAAACCCGCGAAGGCAAGAGATCTTACTGCCTTCCGATATACGTCGCTGTCAGTTCTTCCATATGATTTGGTCGACATGACCTGTTTCAAGTTGTGCATGACAGAGAATGTTTTAGAAAATCATTGTTTTTCTTTGCAATAAACAGAAAGATTTTCATTCTAAGTATCCAAGTACAAAATTTTCGCAATATTAGTTCAAATTTAATATTCGCTTCTATAATGTAGGAAAGTATTTCACAGTTGCAGAACCCGCATCCATCTCATTGACCTTACACTTAGTCGCTGACCATAAATTCTAGCTCAGAGTGACACCAGATTAAGTAACCTAATGTAGCGAAGACTGTTTGCCAGTGCTCTTTCTCACCGGAAAATACGCATTCACTCATTGGGCTCCATAAGTACACTGTAACAGTAATTTCTGTGTGTATGCAATGCATACGGATTAGAATTTAGGGGTGCTCTCTCTTCCACTTCTGTATACAATATGCCTGTCCTAAACGGGCCCTTTATCATTACAGGCCCTGGGCAGTGCAACATCATACTGACAACAGTAATGAGCTTATACTGACAACCTGACTGTTCGTTTTACCTGATTTTGTAATCACTTAAATAAACCAACATGACCTTCCAGTGTGAGGCATTTCGTCCATCCTTTCCTTCTGTGAAATTTGTCAGTAAGCTTTTTTCCTTCCAGCCAGCGAAATGCGGCAGAGTAAGGCCGGTAAACGATTCACAAACCACGATTTAGTGCCGTTAAGACGATTTCTTTAAACATTGTTGTAGCTGAAGGATTTAGTTTCGTCTTAAATCGTCTCAATCAGCAATGTTCACAGACACCTCAAATAGGAAAAAGCTCATTACCCAGGTACGAAGGTTGTAAAACAAACGACCCACAGTTTGTGTCAAGTTGATCTTTTCGTCTGATAGCACTGCGTAAGTATTTGGTCTATGAGGTATCACAAGTAGTGTTCCCGTAGCTGTGGGAATCATTGGTTGAAAAAGAGTTTAACACCAATGGGTACAGTACTGCTAAATATTGTAAATGATTATCAGCCTAAGTCTGAGTTCTTCCGCTAACTGAGGCGAATTTATAATATCAAAGCTAGGCTGTGTATCCCTGTCTTCCTTGAGTGGGAATTGGAAGGCGTTTACACACACACATACAATACTATGAATACTTCGAACGCTATAGTTAATAGTGCTCTCATAAACTACTTTTGTTTTTTAATTGTTCTGGGTCTTCAGCGTGCAATATGTGTTGTAGATACAGCCTTAGAGCAAAAAATTTGCCGCCGAGTCGTTCACGTAAGGTGGGCAATGCAGTCGTGCTCCTCTCAGAATCCTATGCCCGGCAATATGCTCGATCTGGCAACATTGTAGACTGCGGCACTTCCCAGAGGAAGTCTTGACTTCAGTCTTAGTACTTTATTCTTGACTACGACCGTAGTCTTGAGGTAAAACGCGAGACTAGCTAATGCGACGTGTGGTAACTAAAAGCACACGTCGACAAAGTTTTTATCGCCCCTTTCCTCTCGGTGCTAAAGCTATGAGTGTAATTCAAGCGAATCTACAATAGATTTCGCTTTCTGTCACACTGGTAATAACAGTTTGGTCCAACAACGTTTTAGCGAAAGATTTCTTTGCCAACCATCTGTCTCTGAACACCGCATGCGTCTGAGTTCTCTGGGACCCGTTTGCTGCCTACCGGCGGGGGCTGAGACACTGCATTGTCTCGCCTTCTGCCGACAACGTCTGCTCCACTCCGCACTCTCGACCATGTAAAATGTTTTAATGTTGTTGAGTGGTGACCCATAAAATCTGTCTACGATTTGTTCAAATGGCTCTGAGCACTATGGGACTTAACATCTGTCGTCACCAGTCCCCTAGTACTTAGAACTACTTAAACCTAACTAACCAAAGGACATCACACACATCCATGCCCAAGGCAGTATTCGAACCTGCGACCGTAGCGGTCACGCGGTTCCAGACTGAAGCACCTACCTTTTCTGTTTCACTCTTGATAGCAAAGGAGGCACAAAACCGTTCTTATTTGATGATTATTTAATTACACTAGAATGCAATACATCAATGTGGCACAGAATTAATTTCGTTGTTTCTGATCCAGTGCACTACAATTAAAGCGTCACATTCTGTTCTTCTCCCTTCATGGGAGGTTCCTCAAATAATTTATTATTGTCATGGATTCATATGTGTTAGTCATATGTCTGCAGGGAGTTCCTAATTTCTTCTGTGAAATTTAGCATAGAGACCCTAATCAAGAGGTTCATTTCCTTCATACTTATCACCCTGGCATGTGAGTCTTAAGTGAAGATCAATATTGAAATTCGTATCGCTGATGGTCGATTCGAATTTCTTCAGAGACGCTGGTATTGCGAAGCAGCTTGGCAGTCAGAAACCCAAAATCTATGACCATTAACAGAACATACTGAGTAGAGCTACCAAGAGGATTTGATGTCTAAAGGTTTTCTTCCGATTTCGATACAGAATTTTTTCTGGAAATTCGCAGCTCCATAAAATATATCAGGAAAAAAAACTCGCATACGCTGGCCCCTACCACGGTTACAACTGACGACTGATTGAGCCGTTCTGACCCAAGACACGGGCGGTACCACGGGACTACGGACACACTGCTGCCTGTACGGCACTCTCATCATAGTAGTTGTCGCTCAGCCTCATAACGCATCGTGAAAGATAACAAAAGTTGTCACTTATGTGAAGAATAGTATTTCTTTAGGCAAAAAATTGAATTTTCTGTCTCAGTGTCTTAGTTTACATGAGGATTATATAGCACGAGTCATTCAAATGGAAATGGAATATCAAGTGAATTTAGCGAGTCAATTCAGTACCACACGCGGAAGTGATTGCACTGTCACAGTGTTGCCTAATGTTTGTGACAATGTTGCCAATTCTCAGCTGTGCTAGGAACAGATCTGTAACGGTATGCGAGGAGAATCCCGAGCTCGTGTCATAGGAGGATATGGGGAGGAGGCGCGGGGTTTGGTTAATATGCAGAGTTTTCTCCTACCAGTTGTGTCAAACATTCAGGTGTATCATCTTCCATCACGATTACAGTTTCCTACAAAATATATACGGATAAAACACTTACCTTGTTACTTTGTGACAAAATATTATTTCAGTACAATAAAAAGTCTTTGGAAATCACTTATGCGCACCTGTCACAAAAGTAAGATAACAAACACTTTGCTCCTCAAAATCGATTGCATCTATGTGTGACGTTTAAATATATCGTCTTAACGGCACAAAATCGTGGTTTAGGAATCATTTACCTGCCGAACTCTGCCGCATTTCGCTGGCTGGAAGGCAAAAAGCTTACTGACAAATTTCACAGAAGGAAAGGAAGGACGAAATGCCTCACACTGGAAAGTCATGCTGTTTTATTTAAATGATTACAAAATCAGGTAAAACGAACAGTCAGGTTGTCAGTATAAGCTCATTACTGTTGTCAGTATGATGTTGCACGGCCCAGGGCCTGTAATGATAAAGGGCCCGTTTAGGTCAGGTATATTGTATACAGAAGTGGAAGAGAGAGCACCCCTAAATTCTAATCCGTATGCATTGCATACACACAGAAATTACTGTTACAGTGTACTTATGGAGCCCAATGAGTGAATGCGTATTTTCCGGTGAGAAAGAGCACTGGCAAACAGTCTTCGCTACAGTAGGTTACTTAATCTGGTGTCACTCTGAGCTAGAATTTATGGTCAGCGACTAAGTGTAAGGTCAATGAGATGAATGCGAGTTTTGCAACTGTGAAATACTTTCCTACATTACAGAAGCGAATATTAAATTTGAACTAATATTGCGAAAATTTTGTACTCGGATACTTAGAATGAAAATCTTTCTGTTTATTGCAAGGGAAAACGAGTAATTACTGATGTTTGATATTAACATGAAAAGGATTCCGTAGACAGGGAAAGAACCTATTCTTGGGAAACTACTTCTATAGTGACCAAAAGGCATCACATGATCTTCAAGTACAGTGTTCCAGCAGCGGTATGAAGAAAATGATTGTAATAATGACGGTAATAATCGAATTATCCTGTAACTTCACACCTCACAGTGGATTTTCTCGAACTAAGAAATTTGTTGAATTTGTGAAAATTTCAAAATGCGTAGAAGAGTCCTTACATCCTGCTGACATGTGAAACGTACCCCTTGGAAAAATTTATACAGGACTGTGCTTAAACTGGCACACAGTATTTTTAGCGCAACGCAATCTGACTTTCAAAAGTCCCTACAAAAGAATGGCCCTGAGAAACATTAACCTATACCTTTCACAAATCACTTACCTCACCAAAAATCTTCGTTACTCGAACTACTGCAATACAGCGAGCGCCACTACCGCCAGCTAAATAAAAGATTCAAACTACAGAAGGCACTGACTACTGATAGGCATAGTTAGCAAATGAAAGATTTTAATAGAGAACAAACAATGTATTTACCTTAATAGTCATAATATATATAGCAGCTCATGACATCCAGTCTTACAAATTTCAAAACTCTGCCATCTCTCTCCCCACATCCACCACTGCTGGCGGCTCACCTCCAACTGCACAACGCTACGCGCTGTTAACATCCAGCTGCCCAACACTACAGTAGCCAACAACAATGCAAACCAGCCACAGACTGCACACAGCACAGCCAGTGATTTTCATACAGAGCGCTACGTGGCGTTACCAATATAAAAACCTCAACAGCCTACTTACATAGCCCCCATGCTCCCCACAAAAAATTTTACAAATTGTTTTGGGCAGTGGCCAATAACGATTTGATAAAATTTTTCATAATTACAATAACAAAGAAATCAAATGCACACACTTATTGATACAATGTTGGTCAAAAGCTAAAATTTCCTCACAGTACATAAAGACAGTCCTGATCAATCATCACAGTAAAATTGCAGTGTTTTTTTCAAAGTCTGAGCAGTAAAAGAAAATGCACACGGAATTAGTGGATTTCCATGCAGTCTTGAAGAAGTAGTGTTGTCCTTCCAACGGAAAGACAGAGCTGACCCTTGACATGCAGGCAGGTAATGGGCAACAACAGATGAAACCCACAGCAGTCAGTCTAAGTTTTGAAGAATATTGGTAGGTAGGTCATCACAGCGTAGACCCACTGTAGTCCTGGTAGAGATTATGGTATTGGTGAGCCACCAGAGGTGCAGACCCTCTGCAGTCCTTGTAGAAATAATGGTATTGATGGATCATCAAAGATGCAGACTCACTGCGGTCCTTGTAGAAATAGTGGTATTGGTGGGCCATCAAAGATGCAGACCCACCGTAGTCCTTGTAGAGACGGCCAGCAACCATCTGTTGCGACTGTGCGGGTGCACAATCACCATCGAAGAGTCTTGCAGAGAATATAGCAAGTCCATAAACCACCACTTGTGTACTCATAAAACTTTTTGGAATGTCCTTAGAACAAGCAATGCTGTTATCCAGTCCCTTGCTGAATTATCAACACACGTGCAAACACTAACAGTCGCTACTTCTGACATATTGTCCATATACTATGACCAACAGAAACGTGTGCAGTGAAATGTAACTTACAAGTTACTTAATTTGATGAACTGGTGTCAATTACAATTTTATAACATAAGAATACAATTACAAAGGTACAAAATACATCATTAAAGAACATAACAATACAGATAACATTTGTAGTACAGGCTTTACAAAAGAATCGAAATAACATATACATCAGTGTTACAGGAATTATGACATAAGTTCATACATAAAAGATCAGAATAACTTTTGAAACATCAACTTCACACATGAGCATTAAAACAAAACAGAATAAATAATGTCTAAACATCTTTACAAAGAAAATAACATATTATTAGGAAAATTCCACAACATAACTCATATCAGCTAAACACATAAAGACAGGAAAAACACAAATGTACAAGAGTACACAAACACATAGCAGAATAACACAAGAGGAAAGGGCAGGGTTTGTTTTCAGTGTAACATTTGGTACTGCAGTCCAACCTAAAACTTCATTCCATAGATCTTTCGTCTTATTTCAACATTTGTTTCCACCAAAAAAATCCTATCCAAGCATGCTTTCTGTATTTTTATGTTCACATATTTCTCACCTCATTATTTATTTTCCATTATCTTACCTCATCATTTATTTCCAAGACAATCCTACCTAAACCTGTTGTCCCTAAACCCTACTTTTTTGCTCATATCCTCTTTCAAAATACTTTTTTTTGCCAAACCATTTTCTTATAGCCTCTCAATGCATTTCTTCCAATTCATCTCATATAGCCTACCCCATCTTAAGCTAACTTAAATGTACTGAGCTCAGATGCTAAGGAACGAGGCAATGCAGCAGCACAAAACAATTAACACAAACAGCAATGATAAAAAATATGAATGATAAAGCAAGCAGCATAAATTAGGAAAGCAATTGCAATATTACAACTAATATAAGACAATGTGTAGCAAACAATAAAAATAAATTAGTAGTAAAACTGGCTTAACAGAGTAATACAAAGTCAAATTCAGTAACACTATGCCTGGCAAGCAGCAGCAGCAAATGCAATAACTTATACCTAAACATGACAAAGCTCAAGCAGAATAAATAGTACACTAAAGACAACAATGCAGATAAGGGAAATGTATATTCACATCTTAATGTCTATGTAATTAAAGTGGTGCACCACAAGTTACTCTACAAAAGAAATTACCAAGTACTTGAAAAGAAAATTCTGTATGCAATTCCTGTGAAGGGAAATGTCTTTTTGTGATCCTTCATTTTTTTTAAGTACATCATTAAATTACTGTTTACTGGATCTGTAGGCATAAAATATCTATATTAGTACACCTAATAAATTTTATTTTAACCAGCTGCAGTGCAGCTAGAAACTAGATATTAAACAAAATGAGCAATCTCTCAACTAGAAAGACAACAGATGTAAAATGTTTATCATCATTTCATTAGGCATTTTAGTAAATATCATAAATTAAGAGCTCCACAGTGTAATCATATGTTTCCAAGTTTGAGTGTATCGTATTTGCGACGCTTTCTACAAAGAAATGTCAATAGCGAGGATAATGGCCTCCTTTTTTTTTTTACCTGTGCCTCTGAAAGGCACACACTAATGGCTTTTTTCCAGGCGACTGTTGGGCAGCTGGGTGGCCACGACACATTACGTGAAGGTGGTCACTTAACTTTCTTACCGAAATATTTATGACACCAGTTTCCACAACAGTGACAGTCTCATATAAAATTTCACAGGTGGAGAATTTGCGTTACAAATGTGTAGAAACAAAATCCTTTAAATATAATAGTGTCCAAAAAATGTTGTCAGCATTGTGATACATTCATGCATTTACACACATTTCATAAGTCTTTAAACAACGATTCTTGGTTTCCATCATCCTTTTTCACAAGTCAGAGTCCCTAACCACTTCTCCTTATTCCTTACCTTATTACACATATACATGTTCATCAACACATCTTCAATATTTCATCATAATAAATATGTAGCATAATCAGAGTCCTCATATAGCATCAGATTATTGATCATAAACATACCTCAACAGCATAATACTCATTGTCGTCATAATAATAACATCATAACACCTCAGTCAAATCTCAAAAACGTCATAGCTTTCTGCAATAATTTGAAAACTTAAAAAAAATTCTCCGCTCATTTAAATAGTGTCATCTACCTCAAATGTACTTTAAAAATCATGATCCCATACCAAATACATCATTCAAAGCTCTCATAGTATCACAATGGTTCCCAAAAAATATGAACAGTTCACAAAGTACAGACAAAATACAATTTCATAAGTATGAAATTATCCAACTGAGTAATTGCGTAAACATGTGTCACTGATGTAGTAAAAAAAAAATGTTTGTTTCTCTGTTAAATAATCAGATAGCTGTCAAATTCTGTGTTACAGAAATATGGTACCGATGTATAAAGTTGTATAAGCAAATACCATATTAGCTAGGGCTCCTTGTGCTTGCCAAACATATGGTACACAAAGTAAGTGTGTACCCCCCTGAGGATTAATGTAATTATACCCTCAGGTGTTACAGATTATTGCAATGGAATGAAATGTATCATGCAAAAACTTTGTATCATTGTACTTCAAATATCTTTAAAAATAAATGTTTTAAGTACAAAATTAATCACTCAACTATGTGTACTGTAGCGCTAAACTGTGCGTCTTGTTGTAAGATAATCTCTGTGGAAGTGTCGTAGTTATCGTCCTCCCAAAGCTAAGTTCTGCAGAAGTCAATGTACTTACCTCATCATAAACGAAAGTGAAATTCATTGCGTATAGATATCGTAGTTATTACGTACCTTACTGTGATCAAGAAAGTAGTATAATGGAACGTATTGTTGTGCTACAGAAAAGGCTGTCTCATTGTAGCTATACCACAAAAGTTACTACTAAAACATGTTTTACTTTCCAGAATAATTCAGAAAAACTGTGCAGATATAAAACAGATACACCACAAAAGCAACATTGTAAAACGTCACTCATTAGTAGCGTCGTGATAAAATCGTGTAGCTGTCACATAAACTAACCACTGGGTCATCTGGTATCTCACAGAAAGTACTTTAAATCCAGAATGTATTTTCAAGTAAACCAAAATGTTGCATTAAAATCTCATCAGCAGTACTGGTAAATGTTCTAAGTATGTGAGCCTTATAGTCGTTACGTAATTGTGCAACTAACAAGCAAGAATGTACACACACAATAACACTGTGTCGTCTGTTCACAATAACACTGCATTCGTAATTTCTGTTTAAATAAGTTCTCTTGGTTCTTGACTGGATATTTAACTTCAAACATTGTTACATATTAACAGATTCTAAGTCTGACAAGGCATACTAGTAATGTAAAGTGAAAAGTTATATGGCAAAGACAAAGTTAAAAAGCAGATTATGTTTCAATAAACGGTTTTACATGTGAAATGTGGTGCAATCTTTTACCCTCTATAGTCAGCAGACTTTCAGTTTCAACGTAATTATCATGTGGTATACGTCGGTAAGGAATACTGGAATTTTTCTCAAGGTTAACTTATGTTGTTTTTCTCAAGCCCAGCCGGCGCACGTGGCTGCCTGCGAAGCCAGTTATTGTCTGCTATCTCTTTGTTGGCGTGCATCGTTATTGGAATTAGGAGACCTAACTTCCACAAATACACCTTGTCGAGAGCGTCTGTTTGAATCTCGCCAGTTCTGATGCAATTCAGGTCTGTCGTTACGATTATATCGTCTGTCGTCATGTCGGTAATTTCTGTAATTAATTTCTTGTCGGTCATGTGGTGGAGTACTTCTCCCTGAGTCGTAACAGCACAGAGGACCGTTGTGTCTGATGTTATTCTGTCTACCTTGATAATAATTGTTTTGGTTCCCATATTGTCTGTTTCTATGGTTGTCTCTGTCATATTCATTGCTACGGAAGTGCGATCTTTCTCTGTAACTATTATCCTGCCAATGGTTGTCATATGGGTGGTGTCTGTTTTGGTCACGATTTACGTTGTAAGAATAGCCTTGTCGTGTCCAGTTATTATTTCTTTCATCGCGGAATTGCGACGGATGTGACCTGTAATTGATATGTTCCTGTTTTCGCGTTCCGCGATTATCAGTGTCAATTTCTAATTCTTGTAAAAGTCCCTGAAAAGCTTCAATGTCGTCTTTGCAACGTCCTGCCAAAATAATATGTCGTAAATGTTCAGGTAATTTGATTAAGCAAATGCAGATGAGTTCTGAGGGGCTGTATGGGTTTGACAGGTACTGATTCTTGTGCAACATGTCTTCAAAATATTTCACAAGACTGGAGAATTCAGATTGTTCAAAATGTTTCATCATTATGATGCTATGTTTTACTCGGTCTTGTGTAGCTTGAGACCAATATGCTGAGAGGATGGCATGGTAAAATTCTCCTTCACTGTGACAATCGTGAATGACCGATCGCATTCTTACAGCTGGTTCATTCTCTAAATAGCCACACATAAAATCTAATCTGTGCTCTAATGACCAGTTAGGGGGAAACAATGAGAGAATTGATAGAGCCACGCTTGTGGATGAATGTCGTTGGCAGAATTCTTAAATGTTTTAAATTTACGTGTAGTAATGAACAGCTGATAGTCAAAATCATCATGTCGGCGAGTCGCATATCGGTCATTGTTATGACGTTTGGGCGGTTCCATTTCAAAATTCGGTGCACCTTGCCAATTTCTTTCATAATTTCCGAAATGCGCTGTGTTATTATTTTGTGGCTGTTCCGTATTTCTATGTCCCTCTTCCCGTATTGGGGCGCGAGTGTCCTCTGAAATATGTAATTCTTGTATTACCTGTGTCAGCTGATCTTGTAATTCCCAGATTTCTCTTTGGTGTTGCGCATTAATTTGATTTTGATTTTGTTAGAATTTTCTAATTTGTTCATACTCTTCAGTGTCAGTGAAAGCTACAGGTCTTGTGTCATTCAGATCATCATCTACCTTTGTAGTTAAGTTAGTGAACTGATCTGAAAGTTCAGCTACTTTATCCGATAGTGAAATTATTTCCTCTGTGTGTTTTTCTGAACCAAGTTTCAGAGTGTCCATTTGTGTTGAAATCTTATCTACTGTGTCCTTTAACTTTTCCTGAGTTTTTGCAAGTTGCATAACTGAAACGGTAGATGCAACTGAGTCAATTTTAGCTTGCAAGGTCTCATGATTTTCATAAACAATAGTTTGCTGTTCTTTTATGGCTGCTTCGTGGTTCTGTAATGCATTTTCATGCCGCGAAAAAATAGGTTGAAAATGCTCACAAATTTGTTTTTACATCATTACAGGCTTTTTGACATTTCGATTCAGTGTTATGTAACTCAGTAGTTAAATCTTCAAGTGTTTGCTGAAGTGTGGTGTCTAACTTCCGAAGATTCTGTTCCATTGTGTCTAACTTTTGAAGATTTTGTCCCATTTGTTTCTGACTTTGTTCGACCGTTGTATCTAACTTTTGTAGCCTTTGTCACATTTGTTTCTGATTTTGTTCCATTTGTTGCATTAATTGCAATAATAATGTATTAGTGTCTGGAATGTGTTTCTCTATGCTTTTTGGCAGTGCAATTTCACCGGCAACATTCACGTTTTGACAAGCAGAAAATGTGTCTTAACTCATTTGAGAAAGCGATGAGGACCCAAAACCAGAGTCTACTGTATTTGCAATATTGTGTTCTGTGATTTCGGATTCCTGAGGCAAGATGTTGCCGACCGATCAATCGATAATGCTTCCCTGTTCACTAATTGTTTCACTGCCTACACCATTATTTGCAGCAGACTCCATTTCCCTATGCACAATTACCAAATTACTACTTTGAACATTAGTTAATTCATTACTCTGCGGCGCTAACACACTGCTTTCGTCTTCACTGTCATTTCTCAGTTTACTTTGAAGCCTAGTATTAAGTTTTTCACACGCCATTATTGTCACAATATTTCACACGACAACACAGAAAAGCACAATTTGAACAGCAAAATAACAAAACACATTAACATAGCATTGAAAATAATATCTAGTTAATTGCAAGTGCAGCTGTGAAATACTTGGTGCAAATCTACATGCATGCCACAACTGTGTACGACAATGAAAAACTACAACTACAAAAGAAATTCTCTCTATAATTACGCACTAGCAATAAACAAAAGCTACACGAATTACACAAACTACAAGAAAAAATCAGAAGATTCCAGGTTCGAATCCTGGCAGGGTCGCCATATGAAACGTCCCCTTTGAAAAATTTATACAGGACTGTGCTTAAACTGACACACAGTATTTTTAGCGCAACGCAATCTGACTTTCAAAAATCCCTACAAAAAAATGGCCCTGAGAAACATTAACCTATACCTTTCACAAATCACTTACCTCACCAAAAATCTTCATTACTTAAACTACTGCAATACAGCGAGCGCCACTACCGCACGGCACTAACTACTGACAGGCATAGTTAGCAAATGAAAGATTTTAATAGAGAACAAACAATGTATTTACCATAATAGTCATAATATATATATAGCGATTCATGAGATCCAGTCTTACAAATTTCAAAACTCCGCCATCTCTCTCCCCACATCCACCACTGCTGGCGGCTCACCTCCAACTGCACAACGCTATGCGCTGTTAACATCCAGATGCCCAACACTACAATAGCCAACAACAATGCAAACCTGCCACAGACTGCACACAGCACGGTCAGTGATTTTCATACAGAGCGCTACGTGGCGTTACCAATATAAAAACCTGAACAGCCTACTTACACATGAGAATAGCATAATCTCCACTTCAGAAGCTTGCTTCTACTTAACCATTTAATAGACTCGCGTTTTTTCCACTGTGACTAATTTTGTAAGCTAAGCACATCATCTGTTACAGCACGCTCCTCGGGTTGGGAAATGTGGCCGCAAGGGTCTGGCGGAACGAACTATCACAGGTGTAATGCGTGGGTTCAGGCATTTACTTTTAAGAGGCACAAACAGATTTACTTTACCCCTGGTAACACCAAGAAAAAAACGTTATAATCTAGAATCCTTCATTACCAACTGGGCAGAGCTGGTTCACTTTGGGAAATGACATAGCGGAAGTTATGGTAAACAGAAATATAGTCGCCAGTAAACTTACTTACATTAGAAAATTTTATTTTATTTGACGAACCGAGAGCCTTTTAAAGGAACAGGGCTCTTACTTGTAATTAATTCAACTAGAGACGTTGAAAAATTTGGTGCTGGACTGTGATTCTAATTCGTATCTCCTCTTACGAGGATCTGAATCTCTCGGAACAGTATAGTTCAATCATTTCGTTCCTTTTCCAAAGACTGCAATCTTCTCCAGATCTCCTCTTCTCTAGGTCTCCTCCAAAATCCAGTACAAAAATATTCATAATTTTATTTCAAGCCCTATCAAGTGGACACCGGCCTGTTAGTGTAAATTAACGTACATTTTTAATGTCTGTTCATGTGTTGCCAACAATCGCAATAGCTCTCGTTATTCCTGGTCAAACACGCACACATCTTACTATTGGTGAGTAAGCAACTAATAACTAAGCTATATTCGTGGATGCACGGTAGGTGTGCAGTTCGATTGCCGCTTAGGCACAAAGGTTTGTATCCTTATTTTAGATTCAAACACCTAGCAACTGGTAACAAAAACCGATACGAAACATTTGATTTTACTTAGTTAACAAACCGATTACGTTTTGGGTTCTTCTCTCCGTCACAGAACTTCACATCATGCACTTCATCTTGAAATGCATGCACATTTTGTTACTTCAGATACAGGTATATCAGACATCTTTCGTGGTTAGTTAACAGGGACGAAAGGGTCTTGATAAAAGTCGCGGTTTATTACAAAAACTGTCGTCTTTTATTTTCAAGTTTTGATTTGGTTACTGGTATTAGCAAAAATTTCGGTAATTCATTACTCTTCATGGCTAGTCATCAATATGATATGTTTAGATTAGATTGCATTAAATTAATTCTTGTTTCATATATCATGAACACGATTATCGTAATGATGTGGAACGTGTCATTTTAATGAAAGAGTTCTTTACATACCATGATCCAATTTCTTTACAATTTTTTACTCTCTCTCTCATTCTTTTTTATTTTTATCTCTCTCTCTCTCTGTCTCTCTCTCTCTCTCTCTCTCTCTGTGTGTGTCACACACACACACACACACACACACCACACACACACACACACACACACACACACACACACACACACACACACACACACACACATTCTTTTTTATTTCTATTTGCTTGTTGTGCTCGACTATCGGCGAGGCACGAAAATGTCTGTGAATGAGTTTCTTAGTTTTAAGTACACTTACGAAAGAAATAAATACAACTATGAGAGTTACTGATTTATGATGCTCGGTTTGCAGTCAATTCTGAGTATTATTAGTAACTACGCTCCAGTCCCTAAACCAAGTTACAGAAATGCGAATCAGACGCATTATATATTCCAGGCCATAGCAACCGCGGCTTGGAGACACCAGCTATGGTCACTTCCCAGCCCTCTGTAAGATCAAATCGGTTCGTCTTCTTCCTGATGGTATTGTAACTGAGATTTGGCAACAAGGCAATGTATGTTTGGCAACTCTGTGTTCAACGAGTTACTTCCCGGTGTGCAAGGAATTAAGCCTCAAAGTTCACTTATTTTACCTGTCATTTCTATTGAATAATCTGTTATTATCGCTTGAGGTGTAACAAAAGATTGAAAAATTACGGTTTTCAACCCAGGAAAGTCGTTGCACGTGGAAATCGCAACTAATCTCGCCCTTCAAATAGCGGTTTACGAGTTCTAGCCACTATTGGTCTCGTAAGAGGAAACTAAGACACATACTTCTTCGCCAGCTCTGTAGTAACGTGCTGACCTGTGAAACAACGTCTGTTATGGTTCACAGTTCCAGTCTCACTGAGTGTAACGCTTTTATCCCTTCTATGAAAGAGCTACAAACAGTCAAATCAAACATCGACAAGGAAATCGCAAGAAAATACTTGCGGCTCATAGTGCAATGGTGAAAAACTTACAATGCTGCACAACAGGTAACGCCTCTTTCCGCTGCTGAAAAGCAAATTTTGGGTTTCTAGGAATACATAACTTTATTTATGAAATTCCACATTTGCATACATCTTGAGTATGACACAGCATACCAATTAAACACAAATCCAATCAAAATATAAGTGAGCAGTATTTTACCAATTCGTGTCGATAGAGGCACGCTTGTGTACAGATACTCAGTTTTATTAAAACAGACTTTCGTCGTAAGGTTATCGTGGGTAGTTTTATTTCATTTTTTATTATACAGTTGACAATTTTCGTAAGGTTTCCTTTAATGTTGTTAAAACAATAGTAAACATGAGAGAGAAATTAATCATCAACGATATATGCAAATTCTCTGATGTTATCTATAACAGTGAGAATGCACATGCAGTTTATTGATTACATGCATGTAGAAAACTTGTTCTGAGCTAAAGCTCTCAAACAAGGTTTGAAGAAGAATAAAATGCCACTACCAGAAGACAGCTAATATAGAAAATACTTTTCCGACGTATTTTGGTACGATGTGCTCTACCCATACATAATACAAAAGTTTCGAGATGCATCTACTGTCTGGCTGTCTGTTAAACCTGAAATGAACAAAATGTCGCAGAAGTTAGCCCTTTTTCCACATACGACTGTTCTGGGTTAGGAAGTGAAGGGAATTATGTTAGAAGTTCCATTAGATTGATAACTTAAGCAGACAGCAGAATTGCGTTTTAAAAAATATAGCAGTGAATGTACTCGAACTCGCGACATCATACCTACCGTGCGCGATACTCAACATTACGCTACTAGCCGACACACAGCTAAAACAGCTCCAGAAGTCAAAAACAATTCCTCCAGAACTTCTGCATTCCACAGCGCTGTGGGATAATGCTTATGGCCAGATCAATACTTATGAGAGACAAACAGTTATACCTTTTCTTTTGCACTGCACGACGTTTTCAACAAACAGATAGCGCAATAGAGTAGCTCAAGTGGAAAGGAACACTTCCTATTTAAATTTCTGCATCCTACACTGTTGGCAGTTCTGTGTTGGTGGCAGTTACGTGATTTTATTTTGGTGATTACAAAATAAAGTTGAATGTATGCACTGAGTAGCCGTGGTAGCTAGTTCATGGTGATTCGGTCAACCAAGTAAATGAATTTACTGAACATGCTGCAAACTGATACAGGGAGCCTGTGTGTCAGAATTCTCAGCCAGTGTGGCACAACGGCGTTATGATAGAAAAAAAGAGCCACTCATAATAGCGTTCGGTGGTCTGTTGGGCTGATGAGAGGTTCATATATCAATGGTCTGGGTTCGATTCCAACTTCGGTCAGTGATTTTAGATAGGGGGAGACAGATTCCATTCTCTTCTGGCTACACCAAGTGAAGAAGATATAATGGCATTGTGGTCTGAAATTCACGTTAAAAATGGTGTTCCTTCTCTACCAAGTAGGCGTTAGGTTGAGCCACAATAAAGTCTGGAGTGGCGTCATGTAGAAACTCTATCACCAGTAACCTTTCTTATACTAGTCATTTATTTCTAGTGACGAAAGAAACGCTATGTAGGCTCACAGGACACATATTCCATCTTTTATCTGAGCTTCTGTATGTCGATAAAATTGGTTCTGAACTGTGAATGCAACTGAAACCGCCCTTAACGCGGAATTTGTTCCCTTCGTGACAATTGTTTGTTCAAAATTTCAGATTCCTCAACATCTACACATATTGCGCGTGAATGGGTTCGAATCCTGGCCCGGCACTAAAGATTTCATTGTGTTTTATAAGATCTAGCATGAGAACACCTATCTGCTGGTGGATAATAATTTCGATTTTTGATGTATTTTCATTCGTTGTCAACACTAACGATATTTGACGTTTTTGACTCCCAGTGAGACACAACTATTTGCGAGATCACTTTAAGTTCAACAAGATGTTATTCCGAGCTGCTGGTGGAGAAAAATTCTCTTTGCGTTTAGTCAACAGCGATATGTGTGGGGCTCTATTCCCAGTCAACACTGAACTCTTCGTCATATTATTTCTAGTTCAAACATGCTCACATGTCGCTGCTGGTGCAATAAACCCATATTTAACGTTCGTTTTCTCTAAAATATAACAGCGATAGGTGCCGGGTTGGAGTCCTGGGAAGGAAAAAATTAATGTTTCGTCTCGTCAATTCAGTTAAAACATCTAGCTACTGCCGAGAAAATGCGATATGTCACACTTGATTGTGCTTCGATATCTATTCGATTAGGTTCTGGTTTCGAATCCCTGTCCAACACAAAGCTTTAGCTCACGGCATTTCAAATAAGTTACTTGTTAAGAAGCAATATTTAACATCCCTCACAGTCCGTTAACAGGGACAATAGGAGCTGGGTAGGAATTCGGGTCCGTTAAAAATGTTTGCGTTATGTAATTTTAAGTTGGTATTTGCTAATTGATACTGTCTAAAATCGAGGTATATCACTCTCTGTATGCCTAATCAGGAATGACTGTTAGTTTCCGTCAGTCACGAAATCTTTGCTTAATCTGCATGACCTGGGTTTGAATCCATATGGAGAACGAGACGGTTCGTCGTGTCATTTGAAGTTCATACATATTGTCAACTAGCTGCTCGTGAATAACTAAAATTTTTAATGTCATTTTGTGTTAAAGAATAAGTACGGTATGTTACTTTGAAGAGGAAATCATGAATACGATGAACTTACTAGGTTCATTACCTATCTGACGTAATAAGGAGAGTGGTAACATTTCAGGTATGTCATTTATTGTAATAAATGTGAACTTACAAGCCTTAAGGACAGTCTTACCTGTGATAAGGTGTTCCCTGATATGTGTATTATCGTAGTATTTCTTTACATCTAGATTTATTGCGAAACAGAGTAGTGTTTTCTAGTGGTGACTTGTTAAAACCATTTTCAATAGTCAAACGACTGTTGCAGGGAGCGATTAGAGGACATGCTATACAGTTGCGTTATGTGGGTTGTATGCGAATCAGGCGAAATTTTATTCAGATCGTTCGGATACTTTTGAGCATGACTGTACCTTTGTAAACTTATCATTTCTGAGAATGCATGCTGTTACAGCCTGATTACCTGTAAATACCACATTAATGCAATAAATGCTCAAAATAATGTCAGTCAACCTCAATGCATTTGGCAATATGTGTAACGACACTCCTCTCAACAGCGAGTAGTTCGCCTTCCGTAATGTTCGCACATGTATGGACAATGCGCTGACGCATGTTGTCAGGCGTTGTCAGTGGATCACGATAGCAAATATCCTTCAACTTTCCCCACAGAAAGAGATCCGGGGACGTCAGATCCGGTGAACGTGCGGGCCATTGTATGGTGCTTTGACGGCCAATCTACCTGTAATGAAATATGCTATTCAATACCGCTTCAACCGCACGCTAGCTATGTGCCGATCATCCATCATGTTGGAAGTACATCGCCATTCTGCCATGCAGTGAAACATCTTGTTCTAACATCTGTAGAACATTACGTAGGAAATCAACATATATTTCACCATTTAGATTGCCATCGATAAAATGGGGGCCAATTATCCTTCCTCCCATAATGCCGCCCCATTCATTAACCCTCTAAGGTCGCTGATGTTCCACTTGTCGCAGCCATCTTGGATTTTCCGTTGCCCAGTAGTGCATATTATGCCGGTTTACGTTACCGCTGTTGGTGAATGACGCTTCTTCGCTAAATAGAACGCGTACAAAAAATCTGTCATCGTCCCGTAATGTCTCTTGTGCCCAGTGGCAGAACTGTACACGACGTTCAAAGTCGTCGCCATGCAATTCCTGGTGCATGGAAATATGGTACGGGTGCAATCGATGTTGATGTAGCATTCTCAACACCGACGAGTTACTGAATCTGTACAGAAAACTGGAATAGAGATCAACATAGACATCATTACCGCCCTTTTTATTGCTCATAAAAACTACACATTGCGTGTTGTACCCCCACACAGCGAGACCTTCAGAGGTAGTGATCCAGACTGCTGTACACATAGGTACCTCTAATACCAAGTAGCACGTCCTCTTGCATTGATGCATGCCTGTATTCGTCGTGGCATACTATCCACAAGTTCATCAAGCGATTGTTGTTCCAGATTGTCCCACTCCGACGGTGATTCGCCGTAGATCCCTCAGAGTGGTTGATGGGTCACGCCCTTTTCAATCTATCACAGGCATGTTCGGTAAGGTTCATGTCTGGAGAACATGCTGGCCCCTCTAGTTAAGCTGTGTCGTTATCCTGAAGGAAGTCATTCACAAGATGTGCACGATGGGGGTGCTAATTGTCGTCCATGAAGACGAATGCCTCGCCAATAAGCTGCCGATGTGGTTGCACTATCGGTCGAAGGATGGCATTCATTCATGAATCGTACAGCCGTTAACACGCCTTCCATGACCACCAGCGGCGTAAGTCGACCCCACATGTTGCCACCCCAAAACAGCAGGAAACCTACACCTTGCTACATTCGCTAGACAGTGTGTCTGAAGTGCTCAGCTTGACTGGGTTCCCTCCAAACACGTCTCTGACGATTGTTTGGTTGGAGGCATATGCGACACTCATCGGAGAAGAGAACGTGACGCCAGTCCTGAACCGTCGATTCGGCATGTTGTTGGGCCCACCTGTACCTCGGTGCATTGTGTCGTGGTGGCAAAGATGGACCTCGCCATGGACGTTGGGAATGAAGTTGCGCATCATGCAGCCTATTGCGCACAGTTTGAGACGTAACACGACGTAGTGTGGCTGCATAAAAAGCGTAATTCAACATGGTGGCGTTGCTGTCAGGGTTCCTCCGAGTCATAATCCGTAGGAAGCGGTCATCCACAGCAGTAGTAGCCCTTGGGCGGCCTGAACGAGGCATGTCATCGACAGTTCCTGTCTCACTGTATCTCCTCCATGTCCGAACAACATTGCTTTGGTTCACTCCGAGACGCCTGGACACATCCCTTGTTGAGAGCCCTTCCTGACACAAAGTAACAATGTGGACGCGATCGAAGCGCGGTATTGACCGTCAAGACGTGGTTGAACTATAGACGAGACATCTACCTCCTTCCTGGTGGAATGACTGGAACTGATCGGCTGTCGGACCCCCTCCGTCTAACAGGAGCTGCTCATACACGGTTGTTTACATCTTTGGGCGGGTTTAGTGACATCTCTAAACAGTCAAAGGGACTGTGTCTGTGATACAATATACACAGTCAACGTCTATCTTCAGGAGTTCTGGGAACCGAGGTGATGCAAAACTTTTTTTAATGTGTGTATTTTCGCTGGAGGCCACAGTTTTCGAGTCATTCAATAAAAACGTATTTGAAGGTCACTTTTGTATGTGTTTCTGGAACAATTCTTAAATTACAGACTCTAGCGAAAATATATCCCAATACGAAATTTAATTGCATTAAATTTCTTACCTAAAAGTCCTATTCATTTTGCTGTAGGACTAACGGTTGGGGCGACGTGATCGAGAAAATGTGAAATCTTGAGTATGGTATTTGAGAGCGTTGTGGGTTGCTTCAAGCCCAGTGGAAAGAGCAGCTGAATCATCATGAATATTAATAGATGGTCAACTCAAGTCTCACATTTCATTAAGGTCATGCTTTTAAATCTATTTTATCCATTGCATAGAGTTTAGTTAAGCCTTATGAGATTATGGAAGTTTAGAATTATCACAACACAACTGGCCACTAACAGAAGCTGTAGACCAACGAAGCACTCACGTAAAGAAAACAAGCAGCAGTGATGACACAGCACTTTTCAGTGCAGATTGTGGCAGTGTAGTTTCATCTGCATGTCTCTATCGTGAAGGGACCGCTGATAATTGCGATTGTATCTTGCGTTTGATCTGTAACGCATATAAAATTCGACAACTCTACTTGCGCTGTGTGTTTATCTCACTGTACCGCAAACAATCCAGTAGTAAACAGTGCATATCGGGGATAGTGCATGCATGACTGACAAGGGGAAGGCCTCAGACACGGCCAACCGATTCGGCTCAAATTTTGCAGGTCGCTTGTGTACAACCTACAACGAAGGACTCTAAGACATTTTGGGTCAACAGCCCCGCAATTTTGAGAAAATCACCCCTAAAGGTTATGACGAGCAATCGACTCAAAATTGGAGGGATCTATGGATAATTGTAAATAGAGCATTTTTCATCATCAGGTGTGGGGTCCGCAAACGCATACTTTTCCAGAAATCGAGGAAAGAAACTTTTACAACTGCCGCTTCTGTACCCACATGGTAAACGCTTTTCGCCGACAGCGGCGATAGAGCAACGGCCAAGGTAGCTGGCAGGGAATCGGAAAACCGGGTTTCGAATTTCGAGGAAACTTAGCGGATGTTATTCTTTTCGTTTGTATTTTTCCATATCTCAATTGATAAGGATAGGAGGGTTAATAAGGTAAGTAAATCAATAAGGAATGATAATAATAAGGTAGGCAAACTAATTTCCCAGACGCCGTGAATTAGTAAAGTATTAAACTTTTAAGCCTTGTCACATGAGAACAACTCCTAGTAAGAGTGCTGCGAATTCCTCACGAGGGATCACAGATAGCCAACTGCGCGACCTTGTTTTCAGCGAGGCGCGGGACGGAATGCAGGCGGGGAGAGTTATGTTGTCCCAGTTGCCTCTTCGTCACATTATAGTTGTGAACCTGGAAGAGTGAAGGTGTCCAGCACGAGCCTTATAGAAGTCATTCGGAAAGAGTTGTTTTCCGTCATTAGGCTGTCGCGAACCTGTAGTGATTTTTCCATCGTTAATGCGCCGAATGATAACGTTTTGTGAATGAATACAGTGTTCTTCCGTAAGTAACATATGACGAGTACTGTATGTAGTTTGTAGTAATTGGCTCGTCTGTTTATACCGTAGTAACTAATTAATGTTTGTTGTGTCATAACTTTCAGGTGCATAATCTGAATAATGAAGGATGTACACCCTTCGACTAGCGCTGTAATATATAGTTGGGAGCCTGTCACAGACGATGGAAAGAGGGAAGTTACCGACGCTGTGTTTTGGTTTGTAAAAGTGTTGCAAGACAGATGCATTATCAGTGCATTACCGGAAGCAAGCAGTTCTGTTTCTTGGCGTTACAAGATGATAGGAGCGGCTATCGTCGAGCGATATTTGGAGCTGACGAACGAAATGACTTTTGTTGATACTGAAGTACTACACGATGAAGACGAAGCAGAAGGTGATTCAGTGGAAGATAATCCCGACTAGTGAATCGCAAAATGGTCATAACACTTGGGAAATCTCCACGTCACTGGGAGTATGTGCTTCATCTGTTCCCGATGAGTATTACGAACCGGTTGCTTAATGATTGAACTACGGTGCTATACCCCATGAAGTAAAAGTAAGGCGGTAGCGCTAGCCAGGAATCATCCAAACTGGAACTTACAAACACTGCAAATGAATGGAGCAACTACAGCCCTGAAAAGGATGAAATTGTGGGAAAGTGATATTGTTAAAGGAGGGACAAGATACGACAAATACCAGGCGATAAATAAGTGGACATACGACCGATATGTCGAATCTCGTTGTCGTAACGAGAATGTAACAACGAGAATACTTCAGAAGTGGGCTGCAAGTGCAGCGCTTCAATATACGGCCGACAAGGATTTCATGTTTGCTGCATCATTATCCTGGGCAAGAAATTTCAAATTGGAGTACAAAATTCGTCAACGGCACGTTACTAAATACGTCTCTCATAAGGAGGTACAAAATATACAAGATATACAGAAAGTGGCGGCTCTTTTCAGCACGCAAACGGCGTCACTTATGACCGGTTTTAATCGTAATTACGTGATCAACACCCATCTAACAGGATGCGAGTATATGCTGAACATTCGACGCACGTTATCGCATAAGGGAGAAAAACGAACCCTTGTCGCAGTTGGTAGTAAAAACAAACTAACACATTCGTACACGGAGCAGTATGCCATCACCGCCTCTGGAAAAGTGTTGCCTAAGGTTTTCCTGTGTTTACAAGAAACGAATGTTACATTTGGTCCTCGGGTTATAGAAGAGGTCAATCGTTTAACCGACTCGTTGAAAAATGTTTACATTACCTGCTCCAAATCCGGGAAACTGACGAATGCAATTTACGGAACATTTCTTGAGAATGTTTTAAAACCATATGTTTCTGATACCAAGTTTCGTCTAATATTGGATTCCTGGAGTGGAGGAATTAATACCACAATATATGACAATATTTGTAGATGGCGAGGGTCAGCCGACGTGCACAGTAAAAGTAATACCGCCAAACTGCACACCTGTATACCAACCGTGTGATGTTTATTTCTGTCGCCAGGTTAAAAACTTTATTTCCAGGCTTCAGAATTGCAGTGTGCTTCTGGAAACCCAACGATTTTTCAGGCAATGATATCGAATGCGTGGTACGCATTAAAATTAATTACCGAAAAAGACACATTTTTAAATGTAAACCAAGATTGCTTTCCGCCGACTCTTCGGAAGGAACAGAGTAGCTGTCGAAAGATTGCATTCATTAGATTTTCTTGGTGCGGTGAGTATATTTGTTTCGAATGTTTGTATGACAAGTACCATCCATCTAGTTGTTCGAAGAAAGGTGAGGAAACGTAACAGTGACTGGAAGAGCCGAAATTTATTTGCCTACATTATTATTATCATTCCTTATTGATTTACTTACCTTATTAACCCTCCAATCCCTATCAATTGAGATATGGAAAATGGAGATTTGAACTCGGGTTCTCCGATTCCCAGCCAGTTACCTTGGCCGTTGCGCTATCGGTGCTGCGGCGAAAAAGCGTTTACCATGTGGGTACAGAAGCGGCAGTTGTAAGGGTTTCTTACCTCAATTTCTGGAAAAGTATGCGTTTTCGGACCCCATACCTGATGATGAAACATGCTCTATTTACAATTATCTATCGATCCCGCCAATTTTGAGTCGATTGCTCGTCATAACCTTTAGGGGTGATTTTCTCAAAATTGCGGGAGTGTTGACCCAGAATATCTTAGTGTACTTCGTTTTAGGTTGTCCACAAGCGACCTGCAAAATTTAAGCCGAATCGGTTGGCCGTGTCTGAGGCCTTCCCCTTGTGAGTCGTGGGAGCATTCTATGCTGCTCACATAGTATCGCTAGGCCGACTCAGTGGTGTTTTCCACTCAACGGTAACGCCATACGTTGCTTTGCTGTCAGGAGAAACAGCGCATTACTCCTAATGGCCTTACCTGGTGTATGCCCGCTACATCTACTGTAACGGAGCAAGTTATTGGTTCAAATGGCTCTGAGCACTGTGGGATTTAACATCTGAGGTCATCAGTCCCCTAGAACTTAGAACTACTTAAACCTAACTAACGTAAGGACGTCACACACATCCATGCCCGAGGCATGATTCGAACCTGCGACCGTAGCGGTCGCGCGGTTCCAGACTGAAACGCCTAGAACCGCTCGGCCACCGCGGCTGGCTAACAAATTATTACCAGATAACGTTCATTTCAGTATAGAAAGCGAAGGCTGTAGGAAGAAGCCTCAGCTATGACTCACGCGCAGCTATCGCTTGCGTCCGTGAGCACGGTGTCTCTAACGCCTTGTAGGAAGGCAAATTCATGCCCCCTACGAATCTAAATAAACGATAGTAATTATTAACCAATTTTGTTCAAACTTGGTATACCATTTTTGGTTATGAAGGAAAGGAGCCTATTAAAATTTCAAAATTGTATCTATTATAGTTTTGGAGATTGAGAAAATTACTTAAAAGACAGAAAACCGACACTTAGGTTGCAGAATTCAGTTAGGAACAATAACAGTTTGTCTTTGTTTATCCTTTAAAGTCATCCTAGAATTTTCAATATATAAAATAAGTTAGTTGGATATTCTCTTTTCAAAACTTTAATTACTCTGCTTTTCATAGTGTAAAATTATTATTCGTTTATTATTATGTCGTGTGAATAAATCGGAACGCATGAGAGAGTGTATTTGGGACAAACGTGAAGACTCAATATTAATTTTTGTAATACATTATGAAATTGAAGCGTGGGAAAATTGTGTCATAGCCACGAAGCTGATGACGTATGTCTAGGTGTGCTTGCTTTTGTAAGAAGGCAGCCAGAACTTCAGTCTGAAGTGTAAGAAGTTTCTAAATTAATTTCTAGATTAATTTTCATTTCGGTCTGTTTTGTTACACAATGTGTTAGTATTTGTATTTTCAATGACGTCAATGACTTCCTGTTTAGTGATTGGTTTAAGCACGTGTTGCAGTGAGAATGATATAGAAGGATGATTCCGATTGGTCAGTCAGACCTATGAGCCAATCAGATGTTCCCGCGCACCTAAAGTTAGATATGCAGAGAGTGGGGTAGCATCGATATAGTCGCTCGCCGGCTATCTGACGTTAAGGTCATGTTAGATGTAAGGGTGCGCATTATGTGTAAGATGATGAAATATTGAGTTCCTCGCGTTTGCATTTTGTAACCAAGGAATTTAGGAATTACGTACATTTATGTAAAAGTTTGGCGTTTCTGAGTACATTTCTTGGAAAGTTATGAGCGTGTGAGATTCCGGCTTTTAGTGAAAATTCCACGTGGCATGTTCCGCATTCATTATGGAATATTTGGCGAGCACTTCAATTATAGAAGACCACTGATAAGATCGAATGTGAAACTCGCTTATAGTAGTGGCTCAGTCACTGAGGTCGCGTACTCAATCGGATCGGATGTGTAAAAGATTCTGGCTGCTTTTGCGTGTGAAATTTGTTGTTTGACTGTGAACTTAGAATGACATAGCTGATATATTCACTAAATGTGGACTTGATAGCGATTTCCATATGTTGCCTAAGCAATAAAAAATATTGTCTTAGAATGTTCGGACACTTAGTTCAGTCAAAGTACTTTCTCATTTCACCCGAAATGGTGCTAATAGAATAGGCACATAGACAACACATACGACACTGTATTGATGGGATACATGCGCAGGAAACAGTGGCGCTTTGTAGCACGACATCAATATGGGATATGATCACCATGCACATATACACAGGCCGCACAATGGGTTGTCATACTCTGGATCAGGTGGTCGAGCAACTGCTTGGGTATAACCTTCCATTCTTGCACCAGTGCCTGTCGGAGCTCCTGAAGTGGCCTAGGGGTGTGAAGACGTACAGCGATACGTAAACCGAGAGCATTTCAGACGTGCTCGATGGGGTTTAGGTCTGGAGAATAGGCAGGCCACTTCATTCGCTTGATATTTTCTGTTTCAAAGTACTCCTCCACAATGGCAGCTCAGTGGGGCTGTGCGTTATCATCCATCAGGAGGAAGGTGGGACCAACTGCACCCCTGAAAAGGCGGACATACTGGTGCAAAATGACGTCCCGATACACCTGACCTGTTACAGTTCCTCTGTCAAAGACATGCAGGGGTGTACGTGCACCAATCATAATCCCATCCCACACCATCAAACCACGACCTCCATACAGGTCCCTTTCAAGGACATTAAGGAAAACCCGGCGAGAATCACTGTTCAGACTATACCTGGACTCGTCCGTGAACGTAACCTGGGACCACTGTTCCAATGACCATGTGCTGTGTTCTTGACACCAGGCTTTACGGGCTCCGCTGGAATGCACCTTTCAGGTCTCCGGGTGAATAAACGATGTCTGTTCAGTCGTCTGTAGACTGTGTGTCTGGAAAAGACAACTGTTCCAGTGGCTACGGTAAGGTCCCAAGCGAGGCTACCTGCAGTACTCCGTGGCCGTCTGCGGTCACTGATGGTGAGATATCGGTCTTCTTGTTGTGTTGTACACTGTTGACGTCCCGTACTGTAGCGCCTGGACCCGTTTCTTGTCTGCTGGAATCGTTGACACAATCTTGAGAGCACACTTTGTGGCACATGCAGGACCCGTGCTACGACCTGCTGTGTTTGATCAGCCTCCAGTCGCCCTAGTATTCTACCCCTCATAACGTCATCAACATGTGTCTCTTGAGCCATTTTCAACACAGTCACAATTAGTACGTCTGAAAACTTACTCGCTGCACCATATTCTGACATCCACCAACACACCTCTGCGTATGTGAACTGCTACCAGCGCCACCGTGCGATGACCGCAGATCAAATGCACCGCATGGTCATACCATGACGTGATTTAAACCCGCAAACCGCCAACCAGAGCGTTGTTTCACCATGTATCAGCGTTATCCTTAATTTGTGAGCATGAGTGTATAACATCATACGAGATAATAGAACGGAACCAAGCAAAGTTGGTAAGCCTTTATGTTCCATTATCAGAGACAGTGGAGATCAATGTTATTGCAGTTTTCAGTTTTTACACAAAATCTTAAATAATGAAATACTACTAAGACAGCCTTCCGTTTATCCTGATTCTGAAGAATTTAAAAAGATAAACTCCACTCACTGTTTGACAATCTTCAGACAGAAAAATTTCGTAGAAGAATTTCGTGTCAAACTGAATGATCCGTTCTTAAAGAATGGAAAGTTACACAGGTTACACCAATATTAAAAAAAAGGCAACAGAAATAATCGACTAAATTACAGGCCCATATCTCTAATGTCGATATGCAGCAGGATTTTGGAATATATATTATTTTCGAACATAATGAATTATCTCTAAGACAACTGTCTATTGGCACACACTCAGCATTCGCGAAAACTACAGATAATTTTGCATGAAACTTTGAGGTATAGGTAGAGATGTAAGATGTTGATTGTCGTTCTAATCTCCGCAATCACTGAATACTGATTTCTATAAATAAGGACATACATCAACTAGCCTCAGTTGAACTCAAACCAAATGAAAGAAAGTACATTATGACAGTGAAACATAAAACGTTTCAGTTTAGCTTTAGACTGACACTTATCACTTCAGCTACGGTTTTTATTTACCCTGTAGCATTGCTAAATATCAAAGAAAGAAAAAATGTGACTCATGTGACACACTATAGATCCAAAACGTCTACTATTTAAACCCTGACGAATGTAACGATTTTTATCCACAGCGTTGCCTCTGGAAATGTTTGATAAATTGTAAAATGACGAGATGCACCGTGGTTAGCAGTCAACATTAAACTGAACGTCTCGCTATAGCTGGCTGCTAACAAAGTCTGAACGTCAGATGAAGATAAGGCGCACGCTTATCCGGTAGCATCGTGCCTAGTAAAGGACTGCGATTTTCAGTCGGCCTTTAGTCAGATTATCCTACTTTATATGTCACAATTAAAAAGTTAGTGAAATATCTGCGAAAAACGCTCTTGAGGTATATGGCTGTAAAGTAAACTTTTTCGCAAGACGGTTATAGTTCCGATTCTTGCTCCAGATAAGCAACGGACTTCGCGAGCATTTTGGAAGGACCTTATCGTACGTGCCTTCGACATAAAAAGAGACATAGTAATTGCTGCAACCATTGCCTAAAGATCGTGTTTTTCACTAATAACTTACATGACCTGGATCCCAGATTCGACTCTGCCACTACTCACATTTAGAATAAAAATCATCAACAATGATGACTTCTGGTATAAGTAGACACTTTCGTTCTACCAACAACATTGTCAGAGAGGGCGGATGGACGGTCACTTTCGGGGCAGCCTCTTTAGTTTGGTGTCGGAAACTGCTGACAAAAGGTGGAAGAATCGGTAATGATCAACGGCATGAGGCAGCAAAAGTCAATGGTGGTAGGGTTCCTGCACTTAACTTAGGATCCACTTAGCAACTAATAAATACACGAAACCCTCCGTTGTCAAATTTATCTTTATTGTAATTTTAATTAATGTGGAAGCCATAAAACACCAAACATGGAGGCGAAATGTACGCATCTAAAGGCTACTTAAAAAAGGAATAAAATCACTTAAATTTGTTTCCACAAGAGCAGAATACAACTTCCCAATTCACATTTTACTGACAAAATAAATAATCATACATGTGACGAGAACAAATGAATAACAAAAAAATGGTTCAAATGGCTCTGAGCACTATGGAACTCAACTGCTGTGGTCATAAGTCCCCTAGAACTTAGAACTACTTAAACCTAACTAACCTAAGGACATCACACACATCCATGCCCGAGGCAGGATTCGAACCTGCGACCGTAGCGGTCGTGCGGTTCCAGACTGTAGCGCCTTTAACCGCTCGGCCACTCCGGCCGGCAAATGAATAACACTACCAATCTTTACAGATGAGAATACGACTATATCCACGAAGGTTCTCTCTATGACAAGAGAGATACATAACTTCAACATTTAAGGTGATTACAGTAAGCCCCAATTCCACTCGACAAACGTAGTAACGATATAAGTGAGACAAATGTACTGGAGGAGGATAGCCGGATGTGCCGTAGTAAGAAGGGCCACTATTAAGCCCGTCAGGACGCGACCCCCGTCAACACGTCAGTTTCAGCTACCTGCAACATACACAGAGTCATTTGTAGCTTCTCAAAAACAATTAACATGAAAAGGCACAACGCGTAACTCACTAATAAAATATAAACGACTACTTCACAGAACTAGCTCTTCTTTAGACAAAACAAACAGCAGAATATTAAGAACACGTAAAATACTTCTAACCTATAACAAACTAAGGTACCACATATTAGAACATCGTCTTGAGCTCATGGAATACTCAGCTTGACTTGCCTGTTTATAGGTCTTACAACTCAACAGTGTCAGCTTAAGCAAACCCGCGAATACAAAACTCGAAAGATGACAGGAATAATGATTGAAGCCACCGACAATGCTAGGCTGCCACACAGAGGAGACAATAGCAATTTACAGCGGCACACAACCGACCTTACATCTCAGATTCAGTATAATCAGAATAAACAATTTTGTGTATAATAATTACTTACAGTACCATGACAACCTCCGAATAACACTTATTACCCAAGGTTGGTGCTGGTATCGAAAGGCACCTTTAGTAATGCAGAGTTCGAGTGTATTCATTTATTGGAAGGGTTTCAACTTTACATCCCTTTCCACATAGCTCTCTGTTTACACACTTCTATAACTTCTGCAACTAAAGAAGGGCATATAAATGCACATGTAACTGAACAGATTTAAGCAGAATAAAACAGTACCTTAGTATGGCGCAAATGGCTTCATTTGCTTTACACGTGGGATATCTTCACCATTCAGTAATTCCGAAATATATTCAACAACGCGTGAGAGCAAGACGTCGCCGTGGTATCAGCTATTTACTTCACATATTTTCCTGCACAGACACAAGGCAGACGAAGCGTTTTCACATACAATAGCGACGAGCATCACACATATCCTCCGTCACGCCATAGACACATCTCAATTTCAATGGCCAGTAACAAGAACCTATAGATGCCCTCACAGCAGAAAAGCCCCAAAACACAAAAGTGCACCACTGCGATACCAAACCCGAGGTCCCATCAAGTCACTGCCGGGATCTCTCGCTGACCCTGCCCATAGCGTACAGGTGGCGTACCACAGGCCTCACGGTAAACGTCAACAAGCCACCTCCGATCCTGCGAATATCCACTCCGCTGTCTGTTTTCTCTCTCCGTTAACCACCCTACCACCGGCCTGAATCGCGGAAGGCAAAGATGGTGACCCTATAACCGATGGCAGCGATGCCGTGTACACTGGGGCCAGCCACACCACGGCTCAAATGGAAACCACCGCATTAAAAAGACGTAATATGTATCCACAGGACATTTTGGCCTGTAACTGAAAAACGTACCATGGTGACCTCTTCATAGGCAAAAGATATTGGATTAGTTCCCCACTCGGATCTCTGGGACGGGGGAAGTGAGGATTTGTAAGAGGTTTGAAACTGGTGGTGAAACTATAAAATCGGAAAACCATCAATGTATATATAAAGGGGACAGTGGCGTGAACTAGAAAGAATATAAAGATCTCTGCTCAAACACATAGGGTAATAACAACAGTCACCGAAAGGGGAGTAAGTTTCCCTATGAACAGCGAGGTGTTGCTGGGAATGAACTGTTCAGTGCTAGCTGGGGTTTTGCTCATCAGCATTGACAGCAAACCAACTCTAACAACAATAGTTGTAGCGTACATGCCGATTCCACAAGTGAAGCAATGGAAATGAAGGCATTGAATTGGTTATTCAGTATGTAGATGGGGATGATAATCTAATAATCATGGAGGATTGGAGCAAAGTAGAAGGGGAAAGTTTTGTTTCGTCCCGTTGTCACTGTGGGCTTGTACCACGGGAAGCAAGAAGAGGATGTGTTTGGTGGTCGCTATCTTCTTCTATAACGCAAACTGCACACATGTATTAACAGGGCTCTTTATTCTTAGGAAAAAGAAGTTACTTAACTTGAGATAGTTCAGATGTTGTGGTACAAGCTCTACTGTAATAGTCCTCATTAGCCTCGCAGTTAGTGGAGTACACGTCCTGCTGTTCACACTTCTTTGGTCGCAAGGTACTGACCAGCTCTGAGCTGGAAGCTGGGATGTGACTAATGACGACGCGTTGACTCACTGGATGACTGACTGACAGGGTCCTCTGGTCCGCGGTGGCGATCTAAATACTGGCGGTCGAAAGGGCGTTGACGGCACGTTTCTTGCGAGTTTGTCTTTGGCCTCTCTCCTGATACGCTCGCTTGCTCCGATACCTATTATCGATCTTCTCGCAGCCTCTTTGCCGCTCGGAGTGCTGGCGACAGCTTACACCAGCACAGAAAAAGTCGAAGTCAAACATACAGGAAAATATGGAATTGGTAGGAGGAATGTGAGAGGAAGAAGAGCAACTGAATTCCGCAATAAATATCTGCAAGTAATAGGGAATATCATGTTCAAAAACTAAGAGATGGAGGAACCCTCGGATAAGGCCCACAGATACCCAAATATTCCAACTGTATTACATCGTGTCAGACTGGAATCCGAATTCAGATACTAGATTGTAAGGCGTATCCAGGAGCAGATATAGGCTTGGATGACAGTTTAATGATGAAAACCATTTGATTACAGTTTAGAATTGTCCGGAAGAACCATATGGGACAGAAGTTGGAGGGAGAAATGACAAAGTGTGTTTGAAGTTTTGTAAGACTGTAGATACTCCCATAATGAGTACCATAATACAAACTTCAGTTGAAAAAATGGATATCTCTAGAAAAAGCAACGACAGAAGATAGGTAGACAAACTTAGCTACAAGAAATGTAGTTGCGAAAAAGCTTTAGGTAAAACAAGAAACACTTCAGCTGCTTGACGAAAGAAGGAAGTACAAAAGGCAGGAATACAGCAACGTAAGTCACTCGGGAACAAAATCAACAGCAGGAAAAATGCCTGCAGGAAAAATGTGAAGATGCTCAAAGAGAAATAGTTATCGGAAAGATTGATTTAACATATGGAAAACTACGAACAACCGCCCAGGAAATTAAAAGCCAGAGCATCTAAATTAAAAATGCTATAGCAATTTCACTAGAATACGCAGAGGGAAGAGCAGGCAGATCAAAAGGCTACAGTGAAGACCATCATGAGTGGGAGGATTTGCTTGATGACGTCACCGAAAAGAAATGGAAGTCAATATGAGACACACAGGCGAACCAGTGTTAGAGTCAGAGTTTAACAGTGCTTTGGAAGACTTGCAGTCAAATAAGCCTTTCTTCGAATTTTAAGAAATGATTCAGGGTAAGTGGAGACACAACCAACTATTCAAGTCGGTGTATACAATTTATGACACTGGAAACACACCATTTTCGGAAAAAATATTATCCACCAGAGAGACTGTTTTGACATTACGAGTGGTGATGCAAGAAAGATTTTTAAAAAACAACTCAGTCCACGTTCATAGGAATTGTAAACCTAAAAAAGTGTTCTACAGCGTAAAACGGTGAAAAATGTTCAAAGTTCTGAGAAAAATTGTAAGTTACAGGGAAAGACGAGTAATATACAACAGGGAACAATCAAGTGCTCGGAAAGGAAGGCGTAACGGAGGAATGCATACCTTCTCCCCTATTTAATTTACCCATCGAAGAAGCATTTACTGAAATGAAAGAAAGTTTCAAGAGTGCGATTAAAGTTCAGTGTGAAAAAATGTAAATGATAAGATTCGCTGATGTCATTGCTATCCTCAGTGAAAGTGAAGGAGAATTATAGGATCTGTTGAACTGAATGTATAGTCTAGTGAGTACAGGCTGTGAATTGAGAGTAAACTAAAGAAAGGCGAAGGTTATCGGGAATAACAGAAATGCGATGAACTTAACATTAATTTTTATGACCAAGAATAAAATGAAGGAATTCCACTACCGCGGAAGTAAAACAACGTATGACGTACGATGAAAGGACGACACAAAAGCAGTTTAGCACGGGCAAAGAGGGGATTTCTGGCGAAAAGGATTTCACCAGTACCAATCACACGTCTTAATTTGAGGAAGAAAATTCTGAGAATGCATGTGTGGAACATAGCCTCATGTGGAAATCAATCATAGGCTATGGGAATAACGGAAAAGGAGAGAATCGAAACGCTGAGAATGTTGAAAATTTGGTGGACTCATAGGACAGCAAATGAGGGGATTCACTGCGGAATCGGGGAAGAAAGGAACATGTCTCAGACACTAATTATTACAAGGGAGAGTTTTTTTTTTGGGGTAGGGTTTAAGGGCGCTCAACTGCTGAGGTCATTAGCGCCCAGTCACTGGTGTTAGAGCACAAGGAACCCGCTAAAACTCAAGGGGATGGGGGGACATCAAAAGGACCTGACAAAGATGCAGATAAAATAAGTAAAAAGGTTAAATGTCTTTGGTCAAGCCAGTTAAAGTTATAAAACGCAGAAGACGAGCAGCTGCTCGAGCGTCATCAGCTAAAACATCCGGTAAGGTAGATGGCAGGGCCAGGACAACACGAAATTGACTAAAACGGGGACACGACAATAAAACATGGCGCACCGTTAATGCCTGACCACAAGGGCACTGCGGGGCTGGGTCACCAGAGAGCAGGTAGCGGTGGCTAAACCGGCAATGCCCAATCCGCAACCTGGTCAGAAGGACCTCCTCGCGCCGAGATGGTCGGGAGGAAGTTGTCCAAGCAGTTGGGAGCGGTTTTACTGCCTGGAGCTTGTTTCCTTGGAGGGATGACCAAGCATCCCACCACAACGACACAAGCCTCTTACATACATCCCCACAAACGTCAGATGACGGGACACAATGAGAGGCTGGCCGAGGCTGGAGGACTGCAGCCTTGGCTGCAGCATCTGCAGCCTCATTCCCAGGCACTCCTACATGTCCGGGGACCCACAGAAAGCTGACAGAACCGCCATTATCAGCGAAAGAATGGAGGGACTGCTGTATTCGTTGAATCAAGGGATGGACCGGATAGGGAGCCCCAAGGCTCTGAAGAGCACTGAGTGAGTCAGTGCAGAGTACATACGATGAATGTCGGTGGCGGCGGGCATACTGAATGGCCTGATGGAGAGCAAAAAGCTCGGCCGTAAAGCTGGAACACTGGTCAAGGAGCCGGTATTTAAAGGTGGCGGTCCCGACGACAAAGGCACAGCCGACACCATCGTCATTTTTGGAGCCATCGGTGTAAATAAAGGTGTGACCAGCAAGTCGAGCACGAAGTTCGACAAACCGTGAGCAATACACTGCAGCCGGAGTACCCTCCTTCGGGAGTGAGCTGAGGTCGAGATAAATACGAACCGGAGCCTGGAGCCAAGGTGGTGTCGGGCTCTCACCCTCTCTGAAGGTGGTAGGGAGAGCAAAATCCAATTGTCGAAGCAGGCGACGGAAGCGGACTCCGGGGGGCAGCAGGGCAGACACATACAACCCGTACTGACGGTCGAGAGAATCGGCGAAGAAGGACTTGTAAGAGGGGTGTTCGGGCATAGACAACAGTCGGCAGGCATACCGACACAGCAGTACGTCGCGCCGGTAGGTCAGTGGTAACTCGGCAGCTTCAGCGTAAATACTCTCGACAGGACTAGTGTAGAAGGCTCCGGTCGCAAGACGTATGCCCCGATGGTGGATGGAGTTGAGCCGGCGTAAGAGGGATGGCCGAGCGGACGAGTAGACGAAGCTCCCATAATCCAGCTTCGATCGGACTATGGACCGATACAAGCGAAGCAGGACAGTGCGATCCGCTCCCCAAGATGAACCACTAAGAACTCTGAGGACATTAAGGGAACGTGTACAACGGACCGCCAAATAAGAGACATGTGGAGACCAACACAGTTTCCGGTCCAACGTGAGCCCTAGAAACTTAGTTGTGTCCACGAATGGGAGAACAACGGGACCGAGATGTAAGGATGGCGGAAGGAACGCTTTATATCGCCAAAAGTTGATACAAACCGTCTTCTCTTCAGAGAACCGGAAGCCATTTGCCACGCTCCATGAGTAGAGGCTGTCTAGACAACGCTGGAGGCAGCGTTCCAGGAGGCATGTTCTCTGGGCACTGCAGTAGATCGCGAAGTCATCGACAAAGAGAGAGCCTGAGACATTAGGTGGAATGCAATCCATAATTGGATTGATCGCGATGGCAAAAAGGGCTACGCTCAAGACGGAGCCCTGAGGCACTCCGTTCTCCTGGAGGAAGACGTCGGACAATACGGAACCCACACGTACCCTAAACTTTCGATCCGTTAAAAAGGAATCAATAAAAAGGGGCAGACGACCGCGTAGGCCCCACTTGTGCATAGTGCGGAGGATACCTCCTCTCCAACAGGTATCATAAGCCTTCTCCAAGTCGAAGAACACGGCTACCGTTTGGCGCCTTCGCAAAAAGTTGTTCATGATGAATGTCGACAAGGTCACAAGGTGGTCAACAGCGGAGCGGTGGCGACGAAAGCCGCATTGGACATTAGTAAGTAGTCGTCGAGATTCAAGAATCCAAACTAACCGAGCATTAACCATGCGCTCCATCACCTTACAGACACAGCTTGTAAGAGAAATGGGGCGGTAACTAGATGGAAGGTGTCTATCCTTCCCGGGTTTGGGTATAGGAACAACAACGGCGTCACGCCAACTCATGGGGACCTGACCTTCGGTCCAGACGCGATTGTAGGTTCGAAGAAGGAAGCTTTTGCCCGCCGGAGAAAGGTGTGCCAGCATCTGAACGTGAATGGCATCTGGCCCCGGAGCAGAGGACCGGGACAGTGCAAGCGCACGTTCGAGTTTCCGCATAGTAAAGGGGGCATTGTAAGTTTCCAGATTCAGCGAGTGGAAGGAAGGTCGCCGAGCCTCGTCTGCTTCTTTCCTGGGAAGGAAGGCAGGATGGTAATGGGCGGAGCTTGAAACCTCCGCGAAAAAACGGCCAAAGGCGTTGGAGACAGCCACAGGATCAACAAGGACCTCATTACCTGAGGTCAGGCCAGGTACTGAGGAGTGGGCCTTAATGCCCGACAGCCGGCGCAGGCTACCCCAAACGACAGAAGAGGGAGTGAAACTGTTAAAGGAGCTGGTGAAAGAGGCCCAACAAGCTTTTTTGCTGTCTTTGATGACTCTACGGCATTGCGCTCGGAGTCGTTTGTATTCAATACAATTCGCCAACGTAGGATGGCGACGAAAGGTGCGTAAAGCACGTCGTCGAGCACGGATAGCGTCCCTACAAGCCTCGTTCCACCAGGGGACGGAAACGCGACGTGAAGAAGAAGTAGTACGAGGTATGGAACGTTCGGCAGCATGGATAATAACAGCCGTGAGGTATTCGACCTGACTGTCACAACTGGGAAAATCGTGGTCCGGAAAGGTCGCCAGGGAGGAGTAAAGTCCCCAGTCAGCTTTCAGTATGTTCCAGCGCGAAGGACGTGGGGATGGGGTGTGGTGCAGGAGACGAACGACACAGGGGAAGTGGTCGCTCGAATAGGTGTCTGAAAGGACATACCACTCGAACCGACGGGCAAGAGTGGTAGAACAGATCGAGAGGTCCAAGTGGGAGTAGGTATGAGTAGAGTCCGAGAGGAAAGTCGGGGCGCCGGTATTGAGGCAGACAAGATTGAGATGGTTGAAGACATCCGCCAAGAGTGAGCCTCTTTGACAGGATGCAGGAGAGCCCCAAAGGGGATGATGGGCATTGAAGTCGCCAAACAATAAGAACGGCGGGGGAAGCTGATCGATCAGGTGCATCATGTCAGCCCGACTAACAGCAGATGACGGTGGAGCGTAGATGGTACAAACTGAAAAAGTAAAAGTAGAAAGAGTAATGCGGATAGCTATTGCTTGGAGTGGGGTGGTCAATGGGATGGGATGGTAATAGACATCGTCCCGAATGAGCAACATGACCCCACCATGAGCTGGGAGACCGTCCGCAGGGGCGAGGTCATACCGCTCCGAGGTATAGTGGGAAAAGGCAATACGGTCAGTCAGGCGCAACTTTGTTTCCTGGAGACCAAGGACGAGCGGACAGTGCAGGCGGAGGAGCAGTTGTAATTCCTCCCGATTAGATCGAATACCTCTTACGTTCCAATGAAACAACGCCATTGCTAGTCAAAAAGTTGGGGGAACGAGACGGGGAAGAGCTGGTCACCTCGATGGCCGCGGAGGGCCAGGTTGCGAGGCAACAACGCTACAGCTGACGGCAGGCGGATCCGGTTCCATCGACTCGTCGCCAGCTGCGGCCGCTGTCCCTGATTGTGTAGGAGGGGCCGCATCATTTGCCGACAAAAGGCCGGCGGAACGCCTGGCAGCAGAGCGTCCCGGCGAAACTGAGGACGGCCGGGAGCAGCGACTCACGGATGAAGCGTCAGATGAAACGCGCCGGGGTGGAGAGGGGGAGAGAGACTTCTTCTTGGAGGCCTTCTTGGAAGGCCGAGGAGGCACAGGGATGGTTGGCTGGACCCGAAGAAGGTCCTCACGCGCGGGGTCCGTTTTGGAACGCCGGACCTCGGAAGCTGGGGTCCGGAACGTTTCCCCGATGGACGCCTGAGAAGAGGATCGCTTCTCAGGTGGCGTGGGGGGAGGAGGAGGAGGAGGAAGGGTGGCCCCTGGGGCAGGGGGGGTGGGGGCCGCGGGGCAGGAGGAGTTGGAAGGGAGGGATTTGGGAGGCGGAGGCAGAGCCCCCTGATGGGCAGAGGAGGCGGAGGGGGGACAGGAGAGAGGTGAGGATACAGCGGAAGGATTGGACACAACTGAGGCAAACGAAGTGGCCAGTGACACGGGATGAAGGCGGTCATACTTCTTCCTGGCCTCAGAATAAGAGAGCCGATCCAAAGTTTTGATTGCTTGTATCTTTTTCTCCTTCTGATAGGCGGGGCAGTCTGGGGACCTAGGCGAGTGGACGCCAGGACAATTAGGGCACCGAGGCGGTGGGGTGCAAGTATGTTCCTCACGAAGAGGACGCCCACAGTCGCCACAAAGGGGCTCAGCCTCACACCGGGACGACATGTGCCCAAAGCGCAAACACCTAAAACAGCGCATAGGAGGCGGGACGTAAGGTCGCACGTCGCACCGGTAGCACATCACCTTTACCTTCTCTGGGAGAACGTCCGCCTCGAAGGCGAGGATAAAGGCCCCGGTGTCGATGCGACGGTCTTTGGGGCCGCGCTGGATTCGCCGGACGAAATGCACGCCGCGGCGCTCCAGGTTGGCCCTGAGCTCCTCATCAGATTGTAGCAGGAGGTCACGATGAAAAATAACCCCCTGCGTCCTATTTAGTGCCAGATGTGGGACAATGGAGACTGGGATGTCCCCTAGGCGGTCGCACGCCTGGAGTGCCGCCGATTGTGTGGCAGAGGTGGTCTTGATAAGAACGGACCCCGATCGCATCTTGCTGAGAGCCTCGATTTCCCCGAAGACGTCCTCAATGTGCTGAACAAAGAACATGGGCTTGGAGGTGGCGAACGTCCCCCCATCTGTTCGAGAACAGACCAAATAGCGGGGGAAGTACTTCGCCCCAAGCCGGCGGGCCTGCCCCTCCTCCCATGGAGTGGCCAAGGGGGAAAGGGCAGGAGAACCAGAACTAGAAATGGTACCTTTTCTTTTGGAAGACTCGGCCGCAGAGCGACCTGATACGTGTTGACGTTTCATGTGCGAAACGTCCGCCCCGATACCACCCACTCCGACCAGGGGCTCTCCCCACGGGCGCCACCCAGCCGCAGCAAGGGCCACCTGGCAGGATGACCATTGCCGGGAGTCCTGATGCCCCAAGGAGACGGGCATCTACTCCTTGGCCAACGTGGGGAGGGTGCAGCTCAGGTATCGGCAGTACGATCCCTGTGTTGTCAGGGGGCTACAACCTAGAGGGTACATGACGACCCCACCACAACGGGCTGGCTACCGTGCTGGATTTCTGGTGCCATGGAAAGTCCATCATGATCGCTGGTGCAGATGGAGATGCACTATGGGCGTAACTTGGACAACCCATCAGGCGTTTAGGCCCAATTTGAGGAATAATGGGTATGGTGACAACGCCGGTGCAATGCTGAGTGCCAAGGTCTTAGTGCACTTAGGACCAGTGGTACACCATGTAAGGTGTCCTTCCCCAAAAGGCTCGTACTTCTGTAGAATTTTGAAAAATGGAGGTCAAACCCCAAGGGGGACCATCACATTAAGGCCAAAACATTGGAGACTCCTTTTAGTCGCCTCTTACGACAGGCAGGAATACCGCGGGCCTAGTCTAACCCCCGAACCCGCAGGGGGGTACAAGGGAGAGGCTAGCTGGACGTGCGTTAATGTAATAGGGAACGGTTTCCATAGTACCAGAGGAAGCCATAGACAGCAAAAACTGTAGGGGAAGACAGACCGGAATACATCTAATAAATAACTGAGAATGTAGGGTGGAAGTGCTACTTCGAAGTGAAGAGGTTGACGCAGGAGAGGAATTCGTGGCGGGTCACAAAAAAAAGTTGTGTGTGTGAAATCTTATGGGACTTAACTGCTAAGGTCATCAGTCCCTAAGCTTACACACTACTTAACCTAAATTATCCTAAGGGCAAACACACACACCCATGTCCGAGGGAGGACTCGAACCTCCGCCGGGATCAGCCGCACAGTCTATGACTGCAGCGCCCCAGACCACTCGGCTAATCCCGCGCGGCAATCAAAAGACTGCTGACATGTAAAAAAAAGGCACAGTGTAATACGAAATCTAATCGGAACACAATACTTAGGACCGTTTCGCGACTTCGTTGAGTTCTCGTTAAACATTAATGAGAAATGGCCTTCATAGTGAAGGTAAAGCTGTTCGTATGAAAAAATCCTTTATTCTGTCACACGTGGGTAAAAGATACCAGTGAATGTGGCTGAAAAAGATAAGAAAGTCAGATATGTATATGACTCGTGTCTTAACAACTGTCTGGGACTTATGTCGAAAACTAATTAACTATTAACAGTCAGACACAGCTGTGAGGTCAAGAAGATTTCTCTCTACTGCCTAGATGTCACAGGTAACGAGGTGTTTTATTTACGAACTAACTCAGAGAAATTTAAGTGCGTGATTCCTTACCATGGCCCGAATAGGAGGCCAGACCATTACTCATCAAGGGAAAACCTAAAGGTGATCGCGCTATTCAAGCTCTTCTGAAAGTTTCAGTCAGCCTAAAATCTTTCCCATTTTCCACAATCCACGCTGACTGCTCTCCTTACTGAACCAGGCCTTCCCTTCGGGAGAAAGAAGTATCCATATTAACAGCTGCAAGATAAAGATCAAAATTGGACAACACATTCGTAGTAAATTGCGCGCGTTTCCCCTCTGTTACACAATAACTAAGCTTGTACCGGGGCAACTACCTTTTACGACAGCACGAAGGTATATTTTTCACTTGTCAAGCAAATGACTGCTGCACACGGTAATTACACACCTTGTAAAATGTGGGACCGTCGCCTTCATTTCTTTATAACTTTTATGTTCCTTATCTGTGATGTCACCCTGTTTTCCTTGTTTATTCCTTTTACAAGGCTCGAGTGGTATGCACGAAGTAACTTCGTACTTATTGCTACACCTCTTCCGATAAGGCAGTCACCTTGAGAATGTCGCATATAGACCTCATCGCCGTCGCGACAGATCAGTGTGCGATGCACGTCATGGTTGCCGTCCAGCGGAAGGGTTCGTTACTGCCGCTGCTCGCCTTGTTAGTCCTCGTCACAGCAGAGGACGGCCCCAACAATGTTAACTCCGACGCCTACCTCGACACGGTGAGAAACACTCTCCACAGGCAAGTGTCAGAGAGAGAGAGAGAGAGAGAGAGAGAGAGAGAGAGAGAGAGAGTGTGTGAGACAGAGTGAGAGAGAGAGAGAGAGAGAGAGAGAGAGAGAGAGAGAGAGAGAGAGAGTGAGAGAGAGAGAGTGTGAGACAGAGTGAGAGAGTATGACTCAGAACAGTTGTACAATTCCCAAAGTTGGCACGCGCAAGATTTGCTGTCTGAAAAGACAATAATGGTGGGGTACATCACCAATTGCTCGTCTACAAGGTAGAGCTAGTCGTGGAAAGAGAGCAAGACTTGTAAAAATCATCAAAAGCGTCCGACTCTAGTGCCACATTCACCTACAATGACATCTACATACGCACTTCAGTCACCGTGTGGTGCATGGCAGAGGCACCTTGTACCACTACAGTTCAGTTCTTTTATCTTGGCGGTTCGCGCATGCCCGCCCAGAAGCGGGAGATGGCTGCGTTCCCAGTTGTATGCGCCATGAGAAGCAGCGCCATAGTATTAGTTCGCAAACTTACGTTTAGGGGGGGAGCGCGCAGTTGATGAAGTAAAGCCACCACGGCCGCATTAACCCTTTCGCTGCTACAGAGACGGCTCCCCGCATTCCGCAATGTACGCAATTTTTTCATCATTGCACTGCTCGCCTGTGGACAGACACATGGTGTTTCGACTGCTTTGGCACACTTTATCATTCGATTTCGCAAAAACTATTTGGCCCAAAATTTTGATTTTTACACATCTTCTTGACTGATACCTTCCCCCCATAAATGACTTAATTTTGTTTCGATGTTCAACGCAGTTATTGTGCAGCTTTAGATGTAGTAACCATTGCACGAAATTTTGAAGAATTTGCAGAGGTAAAAGTCCATAGCGTATACTTTCCGTATGGTCGATTACGCTAAAGCAGCTCGTCATCCATTTCATCTCCCAGAGGACTTTAAAATATCACTCAAAATACCGACAAAAACTGTTGGTATGGTTATGAATTACGTTTCGTCGAAGTACAATAGGAAATAAACAATTACCGCTGTTCTTTATTGCGAAAAAGCGGTTAGTGAGAATGATACAAACACCTTTCCTTGCTATCGCCTGAATTAGGAAGCTTATTGCTTGTTTGGTTTAATCGTCCTTACGATCTTGTTTAATTCAGGTCGCTGTACAACGTTACGTCTAGATGTTTAATCGACGGGACTGTGTAAAACAGCACTCTACTGATGCTGTATTCGATCATTATATGATAGCTTTTCCAACTCATCTGCATTAATTTACATTTTTCTCAATTTAGAGCAAGCTGCCATTCATCAGACCAAGTAGAAATTACGTCTAAGTCATCTTGTATCCTCCTATAGTCACTCAACGATGATACCTTGCCGTACGCCACAGCACTATCGTCAAATAGTAGCAGATTGCCGCTCATTAAGCCAGATCATTTATCTACACTAATGGCCATTAAAATTACTACACCAAGAAGACGTGCAGATGATAAACGGGTATTCAATGGACAAATATATTACACTAGAACTGACGTATGATTACATTTTCACGCAGTTTGGGTGCATAAATCTTGAGAAATCAGTACCCAGAACAACCACCTCTGGCCGTAATAACGTCCTTGATATGCCTGGGCATTGCGTCAAACAGAGCTTGGATGGCGTGTACAGGTACAGCTGCCCATGGGGCTTCAACGCGATACCACAGTTCATCAAGAGTAGTGACTGGCGTATTGTGACGAGCCAGTTGCTCGGCCGCCATTTTCAATTGGTGAGAGATCTGGAGAATGAGCTGGCCAGGTCAGCAGCCGAACATTTTCTGTATCCAAGAAGGCCCGTACATGACCTGCAACATGCATTACCTGGCTGAAATGTGGGGTTTCGTAGGGGTCGAATGAAGGGTACAGCCACGGGTCGTAACACATCTGAAATGTAAAGTCCACTGTTCAAAGTGTCGTCAATGCGAACAAGAGGCGACCGAGACGTGTAACCAATGGCACCCCGTACCATCATGCCGGGTGGTACGCCAGTATGGCGATGACGAATACACGCTTCCAATGTGCGTTCACCGCGATGTCGCCAAACACGGATGCGACCATCATGATGCTGTAAACAGAACCTGGATTCATCCGAAAAAATTACGTTTTGCCGTTCGTGCACCCAGGTTCGTCGTTGAGTACGCCATAGCAGGCGCTCCTGTCTGTGATGCAGCGTCAAGGGTAACCGCAGCCATGGTCTCCGAGCTGATAGTCCGTGCTGCTGCAAACGTCGTCGAACTGTTCGTGCAGATGGTTGTTGTCTTGCAGACGTCCCCATCTGTTGACTCAGGGATCGAGACGTGGCTGCACGATCCGTTACAGCCATGCGGATAAGATGCCTGTCATCTCGACTGCTAGTGATACGAGTCCATTGGAATCCAACACGGAGTTTCATATTATCCTCCTGAACCCACCGATTCCATGTTCTGCTAACAGTCATTGGATCCCGACCAACGGAAGCAGCAATGTCGCGATACGATAAACCGCAATCGCGATAGGCTACAATCCGACCTTTATCAAAGTCGGAAACGTGATGCTCCGCATTTCTCCTCCTTACACGAGGCATCACAACAACGTTACACGAGGCAACGCCGGTCAACTGCTGTTTGTGTATGAGAAATCGGTTGGAAACTTTCCTCATGTCAGCACGTTGTAGGTGTCGCCACCAGCGCCAACCTTGTGTGAATGCTCTGAAAAGTTAATCATTTGCATGTAACAGCAACTTCTTCCTGTCGGTTAAATTTCGTGACGGTAGCACGTCATCTTCGTAGTGTAGCAATTTTAATGGCCAGTAGTGTATACAAAGTATAACAGTGATCCTGTAACGCTCCTATGTGGCACTCGTGACGTCTCCGACGGACACTCATCGTGCAGAAGAACATACTGAATCTTGTCACTTGAGACGTATTCGAGCCACTTACGTATCTGAGAACCTATTCCGTACGTTCGTAATTTTGCCGTAAGTTTGTCGTCGGTCATGGTGTGGAACGGTGTCCGAACTCCAGGAATATGGAATCTGCCTCTCGCCCTTTATCCTTGGTTCGCAGGATATCATGTGAGAAGAAGGTATTCATAATTGTCACTGCGTCTACGAGCACACGACCACTTTTCATCTCTAGTGCCACGTAAAAGTAGCAGAGAACGACTGACCAGAGTCGAATGTGTCGTTTTGAGGTCTCAAGTCTTATTCGCGTTTGTCCCAAATGCGGTAAAGATAGTAAGCTTCACAGTTACGTTTAGTCTAAAACGATAAATGTAGCTTTGTACAAATTCTTCCAATCCATATGTGGCATAAAGCAAACCAGTGCTTAGCAGTATTGGTTAAAAACAGCCTTGGTTGCAATTTTAGTTTATTATTTTCCAACGACGCGTTTCGCCTTATTTAGGCATCTTCAGGTTAACTTTTCTAGATGGACGCGAGAGGCACCAAGATCTGCATAACGCGTTCCCGTTCACAGGCGCGAGTAACAGACCATTTTTGGAATTCCTTTGTGATGGTCTGGATAGATGTCTGCTGTTACACATTACGACCCTCTTCAACTGTTGGCGGTCTCTGTCAGTCAACAGACGAGGTCGGCCAGTACGCTTTTGTGCTGTACGTGTCCCTTCACGTTTCCACTTCACTATCACATCGGAAACAGTGGACCTAGGGATGTTTAGGGGTGTGGATATCTCGCGTACAGACGTATGACACAAGTGACACCCAATCAGCTAACTACGTTCGAAGTCTGAGTTCAGCGGAACGCCCCATTCTGCTCTCTCACGAAGTCTAATGACTACTGAGGTCGCTGATACGGAATATCTGGCAGTAGGTGGCAGCACAATGCACCTAATATCAAAAACGTATGTTTTTAGGGGTGTCCCAATACTTTTGATCACATAGTGTACTTGCGTCCTGCATCGCTACATTATAGACTACAGTTCGTCATTAACCATTTTCACAGCAGCTATTAGCTTTTTTGCCCACAGTCCGCGTTATGTTCGCAGTATCGTAAACACTGAACAAAGTTAACTAGAACTGAATGTTTCACTTCCTTGAGCGTCTGTTTAACAAATGTTTAACTCAGGACTTTATTAGTTGTTTATTTATAGATGCAATAACTTTCTTATGACACAGTCATAACCGGTTTCAGCCGTACAATGACCATCTTCAGATTCTAAAGGCAGCATACACTGAACACAGGTTCATTCATTGAGTTTGACAATGCCGCCTTCAGAATCTGAAGATGGTCATTGTATGGCCTAAACAGGTTGTGACTGTGTCATAAGGATGTGATTGCGTCTGTAAATAAACAAAAAAAAAATTCACAAAATAATAACTCATTGACAAAATGTTTTTTCCAAAAGACTGTGCACTAGTGTTCAACTGTTAACAGTTTTAGTTCAAATGGTTTATCAGGCGAATTCATAACACCATTGACCTAGGTCACTGGTATCGTAAAACAAGAAACCAACGGTGTTGAATTAGTGTCCAGGGTAACATATCACTGAACATTATAAATTACTTTCGTTAATTATGCACATCTGCGCACATCTAGGATATTTACCCTATGGCGAAAATTCTGTTTATCCATTAGCTGACTGATAAATGCGTATACTAAACTTTAAATAATGACTATGAAGAAATCTTAACACGGCAACACACAGAGTTCCGTGTATGTAGCCTGTGATAACACCCACAGCACGGACATACAGAAGCACAGAAAACCCTTGGCATTAGATCAAGTCCCCTATGCTGAGTGATACATGCAAGTCCCAACAGCAGATGCACTGCGTGACTAACCTAGCATGTATGAAAAGGACTGATCGATGTAAATTTAACTGAAGAACAAACAAGTTCGAGCACAACACGTTATATTCACATAAGCAGAGTAAGTGTTACACAGGTGGATGCATTAACTACACACTACAGGATTGGTTCTATCACGACAAAAATACAACTTTTATCTATTCATTACTTTGTAATATGTACATAGGCTGCCCCTATAAGACAAACTACGTAAGATACCGACAGGGCTATAATCCTCTTACTTTCCCTGAAACTGAATCCATACAAACTATAAGGTGGATTTGTGTAGGTATGTACTGATGTTCCACACCGGGTGCTAAAGCACTGGATCTATTTGAACCAAACTTGTCTGCAAACTAGCACTGTAGGGAAAAGAAGCACCTCCCTCTCAAAGGGGTGAGGGTGGAGGTGAGGAGGGAAAGTAACTGAGTTCACGACGGGTAAACGGACACACTATGTTCATCCAGTACTTGAGAATGAGAGTACCTAGTGACTTACAACAAATCATGCGCGTAGTTTCAATCGTTTGCGAGCCTTTTTCTCGCTGACAACCCCAGCAAAATGATCGAAGGGAAAAGTTTATTGTTTGTTACATTTTCACTGTTCATGCATAAAAACTCCCGCATCAGGCATGTCGTTTTAATTTAATACTTCTTTACTACTAAGGCTATTCGCGTCACATTTTGCGGACGCTATTCGCCTATACCCCTGAATACAGCTCCAAAAGAATATCATTGGATGACAGTTCAAGATGTGTGACGTTATAAATGCTGGGATGCGTGAAAAAATGTCGCATTATGCAAGGCATTTTGATTTATTATTTCTTTACTAATAAATCCGTTCGCCATACATTTGGCAGACCGTATCCACGTATAACATACACCTTCACACTTATATCACTGTACGACACATAGTTCAGCAGGTATGATGTCAAACTTTGAACTGCGTGAAAACAAAACTGCAAGACAAAATTCGATAGACACGCAGATGAAATATGTGTACAAATATGATTGAAATACGCCAAATATATGTGAATTATATATGAGAAGTGTGAATGTAGGCAAAGCTCCGCCTGAAACTCTGTATCATTGGTACACAAATTACTTACTATCTCTAAATAAAAACTATGGGACTAAGAACCAGAAGCCAACTGTTGTGACGGAAATGATAACGTGGAGAGAGAAGGGGGAGGAGGAGATGTACACATGTAGAGGAGATGGACACTAGACACTGCTAGGGGGAATAAGAAGATGGACAGACAGTGGGTCAGAAAGAAATTGACAGAGAAGGAGAAGATGAATGGAAGGTAGGGATAGGGAACGTAGAGTGAGGAGGCAGAGAAAATGGACGGAGAAAGGGGAAGAAGTGGACAGTGTGAGGGAAGTGGGGGAGATGGACACAGAAAGGAAAGCAGAGGAGATGTTGAGAGAGAGAGGGAGAGGAGATCGACAGGAAGAGATGCGAGGAGAAGATGAGCAGAGAGAGGGGGAAGGGGAGATGGAATCAGAGGGTCAAGGAGGAAATGGAATGGGATGAGGAGATGGACAGAGAGAGGTGGAGGAGAGGGACAGTGAGTGAAGGTAGGAGCAGATATAGGTGGTAAGGAAGATACAGAAGACATGAGGAGGAGATCAAGGGGATGAGAAGATGGATTTGAAAGGATGAGATGGAGGAAGGAGGAAGGAGTAGATGGATACGGGGAATGGAGTACATCGACAGGTGGGAGAGGAGCAGATGGGCAGAGAAATGACCAGAGAAAGTGGGGGAAAGGGGGGAGGAACAGTTGTAGAGACAGGGGAAGGAGGACACAGACAAAGCGTGGGTGACAGGGACAGAGTAGGTGGACGAAGAGAGCAGGGAGGAGGTGATGAACAGAGGGAAAAAAGCAGGAGATCGACAGAGAGAGGGGGAGAAGGACAGGTAGAGCAGAGAGAAGAGGAAGAGGAATATGGACAGGGAGTGGAAGAGGAGGAGGTGGACAGAGTGTGGGGATTGGAGGAGGTAGGCAGAGAGAGGAGAGAGGACGATGGTCAGAAAGATGCGGAAGGAGTAGATGGAGTGGAAAAGGGGGAGTTGAACAGAGAGATGGGGGAAGAGGAGATGGACTTAGAGGGTGTGGGATGAGAGGGACAGAGGGGGACGGAGCAGACTGACAGAAGAGATGACGAGACCGATCCCTCAAGATTTTACAAAAATAAATTTGTGCTTTTATGTGAGGTGACAAATTGCATACAATCGCAACAATTACTTAATTATCAGTCATAACAAGACTGATATTTAGAGTCTAGTTGGTTGGTTGTTACATATGTTAATAGTGTTTAAATGAGCAAAGTACTGCCACAGTTCCTCATCACAAGACGCTACTCGCGAAATCGGACGCTGCACCTGCGGTCTGCATACCTTGGCTGGGAAAGAGAACGTAACTTTTGCCTTCGCAACAGTCCTCAGTGAATATAAAAGCTTTACCCTATTACTCAGCAGAGCATTCGCATTGTTATTACTTGGCCAAATAACGAAATTATTATCACTGTCTTTCTAATATTAATCGCGTGAGCTCTAACTGGATTGTTGTTGCACAATTAAGGCAATCGACTACTAAGTAACTGATGAAGTAGGTGCCCGCACGTATTCTTCATCCACTATTACTGCCTTAAATGTAACGCTGCCTACCTTCAGTATTGTTTTCAGACCGTGATTAAATCCGCCAATAAAAACAGTTTATTTTTGCAGGAATAGGAAAAGAGATGTTTGTAGCTCACCTTACCAAATCCTCTCAAAGAAATATTATGTTCAGGCTCTTCCAGTTGCAAAACTCTGAAGAAGTTAATCTGCTTTCGATTTATTATGAAATTTACTGCGAAAATTTAAAAAGCAATGTGACTTATACTTAAAACTGCAAGACGGAAGCAAGCAATAATGATTCTAATACCACTTTCAGGCAGCCACCTTTAAAATCTTTACGTTATTAATTACTCAAACTTATTGACTGAACTGTGAACTTTCTTTCGCCAAAATTTACATCAGCAAATGCATTTATTTTAGGTTTAAACCCATTTAAATTCTTTTATAAATAAATCTTATATTTTGAATATTCACATTTCACACAGTGCAACCTACAGCATCCTTTCTTCCAATGTGTTTCTTTCACTTGTTTAATGAGTCCTCTTTCTCATTATTTTCAAACATGGCTCTTTACTTTTTACTCACTCGTGAGGTAACTTTTGCCAGAAAACACTTTTTTCCCACGCATAACCATACATCAGCATCTACATCTACATACACAATCAGTAAGTCACCGTACGTCGCGTAGCGAAGGGTGCCCTGTACCATCATTAGCCATTTCCTTTCCCGTTCCACTCGCAAATAGAACGAGGGAAAAACGACTGCCGATATGCTTCCCTATGAGCCCAAATTTCTCGTGTCTTGTCTTCGTAGTGCTTACGCAATCTATGTTGGAGGCAGTAAAATTCTTCCGCAATCAGATTCAAATGCCGGTTCTGCAAATTTTCTCAATAGTGTTCCTCGAAAAGAATACGCCTTGCCGCCACCAGGGATTCCCGTTTGAGTTTCCGAAGTATCTTCATAACACTTAAATGTTTTTCAAACCTATCGGTAACAGCTCTGGCAGCCGGCTTCTGAACTGTTTCGATGTCTTCCTTCAATCAGATCTGGTAGGGATCCCAAACACTATAGCAGTACTCAAGAACAGATCGCACTAGCATCTTATCTGTGGTCTCTTACACATCTACATCTACATGAATACTCTGCAAATCACATTTAAGTGCCTGTCAGAGGGTTCCTCGAACCACCTTCACAATTCTCCATTATTCCAATCTCGTAAAGCGTGGAAAGGACGAACAGCTATATCTTCCCGTACGAGCTCTAATTTCCCTTATTTTATAGTGATTTTCGTTTCTCCCTATGTAGATCGGTATCAACAAAATATTTTCGCTTTCGGAGGAGAAAGTTGGTTATTCGCATTTCATGAGAAGATTCCGTCACAAGAAAAACGCTTTTCTTTTAATGATATCCAGCTCAAATCCTGTATCATTTCAGTGTCACTCTCTCCCATATTTCGCGATAATACAAAACGTGCTGCCTTCTTTGAACTTTTTCGATGTAATCCGTCAGTCGTGTCTGGTAAGGATCCCACACCGCGCATCAGTATTCTACAAGAGGACGGACAAGCGTAGTGTAGGCAGTCTCCTTAGTAGATCTGTTACATTTTCTAAGTGTTCTGTCAGTAAAACGCAGTCTGGTTAGCCTTCCCCACAACATTTTCTATGTGTTCCTTCCAAATTAAGTTGCTCGTAATTGTAATTCCTAGGTATTTAGTTGAATTTACGGCCTTTATATTTGATTTATCGTGTAACCGAAGTTTAACGGTTTCCTTTTAGCACTCATGTGGATGACCTCACACTTTTCTTTATTTAAGCTCAACTGCCAATTTTCGCACCATTCAGATATCTTTTCTAAATCGTTTTGCAGTTTGTTTTGATCTTCTGATGACTTTATTAGGCGATAAACGACAGTCATCTGCTAGCGACCTAAGACGGCTGCTCAGATTGTCTCCCAAATCGTTTATATAAGTAAGGAATAGCAAAGGGTCTATAGCACTACCTTGGGGAACGCCATAAATCATTTCTGTTTTACTCGATGACTTTCCGTCAGTTACTGTGAACTTATCTCTCTGACAGGAAGTCACAAACCGAGTCACATAACTGAGACGACATTCCATAAGCACGCAATTTCACTATAAGCCGCTTGTGTGGTACAGTGTCAAAAGTCTTCTGGAAATCCAGAAATACGGAATCGATCTAAAATCCCTTGTCAATAACCACTCAACGCTTCATGCGAATAAAGAGCTAGTTGTGTTTCACAAGAACGATGTTTTCTAAACAAATGTTGACTGTATGTCTTCGAGGTAATTCATAATGTTCGAACGCAAGATGTGTTCCAGAATCCTGCTACATATCGACGTTAATGATATGGGCCTGTAATTAGGTGGATTACTCCTACCACCTTTCTTGAATATTGGTGTGACCTGTGCAACTTTCCAGTCTTTGGGTACGGATCTTTCGTCGAGCGAACGGTTGTTTATGATTGTCAAGTATGAAGCAAATGCATCAGAATACTCTGAAAGGAACGTAATTGATATACAGTCTGGACCAGAAGACTTGCTTTTATTAAATGATTTAAGTGGCTTTACAACTCCGATGATATTTACTTCTACGTTACTCATGTTGGCAGCTGTTCTTGTTTCGAATTCTGGAATATTTAGATCGTGAACGCATTCCGGAAGGCTGTGTTTAGTAACTCTGATTTAGCAGCATTTGCTTGACAGTATCTCCATTGCATCATGCAGTGAAGGCATTCTTGCCGCTAACATATTTCACATACGACCAGAATCTCTTTGAATTTTCTGCCAGGTTTGGAGTCAAAGCTTCCTTGTGGAAACTGTTATATGCATCTCGCGTTGAAGTCCGCGCTAAATTTGGAGCTTCTGTATAAGGTCGTCAATCTTGGGGATTTTGCGCCAGTTTAAATTCGGCATGTTTGTTTCGTTGTTTCTGCAACAGTGTTCTGAGCCGTTTTGTGTACCAAGGAGGATCATCTCCGTCGTTTGTTAATTTATTTGGTATAAATCTCTTAACTGCTGCCGATACTATTTCTTTGAATTCAAGCCGCATCTGGTCTACACTTATATTATTAATTTGGAATGAGTGGAGATTGTCTATCAGGAAGGCGTCAAGTGAATTTTTATCTGCTTTTTTGAATAGGTAAATTTTTGGTTTATTTTTAGAGGTTTTGGGGGTTACAATATTCACTCTCTTTACGACAACCCTATGTTCACTCATCCCTGTATATGTTTTGATGCTCATCATCATCTCAGGATTATTTGTTTATTTGTTGCTAAGAGATCAGGTGCGTTTTTTACAACCGTTTACTAATCGCGTGGGCTCAAACTAACTGCTCGAAATAATTTTCAGAGAATGCGCTTAGCACAAATTCGGATGATGTTTTATGCGTACCTCAGGAATTAAACATGTGTTTTCGCCAAGATATCGAGGGTAAATTAAAGTCACCACCAATTATAATCGTATGAGTCGGGTACGTGTCTGAAATCAAACTCAAGTTTTCTTTGAACCTTTCAGGAACTGTATCATATGAACTGGGAGGTCAGTAAAAAGGATCCAGTTATTTTATTCCGGTTGCCAACAATTACCTCTTCCCATACTAACTCACAGGAAGTATCTACAGATGAACTCACTTTCCTAAATTTATCCCAATAATGTGAACCCGACGATTCGCCTTTCCTACCACGATCCTCACATATCCGTTCCGTTTCAAATCGCTTTGCAACGTTACGCTCAGTTATTTAAACGTCGTGACTATCAACTAAGACCCTACTAACGCTGTATCCTGTTGTGAGCGATGGGATTCCACTTTGATGTGAATCTCGCCGGCGCTGAAAAAGTCTAACAGAGGTGTCCTCGTAAGACGAATGCTTGGGTTCTGGGCCAGAACGAACACAATGGAATGAACAAAGAATAGTGAATAGTAAAATGTGTTACTCAACTTTAAAAACATTGGCTACAGCAATGGTAAGATGGAGATTTAGCCTTTGTGTCCTGCGTTGATTACAGTTCTATGATCAAAAACTGAATAATGTTTTCTGAACTTAAGTCGGAAGAAAGGTAATCTTGTGTCTTGATGTACTATTCGAAGAACAGATCCAAACTAATCATACGCAGTTAAATTCCAAAGCAGCCAGTCTCTGCCCATACACGAAAATTCTATTCACTGTTTGTTTTGAAGACTAACCACTGTCTATCTATCAGCCACTGTTTCCGTCTCAGCGACTTGAAGACAAGATGAACGTTCTGCAGGAAGTGTCAGAGACCAGTATCGCTTTCTCAGAATGGGAGTATCGGGTAAAATTTCTTTGGTTGCCTCTGGTAGGTTATCGTCATTGGATATATAGGGATTTTTCCCACGCTTCTGAGGTGCGGGAGAAAAGTAACGGGACTGACTACACGGCTAGCGACCTGGCAACGCTGTGTTGTTCCACATGTGTAGACCAGTGTGTTCATACGTTCCAGATGCTCAGCCTATATTTCGTCTCCGTTCAGCCATCACATGATTTTTCAGAGCGTCGTCAGTGATGCTGTGTTTTCGTCGTGTATAAAGAAAATGGAACAGCGGAATTTAGAGCAATGCTATGCCATCACGGTGTGTGTGAAAGTTGGTGAATCCGCGAGTGTGATTTTTGGTAAGCTGAAACAGATCTATGGGGAACATGCCCTATCAAGAGCACAAGTTTCTCGCTGTCACAAATCATTTTTTGGAAGGCCGACAAGTCGTTGAAAATTAATCTCACTCAGGGAGCAGGAAGAGGAGATTAGTGTTTAACGTCCCATCGACAACGAGGTCATCAGAGACGGAGTAGAATCTTGGCTTAGGGGAGGGTGGAGAAGGAAAGCGACCGCGTCCTTTCGAAGAAAGCATCCTGGCATTTGCCTGAAGCGATTTAGGGAAGTCGTGGGAAACAAATCAGGTTGGCCGTGCGCGGGTTTGAACCGTCGTCCTCTCGAATGCGAGTCCAGTGTACTAACCACTGCGCTGATCCGCGTGGTTAGCTCAGGTAGACCTTCAGTTTCAAAACCAGACGAAACGCCGAAAATGGGCGCGCCCTTGAGAGATCAGAACATCGTCTAATAATAAAGATGATATTTGACGTGTTAAATTTGAACAACCTTTTAAACTTAGCCCCTTTCCCCCATACATCAAATGTTGACGGAAGATTGACACATGCGAAAGGACTGTCCCAGTATGGTACCGAAAAACCTCTCAATGGAGCGAGCATGTGGGCAATCTATGTGTGTATTGCTCTTGTTGAGAGGATTGCCCATGAGCATCAATAGTTCAGTCTTCTGATCACAGGTGATGAATCCTGGACTTTTAGTAGGATCCTGATGAAGCGGAGAAACGAGGAGTGGCACACTGAGACTTCTCCCCGATAGAAGAACGCTTGAATAAGCAAACCAAAGATCAAAACAATACTGATTTGCTTGTTCCACAGTAGGGATATTGTGCGTAATGAATTTATTCTTGCGGGATAAACTTTCAACCAAGTACTGTACAAAGATGTCCTTGAGAAGCTGAGGAAAAATAGAGTGAGACAGGAAACTGTACACAAGTCGATGCTACATCATTACAACGCCCCGTATCACACGGTCACGTTCACCACATAATTTTTGATCTCAGCAGGCATTCCTGTTATTCTACAGCCCCGTATCTACAAAAAAATGGTTCAAATAGCTCTGAGCACTATGGGACTCAACTGCTGAGGTCATTAGTCCCCTAGAACTTAGAACTAGTTAAACCTAACTAACCTAAGGACATCACAAACATCCATGCCCGAGGCAGGATTCGAACCTGCGACCGTAGCGGTCTTGCGGTTCCAGACTGCAGCGCCTTTAACCGCACGGCCACTTCGGCCGGCCCCTATCTACATCTACATCTACATGGCTACTCTGCAATTCACACTTAAGTGCCTGGCAGAGGGTTCATCGAATCATTTTCATACCACTTCTCTATCATTCCACTCTCGAATGGCGCGTGGGAAAAAGGAACAGCTAAATCTTTCCGTTAGAGCTTCAATTTATTATGATGATCATTTCTCCCTACGTAGGTGGGTGTTACCAAATATTTTCGCATTCAGAAGAGAAAGTTGGTGATTTACATTTCGTAAATAGATCTCGGCGCAAAGAAAACAGCCTTTGTTTCAGTGACTGCCACCCCATCTCGCGTATCATATCAGTGACACTCTCACCCCTATTCCCCGCTAATACGGAACGAGCTGCCCTTCTTTGCACTTTTTCGATGTCTTCTGTCAATCCTACTTGGTAAGGATCCCATACCGCGCAGCAATATTCCAGCAGAGGACGGACAAGTGTAATGTAGGTTGCCTCTTTAGTGGGTTTGTCGCATCTTCTACGTGTTCTGCCAACAAAGCGCAGTGATCTGTTTCGCCTTCCCCACAATATTATCTATGTGGTCTTCCAATTTACGTTGCTCGTAATTGTAATTCCTAGGTATTTAGTCGAACTGACAGCCCTTAGATTTGTGCGATTTATCGTATACCCAAAATGTATGGGATTTCTTGTAGTACCCATGTGGATGACCTCGCACTTTTCTTTGTTTAGTGCTAATTGCCACTTTTCGCACCATACATAAATTCTCTCTAGATGATTTTGTAATTTGAATTGATTGATGATTTTACTAGACGGTAAATTATAGCGTCATTTGCAAACAATCTAAGGGGGCTGCTCAGATTATCACCTAGATCATTTATGTAAATGAACAGCAGAGGGCCTATGACACTACCTTCCGGAACACCAGATATCACTTCTGTTCTACGCAATGATTTACCGTCTATCACTACGAACTGAGACCTCTCTGTGAGGATATCAAGAATCCACACAACTGAGGCGATACTCCATATGCACCCAATTTGATTAATAATCGCTTTTGAGGAAGGGTATCAAAAGCCATCCGGAAATCTAGGCATATGGAATCGATCTGAGATCCCTTATCGACAGCACTTATTACTCCATGGGAATAAAGAGCTAGCTGTGTTGCACAAGAACGATATTTTCTGAATCCGTGTTGGTTATGTATCAATAACTCTTTGCTTCAGAGTGATTCCTAATGTTCGAGTACAGTACATGCTCCAAAATCCTACTACAAATTGAGGTCAGTGATATGGGTCTGTAATTCAATGAGTTACTCCTATTTCCTTTCTTGAATATTGATGTGACCTGTGCTACTTTCCAGTCATTAGGAACAGACCTTTTGTGAAGTGAGCGGTTGTATAGGATTGCTAAGAAAGGTGCTTTAGTGTCTGCATACTCTGAAAGGAACCTGATTGGTATACTATCTGGAACGAAGACTTGCCTTTTTGAAGTGATCTGAGTTGTTTCGCAACACTTAAGATATCTACTTTTATGTCACTCATGCTAACAGCTGTTATGGTTTCGAATTCTGGAATAGTTACTTCGTCTTCTTTCGTGAACAAATTACGGGAAAGTGTATTCAGTAACGCAGCTTTAGTGCCACCATCATCGGTACCATTTCCATCGCTAGCGCGCAGTGACTGTATTGACTGTTTTTTTGCCACTGGTTACATACGACCAGAATCTCTTTGGGTTTTCTCCCATATTTTGAGGCAATATTTAATCGTGGAAACTATTAAAAGCATCTCGCACTGACCTCCGCACTAAATTTCGAGCGTCTGTGAAACTTAGGCAGTCTTGGGGATTTTACGTTCACTTGAACTGATTCCTTGCGGCTTTCCGCTTTTCACGAAATTGAAGAATGTCTTAAAGGACATCATTTCGGGTTGCTGGAGAACATTCAAAAGAATGTGACTTTCATATTAAATGTCATACCAGTTAAAGCCTTTCACCGCTTCTACCACGACTGGGAGCAACGACTCCGTCGGTGTGCAGCTGCCGAAGCGAACTGCTTTGTAGGGAGTAATATTGTTGTTTGGAAAAAATGAAAACTTTGGCACATGAAAAATCATCTCATTAATTATGTTGAAGATGAGTTATTGGTTAAAATTCTTCCTGCTGCTATTGGTGGACCACCGTCACTGGATAGAAGCGAAACGTGAGGAGCAGGAGAAGGGGAATGGTCGCCAAAAATAACATTAACTTGAATAGAGAGGGCGGCTGTAGGCTTGAGGCTACATGGCTCCCCGCCATCACGGATGTGAACACGCGGCAGCTGCGTGCGAGAAATGCAGTGTCGAAGGAGCCACTTCTGATTACAAATCCAACACGCGGCATGGCGCACTTTCTCACGGGCCGTGGCCCGTGTCCTGCGCATCTCCACAGATTTGGCTTGCAACAGGCTTACACTTGCGTCTGTGGTGGGAATGGCACACCTGAACACACAGTGCTTATCTGCGATGCTCTTGGACACGTAAGACCGAGTTTAGGAAACCAGAACACAGAGCAGTTAATACGCAGGCAAGATGAGTGGAACTCTACAAACAACACCACAGATGAAGTTACGCGAGCACGTGTCGGCCAGAAAAAGGAAATTTGTAAAGATGGACGTCATTAATTGATAGATATATACATGATGAGTTTTGAACACTATTAAGGTAAATACATTGTTTGTTCTCTATCAAAATCTTTCATTTGCTAACTATGCCTATCAGTAGTCAGTGCCTTCAGTAGTTTTAATCTTTTATTTAGCTGACAGTATTGGTGCTCGTTGTATTGCAGTAGTTCGAGTAACGAAGATTTATGTGAAGTAAACGATTCATGAAAGGTATAGGTTATTGTTAGTCAGGGCCATTCTTTTTTTAGGAATTATTGAAAGTCAGATTGCGTTGCACTAAAAAAATATTGTGTTTCAGTTTAGTGATGATCAGAATAAGTAAAGAGAGAAACGTCTGAGTGCATTCAGTTTTGCTCATCTGTTTGAAAATCAAATAACGTAAGAGGTTTTCCAGCACTGTCATTCATAATTTTTCGAAGGGGACGTTACAAGGCGACTATGACATTTACAGATCAATCAGGAAATACAAAGGGAAGAACTGTCATGTAGCACCTAAGTCAAGTTGCCATCTGTTGTTTCTTCCATTAATACATTTAATTTTTTTTAAAAATACATCAAAACCTATTATGTGTCTTACTTGTTATCATTATCTAAGTCAGCAACGAGTTTATACAAAACTGTGCATATATAGGGTGAAGCGAAATTCGCGCACTCGGGCTTCGCAGCGCGACTCCTCACGTGTCAGGGATAAAAAAAAAATGTCACAAAATTTCGTCCGGGGAGTACAACCGGCAGAAAAAAGACGTTAAAGAGTGGCAGTCTGGCAACACTGTATGGTATCTACATCTGTCAGCACATATGGACTGTGCTGTGTTGGTGGTGCAGCGGATAGGGTTTTGGGTTAGCATGCAGGAGGTCAACGGTTCAATCCTGCGTTGGTACTATTTTTATTATTTGCTAATTTCATTCTGACATTTCGTACTGTAATATACACCATTTCGTAGGTCACATGTGTCCTAAATTTATAACATTTTGCAGCGCTGAACATAAGAAATACATAGTTAGAAATAAGAAATAATGAGTTGAAACAAATAACCTGTCATAGGGCAGAATAACTACAAAAACAATATCAGTTTCGAGATGCTACAGACGATAGCACAGTACAATAACACGACACCTACTTATCACTTATACTACATGTAATATGAGCGCTCAGGTGTCCACCTTAGCAACCAGTGGCAATAATAATGTCCATGACCACATGATCTTCACAACAGTATACGTTGTCCTCAGAATAACATATGCTCTACATTGCGCAACCCGCCGGACCATACCGCTCTCGACCCTTTGTAGCAAAGCTGCGTCCACTGTAATAATAAAAATAAATAATAATAATGCATTTAGATACGCACTAACAAGCAGGAAACACCAGACTCAGCGTTGAAAGGCATAATTAGTGGGACCATGGTGATAATACATACACATAGTAACAGAGTTTGGATATTATTTGCAAACCACGTTGCTAGTCCTACAGGCAACGTGAGGCCCTAGCGAAATGTAATGAACCTGAACGAGGCAAGAATAATAGTTTGTACTGGTCTATGGGACCATTGGAGGAGGGTACAAAGAAAACAGGTTTCGCATCTAATAGATGAAATGGTGCCAATAAATTTATGTCCACGATGTGGAAAGGACTTCTTTCAAAGCTGACCAATCTTACATTTCTATAATTGTAGTATGTAAGTGCAAAAGTTTTCTAGACCACCCACAGCAATCGCAGTTCATTAAGATGCCAGATACCGTACCACCTCGACTACATTTACCAAATAAAAAGCATTTGCCTCAACGCAGGATCGAACCATCGACCTCCTGCATGGTAATCCAAAACTCTACCCACTGCACCAACTGTACAGCACACCTGCAATGTGCTGACAGAGGTGGTTACCGGACATGCGGTTACAGTGTTGCCAGATTGCAACTCTTTAAAATCCTTTTCCTGCCGGATCTACTCGCCGGACGAAATTTTGAGACACTTTTTATCGCTGACATGTCAGGAGTCGCGCTGCGAAGTCCAACTGGGCGAATTTCGTGTATAATTTTAATTTCCTTTTTTTAATTTATCCTTTTGTAACATCTTCCACAAAAAAAATTGTACTAGCAATAAACTGAATTTGTACACTACTGGCCATTAAAATTGCTACACCACGAAGATGACGTGCTACAGACGCGAAATTTAACAGTCAGGAAGAAGATGCTGTGATATGCAAATAATTAGCTTTTCAGAGCATTCACACAAGGTCGGCGCCGGTGGCGACACCTACAACGTGCTGACGTGAGGAAAGTTTCCAACCGATTTCTCATACACAAACAGCGGTTGACCGGCGTTGCCTGGTGAAACGACGTTGTGATGCCTCGTGTAACGAGGAGAAATGCGTACCATCACGTTTCCGACTTTGATAACGGTCGGATTGTAGCCTATCGCGATTGCGGTTTATCGTATCGCGACATAGCTGCTCGCGTTGGTCGATATCCAATGACTGTTAGCATAATATGGAATCGGTGGGTTCAAGAGGGTAATACCGAACGCCGCTCTGGATCCCAACGACTACGTATTACTGGCAGTCGAGATGACAGGCATATTATCCGCATGGCTGTAATGGATCGTGCAGCCACGTCTCGATCCCTGAGTCAACAGATGGGGACGTTTGCAAGACAACAACCATCTGCACGAACAGTTCGACGACGTTTGCAGCAGCATGGACTATCAACTCAGAGACGATATCTGCGGTTACCCTTGACGCTGCATCACAAACAGGAGGGCCTGCGATGGTGTACTCAACGACGAACCTGGGTGCACGAATGGCAAAACGCCATTTTTTCGGATGAATCCAGGTTCTGTTTACAGCATCATGATGGTCGCATCCGTGTTTGGCGACATCGCGGTGAATTCACATTGGAAGTGTGTATTCGTCATCGCCATACTGGCGTATCACACGGCGTGGTGGTATGGGGTGCCATTGGTTACATGTCTCTCTTACCTCTTGTTCGCACTGACGGCACTTTGAACAGTGGACGTTACATTTCAGAAGTGTTACGACCCGTGGCTCTACCCTTCATTCGATCCCTGCGAAACCCTACATTTCAGCAGGATAATGCACGACCGCATGTTGCAGGTCCTGTATGGACCTTTCTGGATACAGAAAATGTTCGAATGCTGCCCTGGCCAGCACATTCTCCAGATCTCTCACCAATTGAAAACGTCTGGTCAATGGTGGCCGAGCAACTGGCTCGGCGCATTACGCCAGTCACTACTCTTGATGAACTGTGGTATAGTGTTGAAGCTGCATGGGCAACTGTACCTGTACACGCCATCTAAGCTCTGTTTGACTCAATGCCCAGGCATATCAAGGCCGTTATTACGGCCAGAGGTGGTTGTTCTGGGTACTGATTTTTCAGGATCTATGCACCCAAATTGCGTGAAAATGTAATCATGTGTCAGTTCTAGTATAATATATTTGTCCAATGAAGACCCATTTATCATCTGAATTTCATCTTGGTGTAGCAATTCTAATGGCCAGTAGTGTATAATGCAATATGTAAAATCACACAATGTACGTCCCGCTATATAATAACAGGCAGCAGGTCTACTTGAGAAATAAATAAATAAAAGAATGAATTAATCTCCCCGTTTCGCTTTTATGCAATGTCGATGGCCCACCAATAGCAGCAGGGCTTTGAGCTTCGTTGCAGAGCTGTCGTTTCAGGTCTATTACGCTTCTCACTAGTTACAGAACCTGTCTCACGCCATTGTTTTGCTCACCTGGGTACCGTATTTCTGTCTGGAGCAGGGAAGTGGCGTCTCCAACAAGGCAACGCCCAGCACTCGACACAACTCGTCCACTGCCTCACTACGCACTTGCACTGGTCAAATTCCACACACCACAGGATGTCATAATATATGGATCCGATAAGAAGTGGCCCTCCCAGGGGACACCGCCTTATAGTAGGCAACTTCAGTGCCAGGCGGGAGGGTTTGCGTGCTTCGTTGACGTCGAGAGCTATGCGGGCGGTAGCATAGCTACTGGCAGGGTCACCCAAGCCGGATTGGTCTCGACAGAGGAGCCAGACAAAGTGTGTCCCACAATATAGGGCTTGGAGGGCTCTAGAGGCGTAGTGAAGGAGCTTCCCTAGAGGAGTAAACCTCATACAAATTCTGACCCTCCAGATTGGGGGTTGAGCATGGTGCTAATAAAGCCATACCGTAAAAAAAAAAAAAAATACGGAAATTTAACAGAAGCATGGGAAACTGGATGGAAAGCATGTATCACGACCAATTGGCTCTGAGCACTATGAGACTTAACATCTGAGGTCATTAGTCCCCTAAAACTCAGAACTACTTAAACCTAAGGACATCACACACACCTACGCCCCAGGCAGGATTCGAACCTGCGATCGTAACGGTCGCGCGGTTTCAGACTGAAGCGCCTAGAACCGCTCGGCCACAGCGGTCGGCCAGGTATCACGATCCCGGAAAAGGAAACGGATAAAGGATCTGACAGTAGCATCATGGAATGTGAGGACAATGCTTCAGCCTGGAAAAATGAAAGAAATAGCCAATGAAATTTTAAAATTCAAATATGATATCGTAGGGCTACAGAAAATAAGATGGAAAAGGGAATAGGCAGATAGATAAACCTTGAGTAGTCATTGGTATAGAGTGGACCAGAAGAAAGAACAGGCCAACGTAGAACAGGGTTTATAGTAACTAGGAAAGCTAGGAAAAGCCTTCTAGAATTTGAACCCATAAATGAAAGTATGTGCGGACTCAGACTAAGAGGGAAATTTAGGAATATATCAATAGTTAATGAACATGCACTAACAGAGGAAAAAGAGGATATAATTAAAGAACAGTTCTACGAAGACTTGGAAAATGTATGCTGCGCAGTACCTATATATATGACCTGATGCTAGTAATAGGAGATTTTAATGCAAAAATAGGGAAAAATGAACACCCATATGGAGTTCCTGGAAAATATTCACTACACGAAGAAAACAACGGGAATGGAGACTCCCTATGCCAATTCGCAGCAAGGAATTATATGATTATTGAAAGTACCTGCTTTCCACACAAAGGATCCATCTGGGTACTTTTAAGTCTGCAGCCAATGGATCAGTCAATCAGATTGACCATATTAGTGACTGCAGGTCACTCCACGTCAGTTACGGACGTACGGACCTGCAGAGGACCAAACTGTGATTCAGACCACTTTGTGATAAAATCAGTCTATAGAGAGAAACTGTCACTAACAAATGGCAACAGAATAGGGAAGATGATGAACTGGAATACAGACAAACTGAACATCCGTGATGAAGTAAAAAAGTACCAATTAACGCTAAGCGGAAAGTTGGACAATGAAGAGACGGCAGTAGGAGTAGAGGAAAGGTGGAACAGTATTGAAAAGCCATTAAGTATGCTACACAGGAAATAATAAGCGTAAGAAGGAATAGAAGAACCGAGGAATGTTTTGATGAAAATTGCAGGTCAGCAATAGAGGAAAAGAACAGAGCAAGAACGAAAATGTTACAGAGAGACCAGAAATAATGTGGAACAATATAGAGAATCAAGGAGAAGAGCTAACAGACTGTGGAAGAGAAAGGAAAGAGAGTGGAATAAGAAGAAATTTCAAGAACTAGAAGAATTAAAGGAACAGCGTGAAATAAGAATGTTCTATCATGCTACAGGAAAAATGAAGAATAGATTCCAACCAAAAACAATGGCCTGTTCCAGTAAAGATGATAAAATGATAAGGAAGGAAGAACAGATAGTGGGAAGATGAGCAGAGTATTTCAAAGATACACTAAGCACCAGCCTAGGAGATGAAGAGACAGCCGCACAAGAGGGAAGAGTGGAGCTGGAAGTAGACAATGAAACCAATGAGGCAAGAAAGCCAACACTACAAGAGGTCTTCCAGGCTGTGCACAAGTCCAAAAACAATCGAGCCCCTGGGGAAGACAGCATAATCGCTGAATTAATAAAAACTGGTGGTGAGGCTGTAATAAAAGAACTGCACACATCAGATATATGGGAAACAGAAACTATGCCAGGTAATTGGAAAACTGGAATAATAATTCCCATTTATAAGAAAAGGGCAGAACAGCATGTGAAAACTATAGAGGTATCACACTCCTAAGCACAGCTTATAAGATATTCACAAGTATATTAAATGAAAGGATACAGAAGTTTGCAGAAGTGATACTAAGGGAATATCAGTGTGGCTTTCAACCAGGCAGAGGAACAAAAAAATTGTTCAAATGGCTCTGAGCACTATGGGACTCAACTGCTGAGGTCATAAGTCCCCTAGAACTTAGAACTACTTAAACCTAACTAACCTAAGGACAACATACACATCCATGCCCGAGGCAGGATTCGAACCTGCGACCGTAGCGGTCGCGCGGTTCCAGACTGTAGCGCCAGAACCGCTCGGCCACCAGCGGCCGGCGCAGAGGAACAGTTGATCAAATATTTGTGATAAGACAAATGATGGAAAAGTTCTATGAATACAATATAGATCTACATTTCCTATTCATCGACTTCAAACAAGCCTTTGACAGCATAAATCGGCAAGAACTACACAGAATAGTGAAAGGAGTTGGTATACGTGCTAAACTAATAATAATAATCAGAAAGACAATGACAGAGACAAGAGCAAAAGTACAGGTCCTTAGCTGAACATGTGAAAGCTTTCACTTTAATAAAGGTGCGAAGCAAGGTGATAGTCTCTCCACTGTCCTATTCAATACAGCCCTGCATAGTGTAGTAAATAAAATCAACAAAAGAGGCACCAGATATGTGCACACGCTGATGACATTGCTGTAGTAGGAAGAAATACCAATACACTCCTAGAAACATCCCAGGTAATGGAAACAGAAGCCTTAAAAATTGGACTCATAGTAAATGAAAACAAAACAAAATATATGGTTATGTTACAATATGAGGCCAGAAGAACCCTTAAAAACCTAAACATCAATGGGAAATGCTTCAAAGGAGTGTCCTCTTTTAACTACTTGGGATCCCTAATAAGAAATGATAACAGTATTGGAAAGGCTATAAGAGAAACAATACAAGCAGGAAACAGAGTACTTTGCAACTATGCAACTGTTCAAAAATAGCCTTATTAAAAGAAAAACAAAACTAATATATAATTCCCTAGCCCACCCAGTTATCACATACGGGTCAGAGGTATGGACATTGACAGAACACGATAAAAATGCACTAAGAACCATTGAACAGAAAAAACAACGCAAAATCTATGCGCCAATAATGGAGGAAGAAGGTTACAATGCCGAATTACAAGAGTTAATACAAGGCAGGGACATTGTAAAATTTGTGAAATCACATCAAATACGATGGCTAGAACACTTTGAGAGAATGGCAGAAGATAGAATTCCAAAGAACATGATGAAAGGTGTGATCTATTCAGCTAAGCGAAAAGGGAGACCTAGAAGAAGATGGAGCGACGAGGTAATAATGGCTATAAGGTAATAATGTATATCACCAGTATGGGAGTCCCGGGGTGGAAAAGAGCAGCAAATAACCGAGAAGTATGGAGGAAGATTGTTGAAGAAGGCAAGGATCACCAATGGCTGTAGCGCTACTGAAGAAGGAGTGGTACACTCGTCGAGCACACCTAATGTTGGCGTGGTGGCCAACTGAAAGCTTACTATTTACTACGGGCCACCTGTAGCACTTCCTTTGGGTCTGCCCACAATTATTTATACGTCTGAGTATTCCTTTCCGTGGTGCGTTGTGTTTGTTCCGGACTCTTCAGTTCGGTCGCAAAGCTATGCTACATGGATAAAGCACCTCTGCGCTAGCGCCTATATCTGATGACAGAAGATAGAAAGGCACATTACGAAGCTAAAAAGGTCATGGCTGAAGAGTAAAACTAAGCGTCTTTTTAAAGAAGGAAGTGATTCGTTCGAGGAAACGTCATGTAAAATTCGTGTGCTTTATACACTACTGGCCATTAAAATTGCTACACCAAGAAGAAATGGAGATGATAAACGGTATTCATTGGACAAATATATTACACGAGAACCGACATGTGATTACATTTTCACGCAATCTCGGTCCATAGATCCTGAGAAATCAGTACCCAGAACAACCACCTCTGGCCGTAATAACGGCTATTGAACACCTGGGCATTGAGTCAAACAGAGCTTGGAATGTAACGTCCACTGTTCAAAGTGCCGTCAATACGAACAGAGGTGACCGAGACGTGTAACCAGTGGTTTTCCACACCATCACGCCTGGTGATACACCAGTATGGCGATGACGAATACACGCTTCCAATGTGCGTTCACTGCGATGTCGCCAAACACGGATGCGACCATCATGATGCTGTAAACAGAACGTGTATTCAACCGAAAAAATAATGTTTTGCCATTCGTGGACCCAGGTTCGCCGTTGAGTAGACCATCGCTGGCGCTAATGTCTGTGACGCAGCGTCATGGGTAAACGCAGCCATGGTCCCCGAGCTGATAGTCCATGCTGCTGCAAATGTCTTCGAACTGTTCGTGCAGATGGTTTTTGTCTTGCAAACATCCCCATCTGTTGACTCAGGGATCGAGACGTGGCTACACGATACGTTACAGCCACGCGGATAAGATGCCTGTCATCTCGACTGCTAGTGATACCAGGCCGTTCGGATCCAACACGGCGTTCGGTATTACCCTCCTGAACCCACCGATTCCATGTTCTGCTATGTCATTGTATGTAGACTCACGCGAGCAGAAATGTCGCGATACGATAAACCGCAGTCCCGATAGACTACAATCGGACCTTTACCAAAGTCGGAAACGTGATGGTACGCATTTATCCTCCTTACACGAGACATCGCATCAACGTTTCACCAGGCAACGCCGGTCAACTGCTGTTTGTGTATGAGAAATCGGTTGGAAACTTTCCTCATGTCACCAAGTTGTAGGTATCACCACCGGCGCCAATCTTGTGTGAATGCTCTGAAAAGGTAATCAATAGCATCTTCTTCCTGTCGGTTAAATTACGCGTCTGTAGTACGTCATCTTCGTGGTGTAGCAATTTTTAACGGCAAGTAGTGCACTTCTTGGTTTTTCGGAAGACATGGCCATTTATACAGTTGAGACACCTGTTTCGTGCGATTGTATTGGCTGGATCACTTCTGTTTCAAATTTTAGCACCGAGTGTTTCTCTTTGTGCAGCCCGGACTGATTGAGAAGTACGGCTACCCGGTGGAGCAGCACCAGGTGGTCAGCCAGAGCGGCTACATCCTCACGCTGTTCCGCATCCCGCGCGGCAAGAACTGCAGCGTGCCGGGGGAGCCCGTCCTCATGCACCACGGCTTCCTGGCGGATTCGGACAGCTGGCTGCTGCAGGAGGATCAGTCGCTACGTAAGAGCTTTGCCGGTCCCCACTGGGCGCCGCATTCGCATCAGTTTAAAAATAAAAACCACACGCAAAGAAACACGGACAACACGTTGCTGCGACGTTGCTTGGTGCCACGATAAAATCCCTCACGTTTGTCTGTCACTTTCAGGTACTGTTAGCGCACATTCGATAATCGAACGTGATATTCTGCTATCGAAGTCTTTGGGTCCAAACGATACAAATTAACGTGCGATCAAAATCGATCATGCGACTCCGGTGGCGGGCGTTGTGCTCAATTACTTTTGATCGTCATTTTCTCTGCTTTCCGTCGTTCCCTTACTTGCTCTAAATTATTTGTGAGTTGCTATGGAAACCCAGACGATTTATGTCGTTAGTGAGTGGAATGTCTGGCGTTCTTGACGTTTCTCCTCTCAACTGCAAGAATCTAATTCCATGTTTAACCAGCGTAGAAAGTTGTTCGACTTTTTGTCGCAAATATAGAGTACTACCGGACGAGGAAAGAAGGGACTGTGTTAGACTGTGGTGGTGCAAAGTGTGTTAACCTTTAAGAACAGTTTCGATGTTGAAATACCGTAACAATCTCATCGCAGACAGTGCGGAAAACGAACGAGTATCAAGAAGAATACACTGTTCGATTCTTCCAAATTATCCATCCAGAACACCGTAAAGGACTATCTCGTGACAATACCGACGTCGAATAAGGTAAGTCGTCTCCTTTGCAATTACAAGTATTTTTGTAACGCTCTTATTTTGTCGTTGCTGTAGTGACCAACGTAAACATACTCATAACGCCCGCCACCGGAGTCGCATGACCGATTTCCGATCGTAGGTTCGATATGTATCGTTTGGACCCAACGACTTTGATAGGCAATCATTCTTGGAAATTACCCTGTTTCCAATTATGATTAGTTTGAAATTATGTACGTAAAATAGCTGTTCTAAAACCAAATTGATCGTGATTTATTTTTGCAATTTCTTACGAAAATCAGCTTTGAACTGATTTTGTAGAAATTTAGAAAGTAGTACGTGAATGACATTTTATGTGGGAAAACCTTATGTTACAAACAACAGGAGGTCGCGACGGGGGGATCACGGATTTACTTCAGACTTTGTACACCTTTAGTAGACCATTGAAAGAACGTAATGTGCCAGCAGTAAGGTACACTTATCTGGCAATTCCGAGAAGTCTTACGTGTCTATTATATAACTGATGTATCTGTGCAATGTTATCCTTCGTAAAAAGCCATTGTGGGCAAGCGGATGCCGGCACGGTAGCTCAGCATGTTCGGTCGGAGGGTCAGCTGACCTCTGTAATAAAAAAAACTGAGTGAATGGATCAATGATGAACTTGAATGGGTGTCATAGTGCATCCACCCAACCAAATGCAACGAACAATAAGGAGCAAAATGAAATTTAAAAAAAAGAAAAAAAGCCATTAGGTTTGCGGTGAGCAAGCGGGTCCACAAGCGGGTTGAGGGTTCGAATCCCTCTGCCACTTCCTTTTTAATCTATTTTTTCATCACTGGTGACATTATTTAATTTATATGAAACTGACGTTTAATGCGTGTCCCAGTTATATTAATGGGAATGTAAATACTCAAGTATCTCCAGTTACTAGGATATGCTGCTGCGATCGTTACTGGAAGACATCCCACTGGACATATGACAACCTGTGTGGTACAAACATGACGGATGTCCCATTTTGCTCATGTAATAACAGACCCTCCTAAAAGAACATTTGGAGGCAATTGCAGCTGCCATTCAGGAAACTCAAAATGGTCTGCACACTCGCCAAACTTAATACGCCTACACTTCCCTCTGTGGTGCAAAATAAAACAAGAGAGCTTCAAGGAAACACTAGTGACTCGAATAAACGCCTTACAACACGGGCTTGTGCTGCCGATGGTGAAATTCAATTTACAGTATTGTTTCTCCAGAATCACTTTCCAACGTGTAGCAGTGTTTAACGTCATCATTTTCGGCACTTCTTATGGCATCCGTGACAGTAAACTCAGGAGTGTAGGTGAGTTGCGTGTTTGCTTACACTTGGTATAATAGGGCAGATATTTGTGGAATCTGATCTGACGGCGTGACACTGGTTACGGCACAGTTATCTTAATACTATTTGATTAAGCCACATACATGTCATGTAGTCCATGTTGTCTTAGAAGCTTCTTTCGAATGCACAGAAAAAATACATACTGTAATTCCATCAAAAAAGTGGTGTCGAAATTTGGCGACTATACGGGCGGTTTGAAAAGTCCGTGCAAAGTCCGAGAGATGGCACCACTAGCACGTATCGAGGTCACGTTTAGTTAGTAGCATCTTTGGAAAGAACTCACACCAAATTTCAGCCATATTGGTCTATTTATTTGTGTCTGGCATTCGTGTGAATCAAGGAAGTCCAGTGATTGTCAAAAAATGGACGAAGAAGAATTTCGTGTGGTAATTAAACATTACTTTACGAAAGGCAAAACGCCTCAGGAGACTAAAGAGAAGCTTAAAACACATTACGGTGTGTCTGCACCTTCGATTAGAGCAGTTTATAAGTGGTTTCAAAATTTTCAGAGTGGCTATATGGGCACAAGTAATGCTGAACGTCCTGTGGAGGTTACGACTCCATATATCATTGATAAAATTCATGATATGGTGATGGATGACAGAAGAGTTAACATGTGACAGATTGCTAGTGCTGTGTGAATCTCGAATGAATGGATACATAATATTTTGCATAAACATTTGGAAATGAGAAAACTATCTGCAAGATAGCTCACGCTTGACCAAAAACGGAATCGTGTTAAGTGTTGCAAGTACGGTTTGCAGCTGTTGAGGAAGAATCCGCAGGACTTCAAGCGTCGTCACTGTGGATGAAACATGGATACATTACTGTACTCCTGAGACCAAACAACAATCTAAACAATGGGTTATCAAGGGAGAATCTACACCAAAAAAGGCGAAGACCATTCCTACGGCCGAATAGGTTATGGCGACTGTCTATTGGGATTCGCAAGGGATAATCCCATCGACTATCTGATAATGGGTAAAAGTATTACCGGTGCATATTATTCATCGTTATTGAAGCGTTTGAAAACAGAGCTTCAAGAGAAACGCCGGCGATTGGACCGCAAAAAAGTCTTTTTCCATCACGACAATGCACCAGCACACACCTCAGCAGTTGTGATCACAAAATTAATGGAAATACGATTCCAACTCATTTCACATCCCCTCTGTTCTCCAGACTTGACTCCCGCGGACTACTATTTGTTCTCCAACTTGAAGAAATGGTTGATAGGTCGAAGATTTTACTGAAACGAGGAGGTGATCGCAGCAACTTATAGCTGTTTTGCAGACTTGGACAATTCCTATTATTCAGAAGGGATCAACAAATTAGAACAGCGTTGGGCGAAGTGTATAAGTCTAAAAGGAGACTACGTGGAAAAATGAAAAAGGTTTATTCCAAACACGTAAGTAGTTTTTATTTTTGCATGGACTTTTCAAAGGCCCCTCGTATACGATAAATGCTACCTGCGAACGTCAGGAAATTCGCCATATGGTCCACTATCACTTGGTGAAAACAGCAACCCTATATATTGATTCGTTCGGAAATATTTGGGATGGCCAGTTTTCGCTGCCTGACCTTGTATTTTCTTAGCAATCACGCGTTCATAACGAAGTCAGGCGGCATTCAATCTTGCTTTGGCAGTTATAGTGTTTTTGTTCTGTAGTTCTGTGTTCTAATATACTTTACGTGGAAGAACCGAAAAAAGTACTGAAAATAGACGTCAACCTACATCATGACTATCATTTGTACTGTTATACAATACATACCATGTATCTCCCGTTAAGTTGTACAAATATGACCTACTGAATCATTTACACCACTGGGAAATTAAACGAGCTGTCACGAAACTTTTAAATCTTTTAGTAAAAGAATGTAGTCCGTAAAGGATTTTGACGCGTGACCTGAGTAGCCACGAAAAAAGATTGTCTGTCTTAGCGCTCTGTATTGGGCACACAAAAAGTATATTGCTAATGTCCTCCATTTCTCTATATCCACAATAACGGATATCCGTTCTACGAAATTTGCGTACCTATTTTAGAAGAGTCGGGGTTAAACCATAGATGTGAAGCTGTTGCCCCCACTTTGTTGGGTTCCGAACAATTCCGTTTATTACTATTGATTTCGTCGTGTTCTTTGTTAGCGTTTGTACATATCCAATATATCTCACCGTGAGACCGTGCTGAGTCTTTGACGTACCATTTTCCTAGTAATTTTGTCAGTGTTGACCACAAATGCACTGTCGTTAAGGCTGCAGTAGGATTCTACTCTCTCGATGGTGATAGTTATGCACATATTTTTAGTTTTTATCTGTAGTTGTATACACTGAAATAATCTGCAACCAGTTGGGTAAAAGAAATTTAATTTCTTAACCCTTTTCGGGCACTTAGTGCCCTTCTTCAAAAGTTTATACGTGTCGCATTATCTGCGAGTGTCAGCAATAACATGTATACAGCAGAATTCCGTGATCCTAAAAAAATGCATGAGCAATAAGTAATGCAGTACTGAATCTATTAATGCAATAAGAGCTCGTAGATGCATGTGGTTCATAGTGCCTGTACGAAAATATACGTACCCTGCAAGCCGACAGTGTGTTCACTTCATACATTAAAGGACTATGAAGCCATATGCAAGTGTGAATACAACGCTATTATTTTCTCAGCAGACTCCACAACAGACTTTACAGCTGTTGTTATGATAATCAGCTCTGGAGTCGACGTTGTTCCATTTAACTTTGTAATTACTTTTCACACCATACAGGCACACTGGCATAGCGGCTCACTTTCAACAATAGTGATTTGGGGAAGTTTCCTCCAGTTTAAATACAACTTCTCTCGCCTTTTTGCGTCTTCGCAGGTGCAATTATCTGTCTGTGACGTGACACAGTGGTCGGTTATCAGTTATCGCCGGTGTTTTCCTTGACAGCTCTAGCTTTTACTGCTAGCTTCACATTCACTTTGGCTCTCGCTTTCGCCGTTGACATCTCACGACCGGACATAGACCACTGTCAATGTCAGCGGAAGGTTCTGGTTTAACGCCCAGTCTAGAACGAGTTCATTTGTGGTGGAGCACAGACACGGATTGGGAACGCTAGAGAATGTAATCAGTCGTGTCTTCTTCAAAGGAACCATCAAGGTATTTGCCTGGGCCTGGACGTCGTGGCCTGCAATTTTTACTGGTATTTTGAAATCTAATGACTGAAGAACTTCTATAGATACTGGAATAAAACTTTAACCAAATAATTAGTATATTGTGACTTCCATGTGAAACAAGAACTGTGGAACGTATGGTTGAGTGAATATTCATATCTGTGTTACACGCTGAATTACGTGTTCAAATGGTTCAAATGGCTCTGAGCACTATGGGACCCAACTGCTGAGGTCATTAGTCCCCTAGAACTTAGAACTAGTTAAACCTAACTAACCTAAGGACCAGGCTCCTTTACCTCAAACTCATACATTTACCTTTCTTGAGCGTCCCTGAATGTCTGAAACACCATTACTGAAACAGCCTGTTTAACGATCGGGTCCGGCACGAAACCCCCAGTTGCCGATGTCTGCACAGTTGCGACGTCGTGTTTCGTGGCCGCCTGTTTTACAGCACTGCGTATAGGCACGTTGAACAGTCCGCCACGAAACACCAACTACTCCTGCAACTTTGCACACCGAACGGACATGGGCACTACCAAAGACGATGGTTCTTCTTTGCTGATCTCTCACGTCCTTACATTTGCCCATGTCTACATCCAATGACCGTTTAAAACATAAATGTCTCACTCACCACCGGCCGCTGTGACCGAGCGGTTCTAGGCGCTTCAGTCTGGAACCGCGCGGCCACTACGGTCGCAGGTTCGAATCCTGCCTAGGGCATGGATGTGTGTGATGTCCTTAGGTTAGTTAGGTATAAGTAGGTCTAAGTTCTAGGGGACTGATGATCTCAGATGTTAAGTCTCATAGTGCTCAGAGCCATTTGAATCTCACTCATCACCACTGCCTTGTCCTCACGTCTGACTGGGGGCGTTATTCGATCGATGTGTCATTTACAAAGGATTCAAGTTTAATCAACGCGTGTGCAATAGGTGAATAATTTTTTATCCAGTAAGCTTACTCGGAATAGTTAATCATACTTTTCTAGGCAGTATTTCAGGGTATATCTGCTAATTTATTAACCTAGTACATACAGCCGGAGTTTAACGGCAAATTTGAAAATATTCAAGCAACTTACATCATGTCCAGAGTCTGATGACGTCTACGACAACCGCCGATGTTTCGACACGTTACCATTTGCGCCTTGAAAATGACGTGTTAAAGGTCGTAATTCGCTAATACGCCCTCAACGATGGAATGGTGTGAACTTTCGAAGCCCGGTGGAAAATTGCGAAAGGCGGGGATCAAACCGTGAAGTTGGGAGTGTGTGCACTGACATGCTGTGACAATGTGACAACAGTGACTCGAGTACACAGCGTCCAAATCGAGATGCGAATATCGAAGTGGTGCGCTTCCGAAGGTGCAGAAGACCAATTCCTGTATCGACAGAACTGTCTTAGCGGGAACAAAGCTTCAGTGGTTACTACGATAAAGGCGAACTTCATCGCGGCCGTGTTTTTTGGCAAACAGTTACACGAAGATTTTTGATGAAAACAACGTGCTACTTGCTTCGTCTTATGGATCAATAGATATTATTTCCGCACTGATAGTAAAGAACTGTTTCAGTTTCTTGATTTCTTGTTTCTCTTCTACAGTTAACTAACTCAAACCATACTCCCGTGACATACAACAATATCAGAACTGTTTTTCGTTTCCGGAACGACGTTAAAGCGCTCTGATAGTATGCAAGTTACGTGGGAGTATAAAGGTAAGGATTCCAAGTTATGGTGCAGCTTCTGACATCGAGAAAACCGCGCCTGAAACAGCATGTATAGATCAGTAACCTCGAAATAGCAATTTAAAGGAGAGGTAGGACGTCAAACGGACCGACTTGGAACAGGAGAGGCACCACAGAAAATTTTAATTTCCATTGTCTATACTTTTACAAATAAATTCATAAGACTTTTTCAGCGTAACCAGGGATTTAGGATTCACACTCACAGTAATGGAAGTTCAGAAAAATAACTAATTTTTTACATGTGCAATTTCAACCTTTTTTTACTTACTATTGGCTGCAATTGTTACTATAGATACTTTCTCTCTTACTTATGTAGAAGTCTGCTAATTAAAGACATACTCCTTAATGTTAAACCCTAGAACTTTGCAAAAGTATTAAAAACTGTAGTAAAAATTGAGAATTATCTATAAAATTTGAGTTTTTTCTAAACATGAAGTTTCAAATGTAACGGCTCATTCATTTTTTCATAAATTAAATAAATTCTGGAGTTCGTAGACTTAAGTATGGTTTGTATGCTGTGAAAAATTCACTGAAGAATCTCTTACTTATGAAGGCTAGTGTACCTACAGCTACAAATGCAGCCAATAGCAAGTGAAAAAAAGATGAAATTTCACATTTAAAAAAATTTTTGTTCTGTTTTTGAACTTCCATTGCTATGAGTGTGAATCTTGAATCCCACCTGATCATTCTGACAAAGTTTTATTAATTTACTTGTAAAAGTATAGACAGTGGAAATTAAAATGTCGTATGGTGCCTCTCCTGCTCCAAGTCGGCCCCTTTGGCGTCCTACTCCCATTTATGCGCAGTGAACCCTTATGTAGTGCATCTGATCCTCAAGAGTGAATCAACTTATCTGATCGGTATTTCAATGACAGTAGTCTAGTTTATCTTGTAAAAGATAATCTGGGCTCATACTGCTATTTTTAGAATCTCACGACCACGGGGGTTCTTCGTAGTTTGCTGTAGTAGTGTAGTCGTAGTATAAATGCACGTGTGTGGATCCATACTCTCCCAGGCTGAAGTCGATCTGCTTGGCAATTGTTACTACGCATGTCAATGCAACTAACTGTGACAACGCGGTGACGGTACTGTTCCATCTAAGGAAGGTACGTTATTAATTTCGACAGCCAAACGCTTAGTGGGTTAGCCATTCCTGCAGAGTACATGGAGGGACCAGTGAGTAAAAGAAAAATGTAACACCGGCATGTGGTTGATCGGGGAAGGCGGAAAACCAAAGAAATGGGAATGTAAGCTTTGGCCACAAAACTGTGCCAGTCAGTGCGCACGACGTGTACCAGTGCGGTGGCCGGACGAATGCGAACGAGCTGTTGGCTCACCCAGAGCCGGAGAATAGCGCAAAATGAAATTAACTTAAGGGGAGCCGGAGGTGGTCAAAGCCAAAAAATTAAGATTTTTTTTGCTACCGAAAATTAATTGGAACATTCCTCTTTAATGTAAACTTTGAATTATTGTTCTACTCACCCTAGAAGTGGAGTTATTACCATTTTCCCCCACGCCTGCAGAGGAAATGGGCGGCCGCTGAATGTATCTAACACCCTCTCGTGACGTCCTGGCGAACTGCTTGGGATTTTCGCGGCCTGTTACGCATACAGCGCCTTATGTTACGCATACAGCGAGTGTGCAAGGGTTGGCTACATTGTTTTCTGTGGCAAATGAAGCGCTAAAAGGCTCAAACAAACTTTGGGTTCAGGTAAGCTCAGTGATGGAAAGACAATAGGAGGGAGAGGCAGGCTTACTGATGACGTGATTGAACGTCTACAGAGATACTATGGGTATGCTATAAGGCAAAATACTAGTAATGTTAGTGACATGCGAAAAGCAGTGTGGGCATTGTTCCTTCATACTGCCTCTTCCAATGAATACCCTCAACACAGCCTGTGCCCAAAATATTCCTGGTGCAAATATAATGCAAAAAAGGACTATGATCACAAACATGGTTTGCCAGCAGCTGTGATAAATGGATTAAAACCAATTTTTCATGACTTAGCACAGCCAGAATTGTTACAGTGTCTACACGGAAAGACGCAGAATTCTAATGAGGGCGTAAACAATTTGATTTGGAAAGTGATTCCTATAAGGGTGTAAGCATAAAAACACTGCACTTTGGCATTTATGATGCAATAGCAACCTACAACCAAGGGAACAGTGTGAAGTGTGAAGTTCTGAAGGCATTAGGATTTACAGCTGGGGTGAACACTGTACGAGCACTAAGAAATATTGACAGAGAAAGGATAAGAGGAGCAGAAAGAAGAGAAAGGCATATGAAGTATGATGGAACAACAGGCCAGAAAAGAAGACAGAAGAGGAAGCTTTTGGAGGATGAAGAAGACCCTGATAATCCATCCTATAGTGCAGGAATGTATTGAGAAACTTTGATAGCCATTTCCTGTAAATTAGAATTTTTCGAATATAAGGAACATTTTCTCAAAATTCACTCAAGCTAGAGAGATGAAATTTTTATACAGCACTCCTAGTGGTCAAACTTACATTGTAACGCAGCCATTTGGCAATATGTTCAGTAGTTTCATTTCAGTTTAATTATAAAGCAATTATTGGTAAAAAGAATTTGGGTCATTAATAAAAAAAATAATTGGAAGGAAACTAGAAGATACTCCAAAATCCCTCTGTCATAACTGCAATACTAAACCACTCTATATGTAAAAAAAAATTCAAATTTTTGTATTTGGTAGTTTATTCATAAATGTTCCTCAAACTTAGTGATTTTAACATGGGCAGCGTAGGCACCTCCGGCTCCCCTTAAGGGTACAACTCGATTACTGAATCGATACCGTTCGTAGCATTGGCCACTTAAATCGTAACGCAATCGACAGCAGATAATACGAACTGAATGGAAAGAGTGCCGGACATTCGGATGACAGTAGTTTGTAATGTATTAAGCCCGAGTAGGTAAATGGTAATACGAGTCAATTAAAACTGTTGCTAGTTGTTGGTAACGAAGTGGGAGGACGTTTCTTATGCCCGTTGGTGTCAGAGCGAGCGTTCAGCGTCAAAGAGACTACCGGAGCAATATCTCATCGCTCTTCTTTCTTCTCTAGTTCTTGTTAAGCGAAGATGGTGTTTTGAAGAAATCCACGCACGACTGTTTCGAGTAACCTTGTGTAACTCAGCTACTTTTGAAGCTCTACTCGTTCACCGGTACTGTCCGCACCAAGCAGTGACAAGTCAATGTACTCAGATTTCAGATGAAAAAGGTTCACGTCTCCTTGCAACCCTCCAGATCTATGTTTTGCATGGTGTTCATAAATGGCCTAAGGGGACTTGGACGTCATGAGGCCCCAAGACATGGAATTGTTTCATTTAATAAAATTTTATGGTTCTTCCTGATATTAAAAATATATACGAGTACTTAACGTATAATACCTCATCATAACCGTGATTAAATGCTTTCTAAAGCAGATGCGGAAAGTCAGTGCCTAGCTGTCACACTACTTTCAAACAAAACTTTGCCTATGATGTCTTGTTATTTAATTTTTGCGCCTCTATTTCCATAGCAACTTGTTTGTGTAACATACTTGAAGGACATATCGACTTTACTGTGAGCAAGGGTTTATTCCAATCGATCTTTCTGTCGATACAAGTAGATCATTTGGGTTTACTTGTGTTTTCCGTGTGGGTACGAGTGTTTTTTTAACTGCGTCTTTCAAACATTTTACATCGTAAAATGCCAAAAATGAAGTTTAGTTGCAGTTGTAAGCTTTACAGTAATCAACACAAGCTTGTTGTTGAAACTCGTAAAAATGAAGATATTGTTAGGCCGCAGCGAAGTGAGATTGGGCCTAAGAGTTCGCCAGGTAGTGTTTCGCAAATTGAAACATCTTACCAAAAATGAACAAGTTGTTGGTGTCAGAAATAGGGAAAATCTGTTACATTTTAATTAATAAGTGGAAGTTTTTCGAACTACTGTTCTCTGTTGCTAAATGTAAGTGCTGTAATACTGAAAAATCTCTTGAACTTAGTGAGGACATAAGAGAAGAGAAGAGATCTAGTTAGCAAAATTTTAGTGGAATTTCGAATGTATAAAGTAACGAAATGTACTAAGACCTCCCGTAACATGAAGAGAATATAGTGAAGTGAATAGTCGCCTTGCTTATGCCATGAGGTGTAATGTAAAGGGGAAAAAACAGTCCAGATGTTCTGTGCTATGAGGATATCCCACCAGCGCGTGTCAAATTTGAGGGGCGTTACGGACGTTTGCATGATGCCCTAACAGAAGTCAGTGAGGCATCCATGCAGAGGGCAGAGAAAGAAACCGTAGATATTTGTCAATCTACTGATACTGTAGCTGCATTGGGTGGTTCCTGGCAGGAGATCGCTCATACATCGCCGAATAGAGCTGTCACAGTTACCTCTTTAGATAGAGGCAAGGTGCTGGACTGTGAACGTCACAAAACGCTGCCAAGGTTTTACCAATAACGTAACTGAAAACAAATGTGACAAAAACTTTGAAGGTTTCAGTGGCAATGTTGAAAGCAAGGGCAATGTCTATTTTTAATAGGTCAATTGCTAGACCTGGTGTGCAACACACTACCTTGACGACTCTAAAGCTCCAGTAGTGCTGTGGCTCCTAAAACGATATGGTGAAACTTAGATTAGAAAGGTGGAATGTGTAGGACATGTGAGGACAGAATGGGGGTAAGACATAGGAAACTCTGGAAGTACAAAACAGAAAGTCTGATGGCAAGTTAGTTGGTAGACAAGGCACACTCACCAAATAACGAATAAAAAAACCTGATGGTCAGTCCATCAGGAGAAACAACGAAAATGACACTGAGATGGCAAAAGCAGTTTGGTCAACTCTGTTTTACAGAATATCCTCTGATGATCATCCACAGCACGGCCTCTGTTCAAAGGAAAACACATGCTGCAAGTGTAATAGGAGTGAAGCAAATGGACAGAAACATGCACATGCACACTCGTTGCCAGAAACTTTTATGGTAGAACTAAAGCCAATAGTAGTGATCGTTCAGATTCTAAACTCATCAAAAAATGTTAACATGGCAAAAAACAGAATCCGAATGAAAGATTCAGTAGTTGCATTTGGGAGCACCTGCCAAAAACTGTTTGTCGGCTTGTCAGCTTTTTAGATTGGTATGATGGACGCTATAATATGTGTTCATGATGGAGTAACAAGCAGTTAAAACCATGAGCAGACTAGGCATAAAAACTGGTGACAACATGAAAAGTGCGCTGCTACCTGTGGATAGGCAATTTTTGTAACTGAAACTTAAAAAGCTGCTGTAAGCATGACAAAGAAGGCGAATATAACAAAGAAAAGAAAGTAAAATGAAGAAGGGCATTCAGAATCAACAAGATTATGGTGCTGGAATGTTTTGACATGTTAGCACTGGGAAGAAAATGATATACAAATGTGTCGTTTCAGTTTCCCGTAACCAAAGTTTTTGCATGCTTAGGCACCTTTATCTCATCCAGCATTAAGCCTACAAAAATGAAATTTTGCATGGAATAATAGTAGCGTGCTTACTTACACAGTGAACCATATTATTCAACAATATATTAAATATTTTAGGCCTGAGCACGTTATATATCCTTAAATTATTAGGAGAGGAAAAAATTCAAAATATCAAATTGGTAAACTTCCGAGTTGATAGTTGTAAGCGGTAGTCGTTCTGTTACCTCTGACAGTGGCATACAGAGTATCAGTACTGTTGTTGCTGAAGGCTGCAGGGTAGGCAACATTCATAGGTGACAGATGTGCCGAGGCAAAAGTCGCCGCCGTTGCGATGCATCTTGCATCTGCGCTGTTGGGCGGCGGGGTGGGTAGTGCGACGATGACAAAGGGATGGCGGTTATCGCTGTAACAACCGGTTTTCAGTTATACCGGCTGTTTTCGTCGCCAATTTACACTGACTGTTAAAGCCTCTCAAAATAACCGGTTTCTGAAATTACAGATTTTCGGTTTTTTGGTTTATCACTTCCAGTAATAAACTTAGATTTCGAACAGATAATGTAAAATTCTAGTGACGGTGAAGAGCTAGGCGCTCACGATCGATACGGAGTTGACGGTGCTGCAGAAAACCGTCTCGTTGTCTCCAGCGAAGGATGCGCGCGCCGCCAGCGAGAGCTAGAGGTCGCAAGTTGTTAAGTTACCTGCATCACCACTTTCGGATGGCATCAATTTTTCACCGTGAAGCAACCACAAAACTAAGGGTTCAGCTATTATCTTAAGTTTATAACACGGAAAAAATTATAGCTGCATCAATGAATTGTTGCATCATCCAATTTTTAATCTTTTAAAACAATAGATCGTACTTTATTTCTACCACTCTTCATGAGATACTTCCAAAGTAGGGATGGTAGCATTCAGCAATACAGAGGGGTCGAAAAAAATGTATCCACTGTTTAAAAGTCCATAATTTGCAAACTAATTGACGGAGATGTCTCATTTTTGGTGAACGTGTAGCTTAAAGTCCATCTGAAAGATATCACTGTAGGTGTTCGAAATGGTCACCATTAACATCCACACACCAACGATGCCGCCGAACTGCAGCACGAACTACTGACTGCAGTGTGTTACGTTGGATATTTGCACATGAATGTACGATGGATTCTCGAAGTTCATCCAATGTGCGTGGCCCACAGGTAAAAGTCCAGAGGAGTTAGGTCTGGGGAACGTGGTGGATACTCCACAGCACCTCTACGGCCTATCCATCTTCCCGGTAGATTTTCGTCGAGATACACACTAGCACGATTTTGGTGGTGGGCTGGGGCACCATGTTGTATGGAGACGGAAGAGTTTACATTCAACAAGTCTCGGATGGCAGGTAAAATGGATGTCTGAAGCTTCTGAAGGTACACCTCACCGATAATTGTGGCGTCAAAGAAGAATGGCCCAATCGAGCCCCTGTAAGACAACCCACACCACACATTTACTCCTGGCAAATTCATGGCTGTGTCTACACGGACGTTCGGATTTTCGGCGGCCCAGTAGATGCAACTGTGGCGATTTACTGTACCACTGAGTTTGAACTGTGCCTCATCAGACCACACAATCATCTCTGCAAACTTCATCGTTGCGCACCATGTTAGTAAACCACTCTCAGTACTCCATTCTACGAACTGGGTCGTCCTCGTTCGTTGCGTGTAGCAATCGTGGGATGTAGCACTTCCACTTTGCTGCCTTTAAAATTCGCCGAACACTTGAGCGACTCACTCCAGTTTCACGGGCACACTGTATCACAGACTTCTGTGGTGAGTGAGTGAATTGTTGTAACACACCAAGGGAGTTAGCTGGACTTGTTACTGTTACAGGTCGACCAGATCGTTGCTTGCGTACATCTTTAACATAGCCTTCCGCTTAAAATTTGCCTAGAATACGACGAATCGTTAAATGTGTCGGTGGCTCTGTTTGATACTCATTTTGTCATTGCCGTTGAACCTCATTAATGTTTTCGTACTTAAAATACCACTTCAAAACTGACTTCCTTTCATCGAATGTAAGCCTTGCGCCAGGTGCAACTAACAACAAACCACTCACTATCTGGCGACTGTCATCTGAAAAAACAAAACAACGCAATACAACCCTTGTGTGGCGATTGCCGGAACTACAAACTATTACGCTACCAAAGATGAGACAGTTTACCAGTTATGGACTTTTAAACAGTGGATACATTTTTTTGGACCCCTTTGTATAATAGATGTCCGAGGACGACAGCGAGAGACCAACGTATAGATCATATGGGGGCAAGTCTTGCACCCTGCACTGAGACGCGTGCCGTCTAGTAGGCCAAGACACAGTGCAACAGGTACATTACTGTCCCTACAACGCTGTACCGAATCGTATATCATGTGGTTGCTACTTAGCTTCTAACTGTAGGCGTCGTTATTAAAATGGTACTGACCAATTTCTGTTACAACCAAATAGTTCAAAGCAATGGAAATATTACGAATAAAAATTACAGAAATCTACAGCCACTTCGGTTGCACAAAATTTTGTCAGTTGACTGCGGTTTCCACTGCAATAGGGCAATCTTCATGTATAAAAAGTTACATGGAATACGTGTAATCACACCATGGTTTAAAACGACTGAGCAAAAGTGCTCTCGTATCAAACAATAATGACATTTCCTACAAATTGACAGATTCCTACGACATTTCTGTTTGCGGAGGGCACTTTTGTTCAGATGTTTTAAACCATGGTGTGATGACAAGTACTGCATGTAACTTTTTTTACTGATGAAGATTGCCCTAGAGCAGTCGAAACCGTGGTCAACTGACAAAATTTTGTGCAACCAAAGTGACTGTACATACGTTTCTGTAATTAAATAGGGTAAGGTTGCTGAATCACAGCCAATAAAATTTCAAGAATAAAAACTGCTCATTAAAAACGTTATATTTAAGTTTTAGCACTGCTGTTATGGCAAACTGATATGCCGGCTATTTTACCAGGTTATTAGTAAAAAAGGAGAAAGCCTGTAATAACCAATAACGAAAGTACCGGTTGCCCAGAAACTACTGCAGTCGGCTTTAACTGGTAGGTTTCTGCCATCCCTACTGTGGCGTCGCATGAACGAAGTTGCCCGCCGTCTGCTCCAAAGTGACTTCAGCAGCTCTCTTTGTCCATAAGCTTTTGAACCTGCGGCGACCATCGTCGCCGGAGTCCACCCCACTGGAGCCCTGCCTGGACACGTCTCTCTTTGCTGCCTCAGTATTGCCGGCGGCGACGCCTGCCATCATATGATCAAATGTCCTAATGTTCACCTGTCCGTGGCTATGCGGCTCGTTGCATGCTCAGAAGCGCTGTGTGGCTTATCTGCTACCCAAAAAGGCTCTGTTGGTGACTCAAGAACCAGCGATTTGGGGGTGCTGCGCCAGATCTCAATAATGAACCATGGATTTAGTTTTCAAAGACTATTCTTAACAATTTATTTTATTTACTAGCGATTCATCAAGAACATTAACACATTTGATCACACTACTGTGAGCGTAAAAGTAGTTGCCAGGGAGTAACTGATGAAATCAAAATCAAATTGCTTTGAACAAATGGGAATTTTATTTCTGAAAGCTTTTTTTAAAAAGAAATAGATTTAAAATTATAAGCAGAAAGCACACTGTAAATATCAAGTTATAATTTATTCAGAGGGGCCGGCCACGGTGGCCGAGCGGTCCTAGGCGCTTCAGTCCGAAACCGCGCGACTGCTGCTGCTGCCGCCTCGGGCATGGACGTGTGTGATGTCCTTCTGTTAGTTAGGTTTAAGTATAGGGGACTGATGACCTCAGATGTTAAGTCCCATAGTGCTCAGAGCCATTTGAACTATTTTTTTATTCAGAGGCAGAAATAACTTTTTTCTAGTATGAGCTTTCGGGCTAAGAATCTTGCCGCTCCCTTTTAACACGGCCGTAGTCACGACCGCTCACAACAACATCTGAAGGACTACACTGGTGCAAATCTGCAACACACTAGATTACCGTAAAGTAAAAGTTTTAACAATTCACACAAGCACACAAACTATGCAGCCCGTAGGAGGGATGGAAATGGTACAAAACACTAAAATTAAAAGATTAACTTGCCACCGAAGGTGCAATTTGATTTTAAGAAAAGTCTTACGGTAGAAGGGTGACAACTTTATATACCAAAATGACCATTTAAATAAAGGCCCATCAAATGCAATCTTATATAAAATTATACAAGGTTGGCCAAACCAGTTAAGATGTTCTACAGTACACAGATACCGCCCCTCAAGATCATAGGCAACGTCAAAACATATTTCAGGTATTAGGCCATTACTCTCCAAGCAATAAATTCGTTAACACACCAAATCCGACAAACATGACAGAGGTAGCTCCGAACGACAGACAAACATTAACTGCCTAACAAACGCGGAAGAGACAGACGAGCAAGCTGGGGACGAGAGACTGACCAAGAAAACAAAGTAAAATTTAACAAGAGTAAATCACACAACATATCACCAATCACCTAACTTCTAATAACTGCGATTTCTCGAGAAGACCTGCCGCAGCACCCCCAAATCGCTCTCCCGAACCGTCCGAAAATGGCTCTAAGCACTATGGGACTTAACATCTCAGGTCATCAGTCCACTAGAAATTAGTACTTAAACCTAACTAACCTAAGGACATCACAAACATCCATGCCCGAGGCAGGATTCGAACCTGCGACCGTAGCGGTCGCGTGGTTCCAGACTGAAGCGCCTAGAACCGCTCGGCCTCAAACCGTCCACTGCCAGCCGCTTCAACGGACGCAGGAAGGCGCGGCGATCTCCCGTCTTTCCTGGTCCACACTAACCGACCGACTGCCCGCTGCTCCGTCGCGACTGCACTGCTGGTGCGTCTCCGACTCACTTCCAGACACACGACGGAGGAAATACTGGCTCGAACCGAACCGTGCTGAGGAAACACGCCCACTGGCAAAACGACATCCCTGCACCAGGAGAGGACCGAGCCAAGCTCCACAAGATGGTAACTGAAGGGGCCCAGTAGCGCTCGGAGAACCAGTTACACCACGGCGTCGCAGCTCGCACCGGCCAGACCGATGTCGTGGGTTGACTCCTGTTGCTCTCGTGTCGGCCGCGAAGCCACTACCCTTCGCTATGCGGCGCGGGCCACTGGACTCACGTGGCGACCTCACATGGTGTGGCAGGCCTAACGCATGTTGGTTTGTGTTACGTAAAAAAATAGCAGGGAAACATGAGAGTCCGGTTTTTCTCTAAGTTCTAACAGCCGGTGGTAAGGACACCGTAGCAAACTGAAGACTAATTGTGGGGTGGCAGGTTAATAATAAGTTTTTCGGTGTCTTCGTCGAGCTCCTGAAAACTATTTTTGTGGTCAGCCAGAAAGCGATGGAGAACATACTGACTATAGTTTCCAGTCTGCAAGTCCAGATTCTTGTCTTGCCCACTGAAAGAAATGTTTCTACTCTATTTATTCAGCGAGATCAGGAACTATAATTATAAATAAAAGTTGTGTTAACTGATTCAATTATATTTAAGAAAATTTCACACGCAAAGAGCAGTAATATTCCTGATAATAATAGTAATAATAATAGTAATAGTGGAGGCCCGGGAAAAGAATAGGCCTCTGGTATGTTCTGCCAGTCGTAAAAGGCGACGAAAAGAACAAACCACTAATAGGGCTAACCCCCCTTTTAGTGTGATTAGTTGGTTCAGGACAGAACTAATGAAGCCTGGGACAAGCGCTGTGATGGTCGGGGACGACGCTTGAACCCTATGCTCGTCCACAATGGTAACGACACTGCTAGCCACACGGTAAATGATTAAATCCAAATAGAGGTGTTTTGCAGGATATGCTTCCTGCAACCACCCTAGAAGGAAAACAAAGACAGAGGATGAGATGGTCAGATGAAGTTAATCGACACCTCATGTTCTGTTATTACGAAGCAACAAACCTAGGAACCAACACAACTGGATACAGATCACAAGTATACACAACATTTATTACCAGATACCCAGAATTAAAATTTTTATCAGAACAACGACTAGCTGATCAGATCCGTGTAATAATCAAAAATAACAGGATACCCCAGTCAGAATTAGAAAACATCAAACAACAAGTACAACAAATACTGGGACAAAATGTGCAATCAGAAGAAGAAGAAGAAGAAGAAGAAGAAGAAGAAAATACAGTAATGGACTCAAACATCCCAGAGCAAACAAACAAAGAACAACACGCATCAATTAAACAATCAGAGGAAAAGGAAATCTTAAGACAGCCACCAGAACAAGCACAAATAGAACACGAAGTGACACACATGTTAGATATAGAAGAAAAATTTCAGCTGACATATATAGAATACAAAGACACGAATACAGACAGACCATTCTTGCATAGACCGCCAAATAACCCACAAGTCGAAACAATAAAAACTATCAACACAATCATTCACAACAAAATAAATGAAAACACAACTATGGAAGAGTTACAACTACTGGTTTATATAAGAGCACTCACTACACTAAATATACACACTAGGCAGAGATCAGAACCAACCAACACAGAAGAAACCCACAAAACCAGCATGGCAACACAGGCTACAGATCAGAATAGAAAAACTGAGAAAAGACATCGGACAGCTAACACAATTTATAAGAAATGAAATGTCAGGGAAAAAAAACGAAAAAGGTTAGGTAAAATCTCACAACAAGAATCGATAGAGCAATTAGATGAAAAGAAGCAGAAATTACAAGCATTGGCCAAACGACTTAGATGACAGAAGGAAACAAAACCAAACATTCAACACAAACCAAAAGAAATTTTACCAGACAATAGATAACACACACATTAAAATAGACAATCCACCAAACATAACAGACATGGAATACTTCTGGAGCAACATATGGCAAACCCGGTACAACGTAACAGGCAGGCACGGTGGATACAAGCAGAAACAGATACATACAAGATGATACCACAAATGCCTGAAGTGATAATTTTGCAACATGAAGTCATTCAAGCAATTAATTCTACTCACAATTGGAAAGCCCCTGGAAAAGATCAAATAGCAAATTTCTGGCTAAAGAAGTTCACCTCAACACATTCACATCTAACTAAATTATTTAACAGTTACATTGCAGACCCATACACATTCCCTGATACCCTTACACATGGAATAACTTATCTGAAACCTAAAGATCAAGCAGTCACAGCAAACCCAGCTAAATATCGCCCCATAACATGTCTACCAACAATATACAAAATATTAACTTCAGTCATTACACAGAAATTAATGACACATACAACACAGAACAAAATTAAAAATGAAGAACAAAAAGGCTGTTGCAAAGGAGCACGAGGATGTAAAGAGCAACTGATACTAGATGCAGAGGTGACATATCAAGCTAAAACTAAACAAAGGTCGCTACACTACGCATACATTGATTACCAAAAAACTTTTGATAGTGTACCCCACTCATTGTTACTACAAATATTGGAAATATATAAAGTAGATCCTAAATTGATACAGTTCCTAAACATAGTAATGAAAAACTGGAAAACCACACTTAATATACAAACAGCTTCAAATAATATCACATCACAGCCAGTACAGATTAAGCGTGGAATATACCAAGGAGGCTCATTAAGTCCTTTCTGCTTCTGCCTTGCTCTGAACCCACTATCCAACATGCTAAATGATACAAATTATGGATACAATATTACTGGAACATAACCACACAAAATCACACATTTGCTGTACATGGATGATCTAAAACTACTGGCAGCAACAAATCAACAACTCAACCAATTACTAAAGATAACAGAAGTATTCAGCAATGATATAAATATGGCTTTTGGAACAGACAAATGTAAGAAAAATAGCATAGTCAAGGGAAAACACACTAAACAAGAAGATTACATATTGGATAACCACAGCGACTACATAGAAGAGATGGAAAAAACATCTAGGATACAGACAAAAAATAGGAATAGGTAATACAAATATTAAAGAAGAACTAAAAGAAAAATATAGACAAAGACTAACAAAAATACTGAAAACATAATTGACAGCAAGAAACAGGACAAAAGCTGTAAATACTTATGCTATACCAATATTGACCTACTCATTTGGAGTAGTGAAATGGAATAACACAGACGTAAAAGCACTCAATATACTTACATGATCACAATGCCACAAATACAGATTAAACCACATACATTCATTCAGCAACAGAAAGATTCACATTAACAGAAAGGAAGGAGGAAGGGGATTTATTGACATAAAAACCTACATTATGGACAGGTAGACACTTTAAGAAAATTCTTTCTAGAACGAGCAGAAACTAGCAAAATACACAAAGCAATCACTCATATCAATACAACGGATACACCATTGCAATTTCATAACCAATTCTACAACCCCTTAGATCACATAACATCAACAGATACGAAGAAAGTAAATTGGAAAAAGAAAACACTACATGACAAGCACCTGTATCATCTAACACAGCCACACATCGATCAAGACGCATCCAACACATGGCTAAGAAAAGGCAATGTATACAGTGAGACGGAAGGATTCATGATTGCAATACGGGATCGAACAATTAACACCAGATGTGTCTAGACAAGACAGCCTAGACACAATGAGAGGAAGCCGAAAGGCACGCGCTTAAACTCACGCAGGCTGGCGTGAGGTCTGAAACAGGATACGTAATGAATGCTATTAAGAAAATTACGTAGCTTCTGGAATACTTAACTTTAATCCACATTTGTAGAACATCGCTCTTGATACATTAATAGAATTTCAATATCAATTGAATACTGCGCCTTGCTAGGTCGTAGCAAATGTAGCTGAAGGCTATGCTAACTATCGTCTCGGCAAATGATAGCGTAGTTGGCAGTGAACCATTGCTATGAACGTCGGCTGTACAACTGGGGCGAGTGCTAGTACGTCTCTCTAGACCTGCCGTGTTTTTTTTTTTTTTGTGGTTTTAGGGAGCACAACTTCAATGGTCATTAGCGCCCTGACTACGTTATGAATGCACCGCGAGGCACAAGTTTAAAACAACAACTAAAAGGGAAAACACGATAAAAGACAGACTGACAGGCATAGGATTAAAAAAACGCATCATCAAATGTCCTTAGAGAGGTTTGTCAAATTGATAAAACGAAGAACACGAGCAGCTGCTCGTGGGTCATCCGCTAAAATGGCATCTAAAGTACATGGCAGGTTAAGATCTAGACACAGTGTGTTATAATCCGGACACGACATTAAAATGTGGCGGACCGTCAGCAATTGCCCACATGGGCAGAACGGCGCCAGCGCAGCCGTCAGCAGATGGCGATGGCTGAACCGGCAGTGTCCAATGCGTAACCGGGCCAAAACGACCTCCCGCCGAGAAGGGCTGGAGGAGACGTCCAAGCCGCGGGAAGAGGTTTCAAGGCCCGAAGCTTGTTGTCTGTAAGTGCAGCCCAATCGGCATGCCACAGCGATAAAATGCGCCGACAAATGACCCTGCTACAATCTGATGAAGGGACACAACAAGAAGCTGTCCGAGGCTGGAGGACCGCAGCCTTGGCCGCGGCATCTGCAGCTTCGTTCCCAGGGATACCGACATGGCCAGGGACCCACATAAAGCTAACCGGAGAACCGACGTCCACCAGCTGCTGAAGAGAGCGTTGGATCCGGTGCACGAAAGGGTGAACCGGATACGGATCACTGAGGCTCTGGATGGCACTCAGGGAATCGGAGCAGATGACATAAGCAGAATGTCGGTGGCGGCAGACGTAAAGAACAACCTGGTAGAGGGCAAAGAGCTCAGCTGTGAAGACCGAACAATGGAGCCGGTATTTGAAACTTTGTGCCCCGACAATAAAAGAACACCCGGCCCCGTCATTGGTCTTTGAGCCATCTGTATAAATGAAGGTCATATTGATGAACTTCGAACGAAGCTCAACAAAACAGGAGTGGTAGACCGAACCGGGGGTGACCTCTTTTGGGAGCAAGCTGAGGTCAAGGTGAACGCGGACATGAGCCTGGAGCCAAGGTGGCGTGTGGCTCTCGCCCACTCGAAAGGTTGCAGGGAGTGAAAAATTAAGGTGTTGAAGGAGGCAACGAAAGCGAACTCCAGGGGGTAGCAGGGCTGAGACATACAACCCGTATTGACGGTCGAGAGAGTCGTCAAAAAAGGAACGATAAGACGGGTGTGGTCGGGCATTGACAGTAGCCGACAGGCATACCGACAAAGCAGTATATCGCGCCGGTAGGTGAGTGGCAATTCGCCAGCGTCAGCATGAAGACTCTCTACGGGACTAGTATAAAACGCTCCGATCGCGAGTCGTAAACCCCGATGTTGTATGGAGTTGAGGCGGCGTAAGATGGATGGCCATACAGAGGAGTATACGAAGCTCCCATAATCCAGCTTGGAGCGGACGATCGACCGATATAGACGAAGTAGGACGGTTCGATCCGCTCCCCACGACATACCACTGAGAACATGGAGGACTTTTAAAGAACGGGTACAACGGGCAGCCAAATATGACACATGTGGAGACCAGCTAAGTTTCCTGTCAAATGTAAGACCAAAAAATTTTGCTGTCTCCACGATTGGGAGAGCAACGGGACCGAGTCGTAAGGACGGTGGGAGAAACTCTCTGTAGCGCCAGAAGTTAATACAGACCGTCTTCTCGGCAGAAAAACGGAAGCCATTGGCGACACTCCAGGAGTAAAGACGGTCAAGAGAACGCTGAAGACAGCGCTCCAGGACACGTGTACGCTGCGCGCTGCAATGGATGGTAAAATCGTCCACGAAGAGGGAGCCTGATACATCAGCTGTGAGGCAATCCATTATTGGATTGATCGCGATGGCGAAGAGAGCGACGCTCAAAACTGAGACCTGTGGCACCCCATTCTCCTGGTGAAAGGTGTCTGACAGAACAGAACCCACACGTACCCTGAACTGTCGATCCGTTAAAAAGGAACGAATAAAAAGAGGGAGGCGACCGCGAAAACCCCATGTATGCATGGTGCGGAGAATGCCCGCCCTCCAACAGGTGTCGTAAGCCTTCTCCAAATCAAAGAACACAGCCGCGGTCGGGCGCTTCCGCAAGAAGTTATTCATAATGAAGGTCGACAAGGTAACCAGATGGTCGACAGCAGAGCGGCGCCTACCAAATCCACATTGTACATTGGTAAGTAGGCGTCGAGACTCGAGCAGCCAAACCAAACGAGAGTTAACCATTCGCTCCATCACTTTACAGACACAGCTGGTAAGCGAGATGGGTCGATAACTGGATGGCAAGTGCTTGTCCTTCCCCGGTTTAGGCATCGGGACAACAATAGACTCGCGCCAGCATGCGGGAACATGTCCCTCAGTCCAGATGCGATTTTAAGTACGAAGAAGAAAACCTTTACCCGCAGGAGAAAGGTTCTTCAGCATCTGAATATGAATAGAATCAGGCCCTGGAGCGGAGGACCGTGACCGGGCAAGTGCGTTTTCGAGTTCCCGCATGGTGAATGGGGCATTATAACTTTCACGATTCGAGGAGCGGAAGTTAGGTGGCCTATCCTCCTCTGCCTGTTTGCGGGGGAGGAAGGCAGGGTGGTAATGAGCGGAGCTCGAAACCTCGGCGAAAAAGCGGCCGAAGGCATTGGAGATCCTCCGGGGCCACAAGGATGTCATTCGCGACTATCAAGCCAGAAACTGGTGAGTGGACCTTAGTGCCAGATAGCCGTCGCAGGCTACCCCAGACAACAGAAGAAGGAGTAAAACTGTTGAAGGTGCTTGTGAAAGCAGCCCAGCTGGCTTTCTTGCTTTCTTTAATAATACGACGACACTGTGCACGTAATCGTTTATAAGTGATACAATTCGCCACTGTAGGGTGGCGTTTAAAGGTGCGTAAAGCACGTCGACGAGCACGTAAAGCGTCTCTACATGCTGCGGTCCACCAGAGGACCGGTACGCGACGTGGAGAAGAAGTAGGGTGAGGGATGGAATATTCAGCAGCAGTGAGAATGACTTCCGTGAGGTGGGCGACCTGACGATCGCAGCTTGCGAAGGTTTGATCCTGAAAGGTCGCCCTGGAAGAGAAGAGCCCCTAGTCTGCTTTGGAGATGTTCCAACTAGATGAGCACAGGGAGGGGGTATGCTGCAGGAGATGGATAACACACGGGAAGTGGTCGCTCGAATATGTATCAGAAAATGCATGCCACTCAAACTGGCGTGCAAGTTGGGGAGTACATATAGAGACGTCTAAATGGGAATAGGTGTGAGATGTGTCCGAAAGAAAAGTAGGGGCCCCAGTATTGAGGCAGACAAGATTGAGCTGGTTGAAAAGGTCTGCTAACAGGGAGCCCCTCGGGCAGGATGCTGGAGAGGCCCAAAGGGGATGGTGGGCATTGAAGTCTCCAGTTAACAAAAATGGTGCAGGTAGCTGAGCAATAAGTTGCATCATGTCTGCCCTGGTAACGGCAGATGACGATGGAGTGTAAACGGTACAAATGGAAAATGGAAAAGTGGGGAGAGTAATGCGGATGGCAACTGCCTGCAGGCTGGTGTGCAACGTGATGGGATCGTAGTAAATATCATCCCGGACCAGCAACATAACCCCTCCATGAGCCGGGATACCTACCACAGGGGGTAGGTCAAAACGCACAGAGGTGTAGTGTGCCAAGGCAATTTGATCGCATGGGCGTAGCTTCGTTTCCTGGAGGGCTACGACGAGCGGACGGTGCAAGCGGAGCAGCAACTTCAAGTCCTCTCGGTTGGAGCGAATGCTGCGAATATTCCAGTGAATAAGTGCCATCGTAAGAAGAAAAGGAAGATGAAAGAAGGGGTCACCTCGAAGGCCGCTGAGGGCCTGGCTTCGAGCGAGCACTGCCGCCGCTATCAGTAGGCGGACAGTCATCGTCCATTGGGTCTATAGGTTCATCGGCCATCTTGGGAAGATGGCCGGGAGGGGGAGCTTCCTCCGCCGGTGAACGGCCAGATGTTCGGCTACCAGAGGTGCGGCCAGGCGAAACGGACGACGGCCTGGGGCGGCAACCGCTGGGTGGCGCAGGAGAAGAAATACGCCGTGGCGGAGAAGGAGAACTGTGCTTCCTATGAGCCTTCTTGGAAGGACGTTTGGTGGAAGTACCGGTCGAAGGCTGGGAGGTCGAGGTACGTAGGAAGTCTGCACGGGACGGTTCCTTTTTGAAGGCCCGTGCATCTGACTTCTGGGTCTTCGTCTTAGCAGAAGCTGATGAAGGGGCTGGTGTCTGTGGGGTGATGGGAGGAAGAGGAGACGTCGACCGCGCGATCTTAGCACTGGCCGAACGGACGACCGTGGTGCTGAAGGTCAGATCGCATGTCTGGGTTGCCACTTCCCTGGTAGTCCAAGGAGAGGCGAGGACAGTACTGTATTTCCCCGCTGGGAGCAGCGTGGCCTTCCTACTAGCCAACAGCTTGCGTGCAGCCGAGGTGGACACTTTCTCTTTGATCCGAATTTCTTGGATACAGCGTTCTTCCTTATAGACAGGACAGTCGCGGGAGGATGCGGCATGGTCACCCTGACAGTTCACACAACGAGGAGACGGAGGTGGACAGTCACCCTCATGGGCATCCCTGCCACAAGTGACACATTTAGCCGCATTGGAACAAGACTGTCGAGTGTGATTGAAACGCTGACACTGGTAGCAGCGCGTAGGTGTCGGGACATAGGGGCGAACAGAAATAACCTCGTAGCCCGCCTTGATGCGCGATGGCAGCTTAACACTATCGAAGGTCAAGAAAAGTGTCCGGGTCGGTACAAGGTCATTGTTGACCTTTTTCATGACCCTATGGACAGCCGTCACGCCCTGCTCAGCGAGGAAAGATTGAATCTCCTCGTCAGTCAATCCGTCGAGGGAGCTAGTATAGACTACACCACGAGACGAATTCAAAGTTCGGTGAGCCTCCACCCGGACAGGGAACGTGTACAGGAGTGTGGCCCGAAGCAGTTTTTGTGCCTGAAAGGCGCTCTCAGTTTCTAGTAATAAGGTACCGTTACGCAACCTAGTACAAGATTTGACAGATCCGGCTATGGCATCTACGCCCTTCTGGATAATGAGAGGGTTTACAGAGGAAAAATCCTTTCCGTCCTCAGATCGAGAAACGACGAGGAACTGTGGGGCAGGCGGTAGTACTTTTGTCACTGGTAGCTGGTCATGTTTCCGTTTTTGGGCAGAAGTCGAGAGAGATGGAGTGAAATCCATTGCGGAGGAATCCCCCATGATTGCCAGCGTCTCCGATGGCGCGCTCCTTCCTTGTGGGGACCCTCTCAGAGGGCACTCCCGCCTTAGGTGAATGTTTACACCTCAGGTCACACCTCCCGAGAAACAGACGGAGGGACCAATCGGCATGGTCAGAAGGTATCAGCTCAGGCAATCACCCCTCCCCAGGCCTGGCCTTTACCAGGGGGTACGCGCGTTCCTTACATGTCTACCCAGGGCGGGGAATTACGCGTTACCCCGTCACCGGCTACGCGTGCGAATGCGTGGGTCGGCCTTCAGGCGCGCACAGGGAGGAAGGAAGAAGAGGAAAAAGAAGAGAGAGAAAGGGAGAGAGAGAGAGAGAGAGAGCGTGAGAGAGAGAGCGTGAGAGAGAGAGAGAGAGAGAGAGAGAGAGAGAGAGAGAGAGAGAGAGAGAGAGAGAGAGGGGGGGGGGGGGGGGGACTGTCTCAAACGCCGAGGCGGAGACCAGAAAAGGCAAGGAGAAGAAGGCAATGAGAAGGCAATGAGAAGAAGGCAATGAGAAGAAGGCAATGAGAAGAAGGCAATAAGATTTTGCAGGGGAAAGAGTAAGGAAGACAGTGAGGTGGAGAAGAGCAAAGAAAGGAACCAACCAAAGGAAGGAAGAAACGAGAAGTGAAAAAGCAAAATGACCGCAAATAGAGGTCGTGGAACCGTCCGTCTCTGGACGCAGGTGCTAACTACCCCCTTGAGGGGGAGGGACTCCTTTTAGTCGCCTCTTACGACAGGCAGGAATACCGCGGGCCTATTCTAATCCCCGGACCCGCAGGGGGGGACCTGCCGTGTCGTGGCGCTCGGTCTGCTATCACTGACAGTGGCGACACGCGGGTCCGACGTATACTAATGGACCGCGGCCGATTTAAAGGCTACCACCTAGCAAGTGTGGTGTCTGGCGGTGACACCACACCAGATATTACAGCAAGCATATTATTAAAGATCCCAATACCACAACAGATAAATTCAGACTTTGCAAACAACAAATAGAAACAGTAGATTACATCACAAGCGGATGTACAATACTAGCAAATACAGAATACCCCAGAAGACATGACAATATAGCAAAAATAATACATCAACAACTTGCCATACAACATAAACTAATAAAACAACACGTTCCCACATGCAAGTATACACCACAAAATGTACTGGAGAATGATGAATAGAAATTATACTGGAACAGAACCATTATAACAGATAAAACAACATAACAAACCTGACATCATACTCACCAATAAAAAGAAGAAATTAACACAACTAATCGAAATATCCATACCAAATACAACAAATAAACAGATGAAAACAGGAGAAAAAATTGAAAAATACATGCAACTGGCTGAGGAAGTCAAGGACGTGTGGCATCAGGATAAAGTTGACATTGTACCAATTATACTATCAACTACAGGAGTCATACCAAACAATATCCACCAGTACATCAACGCAATACAGCTACATCCAAACGTATATATACAACTACAGAAATCTGTAATTATTTATACATGTTCAATTACCCGAAAGTTCCTAAATGCAATGTGACATATACCCCACAGTTAAAAGGAAGTCACGCTTGATCAAGGTCCGCCTCACTTTCCGTTTTTAATCAACGTCTGAGAAAGGAAAGAAATAATAATAATAATAATAATAATAATAATAATAATAATAATGTGTATACCATAAAGAGCACATGAACAGTTCAGTAGCGACCTCTACGGCGAGTTCCCAATAAATGGTCTTTCGCCCTGACTTCCAGTAATGTAAGTTAATTTCTCGCCACAAAAGTGGAAAATAATCTCACCACTTGCCACGCGTTTTATTAATATTACGGGCGGCACACAAACTGTTTCTTCCGCGAAATCTAAGCGATCCAGGGCATTGCATAGTGCTCGCGGGTTCACTTCATATTTGTGCCAAAAACATAGCTTTTGTATCGGTGGGTTCAGACGTCACCTGAGACAGCCCCTAAGCCGGCGTTTGACTGACGCTGACCGTATGGTAGGTGGGTGCGAAGTGAAGTGAAGTGAAGTATAGTCACTGCTTCGCAGGTCGTGTTCCTATATGGGTGCAGCGGACAGCCGAAGGGAACACCTGCAGTCATCCGCTCTATTCCCAAATAGCAGCATCTAAATGGCCGCTTTCTCGGAAATGTACTATGTAATTACTCGGTTATGAATCAATTTAGAATGTTCGCAATTTTTGTATGACAGGCTTCTGTCACAAGAAAAATTATAGCTCGCCTACCTACAAACTTTTCCCCGTCTAGAATTTTTAGAACTGAACCTACAGTGTAACATGACCTCTGAACTACATCCTTATGAGCCCTTGTATTGACTGGTATTCGCATCAAAGTCTTGGAACTTGTTATATCTCTATTATTTAATGGGTTTCATCACGTGCTGTAATCAAAACTTTATCATTAATACAAACATATTTAATCTACTACAAGTAAGGACGCTTTTGTTCCAAATGTAGGTTTCAGCAAATTACTCGAAAACTATTAGAGATAGTTTAATGGGGCACATACCTTTCTTTATATCAAACAAACTTCATAAAAACTTTCATATTTCTAATATTTAGCGCCTTCAATTTTTCTTAAGAAATCCGATTTTGATCAAAATTCTGTTCTAAAGAATCAAACTTGTAACAGCTGATTTTGACATTTGCACATTATGACCAACTTTTGGCATTCTGGCTTTATATTTAACGCCACTTATTTTTTTTTTTCTTAAAGCGATGTATTTAGGGAAAGATATTCATCTGATCACTGAGATTTAACAGTTTAAACATTAATATACTGAAGCGTATGTTGACAAAGTTTGCAAAAGCTTTTGTAATTTTTAATTTCATTCTTAAATTATAGCGCAATACTTGTATGCTACGCACAGTCGCGTTATGATGGCGTGGCGTTAGTAGCGGTGAACTGGAGTAAGTCCCGGCACACTCGATCGCCTTTGTATCTCTCAAATGATACAGCGCTGGTTTTGCCACATTCTGAAAAATCGTGAAGAGCAGAACCGATTCGGCCATTACGAACGACGTCGTAGCGCGGAGCCTCTCCTCCTTGACACAAAATACTCCATCCCCACTATCCTAGAACACTCGATCAGTAGCATTGATGACGTTCGTGTCGTTCACACTCGATCGTCTGGTTATTGTATGGTGACATTTTGTGCCTGACGTTGTTTTAGTATTGATCTTATTCTTGATGCCTCACGAGAACATCAGCGATTAGTAGCTGCGGATAATGAACCAGAGTCCTAGGACTGAAGTATGCATAGCTCCAGGGCAGAAGCTGCCCTAAAATTGCAGCTTTGCACGAATACGACGGCCTGACGTACCGCCGGGCCAGGTTCAACGTTAGGCACGACATCACAGCACCCGACATGCGGTCCACCTGATGGAACAAAATGGGCAGCGATCTGGGAGGGATTCGGTACTACCCGAAACGGCGTGGGAAACAAGCACACACGTCTCTTTTAGCGACACCTACAAGCAGGGCTACGAATAGGACGCGTCTGCCTCCCCAGCGGGCGGCAAACCACCGCACCAGGGTGTCATCGTCTTCTGCTCTGAGCCGATGCAGTCTCCCCAGCAGCCGCGAGTCCGCTGTTCGATTCGGCAGATTCCTCTCCAGATTTCCTCGTCAGCAGCCGTCGCAGAAGACGCGGCAACGACTTGTGCGCTCAGTAATAAGTGTAATAATGTTGAATACTGTTTTACTGCGTCTAACGACGCACACACAGGTAGTCGGTCTGCATCCTGCCCAAAGAGTAGGGGTTTCCAGCGCGGAAGTAGGCGACCCCTACATCTATTTTGAGTTTCACTACGGTGGCTATATCCAGTCTCGCAGGTTGCTTTATTTAATCAGTGCTTAGTTTTGGGAACAACTTATGATATACATAAGTTTCACTAACTGTGTTCATGAACGTGAATAGTCGTTTACTATGTAAAAATAATTTCTTTTTTTACAATGAGGTTTAATGTCATTCAGGTCACAGCTGTATTTTTTCGCGCACTGATAGTAGCGATTTATGAATTTATTTCACTATCGTGTCTTTAATGTAGTGGAATTTTATAGTTGTTGAGAAATTTGAAGAGACGAATACTGTTGTTTTCTTTTGACAGTTGAATAGTTCAAATGTGTGTGAATTCCTAAGGGACCGAACTGCTGAGGTCATCGGTCCCTAGACTTACACACACTACTGAAACTAAACTATGATAACAACACACACACACACACACACACACACACACACACACACACACACACGCACGCCCGATGGAGGACACGAACCTGCGGCGGGAGGGGCCGCGCAATCCGCGACATGGCGCCTCAAACCGCGCGGCCACTCCGTCCGGCAAAAGTGTAATGTGCTTCGAAGAAAAGTATCACACCGACCTTAATCTAGTCTTTCCACTCTTTACTTAACAGTCGTATAGACGAAAATAGAAAATAAATGCGTAATAAACATGGGCTCTAAACCGCATACCATAAGAGCTATGGGCACTTGTTTGGAGGAAGCAAGGGAGAGGATGCTGTTATCCTTTGTCTACAACACATATGCACACGTGGATTAATACGGTTCTTTATTTACAAGAAGCTGCTACTTAACGTGAACAGAGTCCATGTTCGTGCTACAAGCTCATCAGTAATAGTCCTCCTGCAGACAATTGCGGTAACCTTGCTATTACACTAATCTGGTCGCTATGTACTATCGTAACCTGCGATGTGAACTGACAGACGCCAATTGGAATATGTTAAAAACTTCGAGGCAAAAGCAATAGTTGTGTCTTGTGCGCCAATTCTGTGCGAAAGGACAGCGTCGATTCCATAGGAAGAAGCATCGACTTGCAAAACTACTAAGCAAGGCATTTTTGAGTTTCTGAAATGCGTCGTCACAGTCTTTAGTCCACACAAAACGTAGATTTTTGCGACGCAAGCGATGCTATGGAGCCGCGATCTGAGCGGCATTCGGTATGAACCGAAAGTAGTATGTCATCTTGCCTAGTATTGACTGCAGTTCAGACATATTGCGAGGAACAGGCAGGTCACGGATTGCAAGCAAATGAGACTGGAGGGGGTGCATACCCTGACTTTATCACGTGACCTAAGTACTGTAGTTCAGTTTGAAAAAAGTCACACTTTTCGAGACGATACTCGATAGAGAGTACGCAAATTGGCAATGCTTTTCTCTGGTATACGCTTTGAGACAATATCGTCAAGGTAATTTGAACAAAATGGCTCTTTTGCAATCAGCTGTTCCAAGTAACGTCGAAAAATGGTGGGTGCATAAGCACCGCCGAAGGGCAAACGCATATACTTTAACAGTCCAAGTGTGTATTTACAACAAACGTTTTCTCTGATACTTCATCCAATGGTATCTGCAAGTAGGCATCACGCAAATCTATTTAAAAAAAGTAATGTCCTGCACCAAGCCTGTCCATGAGGTCCTCAGGGCAAGGTAACGGTTAAGTGGCATCTACTGTCTGTGGTTTGACTGTAGACTTAAAGTCGACACAAATGCGAATGCGACCAGAAGGCTTAGGCAACAAAACTAGAGGACTTCTCATTGACTAGTTCGAATGGGAGTAATTACACCATGATCGTGCAATCTTTCACTTCACCGGCTACTGTGTCTCTTAAAGCAATTGTAACGGGTCGTTCCTCGAAAAAGACTGTGCATTGTCTTTCAACGTAACATAAGCTACAAAATTCCTTCTGAAAATACTTCAGAAAATTCTTTAAGCAAGCTTAAGACACTGTCTTTTGGAGACAAAACAGTCACTGAAAGTACAGTGTCTTGGATGCTTAGCGCAAACAAATCAAAGGCATCTAATGCGAGTATGTTCGTAATATCTCTTGATTTCAACACAGGTAAAATTCACTGCTCTAGTGAGAGATTTGTAAGTGGCAGCAAACTACACTGTCCAAGCACTGGAATTTCCTGTCCGTTGTAAGGTTCTCGCTAGATTTAGAAAGGAGTGGTGAGCCTAACCGTTCGTACGTGGCACGATTGAGCAAAGCTACTGAGGCACCTGTGTAACAAAGTTCACACGACAACCAGCAATTCATAAGAGACAAATAGTTTGTTAGAACGTCGTTACAGAGTGTTAGGGGCGAGAACGAGGCACAACCTTAATCTTACTTTTGTCAGAACCTATTGTAGCTTTTGAAAACACAGCGTTCACTGCATGTGCACGAGCCTGTTTTTTCTCCGAGCGTGGAAAATTGGCGGCTTTCTGCTGTTGCAAACAAATTGCTTGGGCATGGCCTTTTTTCCACAGGTGTAACACGCTGCTTTACGTGATGGGCAATCCTGTCTTCTGTGTCGAGCAAACCATCTAGGGCATGACTTCACTAAATTTACAGGCCTATTTACGTGTCTATGTGGCTGTGTACGCAACTGTGTACACGCTCGTTGTTGTGGTTGTTTTGGTCTGTCGCGACCAAGGAACGACTCGAACCGAAAAATCTGGGCCTGGTCAAACTTACCGGCCGCTATGGAAACCGAATCATATTGCTCTAAGATTTGCAATACTTGGGGAAGTAATCGATCAAAGTACTTTAAGAGCTGTTCCTGTATTCTGCTATCTGGCACATTGAATGTTATTGCATCCCTTCTCATTAAATCACTGTAAAAGTTGCCACAACTACACTTAAATTTACACTTCCTAGCATGCCCGTTAATTCTGTGTAGCACTGGCGGTACGTCTGTATCGGCTTTTTCTGCAAGCGAAAGAACTGATATCTAGCTGCATCAACGTGGATTTGCTTGTCATAGTATATAGTTAATGCAGCGATTACCTGGTCATAGGCTAGTTCTCGCCGGCCGGTGTGACCGATCGGTTCTAGGCGCTTCAGTCTGAAACCGCCGACCGCTGCTGTTGCAGGTTCCAATCCTGCCTCGGGCATGGATGTGTATGATGTCCTTAGAACTACTTAAACCTAACTAACCTAAGTTCCAGGGGACTGATGACCTCAGATGTTAAGTCCTATAGTGCTCAGAGCTATTTGAGCTAGTTCTTAGGGGGACGCAGTAGGGAAACTTGAACACTGGGGACCCTGTAGTCGAATGGATGTATTGTAACTTTACAGAACATTGAACATGATGAACTTGACAGTGTGCTTGGAACTGAGTCAGGTATTCAATCTATTCGTCTGTTGGGCTGATTGGTTGGTCGATTGTGGTTGTGCGGCCGACACAGCTGGTGCAGCCAGTAGTAGTTTCACTATCGTCAGAGAGCGACTTGGTTCTGCAACTGAAAAACTTGTGTTAGATTCATCAAATTGGCCGTCTGCGACTGAGGCGCGGAGGCAGGGAGTGGAGGGGACGGGGTAACCATGGTTTACACAACTACGGTATATCAAAAAGGAAGCAAAGTATCTGAAAAGAGAAATTTGACTAGCTCTGCGGCTCTCATCCAGAAATACATGCAAGAACACAACAACAAATTAGCAATTAGAAAAATTTGAAAACGATCACCCCTGCAATCTGGAACACAAAAGACGCAAGAAAAACCTTCGGCCAAGTTGATTATCTTCGATCGCCACTGAATTATCCGATCCTAGTCGATAACGTGGAGCCTTGAGTCTTGTACCGCAAGGAAACAAGGGAAAGAATGTTATGGGTGGCTGATAACCTTTTCCTACAACGCAATTGCACAGGTGGATTAATAGGGTTTTTTATTTACTTGAAGCTGCTACTTAACTTGAACAGAGTCCATCAGTAAAAGTCATCTTGCAGGCAGTATCTGTAACCTTGCTATTACACTAATCTGGTCGCTATGTACAGTCGTAACCTGCGATGTGAACTGACAGACGCCAACTGTAGTGTGAGTTAGTGCCTCAGGCTCTCCGGTCAGCGGCGGCGGTCTAGATACATGTTGTCGAGAGGGTGCCGGTGGCGTGTTGCTTCTCGGTGTATCTCTGGTCTCTCTCGCGATAGACGCGCTCGATCCAGCGCCTACTGTCGACAGGTTACACCAGCACATTGTTCATAGGAGGGATGTGTTTCACAGAAGGAAAGATGAACAACCGCTCTTAGCTCTTAAGGTATGCATTTTAGAGCACATGCTTATTACACATTTTTGTCTTGTTTTGGTCCTCTGAAAGCTGCCTACCTACAATCTTAGCAGAACTGGTACACGTATTGCACTGTCAAAGGCATCAGAACAATTTTCGCTTATAACTTTGAACTCTATCGTTTCCAGACTGGTGACCATTACCACACATTGATACATATATCCCTGTCCATGATCCCTGAAAGTTTGTAACATCACATGGAACTTACGCAGTATTCTTGGAGACCATTCATCGAATATCAGAAGCGTTGAGTCATTGACGGGTATACACAAAAGAGGAATTCCTGTGACGAGCTAGAGTACAAAAAACACACACACACACACACACACACACACACACACACACACACACACACACCATGCACCTGTAGATCTATAATGTAAAGCTGGACATCGATAACGTATTGTACAACTGGTTGAACTACGTTAAATCTGTATAAACTCATGAGCCAAAACATTATGACCACTTGCTTAACAATGTATTGTTTCACCTTACGAGCACAATGTAGTAGATGTTCTGCGTGGTATGTATTCGACAAGTACTTCCTAAATTTTCGGAAGTGTGTGGCACCTGATGTCCATCCACAGGGGACGTAATTACCGTACATGACGGCCTGGTGTCTTGTAAGCGCGGTGCTGGCACCTCTAGCGTCCCAGGTACAGTCCATTGCGGAGAGATCAGGCGAATTTGGTGGCCAAGATTCGAAAGTGAGTCCACTATCGTAGTCTTCAAACACCTGTAGTACGATTCTGGCCTTGTGAAACGGACAGCCATCAATCTGGTTGATGCCGTCGCTGTCGGGGAAGACATCACTCCTGAACGGATGCAACTGTTACGAGTAATGTTGACGCAATCCACAACTGTCAAGGTGCCTTCGATTACTGTTACAGGTCCCACTGAAGCCCAGGTGAATGTCCTCCACGGTCAATACTGCCCCCACCGGCCTACGTCTGTGGCGCAGTGCATGTTTCGAAACAGCCGTTCGCCTGGTTAATGCAATATCCAGACATTTCCATTCATGCACGACCCAGCTCGATGACACAACCAACGTAATAGCAACTAATGACACTGTGGAGTCGTCGTGAGGACGTGAAAGATTCGTCGGCTGTGAAATCATAGTTCAACAATGTGCACTGAACGGTGTGCTCCGCAACACTTGTCTCTGCACCAGCATTGTACTCTGTCTCCATATCTCCCACAGATCGCCACTGATTCCTCGACATCCATTTTCCGTTATGAGGTGTGCGCGTCCAACACCCTGTCGGCTGCTAGCGGTTTCAAAGTACTTCAACCACTTTCCACAGATGTTCGTGACAGTAGAACACAGTCAACCATCTCCCAGGTACTACACCGCAACAATCTGCCCTTTACCAAAGTCGCATATGCATTTGCAGCTAATATCCTCGCTATAATGATTCCGCACTCGCATCTACCCATTTTATACAGGGTGTTACAAAAAGGTACGGCCAAACTTTCAGGAAACATTCCTCACACACAAAGAAAGAAAATATGTTATGTGGACATGTGTCCGGAAACGCTTAATTTCCACGTTAGAGCTCATTTTATTACTTTAAATCACATTAATCATGGAATGGAAACACACAGCAACAGAACGTACCAGCGTGACAGGAAATGTTCAAAATCACCTCCGTTAGCGAGGATACATGCATCCATCCTCCGTCGCATGGAATCCCTGATGCACTGATGCAGCCCTGGAGAATGGCGTATTGTATCACAGCCGTCCACAATACGAGCACGAAGAGTCTCTACATTTCGTACCTAGGTTGCGTAGACAAGAGCTTTCAAATGCCCCCATAAATGAAAGTCAAGAGGGATGAGGTCAGGAGAGCGTGGAGGCTATGGAATTGGTCCGCCTCTACCAATCCATCGCTCACCGAATCTGTTGTTGAGAAGCGTACGAACACTTCGACTGAAATGTGCAGGAGCTCCATCGTGCATGAACCACATGTGTCGTACTTGTAAAGGCACATGTTCTAGCAGCACAGGTAGAGTATCCCGTATGAAATCATGATAACGTGCTCCATTGAGTCGCATGTCAACACAAGCACCGAAGTCAACATTACCTTCCTTCAATTGGGCCAACTGGCGGTGAATCGAGGAAGTACAGTACATCCTGACGAAACTAAAATGAGCTCTAACATGGAAATGAAGCGTTTCCGGACACTTGTCCACATAACATCTTTTCTGTATTTGTGTGTGAGGAATGTTTCCTTATAGTTTGGCAGTACCTTTTTGTAACACCCTGTATACTTTCTGTACCGAGCCACGAGCTACCAGGCGACTTTGCAGTCGGCAGTGGTCATTAAGTTTTGGCTAATTGAGGTTGATCTCCAGCCGAAGTGTAACAGCGGGCCTTTCTCTGTTTAGCGTATGTTCTGGTGGACTCTAACGAATGCTACGACGTGTGGCTGGCCAACGGACGAGGGAACAGGTACTCCAGAAACCACACGACCCTGGACCCTGACAAGAGCGAATACTGGCAGTTCAGGTGAGTTCCGCGCCAGCTGATGCTTGCCCATCAGTGTGTGTGCGCCTTAGTAAAACGTTCACAGACGCCCGTTGGGCGGTTCATGCTGAAAGGCACTAAAATATTTGGATGTGATTGGCGAAGGGGCCACAGTTCCTGCCGTAATGCGCAAAGCAAGGGTTGCCGATAGCACACTTCAGGACTGCAGACAACCCGCATTACTTATGGCAGAAACCGTGGCTCCATTTCCATTATTAAAAGTATTCCGGTAGGTATGAGGTTTAGAGTAGTGAAACAAAGTCTGCCATCGCCGATTGTACGTTTACTTTACATTACAGCGGTAAAAACATCTACCATTAAAAAAAAAAGTAACTTTGTGTTCAAAGTTAGGATTTTGTGCACGAACTGACCTCTCGATTATGCCCATATGTGTTCAATGGGATTCATGTCGGGCTATCTGGGTGGCCAAACCATTCGCTCGAATTGTCCAAATGTTCTTGAGATCAATCGTGAACAGTTGTGGCTCGGTACCATAGAACATTGTAATCCGTAAAAATTTCATCGTTTTTCACTGCAAATGGCCTTCATGCAGACAAATATAACCACGTCCAGTCAATGGTCGTTTCTCTTGGACCAGAAGACCCAGTCCATTCCACACAAACATTGCCCACACCATTATGGAGGCACCACCAGCTTGCACATTGCTTTGTTGAAGACTTGCTTCCATGTCTTCGTCGGGTCTGGGCCACATCGAACCCTACCATCACCTCTTGCCAATTGAAAACGGGACATCTGACCAGGCCACAGTTTTCTGGTCGTCTAATGTCCAACTCGTATGGTCACGAGCCTTAGTGATGACTTAGTGTTAGCAAAGGCACTCACGTCGGTCGTCTGCTGCCATAGCCCATTAACGCGAAATTTCGCCGCACTGTCCGAACGGATATGTTCGTCTGTCGTCCCACATTGATTTCCGAGTTTATTTCATGCAGTGTGACTTGTTTGTCAGCACCGACAACTCTACGCAAACGCCGCTGATCTCTGTCAATGAGCGGAGGTCGTCGGCCACTGCGTTATCCGTGGTGAGAAGTAGTGCCTGAAATTTGGTGTTCTCGGCACACTCTTGACGCTGTGGACCTTAAATTATTGAATTTCCTAACTATTTCCGAAATGGAATGTCTCACGCGTCTAGCTCCAACGACAACATCGCGTTCAGAGTGTGTCACAATGCCCGTCGTGCGGTTTTAGTCAGGTGGAAACGTTTTCCCATGCATCATCTGATTACAAAGCTCCGCCAATGCGTTGTTCTTTTACACGTTTTTGTCATCTCAATGTATACGGTGCGGCAAATAAAATCGGCCTGGACTAGTGGATCCCATTTGTGACACCATTAACGGAGGGGAAAAAGACCTACAGATACTTCCATGAGGATAGAGGAACATCCACGCAGCCTACCGAACCTTTGAACGCATTTACACAATCTTCACGACTGGCAGAGTGGTTAGCAGAGGTCGCGGTCGTAGCTGGCCACCCAGGTCACCTGATCTGTCAGTGTACGATTACTTTGCGTGGGGAGCTCACACGTCTAAGGTGCGTCGCAACATCCCTCGTAGTCCAGAAGAACTGCAGCAGAACATTTCGGAAGAGACTGCAGAAATTGCAGCAATCCAGCATCGACCCGCCTTCAGCAACTTGTTGACAAGGGCCATGAATGGCGATCACTTTCACCATCTGCTGTAGTCAGGTGTGTACTATATTGCCTTTCCTCTGCTGTGTTCCTTTGTATCCTGGAACGCTGGGCCACTTTTATTTGCCCCACCATATATGGTGGTCCATTGACCGGGCAAAATATCTCACGAAATAAGCGTCAAACGAAAAAACTACAAAGAACGAAACTTGTCTAGCTTGAAGGGGGAAACCAGATGGCGCTATGATTGGCCCGCTAGATGGCGCTGCCGTAAGTCAAACGGATATCAACTGCGTTTTCTTAAATAGGAACCCCCATTTTTTATTACATATCCGTGTAGTACGTAAAGAAATATGAATGTTTTAGTTGGACCACTTTTTTCGCTTTGTGATAGATGGCGCTGTAATAGTCACAAACATATGGCTCACAATTTTAGACGAACAGTTGGTAACAGGTTTTTTTTTTTAATTAAAATACAGAACATAGGTACGTTTGAACATTTTATTTCGGTTGTTCCAATGTGATACATGTACCTTTGTGAAATTATCATTTCTGAGAACGCATGATGTTACAGCGTGATTACCTGTAAATACCACATCAATGCAATAAATGCTCAAAATGATGTCCCTCAACCTCAATGCATTTGGCAATAAATGTAACGACATTCCTCTCAACAGCAAGTAGTTCGCTTTCTGTAATGTTCGCACATGCATTGACAACGTGCTGACGCATGTTGTCAGGCGTTGTCGGTGGATCACGATAGCAAATATCCTTCAATTTTCCCCACAGAAAGAAATCTAGGGACGTCAGATACGGTGAACCTGCGGGCATTTTCGACGACCAATCCACCTGTCATGAAATATGCTATTCAATACGGCTTCAACCGCACTCTAGCTATGTGCCGGACATCCATCATGTTGAAAGTACATCGCCATTCTGTCATGCAGTGAAACATCTTTTAGTAACATCGGTAGAACATTACGTAGGAAATCAGCATACATTGCACCATTTAGAGTGCCATCGATAAAATGGGGGCCAATTATCCCCCCTCCCATAATGCCGCACCATACATTAACCCGCCAAGGTCGCTGATTTTTTTTTTTTTTTTTGTTTGTGGTTTTAGGGCGCAAAACTTCTATGGTCATTAGCGCCCAGCCCGTGACGTAGAAAACAGGAAAAAACGAAATTTAAAATCAGCAGCAATGGAAACAAAGTCAGAAAATTTGAGAAACTAAAGGCAGAAGGAATGCTTAAAAGTCCACTATAGAAAGGGGTTGGTTGTCCCGCAAAAAAAAGCTTCAAATGACTGACGTCATTTCGCTGTCTCTAATAAACTGGAGAACGCGGTCAGCTGAGCGCGTGTCATCTGCTAAAATCGACGATAGATCAGGCGATAGCTGTAGACGGGAGCGTAACGGATTAAAATAGGGGCATTCAATTAAAAGGTGTCTGACCGTCCACAGCTGAGAGCAGTGGGGACAGAGTGGGGGAGGATCACCGCTTAAAAGATGTCGATGACTAAAAAGACAGTGCCCTATCCGGAGTCGGGCTAAAATTACCTCCTCCCGACGACGCGTTCGGGAGGAAGAGGTCCAAGCGCAAGGAACGGCTTTCACTTCCCGCAATTTATTGTGGGGGAAGTGTTGACCAATGCGCATGCCATAAATGAGTAACTTGGCGACATAAACCGCTCCGTAGATCGGTAAACGGAAGAGACTGAAGACCTGGCCGAGGAAGAGAGACTGCAGCCTTGGCCGCTATATCGGCCGCCTCATTTCCACAGATACCAGCGTGTCCCGGGAGCCAGAGGAACGCCACTGACACGCCCCCCAGGTGGAGCAAGCGCAGACAGTCCTGAATCCGGTGGACCAGAGGGTGCACAGGGTAAAGAGCTTGGAGACTGAGGAGAGAGCTGAGAGAATCTGAGCAGATTACGTACTGTATCCGCTGATGGCGGCGGATGTAGTGGACAGCCTGGAGAACAGCGTAAAGCTCCGCAGTATAAACCGAACACTGGTCAGGAAGCCGAAAGTGATTTGGGGTGTCGCCAACAATATAGGCACTCCCTACACCTAACGATGTTTTCGAGCCATCGATGTAAATAAATGTGGCTTCCGTCATTTGTGCACATAGAGCAGCGAATGCCCGACGGTAAACAAGTGTAGGGGTACCATCCTTGGGAAATTGACATAGGTCTCTGAGCAAGTCGATCCGGGGACGGTGCCAAGGCGGTGCTGTACCCCAAGTTGTCAAGAAGGTTTTAGGAAAGCGGAAGGAAAGAGAATGGAGCAGTTGACGGAAGCGGACTCCCGGGGGTAGTAGGGAGGAGGAGCGGCCTGCATACCCTACATCAAAGGAGGCGTCGAAAAAAAGGTTATGGGCTGGATTAGCAGGCATGGAAGACAGATGGCTAGCATAACGACTCAGAAGGACTGCCCGCCGATTGGACAGCGGAGGTTCAGCAGTCTCAGCATAAAGGCTTTCCACAGGGCTGGTGTAAAAAGCTCCAGACACTAAACGTAATCCACGGTGGTGGATAGAGTCGAGACGCCGAAGAATAGACGGCCGAGCAGAGGAGTAGACTATGCTTCCATAATCCAATTTCGAGCGCACTAAGGCGCGATAGAGGCGGAGAAGGACCACCCGGTCCGCTCCCCAAGAGGTACCATTCAGAACACGGAGGGTGTTAAGGGAACGCAGACAGCGAGCCGAAAGATAGGAAACGTGGGAGGACCAGCACAGTTTTCTGTCAAACATAAGACCCAAGAATTTTGCGACGTCGGAAAACGGAAGGTTGACAGGACCTAGATGTAAGGAGGGCGGAAGAAACTCCTTACGTCGCCAAAAATTAACACAAACGGTCTTACTGGGTGAGAAACGGAAGCCGGTTTCGATGCTCCACGAGTGGAGGCGATCGAGACATCCTTGAAGACGTCTTTCGAGAAGGCTGGTCCGTTGAGAGCTGTAGTAGATCGCAAAATCGTCCACAAAGAGGGAGCCCGAGACATCAGGAAGGAGACAATCCATAATTGGATTAATGGCGATGGCAAACAGTACAACACTCAGCACGGAGCCCTGGGGTACCCCGTTTTCTTGGGAGAAAGTACGGGAGAGAGTAGTGTTCACCCGCACCCTAAATGTGCGCTCTGCCATAAATTCGCGAAGAAAAAGGGGCAGCCGGCCTCTAAAGCCCCAAGAGAACAGTGTGCGGAGGATGCCTGTCCTCCAACAGGTATCGTACGCTCTCTCCAGATCAAAAAAATATTGCTACCGTTTGGCGTTTCCGGAGAAAATTGTTCATGATATAAGTGGAGAGAGCAACGAGATGGTCAACAGCAGAACGATGCTTTCGGAATCCGCATTGGGCTGGTGTTAAAAGACGGCGGGACTCCAGCCACCAAGCTAAACGGTAATTCACCATACGCTCCAAAACCTTACAGACACTACTCGTGAGAGAAATGGGGCGATAGCTAGAGGGGAGATGTTTGTCCTTTCCAGGTTTCGGAACGGGAACGACAATAGCTTCCCGCCATCGCCTGGGAAAGGTACTGTCGGTCCAAATTCGATTATAAAGGCGAAGGAGGTAACGCAGGCTATGGGTTGATAAATGCAGCAACATTTGGACGTGGATACCATCCGGTCCTGGGGCGGAGGAGCGAGAAGAACAGAGTGCATGTTGGAGTTCGCGCATGGAGAAAACAGTATTGTAGCTTTCGCGATTTTGAGAGGAGAAAGCAAGATGTCGCACTTCCGCTGCACGTTTCTTCGGGAGAAACGCTGGCGGGTAATTTGAAGAGCTCGAAATCTCAGCAAAGTGCTGACCCAATGAGTTAGAAATTGCGACGGGGTCCACTAAGGTATCATGCGCGACAGTGAGCCCAGAGACCGGGGAGAAACTAGGCGCGCCTGAGAACCGTCGAAGCCGACTCCCAACTTCCGAGGAGGGAGTGAAGTTGTTGAATGAGCTAGTAAAGAATTTCCAGCTTGCCTTCTTGCTATCGCGGATGACGCGACGGCATCGCGCACGGAGCTGCTTATATCGGATACAGTTGGCCAAAGTTGGATGGTGACGGAAAATGCGAAGAGCACGTCGCCGCTCACGTATTGCGTCACGGCATGCCTCGTTCCACCAAGGAACTGGAGGGCGCCGGGGCAATTCGGAGGTGCGTGGTATTGAACGTTCCGCAGCTGTGAGAATAACGTCGGTAAAATGTGTGACCTCATCGTCGACGCTGGGAAAGCGACGGTCATCGAATGTCGCTAGAGACGAAAAAAGTGTCCAATCGGCTTGGGCAAACTTCCAGCGTCGCGAGCGCATATATGGCAGTTGGGGCTGCAGTCGAAGAACACATGGAAAGTGGTCACTCGAGTGTGTATCATCAAGGGCGAACCATTCGAAGCGCCGAGCTAGCGGAACAGTACCGACCGCAAGGTCCAAATGGGATAAATTTGCCGTGGAGGCAGACAAAAATGTGGGGACCCCAGTGTTGAGGCAGACTAGATCCGCTTGGTGGAAGACGTCTACCAATAGTGAGCCACGTGGACAAGGATGTGGAGATCCCCAAAGCGGGTGGTGGGCATTGAAGTCCCCAACCAGCAAATAGGGGGGTGGAAGCTGATCAAGAAGATGAAGGAGATCAGCTCGTGCCATTTTTGTAGACGATGGAATGTATACCGTACAAAGAGAGAATGTGTATCCAGAAAGGGAAAGACGGACGGCGACAGCTTGGAAGGAAGTGTTTAAGGGGATTGGGTGATAATGGAGAGTATCATGGAGCAGAATCACGAGTCCTCCATGGGCTGGAGTGCCTTCAACAGAGGGGAGGTCATATCGGACGGACTGAAAATGAGGGAGAACAAAGCGGTCATGGGGACGCAGCTTTGTTTCCTGAAGACAGAAGATGACCGGCGAGTAGGATCGTAAGAGGATCGACAATTCCTCCCGATTGGCGCGAATGCCGCGGATATTCCAGTGGATAATGGACATAGGGTGAACAGAAATGGAGGAACGTCACCAAGGGTGCTGTCAACTCAACGACTGCTCAGAGCTTGCGACCGACAGGATGGAATGGCATTCAGTCGAAGGCAGAAGATCCTGATCCATAGGTTGGTCAGGAGCAGCTCCTGCCACCAACGATCGGCCAGTTGACCGGCCACCAACAGTGCGCCTCGGCGACACAGAAGATGGCCGAGGGCGATTTCCGCCAGGTGGTGCTGTAGATGGGACACGCCTTGGCGGAGAAGGAGAGGAACTGTGTTTCTTCGTAGCCTTCTTGGAGGTATGTTTAGATGGAGGAGGAACCGATGGTTGTGAAGTTGCAGTACGTAAAAACTCTTCACGAGAATGCCCTTTTTTTGAAGACTTGGCGTCTGACTTTTGGGCTCTAGATTTAGCAGAACCCGACGAAGGGTGAGCCATAGAGTGGGCAGGCGAAAGAGGTAAGGTTGAACGGGCGATCTTTGCGCTGGCCGATCTGACGACCGTGGTACTAAATGTGAGGTCGCAAGTCTGCGTGGCCGCCTCCTTTGTTGGCCGAGGAGAAGCAAGGACAGCGCTGTATTTTCCTTTCTGAGGCACGGTGGGCTGTCGACTGGCGAGTAACTTTCGAGCAGCAAAGGTCGACACCTTTTCCTTCACTCTTATTTCCTGGATCAGCTTTTCGTCCTTGAAAACAGGGCAATCTCGAGAGGAAGCAGCGTGGTCACCCATACAGTTGATGCAGCGAGGGGATGGAGGTGGACAAGCACCCTCATGGGCATCCCTGCCACACGTAACACATTTGGCCGGATTGGAACAGGACTGGCTGGTGTGATTGAACCGCTGACATCGATAGCAACGCGTAGGGTTTGGGACATAAGGGCGAACGGAAATTATCTCATAGCCTGCTTTGATTTTTGATGGGAGTTGAACTTTGTCAAATGTCAAGAAGACAGTGCGGGTTGGAATGATGTTCGAGTCAACCCTTTTCATAACCCGATGAACAGCGGTGACGCCCTGGTCAGACAGGTAGTGCTGAATTTCTTCGTCAGACAATCCATCGAGGGAGCGTGTATAAACGACTCCACGTGAGGAATTTAAGGTACGGTGCGGTTCCACCCGGACAGGGAAGGTGTGGAGCAGAGAAGTACGCAGCAATTTTTGAGCCTGGAGGGCACTGTGTGTTTCTAACAACAGGGTGCCATTCCGTAATCTGGAACAAGACTTTACAGGACCCGCAATTGCGTCGACACCTTTCTGAATAATGAAAGGGTTGACCGTGGAAAAGTCGTGACCTTCGTCAGAACGAGAAACAACAAGGAACTGTGGCAACGATGGAAGAACCGTCTGTGGCTGAGACTCAGTGAACTTACGTTTGTGAGCAGACATAGTGGAAGGTGAGGAAACCATTGCGGAAGAATCCCCCATGATTACCGGCGTCTCCGATGGCGCGCTCCTCCCTTGTGGGGGCCCTCACCGAGGGCACACCCGCCTTAGGTGATTGTTCACACCTCAGGTCACACCTCCCGACAAACGGACGGAGGGACCAATCGGCACTTTCGGAAGGTATCAGCTCGGGTAATCACCCCTCCCTGGGCCTGGCCGTTACCAGGGGGTACGTACGTGTCCTACCTGTCTACCTGGGGCGGGGAATTACGCGTTACCCCGTCACCGGCTACGCATGGAAGTGCGTGGGTCGGCCTTCAGACACGCACAGGGAGGAAGAAAGAGACAGGGAAAGGAAAGAAGAGAGGTCTCAAACGCCGCAGCGGAGAATAGGGTAAAGAGAAGAGGTAAAGAGAAGAGGTAATGGAAAGAGAAGGACGAAGAAAGATGAAGACAAACAAGCAAGGAAGGCGAAGAGTGCGGTACATTTACAAGCGTCCGTCTCCGGACGTAGGCACAAACCATACTCCCAGAGGGGGAGAAAGGGAAGGAAAGAGCCAGAGGTGAGGGGGGGGGGGGGCGAAGATGGGGGATGGGGAAGGATATGGAAAGGGGGGTATGCAGCCCGGAAAAGAAGGAAGGCCACATTAGCTCGGGGTCCCGTGCTCGCTACACACGTATCCACAAAAGAGTTCTGGATCCCCTGGGGGGAAGGTCGCTGATGTTCCACTTGTCGCAGCCATCGTGGATTTTCAGTTGCCCAATAGTGCGTATTATGCCGGTTTACGTTACCGCTGTTGGTGAATGACGCTTCGTCGCTAAATAGAACGCGTGCAAAAAATCTGTCATCGTCCCGTAATTTCTCTTGTGCCCAGTGGCAAAACTGTACACGACGTTCAGAGTCGTCGCCAAGCAATTCCTGGTGCATAGAAATATGGTACGCGTGCAATCGATGTTGATGTAGCATTCTCAGCACCGACGTTTTTGAGATTCCCGATTCTCGCGCAGTTTGTCTGCTACTGATGTGCGGATTAGCCACGATAGCAGCTAAAACACCTACTCGGGCATCATCATCTTTTGCAGGTCGTGGATGACGTTTCGCATGTGGCTGAACACCTCCTGTTTCCTTAAATAACGTAACTATCTGGCAAACGGTCCGCACACTTGGATGATGTCGTCCAGGATACCGAGCAGCATACATAGGACACGCCCGTTGGGCATTTTGATCACAATAGCCATACATCAACACGATATCGACCCTTTCCGCAATTGGTAAACGGTCCATTTTAACACGGGTAATGTATCACGAAGCAAATACCGTCCGCACTGGCGGAATGTTACGTGGTACCACGTACTGATACGTTTGTGACTATTACAGCGCCATCTATCGCAAAGCGAAAAAAGTGGTCCAACTAAAACATTCATGTTTCTTTACGTACTGCACGAATATGTAATAAAAAATGGGGGTTCCTATTTTTAAAAAAACGCTGTTGATATCCGTTTGACCTATGGAGCGTCATCTAGCGGGCCAACCATAGCGTCATCTGGTTTCCACCTTCAAGCTTAGTTCTTTGTAGTTTTTTCGTTTGATGCTTATTTCGTGAGATATTTGTCCCAGTCACTATCAATGGACCACCGTATATATGTTGTTGTTGTGGTCTTCAGTCCTGAGACTGGTTTGATGCAGCTCTCCATGCTACTCTATCCTGTGCAAGCTTTTTCATCTCCCAGTACCTACTGCAACCTACATCCTTCTGAATCTGCTTAGTGTATTCATCTCTTGGTCTCCCTCTACGATTTTTACCCTCCATGCTGCACTCCAATACTAAGTTGGTGATCCCTTGATGCCTCAGAACATGTCCTACCAACCGATCCCTTCTTCTGGTCAAATTGTGCCACAAACTTCTCTTCTCCCCAATCCTATTCAATACTTCCTCATTAGTTATGTGATCTACCCATCTAATCTTCAGCATTCTTCTGTAGCACCACATTTCGAAAGCTTCTATTCTCTTCTTGTCCAAACTATTTATCGTCCATGTTTCACTTCCATACATGGCTACACTCCATACAAATACTTTCAGAAACGACTTCCTGACACTTGAATCAATACTGGATGTTAACAAATTTCTCTTCTTCAGAAACGCTTTCCTTGCCATTGCCAGCCTACATTTTATATCCTCTCTACTTCGACCATCATCAGTTATTTTGCTCCCCAAATAGCAAAACTCCTTTACTACTTTAAGTGCCTCATTTCCAAATCTAATTCCCTCAGCATCACCCGACTTAATTAGACTACATTCCATTATCCTTGTTTTGCTTTTGTTGATGTTCATCTTATATCCTCCTTTCAAGACACTGTCCATTCCATTCAACTGCTCTTCCAAGTCCTTTGCTGTCTCTGACAGAATCACAATGTCATCGGCGAACCTCAAAGTTTTTATTTCTTCTCCATGAATTTTAATACCTACTCCGAATTTTTCTGTTGTTTCCTTTACTGCTTGCTCAATATACAGATTGAACAACATCGGGGAGAGGCTACAACCCTGTCTTACTCCCTTCCCAACCACTGCTTCCCTTTCATGTCCCTCGACTCTTATAACTGCCATCTGGTTTCTGTACAAATTGTAAATAGCCTTTCGCTCCCTGTATTTTACCCCTGTCACCTACAGAATTTGAAAGAGAGTATTCCAGTCAACATTGTCAAAAGCTTTCTCTAAGTCTACAAATGCTAGAAAAGTAGGTTTGCCTTTCCTTAATCTTTCTTCTAAGATAAGTCGTAAGGTCAGTATTGCCTCACGTGTTCCAGTGTTTCTACGGAATCCAAACTGATCTTCCCCGAGGTTGGCTTCTACTAGTTTTTCCATTCGTCTGTAAAGAATTCGTGTTAGTATTTTGCAGCTGTGACTTATTAAACTGATAGTTCGGTAATTTTCACATCTGTCAACACCTGCTTTCTTTGGGATTGGAATTATTATATTCTTCTTGAAGTCTGAGGGTATTTCGCCTGTCTCATACATCTCGCTCATCAGATGGTAGAGTTTTGTCAGGACTGGCTCTCCCACGGCCGTCAGTAGTTCCAATGGAATATTGTCTACTCCGGGGGCCTTGTTTCGACTCAGGTCTTTCAGTGCTTTGTCAAACTCTTCACGCAGTATCATATCTCCCATTTCATCTTCATCTACATCCTCTTCCATTTCCATAATATTGTCCTCAAGTACATCGCCCTTGTATAGACCCTCTATATACTCCTTCCACCTTTCTGCTTTCCCTTCTTTGCTTAGAACTGGGTTTCCATCTGAGCTCTTGATATTCATACAAGTCGTTCTCTTATCTCCAAAGGTCTCTTTAATTTTCCTGTAGGCGGTATCTATCTTACCTCTAGTGAGATAGGCCTCTACATCCTTACATTTGTCCTCTAGCCATCCCTGCTTAGCCATTTTGCACTTCCTGTCGATCTCATTTTTGAGACGTTTGTATTCCTTTTTGCCTGTTTCACTTACTGCATTTTTATATTTTCTCCTTTCATCAATTAAATTCAATATTTCTTCTGTTACCCAAGGATTTCTACTAGCCCTCGTCTTTTTACCTACTTGGTCCTCTGCTGCCTTCACTACTTCATCCCTCAAAGCTACCCATTTTTCTTCTACTGTATTTCTTTCCCCCATTCCTGTCAATTGCTCCCTTATGCTCTCCCTGAATCTCTGTACAACCTCTGGTTCTTTTAGTTTATCCAGGTCCCATCTCCTTAAATTCCCACCTTTTTGCAGTTTCTTCAGTTTCAATCTACAGGTCATAACCAATAGATTGTGGTCAGAGTCCACATCTGCCCCTGGAAATGTCTTACAATTTAAAATCTGGTTCCTAAATCTCTGTCTTACCATTATATAATCTATCTGATACCTTTTAGTATCTCCAGGGTTCTTCCATGTATACAACCTTCTTTCATGATTCTTAAACCAAGTGTTAGTTATGATTATGTTGTGCTCTGTGCAAAATTCTACCAGGCGGCTTCCTCTTTCATTTCTGTCCCCCAATCCGTATTCACCTACTATGTTTCCTTCTCTCCCTTTTCCTACACTCGAATTCCAGTCACCCATGACTATTAAATTTTCGTCTCCCTTCACAATCTGAATAATTTCTTTTATTTCATCATACATTTCTTCAATTTCTTCGTCATCTGCAGAGCTAGTTGGCATATAAACTTGTACTACTGTAGTCGGTGTGGGCTTCGTATCTATCTTGGCCACAATAATGCGTTCACTATGCTGTTTGTAGTAGCTTACTCGCATTCCTATTTTCCTATTCATTATTAAACCTACTCCTGCATTACCCCTATTTGATTTTGTGTTTATAACCCTGTAGTCACCTGACCAGAAGTCTTGTTCCTCCTGCCACCGAACTTCACTAATTCCCACTATATCTAACTTCAACCTATCCATTTCCCTTTTTAAATTTTCTAACCTACCTGCCCGATTAAGGGATCTGACATTCCACGCTCCGATCCGTAGAACGCCAGTTTTCTTTCTCCTGATAACGACATCCTCTTGAGTAGTCCCCGCCCGGAGATCCGAATGGGGGACTATTTTACCTCCGGAATATTTTACCCAAGAGGACGCCATCATCATGTAATCATACAGTAAAGCTGCATGCCCTCGGGAAAAATTACGGCTGTAGTTTCCCCTTGCTTTCAGCCGTTCGCAGTACCAGCACAGCAAGGCCGTTTTGGTTATTGTTACAAGGCCAGATCAGTCAATCATCCAGACTGTTGCCCTTGCAACTACTGAAAAGGCTGCTGCCCCTCTTCAGGAACCACACGTTTGTCTGGCCTCTCAACAGATACCCCTCCGTTGTGGTTGCACCTACGGTACGGCTATCTGTATCGCTGAGGCACGCAAGCCTCCCCACCAACGGCAAGGTCCATGGTTCATGGGGGGGGACGTATATATATCGCTTGTATATCACCAGCCATTAAGGTGAAAGAGCCAGTCACATATCAGCATTTTACCTCCACTTGACAATAAATAGTTCGATTACGTGCCCTTCTTGGTGCAAGGCTCAACCGAACTCTAAAATTAAGTTCTTTCAGGTTTAAATTATCTATATTATTTACCAAAATACAATTGACACCACTACCGATCTAATACACATATTTACCTGCATTTGTCAGTGAGCATTGTTCGATTATTGTACCAGACTTGGTGCAAGACACAATGGTCACCACCATTAAATATTTCCGTGCCTAAAATATCTGAATTATTTGTCATAATACACTTGGTACTACTGTTGATCGATCTTTTAAGTTAAGCTACACTGTTTTATTATTTTATAGCACTTTGTGTAAGGCACATTGGACCCCCAAATTACATAATTCTATATCTACATTATGTGTAACATAACAAAACACACGTAGCTACTAATAACATGCTTGTCCGAGGAAGTGCACTCGGTGAAATATGACATGCTTGGAGATTTCACTAACGCCCATGCACATAAGTTAGCAAGTCAAATCATAACGTCACTTCTCGCTATAGTTCCTAAATTTCTAGCAGTCTCGACTCGTCTGAAAGGCTTACTAAGCATACCTAGACTAACCGTTAGATAAACAGTTCATGTTTTTCTCTTTTGGGCAGTAAGATTACGTCATCAGCAAAACATATCACTGATAACTGCTCCTTTACAATTACTATTCTTCCAGAATTTTCTTTCAGTTCATCGAAGTCAATCAAAATCTTCTTTAGTGTTTCTCGCTGCACAATACCTCATTTTCTAATAACGTTCTCTTCCAAAAAAAAAGAATTGGGAAAACCAATGGGAGTTTCAAATGTAATTCAGCTTCGCCTACCTACGGGTTGTATGCAACCCAGAATGCCTTCAAAAACCATGTGTGAGATGTTCATATTCTTTCGCTCGCTAGGTGCCTTCTATTAGTGCTTCAGAAAAAAATGAACAGGACCATGTTGTAGGCAGTTTAAAATAGTTAAATTTTGTGTTGATTTAAATTTTCGCTAGAGGCTTTAGTTTTCGAATTATTCAAGAAAAATATACAAAGTGACATTCAAACGAGTTTTTCTTGAATACCTCGTGACCCCCAGCGGAAACGAGACAAAGTGATCTTCAAACGCGTTTTTCTGAGACTTCGAAAATCGTTGCCCCAGCGGAAACATATTCCATTAAAATTTAACTACATTAAATTTCCTACAAACATCTCCTGCTCATTTTGTCTGCAGGACTAATAGTTTACGCATAGCGAGCGAGAGAATATGAAAAGCTTACGTGTTTTTGAAGGCGTTGCTATTCGTATAAAACCCATAGGTACGGACAGCTGAATCATTCCGTATGCACGGAGCAACTACAGCTAAATGGTACAAATGGCGAGGGGACGGGGAAGGATAGACACATCAGACACCAAAGGTAAAGTCTCGTTGATGCAGCCACCTCTGACCCACGCCATTTGGCTGCAGCTGCTACATTCGTTCCACTTACAAGATGTTTTATAAGAATCTGTTAAGGAAATTTCGTTTGCGGTTAAATAAATTTTCTTCTCTATATCATGTTACTCAACGTAACTTTCTGTTAAATTTCTTTTAGCATTTTTTCATTAGGTTTCCTTTTAGTCCACAATGATTTTATGGCTTTGCTCCAATTTGTGAGGCAGCGGTTGAGCAGTGTAGCATGCCCCTGAGATGCTACAGATCCTGTGCCCAGTGACCTAGAGAGATGGGAAGCTCCCCGTCAAATCATGGGAATTTAAAGGAAACAAAATTGCGCAACAGATAACAGATTATTAAACGAAAATTAGCAGGTTTGGCCCAATTAAACATGAAAATATGAGTATCACACCTCATACCGACATATTGATAATGTCATACATCAAATTATAATAGAAAATTAATGGTCACTACAACAACCTGGTTTGTTCTCCAAAGACGTCAAAATTGTTTTATCCACTGAATGACGTGCACAGACAATTAGTTATTGGACAAGGGGTTTTACAAACGTACTATAGATTTGACACAGCTGGGCGGACACATGAAAGAATGATATAAAACTGTGTTGCGAATATGGCCAATGATTGCAAAAACGTTAATGAGTTAAAGAGAGGTCCCGAAAAAGCAATAACAAACACCAGCACTCTCACCTAAGTGCCTGATGGGTGCAACTAGGTGGCTGTGAAAATTAGATCAGCAAAACGAAACTCTGATGCAAGTTAACTGGCTTTCCACTTGCCTCATCTCGAAGAGTGCAAAGATGGTCCTTGCTTACCACTCTTAAGATGTGTGAGGGCAGAAGGTAGCTGCAGTAGTGGCCAATAATTCTAAGATCAACATGGCCTATGTGTGCTGCTCTGACTCAAAGACACTTCACACTCAAGCTCTCTGCAATGGCCCAAAGCAGATGATCTTTACGGCATTCTCTGGAGCTTTGCTCTCTTAGTTTCCTATATGAGATTCGCTGATTCGGATTGCGTCTGAAACCCACTGGCCAATTACAGCGGACCTTGAGGGTTACTTATTTATCTACAGGTCAAGTTCGGTGGGACCACATTGAGGAGCAAATCTCTAAGGTCATGGAACGTGTCAGTACATGAAATTACAAAATAAAAGCAATAACAGATAAAAATAAATGTTTGTGAACCTGAAAAAAAGTCAGTCCACAGGTTTTAGCAAACGCAACCAACAATGCAACAAGAATCAGTTTAATTATTTAAAGTAACTCCTCGACAGAATAGAAGGAGTGACCCATGAGGAAACTCTTCAGTTTCGATTTGAAAGCGTGTGGATCACTGCTAAGATTTTTGAATTGGAGTGGTAGCTTACTGAAAATGGATGCAGCAGTATACTGCACACCTTTCTGCACAAGAGTTAAGGAGGTCCGATCCAAAGGCAGGTTTGATTCCTGCCGAGTATTAACTGAGTGAAAGCTGCTTATTCTTCGGAATAAGCTAATATTGTTAACGAGAGGCCTATGTCAAAATACCCAGACTCGTGAACAGGGATCGACAAGAGGTTCGTGAACTTGCACCACTTATTGGCCGAACCACCCGTTTCTGAGCCGAAATATCTTTTTAGAATGGGAAGAGTTACCCCAAAATACTATACCATATGACATAAGCGAATGAAAATATGCAAAGAACACTAATTTTGGTGTCAACGATCACTCTCTTCAGACACAGTTCGAATAGTAAAAATGGCAGCATTAAGCTTCGAACAAGATCCTGAATGTGGGCTTTCCACGACAGCTTACTATCTATTTGAACACCTAGAAATTTGAACTGTTCAGTTTCACTAATCATATGCCCATCCTGTGAAATTAAAAGGTCAGGTTTTGTTGAATTGTGTGTTATAAACTGTAAAAACTTAGTCTGTGATTTAGCGTTAGTTTATTTTCCACAAGCCATGAACTGCACTATTTGAAACCGAGCCAATGTTGCACGCAACATCCTTTACTACCAAGTTAGTCTCATCAGCAAACAGATATATTTTAGAGCTACCCGTAATACTAGAGAGCGTATCATTCATATAAATAAGGAACAGGTGTGGCCCCAACACTGATCCCTGGCCACCCCCGCACTTGACTGTACCCCGTTCAGACTCCACATCACAGCCATTCCCAACTTTGTGAATAATGACCTTTTGCTTTCTGTTGCTAAAGTAAGAGCTGAACCAATTGTGAGCTACTCCTCGTATTCCGTAATGGTCCAACATCTGGAGCAATATTTTGTGATCAACACAATCAAATGCCTTAGCTAAATCGAAAAAATATGCCAAGCGTTCGAAACCTTTTGTTGAACCCATCCAGTACCTCACAGAGAAAAGAAAATATAGCACTTTCAGTTGTTAGACGACTTCTAAAGCCAAACTGTATATTTGATAGCAAATCGTGTGATATAAAATGGTCAATTCTCCTTACATACACAACCTTTTCAATAACTTTTCCAAACACTGATGGCATAGAAATAGGTCTAAAATGGTCTACATTATCCCTTTCTCCCTTTTTATTAAGCGGATTTTCTACTGAATCCTTTCATCGTTCAGAAAACCGGCCATTCCTAAAGGAAAAATTAAAAAAAGAGGTCAAATGGCTCTGAGCACTATGGGACTTAACTTCTAAGGCCATCAGTCCCCTAGAACTACTTAAACCTAACTAACGTAAGGACATCACACACATCCATGCCCGAGGTAGGATTCGAACCTGCGACCGTAGCGGTCGCGCGGTTCCAGACTGCAGTGCCTAGAACCGCTCGGCCACCCCGGTCGGCGAAAAGTTACAAATACGGCTAAATACAGGGCTAACATGTGCAGCACAGGTCTTTAATATGCTGCTAGGCACTCAATCATAACCACGAGAGTCCTTAATCATCAGTGATTTAATTATTGACCCAGTCTCCCCCTTGTCTTTATCACAGAGGAGTATTTCAGACATCATTCTCGGAAAGGCATTCGGCAAGAAAGTCATAGGATTCGTTGTAGAAACTAAATTTTTATTTAATTTACTAGCAATGCTCAGAAAATGATAGTTAAATACTGTACATATATCTGATTTATCAGTAACAGAAATATTTTTACTGCGAACTGACTTTATATCGCCGACCTTGTGCTGCTGACCAGACACTTCCTTCACAACTGACCATATGGCTTTAATTTTATCCCGTGAAGTAGCTATTCCATTTGCGTACCACATACTCTTTGCCTTCCTAATAACATTTTAAGCACCTTACAATACTGTTTGTAACAGGCTACTGTAGCTTGATTGTGACTACTTCTAGCATTTTGATATAATTCCCGCCTTGTTCTACAAGATATTCTAATCCCACTAGTCAGCCACCCAGGTTGCCTATTACTGCTAGTGCCCCTTTGAGAACGTTGTAATGGAAAGCAACTCTCAAAGAGCATGAGAAATGTTTTAAGGAAAGCATTATATTTGTCATCTATGTTATCAGCACTATAAACATCTTGCCACTCTTGTTGCTTGACAAGGTTTAGAACACTATTGCTGTTGGATTAACTTTCCTACATAGTTCGTAATTATATATGACATTTGTTTGAGTACAAAAGCCTTTTAGTGTTAAAATTTGGGCATCATGGTTTGAAAGGCCATTCACCCTTTTACTAACAGAATGCCCATCTAGTAATGAAGACTGAATAAAAATATGGAAATACGGAAGCGTCCGATCCCGCCCGTCTGCTTTGACCCATGACGTCACAAATATGGCGGAGACGAAAACAAACACACACACTTTCCACAAGAAGCCTAATGACACTAACGGGACAAGCGCAGGAAATAGGATGTTTTGCGTGGGGGGCAAACTAAGTATAAACAAATTTAGACGCCTTGCGTAGCTACAACGTGTAAGTGAAGACAGCCATGCATGAATACCCACCCACCTCCCCAGGGGTCGTGACGCCTGCAACCCATAGAAGATAAAGATGCTTCAGTAGCTGATTAGTGTTTTTTGTCTTTTAAAAAAAAATCTCACGAGATAGAACGAACAGATCAGAAAAGTAAATAAAGTAAGATAAAACAGAACTGGAGACAGCCACACACAAACCAAACTCCGCGCCGTCATGACGTCACACACGACAACACCCTTACGTCACGGGTCAAAGCCGACGCGTGGGATCGGACGCTTCTGTCGACCCAAAAATATAATCTATCGCTGTACTGCCGCTCCCCTGCACCCTCGTTGGAAAAAAGCACATTCTGCATCAGATCATATGAATTTATGAGATCTACCAGCATCCTTTTTCTTGTTACATCATATACAAAATTTATATTGAAGTCACCTCATGTAACTAATTTCTAGTACGTCCTACAAAGTGAATCAAGAACCCTCTCTAGCTTGAGCAGAAATACTCTGAAGTCAGAGTTAGGAGACCTATAAACAACAACAATTAGGAGTTTAGTTTCACTAAATTCAACTGCCCCTGCACAACATTCAAATATACGTTCAATGCAGTGCCATGATATGTCTATGGAGTCAGACGGAATACTGCTTTTTATGTACATAGCCACTCCCCCATCCCGCAAGGAACTACTTGAAAGACTGTATCCTGGTAAAGGAAGGCTCTGAATTGTCAAATTATTTAAGTGGTACTGTGATATACCAATAGTTTCAGAGTCACTATCTACAAGCAGTTCACTAACTTTATCCCTAATACCTCATTTGGATGAAATATTCTAATTCCTTCTCTACTTGGAAACATTAGATCCTCAAAAGGTGAGCACTTAGAGGGACTTCCTTTAAGCAGGCATACTTATCAGTGACTTCAGTCTGAAAAAGGTGCAGCTCTAACGCCAACTACAACAGGAATTTTTCCATGACTGATCCCACCACCCATTACACTGTCACCTATAAGCTTTGTCAGCCTCCCCTTCCCATACCTATTGAGGTGTAGGCCATGCCTAGTGAATCCCCATCTACTGATGGACCCAACTGGCACCATTGGGATGTGACCCATGCCCTCTGCCATCAGCACCCTCCCCAGCCCAATGTTAAAGTGCCTCACAGCTGCATTAAGATGAGGCCGGTAATTACGCTGAAACGCATGAAATGCACATTCGTGCCACCAGTTTCAGTAGCTATCTTTACCAGGTCACCAGCTACATCATAATCCCCGTCCCTATCAGGACTGTTCCCTGCTCCACTCACTATCACTATCTCATCCTCCTCCATAAAATTCCTACATAACTCCCCTTTGCTGTCAGTCACTTGAGCAAACCCTGCACTTGGCTGCACAATGCTGGTGACCTGGTACTCACTCCTCAACAGTTCCCGAAACTGCTGGCCCACACCTCGACCGCGCCAAGTACCTAGTAGCAGAACCTACTTTCTGTTACACTTTGCAATAACCTAGGCCTCCTAACTGCTGAGTACTGCTGCATGTTCCCTAGATCTATAGCTACACGAGGCTCCTCTCCACTCAACTCAGACAGTTGGTCATATCTATTGCATATACGCAAAGTAAAACTGTGAATACCTCCTCTTTCTAGCTGCCTTCTTGCCAACTGCCATTTCTCATTTCCCACCACCCCTCACCCTCCTCAACCTATCTAGTTCCTCCTTTGCGCGTTGTAACTGCACCTGAAGGGCACAGATCTTACAGTCCTGCACCTCTATGAAGTTATTTCCACTACAGATTCTGCATTCCCTGTCTTCCCACTGCTTTCCCCCCAGTGAAAATACTTTGAACAAATCCCATGCCGTAACCCACTACTCACAAACCTACGACAGAGCCCACACTTGTCACTCATGTTAAAATTTTACAGTTACTGAAAAAAACTATACGTCTACGTTACCAAAGTTCAGTTACATCAGTAGAACTATTTATAGAATTAACAATAGCGGTCTCGAAATTCTCTGTCTACTAAGAAAGCAGCTACTTTTATTAATACTACTACACCACAACTACTACCAACGAAACTTCAAAAAAAATTCGAACGGTCACTGGAACACTCAATGAAGTTAAAACACTGAATGAGAATTTTACTGAAATATTTCACTATAAACAATAAGAAACGCCAGCTGAAAACTAAAGCACGAAATTTACTAACCGACTTCAACGCCCAGAAAACTCTAAAAAATACGGCGAGCGAACGTTTCCAGAAATTTATTAAATCGTTATTTCGCCACAACACGAAACACCGCTTAAAACTATTAAATTTAATAACTGTATAACAGTGCAGAAATAAGTTTGTCAGTACTTAGCTTTATAACCTCTATAGCTGCAGTGTACGCCGCAAAATGTAAACACGCTACTGAGGCGTGATGTTTAGACGAACGTCGTAAGCACACTCACGAATAACAGACCACTCGAGTCAATAACACAGGAAGGAAGACTGAGATTAATGAAAATCCACTAATAAGTTACTTTCACAGCTAATATTAACACAAATAAACTTTAAAATAAGTAACAGAATACTGAAACTTTATAAAATATTGACGACCAATTTCAACAGCTATACAGCACACGTGAAGTCACACCGAAGACGTTCTGAGCAAAGTTTAAACAGGCTTAACAATTTCCTACTTTTACGATGTTTGTCGTCGTTAACCAATTACGCCCAGTGCAAAGATGTCCATGTACACATACGCTCCCCCACTATCGAAATAATTACTGTGAGCCACCCAGAGAACCCTTCCTTAAATCTGAACAAACATTCCAGCTTGCTCATCTGGGCTTAACAACTGCTCCCACACTTCGTAGGCTCGTATTCTCTCTTGTCTTTCTGATTTTTATCTCTGCTGAAAAGGACTCCTTTCATTTGATGCACAATGACGGATTATGTCACACAAGTTCTCCTCTCTCCACACTCTTACTGGGCTGGAGCGGCAGACCGTTCTGCCCTGTGTTATACATGCTGGAGACTGGCTTCCAGCAGCTTACATCTTTATGACTAGTGCCATTCCGCCAAGCGAATTTTCGATTTCGCCAGCCAGCTGAAAGTCCCAAGGCTGTTGTAATTACAAGACTCCTTCGCCGTAACAAGAGGAAAAGAGATAATAATTAGAAACGCAATCACTGTCAGCTGTTATTGTTGCTTGCGGTTTTTGTGCAACGTTAGGGATTTGACTTGATTTACAAGTCAGATATACACAATGGATTAATAAATGATTACATGACAGTTTTTTTGAAAAATCTGCCACATAACAATGTCCACGTCTCTCACAATGTGTTTCCGCACTTCTTTTTTAACTATGTGTAATTTCATGTAGAATGTGTCTTCCAATCAGTAACATGTGGTGACCCATTGGGTGCCAAAGACCGTGAGTCGCACATTACATGAAATCGCTCACAGTAAAAAAACACTGGGAAAAGACATTGACAGGTGAAGATGATGTGATGAAAGTTCACAATTGGTACAACGTTTGACTAGTAATTCAAAGCGTGTTCAGGCCCACATGGACGTCATTGCTTCTCATGAACTTTCATCACATGAGTTGCATTGACGTCCATGTGGCCTGAACACGCTTTGAATTACTAGTCAAACGTTATACCAATTGTCATTCTAATATAGGAACCATGAACGCCAGCTAACTGCACATCCAAAACCATAAACCGGACAAATTGTGGCTTTCGCTCTAATCACTAATTAATGCAGACAGTAAAGATAGTTAAAAGAGACAGAGAACCTAAAAAACATTTATTAGCTCCACACTGTATCTCCATGTGCTTCGAGTGAAGTGACTAGAACAGGGTAGTCAAATTTTTTTATCCTCAGCCCATTTTTGTATCCCTGTTAGTAGTGAAATTTTGTAACCGCCTGTTCGTTCGACAGTAATGGTAACTTATAAAATAGCGAAAAAAACTTTACTTTTGTAAAAGCCGGCCGGGGTGCCCGAGTGGTTCTAGGCGCTACAGTCTGGAACTGCGCGACCGTTACCGTCGCAGGTTCGAATCCTGCCTCGGGCATGGATGTGTGCGATGTCCTTAGGTTAGTTAGGTTTAAGTAGTTCTAAGTTCTAGGGGACTGATGACCTCAGAAGTTAAGTCCCATAGTGCCCAGAGCCATTTGAACCATTTTTTGTAAAATTTGTGAAGCAGAGATACAGCAAGTTAAAGCATATAATAATTATGTTCCAAATACTTTACGCCAAAATTTAACTAAAACCTAATGAAAATGTTTTTAAATCCCCTACCACCTACTGCCCACCATGAAAGCTGGAACGGCCACTAGTGGGCGGTAAGAACCAGCTTGACTACCACTGAACTAGAATAAGACTCCAATGACTGAGAGTTCGTCTCGCGAAAAAATAGTATATTTACGGCCTCCTATTACGCGAAAAGCAGGCTACAGAACACCTACAACATACGTTGAGGTGAGGATTTTTGCTACCAACTCAAGAGCTCGCTGAGCGACCCTTCTGATGCATCCAGATTAGTTTTTCTCCCTCCCGCCATCAACAGCCAAGTGACTCCTGTTCACATGAGGACTTTTAGCTCAGTCACATTCCCTAATCAACCTCACTTAAGAAACAAAGCAACACACCCATGGACTGGGCCGAAAGACTGCTTCATGTGTATCGACAGTATAAAGATAGCTCTGCTTCAACAGACATATCGTATACTAAAGCAGTAAGAGGAGTGTGATGAAAGTTTATTCTCGTATATACACACACCTTTCATTCTTCATATAGAGTGGAAAAACACACAAGCACACTCACACTGAATCTGCAATAAACGTATGTTTTTATAGTAAGAAGTTACTGTTTATCATGCATTGTTCTTTATACATACTCTTTTACAATTTATCTTGGGTTGCATGTTAACGCAGGTGGTGACACGTAACTTTGTATGTACCAACGTTGGTATTACAACTTAAATCTTTTCATTTTACAGTGTCATTGTTCGTTTGTTAGTCTTGCTTAGACTGGTTTTTCACTTCTATAGATCTAAAGATGAATTCAGATTATTATCGAAATATTGGATGACTAACAACTGATTGCTGCCTGTACAAATAAATAAAGGAGATCAGCTTAAATATGGGACGGGATTAATGGAGGAGGAGGGTGAGATTATTGATAAACGTCCCATCGACAGCGAGGTCATTAAAGAACTCGGATTAGGGAAGGCTGGAGAAAAGAAGCAGCCGTACCCTTTCGAAGGAACCATCCTGGCATTAGCATTAGCCTTAAACAATTTAAGGAAATCACGAAAAACCTACATTAGAATGTTTGGACGCTTGTTTGAACCGTCGTCCTCCAGAATGGGAGTGCAGTGTGACGAAATTGACTCACTAATAGGGAAGCAACTATATGATGTTTGGTACCGTTCTGCTCATAGTGAGAAGGGAGGAGAGCAGGGAAGAGGTGATACCATGGTGTACATGTTACAACATTCCACATATTTATTTGTATACAGGGTGTTACAAAAAGGTACGGCCAAACTTTCAGGAAACATTCCTCACACACAAATAAAGAAAAGATGTTATGTGGAAATGTGTCCGGAAACGATTACTTTCCATGTTAGAGTTCATTTTAGTTTCGTCAGTATGTACTGTACTTCCTCGATTCACCGCCAGTTGGCCCAATTGATACTCTACCTGTGCTGCTAGAACATGTGCCTTTACAAGTACGACACAACATGTGGTTCATGCACGATGGAGCTCCTGCACATTTCAGTCGACGTGTTCTTACGCTTCTCAACAACAGATTCGGTGACCGATGGATTGGTAGAGGCGGACCACTTCCATGGCCTCCAAGCTCTCCTGACCTCAACCATCTTGACTTTCATTTATGGGGGCATTTGAAAGTTCTTGTCTACGCAACCCCGGTACCACATGTAGAGACTCTTCGTGCTCGTATTGTGGACGGCTGTGATACAATACGCCATTCTCCAGGGCTGCATCAGCGCATCAGGGATTCCCTGCGACGGAGTGTGGATGCATGTATCCTCGCTAACGGAGGACATTTTGAACCTTTCCTGTAACAAATTGTTTGAAGTCACGCTGGTACGTTCTGTTGCTGTGTGTTTCCATTCCATGATTAATGTGATTTGAAGAGAAGTAATAAAATGAGCTCTAACATGGAAAGTAAGCGTTTCCGGACACATGTCCACATAACATATTTTCTTTCTATGTGTGTGAGGAATGTTTCCTGAAAGTTTGGCCGTACCTTTTTGTAACACCCTGTATATTTAAAAGTAATAGTATCGTGCATGCTAAAATATATAGGAGCATAAGATTTGCTACTTGCAGAACATATAACTCATTGATTGTACATCAAGCAAATTGATATTGTTGCGTTTAGGAATCCTGCATACTCAGTTCGCTAGATAAACAATCAAACAACTCGTAATACTGAATTTTTTTCTAGACACGTACAAATACGTAACTTTGATCTGAAAATTCTTGTAGCCCTGTATACATGATCACCCATAAGTATAATTACAGGTGTCGCAAGCAGAGGGCGACAGGCAAAATAATCAAATGATTCAAATGGCTCTTAGTACTATGGGACTTAACTTCTGAGGTCATCAGTCCCCTAGAACTTAGAACTTCTTAAAACTAAGTAACCTAAGGAGATCACACACATCCATACCCGAGGCAGGATTCGAACCTGCTACCGTAGCGGTCGCGCGGTTCAAGACTGTAGCGCCTAGAACCGCTCGGCCACTCCGGCCGGCGCAAAATAATCGGTTTTTTTCAGAATAGTTAAACACAAGAACACTTCTGGTGCTAGTGACCGCTGCTAACAAAATCAGTCAACTGAACTGCAGTGACTGCTGATCTCTAACTGTGCTACGTAGAGAGACTGCAGTGCATCGGCTAGCGAAGTGGCTAACGTTGAAGCTGCTATCGAAGTGGGCCGCCACCAGTCGGGCGCTGCGCTTATGTCGTTTTACTCTAGGGATCGCTGCTGTTGCGTTGTCGTCCTGGAGGGAGGTCAGTCAGCGTGCGACTGGCTGACCTCTTCTCACAGCCTTCTGTTCTCTGTCGTTCCCGACTGCCGTACTGCTGCTTACTTTACGCCGTAACATTCCTCCCCCCAAAGTCCTCCCCCCCCCCCCCCCCCAAAGCGACAGACCGTCGTCGTAGAGCACGACAACGGGAGGGGGAGCCGGGGGGGGGGGGGCAGAGGCAGGAGCGTGGACGCTCAAATGGACCAGTAGCTGTGGCTGACTTCCGGTCGTACCCGACATCCAGCCTTGGCTTTGGTGGAAACGTCCCCCAAAAACGCCCAGAAGGGTATGCATCCACCTCCTGAGGCCCATACAAAGAAGTCGTCGGCTGCTGCGGTGTGGACGGGTCCAACTCCATCGGTAGGACGAGAGGAGGTGGAGGAGACGAAGGCTTCGTCTCCATGGGGTCGTCCCACGGTGTCTTGGTGGCAGTAATGACACCTCTGGCGCCTGCTGTGGCTGCGCTGTCCTCTGGCTCCATGACTCTGGGGAAAGAGATACAGAAGGATCACCGTGCACATGCCAGTGGCTAATTTGGTTGTGATGTCAGCGCTGCAGTGCGTCTGGGCTTGAAATGAGGTACATGCATGCACCAAGTCGACGAAGGCTCACGGCCAATCGGAAGACATGTTGAGCTGTCGAACTATACACATACTGGTATTGAGACAGCAAGAAAGCTCATCTTGGCAATTTTTGGGCAGTTCGTACAGGAACTGGCTTCATCGAATGAAACAAGGACTGCAATGGCTTGTGATAAGTTACTAAGTATAATTTTCAGCCATACACATAGTGGTGGAATTTGGTGGCTCCATGCGCCTCTTTCTCTACTTGTGAATAGTTACACTGAGCTTTGGGTAATACTTTTGATGCGAAAGCAGTAGGCCTATCTTTACCGCCAAATCCGTGTGAAAGCACTGCACCGATTCCATAATTCCATAGGAGGAAGCATTAACTTGCAACACAACTGGTTTGTCAGGATCAATGCATCCTTAAGTTTTTGAAAAAGCTTCTTAGCACTCATCTGCCCAAACAAAGAGGACGTTCTTGCGACGCAGTGGAGCTGCGATTTGTGCAGTATTCAGTATGAGCAGGATATAATAGTCCATTTTGCCATGCGGCAATTCTGTGGCAGTGCGAGGAACTGGCAGGTCCTATATGGATGACTGACTGAAGAGGGCGCACACCTTCACTGTTATGACATGACCAAGATACTGCAACTCAGGTTTAAAAAAATCTCACTTGTCCAGTCTACAGTTTAGTTCTGCATCAGATAACACACGAAACAAAGCACACAAATTTGCAATGTGTTCTTCGGGTGTATGACCTGCTATGACAATATCATCCACTTGAGCAGTCAACTGGTCCAAATACAGTTGGAAAATGGCTGGTGCGGAAACTCTGCCAAACAACTAACGCAAATATTTAAATAAGCCCAGATGAGTGTTAACAACGCACACCGTTTGAGATTTTTCATCTAATGGTATCTGAAGATACGCGTCGCGCAAATCAATTTTTGAAAAGTAGCGGCCATTGCCTAATCTGTCCATGAGATCCTCTGGGCGTGGCAATGGATAAGTATCAATGACAGTTTGTGGGTTGACTGTAGACTTAAAGTCAACACAGAGGAGAATGTGGCCTGAAGGTTTGGGGAGCAAAACCAGTGGACTTGCCCACTGACTAGCTTATATGTGCGCAATAGCACTGCTATCATGCTATTCAGGCAGCCACATTGTCCCATAATGCAATGGGAACAGTTATGGCCCGGCAAAATTTCGGCTGAGAATTGTCTTTCATAGTAATATGTGCCACAAAATTGTTAGCCTTGCTTAAACCTACAGAAGAGAATTCAGGGAATTCTTACAGTAAGTTAGCTACACTGTCTTTGGCATTGAATGCAGTCACTGACAACACATTGTCCTGAATTTGGAAGCCAAACAAATCAAACGAATCAAAGCCAAATATGTTCTCACAATCACGTGATTGTAACACAGTGAAAGTCACAGTTCGCAGATGAAAGCCACACATGGAAAGCAAAGTACATTTTCCAAGAATGGGAATGTCTTGTCCATTATAAGCCATCAGGTGCGTGCTAGTTTTCAATAGGCATGGGGAGCCTAACAGTTCATAGGTGTTACTATTCAGCTATGTAACACGTGTCCAACTGAAATTTCACACTTTTTCCACTAAGTTGCAAATGAATAAAACGTGTGTTGGACCAGCGTAGCACTGAATAAACTGTTTGCTTCCTAGTTTTGCTAACACCTGCAGCAGGCTGTGAGTACACTGCATTCATTGCATGGGCTTTGTGACTAGATTTTTGTGAGTGGGTGGATTACATGTGACCTTTCTTGTCGCAAGCTTGTCTGGACGGACAGTCTTGGCGTTTGTGCCATGAATACTACCGAGGGGATGACTTAATTCTGTTCACTGATGTAACCCCCTGTTTAGAGAACTCTTTACACGGCTTGGCGTGCGCGTGCTGTTGCTGCCCACTGGCCTGGCCGTGAGCGAGGGACGACCCAACCCAACAAGTTGGTGGCTGATCACGGGTATCGGCCATTACGGCACCTGAATCATACTGATCCAGAATTTGCAGTACGTGATGAAATCTGATTGTTTCAAAATCTATTCTCTAAGTTTGACATTAGTTAAATTGTACACTACTGCATCACGCAACGTAACATTTGAAAATAAAGCACCACTAGCACATTTGAATTTGCATTTCCCCATCATATCCCGCAAATCTGTTACCCACTCATGATAAATTTCTTCTGACCATTTCTTGCAACAAAGGAATTGGTACCTAGCTGCCACCACATTAACTTGTTGGTTATAATAGTTATTTAGGGAATCTACAATCTGACCATAGGGAAGTTCACTCGGAGTGGCGTTTCTGAATGAGGCGAGAGACTGCACTTGCTACCACTGTCAAAAAGCATTGTGGTTTCACAGTACCTGATACTTTGTGAACAATGATGTGGGCTTCATACTGTTGCTGAAACCCAGGTAATAGGTTCAGGGTAGGAAAGGATCAAACAACACATGGATGGGGACCCAACAGAATCTTCGTCGTTTTCACCAACATACCGATCAATTAAATTCCAAATTAATAATGCCATGAAAACCATCAGAACTGTAGTGACATATGAAGTGACAAAATACTGAAATTTACCAGTATAAGAAAAAGAAAACAGTATTCAATAAACACAAAGCATCTGAGTTTATAACAGTAAGAACGAAATTTGAATATTAATTTACAGAAGTTCATGAGTTAATTCCACCAGCTCCACAGTCTAGAACCCTGGCAGCAGTCGCACAACCCAGGTATGGCTCTAAGGAACAAGACAACTACTCAGCTTTTGCTAGGTATGACAGACGATGCGGCAAAGCGCTCCCGCCGCAATAACTTAGTCCTCGGGCGTTCGACAGGTAGCGGCCCAGAAGTCACGGCTGGAAATACCAAGGTAGACCCGCATGTTTGCAATCAACTGTTGAAACGTCCCCTTTGAAAAATTATATACGACTGTGCTTAAACTGACACACAATATTTTTAGCGCAACGCAATCTGACTTTCAAAAATCCCTACAAAAGAATGGCCCTGACTAACATTAACCTATACCTTTCACAAATCACTTACCTCACAAAAATCTTCGTTACTCGAACTACTGCAATATAGCGAGCGCCACTACTGCCAGCTAAATAAAAGATTCAAACTACAGAAGGCACTAACTACTGATAGGGATAGTTAGCAAATGAAAGATTTTAATAGAGAACAAACAATGTATTTACCTTAATAGTCATAATATATATAGCAGTTCATGACATCCAGTCTTACAAATTTCAAAACTCCGCCATCTCTCTCCCCACATCTGCCACTGCTGGCGGCTCACCTCCAACTGCGCAACGCTACGCGCTGTTAACATCCAGCTGCCCAACACTACAATGGCAGACAACAATGCAAACTAGCCACAGACTGCACACAGCACAGCCAGTGATTTTCATACAGAGTGCTACGTAACGTTGCCAATAAGAAAACATAAACAGCCTACTTACACTGTGAACATAAATCACACGTGAGGCAGCACCCTCAAACTGTAAGAGAATATACACTCACAAATGATGAGAATTTCTTTAACAAGATAAATACAACTCGTAAACTTAGATAAAACAAATAGGTAAGCGAAACTTCAATAAACCTTCACAAAGCTTTTAATCAGATCACGGGAAACTCGCTGAGAGTGACAGAGATAATTAGAATGGATTTCGTCGTACACAATAAATACATACGCCTCCGTCTAGGTAAGATGATAAGCGAGTACATGTAACTGATAAGGTGCAGGTACAAACAGAGCAGTTGCAGTTAAACCCTTAAGCAAGACAGAAGATTTCACTCAGTAGTAGCCGTATGTAATTAAATTATGACTAAAACACATCAACGTAGGTTAGATTGAATACACGTTACTAAATCGCAATTAGATTTCAAATTCACATCCAGTGCCTGATACAGTCAATATCACTTCAACTCATAATATCGCACCCCAAGCAGGTACACACAAGCGGTTTACCAATTAACAGAATCATGTGGCTTCAAAGAAGAGGCACTAACAACCATTGGCCACTCTCAAGTCAAGGCACACTGCAGAAGAAACATGTTATTTATCTTTAATGCAGTGGTTGCTATTGTCTTCTGCACCCTCCTGCCGTTGATCATTACTGATCCTTTCGCCTTTAGGGACAGTTTCCCACCCCAGGGGCAAGAAAGTGCTCTGAGCCTCTGTCCGCTCCTCCTACCTCTTTGACATGGCCATTGGCAGTATGAGGGTAGCTGCTTATGGCGGAAAACTTTGGCCACCGTTGCTGATTATTTTTGTTCAAAATTTAAGTGGTGGCAGGTTTCGAACCCGGGACTGAGGACGTTTTGATTACTAGTGAAAGTCGTATCCCCTTTTTTGGTTGATATTTTGTTCGTCATTTTCGTTGCATTTGTTCGTGGCGGACGTCCCATGACACCCGTTCAAGTTTATTGTTGATATACTCACTCAGTTTTTTTTTTAACTACAGAGGGCACAACTATCCCTCTGACCGAACACACTGAACTACCGTTCCAGCTTCACCCCTAGACCATTGGTGTGGGCATTAACATTCCTCAAATGGATTGGCTTGCTAAGCCTACCGGCCTGAATACAATGGGACACGTTTGTGGTGAGTTAGGACGTGGATTCCGTACAGACTGCAGTGCTCAACAAAAAATGGTTCAAATGGCTCTGAGCACTATGGGACTTTACATCTGAGGTCATCAGGCCACTATAACTTAGAACTACTTAAACCTAACTAACCTAAGGACATCACACACATCCACGTCCGAGGCAGGATTCGAACCTGTGACCGTAGTGGTCGTGCGGTTCCAGACTGTAGCGCCTAGGACCGCTCGGCCACTCCGGCCAGCCCAGTGCTCAACATCATTACCTTTTGTGGTTGCAGCTCTTCATGAAGAAAGGTCTGTTGTTCCTCCACAGATATTCAGCATCCTAATTGAAAGTGTTGTCAGAAAAGTTACAGCCATCATAAAGACGAAATGTGGGCAAAGGCCTGTTAATGTGCACTAACAGGTGTCCGGGTACTTCTGATCAGCTGGTGTATGAGCTTCACCCACACCTGAAATATATAGAGGATGCTAGGGGTATAAGTGCAGTATTTCTGCTAATGATTAAGGACAGAGTACAGAACAACATTACATTAGCATTTACGTCATTTGCAGACTCAAATGGCTCTGAGCACTATGGGACTCAACTGCTGAGGTCATTAGTCCCCTAGAACTTAGAACTAGTTAAACCTAACTAACCTAAGGACATCACACACATCCATGCCCGAGGCAGGATTCGAACCTGCGACCGTAGCGGTCTCGCGGTTCCAGACTGCAGCGCCAGAACCGCGCGGCCACTTCGGCCGGCCTGCAGACTCAAAATTGTAGCTATTACGAGTACTGTGTTTTTAGGTTGGCTAGTACATGTGGCACAAGCAAGCCATTAAAGTTTACTATCACCTGGGCAGTTGGTCAGGTACTGAAGTGTGGATACGTGAAAGTCTGTTCTGACAGGTGTAGTCCACTTTGTGGCGCAGTTACGACAGTGCAGAAAATATCAGGGAGTGCGTTATTCGATGTTTTTGCGGGAAGAGTGTAGGTACATATTAAGGTACCAACTATCGAAATATCTGTGCCTATTCTCCTGTCATTCTGTATAGGCCTATCTTCTATATGAACCTCCAGAATTATCAATCTTCATAATTAGTACCATTTGCTAACGCCCAACTTACCTGCGATTAATTTATTGAGTGAAGGTTTCATTGCAACTTGCACTTCTGCACGCCAAATTACTTCAGTAGCGTATTGCTTACTCTCACTTTACACTAAAAGTTTTCGATTTTTCTGCAGCTGGCACGAGCAGGGTGCATACGATATCCCAGCAATTATCGACTACATACTCAGTGTGGCTGGGAAGAGTGCCCTGATGTACTTGGGACATTCTATGGGCACCACCATCTACTTTGTGATGGCGTGCGAAAGGCCGGAGTACCAACAAAAGGTCCAGCTGGCTTTCTTGCTGGCACCTGTCTGCTACATGAGCAACATCCCCAGTCCGATCATCAGGTTCATCTCTCCGTTCGCAAATCCCTTGGCGGTAAGTATGTACAACTTAATCTCTCAGCACCGCATTGAACTGGAGATACAGTAACTAGATGTATCCTACAAACGTCGCAAATCGCCTCTTCTGAGAATATCTTGTGTCCAAGCATTGTCGAATTACACCTCAAAAACTTCACGAATTAGAGCAACAAATAAAGTAATGAATAGACGAAGGAAGAAAGCAATTTACAGATCGGCAACCAAGGAGAAGCACAGTAGGTTTCGTAATATTTTTATTCTTTCTTCCACGTGTTAGGTATAATATTTTTTGGGCTGCCTCGCTACTAATTTTGCTTCTAGATTATCCACTCTGTTAGCTGTAAAACATACTCCTATATAAGTTGTCATATCGTACAGGGACAAATTCTTAGCTAACTTTAATACGATTCGTGTGGGTATAGTATGCAACTATTCCCTTTTTTGAACTTTGATAAGATTTGTTTTTTTTTTTTTCATTCTGACAATGTACATTTGCAGGTTGCACAAGCTACACACACACACACACACACACACACACACACACACACACACAGAGAGAGAGAGAGAGAGAGAGAGAGAGAGAGACTATTTAGGTGCACTCGATTTCACAACTAAATACTGCAAGTGTGTATGTGTGTGTGTGTGTGTGTGTGTGTGTGTGTGTGTGTGTGTGTGTGTAACATTGTCAGAATGAATTCGTCATGGCACGGCTACCATGAGGCAGTACAGTCTCCACGATCTGGACATGGTTCATCCGATGGTAAGCCTGGAGTGGCTAGAAAAAGTTTTGTATGATCAATAAAGTAATTCTTATGAAAATTCAGAAAAGCGACTCACTGCATATTATACCCACATGAATCGCGAATATAAATCGCGGCTACAGTTTGCCGTCCAGAATCGATGCAATGAATAAATATAATTCCTAATGCACTGCTGGCCTCTTCTTTTGCCGACATGATTTCACTTTTTTTTCTCATTTGCACCAGCTGTTGGCTTATTACTGACAATATTAAGCTTTCCATATTCTGGAATTACTTCCTGATATAAGCACCCCTTATTAAACCTGATTCTGTAAAGGTTTATCAGTAATTTCCATTTCACATCAACAAAGTAAAATCGCCAGTTGGAACGGGACTCTAGACCAGAAACTCTTCTTTCGCTTGTAATACTCTTACCGCTTGAGCCATATTTCTTCTTTTCTTTTCCTGGCCATCTCCGTACTCTATCTGTATATACTAATCACCAACCAAGATCAATTTAGACGACCAAATTCCTTTAGGCCGACGATCTGACCGTCACAGCTGAAGAAAAGTGTTTGAGAAAGTAAAACAAAACCTGGAACGCACTCCTAAGCACCATTCCTCTAAAACCAAATCTCACAAAGAGAGGAATCAGTGGCTTTCACCATCGTCCAAGGGAAACAGAAAGCTGAAAATAGCCTGGAACACTCAGGGAAGCCGACTCACCCGGATGTCGTACTTGACATTGACGTACAAACCTCACTATCAGACCCATCGAAACTGGGAACATCAGATTGAGGAAATTGGCTTAAAGCAAAAGGAGTGCCATAACGAAGCTGCTAAGAACCATAGGCCATACAGAATAGGCCTGTCCCGTGTGGTCCACGGCTGTATATGCCACAAACGTCAACCTTTAGCTTAAATGAAAGGTTCCGACTAACAGCGGGTCGCATGAAACCCACGCCGCTCGATAAGCTATACAGAGCCGCCGGATTTACCGACTCCAACTCCTGATGAGCCGTCATTGACACAATGAAAAGCTTCAGCATTACTTTTATGAACGCCACGTCCTATTGACGGCTGCCCTGGACCTGAAAGACTCAACTGCCACAGGATGGTCCTGAACAAACGACTATGGAAGTGAGCGTTTTGCGTCATTGGCTGGGAGGCCCCATACGGGGCAGGTCCGACCGCCTTGGAGCAGGTCTTATTATATTCAAAGCGACATTGGGCGACCTGCGCCCCGGATGTGGATGAAATGATGGTGAAGACAACACAACACCCAGTCCCTGAGCGGAGAAAATCCTCTACCAAGTCGGAAATCGAACCCGGGCCCCTTAGGACGGCACTCCGTCACGCTGACCATTCAGCTATCGGGGCGGACCACTAAGGAAGATGCCCGGCGGCGAGTACTTGCGGTGGAAGATTTGGAGGAGCCTGAAGCGCGTCGGAACAGGCAGGCCTAATCGAGAGGTGAATGTGGCGACGCATGTGACTGTGGGGAATATCAGGATAAGGAACCTTTCATCTGTCCCAGTACATGTTTCGTCGATGAATTATAGCAGGGAAGCATTTGACGTAGCCCAATTCTGGCCTGAAAAATGTTGATCTCCATACAGGAAAAATTAAAAAATAAATTTCTTTCCCTTTTCTTAAAGATACTTATATTCTATATCATAGCCAGAGTCCCGACTGATTGACTCACTCACTGACAAATCATCACCCAGACCAAACCACTGATATTTGGCGAGGGTGTTGATCTTATACTGTAGTCGTCGTTTGAGAAGGGATTTTTCTGAATCCCACTCCTTTGAGGGTGAAATAGGGGATGATTTTTTTTTTTAAATATGTTACTATTAATCCGATTTTGAAACAGGACCTACGATAATTGTTTTCTTGGTCAGAAATAAAGAAATACACGTTTCAGAAGTTTTGTAAATTTGACCCCTAGAGGCGGTGAAATGGTCGGTGTTAGTATTTAAAAAAAAATCATTATTGGACAACTGCTAAAGCATTTCCAATACCACATCTATGAAAACTGGTACTTGTCTTCTTGATTAAAAATGAAAAAAACATGAGTTTCAGTGTTTGTGGAAATTCAACCCCTGGGGGGCTAAAATAGTGGATAAAATGTTTTATGAAGTACTTCATTATGGGATTACTTTTAAAGCTGAATATATGAAAATTTTAATTTGGCTTCTCGATTAGAAATAAAAAATACGTGCTTCACTGTTTTTGTAAAACCAACCAATAAGGGAATGAAATATGTCCACGCTGAATCACCGACTTATGATTGCCCAGCGCAAACCGCTAAGAACAGAAACTAGAAATGAGGAGAAGGTTTGCAACTCACACTGTAAGCATTTTTAAGGAGGGATTTTCGAAATTACACTCCTAAGGCAGTGAAATAGGGGTGAGAGGCTTTTTGAAAAATATGCCGCTGTTAAGGCAATTTTGAAGCTAGAACAATAAAAATCGGTATTTGATTCCTCCGACAGAAATAGAAAGTACGCGTTTCAGTGTTTTTGGAAATTCAACCGAGAATGGCGTAAAACAGTGAGTGAATTTTTTTTTGGAAAACAATCATTATTAAAAAAAAGTAGTAAAGCATTTTTAAAGCTACATACATGCAAATTGATATTTGACTTCTCAGTTGGGAATAAAAAATACTTTTTTCAGCGTTTTTGTAAATTCAACACCGTAGGGGTTTCGAAAATATTTCGTTATATTAAAAAAATTTTAAAGTTGAATCTATGCAAATCGTTGTTTCATTTCTGGATTAGATATAAATAAATATGTGCTAGTGGGTGAAAGTTTCTACGGAAATATCACCACAAGAACACAACAGGCACGACTGACAAAACCTTGGACTCCTGCTGCCAGAATCGTTTTTTGATCAGAAGTAAGAGTGTTATTCATAATTAAAGAGACAAATTGGTCTGGGGAAAAATCTGTTAGTAGGGAAAGTTTGGTGCTTTTATGGCGTTAAGTTGGCGTCACTAGGATGGGCCCTGATCAGCTGATGTATGAAAATCGTTTTGTTTATAACCTCAAAAATACATTTCAAGATGGCGAGTCCGCTTGAAACGACCACATTAGTTGTACAACGTTCTGTTATTCGTGTTTTACTTACTGAAGACGAGGAACCAGTGAATATATAATGAATAATTTGTAAAGTTTATGGTGAAGCTTATATGAATCGTGCAAATTTTTACAAGTGGGTAGAGCAGTTCAAAAATGGTCGCAACTCAGTGATTGACGAACACCGTTCTGGCCGACCAGTTGCAGTTTCAACTCCCTCAGTTGAAAATCGAATTGATGACATTATTCGTGCCAACCGCCGTGTGACTATGGAAATGATAGTTAATAAGGTTCAAGTTAGTATTGGTACAGTTCATAACATTATCCATAACAAGCTGAAGTACGGCAGAACTTGTGCAAGATGGGTCACTAAGGAATTGACGCGGCTACGCAAGAAAACAAAGTTGAGAGTGTGCACAGAGCTGAAGGAATGTTATGAAAGAGAAGGTGAGGACGTCCTCAACAAAATTTTAGATTGTGATGAAAATTGGGTTCACTATTATGAGCCAGAATCAAAAAGACAAAGCATGGAGTGGAAGCACACCAACTCACCTGTCAACAAAAAATTCAAAATCCAAGCATCAGCAGGAAAAGTCATGTTGACGGTGTTTTGGGATGCTGAAGGCCCAGTTCTTTGTGATTATTTCGACGTGCAGCGTACAATGAACAGTCAATACTAATCAGATTTGCTTTTAAACAAGGTGAGAGCGAGACGTCGTGGATCTCAGAGGGGAGGTGTGATTCTCCAGCAAGACAATGCATGTCCTCATATTGTTCAAGTAACCCGTGAAACCATCGACAAAATAGGCTGGGAAGTACTATCTCATCCCCTTTACAGTGTTGATTTAGCACCTAGTGATTTCCATTTGTTTGGTGCACTGAAGGAGGCATTACGTGGGAAGAGGTTCCAGGACAACGAAGACGTGAAAAAGTTTGTGGGAAATTGGTTCAAACATCAAGATAGAGATTTCTTTGCAGTCGGAATAAAAAAGATTGTAGCCCGTTGGAACAAGTGCATAAATGTTCAAGGGGATTATGTTGAAAAGTAGAAAAAGTATTGTTTTGTAAAAATAAACGCTTTTTTCTCCTAACCAATTTGTCTCTTTAATTATTGCATGACCCTCGTACTTTCTAAAAGACCATTTTTCTGTGGCTTTAATACGCGGTAAAAGCTTAGAAGTTGTAAAAATTTGTGAACGAAATAAAAATACGTTTAAAGAAAAACAAAAAAACAAAATCTGTGCAGATCATACAGTCTATGAGAGCGAAGCAGCGGGCGGCTAAGTTAGTTTACATGAAATTGATAAAAAAAAAATTAACAGTTGTGTTTCTGCAGACAATCCCCTCTGCGTATCTAGACACTGTTTGTTTGGGCTGACTCCATATACGCGCTGTAAAAACAAAATTTCAGATATCTGCCGAAGAAAACAGAAGAAATGCCGCTCACGACTTTTGGAGATACACGCAGTATGTACAAAGCTGTTTCAAATTTTGTGTAGATATGTTTTTAGCTACAGCTCTTACCCGTAATTGTCTGATGCAGAACCGTGTCAATTTTACAAAAGCTACATTCACGCATTTGTCCCTACGCCTTTTGCGCACACGACTGATTTATAATCGCTGGCGCAGAGAGTCATTTCCTAGCGGGTTTTTGTTGTAGATGTGGAATAATGGAGCCATGCAGACTGCAGCAGTGAAGTTACTAACCTGCCGCGATTGTGTTGGCCAAGTACTGCTGTTTATACGTGGTGTGTCTAAAAAGTTAGATGAATGCTATCAGACAACAAACAAAAGAAAAGATGCAAACAAATATTGCACTTCAAAATAGTCTCCACCCGCTACAACAAACTTTTGACAACATTCGTACAGCTTCTGGAAACTCTCCGCAAGGGCCTTCTGTGGAATCGGTCCCAAAACGGATGTCATACGATCTTTGATAACATTCACGTCCGCACGACGTTCATCTTTCATCGCCGTCGTCAAGCGAGGAAACAGGAAGAAGTCTGCATGAACCAGATCAGTGGAGTACGGAGGTGTTCAAGAACAGTTACCATCTTCTGCGCCATGAATTGGCACACATGGATCTCGCAGTCTGCAGGGGCATTTTCATGGAGCAGTATTCCTTTTCCAGTCATGTGGAACTCTGGCCGAACCCGCCGGATACTCTGTAGCAATCGGTTCAAAATAGACTGGTAAAGCCGGTCGGAGTGGCCGAGCGGTTCTAGGAGCTACAGTCTGGAACCGCGCGACCCCTACGGTCACAGGTTCGAATGCTGCCTCGGGGTTGGATCTGTGTGATGTCCTTAGGTTAGTTACGTTTAAGTAGTTCTAAGTTCTAGGGGACTGATGACCTCAGAAGTTAAGTCCCATAGTGCTCAGAGCCATTTGAACCATTTTTTTTTTACTGGTAAAATACAGCATTAATGGTTTGACCTGCAGCAACAAACTCCTTTTGGATGATGCCGTTGTTGCCGAAGAAGGCGATCAACTGTGTTTTCACCTTATATTCTTGCAGACCTTTTTTTTTCGTCGCGGGGAAGACGGTGAACACCATGACATCGATTGCTGTCTTGATTCCTGATGGAACTGGTCAGGTCTCATTTCCCGTGACGATGATGTTCAGAAGCAACTGATCCTGGTCACACATGGAAATGAAACCATCAGCAGTTTCCATGCGTTTTGCTTTCTGCTCGTCTGTGAGCTTGTGCGTGACAAACCGGGAGCAGATCTTCCGCTTATCCAAATCATCACGGACGATGGTGAATGCCCAGTTCCTCCGCAATCATTCTTAGAGTCCGTCGTCGATCTTGTTCCAGCATTTGTCGCACTTTCTCGATCTCATCTGGGTTCTGTTCGTCGATGGCCGCTCTGAACGTGGCTCATCCTCCGTTGTTTCCTTCCCTTCACGGAAGCGCTTAAACCATTCGTAAACACATTTTGTGCTCACGGCTTCCCTCCCGTACACATGCGCCAACAATCCATGTGTCCCCGTTGCAGTCTTCCCCAATTTGTAGCAGGACGTGATTTTCACACGTTGCTCCATTGCGCTGTGACATTTCCTCCCACACTGACTACGTTCAACTGGTCGCAGTCTGTTTACACAGCCAGTCACATGCAGTGCATGCCGTGTATCGATTCTCCTCAAGTCTATGAAGACCCGTGCGCGTGCACGCACACATTCGCCATGTTGCCGTTCAGGTATGACGCCATTCACCGAACTTCTTAGACACACTACGTAGCAGCGAGCTCGCCGATTTCCGAGAAGCAACGGTCGTTGTGGGACAATAGGCGGTACATACGTGTCCGCAAACACGTGAATATCTGCCGTCAGCCTGCGACGGGTGCAGCCGTTTTGTGTATGGGTGTGTTGAAGATGTGAAGAAAAACCCTGAAACATTGAAAAGGTGAGAAGGGAATAACTTGGTAACATGTGTGTGGGAAAGTTTCGCGTGTGTTTTTCTGCAAAACCTTTCTACATCTACATCTACATCCATACTCCGCAAGCCACCTAACGCTGTGTGGCGGAGGGTACCCTGAGTACCTCTATCAGTTCTCCCTTCTATTCCAGTCTCGTATTGTTCGTGGAAAGAAGGATTGTCGGTATGCCTCTGCGTTGGCTCTAGTCTCTCTGATTTTATCCTCATGGTCTCTTCGCGAGATATACGTAAAAGGGAGCAATGTACTGCTTGACTCCTCGGTGAAGGTATGTTCTCGAAACTTCAACAAAAGCCCGTACCGAGCTACTGAGCGTCTCTCCTGCAGAGTTTTCCACTGGAGTTTATCTATCATCTCCGTAACGCTTTCGCGAATACTAAATGATCCTGTAACGAAGCGCACTGTTCTCCGCTGTACTTCTCTATCTCTTCTATCAACCGTATCTGGTATGGATCCCACACTGGTGAGCAGTATTCAACCAGTGGGCGAACAAGTGTATTGTAACCTACTTCCTTTCCTTAGAATTCTTCCAATGAATCTCAGTGTGGCACCTGCTTTACCGACAATCAACTTTCTATGATCATTCCATTTCAAATCACTCCTAATGCGTACTCCCAGATAATTTATAGAATTAACTGCTTCCAGTTGCTGACCTGTTATATTGCAGCTAAATGATAAGGGATCTTTCTTTCTATGTATTCGTAGCACATTACACTTGTCTACATTGAGATTCTATTGCCATTACCTGCACCATGCGTCAATTTGCTGCAGATCCTCCTGCATTTCAGTACAATTTTCCATTGTTACAACCTCTCGATACACCACAGCATCATCCGCAAAAAGCCTCAGTGAACTTCCGATGTTATCCACAAGATCATTTATGTATATTGTGAATAGCAACGGTCCTACGACACTCCCCTGCGGCACACCTGAAATCACTCTTACTTCAGGAGACTTCTCTCCATTGAGAATGACATGCTGCGTTCTGTTATCTAGGGACTCTTCAATCCAATCACACAATTGGTCTGATAGTCCATATGCTCTTACTTTGTTCATTAAACGACTATGGGGAACTGTATCGAACGCCTTGCGGAAGTCAAGAAACACAGTATCTACCTGGGAACCCGTGTCTATGGCCCTCTGTCTCGTGGACGAATAGCGCGAGCTGGGTTTCACACGATCGTTTTCTTCGAAACCCATGCTGATTCCTACAGAGTAGATTTCTAGTCTCCACAGTCCATCTACTCTTAAATCTATAAACAGTGTCACTAACACATCTTTCAGCAGTCGTGAATCAACCAGTGGATGAGTCCAAAATATCCTGTTGTGTTTCTCGATGTATTCGTAAAATAAGCAAAAGACTGCTTCCTTTCTTCCGGCTACATCCACATCGGTTACCTCCTGTCTAGTATCTCTGCACGATTGTCGCTGCAATGTTGTCGTGTGTGTACCGAAATGATTTCTGGCGTTGCGCGCGCACCCGTGTGGTTCCCAATCGTGTCCGTCGAGCCTAAATCACTCCTCCACCTATCGTCTTATCGCAGAGATTTTGCTTGCAGAATCAGCTTTATTTGTTCATGAGGCCCAGAAAATATTAGATACAGGCTCCCAGGTAGATGCCATTTTCCTTGACTTCCGGAAGGCGTTCGATACAGTTCCGCACTGTCGCCCGATAAACAAAGTAAGAGCCTACGGAGTTTTTAGCAAACAGAACACAGCATGTTGTTCTCAATGGAGAGACGTCTACAGACGTTAAAGTAACCTCTGGCGTGCTACAGGGGAGTGTTAAGGGAGCACTGCTTTTCACAATATATATAAATGACCTAGTAGATAAAGTTCCATACGGCTTTTCGTGGATGATGCTGTAGTATACAGAGAAGTTGCAGCATTGGAAAATTGCAGCGAAATGCAGGAAGATCTGCAGCGGATATGCACTTGTTGCAGGGAGTGGTAACTGACCCTTAACATAGACAAATGTAATGTATTGCGAATACATAGAAGGAAGGATCCTTTATTGTACGATTATACGGTAGCGGAACAAACACTGGTAGCAGTTGTTTCTGTAAAATATCTGGAAGTATGCGTACGGAACGATTTGAAGTGGAATGATCGTATAAAATTAATTGTTGGTAAGGCGGGTGCTAGGTTGAGATTCATTGGGAGAGTCCTTAGAAAATATAGTCCATCAAGAAAGGAGGTGGCTTACAAAACACTCGTTCGACCTATACTTGAGTATTGCTCATCAGTGTGGGATCCGTACCAGGTCGGGTTGACAGAGGAGACAAAGAAGAGCGGTGCGTTTCGTCACAGGGTTATTTGGCAAGCGTGATAGCGTTACGGAGATGTTTAGCAAACTCAAGTGGCAGACACTGCAAGAGAGGCGCTCTGCATCGCGGTGTAAATTGCTGTTCAGCTTTCGAGAGGGTGCGTTTCTGGATGAGGTATCGAATATATTGCTCCCCCCTGCTTATACCTCCCGAGGATATCACGAATGTAAAATTAGAGAGATCCGAGCGCGCACGGTGGCTTTCCTTCCCGCGAACAATACGCGACTGGAACAGGAAAGGGAGGAAATGACGGTGGCACGTAAAGTGCCCTCCGCCACACACCGTTGGGTGTAGCTTTGTTTTGTTCTTTATAGAGGTACTTCTGTGGACTTCAGGCCCTCTGCTGCTGCTGATATATCCTGTTCTGTGTCGCCACAGCATCTTCTGGGCCCACTGCTTCATTGGGAGATACCACCCAGTCAGCCGCCAACACCGGAGTCAGTCGAGACGCATGACAACAGCACCGTGGTGCAGGTGCTCGAGATACTGGGCGCCGTCCTGGGGACCACCAACATCAAAGAAGTCAACATCGTAAGTACTCACCTCCCAGATTTTCTCGGCAGCATTGATTAATGTACAGCTTCCGGGTGTTGTGCCGTATTATCTCCATTTAATGCACAATATGCTGTCGACCAACACAGCCTTTCTCATTAGAAATCTGCGAGCTTTGCTGCAATGTGCATTCGCCCTCCGAACTCCAACCAGACTGTGAGAGCTGCGCGGCGTAGCCTCGTGGTCTTTGGGGGTCTTGCCACGGTTCAACGTCCCCCCCCCCCCCTCCCCCCGTCGCAGGCTCGACTCCTCCCTCGGGCATGGGTGTGTGTGTTGTCCTCAGCGTAAGTTAGATTAAGCCTAGGGACCGATGACCTCAGCAGTTTGGTCCCATACGAGCTTACCACAAATTAAAAAAAAAAAAAAAAATCCAGGCTGTGACCTATTGTTGGTCTCGTGTCGCTATTCGTAGCTGAGTTCGATTCCCGTCGTCCAATATGCCGCTTGATGCTCTTCTGTTTTTCGGAGACTGCACTGCTATTCTGTGAAACGTAAGTCCTCTTAGAGGTTCCAAGCTCGGCTGGACGTGATGTCAGTCAGATCTTAAATTGAGTTCCGGACCCCAAACATTGTTTAAACCGAAACCTCCATCAATTTTTATTGTTTTTTTTTGTGTGGCCATATTGTCCGTAGTTGCTTTGCAATTTCTGAGGGTATTTTTGTTCTGTCGTTGCAACTACAAGAAAATGCGCACTTTTTTCACCAGATGCGTTTCGCGTTATTGATGCAAAGCATCATGAGTGGTTTATAATAAAGGATATTTACAATCTGATTTGTTTTTAAGATCGAGAAGCGGTTCGTTGCTTTTTACTTACGGTAATTTCCACTTGGTTTATCGTCTACATTGAGAAATGCCATCTACTAGCCCATCGTTGGTGTTTTTCTACATCAGACACTGATACTTGTAGTCTAATTTTTAGTTTTTTTTCTGTTTTTTTGTATACTTATAAGTGTGATTTGTGTTTTGTAGTGTTGCCAACATAACATTGCCGTTAGTTTGTCTTTAACCCATACTTCTTTAATCTTAGTTAAGTGCATGTATGTAATTCTATTTAATTATGTTGCTGTATATTTATACACAGCGTAAGAGCAGAGATGGAATAATGATGGAGTTGTTTTTTTTACTAGGCGGAGGAGGGAGAATCAAGATGAATGGTCATAAGTGTATAGCAGTGTGATGTGTGATGGAGTGTTAGTTGGGGGAGAAGGTGAGGAGGAAGAAGTGAAATGAGATCGAAAGGGCTGGGGGTGGGGTGGTAGAGGGTAATTTATGGAATAGGTTTTATTTTTCATGTAAGAGCCTTCTCCCACTCAAACCCTAGCCCTTACACTTTCATTCCACTTCTTACGCTTCACCTTTTCCTCCATCTCATACTCCATCACACATCACACTTATGACCACTCATCGTGGCATATCCCTCCCCCACCTAAAAAAAGAACTCCATCGTTATTCCCTCTCTGATGTTACACTGTATATAAGTACACAGAAACATAATTAGCCGGCCGGAGTGGCCGAGCGGTTCTAGGCGCTACAGTCTGGAACCGCGCTACTGCTACGGTCGCAGGTTCGAATCCTGCCACTGGCATGGATGTGTGTGATGTCCTTAGGTAGGTTTAAGTAGTTCTAAGTTCTAGGGGACTGATGACCTTAGAAGTTAAGTCCGATAGTGCTCAGAGCCATTTGAACTATTATTAAACATAATTAAATAGAATTACACATATGCAATTAACTAAAATAAAAAAAATTGGTCAGAGACAAAATAATGGCAATGTTGTGAAGGCAAAACTACAAAACACAAACCACGATACACCCTTAGAAGTATAAAAATAAACAGAAAACAATGGTGCGCGATAAACTGTGCCGTGTAAAACATAATAAATGCAAATTTCTGCAGCGAAACAAAAAATTAAAATACAAGTATAAGTGTGTAACGTACTAAAACGTCAAAGATTTGCTAGCAGATGGCATTCCCGATGTAGGTGAGACACCAAGCGGAAATCCGCGTAAGTAAAAGGCAACATATTGTTAACAATCTGTTTTTAGATCTTAAAAACAAATCAAATTGTAAATATCTTTAATTACAGACAACTGATGATGCTTGACCTCAATAAAACGAAACACCTCTGGTGAAAAAACACCCATTTTCTTGTAGTTGCAACAACGGAACAAAAATACTCTCAAGAATTTTTATTGTTTTATGACGTCTATATTTCAATACACTCTTTAATTATCCTGTGCCAGACACTTGGCGTTTGCACCACGATTCCCGTCTCATCGTATTTCATTTCATGATTATATTCGAGGCATTTGGCAAGAAAGAATATATAAGATAGCTGTTCTTGTTTCAAAGTCCAATCGGTCACGAAATTAAAACCACAGGGAAAATCTGATGAAGGTTTTTGCACATATATGTTTCACAGTGTCTCTAGCACGCCCGTCGAACTTTTCTGTTCTGAGCGCGCTGTGGGCAGGTAAAGATGCCTAGAACAATAGCGTCTGCCGCCAGTCGTGAAGTGCGCGCTGTCATTCTATTGCTTTTCTCTGATGGGTACCGCCTGATTTCATGCAGTTCATGCAACGAAAGTGAAGCGTGACGTACAGACGTTAGTGATTCAGGTGCTCAGAGAAGCAAGGTAGTAGAATCAGTTGGTGATTTTGTTCAGCGAGTGGTTCAGGCAATTCGAGAAAATCGTCTGCGAAGGACAATTCAGAACAAGTGAAGAGGAATGTTGCCATCAGGCACTGTACACGTTGATGACAATGCTTGGCCGCACACCACAGCTCCAACAATGACGCTGCTACAGCATTTTCGATGGGAAGTGTTTGATCACCCACCATACGTTGTCTGAGTAGCTTCTTCTCATTATCACCTCATCCCTCACACGAACCTAGGACAGGATTTTGTCAGAGAAAACGAGCTCCTCACCAGCACAGAGGACTGACGGAGAGCGTGGCAGACGGGTGCCTTTAGTAAAGAGGGTACTGGAAACTTAGTTTAACTCCACGAAAAATGTCTACGTCGGAGACATGTCTACGTCGTGGAGAATTAGCTGGAAAGTATAGCTCAATGTTGGAAGTAAAAACTTTTCTAATTTCACTGTGGTTTCCATTTCACAAACTATCGAACCTTTAAAAAATAGCCCTCACTAAATAAACACCGACAATATATTGTGTGTAATGCAGTCCACAACACACTTACTTGCTTTAGTAAGCAACTATGCTTACTTTATTTCCAGATATCACTAACACAATCTTTCTTTTCTACGCAGTCACAATTGAGGTGGGCCAACAGAGAGGTAGTCAAACATTGCTCTCACGCCTCTCCTGGTTTCTCTTCGAAAAATTTGCCTTCGTAGAAGAAACAATGAGCATCATTGTCTGCTGGTACAGTGGATGGTACAAACTCAGACGGTGCATCATAATGGAAAGAGTCGTCACCACCACTCGAATCATCCTGTGAAGAATACCGTAATTTGTTGAACTGTTTCTGTTTCTTTTTTTGGTTGTGAGGTTTCCGGTTTGTTTTGGCTGTTGCTATACTCTTAGTTCGTCCTCTAATTCACTGCAGACTTTAGTATAGATGATCTTCCAGTCACGCTACTCCTATTGGATGCCTTTTTTTAGTGATAATCATATATCCATAAATGGAACCATAGTTTTCGATTAGATAAGCGCTGGTTCGTAAGAAAACTTGCAATATTGTGTAACAGTTGCATCAGAACTCCGGTACACTATATTAGAAAAATATCCCTTTTGTCGCTAAACAAAAAGTTGACAGCTCAAAACTAGAAAACGACGGGTGCTTAATAAACGAATACTCGTTGAATACGAACCACACTTTTATGAATGCCTAAGACACCCATCTACCAGTTGATATAGATGAGACGTGGGACTTAGGGAAGCCGGTCGGAGTGGCCCAGCGGTTCTAGGCGCTACAGTTTGGAACTGCGAGACCGCTACGGCCGCAGGTTCGAATCCTGCCTCGGGCATGGATGTGTGTGATGTCCTTATGTTAGTTAGGTTTAAGTAGTTCTAAGTTCTAGGGGACTGATGACCGCAGTAGTTAAGTCCCACAGTGCTCAGAGCCATTTGAACCATTTTGAACTTAGGGAAGGCAGGAGAAGGTGTGGACGGGGCCTAATCAGTTACCGTTGGTTGCACAGTAAACACGTACCCTTTATTTAAGGAAATAATTTTTCAAGAACAACCGTTTAAAAAAAACTGACTATAACACAAGCTACACTGACGGCTGAAGGCCTAATTAAGAAAGAATTCAAAATTATTTGTCGGCTGAAGGCCACGACCAATACTTCAGAACAATCGATCAAACGCTCAAAAATTCTCCGAAATTTTCCAGCCTCTACAACATGTTAAAGCAAGGCCAATTGTTCTCCATAGATTGTATTTCCGCGAGGCAGAATGCTCGCCTATCATGTGTCAGCACTGATTCGATTCCCAGTCCTTCGTAAAATTTTAAACAAAATTGTATGTTCTATGAACATATCCATGACGCCTAAAATACGTAAGGTTGAGAAACTATTCAATTTCTTATATTTCTTAATATGAACAATCTTCTATAAAAAGCAGTAATTAAGGATGTGTGTGCAGAGCAGTGTCTTTCGCTTTATGTCTTGCCTTACTCAGCTTCCTGTGGTTTGTCGTTTCAGCCTTTGGGCTTTGATGTGGTAGCAGGCACGGTCAACTTGCGAATGCACACCATTCTTTATCGGGTACGATGTTCCCATCATGCAAGTCATATCGTAAGCCCATTCGCATGAGCAAGTCCTCATGCAAGCAAATGAGAAGTCTCCCAAGTTAAACATCTTCTTGGATCTCTTCCTCACAGCTAACTAAACTTTGCACTGCAGCCAGAATATTATGACAACCGACTTACAATCGATATACACCCGTCCAGGCGATAGCTGCGTCACCTGGCGAGGCATGATTGCTAGTCAGACATACGCATCGTTCATGTAATATCAGTGAGCGTGCTGTCCGTGTGTAGATGGGGAAGGCGCGCGATCTGTCTGAGTTTGACAGAGGGCAGACTGTGATGGCCCGGAGGCTCGGCACAAGCATTTCATAAACTGAACGACTTGTCGGATGTTCGAGGAGTGCTGTGATGAGCATGTGCAACATGTGGCGGAACCAAGGTGACGTCACGGCTTTTTGTAGCCACCCCTCATTACAGATGTCGGACGTCGTAGGCTGGGCAGACTGGTAAAACCGAACAGGTAGCGAACTGAGGTGGAACTAACATCAGACCTTAATGGCTGGCTCTGAGCACTATGGGACTTAACTACTGTGGTCATCAGTCCCCTAGAACTTAGAACTACTTAAACCTAACTAACCTAAGGACATCACACACATCCATGCCCGAGGCAGGATTCGAACCTGCGACCGTAACAGTCGCGCGGTTCCGGACTGAGCGCCCAGAACCGCTAGACCACCGCGGCCGGCAGACCTTAATGCTGGGCAGGGGTTGTCAAAACACACAGTTTGCTGAACACCCCTAACGCTGGGCCTCTGCAGCCGACGACCCATGCATGTGCCAATGCTAACACCACGACATCGGCAACTACGACAGTGATCGGCACGTGGTCATCGGCAAAGCATGGCAGGGTCTAATGAATCCGGATGCTTTCATCATCATGCCGCTGAGAGGACGCGAAATAGCTCCTTGTCACCTCTACTGCGGGACGGAGGTCGTGGAAGGCATCATGACAGCCAAGGAGTTTCGTAGACTGGTTGCAGATCACGTACACCCCTTGATGGTGATCAAATTTCCCGACGGCAGTGGCATTTTTCAGCAAGATAATACACCATGTCTCAAGGCCAGGAACGTGATGGGGTCGTCCGAGGAACACGGTCGCGAATTCCGACTGATGTGCTGGCCCTGCATCTCGCCAGATCTGAAACCGATCGAACGCATCTGCGATGTGACTGAACGTGTCGTCATAGTTCATCAGCCTCCTCCCCGGAATTTGCGGAAATTATTGGCCTTGTGTGTGAAGATATAGTGCCAGCTCCCTCGAGCGACCTACCAGGGCCTCACTGCCTCCAACCGACGACCTGTCGCCTCTGATATCCCTGCCAAACGTGGACATACCGGCTGTTAAGTAGGTGTCCATAATGTTCTGGCTGATCAGTGTATATTTGCAATGAAAACTCGATTTTTTGTGCGCGAAATACAACTAGAAATGGGAAGACGTGCATTTTTCATAAAAATAGTAATTAGGTTTTTTTGTAAAATGCATTTTAACCATCAGCCGTTTATTGTCTTATTAGTCATCTACCGGTTTGGTTATTAACCACCATCCAGGATGTAGGGTACAACAGATTAATTATTATGTTCTCCTGTTATGTCTGTACGTTTGACATAAAATATGAGTCTCACCAGCTGCGACATAATCGCGTATACAAACAGTGATCCAATACTTTCAAATACTTTTTATTCCAGTCTCTGATCAATTCTTTAGACGGTGACCGGTTTCAGTCCGTAATGACCATCCTGAGATATAAAATATATAAATATATACATCCTGTGAGCAGTGTGTCTTTCAACATAAAACAGCAATATGTATCACAATATACTGTCATACAACCAGGGAAATGTACAGATAAAATACGGTAAAACGTACCATTTTTACACCATGTCCTAAAGTGATAAGGCCATAATGGCATTACCGAGCGAGGTGGCGCAGTGGTTAGACACTGGATTCGCATTCGGGAGGACGACGGTTCAAGCCCGCGTCTGGCCATCCTGATTTAGGTTTTCCGTGATTTCCCTAAATCGCTCCAGGCAAATGCCGGGATGGTTCCTTTCAAATGGCACGGCCGATTTCCTTCCCCGTCCTTCCCTAATCCGATGAGACCGATGACCTCGCTGTCTGGACTCCTTCCCCAAAACAACCCAACCCATAATGGCATCGTCAAAACATATACATATAATCAGCGCAGCATCGTCATATGGTTCTAAAATAAGATGTAAAATAGGCCACATCGTCCACATAGTGATTATAGCAACTGGCTACTGAGGTACAGTAGCATCCAGAAACCTGTTTGCCTACATCCTCCCTGGATGTCACTACTGTGGGCTTAGATGTAGTCATCATTTACGCAAATAACATAATCTGATAAAAACACATTAGGTAAAATGCATGTAGCAGTCTTATTAAAATTGATGACTATCATAGATACCATTATGGCCCTATCACTTAGGGACATGGTGTAAAAAAGGTACGTTTTACCGTATTTTATCTGTACATTTCCTGGTTCTATGACAGTATATTCTGATACATATTGCTGTTTTATGTTGGAAGACACACTGCTCACTAGATGTATATATTTATATATTTTAGATTTGAGGATGGTCATTACGGACTGAAACCGGTCATCGTCTAAAGAATTGAGATTGTGATCAAAGACTGGAATAAAAATTATTTATAAAATATGAGTGTCAGGATGTAGGGCACAACAGATTAGTTATTATGTTCTCCTGTAATATCTGTATGTTTGACATAAAATATGAGTGTCAGTATTCCAAGTACGATTATGGATACTTTCGATGTGGTTCAGCTTGAAAAGAATATGGGATGTTTCTAACTAATCTGTTGTACCCTACATCCTGTGTGGCGTGCGCAGTATTCGTGGCTTGGTTATGTGTTGTGCTATTTCAGCAAGATCACCAATAAACCAGTTATCTATTATCAACGTAACAAGTCGTTTGATCTCAACATTGCTTTTCCCGGCTAATAATCGTCACTTTGCTAAAGAAATCTCCACGTGAGATTTGTGTAACAATATTGTCTGTGAAGTTGTGTAAATGGCACCAAATTGCAGATCGTTTATCGAATTTAATACTACTGTTATATGAGGTGGAGGCATTTCTCTCTAGCAAAACGAACAGTTTGTCACAGAATACTACACGCGCGCCACACTGACGTATTTTTCCTGTTAAAATATTTCATGAAAGTAGTGCGAAATAATCACGCTTCATACATCATACACCAGCAGATAAGAATTTATATGACGTAACGTGCTATCTGCACTGTATTTAAAGATTCAATCTAAGTTGAATTTGTCTTTTCAAAGTAGGTTCTGGGCCACCAATCCACAATTATTATAGTAATTATTTATTACCAACAACATTCGTGTCTCATAAAATTTCTATTGAAAACTGCCACAGCAATATTTTACTAAGATGGCGGCTGACACGAGACATTCACTTATCGATTGTCGCTTCAGATCCTATTATACCACAAACAAATAATATATATTAAATCATTTCACTTTAGCCTCATTATGCATTAACACTTGAAAATATTCTGTATGAAAATTGCTTATTCCTTTCCTACCATTTACTAATAAACTGCGCTGTAAGTTACTAACGCTAATGGCTGCGCTCCTTAGTAGCTGAGCGGAAAAATTAACACTTATATAGGACGAGAATTACAATGGATTAAACATTGAAATAAATAAAAATCAGTTCACATCCAAAGTAACTCTATTTTGCAAATATTAATTAACAACACATTACATTTCCTTGGAGACCTCAATGTTACATCAGTCGCGTCCAGTCAGCTCAATGGTTCGAAGAAGATGCGTCCTTCATCTACAATTATCACAGATAACCAAAGATGATTTGCATTGTCTGTTTTCCACGAACATTGTCTGAAATATTATTGACACAGAAAATTAAATTATTACACAAATAATAATTATTTATTATTATTTTATGGTGTCGATGAAGTCCTTTTTGTTGATAACACGATAATGTTCGATCAAATTCCACACACAATTCTGTCGTGAAAATTATTCTGAGTAAAATATAGTCGTTGATATTACACCCAGATGACTGTTAATAACCCAAAACAGTAGATGACTAATGGCACAATAAAGAGCTGATGGTTAAAATGCAATTTTTAAAATACTTTACGGCTGTTGAACCTCGCCTTATGGAAACATTAGTAATTAGCTATCTGTTAGCTAGCATACAGTTGATGAATTTTATATTTAAATGACGTAGATATTCGAACTGAACGGTAAAGAACGAAAAATTAATGACCGAAACGAGACTCGAACCAGTGACTACCAATGTGATCTAACTTTTCTTTCCACGTTCATGCATTTTAAAGTTCACAGAATTGCTGCTAGGACATGCACCTCTGTTTAAGAATCTACATCAGCCAGGAACTGAAACTAAAATGCTACGTGGGAGGCGAGCATTCTAGCACACAGCCTGTCGAGAGAAATCGGCCTTGCTTTAACGTAATAAAGACGCTCTGAAAACTTCGAAGTCGCTTTTTCTCGAGAATTTTTGAGAGTTGCATCAATCTATTTTGGGAGATTAATATTAGAGTTCTGAACTTCATGGAAAAAAAAACCTACAAAAATAAAAAAAATGGCTCTGAGCACTATGGGACTTAACATCTGTGGTCATCAGTCCCCTAGAACTAACCTAAGGACATCACACACATCCATGCCCGAGGCAGGATTCTAACCTGCGACCGTAGCAGTCGCGCGGTTCTGGACTGAGCGCCTAGAACCGCTAAACCACCGCGGCCGGCTACAAAAATCAGATTGCCGTGTTGTCCTCTCGTTAGATTGTGTCACGTGTGCAGACACAAGACGCTCATTTCTGACTGCAGTGCATTAAATTTAAATTGTTAACTGTTTGGCCGACGACACAGAGACCCGGTTTTTTGTGTTTCAGTCGAGGTACGAGGCGCAGCACTCCCGGGGTATCAGTGGGGGTTCCGTCCGCCAGGCGGTACACTACGCCCAGGAAGTCGTGAGCGGTGAGTCGCTGGCCGAGCGCTGCTGAGCCGCTACATTACGACCATCCGCCTGCCGCGTTGGTCGATCGGCGGAACGCAATAAGGCGAATATACTGCACGTTATGGATCAGAAAAGTACCCGCTAGGTTTCTGCAGGTGGGACCAGATGTCCGCACCAGATGTATACACACGTCTCTTTTAAACTGCCCAAGCGTGAGTGTCAAAGCAGTATTACACTACCATCTACCGCGAAAGACACTGGTCTAGAGCGACGGCGATCTAACGGTAGAACGGGTGAAACTACGAAAATAAGCAGACACGTTATCCGCGTGCTAGAACAGAGCAGTTTTAAACCGCCGACAATCCGCGCATGCGCACTAGGCATTGATAACTCGCACATGCGCAGAATCGGGTACCGCAGTGGTTTCTGCTTGTTATTTGATTATTGTCAGGTGGCCAGTGGCTAATTACAAATTTTCGTGTTAGAGATTTCCCGCATTTTTTTCAGTAAGCAGGTTTTCATAAATGCAGTTAAAAAGCAATGTTTTTTGCCAATAGACTTTCTTTTGTGCTGTTTGTATAAGCATTCTTGCATTGATTGCTTCATATTCTAGAAATAGAATGGAGCAAAGAGGCGTTTAACGTCTTAATTCAGGCATACAGCGAGGAAAGGTGTATGTATGACCCGCTATATCCTAATAAGGTACATTGGCAATCGTTTATTTCTGGGTAATATGCGTATAACGTTAGACAGAAGTTCATGTTTCATTTGACTGCATGTCTTGCTTTATTTCCGTAAGCCAGGAAAGAGAAACTGGCAGTGATAGCCGAGAAAGTCCGTGCAGTTTTGCCCAGATGAGTACTGCGAAACTCTTAGTGGCCCATGTATATCGGAAAATAACACAAGTGCACCTTTAAATGCTGGTGCTTTAAAGTGTTGCAATTTGCAGTGCATACATCCACAACTTTTGAAATGGTGGGCTGTGCTATTCTTTGGCTAAATGCCACACTCATAAAACATTCTCCAGTCGCCAGGAAACGTAATGTTACAACCAGCTTGCAACATTACAGGACATGTGCCGGTATTTCATCAGTGAAAGTAATTCTTACTTTCGAGAAGGCAGATAGCATAAAAAAAAGGTTCAAATGGCTCTGGGCACTATGGGACTTAACTTCTTAGGTCATCAGTCCCCTAGAACTTAGAACTACTTAAACCTAACTAACCTAAGGACATCACACATATCCATGGCCGGCCTGGGTGGCCGAGCGGTTCTAGGTGCTGCAGTCTGGAACTGGGCGACCGCTACGGTCGCAGGTTCGAATCCTGCCTCGGGGATGGATGTGTGTGATGTCCTTAGGTTAGTTAAGTATAAGTAGTTCTAAGTTCTAGGGGACTGATGACCTCAGAAGTGCTCAGAGCCATTTGAACCATTTTTAACACATCCATGTCCGAGTCAGGATTCGAACCTGCGACCGTAGCGGTCGCGCGGTTCCAGATTGTAGCGCCTAGAACCTCTCGGCCACCCCAGCCGGCGGCAGATAGCATCCCTCATGACTATATCACACTTGCTAATCCCATCTTCTGTCATAGACAGTAGCTTCTCGAAACAGGCTATGTCCATCCTTACGAAGTTCCGAAATTGTTGCGGATCATCGGACCTCAGTTCTTTCATTAGCAAGTCTTCCATTAGCTGCCTTCGTCTCTTTATTTCAGTCAGGATCGAACCCAGCAACGTCTGGCTTTTCGTTTTCGTCGTCGTTCTGCTCTAATCCGTAGATTTATTGTCAGTGCCATGGCAAGAGCTCCAAAAACAAGTGGATCCTCCATGTTCAATATGCTATATAAATGTAAATGTAGATATACATATACCTGTGTAAGTAAGTGTTGTAATATAAAGCTAATTATGGAGTCTGTAATTCAGAACAGTAGTAACCTACATAAGAGAATAACAATTACGTAATAAATAATGATAAAGAACAATTTCTTACTGCGTAAGAACCTTAAGCTCACAGAAGTAATTTGAACAAATGAGTTCCAATATCTCTCAGTCATAGCCGTGTTTCGCGCAGCAGAACGGAAGTCGTTACAAGAGTTCAGACAGTTCTATTTGCACTTGGCGCGTTACTACAGTCTTCTGCGCATGTGCGCCAGGTACAGGGTGTTTCAAAAATGACCGGTATATTTGAAACGGCAATAAAAACTAAACGAGCAGCGACAGAAATACACCGTTTGTTGCAATATGCTTGGGACAACAGTACATTTTCAGGCGGACAAACTTTCGAAATTACAGTAGTTACAATTTTCAACAACAGATGGCGCTGCAAGTGATGTGAAAGATATAGAAGACAACGCAGTCTGTGGGTGCGCCATTCAGTACGTCGTCTTTCTGCTGTAAGCGTGTGCTGTTCACAACGTGCAAGTGTGCTGTAGACAACATGGTTTATTCCTTAGAACAGAGGATTTTTCTGGTGTTGGAATTCCACCGCCTAGAAAACAGTGTTGTTGCAACAAGACGAAGTTTTCAACGGAGGTTTAATGTAACCAAAGGACCGAAAAGCGATACAATAAAGGATCTGTTTGAAAAATTTCAACGGGCTGGGAACGTGACGGATGAACGTGCTGGAAAGGTAGGGCGACCGCGTACGGCAACCACAGAGGGCAACGCGGAGCTAGTGCAGCAGGTGATCCAACAGCGGGCTCGGGTTTCCGTTCGCCGTGTTGCAGCTGCGGTCCACATGACGCCAACGTCCACGTATCGTCTCATGCGCCAGAGTTTACACCTCTATCCATACAAAATTCAAACGCGGCAACCCCTCAGTGCCACTACCATTGCTGCACGAGAGACACTCGCTAACGATATAGTGCACAGGATTGATGACGGCGATATGCATGTGGGCAGCATTTGGTTTACTGACGAAGCTTATTTTTACCTGGACAGCTTCGTCAATAAACAGAACTGGCGCATATGGGGAACCGAAAAGCCCCATGTTGCAGTCCCATCGTCCCTGCATCCTCAAAAAGTACTGGTCTGGGCCGCCATTTCTTCCAAAGGAATCATTGGCCCATTTTTCAGATCTGAAACGATTACTGCATCACGCTATCTGGACATTCTTCGTGAATTTGTGGCGGTACAAACTGCCTTAGACGACACTGCGAACACCTCGTGGTTTATGCAAGATGGTGCCCGGCCACATCGCACGGCCGACGTCTTTAATTTCCTGAATGAATATTTCGATGATCGTGTGATTGCTTTGGGCTATCCGAAACATACAGGAGGCGGCGTGGATTGGCCTCCCTATTCGCCAGACATGAACCCCTGTGACTTCTTTCTGTGGGGACACTTGAAAGACCAGGCGTACCGCCAGAATCCAGAAACAATTGAACAACTGAAGCAGTACATCTCATCTGCATGTGAAGCCATTCCGCCAGACACGTTGTCAAAGGTTTCGGGTAATTTCATTCAGAGACTACGCCATATTATTGCTACGCATGGTGGATATGTGGAAAATATCGTACTATAGAGTTTCCCAGACCGCAGCGCCATCTGTTGTTGAAAATTGTAACTACTGTAATTTCGAAAGTTTGTCTGCCTAAAAATGTACTGTTGTCCCAAGCATATTGCAACAAACGGTGTATTTCTATCGCTGCTCGTTTAGTTTTTATTGCCGTTTCAAATATACCGGTCATTTTTGAAACACCCTGTATATCCCGCATGGGCGGTGTAATAGAGACCGGTGAACCAGTCTGTAGTTACAGATATGCACGCTTGGGGCGCTGGTGCATAGGTGAATTGTAAGTGCATCGTGTAATAGGGGTGCCTATTCTGTATCTTTCCGCCACTGTGCCGATCGCTTCGGTCCTTAAGAGCACCGAACGGTCTAGTGCTCGAGTTAGAGCCCCTGCATTATTCAGTACGCATTTCGGTAGCGATACCGTTCGGGTCTAGAGAACCGAAACGCTGTTGTCGGTTCGCGTCGCGCAAGTCAATGAAAAGCAAGCGGTCGCAGATCCGTGCATGCGCACTGCAGCGCGCACAGCGCAACGAACACAAAGCGGCTAGCAGACGACACAGGCGCGCTATTCTTGGAAGTACTGAAAATCGCGTTTACGTTGCCATAACGCATGACGCCGCATTCCATCGAGCTGGCGTGCCTGCCTTCATCGCTCTTGCATCCTCCTAAACAGTATTAGATGCACTATACCCATTTCCATGATTCTCAGCTGAAATTCATAGAAATTTTTATAGTTTCCCTGACCGCATGCTTCCATGTAAGCATAATAACGATAGCGTATTTGACTGTATTCTGCAGATTGTCGTAAATGGCGCATTATGTCATCTTATTCTCCTTCACACTGACATCGTGTTTTGGATTTTACGCTTCGGGAAAATGAGTTAGGAATAGTTGTGTAGGACCAAATTGTACTAATACATCTATAAAAACACCCGAAAACTTGATTCTGAGAGTTTCAAAGAATAAGAATATAAGTGGTTATAACTCGTTCCTAGAGATCCAAATGATTAAGTAGCCCACTTCGCTATATGACACGTCAACGATTTGGGTCTTAAAAACAAAATTGAAAAAACGCATTTTCGAGAGCTGCTGCAGTTCGTCGAAGTTTATAACATGCATCTCATGAATGAAAATGCTTCGTATATGGTGCTACAGTCTAAAAATATTACGGCAGAGATCTTTCATCTCTGTCTACTGTTGTTGAGGATTCGATTGCAGATAAATACTAGTGACAAGCAAAATTATGAATATGACTGCTGCTAGTTACATTCCCAGTAATCTAAGTTGTGCTCTTAGATTCCTGTCTAGCCGCATACTCGGAAATCGCTACATATTCGGAAAAAATGGTGAATATAAAGGTCAGTGTCGGTTGTTGCAGTCACAGCAATTTCATATTTCGTTTTTTAAATACACAGAAATGACAAAATCATTACTGAGGAATTGCGGTCTTACATGTAAGTAATAACGAATATTGCAGAAAAATCTTGACATTCACGAATAACAATGTCTCAGAACGTGCTGGATACCTGCCACACGTGCCGGCCTTCATCGCTCTTGCCTCCTCCTAAACAGTATTAGGCGCAGTATATCCATTTCCATGATTCTCAGCTGAAATGCATTCCAGCGCGCTAACCACTTTTTTTTTATTTCTTTCATTTTGTTCGATTTAGTTCGCTGCGTTTGGTCTGGGCGGAAATCACAAGACATCCATTCAAGTTGATCGTTGATTCCTTGACTCAGATTTTTATTACAGAGAGCACGCGGCCCTATAACCGAACACGTTGAGCTACTGTGCCGGTATTCACTTGGACACGCCAAATAACAGAAAAGTAGCGCTCATTTCTCTTACTATTGCGTAGAGGAAGGTAGGCTGACTTCGTTGCCAAATGGTGCTGCGTAAGTCATAAATGCGTGGAAGTTTGGTAGGTTTCCAATATCAGGCTTCACATAATTGCTTTCCATTGTTACTTGAAAGTTGTAAACACGTTCGGATAGTTACTAACTATACGATTTGTGGGAAAAAGTGCACAAAGTCACTAGTAACGTCAGTTGACTCATGTAATATAAGTAAGCAGAGCCTATGTCTTGATTTAATGATCTTTAAATTCATATTTGCATAAAAACAACACGTATTTTGAGAGAATATTGACCAAAAACGTTTTTTCGATGTAATCATTCACAGTAACAACCTAACCTAACCATATTTCTAACAAAGGAAAATAGTCTATTATGAACTCACTTTCCAACCGGATGCGTCCTCTGGTGATTCTTTAGTAACACAATCACTAAATCCAAAGCTAAAACCGCTAAATATGTTTAAAATAACTAATTATAGGTGTACAAAAACCACAGCTCACCCATCGAGAGGGCCACACCGAAATCCAAAACCTGTCGGTACAATTGTCGTAAAATACGTGGGAGGACTGTTCGGAAACAGGTCTCAGAAGCTTACTGAATAGGATATTTGGATAAAGAACCGAAAATGACGTCACTACCGAGACTAACCTACTACACCAATCGGTATGAACGATACAGAATAGGACCCCAGGTAGGCAACCCGCTGCTCGTCATCAGCCGAACGGGCAGGTTGCCCAGTTGAGTCGAACCCAGGCAGGCTGAAGGAGTCTTGCTACCATGCAGCCCGTCTTGCCACGGTGGTTCGCTAGGTGGCATTTTATTCTGTGCACTTTCACTGTAGTGTTACGAGTACGGTTCGAAAGTTTCTTTACCACATATCACAAGACGAGACTCAGTACACTATACAAATTCTTTCAGCCCAGAAAACTGTGGATTGTATTTATCCTTCTTTCCCTTATTTCTGGCTTATTTATTTATTTCCATACGAACGGTTTTCTCTGCTACTTCTTTCGACTACTACTATCTGTGCTTATTTAGAACCATCGTCAGATCACATCTAACAAATGTTTTGTATAGTGACCAGAACCATCTCTGAAAGTCGGGATCTTCTGTGCCATCTTTGAAAGTCGAGATCCTTTGCAATTAAGAACCTGAAGATGTCTATTATACTGCAACGCCAACTAAAGTAAGGTTTTGGAAGTCCAGTTTCTGTATCCTTAGTGTGTTTCAGCCAAATATGATCCTAGTTATAACAATGTAATCACATTTTCCAGATTGTATACTGCAGGTTCGCTGAATTGATTGTCTCTGACTTCATATTAGTTCTTTTAATAAGCTTCGAGAGAAGTAAGACTTACAATAAACTTTTTACTTATCTTCTTTTCTTGTAGTTGGCTCCAGTTCTTCACATCTAGGGGTTGATTCTTGAAGCTGAAATTTTTAATATCATAGGTTCTCATTGATCCAACTGACGTAATAGCTTTTGAATAATTGCCTGAATAGTTGATTTTACTCGCTCACATTTTTCTATATCACACTTTCTTTACAATTTCCACTTTAAAACCGAAAACTACTTTGTTATTGCCAGAAATAAAAACACGTCCGAAAACGTCAGAGGCATACCCATTGCTAATCCATTCTGAGGTACTAAGAATATTCCAAAGAGTTAACAAATTTTCTTGACAAATGAATCTCCACCAATTTGTATCATTATTAAATAAATGAATCCAAAATTAAACGTAATAAATATCGTCAGATTTCGGAATTATTAATAAGGATTTTAAGTGTGCCAGATATTCCGTAATTGTAGATAATTCTAAAAGAAAAAATAATTTTAACTGTACATACAGAGCTAGTACATATCGATTGTAACAACGAAAATAAAGTAATTCTTTTTATGGATTATAGCCTGAAATATACCACGTCGTGCAGAAGATCATATGAAATTCTGTTAGAGACACAGTTGAGATAATATTAACCTAAGTGTTATTCAACCCTCAATATCGAAATGTTCTATTAAGAAACGACGGACGAATCCATAAATAAGATTAATATTAACCTGTTCAAAAATTCGTAAATATTTTTGGTATCACCTACTTCTGTTGAGGAAAAGTAATGCTACAGGAGGGTGTCCCATTACAATGGGCAAAATAATTCATTCAAAAGTCCGCAGATGCATTTTAGCAAACACGAAGTTCGTTTGTCGTATTACGTTAATCTAAAAAGTAGATGTCCGAAAGAAGAAGCTTTTCTCTCATACTAAGCTTTCTTCGCACTACGTTGCATACCGCCAGAATGTGGTTTTTAATATCCACTGAGCCGTATATTTTTCCTAAGTTTAGAAAACCTAAACTGTCAAATGGCCTCAAGTCCTTCGCACACATTTCTACACACTTCTCAGCCACTTTTTTTCTCTTTAAAAAAGAATCATGCAGTATGGAAGCTGCTGGTCAAATTTATATACACTAATGGCCATTAAAATTGCTACACCAAGAAAAAATGCGGATGATAAACTGGTATTCATTGGACAAATATATTATACTAGAACTGACATGTGATTAAATTTTCAAGCAATTTGGGTGCATAGATCCTGACAAATCAGTACCCAGACCAACCACCTATGGCCGTAATAAGGGCCTTGACACGCCTGGGCATTAAGTCAAACAAAGCTTCGATAGCGTGTACAGGTACAGCTGCCCATGTAGCTTCAACACGATACCACAGTTCATCAAGAATAGTGACTGGCGTATTGTGACGAGCCAGTTGCTCGGCCACCATTGACGAGACGTTTTCAATTGGTGGGAGATCTGGAGAATGTGCTCGCCAGGGCAGCAGTCGAACATTTTCTGTATCCAGAAAGGTCCGTACAGGACCTGCAACATGCGGTAGTGCATTATCCTGCTGAAATGTAGGGTTTCGCTGGGATCGAATGAAGGGTAGAGCCACGGGTCGTAACACATGTGAAATGTCACATCCACTGTTCAAAATGCCGTCAATGCGAACAAGAGGTGACCGAGACGTGTAACCAATGATGGCACCCCATACCATCACGCCGGGTGATACGCCAGTATGGCGATGACGAATACACGCTTGGAATGTGAATTCACCGCGATGTCGCCAAATACGGATGCGACCATTATGATGCTGTAAACAGAACCTGGATTCATCCGAAAAAATGACGTACTCGACTACGAACCTGGGTGCACGAATGGCAAAACACCATCGCAGGCGCTCCTCTCTGTGATGCAGCGTCAAGGGTAACCGCAGCCATGGTCTCCGAGCTGATATTCCATGCTGCTGCAAACGTCGTCGTGCAGATGGTTGTTGTCTTGCAAACGTCCCCATCTGTTGATTCAGGGATAGAGACGTGGCTGCACGATCCGCTACAGCCATGAGGATAAGATGCCTGACATCTCGAGTACTAGTGATACGAGGCCGTTGTGATCCAGCACGGCGTTCCTTATTACCCTTCTGAACCCACCGATTCCATATTCTGCTAACAGTCATTGGATCTCGATCGAGATGAGCCGGGTTTGGTGGCCGAGATAGCGACGTGAGTTCACTGTCTTGCTGCTGAAGCCACTGAAGCATGATTCTGGTGTTGAGACAATGACATTAATCGTGCCGCATGATGCCGTCACAGTTGGAGAAGACATCGAGCGGCAATAATATACACGTACACCGCAACTGTCAGGGCGCCTTCCATTACTACCACAGGCCCCACGACAGTAGAGTTGAATGTAGAGTTAATGCCCCAAGTGGCCTGCAACCATGGCGGAGTGCATGTTTCGAGCAGCTGTTTGCCTGCCTCTTACGACCATCGACCTGTTCTGACCAGAAACGGCGACATGTTTCCATTGATTCAGAGTCCACCCTCAATGAACAACTACAGTCGTAACTGCTGTGTGGTAGGGAGCTGATGTTGAGTGGAAGGATGCTGGGCCACAAGTTTATTAACGTATTTATTAAAAACACAAATCAATTTATTACAGCACAGAACACGATGCAAGGCAATCCGAGAAGTTACCTCCCAAATTAATTAAACTGACTTTGAACTAGACAACTGTTGATAGATATTACATTGCCTTCAACAACGACCGAATGAATTTTTTTAAAAATATTTTTTGAGAACGACATTAAGTTAAAAAATTGATAAATACTTATGACAAGTCTACAAAATTTGAAAGAAGATTACGGTTAATGAAGTAAAAGATCCACGCAGTGGACACCAAGTGAAAAAGCTACTCCTTATGTTTCTGATCTAGACTGCCATGAAAATGCCAAGGAACTGTTAATCAGAACTCAGGAAGAAGTTGTAATTCACAATCGATTTATTGATCTTAAACAATTATTAAAGAGACATCATACAAAAAATATTAATTTAACAAAAACCTTAATAAATGGGATCCATGGTGGACAAAGTGATCTGCTGGGGATCGACACACGACACTAACCCGAACACTACTCGCTCTATCTCACTCCATACACGTGAATCCAGGTTATGGCATCAAACTACGCCACCACCAAGCATCTTTACTCTACCATACAAAAAAAGGAAAAATATAGTTCAAAAGAACAGGGTGCTGAGAAATAGATATTATAGCCCTACTTTGCAGCAGCGAATACTTTACCATCCTACTGGTCAAGGCGCCACACTTCGATGCGTTCGGTGACTGAAGTCATGGACGGCGGCAATCTGTTATTACATGCGCGTTCCCGAAAAATGCAAGCATGCGGTCTTGCGTTCGGTTAATTCAGAACGCAGGTACTTCCCTAAGAGCCTCTGAAACCCCCATGGATTCCAGTGTGCAGGTGGACACGTTTGCTGGTCTGCCAAACCAATTTGACTCAGTGCCACGACTGTGCGTGTCTGAATAAGTCAAATGTTTAGATGGCCGACTCAAGACAAATAAGTACACCCACGCATCACTCGTTGTGACCGTGATGATATAAGCAGTACCCCTGATGGTTCAAAAGGTGACTGACACAGGCTCTAAGTCGCACCCTAGTAAAGGACACAAGTCTCACCATTTAGGTAGAGATCTGCAGTTCTTTACTAGGGAAGCGCCAGTACAAGAGACTTGTACAAGAGTGACAATCTCCCTTTCTCTGTGTTGCCTCCTCAGCTCGGTTCCAAAAGCACATTTCTCTCTTTTGACTTCCCCCAATTTCGCACAAGCCAATCACGAGCTGGAACCTGGCATTCTAAGCTCGGTGAATGGTATTTGCACTGCAAACCGATTTGACCAATCAGAGACTTAAAGTTAATTGGCAGAAAATGGAAAAAAATTCAGCTTCGTGGCCTCTTTCCCACGCTTTTGCTGTGTCTTTTGCTAGCACAGTACAGGGTGGAAGCACAGCCCTCCATAAACAGCTTGTTATCTCCCCTGTTGTGTCCATTTAAAAGTTTACAGGGAACGTCCATAAACTCGCATCAACAAAAGATGTTTTGAAACAGAGTCTGCATGTCTGGGCGCCCGTTTTCTCTGTCCCATGGACATTTGCAGAACGTTTACATTTCTTTTGGTGGCTTGCTCGCTAGCAAGGCCTACAATGCGCTGTTGGCGACTTTTCGGCGCTAGGCCTTATACGTGGACGTCTTGCACCAAAGCTAATGTGTTTGCACAATGCAACCACAGCACGGGGCTGTCTGGAAATGTCTCTTCATCATTCTCCAGAAAAAACGCGCTTTGTCGCCCCACCAACGCTATGCTTTTACTGCAGTCGTTTAATTCGGCACCCTGTTCCTTTGAATGGAGGTAAAGCTTACGGTATTTCATTCCCTAGAGCACGCAAACAAGACCATAAACTGTTGCCCACCACAATGTATGAAGTCAAATCGCTGTAGATAGTATTCCCTACACCAAATCAGAAGTGGAGTGCCCTGTAATCTCTCAAATTAACTTGCATATTCCACATTACAATTTTCAATAACATACCCAGAATACATAACAGGTCATTAACATCAGCCATCCACTATCACGTGACTGTTTGCAGATAAATAGAATGGAGACTACTAGTTTCGAGCAAGCGGAATAAGCTGACAATATTAAATTCAAACTATGATACAGATGGGAGTTGCCAGAGCCAAGTAATGTCTGTTTCTTAACTTAAGTGAGGATGGCGATCGCCACTACACAGACAGATACTCTCAGTAAAAACATTTATCGTGCCTAGGCCTCTTTACCTGGATCCACAATATAAACAACAGATACATCAAGCTATCCTGTAACATATGAGCCATTAATTAGCAGTTTGCGTTTACAATCGAAATAGACAATGGAATTTTCTAGCAGATTAAAACTGTGTGCTAGACCGAGACTCGAACTCAGGACTTCTCCAAATCCGTATCCTCAACGGCTGAGGACTACATGGCGGTCGGTCAATACTGTTGGGCCATCCGGGGCCAGTTCGGATGGAGAGAGAGAAAACTGGAATGGTTAATGAGTGAAATTTCCTGGAAGATTAACACAATTTGCCAGACTGGTGCTTGAACCTCGAACCTTTGCGTTTTGTGGCAGGTACTCTAGCGACTGAACCGTCGCAGCAAGACTCACGACCAACACTCGCAGCTTTACTTCCGCCAGAACCTTCTCGTCTAACTTCCAAAATTCTCAGTTCTCCTGCATACTTTGCAGGATTACAACTCCTGGAAACAGAGAGACTGTTGAAAAATTCCTTGGACACAGCCTTGGGATTTTTTTTTTTTCACTCTTCAGTGGAGAGTCCAAAATGCTCTGCCGCACTAGCCCGTGCATTAGAAATGCTCCAAGTTTGAGACGCGGTCGAGCAAAGAGTGTTAATCTGCGAGGAGGTTCCGAATCAGCGCACACTCGGCAGTAACCTTTCTTTCGGAAGTGCCAGTCCTGCAGGGTAGCCGGATGAACTTTTGAGAATTTGAAGGTAGAAGTACAACTGTAAGGGCAGTACGTCAGTCCGGCTTGGATAGATCGGTTAATAGGGCACTTCCTCGCGAAGGTCCCAGGTTCGATTTACGGCTTGGCACACAGTTTTGAACAACATGGTTGAGGAGTAACAGTGATTGATATAAACTTAACTTAGTGTTAAGAAAACAGTCTTAATCGCGGTTTTTTTATTTGTTTAGTGCCGACCGGTTTCAGCCCATCGCAGGGGCCATCTTCAGAGCGAACATATCGCGGTTTTGACCTACCAGGAAAATTCAGATTAGCGCGTATTCTGCTGCGGACTGAGCATTCACGTTGGCTGATTATTAATTTACGGTGATATTTTACACTTTTGATTTGATGTTCTTACTATTTAATTCATTTTGTAACAGAACTGATTCAAACTGATTTTTGGGTGGCACATGCCACTACAGAGGAGTTTGATGCTGGGTGTTGATTTAATTCAGCTAACCACGGAGACCTGAGGAGTTTATCCTCATTAACCAATGAGAAACGGCATTCAAACAAGTCCAGAACATGAGGCTGGCCCACAAAGGCGATTGCGCTCGAGTGCATTTCAGAGGGCTGAAACATGAATTCGAGCTAACTATGTTCCTAGGCCCTAATTCAGAAATACTCGCACACGGAGCATACCCAGGTATACCGTTTTTGACCATTCGCCATCCGTCAATTGGTCGCTGAACTCTAGCAACACATACACACACACACACACACACACACACACACACACACTCACTCACACACATTGATATCCGCTGGGATGTGCGGGGGTTCACTGTTCATGGAAGGTGACAGTTTGTATCGCACAGCTTCGTATGAAAACAGCTCCAAGTGTTCCACTTCTTCGACCTAAACACCAAACAGAATTCTGTTTTCCTTCTCTGCTGCCGCCATATCGTCCGTCTGCCTGTCTTGCCTTTTCTCATGTCTGGGTGTCATATGGAGTAATTTTTAACCATACTACTTATGGTAACTTGAATATACCTCTCTTTCCTTTTGTGGCGATTCGTACTGGCGACTTCTGCAAAAGCGGCCTTTAGGTTTCTGATTTCACAGACATCTCCATACAGTTCGTAATACCGGTAGATTATAATTCAAGTGCAACTACTCACGGAGGTCCAAGGTGGGTTGTTATTATCGCGTGGTAACGAAACTTAGCTAGAAATGGTAATGCGTTAATGCGGAAACGATTTACGCTACGAAAAAATTGGTTCCGGTTTTGGTCATCACGTGCAAATTTGGCGCTGTGAATGCAAGAAATGTTTCCACATGTAAGTCATTAGGACCGGGACGTGTGGGAGAAGTGAGAAAGGCATAATGTCGATTTTATTATAAACGGTCTCTTACACATTTTATTGCTCGCTGCAGTTCCGGTTGATCTGAGCAACGTGTTCCTGTATATCTGCCTTCAGGTCAGGCGGAGACCGAACGTGTCCTCTGTAAACGTGGCCTTTTGGATATCCCCAGAGTCAAAAAACACATGGGCTCAAATGAGGTCATGTTGCAGGCTACGACTCAGGAAAACCTCTGGAGACAACACGTTCGTGCAAGGCTGCATTAAGCACATCTTTCACTGGGCGAGAGAGATAAGGCACTGCCCCATCTTGCGTGAAGACAATGCTTTCCGCACAGTTTCGCTCATACATAGCAAAATCCCATACTGTGGGAGAAGGTCTCGATAATGTGCAGACGTCGCATTAAAGATGACAGACACTCTGGGTACATTTTCTGCCAAGGGGAACGGACCGAGAATAACGATACTCATGAATCCACACCATGTAGCCACGTACGACGAGCGCAATGACACTTCGCGCAGCAAGTGGTTTAACAGTACTCCAAATTCGACAGTTCTGTGTATACCCTGTGGTGGAAAATGTGGCTTGTCACTACATGGAATATTGCCGGTCACATGTCATCAACTTCGATCTGTGCCGGAATTCGGAGAGCAAAATCAGAACGTTGCTGCGGATTATGAGGTTTCAGTTGCTGCACCGCCTGGGTCTTGTAAGAACACTGCAATGGTACTTTCGCGTTCTCGTCAATACGGTACCCGAACGTTTAAGTTCTACCACTGTAAAGACGGAAGATCCGCGATTCGGAATGTCAGAATTGTGCCATAAGTAGCAGCAGGAACTCCACCACAAAATCACGCAGCACTAACACTTCAAACCATCGACTCTCGGAGGGAGATTTTAACCGTGTTCAACCCAATGGTAAAGTATCGAACTATTTTTCTCCGAATCATACAGTTTGTGGGAAAAGCAGTGAGAATAATTACTCTTGGAAACCTTTTATCAGACAAAGCCTGTTATAACAATAAACTGTTTCGCTTAAAAAAACGGCCGCCAGCCCAAATCGGGGACAGTGTCTACACAAAAAGATGAAGTCAATTTTCGACACTGAATAAATAACTACTTTCATTTACTATGGTCACTTGGCAGTTAGTACTATTAATCCCACTTTCTGTTACTTACGGAATTTATCACTATACTTCAGTAATTATTTAAAGAACACACACGTATGTTTCAACAAGGATACAAAAAAAAATATTAAACTTATAGCTGTCATTCATATGACCAAAATTATTATTTAACACAACTAAATTTCATTTCTTTAGGACTGTTATTTGTTAACGTTTTACTAACACCAGTATTTGTCTGGCTTTCTTTGACATGGAGAAGTAACACGAACAACTACTGTTAAGATTGTTGCAGTTAAACAATTATGTTACTTTACTTTCAGAAATACTATTGAAAACTTATCCTCATGGTCACGCAATGCTGTGGCCCTTAAACTGATACGTGCAAACTTTAGTATTCAATAATGATTTTCAGAATTTACTACCAAAACAGTACTCTTGCCAGTAATTTACTGTTATTCGAGCTTCAATAAACATCAGGATACTGGGAATAAATTCGTTTAGGTAAGGACCCTACTGAGGTAAATGACATAGGAAAATCACGGTTAAACACAAAGGTACATTTAACACTTGTATTCCGCTGATTGAAGATGGATGGCTCATACTGTGATACACTTCTAAATAAAGTACTTTGCCTGTTACTGATGTCGAAGGTGGCATGAGGCGGTGCTCCGTAGTAACATTGCGCAGGTACGGCTCTTGATGTACATTGCTCTGTCTTCCTCTTGGTGGCGACGATAAAATTACAAATTTCTGAGCTATTAATTTATTACTGTACTGCGCCAACCATGTAGAACACGTCCGAGGCCACAAACCCAGTCTTGCAGGTCAATTCGGGGCCTCTAGTGCTTGACCAACATAATGCGTGTTCACCACTTGCAGGGCAGCTACCGACTGTGTGAGCCACTTGCGCGCCAAATCTCACTCGCGCGCCCCACCACCTTTTCCATTCCACCACAGAACAGAATTCCGTTCTACCTATGATCCCTACACCTTTCCAATTTACACTTTTGCTTACAAAAACCCTAAGTATGAACCATCTACAATTGCATGACAGCATATACATACAAAATTGACATGATTAATTACAGTTGTACTTGAAATATTACATAATTATTTACAAAATATGTTTTAATACATTTATTCCACCTACATCAAAGAGGTTATTTTAAATAGATAAACTAAACAAAAGGTTACTCTCGTTATAGTATTTTCTTAATTTTTCAAAATTATTATGGAACAAAAAGAATTTAAAATATACAGATGAATGGCAGTATTATATTTACAATAGCATTACATTACATGGTGACCACGGGATGGACAATACTTGTGGCAGTGCAAGAGCGCTAGCACTGCCCGGGGCATGTGCTGCAGCCCGCATCTCGTGGTCGTGCGGTAGCGTTCTCGCTTCCCACGCCCGGGTTCCCGGGTTCGATTTCCGGCGGGGTCAGGGATTTTCTCTGCCTCGTGATGGCTGGGTGTTGTATGCTGTCCTTAGGTTAGTTAGGTTTAAGTAGTTCTAAGTTCTAGGGGACTGATGACCATAGATGTTAAGTCCCATAGTGCTCAGAGCATGTGCTGCATGGTCAGCAACAGCAAACTCGTCAATAGCTTCCTCTGGGATGGGACGCCTTCCTTTTCCATGTTCCACACCAAGCTAACTTGTGTTTTAGAATTTCATTATCGACTTTTTTAAATCGTTTAATGACATCGGTCTTCTCCTCAGACGTTTACGCTGGCGGTACAGTCGCACTGCAGCAGTATAATTGCTGCTGTTCAGATGAAACAGTTACTCTAACGGCAAACGGTCTCTCTTCCCGACAGCCCTACTGTTCAGTCAGTTAATGGCTTGTCAAATGACAGCGTGGACGTTATACCGTTATACAGAGGGTACAGCGCCAGATTAGCACTCCCGACCAAAAGTGAAAGTAATTTATTTCCACTGTAAATCTGTTCCGCATTGACGTACAATTTAGCATGTGTACTAAGTTTCGCTGCCGTACGATAATTACAGCCCACACTGGACCTCCATTGCTTCATGTCTATTCATAGTTATAAGAGAATAGTGAAAGGTGTCGGTTTGGAATACATGCCAGGCAAAAATAATTTGTTTCGTCCTTTCAGGTTCCAATATCACGTTATTGGTGAACATATTTAACATCTGTCATCTGATTGTGTTTAGTTAACAATTTGTATAGGTACTAGGTTCTACTCGCCGTCCATCACCACAACTTTGCTTCATGGCGTTTGCCCCTTGTGCTTTGCACTGCATTATATACCTTTCGTAGTTACTTCTCAGGGGCAATATAAGCTTCATGGGGTTCCCAGTACAGTGCTAAACATATCGCCATTTATTTCCAGGTTCGCACATTCAACTTTGTAAACTGATACTCGTGAAACCCATATTTTACGTCTCTTTATGCCTAGCCGAGTCTCGATCAACGACGCCAGCTTTGTTTGGCTAACAATGGGTTCAAATTCAGATCATGAAAGAGAACTCTCATATCATTTTATGGCTGGGTAAAGACTTCTGAAGTATCAGTTATTGTACTGAACTTTAACTCACAAGTTTAAGGAGTGTCTCATCTCCAGTAACGTCTTTTCTAATATTTCTTGTCTGACGGTATTGGTTTACATCTGAACTGACTGCCATAATGAAGAGTGTTCTCTTGTGGTAACCATTGTGTATAGTCAAACATCTGTACCCCACCGGGTTTTGACGTTCAGAGGACCTGCGACACAGCTAAGTTATGTTAGTTGTGTTCAGCAGTGGCCCACTTATTTTGCTGTCAGGTGTACGAACAACTTAACGCAAGAATATCTTTGAATGTACACTATATGAAAGGCTTATTTCAATAGTGGCACAAGTCCATTTTTGTTCATTTGAGATACAGAGTGCTAAAGTTAAATGAGCGCTGAAAAATCTGCAGTTGAGATACCAGAAATATTCAAGCATATGGCTTCTTGCTAGAGATCAACCTTTCTATCTGTTTGTTTGGATCATTAACTTCAGAAGCTTTATAGGCAGAAAAGTGGAGGTAATGGACTTGTACCACTATTGAAATAAGCCCTTCATATATACTTTAATCTAACTACGACATCTATTCCATGTGTAATTATTGCAAGTTGTACTAGAAAATGACAATAACGCCGAAATAACCTAATAGTACGAAAGAATAATAAACACTAAGAGCTAACAGGAATTAACTATTCATTAATTGATAAGAATTATGAGAACTCCTTTGTTCATCCATTTCCAGCTCTCCGATGCGTTAAGCCATTTTTCATCAGAAACATAGAGCATTTCAGAGTACCTCTCTATATCGCAAAGACTGCCACAGTCAGCGGCATGTCTGACCTCGATAAACGGCATGGTCAGTCGATGCCCTGTGGTTACTATGAAAAGGTTTGAGGTTGACTTTATGTACCATACTGTGAGCAAGTGATGATGTTATACTGGTCCCAGGTGTTGAATGGCGTAGAAAGTTTTTCTCGGACAAGTCCTATCTCCCTGTCACTTTCTCTCTCTCTCTCTCTGAGTGTGTATGTGTGTGTGTGTGTGTGTGTGTGTGTGTGTGTGTGTGTGTGTGTGTGAGCGCGCGCGCGCGCACGCGCTCGTATCTGTATTAGGCTATTCGAAACTTTACCTGTTACAGGGCACTTCCGTCAATACGACTTTGGATTGCTACGAAACATAAAGAAGTACGGCAGTACTTCTCCACCAGATTACAACCTCAGAAATATATTTTCCCCCGTCATCGCCATGTATGGCAACGGTGACTGGCTCGTTGGGGAGAAGGTAAGTCCTTATCCTAGTTTTTTTTGTTTTGTAAATAAAACTGTCTTTTCCTGCTGCTAGTCGCTTTATTTATCCCATACGCGTTTCTCCTTCTCCTAAGGCATCATCAGCGGGATTTATAACGATACAGTTTTGTTAGTCTTAGATTATCAAACAGTTCACTTCGCGATTTTTTGTAAAAAAAAAAAAGTAATTACTTACGATTTGCTGATCTGCGTTTCCTCACATCTGGTCTGGAGGTCGGACTACCACTTTTATCACTGCCATATCTTTGTGTTCTCGCCTTCCACACATTGTTCACCATGTTTCTCACTATTTTTTGTGGTGGACTATTGTTCTTTTGTCACTCGATACAACTATTTCGTCGTACACTACTTTTCACAGCGTAAATATTGCGACTCCATTACGTGTTTCATCTTCTTCGGTATGTTTACCTATTTGATGCCAACCTAAATAAGTATATGTTCGATACTAACTTCTATTTATGATGTTTATACCGTGTGTGTGTGTATGAGTGAGAGATAGAGGGGCGATAGAGCCGACTTCTTTTTTTTTTTTGGGGGGGGGGGGGGGTGTACTAGCTGTTAGCGAGTGGCTGAAAACTTTGTTGACAGCTGGACACCTGTTTTTGACTCTTCGTTTCAATATTCTGTGGAGGGGTTCGTGGATGAGTGAGTGTAAAGATGTTGGGTTCTATTATTATTGCATTGGACAATATTATTATATAAATGCTTTTTGCGAACGTTATTCTATTATTTTATCTATTAGTGTAAATAATGAATTGCTTGGCATGTGTACTTGGTCATTCAACAGGATTTTCCCTTCTGCTTTGGTTTTATGTGTGTGGTAATTTTCTTGCATTGTCAGAAGGTGTTTTTTATTGTTGATTCTAATTATTTTCATGTCATCTTCTCTACTAGTTGGTTTCTGGTCATTTTCTCTTAGATGTTCTGCAAATGTGGAGTGATTGTCCCACATTCCCAGGCTCTCATGTGTTCCTTGTATCTGACATCAAATGTTCCCCCTGTTTGCCCTCTGTATGTGCCTTCACAAGTGCTACACTGCAGCTGATATATACCCGCTTTCTGGTATATGTCTCTGTTTCTTTGTCAGTTTTGGGGTGTATTTTTGTATAGAATTGTCTGTTGTGTATGCTATGTTTATTCCCTGTCTTTTGAAAATGTTGATTTTATGGGTGAGTTTGTGTTTGTATGTCATTGTGTACCATCTTGTGTTTTCTTTCATCTTTTGCTGATTATCCTGTTATGGGACTGCGTGTTTGTGTTTGGTTCTGTTGTGTTGTTGTCTGTGGTTTGGAGCTTTCTACTTTTATTTTACTTTTAACTTTGTTGTTTAGCTTTGTGACTGTGTTATTATTGTACCCATTATTTTGTGCTATCTGTATTATTATGCCCAGTTCTTTTTGGTAGCTTTCTTTGGTGAGTGGTACTGTGTTGAGTCTATGGAGCATGTGTCGAAGCGCTGCTTGCTTTTGTGCATGTGGGCGATTCGAGGATTGGGAAATGATAATGTCTGTTGCTGTGGGCTTACGGTAAATTTCAAACATATGCTTACTGTTTTGGTTTTTGATTGTTATATCTAGAAAGTTAATTTGGTTGTTCTGTTCTCTTTCCATTGTGAATTTTATATTTTCATGTATCTTGTTGATGTCAGTATGTAGTTTTTCAATTTTTGTTTGTGGTTCATGTATTAAGCAAAGCAAAACAACGAAAGCATCATCTCCTTGCTCATGTGCTCATTAAAGAACCAGAAAATCTGTAAATACCACTGCACCAAGCTTTTTAACATAAAGCTTTGCGGTAGGTAGGAGCTGATGGTAGGATAGAAGTGTGGGCGCAGACCCCAAGAAGCCATGAACCCAAGTTGTCAACAAGGCACTGTGCAAGCTGGTGGTTTCACCATAGTGGTGTGGGCTGTATTTATATGGAATGGAGTGGGTCTTCTGGTCCAACTAAACCAATCATTGATTGCAAATTGTTACGTTCGGCTACTTGCGTAACATCTGCAGCCATTCATGAACTTGATGTTCCCAAACTACGATGGAACTATTATGAATGACAATGCGCCATGTCACCGGGTCACAACTGTTCGCAGTTGGTTTGAAGAACAGTCTGGACAATTCGAGCGAATCATTCGGCCACCTAAAACGCCTGGCATCAATCCCATCGATTTATCGAACAATCGAGAGGTCAGTTCGTCCAACTTTCTCAATTATGGACGGATGTGGAGGCAGCACGAGATATCCCATGACTTTTGTCACCTCAGTGTAGGTACATGCAGACAAATGTACGACGGAAACGAATAGTCCAGAGATACGAATAGGCAAGCATCTGCAAGTCGTTCTTACTGTACAAGACTGGTAGAGTTCAACGCTCATTCACATAGTATCAACTGTAGGCTTCTTTATCCGAGGCTGCTGTCGCTGGAACTCTCTAACTAGAGCTCTGCCTTGCTTGGCGTTTAAGGACCTTATACAGGGTGGCTCAAAAGTAACTTCACACACTTTGTGGGTATAATTTGTGCATCAAAACAACAGCCAAATGTTAAATAATGTTTTTCTGAATTTGCTTTATTTTCGAATTATGATGCATAATGTCATTTGTGGTAGGTATTACATGATGGTCAAGTACAGGCTTTTGGCATGTCGAGTTTGCCTGCATATCGACTGTTGTTGCTTTTGCCACATCTCTACACTGCTCAGTCGATTCTGGCAAGAAGCCCTTTTGTTTACTTGACTTTGGTGGGGTCCGTTGTACTCTATGACGCTGTTGTAGTGTAGCGGCTTCAGATGTACTACGTACATTCATTCTGACGGTATTCGTTGTGTACGGTAAGATGACGTACTCACACGGTGAATACGCGGATACGCTCCCCTTTACGGTGCAGAAAAAGGCAATGCACGAGCAGCAAGACGAAGGCATACGGAAATGTTTCCGAACAGAAGACTACCAAACTATCAGACTTTCACACTTGTGGACAGGCGTGTAAAGGAATGTGCCATTCGGGGTGTGCCACTTTTAGGTCGGTCTCGACTGGATGAAGTGGGTGGTGAGAAAGAGCTCGTATCTAGTACTGCTATTGAGAAAGTAGCACAGCTACACCAGTGAACTTAAAATGGATGTGCAGCTGTGCAAAATGAGATGAACGGAGTTTGCAAGATTCAGACAGCGGTAAGACATCGAGATGAAGATTCGATGATAAGTACCCCCCGTATAAGTAGGCATCCCTCAATCATCTGTATGGCGCCTCCTTCGGAGACAGCAATAGACCCGTTTCACCTGCAGAAGATACAGGAGCTGACGCCTGTAGTCTACCCTAGGCTTCAGAAATTCTGTCAATGGTTACTCGAGCGCCATGCTGCTGATCCACGGTTCGGTCGCCGGATACCATATGCGGATGAGAGCCTCTTTACCTGTGCAGGTATTGTGATGACGGTGTTTGGTTTGTGGGGCGCTCGACTCCGCGGTCATCAGCGCGCGTATAGGTCTCAATTTTTTCACAGTCCAATTTTTTACACAGTGCAATCTAGCCACTGTCACGAATGATGATGATGATGAAATGATGAGGACAACACAAACACACAGCCCCGGGCAAAGAAAATCCCCAAGCCGGCCGGGAATCGAACCGCAGACTCCGTGATCCAAAGGTAGCAACGCTAGCCACTAGACGTACAGGTATCGTGAACGCTCAGAAGATGCATATGTGAGCATATGAGAGTACTCGTGCAATTACACTACGAGATATCAACATCGTTTTTCAGTGATCACTTTATGCGGCGCAGTGGACGACCAGTGAGAATAATGCATTCCACGATGCCTGAGTGGCAGAGTGTATCGACAGATTTTGGAACATGGATTGGGAGACCTGCTTCGTGATGTCGCACTTGCTACACGAACAAACTTATGGCTTATTCTCGATGGTAGCCCTCCGCATATCAGTGGGGAGACTAGATAGTATCTCAGTGTTGCTAATCCCGGTAGGTGGATCGGTCGTGCCGGACCAATTGCTTGGCCTGCGAGATCTCCACGTCTTAATCCCCTGCACTTTCAGTTTCGGGGCCATCTCAAGGAGCCCGTGTGTAGTGCTGCTATTGAGAATGTAGCAAACCTACACTAGCGAACTAAAAACGGCTGTGCAACCGTGCAGAAAGAGATGCAAGGAGCCTGCAACATTCAGAGAGATGTAACACAGCGAGCACGTCACTGTTTTCGCCTATATGGACATCATTTTGAACATGTTATTGGGAACATGTACAATATGTACACTACTGCCCATTAAAATTGCTACACCACGAAGATGACGTGCTACAGACGCGAAATTTAACCGACAGGAAGAAGATGCTGTGATATGCAAATGATTAGCTTTTCAGAGCATTCACACAAGGTTGGCGCCGGTGGCGACACCTACAACGTGCTGACATGAGGAAAGTTTCCAACCGATTTCTCATACACAAACAGCAGTTGACCGGCGTTGCCTGGTGAAACGTTGTTGTGATGCCTCGTGTAAAGAGCAGAAATGCGTACCATTACGTTTCCGATTTTGATAAAGGTCTGATTGTAGTCTATCGCGATTGCGGTTTATCGCATCGCGACATTGCTGCTCGCGTTGGTCGAGATCCAATGACTGTTAGCAGAATATGGAATCGGTGGGTTCAGGAGGGTAATACGGAACTCCGTGCAGGATCCTAACGGCCTCGTATCGCTAGCAGTCGAGATGACAGGCATCTTATCCGCATGGTGGTAACGGATCGTGCAGCCACGTCTCGATCCCTGAGTCAGCAGATGGGGATAAGACAACAACCATGTGCACGAACAGTTCGACGACGTTTGCAGCAGCGTGGACTCTCAGCTCGGAGACCATGGCTGCTGTTACAGACAAGAGCGCCTGCGATGGTGTACTCAGCGACGAACATGGGTGCACGAATGGCAAAACGTCATTTTTACGGATGAATCCAGGTTCTGTCGGATGAATCCAGGTTCTGTTTACAGCATCATGATGGTCGCATCCGTGTTTGGCGACATCGCGGAGAACGCACATTGGAAGCATGTATTCGTCATCGCCATACTGGCGTATCACCCGGCGTGATGGTATGGGGTGCCATTTGTTACATGTCTCGGTCACCTCTTGTTCGCACGGACGGCACTTTGTACAGTGGACGTTACATTTCAGATGTGTTATGACCCATGGCTCTACCCTTCATTCGATCCCTGCGAAACCTTATATTTCAGCAGGATAATGCACGACCGCGTGTTGCAGTTCCTGTACGGGCATTTCTGGATACAGAAAATGATCGACTGCTGCCCTGCCCAGCACATTCTCCAGATCTCTTACCAACTGAAAACGTCTGGTCAATGGTGGACAAGCAACTGGCTCGTCACAATACGCCAGTCATTACACCTGATGTACTGTGGTATGGTATTGAAGCTGCATGGGCAGCTGTATCTACACATCCAAGCTCTGTTTGACTCAATGCCCAGGCGTATCAAGGCCGTTATTACGGCCAGAGGTGGTTGTTCTGGGTACTGATTTCTCAGGATCTATGCACCGAAATTGCATGAAAATGTAATCACATGTCAATTCTAGTATAATATATTTGTCCAATGAATACCCGTTTATCATCTGCATTTCTTCTTGGTGTAGCAATTTTAATGGCCAGTAGTATAGTTGTGTTGGATTTCGGGTCCCTACGTGTCCTTGCTTTCTGAGAAGAATTAATTTTGTGTTATTTGTGTTGCACTTGTGATCCCTAATGTACTGCATTACTCTGAAATAAAACAGTTTGAGACAAAACGTTATTTAACATTTTACTGTTATTTTGACGCATACACTACACCCTATATATGACATTTGGGACTGCTTACAGATGGGACGTGAATGCGTCGCTTTTTACCTCCAGTTGTTAATCGGTAAGATTAACTAGTGTAGCAGAGCATAGGAGAGAGTGATCTTTCAGTGCCTTGGAGCGTTAAGATGTGTCTGGAGCTCGCAATGGACTGATGAAAGCGGTTGTAGTGTGCACCTCTACATAAGTCTCAAGACTTACAGCTAATACTCATACTTAAATTATTGTTTCTTTTTCTCTGACAACCTTTCACGATTCGGCCATTACAATTTACAGGATACATAATGGGAAAAAGCATTCCAAGAACCCACGTTAGACGAGTAATTTAATTCTTAAGAATATAATTGTAACACTCTCAATTCAGATTTTCTTTGCAATGGGCCAGAAACAATTACAATGGAGGCTAGAAGAAACTGTGGCACAGCAAAAAAAAAAATAAATAAATAAATAAAAAAAAAAAAAAAAAATAAAAAAAAAACCTCTGCCATTTTCACATCTATCGTCGCGAGAAGCATCCCAACATAATGAACGCATATAGAATAGGACCTCATACTGTTCTTCCCGTGTGTGAGGACATAAAAAACACGGCATGTGCAAGATTTGATATTGTGCTCCACAGGAAACCCACGGATTCGTTCCCATAAGCCACACACACCGTTACGCAATACAATGATTTTCGCCGTTCATACCGTTACTGCATCGGATGCAAGGCTCCACGCCAAACTATGCTGATGATACAAATTATTACGACCATTGCTCACCGCGAGATTCAGTCCCACCTGGTTCGTGGGCGTATGAAGCGGTAAAGAAACTATGTACGCAGAGACGAATGGGGTAGCATTCAAGCGATTATACGGGACACATATGGGGAAATCCACTGTGAAAATACTGAAACACAAAATAATGAAAGAAATTATGTGTCTGGAAATGACTGTACGACATGTTTCGTTAAGCATCAAGCTGTTGTCGCTGAAAAGAATAGATACAAATTGCAGGTTTGGAATTACAGTCCTGCTTTCAGTCTTACGAAACAAGCTTACGTTGTAGGAAATACAACCCGATACCATCCACCAAGACGATCATGTACCTCTGATGAAATTTAATACGGAAGAATTTAATACAAAACAGAATTAAATCAGTTTAGTAGTAACTAAATTCTCGATACTTGACAACCACACATAACCTACCCCATTGCGTGTGGATACAGAAACATATAACATCGCGCGAAGGATATTTAACAAGAATTGAGTCGTCTTAGACGGTAAGACTGATCTGAGAACAGTAAATAATTTGGCAGTACCTTAACGGCAAGTTTGCACGCCTTAAAAACCACTCAAAACCGTGGGTCTTCATCAAGCACAGTAACTTAATCAGGACAGTTTGCTGCTTCAAATATAGCTTCAAAACCAGACACGTCTTAACGCTCCAAGGCACTGAAAGATCATTCTCTCCAATGCTCTGCTACACTAGTAACAAGAAGAAATAATGGATGGGATCTTTTCGAAAAAACAAGCACAGGCCAGTATCTACCGCCAAGGCACGTAATTGCCTCCGGACCTATAGCTCACCAAAGACAAACATTCCGATGTAGTCTTTAAGTAAAGAGTTTGCGAGGGGTTGTCCTGTTAGTGTTTCATTTGTCATGGTCATCGGCGAACAGATGACGCACAAGAAATCTGTCTGTCCGCCCTATGTTTTGAATCTGCAGGCAGTGTGCTGAGTTGAGATGTGATCATTGTTTAGCATACCCCACTCACGTGTACATAGCCCTGTTCAACAGCTTCAACCATTTGAACAGGTTCGCGTTGTGGGCTTGGGGAAAGCTGGATGGATGTATCGACAGACTGTTGAACATATTGAGCGCAACATAACGGTGGTATATCGCTGCTATCAACTGTACTATGTGGAACATCCCCACACCTGTAGACCAGATTCTTGACGTCTGCGTAGTACAGACGAACGTTTACATCTACATCTACATGGGTACTCTTCAAATCACATTTAAGTGCCTGGCAGAGGGTTCATCGAACCACCTTCATAATTCTATATTGTTCCAATACCGCGCGGAAAGAACGAGCTCTGCCCGTTTCTCCCTATGTAGATAGGTGCCAACAAAATATGCTAGCATTCGGAGGAGACCGCTGGTGACTGTCATTTCGTGTGAAGATTCCGCCTTTGTTTTAATGACGTCCACCCCAAATTCTGTATCATTTCAGTGACACTCTCTCCCCTATTTCGCGATAACACAAAACGTACTGTCTTTCTTTGCACTTTTTCGATGTACTCCGTCAATCTTATCTGGTAAGAATCCCATATCGCGCAGCAGTATTCTAAAAGAGGATGGACAAGCAGTCTCTTTAGTAGGTCTGCTATATTTTCCAAGAGTTCTGCCAATAAAACGTAGTCTTTGGTTAGCCTTCCCCACAACATTTTCTATGTATTCCTTCCAATTTAAGTTGTTCGTAATTCCACAAGCTGCGACATTGTCGCGAATAAAACAGTGACCCGTATATACAATAAATTTCCGTTAATTTACGTCTATGGTCACAAACCTTTTGTTAACAGATTACCAGTTTCGGTCCATAATGACCATCATCAGATCTGTTTTATAAAAACAGATTCTGGATGTCTGCGTAGTACAGACGAACGTCTAAATCTACATCTACATGGGTACTCTGCAAATCACATTTAAGTGTTTTTATAAAACAGACCTGATGATGGTCATTATAGACCGAACCCGGTAACTTGTTAACAAAATGTTTGTGGCCTAGGCGTAAATTAAAGGAAACTTATTGCTCGTAATTGTGGCTCTTAGGTATTTAGTTGAATTTACTGCCTTTAGATTTGACTGATTTATCGTGTAACCGAAGTTGAACGGATTCCTTTTAGAACTCATGTTGATGACCCCACACTTTTCATTATTTAGGGTCAATTTCCAATTTTCGCACCATGAAGATATCTTTTCTAAATCATTTTGCAATTTGTTTTGAGCTTCTGATGACAGCGACATCTGTAAATTCCCTAAGAGGGCTGCTCAGATTGTCTCCCAAATCGTTAATATAGATAAGGAACTGCAAAGGGCATATAACAGTACCTTGGGCAACGCCAGAAATCACTTCTGTGTTACTCCATGACTTTCTGTCAGTCATTACGAACTGAGACCTCCATAACAGGAAATTAAGAATCCAGTCACATAACTGAGAAGATATTCCATAAGCATGCAATTTCACTGCAAGCCGCTTGTGTGGTATAGTGTCGAAAGCCTTCCGGAAATCCAGAAATACGAAATCAATCTGAAATCCCTTGCCAATAGCACTCAGCAAGCGATGTTATCTAAATCCATGTTGACTGTGTGTCAATAGACCGTTTTCGTCGAGGTAATTCATAATGTTCGAACACAATATATGTTCCAAAATCCTGATGCATATCGACATTAACGATATGGCCATGTAATTTAGTGGATTACTCCTACTACCTTTCTTGAGCATTGGTGTGACCTGTGAAACTTTCCAGTATTGGGTACGGATCTTTCGTCGAGCGTACGGTTGTATATGATTGTCAATTATGGAGCTATTGCATCAGCATACTCTGAAAGGAACATAACTGGTATGCAGTCTGGACCAGAAGACTTGCTTTTATTAAGTGATGTATGTTGGTTCACAACTCCGAGGATATTTACTTGTACGTTAGTCATGTTGGCAGTTGTCCTTGATTCGAATTCTGGAATATTTACTTCGTCTTCTTTCGTGAAGGTATTTCGGAACGCTGTGGTTAGTAACTCTGCTTTGGCAGCACTGTCTTCGATAATATCTGTTGTGGATTGGCAGGAGAGCCAACCCAGGAATATTAGAGGAAGCCGAAAGGCACGCGTTTTAGCTCACGCAGGCTGGCGTGAGGTCTGGAACAGGATAGGGAAATTAGAATGTAGAAAAACGGACGTAGCTGGTGGAATACTTAACTTTAATCCATTAATGGTGAACGTCGGTCTGACGGTACATGATTAACAAGATCAATAGCAACTGATAATGGCACCTTGCTAGGTCGTAGCAAATGACGTAGCTGAAGGCTGTGCTAACTATCGTCTCGGCAAATGAGAGCGTATTTTGTCATTGAACCATCACTAGCAAAGTCGGTTGTACGACTGGGGCTCGTGCTAGGAAGTCTCTCTGGACCTACCGTGTGGCGGCGCTCGGTCTGCAATCACTGATAGTGGCGACAAGCGGGTCCGACGTATACTAACGCACCGCGGCCGATTTAAAGGCTACCACCTAGCACGTGTGGTGTCTGGCGGTGGCACCACAGTATTTCCATTGCTGTCGCGCAGAGAAGGCATTGATTGTGTTCTTGCCGCCAGCATACTTTACATACGCGCAGAATCTCTTTGGATTTTCTGCCAGGTTTCGAGACCAAGTTTCGTTGTGGAAACTATTATAAGCATCTGACATCGAAGTCCGCGGGAAATTTGGAGCTTCTGTAAAAGATTGCCAATCTTGGGGATTTTGCGTCTGTTTAAATTTCGCATTTTTGTTTGTTGTTTCTGCAACAGTGTTCTGACCCCTTTTTGGTACCAAGGAGTATCAGCTCCGTCATTTGTTAATTTATTTGTTATAAATCTCTCAATTGCTGCCGATACTATATCTTTGAATTCAAGCAATATCTGGTCTACACTTACATCGTTAATTTGGAAGGAGTGGATGTTGTCTCCCAAGAAGGCGTCGAGACAATTTTTATCTGCTTTTATGAATAGGTATATTTTTCGGCAAGATCAGTGCTCTGTGCGAGCAGCGTTGGCTGACCTAAGACCATGCAGGTATAAAATCGGGGTGCGTGTTGCCCCTGCTGTATCATCAGGCAGCACTGGGGACCATCTGCTTGCAACAGAATGAAGATCACTTGTGTCCCTTGCCAGGGTACCACTGACACCATGACACCGCCGAGCACGGCCGCTCTAGTGTCACGGAAGACTCAACTGGAGAGTTGAATGGTGCTCTGTTGTCTCCCGTGATGAGAGGGGGTTCTGTCTGTATGCGAGTGATGGATGTACACTTATGGGGCGTAGACCTGGTGACCGGGCTACTCTGTAGACGTCTACGGCTCTCAAGTCCCACCCCGGGTTTCATGCGTTTGAGGTCATCAGTTACAATTCGTAGTCACATTGTAACGTATAGTCACATTGTAACGTATGTGCAACAATTATGTAACGTAGCTACAACAAATATGCCTCTATGTTCGTCTGTGAAAATAGACTCGATAAGCAACCTGAGCTATCAGTAAGCGGAATCTAACCTGCATAAAACTGTGTGCGTGTTGCGTGTTGCATGTCCTTTAAGCCCTCAACTGATCGTGTCATGGAAAACTTAAAACTAAAACTTGGATAAGCTATCCGACTGCGCTTTTGAATAAGAATTTACGAGTGAGACAGAATCTGACTTGTGCAACGGAATTTACTGGATTAGAGAACACGACACGTTGTGGTGTGACAGTGTCTCTGTTATGGCCCTAAGTTTTGCACTCACCTTTTTAGATGACTGCCTTTTTCCATGTGGTTTACAGCAATTCACAGCAGCATGCAGCAACAGCGGCAAGGGATTATTGTTACTAAGAATGAATTTAATAAAAAAGAGTTTTGCTTCGGTCCTGTTAACTACTAAATAACTTGTGAGAAGGGATTTCATAGAATAAGTCTATTTAAAACTTCAAATCATCACAACCTATAACGAATAATAGACAATGACAATTACAATGACATAGCTATCAATAACGGCTGAGTGCCAGATTAACAAGCGATTTCAGTTTCAAAGTTACATTAACATTTAATAACCACAGCATGCCGGCCGCTGTGGCCGAGCGGTTCTAGGCGCTTCAGTCCGGAACCACGGTCGCAGGTTCGAATCCTGCCTCGGGTATGGATGTGTGTGATGTCCTTAGGTTAATTATGTTTAAGTAGTTCTAAATCTAGGGGACTGATGACCTCAGATGTTAAGTCCCATAGTGCTTAGAGACATTTGAACCATTTTTTTAACCACAGCATATTTATTAATTAGATGTGGATAAGGAGGATAAGGAGGCATCTTTAATCGACAAGCAAAACATGGGATTATTGCAAACTCGGACTAACAATCACCAGCCTAACCCTGCAATTGCTTTTGCGCTATGCTTGCGAATTTTACCTTGAATGCCATCTTCAAGGGTAGCTAAGCCATCTAAATCGCTCCTGGCTATATAAATGAAATCAGGCCTTTATTGTGGTGAGATCTGCCATCAGCGACGTGAGGACAGGATGACACGCCTTCTGTCTTCGAGCTCTCGAACGACACCACTACTTGCACTCTCGCAGACGGATCTCGTCCCACAACGCTTGGAATCGCGGTCCCATATTTCGCCCTCAGATTGTTACTATCGGTATCTGAGTGCTTACACAATGCAAACAATAGCGTTAAGTTGGCTATATTGTTTTCAATGTAATGGAGAGTTCTGACCCACTCCTTACAACATCCGGTGTTTCTGCTGGGTAATGTAACCAGTGCCCGCTAAACTGCAAGGGCTGTTAACCCTGTGCTACTGCCATTTCTTCGAAAGAAAGCTGATGTGCTTTTTCAGCCGTAAAATGCACGTCCACATACGTCTGCTGTTTCAGCAGATCTATCGTCTGTTGAACATGTACGGGCCATGATGAAGCGGACACTTACTCGTTCTCCAGGGCCTGCAGGAACCACAGAAATTCGACAAAAGGCGCAACGTGGTTGGGACAGTGTATACCCGACTGTTTGGGCACCGTTTACTGTGACATGTGTGTTTTATTTGGTCTCAATTTCTTGTCATTCCCTCCTACAAAGATTAAATACTTCCCGCCACACTTGCCTTCAGGGCTTTGCATTCCATTCCAGCAGTTTGTACTGAAGGTGTGGAAGTTTAATATCTTAGAGGTTGTTTTACAGTAAATATTACAGACCTTAAAGAAGGTAAAAGCATTTCTTGATCATGGTTAACATTTAGACAGTAGTGTACGATTGTCTAGTTGTTGGAAATCCTGAAGATACTGATGACGCAGTGACAAGATGCGACCACATCTATCACAGAAGATAACGCACTGCCTCTAATAATACTCGTCTCTGCCCGCAGGATGTGAAGCGCCTAGCCAATGACACACCGCCTAATGTCCAGTTCTACCGCGTGCCGGAGGACGGTTTCGCTCACTCTGACTTCCTCATCGGCAAAAACGCCCCCACGCTAGTCTACCCTGTCGTACTGGCTGCCTTTGCCGGTGAAGACATCGGCGCCAGTAAAGACGTAGACGTAGACACGGATTCGACCAGCAGGACGTCGATGCGACTGTCGGCGCCGACCCAGCGTTCACGGCCGGAGGGGAGGAAGAAAAAGAAAACGCAGACGGCGAAGAAGACAGTTCCTAAAGTCGGCAGCTCGCTGCGACGCAGGTCGGGCAGACACCAACGCTTGTAGAGGCGCCATAGAGCCTAGTCTTTGAGACAGCCATAAATATCTTAGCACATCGAATGTAAAAATGTTACACGTTATAAAGACTACACGCAGCAGTACATGTTCTATTTCCCTCTTCTCCTCTCCTTTCCACCACGACATAAGGTGACCAGGAAAAATTGTAGTTGCCAGTTTCAAAGAGGGGACGGCTATCTGGAGCACTGTAGATGTTATGGAACTGGTATCAGGCTGCTATGTGACACTCCTCCGCTGACGTGAGTAACGGCAATGAAGTGGTAGGCATGTACCAGTAAATTTTATACGTTCAGTGCTGTAAAACTGGTGAATACAGTGGCGTGACACAACAGAAGACATGAGTTACCTTGCGTGCATGTGGCCACCACTTTCTTTCTTTTTCTTTCTCTTGCTTGTGCCTTGTTCCCTAGGGTTGGCATGGTTAATCGGATTTGGCGAGGTTAATTGAAGGGGTGGCCGGATGCCCTTCCCTCCGCCATCCCGTACCCACCAGGATGGAATTAGTGTACCCCAACTGTCTGCGTCTATAGTAATCCATGGAATAGTGTGAATGTGTTCAAGTGTCTACGAGCCGTGTAACTGAGGCGGGACGTCGGGACCAGCCCAGTATTAACCTAGTGGAATGTGGAAAGCCGCCTAAAAGCCACATCCAGGCTGACCGGCACTCCGGCCTCCGTCGTTAATCCGCCGGGCGGTTTCGATCCGGGGACGGCACGCCTACCCGATTCCAGGAAGCACAGCATTAGCGCTCTCGGCTAACCTGGCGGTGTACATGTGACCATCACCTCACTGTGAATTAAGCTGCTGATTTGTTGATGCATCAGTGCAGACTGTTCAAGGTGTCTACTGTTAGTGTACCACTCAGACCCTCATCATCACTAGTGGCACGACAGCTCTTTGTGCACTTTGGCCTTCTGTAGAAGAATATTCCATTCTTTCCTGTTTATCGGCGAACTCCTCCAGTTCTGGATTCCAGTTTTCCATATGTACCTCTCTAAAACCTTCCTCACATCTTAGCTCTAGTCTTCTAACCTGCTGATACCTTCACACTGCAGTGCATCTCTTCTTAATCATTCTGCCACTATCTGTTAGTACAAGCCCTGCCCCTCCAGCCTTTTATACGGGGTGATTAAAAAGTCATTTCCACAGTACAAAGGCTACATTGGTGATTCACTACTATGAGTCTACTGCACAAAGTGGTAAATAGTGGAGATAGCGAAAATACAAAGAGACAAACGCATGCTACAAATATGCTTCAACTGTACAAACATAATGTTACATCATCGGTCAAAGATGACCTGACAGTCAACAATACAGTGCAACAGCCGTCCCCAGTCAACTGGCTGCATATTCCTCTAATGCAGAAGGTGTTCAAACTGACAGCCGTCCTACAGACGACACATCTGGACACGGTGAGTGGCCCTGCTGGACGCTGACCACAACGCTGCTGTTGGTGCTCCTGCAAAGGCTCTCGTGACATTCTCCTGCAGGTAAATTGATGTGTCTTGGTGCACACTGCAGATTTGTGGTGCCCCCAGAGGTAACAGTCCGGTGGTGTCAGGTCCGGCGACCTAGGTGGCCATTCCACCAGACCCCGTTCACCAATACAACGCCCAGGAAGAGTCTCATCCAGGAGCCGGCGTACGACCAGCCATGTGGTAGCCTTCACAGCAAACGACTACTCATTTCGGCGGTATGGTGGTGGTGGGTCATTCCTCTCGTTGTAGTTTTCATTGTCTCGACTAATACAGAGTCTTTCGAATGCAACACGACTTTTGATTCACCCTGTATAGGTTATGTAATTTACAGCCCAAACTCCTCCTCAAGAGACTGTTTTATTTCACTGGCCCAAAAACTGGCATCATGACATTTATTTCAAATATGACGATTTGCTTGTCACAGAATTTCGTTTCTAGCTAGGTTCCAGAACATTACGTTAGCATCATTACTGAAGTTCTATACAGCCATAACTTTTCGCTGCTTAGATTTCAGACGTTTTCTGAGGCAATGGTAGCATTATCAGTGGACAATATTCGCTTTTGGGTTTCAGGGCTGCCATAGTTCTTAATAACTGACGTCTCTTCCAAGGTAAGTGAAACTACGTACAACATCGCACTTATATGAACCGATTTCTATGAATATGAGTTCGTTAGGATAATCTTTCTTATTTACAGGCATATGCCTAGTTTTCCTTCACTTATCTGTACAGTCATCTTTCCAGCAGCTCTTTCAGGGCCTGAAAACGCTTCTTTGATGCCCTTGTCGTTCTTGCAATTATATACTATGATCTACATTTGTCAGTACCTGAGCTCATCAGTATAGGACAGTCTCCACTGTATTGATGTCCGTATGCCTGACAACCTTTTCAAGGCGTAAGTCCAGTGGCTGTAAAAAGGAGACAAGTATCACTACTTGTCAATGACGATCGGCATCAAACCCGACAGAAATTTTTGGTGTCAGTGAATGCAGGTCCACCTCAACCAGTTGCTGATCGAAAATTCCGAAGCGAAGTGCATACAGTGGAGCTTTGGAGTCACGTTGCCGCATAAGGCCATTAGACCGGGACATTAAGCTGCACCTCTTCAGCACGACAGCAGGTAATTGTAGAAGTAGACGGATAGCATGATCCGACGAGTCGCGATTTTCCATATTTTAAACGATGTGCACCAACGGCCTAATAACGAATTCGCCCCACAGTGTGTGAAGGGTTTGTGCATGCTGGTGGTGGTTCTGTGATGCTTTGGGGTTGTTTCTCGTACCGTGAATTGGGACCACTCTTTCAGATTACCGTGAACTACAACCAGGCTTTTTCTTTGGACATTCTCGATGACCAAGTGTTACCCTTCTTTGTACACCTTCAAGATCAGTATGCTGTGGACACAACCGCGTTTCTAGATGACATCGGTCAAGTCCGCAGTGCCAGGTTGCTACTTGCCTTCGATAGGAGTCGCCAAATGCAAAGCTGCTACAAATGCAAAGCTGATGCTCCTATTAAGAATACTTTCATTGAAATCGGACCTCGTTTTACAAGAGACGCTGAATCCTAGAGAACTGCCCACGGCTGTGTAAAAGATTTGACGCAGGCTGCCGTACATGATGCACTTTGAAACTTGTCCTGCGGTATCGAAACGAAACAGACGATTAATGTAAGTTTCACCTCACTTTTAGCTACCATGCATGCAATGTCTACCGTCCAGGATCCTTATCAACCTTATCAGATTGTACAACGGTAATACGGTCCACTTGCAAGGTGAAGAGATACACCTCAAAAGACACTCATTATACATAAAATCTCATGATGAACTGACCTGAGATCAACAGCTTTCGGGGGAACATTTAGAGGCTGTGCGAGTACATGACAAGTGGGAACCTTCGAGAGGCTATTCTGCTTAATACTGTGAATTTATTACAATGATTGATAACGCACATGGGATAAAATTTACGTAGTCCCTCATTAGTAGTAGGCAGGCTTAAATGAAGTTGCAAGAGAGCACCAACACAAATGACCTCAAAGGCAATAACATTAAAAAAAGAACATGAAAAAGTGAGGATAATCCTGCATTAATATCAAAATATACACATGCAGCATAATAAAAAAAGGTACGAAGTTTCCTCAACCACTATCTCATCAACTGAGAGCAAGAGGTCGTGGTACAAAGACGCTTAAGTCAAAGTCAAAGCTTTCTCAATAGATTTAAAGAAATCCGTAATTTTCGTCGTATCTGAAAATTGCTATGGATCTTCCATACTCACTAATAGGCGCTATGCACGCAATATCTTCACTTAGTGCAAACATGATGGTCGAGTCGCGTGAAAATCTAGTAACGAAGAAACAAAATTCAACTAACCTTATCCAACCCACAGCTCACTACAACAGTGTGAGATTATCACTGAAGGCAAAACTGACCGAGCAGATGCAAACTTCAACTTTGTTTTGCATGAGGCTCATTACTCGAAATCATTAATCCGCTTATACCGACGAATGAAAATTTTGTCAGCATCGTTAGGGTCACAAATTTCTGAAAGCAGTTTCTCAGGTGAAGGAACACCAGTCTTTATGGTAAGTGGTTCAAGTTGGCACGAACAAAGAAAGAAATCTAATTGACACATTATCCACGAAAATTGATGAAAAACTCAACAATTCGAATGGAAAACACGCCCTAATGCTTAATGAAATGAATGAAGCAGTTTCCTTAACTACAACAGCAAGATATACCAAAACATGCTTGGAAGAACGTTATGCCTGCCCCACCAGTGTGTCGACCAAACGTGAGAACCCTAAGTCTCCGTCATGCGGCCGTTGCCGTGGGGATCCGCTGTTCCCTTTTTTTTAAAAAAAAACAACGAAAAAAAAAACGGGTCAGCTGGATAGCCAGTGGCTCCTGGATATAGAAGACTGACAAACGCCCTGATTCACACAGAATCACACATTATCAACCATCCAAAAGGTTGCTGCTCAGACCATTATTTTTCCTATTTGAGGCATGGGTGGTTCTCATTGGCGATGTTTCGGAGAGATCAAAATGGAAATTCTTTTACTCAAAAATAAACACTTTATTAGACCTCTCTGGAGAAGCTTACAAGGTTAGCACTACACTACCAGACAAGACAAGAGAGTTTTCCTAACCAACAGATTCGAACACACATCCACATATTGCAGAGACTAGTCTGGAATTTGGAGACGATGAGTACATGATGCTGGGGGTGACACAAAATAAATATTGTCACACCACTCATATTCTCTTCCCAACGGGCTACAACACACAGAAAAATAATTTTTTCAATACATACACGAGTCAGTCACTCGAGTCTCTACCAAAAATGCGTGAGCTTATGTGCTCACCTTCAGGAAATTTCGCAGGCAGCGATTGTTTTGAATATTTAAAATAACAATGAACAGAAATTTTCTCACCCTAACTTTGGTTACTTAGAAGGGGCCAAAATAAACACCAACAAAACAGCTTGATCTCTGCAATGAAATAGATAGAGGAAAGAAACGCTAATTGTGATATATATACACCTGCATTGTATAGCAATAGCACAGAAAAGAAAAACATTGGACACCTTGCCAACAAAAAAACATTTTCTCCACAAGGAAACCGAGAAAGATGGCAAGAATAAAATACCAGTGATAGAAATAAGAATCAAATTAGGCTCCTTGATCAACGAATAAACCTTCATTAATCAAAGACAAATCTCAAAATTTACAGTGTTCACCATATCTTTTTGTTATTGATTAGGGACACAATCAAAATCCAGTGCAAGTGTATACAGTTCTGGGTTTATAGAAAGCTGTGTAGCTGTATTGGAACAATTAAACAACTGCTAATTTTGATATATACAGTGTGAACATTAAAAAAAGCGATAAACTGCAGGGACGGATTCCCGACTGGAAATGGAGAAAAAAGTCCTATGAAGATGTGTCCGGAAAAGCATGGCAGCCACGGTAGATGGCGCTGACGAATCAAAGTTCCTCTGAACGCGTGTTCTTTTTGTGTTGCAGACTCTGTGATTGACACAGCGTACTGCAAGCGGCAGAATGGTCCAGTATTCATGTCGAGAACACGAAGAAGTGGTGTGTGTGTACGGCCAAGCAGATGGAAACTGTCGTGAGGCAGCACGGCTACACCAAAACAAGTACCCCCACAGGCACCAACCAATCACACAACATTTCGAGCCCTTTTTGGGCGTTTGTGAGATCAAAGATCTTTTCAGACAGACGAACGTACAGGGAGGCTGCGCACTATGCGTGCACCAGACGTGGAGGACTGTGTTCTGCAGTATATTCAGACGAACCCTTGTACAAGCTCCAAGCAAAGTGGTGCGCCAACATAGTGTAAGCCAAAGATCGATTTGGTGTATCCTGCACGACACCTGCAACGCGTGCAAGGATTATTAAAAACGGATTTCCCTTTGCCAAAATGATTTTCTTGATGGTTTTTGCACCGGATCATCACAATTATGGGACGTCTGTCAAAGCAATCTTTACCAGAATTGACATTGTCATTCTGCATAATCGTCGCCTGTGGGCTGAAGATAATCCTCGGGGAATTGCCGATGTCTCTCATCAACTTCGGTACAGCATCAACGTGTGGACACAGATTCTTGGCGACCGCACACTTGGATCGGTTATTATTCCACTACACCTCGATGGAGGAATGTACCTGGATTTCTTGCGGAATAGTCTGCCTGGAATGCTTGGGAATACGCCCTTGACAATACGACAGGTTATGTGGTTCCTTCATGATGGAGCACCATCCCACTTCCGCTTTATATTTCGCCGATATCTCAACAACACCAGACGTTTGATAGGACACGGAGGCTCTGTAACATGACCTGCTAGGTCACCGGACTGGATTTTTATCTGTGGAGGCATCTGAAAAGAGTTGAGTATGTTGAATCAGTTCCTGATGTACAGACCTTTCAACAGCGTGTTTACGACGCCTGTGATGCTATTCGAAGAGAGGCCAAAACGTGGAAAAGAGTACGGCAATCCATTATGCGATCTGTGAACGCGTGTTGTATCACATGGGGGCCACTTTGAACATCTGTTGTGATGTGGATGCAATGCACCTCTGTACTGCGTTCCGGGACGATTTGTTCTCGTTACATGCACACCATCCGTTTCCCGAGACATGTTCGTACGACCTGTCAGGGACACACAGCCACAAAATTCGACAAATGTAAAGTTTAATGCTATAAAAGAGAACGTTGACTACATTACAAAGTTTACAATATCAAACACAACAAGGAACTAATTTTGGCTTGAGGCTTGCTACACGTAATTCATTCATCCCACTGCATTTGGACAAAGAGTTGGATAACATAGTGACACTCACTGTTTTCTCCTAACATGTAGTGTTACAAATACTGTAATGTAGGACGTTGAATAAATGAAATGAAAATGAAAATACAGTGAGCATTACCCTACATCCGAAAGACAGTTCCTTCAGAACAAACTCAAAGACGATGGTGTACATGACTCTAGAAAATATAGCAAGGGGGTAGGACGTCAAAAGGGCCGACTTGGAGCAGGTCAGGCACCGCAGGACATTTTAATTTCCGCTGTCTATACTTTCACAAATAAATTCATAAAAGTTTGTCAGCATGGCCAGGAAGCATTTAAGATTCACGCTCATAGCAGTGGAAGCTCAAAAACATAACAAAATAAACTTTTTTTACATGTCAAATTTCATCATTTTTTCACTTACTACTAGCTGCATTTGTTGCTATAGGTAAACTTTTCTTCATAAATAAAAGAGATTCTTGGATGAATTTTGTGCACATTACAAACCATACTTACAGCTGTTTGAAACTCTAGAAGTTCCTAAATCTATTAAAAACTATGGTAAAAATTCGAATTTTATAGCTTATTATATCAGTTTTTTCTAAACATGAAGTTTAAAATGTAACAGCTCATTCATTTGTTCCTACAGGGTGAGTCACCTAACATTACCGCTGGATATATTTCGTAAACCACATCAAATACTGACGAATCGATTCCACAGACCGAACGTGAACCATAAAAAAAAATGCACGGAAGTATGTTTTTTAACACAAACCTACGTTTTAAATGGAACCCCGTTAGTTTTGTTAGAACATCTGAACATATAAACAAATACGTAATCAGTGCCGTTTATTGCATTGTAAAATGTTAATTACATCCGGAGATATTGTAACCTAAAGTTGACGCTTGAGTACCACTCCTCCGCTGCTCGATCGTGTGTATCGGAGAGCACCGAATTACGTAGGGATCCAAAGGGAACGGTGATGGACCTTAGGTACAGAAGAGACTGGAACAGCACATTACGTCCACATGCTAACACTTTTTTATTGGCCTTTTTCACTGACGCACATGTACATTACCATGAGGGGTGAGGTACACGTACACACGTGGTTTCCGTTTTCAATTACGGAGTGGAATAGAGTGTGTCCCGACATGTCAGGCCAATAGATGTTCAATGTGGTGGCCATCATTTGCTGCACACAATTGCAATCTCTGGCGTAATGAATGTCGTACACTCCGCAGTACATCTGGTGTAATGTCGCCGCAGGCTGCCACAATACGTTGTTTCATATCCTCTGGGGTTGTAGGTACATCACGGTACACATTCTCCTTTAACGTACCCCACAGAAAGAAGTCCAGAGGTGTAAGATCAGGAGAACGGGCTGGCCAATTTATGCGTCCTCCACGTCCTCCACGCAACTGAACGTCGGAGGTTTCAAGCGTCAATTTTAGGTTGCAATATCTCCGGATGTAATTAACATTTTACAATGCAACAAACGGCACTGATTACGTATTTGTTTATATGTTCAGATGTGCTAACAAAACTAATGTGTTTCCATTTAAAGAAACGTAGGTTTGTGTTAAAAAACATACTTAGGTGCATTTTTTTATGGTTTGTATTAACCAATTACACTAGCCCCTCTCCTCACGTTCGGTCTGTGGAATCGATTCGTCAGTATTTGAAGTGGTTTACGAAATATATCCAGCGGTAACGTTAGGTGACTCACCCTGTATATTAAATAAATTCTAGAGTTGCACATTTCTTCATAAGTAAGAGAGATTCTTCGATAAATTTTGCACTGCATACAAACTATACCTACAGGTGTATGAATCTCTAGAAACTTGGTGGAGCCACTGTAATCTGACGAAGTGTCTACAGAATGGGACGTGTGTTCAATTTTTGTAATTTTATTTTCTTCAGCTATTGCCTGCAGTTTAATAATTATGGGTGGAAGACCTGTCAGAATGCACAACGCTTCAGTAGACGTCGTTCAGTAAGCCTTAGCAATCTTCAGGTTGATCAAGTCCAGGATTCTAAGAATCTTCATACAGTTATAATTTCTTCTTAGTGCGTAAAACCAAACAGGGCTGCATATTCCAATATTGGTAGTATGGCGCCTTTGTAAGTTATTTCCATTGTTCATGAACCAAGTCCCCAATTGACACTTGCTGGTTAAGATAAAAAACGAATAAGTTTCATGTATTTTTCAGTCATGTACAGTATATGTTCATTAAACAAAAATTTAGAGTCAATAATTATACCCAAGTATTTTAATCCTTCAACTTGTTACAAAACATTATCGTTAAGAACGAGAATAACTGTTGCTTTGTCGTTTCGCCTTCTCCTTGTTTTTACCATTGGTTTCGATTTTTGCTCATGAAAACGGATCTTCTTGTTTGTAAGTGGGCTGCTGGTAACGCCACGTATCGCTCTGTATGAAAATCACTGACTGTGCTGAGTACAGTCTGTGGCTGGTTGGCATTGTTGAAATATTCGCTATTGCAGTGTTGGGCAGTTGGATGTGAACAGCGCGTAGCGTTGCGCAGTTGGAGGTGAGCGGCCAGCAGTGGTGGATGTGGTGAGTGAGATGGCGGAGTTTTGAGGGCGGATGATCTGGACGTGTGTCCATCAGAGAGAGTAAATTTGTAAGACCGGATGTCATGAACTGATATATATATTATGACTTTTGACACTATTAAGGTAAATACATTGTTTGCTCTCCATTAAAATCTTTCATTTGCTAACTATGCCTGTCAGTAGTTAGTGCCTTCAGTAGTTAGAATCTTTTATTTAGCTGGCAGTATTGGCGAACGATGTATTGCAGTAGTTTGAGTAACGAAGATTTCTGTGAGGTAAGTGATTCATGAAAGGTATAGGTTATTGTTAGTCAGGACCATCCTTTTGTAGGGATTATTGAAAGTCAGATTGCGTTGCGCTAAAAAAGAAAAAAAAGTATTGTGTGTCAGCTTACTGTTGGTCAGAATAAGTAAACAGAGAAATGTCCGAGTACGTTCAGTTTTGCTCAGCTGTTTGAAAATCAAATAACGTAAGGGGTTTACCAGCATAATAATTCACTAATTTTTCTAAGCGGATGTCTCATAGGTCAACCCTTAGCCGAGGATACCTCACTGGAATCTTTTGAATTTTTCTTGTAGATTGTATAATTAGTGTAGCAATTGTTTATTGCTAGCGTGGAATTGTAGAGAGAATCTTTTTTGTAGTTATAGTTTTTCATTGTTGTACAGTAAAACAGTTGTGGCATGCATGTAGATTCGCACCAAATGTTTCGCAGCTATGCTTGCAATTAATTAGATATTATTTTCAGTGCTATTTTAATGTGTTTTCTTATTTTACTCTTCAAATTGTGCTTTCTGTGTTATCGTGAGAAATATTGTGACAATTATGGCGTGTGAAAAACGTAGCCTAATACTAGGATCCAAAGTAAACTGAGAAAGGACAGTGAAGACTAGAGCAGTGTGTTAGCGTCACTGTGTAATGAATTAATTAATGTTCAACATTGTAATTTGGTAATTGTACATAGGGAAATGGACCAGGCGGCAAGTAATGGTGTAGACAGTGAAACAATTAGTGAACAGGGAAACATTGTCGATCGATCGGTCGGCAACAGCTCACCTCAGGATTCCGAAATGACAGGACAAAATTTTGCAAATACTGTAGATTCAGGTGTTGCGTCCTCACCTTTTTCTCAATTAAGTCAAGACACATCTTCTGCTTTTCAAAATGCGAATGTTGCCGGTGCAAATGCACTGCCGAAAGGCATAAAGGAACAGATTCCAGACACTAATACATTATTATTTCAACTAATGCAACAAATCAAACAAAATGAGAGACAAACACAGCAACAGCTTCAAAAGTTAGACGCAATGGAACAAAATCAGAAACAGTCACAGCAACAAATGCAACAAAATCAGAAACAAATTAAAGAAACACTTCAACAAACGCTTGAAGATTTAACTACTGAGTTAAATAACATCGAATCGAAACGTCAAAAAGTCTGTAATGACTAAAAACACAAATTTGTGAGCATTTTGAACCTATTTTTTCGCGGCATGAAAATGCATTACAGAATAAGGAAGCAGCCATAAAAGAACTGCAAACTATTGTTCATGAAAACCACGAGACCTTGCAGGCTAAAAGTGACTCAATTGCATCTACCGACTCGGTTATGCAACTTGCAAAAACTCAGGAAAACTTAAAGGACACAGCAGGTACTCTGAAAATTGGTGCAGAAAGACACATGGAGAAAATTAGTTCATTATCAGAGAAAGTAGTCGAACTTTCGGATCAGCTAAATAATTTATCTACGAAGGTAGAAGATAATCTGAATGACACAGAAGAGTACGAACAAATCAGGAAATTCAAACAAAGTCAGAATCAAATTAATACCCAACACAAAAGGGAAATTCGGAAAGTACAAGATCAGTTGGCACAAGTTATACAAGAATTACATATTTCAGAGGGGACTCTTGCTCCAACACGGGAAGAGGGACTTAGAAATATGGAAAAGCCACAAAATAATAACACAGGGCATTTCGGAAATTATGAAAGAAATTGGCAAGGTGCATCGAATTTTGAGATGGAACCGCCGACACGACGTAACAATGACCGATATGCGACTCGCCGACACTATGACTTTGACTATAAGCTGCTCATTACTACGCATAAATTGAAAACATTTAAGAATTATGGCAACGACATTTATGCACAAGCGTGGCTTCATCAATTCTCTCATTATTTTCCTCCCAACTGGTCATTAGAGCACAGATTAGAATTTATGTGTGGCTATTTGGAGAATGAACAAACTGTAAGAATGCGATCGATCATTCACGATTGCCACAGTGAAGGAGAATTTTATCATGCCGTCCTCTCAGCATATTGGTCTCAAGCTACTCACGAGCGAGTAAAACATAGCATCATAATGATGAAACAGTTTGAACAATCTGAATTTTCCAGTCTTGTCAAATATTTTGAAGACATGTTGCACAAGAATCAGTACCTGTCAAACCCATACAGCCGCTCAGAACTTATCCGCATTTGCTTAATCAAATTGCCTGAACATTTAAGACATATTGTTTTGGTAGCACGTTGCAAAGACGACATTGAAGCTTTTCAGGGACTCTTACAAGAATTAGAAACTGACACAGACAGTCGCGGGATGCGCAAACAGGAAAACAATCACTACAGGTCACATCCATCACAATTCCGTGACGACAGAAAGAATAACTGGACACGACAAGGCTATTCTTACAACGCAAATCGTGACCAAAACAGACACCACCCATATGATAACCATTGGCAGAGTAATAATAATTACAGGGAACGATCACCTCTCCATGGTAATGACTATGACAGAGACAATCAGAAAAACACAACATGGGAACCAAAATAATTATTAGCAAGGGAGACAGAACAATTTCATACGCAACTGCCCAGCGTGCAGTTACAACTCAGGGAAAAGTTCTCCACCACGTGACCGACAAGAAAGAAATTACAGAAACTAGCGACATGACGACAGACGATATAATCTTAACAACAGACCAGAATGTAATCAGAATTGGCGGGGTTCAAACTGGGCAGGGCCCTCTCGACAAGATGAATTTGTAGAAGTTATGTCTCCAAATCCCAGTAACGATGCGTGACAACAAAGGTAACAGACAATGACTCGCACCGCATGCGGCCACGTGCGCAGGCTGGCTCAGAGAAAAATATCATAGAAGCTAACCTTGAGAAAAATTGCAGTATTCTTTACCGATGTATACCACATGATAATTGCGTTGAAGCTGAAGCTCGGCGTACTAGGAAGAGTAAAGGATTGCACCACATTTCACATGTAAAACCGTTTATTGAGAGATAATCTGCCCTTTAACTTAATCTTTGCTATAAAATTTTTCACTTCACTTTACTAGTATGCATTGTCACACTTAGAAACTGTTAACATACAACGATGTTTTAAAGTTAACTATCCAGTCAAGAACCTAGGGAACTTATTTAGACAGTAATTACGAATGTATTTTTGTAGTGAATAGATGACATGGTGTTACTGAGTGTAGATTCTTCCTTGTTCATTGCACGATTACGTAACGACTATAAGGTTTACATACTTAGAACATATACTGGTACTGCTGATGAGATTTTAATGCAACATTTTGGTTTACTTGAAAATACATTCTGGATTTGAAGTACTTTCTGAGAGACACCGGTGGTTAGTTTATTTGACAGCTACACGATTATATCATGATGCTACTAATGAGTGACACTATTTACGTTATTGTTTTTGCGCTGTATCTGTTATATATCTGCACAGTTTTTCTGAATTCTTCTGGAAAGTAAAACATCTTTTAGTAGTAACTTTTGTAGTATATGTACAATGAGACAGACTTTTCTGTAGCACAACTATAAATTACAGTATAGTACTTTCTTTATCACGATAATGTACATAATAACTACAATATCTATATGCATAACATTTTGTTTATTACAAGGTAAGTACATTGACTTCTACAGAACTTTGCTTACGGACAACGATAATTACGACACTTGGCACATTTTTACCGTTAAGTAATGACAGAAATGATCTTACAGCTACAGGACACGCATTTGAGTGATTTATTTTTGTACTTAGAACATTTATTTTTAAAGATTGTTGATACAAAGATACAAAGAAGGTTTTCGTTTGATACATTTCAGTCCATTGCTGTAATCTGTAATATTATTATTATTCTGGATTTACAATGTGAGTACATTTTTCCAGCACCTATTCTAGATTACAGTAAGTCACTAATTATTGTTCTCCACTCTTCTCTATTTGTCCATAAATCTTCAGGAATGTTGTTCTTCCTCATTGCTGACTGAACTCCCTGTATCCATGTATCAGGTGGTCGTCCCCTTTTTCTTCTTCCAATTGGTACCCAGTCGATTATGCATTTTGGTAGCCTTTCCTGTTCCATTCGTCCGATGTGTCCATACCATTTAAGTTGTTTGTGCTCGATGAAATCAATAATTGAATTTTTACATTTCATCTTGTCTCTGATTACTTCATTTCTTATTCTTTCTCGTCTTGATATTCTTGCTGAACGTCTCCAGAAATCCATTTCTGTGGCTAATAATTTTGATTTCAGTTGCCATTTTGTTGTCCACACTTCTGAACCATATGTAATAATGCTCCTAACTATTGTTTTAAAAATCCTTATTTTGTTATCAGTTGTTATGTGTTTGTCCCAGAGAATTCCATTCAATAAAGAGATTGTCGTCTTTCCAGAATTTATTCTTGATCTAATTTCTTTGTCCTGTTTCCCATCATTTGTAATTTTCACACCTAAATATTTATATTCCTCAGTAGCTGTTATTGTTCCTATCCCTTCTTCTAATATTAAGTCTCCATTCACTCCACCAATTACCATGTACTTTGTTTTATTCATGTTTACATTTAGACCTGATTTTTTATATTCTTGAATCAATTTTCTGGTCATATACTCTATGTCCTCATAGTCTTGGGCTATAATCAGTTGGTCATCTGCAAATTGTAACGAGTATATTGTTCTATCATTTATTGGTATTCCCATAGCGTGACATTTTTTCTTCCAATTATGTAAAGTTACTTCTGTATATATTTTATACAATGTAGGTGAGATGCTACATCCTTGACATAATCCTTTTGTGACTTGGAATCCATGTGATAGATATTTACCAATTTTTATTTTTGAAATAGAATTTTTATATAAATTTTGAATTGCTTTAATTATTCTTGGACTTATTCCTATTGATATTAAAGCTTTCCATAAACTGGATAAAGGCACACTATCGTAGGCTTTTTCTATATCTATGAATACTAAATGTATAGGTTGTGCCCGAACCATTTTTTTTTCAATAATTTGTTGTAGGCAAAAGATATGATCAATTGTTGATCTTCCAGCTCTAAAACCTGCTTGTTCTTCAGCCTCCTTTTCTTTTTATTCTTGTTCTAACAAATATTTAATAATTCTTCCATATAATCTACTGAAGGTATTGGTCACTGTTATTCCCCTATAATTTTTACACTCATCTTTCGCTCCTTTTTATGTATCACTGAAATATATCCTACTTTCAAATCATTTGGGACATCTTCCCCATTTAAACATCTTTCGAAAAGGTTTCTTAACAATTCCATTAATTTCTTTGTTCCTAATTTTAATAATTCTGCAGGAATACCTCCAATGCCTGTAGCCCTTCCATTCTTTAAAGATTTTATTGCAGTTTTTACTGTCTCTATTTCCAAACAGATGTAATTCTCTGCTTGTAGATCTGTCATTTCATTATATTCAGGGTTTCCCAAGTATTCTTCCCTGTTTTCTGTTAATAAACTTTTAAAATATTTTTCCCAAGAGTCATGAGTAATATATTTAATATGTGTTGTTTCTTTGGAATTCCTTCTTAAATTTTTTATAGTTTTCCATGCTTTTGTGTTTCTTTTACCACCAATATAGGATTCAATTTTTTGACATGACTGTTCCCAAACTTTGTTTTTTGCTTCTGCAACCTTTTTCCAGATTTCCGCTTGTTGTGCATTAAGCTCTATTTTATCTTGAAGATTTCTGGTATTTAACCATTTTAAATATTTTTCTTTCTTTAATTTCACTTCCTTTTTAATTTCTTCATTCCAGTAGTATAATGGATGGTTTGTACGTGTTTCTTCTGTTTCTCCTAAAGCTTCCTTGGCGGCTTCATGTAGTTTATTTACAATATAATGATATTGATCTTCTGTATTATCAAACTCTGTTTCTACCAGTTTTTCATCTAATCTCTTTTGATATAAAAATATTGTGCTTTCATTCTCAAAACTATTCAAATTATATTTAGGAATTTTGATTTCTGTTTGCATATTTTCTATAGGACAATTTCGATTTTCTTCAGTGCTTTTTCCTCTGAAGGGGAATAAAAATTTGGAATTTACCAAATAATGATCGCTAAGAGTTACCCCTCTATATACTCTTATGTCATGTATTTTTATCCTCGTTTGCTGTTTAATTATAATATAGTCTATTATTGATTTTTGATTCAATGTATCTTTATGCCATGTGTATTTATGTATTTCTTTATGTTGATAAAAGCCATTTAATATTTTCAATGAATTTTGTTCACAGATATCAATAAGTGTATTACCATTATCATTTATAACATTTTCTCCAAATGGTCCTATAATTTTATTTCCAATTTTACTTCCAGTTCTACTGTTAAAATCCCCTGCAATAATAATCTCCCTGGTTTTCCCGATATCCTCTATGATTCCATTTAAATTATTATAGAAATCATCCTTTTTACAAATTGGTTCATCTTCGCGTATTCCATATACTCCTATAATAGTAATTTTGTATCCATGAATATCTGTAATACCTGAGGGTATAATTACGTTTATCCTTCTTTGTGTACTAAGCCTGTGGCAAGCGCTAGGAGCCCTAGCTAATTTGGTATTTGCTTATACAACTTTACACATCGGTACCAAATTTCTCTAAGACAGAATTACACAGCTAGCTGATCATTTAACTGAGAGAGAGACAAACATTTTTTTTACTACGCCAGTAACACATGTTTACACAATTACACAGTTGGATATCTTCACACTTATGAAATAGTAATTTGTCTGTACTTTGTGAACTGTTCATATTTTTTCGGAACCATTGTGATACTATGAAAGCTTTGAATGTTGTATCTGGTAAGGAATCATGATTTTTAAAGTACGTTTGAGGTAGATGACTTTATTGAAGGTTTTGAAATTATTGAAAGAAGCTACGATGATGATGTTATTACAACGATGATGTGTATTATGCTGTTGAGGTATGTTTATGTTCAATAAGCTTATGCTGTATAAGGAATTTGATTATGCTACATATTTATTATGATGAAATATTGAAGAAGTGTCGACGAATATGTATACATGTAATAAGGTAAGGAATAATTAATGGAAGTTAGGGACTCTGGTTTGTGAAAAAGGATGTTGGAAACCAAGAATCGTACTTTAAGAGTTATGACATGTGTGTCCATGCGTGAATGTATCACAACACTGCTATTCATGAGATTTCATTTCTACGCATTTTTACTGTAATTTTTCGACTTGTGAATTTTTTTGTATGAGACTGTCACTGTAGCGGAAATGGCTGTCGTAAATATTTCGGTAAGAAAGCTAAGTGACCTTGATGTAATGCGCCGTAAGCTTCCACCTATGCTACAGTCGCCTGGGAAAAAAGCCATGCCTTTCAGAGGCACAACAAGAAGATGAGAGGCCATTAACTTCTCTTTTGACATGTCTTTGTAGAAAGCATCGCAAATACGACACGTTCATACTTGAAGACATATGATTACACTTTGGAGCTCGTAATTTCTGATATTTACTGAAATGCCTAATGAAATGATGAGAAACATTTTATGTCTATTGTCTTGCTAGTTGAGAGGTCTTTTTACTACCTTATGAAATGCCATATGGCTAGTGAATAACGTTTCACGCCTTGCTTTATGTATATATTTGCTCATTTTGTTTAATATCTAGTTTCTAGCTGCACTACAGCATTGGTTGAAATGAAATTTAATAGATGTACTAATAGAAAAGTTTTCTGTCTACAGATCCAGAAAAGAATGATTTTATTATCTACTTTCTTAAAAAAGGGAGCACAAATAGACTATGCCTATCAGTAGTTAGTGCCTTCAGTAGTTAGAATCTTTTATTTAGCTGGCAGTATTGGCGCACGATGTATTGCAGTAGTTTGAGTAATGAAGATTTCTGTGATTCATGAAAGGTATAGGTTATTGTTAGACAGGGCCATTATTGGAAGTCAGATTGCGTTGCACTAAAAAAAAAAAAGTATTGTGTGTCAGCTAGATGTTGATCAGAATAAGTAAAGAGAGAAATATCTGAGTATGTTCAGTTTTGCTCAGCTGTTTGAAAATCTAATAACGTAAGAGGTTTATCAGCACTGTCATTCTTAATTTTTCTAAGGGGATGTTTCATGTTTTGTGCTCAAACTGTTATTTTTTCCCCTTCTCTATTGCAGAGCTCCTCAGCAATAATGGCAGTATCTGCTTTTGTCAACACGTTTAAGTCATCTGAAAATCCTACTGTTTTTGTGCTTGATGTGTAATCCAAATTGAACAAAGAATTATACTGCATTTTCCAAAAACCTGGGTCACAGCAAGATCCTTGCTGGCACGCTTTTGTCACCGTTTCTAGTTTGTTGCTGTTAAAGGCCAACACCACTGTTCTATCACTGAAATAGTTTTTTGCTAGCTTATATAAGTTGCTAGGACATTCAACTTCTAATAGTGCTTTAAGGATGCTGTGCTACCGAGCTGAGTCAAAAGCTCCATGATTATCAAGACTGACCATTGTTATATACTGTCCTTGCGACATGCTTCTCCTCTATGAAGTTCTTAACAGCCAACAATGCATCGACTGTCCCTTTCTGTGGAGTAAATCCATACTGATTGTTATTTAGGAGATTCTTGGAGAAAGCATGCTGCCTAATTCTGTTAACTGATAGCTTTTCCAGTTTTTCCCCCTACATACAAAAAACTTTAAGAACAAAATTTAGACACTTCCATGCTGGTTTTTCTTTTTTTTTTTTTTTTTTTTTTTTTTGACCAGGTTTGAGAACTGATACTATTTTAAATCTCTTCGATACCTCAGAAAGCAACTGTTCTTTAGGCAACTATTATATAAAGCTGGGAAAAACGCTGTATAATTGACGAAGGATCTTGCTAGTAACATAATTTTCATCAGGAGTCCCGTTTTCAGGCAAATTCCTTATTATTTCCTCTATTTTTGTCTGTGTGAAAGTTACATCAATCTACCGCTCCGTTGAGTCGTACCGTTTGAGATTTTGGTAGTTTATGGTATTCCATGTCTTGGGTTTGATCGTCCTCAGGCACAAAATATTCGAACAAACAGGCGTCAGTTTCGGTTAAATCCGTTGTTGTTGAGTTATCACTTTGCCTTCGCGTTGTCATTGGAGTGTTATTTCTGATTTTTCTGGATGAGATTCAATAGACTGCGTTCCAAGGGTTATTTTTTGAGCTCAATCTGCAATATTGCTTCCAGTTTTTTTTTTTTTTTCTGTATAGCTGTGCTTCATTCCTTCTTCTGTTTAAAATATTGTTGCCTTCGTAGCTCCCCAGCTGTTTGCTGCTCTTTGTCCTTTGATAAATTCGCCTTAACGTGTGGATTATTTGCCACATTGCAGTTAATTCAGATGTCCACCAGGGGATAAATTTTCTCCCATTTCTGTACTTATTGAATCCTGCCTAGTCGCTAAATGTGGCCTGTCTGGGCAATCACCTTCCTCGGATCGCTAGACAACAATTCAAGCAAACCGTATTATAATTAGTTTTCTTACAAAAAAGTAATTGACACTACTTAACTTTGACTAGTGCACGGAAGTGTAGCAAGCAAAAGGCGACCGACAAAATTAGCAAGATTCCTCAGTATAACATGTCCAAGATTGAGCTACATAGAATATACGAGCAAAGTAATGATCTTTGACACTTCTATCTAGTTGCTAGCCTTCAAGCTGCTATAGAACTGGCTCTTCGCCTGTCGGCACGACGCTTATCTTCTCTTCGCATAGAGTCCACTGCTGTCGGGTTTTAGTCCTGTAGACGGGTAGGTCAGCGAGCAATTGGCTGACGTCTTTTCCACAGCCCTCTCTGCTCTCTGATTCCTGGCCGGAATTCCGGCGCTTGACTTTACGCCGTATGAGTACTTCAGCTGGGTTTATATCTTGAATGCTTTACTGCATGAGGTGTCTAAAATTTCTTCTGATTCTGTGATAAGATTTCCATTATTTGTTTCTGCTTGAACTTTTGCTGCCAACTCCTGGTCTGATTCTTCTAAGCTGTGTTAAGTCTGTGTTTGGTAAATATTTGTCCGTTCTTCCAACAAGTATCTATCAGAGTCTCACAGGTTTTCATCTGTAAGAACAAATTTTTTTTCAGTTTGAATTACGCTTCCATCATATGCCTTTCTGCACTCTGAACGGGGCAGCTCTTTTCTTCGCCACACGTCGCATCGGCAGTAGATGACAGGTGGCCATAGTTCAATCAATATTGCTCTTTCCTTTACTATTTTCAGAAGCTGGTCCGTGATTCCCCTCGTTCAGTAGGTACAGATTAGTTAAAGCCAGGAATTTTCACACCTCTCTTACTCTGGAGTTTGTTACTGTATCATGCATGCCACATGCTACACCTTGCATTGCTGTCATAGCAATTACTAAAGCAACTCCTTTATTATAGGCTATCATGTCGAGGGGCATGAAAGGGAAGCAGCGTTTGGGAAGGGAGTGAGACAGGGTTGTAGCCTCTCCCCGATGTTATTCAATCTGTATATAGAGCAAGCAGTAAAGGAAACAAAAGAAAATTTCGGAGTAGGTATTAAAGTCCATAGAGAAGAAATAAAAACGTTGAGGATCGCCGATGACATTGTAATTCTGTCAGAGACAGCAAAGGACTTGGAAGAGCAGTTGAACGGAATGGACAGTGACTTGAAAGGAGGATATCAGAAAAACATCAACAAAAGCAAAACGAGGATAATGGAATGTAGTCGAAGTAAGTCGGGTGATGCTGAGGGAATTAGATTAGGAAATGAGACACTTAAAGTAGTAAAGGAGTTTTGCTATTTGGGGAGCAAAATAACTGATGATGGTCGAAGTAGAGAGGATATAAAATGTAGACTGGCAATGGCAAGGAAAGCGTTTCTGAAGAAGAGAAATTTGTTAATATCGAGTATAGATTTAAGTGTCAGGAAGTCGTTTCTGAAAGTATTTGTATGGAGTGTAGCCATGTATGGAAGTGAAACATGGACGATAAATAGTTTGGACAAGAAGAAAATAGAAGCTTTCGAAATGTGGTGCTACAGAAGAATGCTGAAGGTTAGATGGGTAGATCACATAACTAATGAGGAGGTATTGAATAGAGTTGGGGAGAAGAGGAGTTTGTGGCACAACTTGACAAGAAGAAGGGACCGGTTGGTAGGACATGTCCTGAGGCATCAAGGGATCACCAATTTAGCATTGGAGGGCAGCGTGGGGGGTAGAAATCGTAGAGGGAGACCAAGAGATGAATACACTAAGCAGACTCAGAAGGATGTAGGTTGCAGTAAGTACTGGGAGATGAAGAAGCTTGCACAGGATAGAGTAGCATGGAGAGCTGCATCAAACCAGTGTCAGGACTGAAGACAACAACAACAACAACATCATGTCGTCAATTTTTCTCAGGTCATCTTTGATGGGTTTTGGGATATCTACGTACGTGCTTGATACGAAAAAATGGAAATTCCTACAAATATTGCACCTTCGTCGGACAGGTGGCTGATCATTACCGAATCAGTATCTTTGTTGGTTATCAGTATTGAGGCCCTTTTCCTTGTGTCCCCTGCGGTAAACATTTTGTAACCTCTAGTGATACCACCTTCGTTTTGTTGGTATCAATGTGGTTCCTGTACAAAAGCAGTATCAGTCTGTTAACGCACAATAAGTTGCATTAGGTTCACTGTTGCAGCTCAGGAGCGCTGAAGATTTATTTGTGTGCACTTGATTTGTTTTTGAAGAGACTTAGTTGTCTGGCTTGTACTTCATTTTCCATTAGTGATAATTAGTGTTCTATTTATGTCGGGCGTATCCACACCATTGCATTGGTCTTGCTCGAATTGTTCTTGGTCGAACATAGATCTCGTTTCTTTTTTAATCCCACTTAACTGTCGCTGTAGGTGACGCCGTTCGTCAATTGCTTTGGTTTTTGTAAGTTGTTTATCGATTAATTGTTGCAAAGCAACAGAATCTTTAGTGAACTGTTTTGCAACCGAAAGTATTATTTTCTGATTTCTTGTCGTTTTCAAAAAGGCTTTGAATTCTTTTGAAGACATGAGGTAATCTTTATGCATGTGGCGCATCTCATAGAGGAATATGGTACTGACGAACCACATTCGGTTTCCATATCTATCATGTCATCGCTTAGTTGTGTAGCACCCGATGCTCGCAATATGTCAGTAGTGCTGCTGTTCCTCGTGCTGTGTGAGCTTGAACGTTACGCTGACCGGTCTTGCTAAATTCACATGGCTCATTAGTTTCCATAGGAAGGACACTGACAGTTTCATTTGTCAGATTTTTAATCTGGCGTTTATTAGAAGAAATATTGTCAGTAGCGGCTGCTGTCTAAGAGCACAAGAGCACGTGAACAACCTAACTATTGACACCCTGCGGATTTATTGGTCGTTTTTCATCGAATGCTGTTATACGGGCCAAATACATACGGATTTGATTATCAAAGTGCACGCCCTTACCATTCAATTACTACAGTAGTTTACATCAGTGCCGCTAGGTGGTAGCACACTGCAGCAGACTTTTATCTACGTTCGCCACAAATCCCGCTAGGTGGTAGCACACTCCACAGATATGCGAATTCACGCACTTTATACTAAAATGAGATCGGAAATCAGTATGTGTTATACTTTGTGGGATTATGAATGAGACGTGGTACGTAAAGTTTTGGATTTTATCATGGAGCAATCCATGTAAGGTGCTGAGAACCAAAAAGCACATCATCGTCGATCGTGAGACTAGCATTTATTTGTGCTTCTGACATCTATTGATCTGTACCGTAGGCCCACAGGGTATATATGTTTGAACATTCACGAATAGGTGTCTCACTGGTTTCTCTGAGATTCACTTAAATAGGGAGGAGGGGGGGGTCAAAGACTTCTTTTGACACTTACGACTGTCAGTGCCTCACAAGCATTCTATCCAAGTTACCTTGCTGGTAGATAGTACTTATATGAGAGCATCCCTGAACTCATGAGCCGGGTGAAATATGTCTGACACGCCCTTACATACGTTCACGTTTAGACATTTTGTTAACTATTATAGCATCACTAGTTAATGGAAATACATTAAGAAAGACAACTCGTGTACTCGCACTTTTAAAACGCCTTACTGGCGTCATTATCTCTTTAACACACAAAGTACCCTCTTCCACGACTAATCGATCTACATTTTCAACAATTCTTGTAAAAATACAAATGTTGCTTCCAGAAATGAGACAGAAGTGCGTAATATGATGCAAGAAGTTACGTCGCTTAGAGTTTTTTCATAATCATATATTGGGGATATTGTCGATGATAACAGCTCTTTCTGGTGAGATTACAGTATGGGTAGAAACAGAACACTTGTTTTGCTGGAGCAGACTATGTTTGTTGAGACGATTCAGCCCTGGAAGCTTCAATGAGGCGCCAATTTCCGCGCATTTTCTTGGCTTCAGTGTTGACAACTCACTATATCGACACGTTGTATTCATTTAAGGAGCGCGCCTTGCGGACGAAGCTGCACTATATAACTCGATTACACGGGAGCTGTATACTCTGAACAAAACGAATTAGACAGCAGTGACTCTTGTTAATTAGACTATAACACAATCATGTACAACAACTGTAACAGTTGCTTTAAACCACAGTTTGAAAGACTTTTGCAATAGCAGACAGACACACGTGTCTACGTTCATTGCTAGTCAAATATACTCTCATATGTAATTGTTTCTGGAGATTTCATTCCACACTACACTACGTCCTGGTATAAGCTGGCTAAGTTAAATATGAAGATCTTGAATCAGTACTGGTCTGATTGTCACTTGAGAGATTTCATATTTAACACCAAATAGAGGAATGGACATTGTTGTTGAACAAAGAAAGAAATGTTGTAACGTTTTTTTATAAGATTTATATCTACCGTGTTTTTGTTCGTTTGGTCGGTTTTCCCTTCCTCCCTGTAATACATAACATAAATAATTTATTGCTCGTGCCTCATTTATTGTAATCAACATGCAAGCTGAAATGGCTGAAGAATTACATCACCCAGCATACAAGATTTGTCCAACCACTGAAGTTATCATGAAAGAAATTGATGACGTTCAGGAGGCTAATTTAAGTGACCAGATACCATATTCCAAATACAATTCTGGCTATAAATATTTATTGACTGTAATTGATGTGTACGCCAAATAAATATGGGACGCTGCTTTGAAGACTAAAACTGGTACTGAGGTTGCAGATGTACAAAAAGATAAAAGATTTTGAATCACATACGAACCAGCAATCATATGTACAACACTCATTTGAACAAGATAATGCAGAAAGACGAAATTTATCATTAGTCGTTACTGAAAGCTCCAGTTTTGGAGGGATTCAACAGAATTCTTAGAGGTATGATGTTTAAATATTTCACTGCACAGGAGTCTTTCAAATGGACTGATATGCTGGAAGATCTAGTAAGTCTGTGCAGTGACAGATAACGTAGAACAATTAATATGAGACCTCTTGTGAAAAGTAACAGCATTTTACCTACTGTGTGTAATATTACTAAGATGAAAAGTCCATGAAAAGCTAAATTCATAGTCGACAGTTTTTTTAGAATTAGCAATCATAAAACAATATGAACGGTTCAGAAAACAAACTGAAGCACATCTCTGCTGGAAGTTGACTTGTCGAGACCTGTAGCAGCTGGCTTCTACAGCAATGATCTACAGAAGACCAAATATTCTTCCACGTATCAAACCGGAAATATGATATGAAGAAAAGGAAATACATTTTCCACAAAATGGCTTATTTCTGATATGACACACAATTCCTGGGTTACTTTATAACACAGGCCTGTGTAAGGACTTTTATGCGCGCAGACAATCTCATGCAGACGTTACACAGTGCGTGATTATATCCTGCGTTTCTGTTAAGTCAGCAAGGTCACAGACAATTTGAGACTTGACGAAATTGTGTGCGTTCTGCTGACAAAGCATTCAGCTGCTCTTCTTTCCTCCACCTGCCATAGCTTTCAACAGGCACATGCAGACATTGCTGGGGTACATATAGATTGTTTCATTTATGCAGCTGAGGTCATTTAAAAAGGTGGATAACATGGTGGGGATACATTCTGCTCGGCTTTTTCGTTGTAATGGCTGGTAAAGTAGTAGGCTGTGGCTGTTGGAGAGAGGTGGGGGGGGGGGGGAGGGGAAGGGAGGGAGAGGGAGGGGGAAGGGATGCGATTACGCAACCCATTAAGGTCAAGATTACAGTCAGCTGGCATTGCTTCTGACCTGTAATGTAGGCAACCCATAGGAGACGAGGTACTGACAGAAGCAAAGCTGTGAGGACGGGGCGTGAGTCGTGCTTGCGTCGCTCAGATGGTAGAGCACTTGCCCGCGAAAGGCAAAGATCTCGAGTTCCAGTCTCGGTCCGGCACACAGTTTTAATCTGCCAGAGGTTTCATTTCAGTGCACACTCCAATACAGAGTGAAAATCTCATTCTGGAACGCATAGATCAACAGCCAAATTTGTCATAGAATTCCCATTGAAGTCTTACTTAGTCTCCCTGTGTAAAAAACTAGGTGTCAGTAGCTTTGTTATTCTGATCCTGGAATGGGTCATGAGTTCATCACAATAACAAAATTTATGATTGGTTTAAGGGTGTAGGAATATGGCAGTGGTGAGTGAACCTACTGTCACAAATTTATCTAACATAAATAATTTACATGAGACACACGCTGGTAAGCTGAGCATATTTCAATTTTGCAACGAAGCACTTGTGAACTCTAAAAGAAAATAAAAGAAAGAAAGGAAGTCCTCCGTACCAAGAAGGAGTCATCGGAATGGGACGGATATCGGTAGATGTGATGTATATGTGCAGATAAAGAAATAATTATTTGTCTTGCCATTGATGGATAGATTTGTTGGATGTCCTACTGAGGGATACACTGCCAAAACCTGTCCAAGTTGCACATTAGATCGTCAAAATCTCGAGCTGGTTGGAGAGCCCTGTCCGTAATGTACCAAGCGTTCTCAACTAGGGAGAGATCTGGCGACCTTTCTGGCCAAGGTATGTTGATATTAAGTACAAACATGGTTTGTCTATTGCTCATTGTGACCTGTAATATTCGTTTCTCATGAAGTTTACGTAGGTGACGAGGCATTGTTAAATCAGTTGAATATTGTGCACCCTTACTGTTACATTTGTCATTGTACTGAAGAAAAGGCCCAAAGTATGGATATGCCGAATGAGGGCGAAGGTGAGTCGATCGTGGATATATCGTCCTCGTCGCAAGATCAGAATGCGCCCTCGTCTGGGTACGAGATGTAAGGGGCTACTGCGTTTCCCACTTCGATTCAGTGGATCAAAAAAACTGACAAATACATTAAAGTGACATTTAATTATGCCGTTAAGGACAAGTTTGAAACTTACGCCAGAAACTTTACTAGCTTCTCTTATTATAAGTTTAATGATGAAATGCAGTTTTTCAGAAATATGTATGATAAAGTAATAATCAATAAGGTTAATGTGTATATGTATAGGACTAATGTACATACTAGAAGATTTACTAACGACAATCAAGCTGCGAAGAAATTCTTTGAAGGACAAGGGCCTATAAAAATAAACTTGAGTAAATTTAGTAATAAGCTACTTATCTTTCCGCTATAGGAATTTCTTTGGACAGGTGTAACTTGGAAGTTGATATAATGATAGAAACCAATATGTATTACAATATACTCGAAATCAAAACAGTCCATTGAGTCCAAGAAAATCACTAATTGGGCAGAGCTAGAGAATTTATGTGATACAAACAAGATATTGTTAGAAGACACAAATCGTTTTTATTGTGGAGCTGAAATTGCCGGATCCAAACCGAAGAAGAGTGATAACGATATAGTCAGAAGCGAAATATGAAGATTTTAGATTGGTTGGTTGGTTCGGGTGAGTGGACCAAACAGCGAGGTCATCGGTGCCATCGGATTAAGGAAGGATCGGGAAGGAAGTCGGCCGTGCTCTTTCACAAGAATCATCCGGGCATTTACCTGAAGCGTAAGGGAAATCACGGGAAACCTAAATCAGGATGAGCGGACACGGGTTTCAGCTGTCGTCCTCCCTGGCGTGAGTTCATTGTGCTAAACACTGTACCACCTCGCGCGGTGAAGATTTTACGTGAACTACAAAATTATGCATGACTTTTTTAAGAGGAAAGCAGAAGTTACATCGCCGCGCGGAATGGCCGCGGTGTTTGAGGCGCCATGTCACGGATTGCGCAGCTCCTACCGCCGGAGGCTCGAGTCCTCCCTCGGGGATGGGTGTGTGTGTTGTTCTTAGCATAAGTTTGTTTAAGTAGTGTGTAAGTCTAGGGACCGACTTTTCTTCAGTTTGGTACCTCAGGAATACAGAAACATTTGAACATTTTGAAAAGGTACATCCTAAATAAAGATTTTTTTAATGCAGCATATTTCTCCGTGGCTGTTGATTTATTCCAACTATAACATGAAACATGCTGAATTAGTATGCTATTTCTCGTTAAGACGAAATTTGAGCCAGATTATGTGGAGACTTACTCGAAAGGTTTACAAAAAAATGGTTCAAATGGCTCTGAGCACTACGGGACTTAACAGCTCTGGTCATCAGTCCCCTAGAACTTAGAACTACTTAAACCTAACTAACCTAAGAACATCACACACATCCATGCCCGAGGCAGGATTCGAACCTGCGACCGTAGCGGTCGCGCGGTACCAGACTGAAGCGCCTAGAACCGCTCAGCCACACCGACCGGCTTGGCCGAGCAGTTCTAGGCGCTTCAGTCCGGAACCACGCGGCTTCTGCGGTCGGAGGTTCGAATCCTACCTCGGGCATGGATGTGTACGGTGTCCTTATGTTAGTTAGGCTTAAGTAGTTCTAAGTCTAGGCGGCTGATGACCTCAGATGTTAAGTGCCATAGTGCTTAGAGCAATTTGAACCATTTGATTCGCTTTCGGACTCATATTTACTGGAAGCATTTTATTTTGATTATTGTATACGTTCATCCGCGTCAGTTATCACTGTTATACACGCTGTAAACTGAGTTATTGTCCATCTGTGCTCCGAATGGTAGTATTTTGACATGAATCTGTATAGTGAATGATGCATTCAATTTGTGTCTAATGATATTCTCGCGGTTTTGCGACAGCAGTCTAAACCAAATGGGCTATTGTGGCTGGCGTCGATATCAGTCAGATTTTCAAAATAAAATACTAGAATTAACACATCGGAATTTTTCAGTTTACTGTCTGGATGATTACCACCTCACTGAGAAAACCCGAAACTGTCCATTGGGAGACAGGTCTAATACAACACTGGCAGTTGCGTGAAGCGAGATTACGTCTCGTTAATGTGTTCCAGGGATCGTAGGACGTTGTTGGTCTCACTTGGTGGTTTTTCCTCGAAAAGAAATATTGTCTGCTATGCCGCTCTTTTTCATGTTGCTATCTCACGTTGTCTGCAATTCTGAAACTGTCAGCAGGGACCACTTTAAAGCAGTCCTGCATATATTCTTTACGGCACTTTCGTTGTATATCTCGCTACGTGAACTTGTAAAGAATTCCACCACAGTTACGTCAACGATTCAGATAAGAGAGTTGTTGGAAATCACTGTTTAAAGACGGACCGAGGAAGCGCACAGCGGTAAAAGCGGAATGGCTCTCTGGTTGGCAACTGCAACACTCGTGGTGCTCTTGCAAGTCCACAACAGCAGGCTACAGCAAGACTACGAGTACGACAGCTACGACAAGACGGTGAGAAACCCTCAGCAATATTTATAGGGGACATCACGCGATTTTCTTGACAATTTTTGCACACCCCTACGGTTGGGACGCCTTCAATTTCTTTCTCTATCCACATTTTCTTCTACACTTCGCATATTATCAAAGCGCACTGCAGGGTTACTTTGCGTACTACCACAGTGTTTTTGGCCCATTCTGTTCGATGGACGGAGAGGAGAATCATTACTGCTTACTGGCCTCTGTGTGAACAGTTGTTCGTCTACATCTGTGAACCACAGTACAGAATACGGAGGACGGTACTTTGGAACACTGCTAGTCACTAAGCTCCAATCTCTCTCATTTTGCCCTTACGGTACTCATGCGAAATGAACGATGGAGGCAGTTGAATCGTCATGTAATCAGTCGCAGGTGTTATCTCTCCCAGTTTCCTCACGGTTGCTCCGCGGAAAATTTCTCTTCTTCCCTTCAAGAATTTACAATTAAACTCTGTCGCATTCTCGTACTGGTCGAGTCCACTGGAAACATATCCAACAGCGCCTCTCCGTACTGCTGTGGTCACATCTCCTGATCTATGTAGTTATGTGTAATCTGGTTATTTGCATATTTCGGGGGCCGTAATCGTGATCTTTCGCTATGATGCGGAGTGATTAGACTTTGAAATCATAGTAACCCTTTCTGAGTGGAAAATTTGACAAAGCATTCACATATTTGTCTTAAACTAATCTGTCTTCTTTCTTTACGTTGAGTATATTTAACAGTGCTCAGTCAGTCTCTCTCTCTCTCTCTCTCTCTCTCTCTCTCTCTCTCTCTCTCACACACAAACACACACGCACACACACACACACAATATTATTACACACTCAGAAATTCTTCCTTACACTAGATCGAATTGTCAACGAATTATGATTTCAGTGTGTGTTTGAAGTTAATTTTGTTGTCTATTAAATTTTTTACGTCACTGTGCCAGTGCTCGATGACTTCGGTGGTTGAAAATCTTATTCGTTTCAGAGCCACACTAAGACTGTATCGTTTCTATTTTCGGTATTGTTTTCATGAGTGCAACTATTGTTTTTGAATAGTGATTGGGTGTCAAAACTACATATGTGAGTAAAAATACTCCGTTATAATAAAATAAAAGAGATCAGAGCTCCCATGGAAAGATTAAAGTGTTCGTTTTTCTCGCGCTTGTGGAACAGTAGAGAAATAGTGTGGAAGAGATTCGATAAACCCTCTGCAGGTACAAAAGTGTCAACTACAGAGTAGCCATCTAGAAGTAGTGATGAAGATGTATTGTCAGTATTTCCATTTGTTTAATGTGCCATCTGCAAGAGATTCTGAAGCAGACTCCACACACTAACACACTTGCGAGTCTCAAACACTTTCTTCCACAGTGACGAATTGTCCCACAATATGGTGTCATAAGGCATTAGTGAATGAAAATATGAAAAGTATGTCAACTTTTTGGCATTTTCGTCTCCAAAATCTGATACCAGTAAAGCAAAAGTTGCAGAGCTTACCCGTTTAAGAACATCTGTAAAGTGTGACTTCAGTTCAGACTACAAATTTCTAATTTTCTGCTTCATTTATTTTTTATTAATTTACCCCAATACATTGTTTCTAATGGTCGGGGTAGGCATATTTTTCCATTTAAAGTTCATTACGTGAGGCAACTTACGTGTATTAACTACCATGTCTATGGAGTCTAACTGTGCTGTTTGCTGCCTCCATTAAAGATTGCGTCCTATTCTGCTAAAAGCATCAACAATGATAGTCGGACTAATACGAAAACTGTATATTTTTGGGGGTGTCCAGATAATTTTGATCATAGAGTGTAGGTAGTAGGTAGTTTTTGTTAGCATTAGTATGATTGTTGATCAATGAACACAGATTTGCGATAGCGTCGAGCTTTATTTTGTAAGAAATTGTGCTTAGCTTCCATTCCTACCCCTTTCACAAATTTAATATGACTTCTACTCCTCGGCTGCCTCCCCCCCAACCCTCTCCCCACCCCCTAAGCTACTATCCAGGATGTCCCACACAAGCCTTGACGGTCAACATCAAATTACAGTGATAATAGAGGATATTAAAGTGAATGATTTGAGATATTTGTCTTCGTTTTGAGTCCTTTACGGGTGTGCGAGTTTCCGAACTACTTCGAATGTGGTCAGGTGGTTGGGTGTCACTTATGTTATACGTCTGTACGCGAGATTTCCACACTCCTAAACATCCCTAGGTCCGCTGTTTCCGCTGTGACAGTGAAGTGGAAACGTGAAGGGATACGTACAGCACAAAAGCGTACAGGCCGACCTCGTCTGTTCACTGACAGATACCGCCGGCGGTTGAAGAGGGTCTAATGTGTAATAGGCAGACATCTATCCAGAACATCACACAGTAATTCCAAGCTGCATAAAGATCCACTGCAAGCACTATGTCAGTCAGGCGGGAGGCGAGAAAACTTGGATTTCATGGTCGAGCCGTTAATGCCAAACGACGCCTCGTTTGGTGTAAGGAGCGAAACAATGGACGATTGAACGTTGGAAAAACGTTGTGTGGAGTGACGAATCACGGTACACAATGTGGCACTTTCTTGCTTCCCACTGTTGAAGAGCAATTCGGGGATGGCGATTGCATCTTTCAACACGATCGAGCACCTGTTCATAATGCACGGCCTGTGGCGGAGTGGTTGCACGACAATAACGTCCCTGTAATGGACTGGCCTGAGTCCTGACCTGGATCCTACAGAACTCCTTTGGGATGCTTTGGAACGCCCACTTCGTGCCAGGCCTCACCGACCGACGTCGATACCTCTCCTCATTGCAGCACTCCGTGAAGTATGTGCTGCCATTTCCAAGAAACCTTCCAGCACCTGACTGAACGTATGCGCACGAGACTGGAAGCTCTCAACAACGCTAAGGTTGGCCAACGCCATATTGAATTCCAGTATTACTGATGGAGGGCACCACGAACTTGTAAGTCGTTTTTAGCCCGGTGTCCGGACATTTTTGATCACATAGTGTATAGTGTTCTTAACAGACACTGTACAAGTGGTATGGGATTAGAACGTATTATTTTCTGTCAGAAACGAAATATTGGGCCACGTGCAAATGCTTTATTCACAATCTAATTGTTTTCGACATCAGCTGGAAACAAGAGGGAAAAAAAGCATTCAGAACTGATCGTACAATGGTGCTGGAAGAATTTAGTGTGGTGTCACCGCCAGACACCACACTTGCTAGGTGGTAGCCTTTAAATCGGCCGCGGTCCGTTAGTATACGTCGGACCCGCGTGTCGCCACTGTCAGTGATTGCAGACCGAGCGCCACCACACGGCAGGTCTAGAGAAACGTCCTAGCACTCGCCCCAGTTGTACAGCAGACTTTGCTAGCGGTGCTACACTGACAAATACGCTCTCATTTGCCGAGACGATAGTTAGCATAGCCTTCAGCTACGTCATTTGCTACGACCTAGCAAGGCGCCATTACCAGTTTATATTGAGATTGTTATTAACGTATCAAAAATAGCGATGTACACCAATTATGGATTAAAGTTAAGTATTCCAGCAACAACGTACCTTATTGGCTATATTAATTACATTGTCCTGTTCCAGACCTCACGCCAGTTTGCGTGAGCTTAAACGCGTGCCTTTCGGCATCCTCGCATAGTGACTTGGCTGTCTTGCCAAGTCACAACATTTAGAACGTAGATTCACTTGGACTTTTCAAATAGCTAGTCGAAATGCGACGAATGACGAAGCAGTTTTGAGATTTCATCGATGACGACTTTGGCTGCACTTTACACAGGTTCAGATACATTACATATTCTGACTTTCTTCTCACTGGCACTTAATTTACATATCGGTCTACGTGGCGGTGCACGATGTGAATTACTTTTACGGATATCATAATATTTTTTCCTGCATAAAATATACTCGATAGTAATTTTTGTATTTTTTCCTCCGATTTATGCTGTCTTTAACTGGCCTTAACGAGTTCATGCACGAGAGAAACAATACATTGTTGAAACAGCTGCCTAAAAATTTTTACAAGTAGATTATCATTCTCAGGATTAATTTCATGTCTGGTCATCTTCAACTATGATTAGTTTTCGTTGGGGATTCTGTTTCCTTTCGAATGTTCCTTCTAAACCATTTTTGGTTGTAAGTTCCCTGTCCTTGGATTAGACTGTCTTACTTTTTTCTACATCTACCCTCTTCAGCAAATTGCACCTAACCTTTCAAATCTACAACGGGCAGTGGCTACATATAACATTGTTCCTAAGTTCAATCATAAACAAGAGATGAGAGCATATTTCCTGAACAGAATGTCGAAAATGTTATAGAACTGATCAGCATTATTCAAATATAAGATGTTTGGTATTCAGCTGTGTCCAAAACGTGTAATTAGAAAGCATCTGGAATCCAAGGGACACAATTAATCAAGAAAATTGAAGGTAATAGAACCGGAAGATGTTAGCACATACAGCGACAGCAGGAACTTTAAATTAAAAAGAAACATGGGAGTGTACATATCAAATTATACATGAATTTAGAAAGAAATAGGTAATACTCTATAGGCGCGTCCCTCCCACAAGATCGACAAGAAAAGAAACCTTAATCGTGTTGAGTACCGCAGCTGGCAAATTTTAATGATTAATGAAAGTTACCCCAGGTGTATAATTCCGCATTTATTGTGCTATGACCTGTTGTTTCGTTCTTGGAACCTCTTCCAGTTGCCGAGTTGTGCTGAAGTCATGATGTAAGCGGCGGGACTGTCGTACGTAATGTTAAAGACCGGTTCAAGACATAATGACCACAAACGTTCTGTCCAGACTGCCTGGGCAGTTATACGCAGCATGCTGTGCCTGCTCGCCATACTTCCGCTAGGTGGTCGGCAGAAGTTTAGAGGACATTGTTTCTGGATTTGTACTAACATCACATACGACAAGCAGACCATTTACATCAATATTTCCGCGTAATTTGGCAACCTGAAGATGTTCTAAGAAAAAAACCGGTCATAGCACAATAAATCTGTAATTATACATCTGAAATGGTTTTCATTAATCATTATGACAAGAAAAAATTGTACAACTTCTCAAAAATTAAAAGGCATACCCAGTTGGCTTAGGCAAGCCCATGCGACATGCTAGAAATTGGTATAAGTAAGCAAGAAATTAAAAACACAATAAAATACAAATATATAAATAAAATTGAGAACTGAGTTGTTTCCAAGACAAAACAGTTCCAAAATGACAGTGAACAGGATGTGCAGCAGCAGAGAGGAAAGAAAAATGGATGGGTAGTGGAGTGAATGTGAAGCTAACTTAGCATCTTAAACGTGATACCTAAGTATCCTGTAATGAAAGCAGTGAGAGAAAACCGATAAATTCCTTCCAATATAACGGAGCAATGAATGGGTTGCTGAAGCACGTCCCACGATTCATGGAACATAGGAACGGCGACGCGTTCTGTTTGGCCAGAGGCGATTCCTCTGTTAGGTACGAAGAGGAATTTTTCTTCCTGATTGAGTCGTTCATTCGGAAATCAAGGATTTTGCCGAACTGGCTGTTCTCACCTACCTATTCGGGCAGCAGACTGAACACTCCAACATCTCACAGGGACCTGAAATATGCTGCTAGTTCGTAGGCCGTAGTAATTGAACACAACAGATTACATGTCGAAATAACAAGCAATAAGTTGAATAAAAGAAGTTTACTTACTTAACCGTTTTCAGGCACTTACTGCCCTCTTTCAGAACCTTATAACTATCGCATTATTGAAAGATCCATGCATCGTAATTCTGTGGTTATCTGGTTCATACTGTTTGTACAAAAATAGTGTAAAGATGCCCAAGAACAACTTCAGACATCATGCTCCTGTTCTGGCATGACGTGTGGACTTGTTCTTGGGCATCTTTACACTATTTTTGTACAAACAGTATGAAGCAGATAACTGCAGCAGTATGCTACATACATCTTATGGTTGAAATTCGCAAATAATGCGATAGTTATAACCTTCTGATGGAGGACACTAAGTGACTGAAAACGGTTAAGTAAGTACATTTCTTTTATACAACTTGTTGCTGATTATTTCGACATATACAATTATAGTTGCTGAAGATGTATAAAATACTAAATACAACAGATTATAACCATACGCACTATAGTTACACAACCGTTTTTTGGGGGAAGAGTCTGAAACGCATCTGGCTGCTGCCAGACTGTCGCTTCACTCTGATTATCATTAATTATCCATCATTCAACGTGACAGCTTTTTCTCTTATTTTTCTCGATCAATTCAAACTTGGATGCCAAAAGGATTAATACAAACGGTTGCAGAGATCAAGCTATTCCTCTACAAAACAAATTTTATTAACTCTGAATACAAATCGTCATTTTTTCTGTTTTCCGTTGTTCTTTAATTGGTTCAAAATTAGTGGAGGTATGCTTTGTCTATGCAGCTAATTGAAGGCGGTTTGTTTATTGCCAAACACGTTTCGATTCTTTAATTTGTGAAGCATCTTCATTGGCCTGTGAAACACGTTTCGTTTTGTACATATAACAAATGTGTTATGTAGTGGTTACAATATATTACTACGTTACATTTTGTCATGATTTTCTCTTGCCTTTTAGGTTAGAATCAACCTTTGTAGACAAAATTTCGTGATGTGAAATTATCGTTCGGAGATAGTTACAATTTTCAGCTCTGTTAGCCCTTGCGTGTGGTTCTGAAGATGTGTTCATTAGTCTCCATGCTCCAGTTGGCCGATTTCTGGCGTTCTTTCACCCACGTTTGCTTCAACACATCGCGTACATTACTTGCACTTTACATTTTGTGTTCAACATGAGTGTGTTTTCGGTGTGTGGTGGTGGTGCCACTGTCACTGTGTGTTTATATCTCGTCTTTTGCTTGTGTTTTGGTGTGTGGTTTGATATTTCCATTTGTTGTGTGTGTGTGTTTTATTGTGTGTAAATGTGTCATCCTTTTCTTGATAGTGTGATTTTTTTGTATGGATATTTGTGTGTGTGTGTGTGTGTGTGTGTGTGTGTGTGTGAGAGAGAGAGAGAGAGAGAGAGAGAGAGAGAGAGAGGGACGAAGGGAGGGAGAGCTAGAGAGAGAGAGAGAGAGAGAGAGAGAGAGAGAGAGAGAGAGAGATGGGAATAGACGAATATTGTTGTTAAACGGAAATACGTATGCAATCTTACAAAAATTCTAAATGTTCTTCTAGATGAGGTACCACTGGATAAGTGGTTCCCACACGACGGCTACCCAGCTTCTTCTTCCCGTGTTGAAATGCAAACATTGGATGAAGAGTTCCCTGATAGTGGAACAGGACGGAACGCTGCTTTACGGGCACCTGGCCAGGTCTATTGATATGAGTCCTCTTGATTTCTTTCTGTGGGGAGCACTGAAAGATGTAGTCCGTCATGAAGTCCCAACAAAGGCAGACGAAATGCGCCGCCGAATCGACACAGTATGGTTCAAATGGCTCTAAGCACTATGGGACTCAACGTCTGAGGTCATCAGTCCCCTAGATTTAGAACTACTTAAACCTAACTAACCTAAGGACACCACAGACATCCATGCCCGAGGCAGGATTAGAACCTCCGACCGTAGCAGCAGCGCGGTTCCGGACTGAAGCGCCTAGAACCGCTCGGCCACAGCCGGCTCGTCACAGTATGCAACGACATACCGTACAACGTACTTTCATCTCTATATTAACAAAATTTTCAAGGCTGTTCGACATCTGTATCTTACGAATATATCGTAAAAATTTCAGCCAATTGCTGTTCGTAGCCGTCTTCGAATCAACAGCTCGGTTTTGGTAGGAAAAAAGGTTAAAAAAAACACACTTTTCTGCGGTTTACTGAGGCACTGCCCGTAAGCTAATAGTGCCCCCATAAGTCCCACAGTAGACCACATGCGTTGTGTTGTACAAGGGTCGGATGTCAGTTTGGAGGATGCAGTTGGTTCTTCAATACAGGGATGGTTAATGCTGGTTGTGGATGACGTTGGATTTGTCGTCCGATGATGTCCTATGTTTGCTCGATTGGAGACAGATCTGGTGATCGAGCAAGCCAAGGCAACATGTCGAGACTCCGTAGAGCATGTTGGGTTACATCAGCGGTATGTGAGAGAGCGTTGGGAAAGACCATTTGTTAAAGCTGTTTACGAACAGCAGCATGACAGTACGTATCACGAGACTGACGTGCAAACATGCCGTTCAGTTAACATGCCCAGGGTAACCACGAGAGTGCGCCTGCTATCATACGAAATCGTGCCCCAGGCCGTAACTCCAGATGTAGGTCCATTGTATATAGCACGCAGACAGGCTGGTTGCAGGCTCTCAACTGGCCTCCTCCTAACCAACATACACTCATCGCTGGCATCGAGGCAGAAAACAGACATCCACTCTACCCCCCCCCCCCCCCCCCCCCTGTCCATGAGCTCTCGCTTGACATCGCTGAATTCGCAAATGGCGGCGATTTGGGCTCAGTGGAATTCATACTGCCTCGGAGCTGTCCTAGAAGTAACACATTTGTAACGGTTCGTTGTGTCACTGTGGTGCCAACTACTCGACCAATCGCTGCTGCACCGGCCGTACGTTACACCAGAGCCGCACGCCGAACACGATGGCCTTCCCTCTCGATTGTGCCACATGGCTGTACAGAGCCCACTCTTCTAGCGACCGTACATTCGCCTGACCACCGCTGGCAGAAGTCATGTGCAACCGCTACATTCCTGCCTTGGGTCATTTTGCAATATCGCACAACCATTCAATAAATGGTTCGAATGGCTCTGAGCACTATGGGACTCAACTAGAACTTAGAACTAGTTAAACCTAACTAACCTAAGGACATCACACACATCCATGCCCGAGGCAGGATTCGAAGCTGCGACCGTAGCGGTCTCGCAGTTCCAGACTGCAGCGCCTAGAACCGCACGGCCAACAACCATTCAGCTTCTCGTAGCTCTAGTACACGACGCCATTCATATTCAGTGGCATGTTGATCAGGTTGTCTTCGTTACCTTAAAGGCATTCTACTAGCGCCATTTTCATGTGACTCTCGCGAAATTTGAACAGACTCCATCTTTCAGATGTATAAAGACGCCATCCCGGTGTTGCGATTTTTTCCCCGTCAGTGTAGTACACTACATAGCTTAGTGCTCGCGGCTTCACTCGCTAGGCTATGTGCTGAGGACAGATTATGTTCGTTTTTCTTGAATCGAATTTGTATTTTGTTACGCCTGTTTCTCGTGTGTAGTAGATCTACGAAATGTACAAATAGTGTACCCAGTGTACGAAAACTAAGCTGCAGACAGCTCATTAAAATTTAATAAAGCAATTCTTCGTATTAGATTTGCACATATTTTTAAAGAAGCTTATTTGAAGTTATGTATTCTTACGCGCATTGTTCATGTACAAAGCAATATACAGAAACAGTCTACTTGGTCATCTCAAACGTATACTCCTGTACGTGAAATCGCCTTTGAACGTGGTATCTATTTCGCCACCATTAATGATTAGTTCGCTTAGTAATTACAACAAAAACAATTTTGTAAACATATGTTAGGTCTACTGAAAAATGGTTCAAATGGCTCTGAGCAATATGGGACTTAACATCTGAGGTCATCAGTCCCCTAGAACTTAGAACTACTTACACCTAACTAACCTAAGGACATCACACACATCCATGCTCGAGGCAGGATTCAAACCTGCGACCGTAGCAGTCGCGCGGTTCCGGACTGAAGCGCCTAGAACCGCTCGACCTCTGCAACCGGCAAGTCTACTGAAAAATCAAGGTATGAAAGATCCCATTTACAAATTGCGACTCTTCCTAAATTTTCAAGCTAATTAAGCCCACAGAAGCTTGGTCCTTTCCAAATGTGCTTCTGACCAAAGAGCGACTCTGGTAGTTGCAGTCCAACGTTTTTGTTAATCCTGTCTTTTCAGTTCTTTCCATATATATTTTATTTTTCCATAGAAACTTTCAGCCCCTAATTCAAATTTCTCTATTAGCTTAGAATATGCTTTGGTTGTTTGTTTAGCAATGATTTATTAAAAAAGAATTCACCCACTATCTCACTCCCTCAGTGGATGAAATTCCAAAAATGCGAAACACGTATTTTTTCACTGCTGACCGAAAAGCCAAACACCGGATTTCGTTCTTGTAGCTTCACAATTTCCTTTGTAGCAATATACATTCAAAAAAAACTTTTCATCTATATTTCACTTGCTAAAGGACGGAATTTCGAAAAATCCCTTCTTAAACGATGCCCAAATTATAAAATAAACACCTTACCCAAATTTAGAGTTTCTGTCCTTAGCAATTTGGACCGAGCGATAATGAGTTAGTGAATTAGTCGGGAAATTTTCTTGTATATACAGGGTTTTACAAAAAGGTACGGCCAAATTTTCACGAAACATTTCTCACACACAAGTAAAGAAAAGATGTTATGTGGATATGTGTCCGGAAACGCTTAATTTCCATGTTAGAGCTCATTTTAGTTCTTCCACCTACGCTCAATGGAGCACGTTATCATGATTTCATACGGGATACTCTACCTGTGCTGCTAGAACATGTGCCTTTACAAGTACGACACAACATCTGGTTCGTGCACGATGGAGCTCCTGCACATTTCAGTCGAAGTGTTCGTACGCTTCTCAACAACAGATTCGGTGACCGATGGATTGGTAGAGGCGGACCAATTCCATGGCCTCCACGCTCTCCTGACCTCAGCCCTCTTGACTTTCATTTATGGGGTCATTTGAAAGCTCTTGTCTACGCAACCCCGGTACCAAATGTAGAGACTCTTCGTGCTCGTATTGTGGACGGCTGTGATAGAATACGCCATTCTCCAGGGCTGCATCAGCGCATCAGGGATTCCATGCGACAGAGCGTGGATGCATGTTTCCTCGCTAACGGAGGACATTTTGAAGATTTCCTGCAACAAAGTGTTTGAAGTCAATCTGGTACGTTCTGTTGCTCTGTGTTTCCATTCCATGATTAATGTGATTTGAAGAGAAGTAATAAAATGAGCTCTAACATGGAAAGTAAGCGTTTCCGGACACATGTCCACATAACATATTTTCTTTCTTTGTGTGTGAGGAATGTTTCCTGAAAGTTTGGCCGTACCTTTTTGTAACACCCTGTATAGAGATTCTGCAGTAGCGCAAGTACCTCCAGCGTTAAGGCTTAACTTCTTCATAGTTCATGTATTCGGTGCCATGTTCGTACGGTTTTCATATATTAACACATGTGTGCAGTTGACAGCCCGATATCATCGGCGAATACATAAGGTTCTTGCCCTGAGACTTTGGTTGATCAATCGTAGTCGTGGGAAATTTGATCAAATCCGATGGCTTCTTTGTATTGCTGTCGCTACATCCCAACAGGCATTTGATACCGTGCCCTGAGAAACACCAACGTTTTTAGCCACAGTCTCCTAATTTTCATAAAAATTCCAATATTTTGTTCAGTACAAAGAGCTCCACTTCTAGTTTATGTCTTTCCTCCCAGGAAGTAATCGATAAGCCATTATACACGTTCTTTCGTAAATCTGAGCAGCTTTCATCAATTTCTTCTTTGTGAAGGAAACAACATCACCAAGTCTTCAATAAGTAACATCTGTGGTGAAACCACAGTTGAGGCGATTTCAGAGACTGCGACTCACATTCTGTGAGTCGCCGTTTCCTTTTAGTGACACCAAAGACGAGTCGCATTTCTGCCGGTGGAGGGGACGGGTCACCTTTGAAGTCGAGGCGCACGTGACGCTTGGCTTGGGACACAGAGGTTTATTGTTACTCATCCGAGCTAAGGATTATAAAATGCGAGTTTCAAGCCGCCGCTCACTTTTATTGACACTACACACAGCGTTTTACTACTCCTACCTGCAACGAATGCTCCGTAATAGTTAGTCCCACTTTTAACTCTGATCTACTGTGGAATCTTCGAACAAAAGAAACAGTGTCCAGCAGTTGGAAGAAAGCACAGGAATACCCATATACGATGAGGGTAGCAATATTGATCCATAAAACTATACAGTACATATCCTGGACATCCATTTGTTGCAGAATCTAAGAACATAATATGAACTTAAAGGTAATGAGGGTTGTCGAACACAATGAACAAAATTTGGGCGTAACATTGCAGAGCGATATGAAGTGGGACAAGCATGTAATGGCAGTTGTGGGGAAGGCGGATAGTCGTCTTCGGTTCGTTGGTAGAATTTTGGGAAGATGTGGTTCATCTGTAAAGGAGACCGCTTATAAAACACTAATACTACCTATTCTTGAGTACTGCTCGAGCGTTTGGGATCCCTATCAGGTCGGATTGAGAGAGGACATAGAAGCAATTCAGAGGCGGGCTGCTAGATTTGTTACTGGTAGGTTTGATCATCACGCGAGTGTTACGGAAATGCTTCAGGAACTCGGGTGGGAGTCTCTAGAGGAAAGGAGGCGTTCTTTTCGAGAATCGCTACTGAGGAAATTTAGAGAACGAGCATTTAAGGCTGACTGCAGTACAATTTTACTGCCGCCAACTTATATTTCGCGAAAGGACCACAAAGATAAGAGAGATTAGGGCTCATACAGAGGCATATAGGCAGCAGTTTTTCCCTCGTTCTGTTTGGGAGTGGAACAGGGAGAGAAGATGCTAGTAGTGGTACGAGGTACCCTCCGCCACGCACCATATGGTGGATTGCGGCGTATGTATGTAGATGTAGATGTAGACCTTCTCTATATTGATTAGCATGAATTGGCATACTGATCATGTGAAACCCGACTCGCAGTTTTGTAACTTGGCTTGCTGAAAACCACAATCAGGGCAGTCAGGTAGGTACAATGGAACTCGCCGAGATGCGCCGACACTTTGAAACCACACATCTAGAATGCAAAGACATCAATCAAGAATTTTTTCTATGCAAGAAATAACAGTTATTAATATAAACGGTAAATATCGAGTAGAACAGAAGTAATATCTGGCGTTGCGCAAGGTAGTGTCATCGGCCCTCTGCTGTTCCTCATTTACATAAATGATCTAGGTGATGATCTGAGCAGCTCCCTTAGATTGTCTACAGATGATGCTGTAATTTACCGTCTAGCAAATCATCAGACGATCAATTCCAATTACAAAATGATCTAGAGAGAATATCTGTATGCTGCGAAAAGTGACAATTGGCACTAAACAAAGAAAAGTGCGAGGTCATCCACAAGGGTACTAAAAGAAACCCGATAAATTTTGGTTATACGATAAATCGCACAAATCTAAGGGCTGTCAGTTTGACTAAATACCTAGGAATTACGATTACGAGCAACTTAAATTGGAAAGACCGCATATATAATATTGTGGGGAAGGCGAAACAAAGACTGCGCTTTGTTGGCAGAACATTTAGAAGATGCGGCAAACCCACTAAAGACACAGCCTATGTTACACTTGTCCTTCCTCTTCTGGAATATTGCTGCTCGGTGTGGGATCCTTACCAGGTAGGATTGACGGAGGACATCGAAAAAGTGCAAAGAAGGACAGCCCGTTTCGTGTTATCGCGCAATAGGAGTGAGAGTGCAGTTGATGTGATGCGCGATTTGGGGTGGCAGTCACTGAAACAAAGGCGGTTTTCTTTGCGGCGAGATCTATTTACGAAATGTCAATTACCAACTTTCTCTTCCGAATGCGAAAATATTTTGTTGACACCCACCTACGTAGGGAGAAATGATCATCATAGTAAAATAAGAGAAATCAGATTTCGAACGGAAAGATTTAAGTGTTCGTTTTTCCCACTCGAGAGTGGAATGGCAGAGAAGTACTATGAAAATGGTTCGATGAAACCTCTGCCAGGCACATGAGTGTGAATTGCAGAGTAATCATGTAGATGTAGATGTAGAAGCCGAATAACTATAAAGTATGCGACTCGAACTGCGCATGAAAGAGCTGTGGAGGCATCGTATTTGAGCAGCTATCGCCATTGCACAAGCAGGCGAAGCGCCGACTGTCACTTTCGAACGACACTGTCACGCATCTAATTAGCCATCTCACAGGATGTATCAAACAAGAACTGTTTGATCGCCTTCAAGACAGCAATTTCGTCTCGCAAATCTATCAATCGACTGATGCTGCAGGGCTGAGTATGTAATACCCCACCCGTCACTTATGTGGTTTTGGCGTGTGTTCGCCCCAGCTAATTGACTAACAGATCAACAGAGAGTGCAAAACTGCCACAATATCGGATAACGCAAAGAAAGTAATAAGGCCCTGTGACTCCTGATTGAACTGCGGTGGCAGTGTTGACATTAATTGATTCACAATTGATCACTTTTAATTAAAAAGGGGTGCACATTGATGCTATATTCAGCTATTGAACACCAGATGCAAATTTTGAACATAAAATTAATTAAGAAAATGACTTGGGATTTCAACTACTTGATTGAAAACAGATGCAGTCGATTAGCACAAATTTATTTTAACTCCAGACCTTCAATCATCACATTACAAGACTCTCCTATCAGGCAGTGGTAATAAATTGTGTTTGCATGGAGTAAAGCGCGATAACTCACAAGTAATTCCTATCGACTGACCCAGGCGTAATGCAAAGCATGAGAAGAATTCTACAATACACGGCCCATGAAACCCTCGAAGAAACCTTGCCAACTTGATCCAACAAATTAATCAGTGGCAGGAGCGGGCGCAATATCACCGAATACAGTGTGGCGGAGCGGCGTCGTTGTGCGTCGGCCGACCTCTTGGTACTTCAAGTCTGCGCTCGTCTATTCACTCCTAGCTATCTTGCTCAGTACATAGCTGAACCAAAACTTCCTATCTCCAAGCTCATTCGTTCCATTTGCTAAGTCCTGAACTGCAGAGATGCTCACTCTTTCTCAGGTAAGCTGAGTAAAGAACGCCAAATCCGCACTCTTGGAAAGCTGGGAACGGAAGACCACTACAGAGACTTCTCCCAGACCACTCTTCATCTCAGTTTCCCCTCCAGCAAAATCACTTACGCCAATTGCAGCGCAAGTCGCATTAATTATGCGTCACTTCCCAGCGCTAACCAATGCCTGCTCTGGGAAGTCAACAAATTCCCACAAAATTTCCCTTCCTCTCAACTTCTGCTATTTAGCTCCTCCCAGGCCATCCATCAAGGTTAGCGTCTGCAAGAAACACCAATTTTTCCGGGATTCTGACTCCCAGGAGAGTACTTCAGATTCCTTGGTCCTATGTTCCCATCGGAGGCCGGCGTATTTCATTCTGTCGCTCTTCACCTGATTTACTTCAGACTCTGCAGACCGTGAATTCAGCTTGAAGTTGCTATAGTCACAAACACGCATATTTTGGCCTCTGTTGACTGCTCCACTGTAGCTTTGCACGGCTTTCTCGCATGTTTCACTGAAAACGGAATGACGGACATTTATCAACAGGCATACAAGTTCTCCATCTGCTTCCCGGTACACCAGCATGGGGTCAACCACCCCCCCTCACTGTCACTCACCTTAAGGCAGCTGGAGGCCATGCCCCGTTACTGCTTTCTCAAGAGTTTGAGCCGCCCTAAGCTGCCTACTGTCGCTTCCCTTCACCGCTCCCCAGCTGCGCGCCGTGGTCAACTCTGAATACTTCCCTGGGATGAACTAGCCTCTAGTAAATCGACGCGTTTCCACAAAGTTTTCATGTCATGTGAATTACTTTAAAACCATCGCCCAAAATTAATTATTCCATACTATACCCTCTACAAGATGCATTGTGCCTTGTCAGTCATTTTTGTTCAGCCCTACTGTTCGCTCAACGTGAGTTAGGTGATCTTTAACGACTTCATGTAAGGGGCATAGTTCTTGCCATCTTACAAGTACCTTGCTGATAGCTGTACAATATCCATACAGACATTCACTCGAAGAAGACTTGTTTATGTGTGCATCACTGCCAGCTTCACCGACGTGATGAAAGTCATGGAATACTTCCTACAATCGTGTCGGATATACTTATGCCTGGATAGTGCAGCAGCTCAACGTGGCATGGACTCAACAAGTATTTGAACGCCCCATGCAAAAATTCGGAGCCATTCTGCCTCTGTAGCCGTCAATAACTGCCAAAGTGTTGCCGGTATAGGATATTGTGCACGAACTGTCTCTCGATTATATCCCACAAACGCTTGATGGGATTCATTTCCGCGATCTGCGTGGCCAAGTCCTTCGCTTGATCTATCCAGAAAGTTATTCAAACCAATCGCAAACAGCTGTGGCCCAGTGACTTGGCACATTGTTATCTATTAAAAAATTCCAGTTTTCTTTCGGAACGTGAAAGTCCATGAATGGCTACAGATGGTCTCCAGTCGGTCGCAAATAACCGAGGACCCAGTCCATTCCACGTAACGATAACTCACACCATTATGGAGCCACCACCAGTTTGCACAGTGCAGTGTTGGGGTCCATGGCCTCGTAGGATCTACGACACACTCGAACCCCACCATGAGTTCTTACCAACTGCAATCGGAACTCATATGACCAGTCCACAGCTGTCCAGCCATCTAGAGTCCGGCCGATATGGTCACGAGACAAAGTGAGGTGCTGCAAGCGATGTCGTGCAGTTAGCTAAGGCGCTCGAGCCGGTCACCTGCTGCCGTAATCCTTTAACGCCAAATTTAGCCGGACTGCCCTAACAGATACGCTCGTCGTACGTCCCCTGTCGATTTCTGCGGTTATTTCACGCTGTGTTGCTTGTCTGTTAACGATGACAATACAGCACAAACGCCGCTGCTATCAGACATTAAGTCAAGACCATTGGCTACTGCATTGTCCGTGGTGAGAGGTAATGCATGAAATCTGGTATTCTTGCCACACCCTTGACACTGTGTGTCTCCGAATATTGAATTCCCTAACGATTTCCGAAATGGAAGGCCCATGCGTCTAGCTCCAACTACCATTCCGCGTTCAAAGTCCATTAATTCCTGTCGCTCGTCCAACAGTCACATCGGTAACCCTTTCACATGAATCACCTGAAGACAAATGACAGCTCCACCATTACACACTGCCCTTTTATATCTTGTGTACGCGATACTACTGTCATGAGTATAAGTGTATATCGCTATCCTATGACCTTTGTCACCTCAGTGTAACACTACCGGAAAAGAAATTTTAACACGAGTAACCATCTTTTTAAATAAACCGTCTCAATTGGAACGATTGTATTGATGTTCGTACAGATGGGGCCAAAGCAATAACCGGTAAAACTGCATCACCTATAAAGCACAGACTGTAGTTGCAGCGCTGGTATTCTGTACAAAGAAGCAGACAATGAAGAAGATACCGCCAAACCTAAAACAGATAGTTCATGAAGCAGTCAAAATAATCGGTTACGTTAAATCGATAAATCAGTACATCTTTTGAGACGCATTTTCCTGAAGATCAGAACGCAAAACTGAACATGAACTCATTGGTTCAAAATACTTTTGTAAAGAATTTGAGAAATCAGAAAACATGCTAAACGAAAATATGAATCCTTTTCAGAAATGAGATCGCATTCAAATACGGGAGGACGACGGTTCAGTCCCGCGTCCGGCCACCCTGATTTAGGTTTTCCGTGATTTCCCTAAGTCGCTCCAGGCAAATGCCGGGATGGTTCCTTTGAAAGGGCACGGCCGACTTCCTTCCCCGTCCTTCCCTAGTCCGATGAGACCGATGACCTCACTGTCTGGTCTGTTCCCCAAACAACCCAACCCCAACCCCTCAATTATGGGATTATTCTTCAGAACAGTGCCACTTCATGATTTTATGGTGAAGGGCTCGTGATGAACATCCACAATTTTCCACACAGCCTGACCGTTCTCCCCTTCCCAACAACATATTTGTGCGAAACGGGATTCTCAGCATATGCAGCTACAAAGACAAAAGACCGCAGTCGACTGGTTGCTGAACCTGGCATGCGTCTTTAAGTGACTTCTGTCACGCCTCGCGTCAGTCTGTGGTTGAAAAATAAAAAATAATTTTAAGAAAACTTCATACCTGGCATCAAATGGAAACAATTTTCTTAGTTCAAGGTGAAATCAATACAGTGTTATTTTGTGTATTGTATTTTTGTGTGTTGCTTTGTATATTTTTGTAGAAGTCACCCGTGTATAAAACACCTACTTTTGTACTATGTTCATTAAATTATTATTGTTAAAGAACGAACGCAAAACCAGTTTTTGTTTATTTTAGGACTCCGTAAAATATTTAGTATGTCAAAAGAATTCCGTCGCCAAAACAGTTTGCGAACCGCTATTCTAGAGTATTTAATCAAGAATAAATTTCCACTCTGCGGCTATCTCTTGGAACTGGCAGCACTGCAGTTCCTGTCCGTGCAACGAGCTGCGCGAACCACCATCGTACATGAACGCACTACATCACTCCAGGAGAAAAGGAGCTTTAGGATTCTTTCCAGAATGAATTTTCGCTCTGCAGTGGAGTGTCGGTCGATTTCGAACTTCTTCGCAGATTAAAACTGTGCGCGAGACCGGAAGTCGAACGTGGTACCTTTGCCTCTTGCAAGCAAGTGCTTGCCCGCCAAGGCAAAGGTCCCACGTTCGACTTCCGCTCTCGCGCACAGTTTTAATCTGCGAAGAAGTTTAAGAGCGTTTATGTTTCTTGTGCCGCAAGTTGGTCACGAGTGCTGGACTAACTACAGCATAATCTCTATCCTTATAATCGGAAGATACTTGTTATTCTATGCTGCAGTTCTCACTCCTTAGTAGATTGACATTTAAAATGTCTGCAGTTCGTTCTCTAAAACCCTGCATCTCTCAGCCGTAAGTGCTGTTTTGCCTATCATGTCTGCTGCTCCGTTTGCAGCAACGCTGCAGTAACCTTATAGCCAAAACGTTATACGTAAGATGCTGAATCCTAGTTGTGAGCTTTAACAGCAGGTTAGTGATGTCATATGCCACAGTATGGTTATTTCATCCACTTTAGTGCTACTTCAGTACTTCAAGCGCGTTATCTGGAGTCATAGAGGAAAACAGTCTGGTCATCTAGCTTATTCTTGGCGTATACAAGCGTTAAACTGTCATAATCTTAGACCCTTAGGAGGCATGAATTTCTTTCACCTGTGGTAGCTGTTATCGCAGATAGAGCAGCTAAATCCGTCTTTGTTTTTCGAAGCATCTATGCAGACGAACCTTACATTTCTGTGTTTGCAAAGAGAGTCTTCGCAGAGGCAATCGTTTGGCTGTTCATTGCCGAAGCCTAGGTCTAACACAATTAGTAATTGCCATGTCCTTCTACAGAAAAATTCCTTCGTACAAAAGACTAGTTTTCATATGTTCTGCCGGCCGGAGTAGCCGTGCGGTTCTAGGGGCTACAGTCTGGAACCAAAAAGACCGCTACGGTCGCAGGTTCGAATGCTGCCTCGGGCATGGGTGTGTGTGACGTCCTAAGGTTAGTTAGGTTTAAGTAGTTCTAAGTTCTAGGGGACTGATGACCTCAGACGTTGAGTCCCATAGTTCTCAGAGCCATTTTTTTCATATGTTCTACAACATGAACAGGAAGGTTTTTGTTGATTCAGCATCTGCACATGTAGAAGCCCTCACCTTACGAATGATTTCATATACTCAATATTGTACAAGCCGTGATCGTTTTAGTAAACACTTAGCACTTAATTATTTGCTACGAAGGCACAGAGGTAGTTCGTTCGCTTCAAGTAAGGGGTCCTTAACTGGAGCATATTTCACTGGTCCCGGACTCACATTTATGTAGTTTTCTTAGACATGTGTCCGGACCTCACCAAAACAGTGGCATGTCTAGTCGTTACTGATGCACATTGTAACCTTAGTCCAAATGCACATCTCTTTCACACTATTACCCATGACTGAAAAATGTTTGAGACTATAATGTTTCTGCATTTTTAGGTCACTGAAAATTTTGTTTTTCTCTGTGGAGATCGTTACACTTGTTTTATTGGTTATCTTTTCGCGGCTAGATTTTTCAGATACTGCAGCAAAGCCGTTTGATAGTAACAACCAGTTTACTTCACAACATTATTTCCTTGTTTCCAGCTTCGCCTAGACACTTGTGTCATTTTAAGTTTCCGTTTCAGTTTCTTTACACTTTCAGTTATTTAATAAAAACTAATTTTTACAAGTTTTGTAATAATTGTCCGAAAACGAATTCAAAGAGAAGATCTCATACTTTAATCAACCTGTGCTCCGTTGCGGCATCTACAACGCCATCTAGTACAAAGTTTTGTAGACTCCTATCATTTATGCGAATTTTTCTGTACTGTTCTCTTGTGGGACGCCTAGTCCTCGACGTAATTTGACGCTTCAAACGACTCACCCTTTGGGTAGGAGGCAGTGTGACGCCTAAACGCCCAAAAGTGTGGAGTCAGCTATTGCTGCCCAAGTTGTGCCTTCGGCTCGTGGGTAGTCGCACATAACTACACTACTAGCCATTAAAATTGCTACACCAAGAAGAAATGCGGATGATAAACGGGTATTCATTGGAAAAATATATTATACTAGAACTGACATGTGATTTCATTTTCACGCAATTTGTGTGCATAGATCCTGAGAAATCAGTACCCAGAACAACCACCTCTGGCCGTAATAACGGCCTTGATACACCTGGGCATTGAGTCAAACAGGGCTTGGATAGCATTTACAGGTACAGCTGCCCATGCAGCTTCAACACGATACCACAGTTCATCAAGAGTAGTGACTGCAGTATTGTGACGAGCCAGTTGCTCGGCTACCATTGACCAGACGTTTTCAATTGGTGAGAGATCTGGAGAATGTGCTGGCCAGGGCAGCAGTCGAACATTTTCTATATCCAGAAATGCCCGGACAGGAACTGCAACATGCGGTCGTGCATTATCCTGCTGAAATGTAGGGTTTCGCAGGGATCGAATGAAGGGTAGAGCCACGGCTCGTAACACATCTGAAATGTAGCGTCCGCTGTTCAAAGTGCCGTCAATGCGAACAAGAGGTGACCGAGACGTGTAACCAATGGCACCCCATACCATCGCGCCGGGTGATACGCCAGTATGGCGATGACGAATACACACACCCAATGTGCGATCACCACAATGTCGCCAAACACGGATGCGACGATCATGATGCTGTAAACAGAACCTGGATTCATCCGAGAAAATGACGTTTTGCCATTCGTGCACCCAGGTCCGTCGTTGAGTACACCATCGCAGGCGCTCCTGTTTGTGATGCAGCGTCAAGGGTAACCGCAGCCACGGTCTCCGAGCTGATAGTCCATGCTGCTGCAAACGTCGTCGAACTGTTCGTGCAGATGGTTGTTGTCTGGCAAACGTCCCCATCTGCTGATTCAGGGATCGAGACGTGGCTGCGCGATCCGTTATAGCCATGCGGATAAGATGCCTGTCATCTCGACTGCTAGCGATACGAGGCCGTTGGGATCCAGCACGGCGTTCCGTATTACCCTCCTGAACCCACGGATTCCATATCCTGCAAACAGTGATTGGATCTCGACCAACGCGAGCAGCAATCTCGCGATACGATGAACCGCAATCGCGATAGGCTACAATCCGACCTTTATCAAAGTCGGAAACGTGATGGTACGCATTTCTCTTCCTTACACGAGGCATCACTACAACGTTTCACCAGGCAACGCCGGTCAACTGCTGTTTGTGTATGAGAAATCGGTTGGAAACTTTCCTCGTGTAGGTATTGGCACCGGCGCCAACCTTGTGTGAATGGTCTGAAAAGCTAACCATTTGCATATCGCAGCACCTTCTTCCTGTTGGTTAAATTTCGCGTTTGCAGCACGTCATCTTCGTGGTGTAGCAATTTTAATGGCCAGTAGTGTATTATAGGAAAACGCTCGTCAGTTAATATGATTCCAGAGACATACTGGTGCGAGTAGCACTCATGCGACACTGCTCACGAAAACACTTACCGTAATACAGAAACTAGTCCTCCATTTCAGGTGGCTGCGATCGAGAAGTGTGGCTTCGCTGGCGAGCGACACGAGGTTACGAGCAGGGACGGCTACTCCACCATTGTGTTCCGCATGCGGCAGGGCGGCGACGGCTCCGGGGGCCAGCCGGTGCTCCTGCAGCACGGCTTCCTGTCCAGCAGCGACTCGTGGTTCCAGCTGGAGGCCAATTCCTTGCGTAAGGCTGCCAGCGAGGTCCTGCCTAAACAACTATAGTACCAGTTACACAGCTGTTTTTTTCTAAATTATGATCACACAATTTTAGGACTTTTAGTGGCAACTGAGCAGATACAATAACTTCAAACAGGAACTAGTGTCCAGTTCAGTTCTAGACGGTTACGATAGAACAGACCATTCGAATCTCACGCGTAAATTTGGTTAATAGCAGTAACAGTGTCCTTCAATTATGGTGACTAGTATACTTGTGTTGTGTACACAGTTCCGCGTAGTCAGCGCGCACACAACTTTCCCACTAGAGCGCGCCCCGCTAGGCACAACAGCTCAGGCGCAGCGTTCGTCCGTCTCCGCTCTACGTGATGGCGCTGCCATAAAGACGGACCAAATTGTGCTTCCGCCGATCCGCGTATCAATATGTAACGCAGCCAATGAGATTGCTGCTAACGTAGAACCTTTTCTCCTCGCGGATCACACTCGCGCAGTGATACCTGAACGCGTGAGGTATTATAACGAGTGTACAGACCTCCTATTAGTCAGTCGGCATTAGTCTGCATTAGTTTGAATTTGTCTGTACCAGTCTGTAGTCAAGTTTCAGTCTGCGCCTAATATGATTATTATATTCCTGTAGATAGGCGTGAAGAGAAATGTATAGACACTTTCTCAAGTATCAGAGATATGCCAGAATAAGATTAACGTACCAAGACCAAAGGAACTTCAGATTGTTAATTATAAATAGCATCCAGAATCAAGTTAAGTAATTTTTATTCTTGTTATTATTTTAATAAATGTGTGTGAAAATTAATCAAGTTCTGTTTAAAGTTGGTCACCGTCAATCTGCTACTCTAAGCGTGCAAGTGGTATTTCTATCGTCTGACCTAACGGCAGAAGATAAACACGCCACGATAAGACCACGAGACATATTGCTGACACTCGCCTACTTCGTTAGAGCGACAAGTCAAATAATGTGATGGTGTGTGTACGGAAGGTCTTACAGTACGCACACCACAACTTGTATCCTAGCAAACAGTGTAACGACAATGCTCCATCCAAAGTGCTTTAATAGTGTAACAGACCACTGGCCGGCAATCGAGGAAAAGCATTACAGTATGAAATATCGTAGTTGTACACCTGTTCCCTCTTACAAGTGGAACCCAAGACCAAAGATTCCATTCTACTATATGTGGACTAGAAAGTATTCTACTCTAACCTACTTATAGGCATACGTCAGCGGTGATTGCCTCATTGACTGATCGTGGAGGTGTGGGTGGACCAAAAGCTGAATGGCATTGCGGTGATTTCATTCCTTATGCATGGGACAACACAATAAGGTCTTAACCACTGCGTCGCGTCGCTTGGTGGTTTATCTGGCTACAAGGAAATCAGTAGCGGAGAACATTGGACTGGTCCAGATATTGTACTATGTTGCATAGTAGATGGAAACATTAAATAGACCAGAAATCTAAAAGGGAAAAAGAGGACTTAGAGTGACGAGAAATGAATGAGAGCAGGGAACCAGTGAAAAGATTATGGACATTAACAGCAGGGGGTATATCTGTAAAGAAGTTGAAAAATGGAAAAATATGGTTGCCAGGAAATTTGGTTTCCGACATTTTCATCGGAGTATAATTTAATAAATAGGAATAGAACAAAATTAATAAGTTTTTAACGTCAGAATATCATTAAAATATTAAAAATAACAGCAATGACTCTGGTAAGAACATCGGGTAACTACAAGCACAAACCAATATGTATAAAAGTAACAGTTCCTGAAGAAGAAATACGAAGAGGTGGTGAGTCCAACAGTGAACAGACTACGTGAGCCGAAAGCCCAAACTAGGCGTACATGATCTCTAATGATGATTACTCCGCTCCTAATTTAGTTATCAGTGCATGTGGCAGCTAGTTATATCTAAAATCGCAGTGTTCTTAAGACTTCTCTGTTGCTTCTAAGTCCTTTTAGCTATAAGCTCTTCACAATACACAGTCGAGCTGCATGTCCTCCGAAAATATAATGGGCAATGGATTGAGAACGTGACAGATGAAGAAAAAGTAAGTAATAGGTTCATTATTTGTATAAAGTAATCGCTATACTTGTTAATACATTTATCCAATTCTGAGACAAGACACTCAATGTCTTCGTGGAAGCCACGCGGGGTAGCCTTGCGGTCTGAGGCGTCTTGTCACGTTTCCTGCGGCTCCCCCCGTCGGAGGTTCGAGTTTCCCCTTGGGCATGGGTGTGTGTATTGTCCTTAGGGTAAGTTAGTTTAAGTTAGATTAGGTAGTGCGTAAGCCTAAGGATCGATGACCTCAGCAGTTTGGAAATTTTTGGTAAGGACTGTGGGACCAATTTTCTTCGTGGAAAAATGTTTGCAGTTGCCATAATTCTACCCAGGCGTTAACCACTTCATCCTTAGCAAACCTACAACCACGAATGTGTTTCCAGAAATATGGAAATCGCATGGGTGGGGATCGGTACTGTATAGAGAATGTGTATGGGCTTCCCAGCGAAACTTCTGCAGCACGGTTGAATCAACATTGGCAGAATGTGGGTGGGCATTATCCTGCTACCGAATGGTGCCGACCGTGTCCACGTAATCACTTTGCAAAAACTGATCCACGTCACCAAGCCCAAACTCCCAAAAATGTTAACGGACACCATAATTCTGTTGCCGTAAAATGGCCACCAACATGTGACCAAGGCTGTTTCGAGTACGCCGCAAAAGTTTCGCTGGGAAGTCCTTACACATCCTTCATAGCGTTCTGAACGCTCCCCATGTGGGACTCCCATATTTTTGGGTCCCTGAAGAAAGACATTCGCCGGTCGTGGTGGCCGAGCGGTTCTAGGCGCTTCAGTCCGGAACCGCACGACTGCTACGGTCGCAGGTTCGAATCCAGCCTCGGGCATAGATGTGTGTGATGTCCTTAGGTGAGTTAGGTTTAAGTAGTTCTAAGTTATAGGGTACTGATGATCACAGATGTTAAGTCCCATAGTGCTCAAAGACATTCGTGGTCGTTATTTCCTTCTGATGAGGGGGTGTACGCCTGGGTACAATTACGGTCCCTTACGCAACCGCCATGAAGGCATTGACCGTATTGTCTCACAATGGTATGAATACACTCAAGACCCAAAGAAACTGCTACACCAGCCTAATATCGGGTAGGGCCCCAACGAGCGCGCAGACGTGACATGGACTCGACTAGTGTCTAAAGTAGTGGTGGAGGGAATTGGCACCATGAATCCTGCACGGCTTTCCATAAATATCTTCTTAACAGCACGTTGCAAGGCATCCCAGATATGCATAATAATTTTCGTGTTTGGCGAGTTTGGTGACCACGAGAAGTGTTTAAAATCAGGAGAGTGTTCCTGGAGCCACTCTGTAGCAATTCTGGGCGTTTGGGGCCTCGCATTGTCCTGCTGGAATTGCCGAATTCCGTCGGAAAGCAAAACGGACATGAATGGATGAAGGTGATCAGACAGGATGCTTACATACGTGTCACCTATGAGAATCGTATCTAGACGTATCAGCATCCCATATCACTTCAAGTGCACACGCCCCACACCATTACAGAGCTTGAACAGTTCCCTGCTGACATGCACTGTCCATGGATTCATGACGTTGTCTCCATCCACTCGATACAACTTAAAACGAGACTCGTCCGACCAGACAACATGTTTCCAATCATCAACAGCAGAATATCGGTGTTGACGGGCCCAGGCGAGGGGTAAAGCTTTCGTGTCTCGCAGTCGTCAAGGGTACACGAGTTGGTCTTCGGCTCCGAAAGCCCATATCGATGATGCTTCGTTGAATGGTTCGCACGCTACCACTTGTTGATCAGTCGTTGTTGGTCCAGGATCTTTCTCCGGCCGCACCGACGTCGGAGATTGGATGTTGTACCGGTTTCCTGATATTCACGGCACACCCGTGAAAAGGTCGTACTGGAAAATCCCCACTCCATCGCTACCTCGGGGATGCTGTGACCTGTGGTGTCACAGCCAGACACCACACTTGCTAGGTGGTAGCCTTTAAATCGGCCGCGGTCCGTTAGTATACGTCGGACCCGCGTGTCGCCACTATCAGTGATTGCAGACCGAGCGCCGCCACACGGCAGCTCTAGAGAGACTTCCTAGCACTCGCCCCAGTTGTACAACCGACTTTGCTAGCGATGGTTCACTGACAAAATATGCTCTCATTTGCCGAGACGATAGTTAGCATAGCCTTCAGCTACGTCATTTGCAGCGACCTAGCAAGGCGCCATGTTCAGTTACTATAGATATTATGAATAGTGTACCGTCAAGAGCGATGTGCACCATTTATGGATTAAAGTATTCCACCAGCTACGTCCGTTTCTCTAAATTCTAATTTCCTTGACCTGTTCCAGACCTCACGCCAGCCTGCGTGAGCTAAAACGCGTGCCTTTCGGCTTCCTCTCATAACACGGTGTTGGCTCTCCTGCCAACCCAGAACATGATCCATCGCTCGTGCGCCAACTGTAACACCACGTTCAAACTTGCTTAAATCTTTATAACTTGCCATTGTAGCAGTAGTAACCGATCTGACAACGGCGCCAGATACTTGTTATAGGCGTTGCCGAAAGCAGCGCCGAGTTCTGCCTGCTTACCTACACCAGTTTCTTTGGCGCTTCAGTGTTCGTTAACAGTTATGGCGATTACTTGTCAAATAAAAAACTGGTTACTTGCTATTTTCCCATTTCCCTCATTTTCATTGTGTCCCTTATGCATATAACAGCAGTTATAACAGCAGTGTTCTCCCCTTGCTCCAGCTGTTCGCATCTGGGACGTAGGAATGCTATAGTGGTTAATTTTAAAAGGCAAGACCAGTCAATCATTCAGACTGTAGCCTCTGCAGCTACTGACAAAGCTGCTACTCCTCGTCAGGATCCGCACGCTGGTCACTACCATCCAGAGAATCTCCGTTCTGGTTGCACCTACGATTCGGCTATCTGTGTAACTGTGAGAATTGCTCAGATGTACGAATTTGTGAGTCTGGGCAAATTAAATGTCTTTCATACTTAATTAACGGAAAATTCCAGTATTTTCTTCGCATGAACGTGGAATTCGCATGTCCAGTTCTGACCTGTACAGTATAATGTAACCGTAACAGCAACAACGCTGACGTGTTACCAGCCTAGCTATAACGCGAAATCAGCGCTTTCCTTAGCATCAGGTAGAGTCAAGGCTACGCTGCGAAGGTAATCGTAGGAGGACGTCATTGCAGAGTTCTAAGAATACAAGATTAACTCACACTATCTTCTCACCAGCCTGGTCCATATGTGATCGTAGTTTCAATGTCTACAGACAATTTTATCGTGTAAAGGGATCGACTGTGCTAGTTCTATTTTGGTAATATTTGCTAGTTTCGCGAGCCGCGTGGGGTAGCCGCGCGATCTACGGCGCCTTGCCGCGGTTCGCGCGACTCTCCCCCTCGGAGGGTCGAGTCTTCCTTCCGGCAAGGGTGTGTGTGTCGTCCTTAGCTTAAGTTTGTTTCAGTTAGATTAAGTAGTGCATAATCCCAGGAACCGATGACCTCAGCAGTTTCGTCCCACAGGAACTCAACACAAAAAATTTTCTAGTTTCGCCTGCCCGAAAGTTCACTTCAAACGTGTACGAGGATCACTGCAAAAGAAATGCGCACTATTTTTGTAAAATTACAGTTTTCATTCTGCATGTGTGAAAGTTCTACAGTGTGTAGATACATCCTTCCCGCTTGTTTTCAAACTTGGTTCAACCTATTCCCGTGAGTGGCGCCGTCACCGCATCTGTTCAAGATGGCTGCTACACTAGACGTTCGTCAGAAGCAACGCGCTGTCATAGAATTCCTGCGCTGTGAAAACGAGACAGTGGCAAACATCCACAAGAGGTTGAAAAAGGTGTATGGAGATGCTGCTGTCGATCGCAGTACAGTTAGTCGGTGGGCGAGCAGGTTACGTGATGAAAGCGGGCACGGCAATATTGAGGATTGTCCTCGCAGCGGCATGCCTCGTACTGCACACACTCCAGACAATGTGCAGAGAGTTAACGAATTGGTGGCTGCTGAAAGACGTATCACAGTGAACGAATTGTCACGCTGCGTTGGTATAGGGGAAGGAAGTGTTTTCAGAATACTGAAAGTGTTGGCATAAAAAAAGGTTTGCGCCAGGTGGGTTCCCAGGATGTTGACAGTGGCTCACAAAGAAATAAGAAAAACGGTAAGCAGAGAACTTTTGAAACAGTACAAGAATGGTGGAGATGAATTTCTTGGAAGAATTGTGACAGGTGATGAAACATGGCTCCATCATTTTTCACCAGAAACGAAGAGGCAATCAGTGGGGTGGCATCATGCAAATTCACCCAAGAAAAAAAAAATTCAAAACCACACCTTCTGCTGGAAACGTTATGGCTAAGGAGTTTTTCGATTCCGAAGGACTCTTGCTTGTGGACATCATGCCAAGTGGAACCACCATTTATTCCGATGCATATGTGACGACACTGAAGAAACTTCAAGCTCGACGGAATCGTGTTCAACCACATCGGCAAAACCAGGATGTTTTGCTGTTCCACGACAATGCACGGTCATATGTCAGCCAAAAATTAATGGAAGCGATCACAAAACTCGGATGGACAACAGTGAAACACCCGCCTTAGAGTCCTGACCTGTTTCCATGTCACTATCAACTCTTTGGGAAACTGAAAGACTCTCTTCGTGGAACAAGGTTTGAAGATGATGACTCCCTTGTGCACGCTGCCAAACAGAGGCTCCAAAAGGTTGGTCCAGAATTTTACCGTGCGGGTATACAGGCACTGGTTCCAAGATGGCGTAAGGCAGTTGAGAGGGATGTAAATTATGTGGAGAAATGAAAATATTGTTCCTAAAGGATGTAGCTACACACTGTAAAACTTTCAAACATGTAGAATAAAAGATGGATTTAAAAAAAATAGTGTGCGTTTCTTTGGAGTAACCCTGTAACATTGTAATTCTCTCAGAGACAGCAAAAGACTTGGAAGAGCAGTTGAATGGAATGGATAGTGTCTTGAGGATATAGGATGAACGTCAACAGAAGCAAAACGAGGATAATGGAATGCAGTCGAATTAAGTCGGGTGATGCTGAGGGAATTAGATTAGGAAATGAGACACTTAAAGTAATAAAGGAGTTTTGCTATTTGGGGAGCAAAATAACTGATGATGGTCGAAGTAGAGAGGATATAAAATGTAGACTGGCAATGGGAAGGAAAGCGTTTCTGAAGAAGAGAAATTTGTTAACATGGAGTATAGATTTAAGTGTCAGGTAGTCGTTCCTGAAAGTATTTGTATGGAGTGTAGCCATGTATGGAAGTGAAACGTGGACGATAAATAGTTTGGACAAAAAGAGAATAGAAGCTTTCGAAATGTGGTGCTACAGAAGAATGCTGAAGATTAGATGGGTAGATCACATAAACAATGAGGAGGTGTTGAATAGAATTGGGGAGAAGAGAAGTTTGTGGCACAATTTGACTAGAAGAAGGCATCGGTTGGTAGGACATGTTCTGAGGCCTCAAGGGATCACCAATTTAGTATTGGAGGGCAGCGTGGAGGATAAAAATCGTACAGGGAGACCAAGAGATGAATACACCAAGCAGATTCAGAAGGATGTAGGTTGCAGTAGGTACTGGGAGATGAAGAAGCTTGCACAGATTAGAGTAGCATGGAGAGCTGCATCAAACTAGTCTCAGGACGTGCGTCAGCTTGCCGGCTGCACGTGGTTTCACTTTGTTTCAGCCACTTGCCTCAGACGCCAACTGCAGTAGCATGTGGACAGACCACCAGTCTCCCCTTTTCCAGGATGCTCGTTCCAAATGTTGGGCCATAATATGAGGGCTATTTTTTTTAAGGACCTCAGATCGTTCACGGAATGGAAACTACAGCGAAAGTCAACAATGTTTGTTTGCAACATTTAGCTACACCTTCTGAACTGGACAATCGGGGCAAAACGGGAAGGACTGTGCTCACAAATCAACTGGTTATTATTTCATGTAAATAACAATTTACTGACAAGTTACAATGTAACTTAAAATCAAAGAAATATTGTTGTTGTGGTCTTCAGTGCAGAGACTGGTTTGATGCAGCACTCCATGCTACTCTATCCTGTGCAAGCTTCTTCATCTCCCAGTACCTACTGCAACCTACATCCTTCTGAATCTGCTTAGTGTATTCATCTCTTGGTCTCTCTCTACGATTTTTACCCTCCACGCTGCTCTCCAATACTAAATTGGTGATCCCTTGATGCCTCAGAACATGTCCTACCAAGTGATCCCTTCTTCTAATTACGGTGTACCACAAATTTCTCTTCTCCCCAATTCTATTCAATACCTCCTCATTGTTTATGTGATCTACCCATCTAATCTTCAGCATTCTTCTGTAGCACCACATTTCGAAAGCTTCTATTCTCTTCTTGTCCAAACTATTTATCGTCCATGTTTCACTTCCATACAAGGCTACACTCCATACAAATACTTTCAGATACGACTTCCTGACACTTAAATCTATACTCGATGTTAATAAATTTCTATTCCTCAGAAACGCCTTCCTCACCATTGCCACTCTTCATTTTATATCCTCTCTATTTCCACCATCATCAGTTATTTATCTCCCCTGTATTTTACCCCTGCCACCATCAGAATTTGAAAGAGAGTATTCCAGTCAACATTGTCAAGAACTTTCTCTATGTCTACAAATTCTGGAAACGTAGGATTGCCTTTCCTTAATCTATTTCCTAAGATAAGTCGTAGGGTCAGTATTGCCTTACGTTTCCCTACATTTCTAAGGAATCCAAACTGATCTTCCCTGAGGTTGGCTTCTACCAGTTTTTCCATTCGTCTGTAAAATAATGCAATTTAAGTCTTAAGTCCGCATTTTAAAAGAAATATAACATGCTTTTAGAAATAATAGTAACAACTGCTATGTAAAAGTTCAGGTGAAATTTGCAAGGCCAGAGTTTGGATGAATATGACTACAAGACTACTCTTTTCAGACTACTGAAGTCAAACAAAGGCACACTTAATACTCATCTTGTATAAGGCGTCAGCGCTGTATGGATGCCTTGCGATGGTAATTCTTAAACAAGGAGTTGGGTGGCGCATCCAGCTGATCACTCCAGGGTGAAGCAGAGGAACCAGGCTTCGAGCAACGTGAAGCGGCAGTCCGTACAACCTGATGAATTGCGCTGTCATTAAGCAACGATTGGACGACTACAAAGTTGCCTCTTACCACAGCCATAGGCCCGCACTAGCCGACAGAGGCAGATACCTCCAACCGACCGACACGCCAATTTCCTACGTCGGATGGATGCAATTTTCACAGACCAACTTGGCTCAAACAGCCCAACTCAGCCCTCACATAGGAACCCAATGTCACAAACAAATCTGCTGTAGCGTGCAGCTTCGCTGTCTCAAACCAACTGTCTTGCCAGCCAGAGACACACCACACAGCCAGAACTGCTCCTACGCCGACTTCGACCAAAGACGCTCACTGAGCAAATAATAAATCGATTGCAAACTAGAGCCAGTGGTGCCATACAAGACCCAGATTTTCGAAATTTGTGGCAAGTTCCTATGGGACCAAACTACTGTGGTCATCGGTTCCCTAAGCTTACACTCTACTTTATTTGACTTAAACTAAGTTACACTATGGACAACACAAACTCTTATGCCCGAGACTCAAACCTCTGATGGGGCGAGCCGCATGAACTGTGGCAAGGTGCCTGAGACCATGCGATTAGCTCATGTGGCACAAGACCCAAGCAAAGTATAATATGGCGCCTTCCAGGTGCTTCTCTACTTAGTTGCTGAAATATCTGTCGTAGTGTCGTACGAGCTTTCCAATAACCTCTTCACAGAAGGCAGCCATCTGTGCTTTGTGCCAATTCTCTACACTGGTCTGCAGCTCGTTGTCTATGTCAAACGCTGCCCTCATACACAGTGGATCATGTGAGTGAAGAGATTAAAATCAGAGAGTAGGAAGTCTGGGCTATATGGTGAGTGATCAAACCCTTCCCACTAAATACGCATGACAGATATGTTATGTGTTGTTGTTGTGGTCCGTAGATATATTTTGTATGTTCTGACTCATTAGCTCAATCACTAACTAAATTGTATATTTTATAAGTAACTCAAATGATTTTTTAAAATTCAGTCTATTTAATTAACTCAACCGATATTAGAGCTTTTAATTTCACAATAATGCAACTGATTTTAACTAATTACATTATTACACTCAACAACCAACTGATTTCTAACTTCATTATTTCATTTACAATATGATTGAAAGTAAATGATTAAAATGAATTAGTTAACAAAGGTAAATTATAACAAATTTACATTGAGAATGTAAGTAAATAATTAAAATATATTAGTTAACAAAAGTAACTTGTACTAAAACTTTCACATTGTGAACATAAGTAAATAATTAAAATGTATTAGCTAACAAAGGGAAGTTATAAAAATTTTGCAATGTGACTAAGATAATAAAATGTATTAGTTAACAAAAGTAAATTATTTTAAAAATTTTACATTGTGAATGTAAGTAAATAATTAAAATGTATTAGTTAACAAAAGTAAATTATTTTAAAAATTTTACATTGTGAGCATAAGTAAATAATTAAAATGTATTAGTTAACAAAGGTTAATTATAAAAATTTTAAACCTGATTGTAAGATAATATAATGTATTAGCTAACAAAAGTAAATTATATTTAAAATTTTACTTTTTTACTTTTTGAAAATACTTCAAAAGGAAATGTAAAGAAGAAGTTAACAATTTTATAACTATTTCTAATTTTTTGATCATTTATGTAATTAAAAATTTTCACTAATCCATGTTGTGCATCATATGTAAGATTCTTTTTACCATACGTAATTACAAAAGCAAGTCTATCATTCGGAATTTTATCATTAAAAGTTGCACAAAGTTTCATAGTAGTTTTCTGTGTAACTACAACATTCTTTCTAATGTCATAATAATTACATAAATTGGATAATTAGTTATAAAACTAAATGGATTAATATCAATATTTGAATTTAGTAAAGTAATTCGTTTAAAATCGAGAAATGCATCACACCCTTTTAGAAAGTTATTTGGTGGATTAATATTCCACATTTCCTGAGGAAACACTTCATTTCTACCATTTTCCAAATATAGATTTTGGAATTTGGAATGATCAAATAATGATGAATCAACTAATTGATTATTTTTACGATTTATCTGAAATACAACAAAAACAAAACATGACATATCAAATTTTGTAGAGTTACAGTAATTTGTGATATCTAGTTCAAAACCGTTTTTACCAGATAATCCAGCAACTTCTTATGTTTGAAGTTCATAAATAGAAATAGCAATTTTCAGAGTTTTTAGAATAATTTCACATTGTTGAAGTTCATAATTTGGTTCAAATTTGACAACAGAACACGAATTTCCATAGATTCTTCAACAATTTTACCTTCTTTTGGAAGTGTATCTTTTACTTCAACACTGGCATCATTTGTTTCAGAGCAATGTAGAATTGCATCTCCAGAAGATGAACTACATGTAAAAATTACAGTTATGTCTCCTTCAAACATAATTTCTTAGCAATCTTCAAGGAATCCACCAAGCATTAACAATAGATAAAGTAGTTCACTTCTTTTACTATTTATTTTTCCTGTATTAAGCATATGGCCTTCTAAACTTATTTTTTCAGCAACAGATGAAGTTAGATGTAGTAAAACTGTTGATGAAATAAAATAATATTCAATTCTAGATAATATTTTGTTTCCTTTTCTTATTGTTACAAAATCAAACAATTTTGTTACACAATTATCAATTAATTGTTAATTGTTTATTGGATTTTCCATCATAAGTTGGGTAATGTGTACCATCATTTCTAGTAATACTAAAAGTCATGTTCAACTGTGCAAGATTTGGTTGAAACCAACCATCACCAATAATTATTTCAATTTATGTATCTTTGTTAGCAACATTTAAATTATTTTTAGTGTTTTCATTAACAGGGAATGAACAAAGTTGATAACTTTTAATTATATTCATGATGAAGACAAAGATTGTTTTAACTATTGCTGATTTATTAAGAAAAAATTTATTAAGACATTTCTAAAACAACTGTTACAGTAGCAATATTAAAGTCAATTAAATTATCATTTTCATCTGTTATAGCAGTCTTGAATTGTATCAAAAATAAAAATAATTATAGGATGATTTGGTTCATGAATTATTCGTCCACCAAACTCTGCATTATGTTTAAATGAAGCAATAATATTAGTTTCTTTGTGAAAATGATCATAACACTTTACATACATTCCATCAGCAAGATTGAAATTTATGATGATTAATTCAAAAGGAATTTTATTATGAACATCTTTGGAAACAGCTTTTTCTTTAGCTTGAACAACTTGTTTACTAAAATCAAGTATACTTCCAATATCCATCTGCTATATCAATATACAATTTTACATCACTTCCAATAACAATTCTGTTTACAATTTCATCTGCTTTAATGTGAATATTCTGTTTTCTCAAATGTATAAATTTTTAAAACTTTTTTAAACTATATTGACCTACAGAAACTTCTATTGTTTCTCCATCACAATAAAGTTTATAATTTGTTGTTAATATATTTGGTGTTAGGAAAAATAAAAAAGCAACTAGTGAAACATTAGTATTACTATCTCACATTGTAACAGTTAATCGTTTTCTCAAAACAGATGATTATCACTAAGTTGAAGTAGGCGACTCATTTACTACTGAAAAAAATTATTAATAAATGAACAGAACAGATTGGGAACCAAAATTAGGAATTCCAGAAAATAAGTTAAAAAACAAACGTGGTAAACTTCAACCAAATTGTATTAGATGTGAAATAATTGGTCCAAGTGGTTGTGGAAAAACAACTTTAATGATTGATAATTATATTTTAGTTTCAAGATGGCTGAATTGGAACAAAATTAATCATTTGTATGTTTATTAAAAAAGTTTAGATCAACAAAAATATTAAGAATTTATAAAAAGATGTAAAAAAATTGAAGATAGAATTTTTAAAAAAATTTAGGTTTATTGAAAATAACGAAAAAATTATTCCATTAGATGAATGTAAGGAAAATTCAGTTGTTGTATTTGATGACTTCATTCTAGAAAATCAAGATATAGTTAGAGATTATTGGTATGTTTAATTATGTATTTATTTACCTGTTGAATTCAATGGAGATAACTTAATAATTGGTGGAGAAACATATGAAGGAACAGATGAATTAATGATCCTTTTAACTGAAAAACAAATTACTGTAGATGACATAAATGAAAAGTTCAATGTTGTAGATTTATCAAATTATGCAGATATATCATATAATTCAGGAGCATTGTATTCTGATAACAATCCAAGTAAAATAAGATCAAGTAGACATAATAAATATAAATATTTGATAAAACCAATTGTTCATGATTATTTTCCAAACTTCAGAAGGCCAACTATGCATGATTCAGTTTCTTCAGAACTAAGTTCACCTGCTCACAGATCTGAGACTGCTTCAACTGTCACTGAGAAAAAGGAAAAACATTTAGCTAAAATATACAGAAAAAGCAATTGAATACGTTTGGATGAATGATGTTAGACTATTAAATCATAGATTAGCAGTAATTAATGATGAAGAACTAACTGTAAATAATCATAATGAAAAAGTTAGTATTGCACAAATATTAACAAATAAATTTAGTGATTTCATAATCGGTAATCCAAAAGAAATTCCATATTGAATTAGATTCTTGTATAATCTTCCTCATACATTTTGTAAAAGTAATAAACATGAAAAAGGATTAGTAAACACTTTAATTAAAAAATTACAATATGAAATGCATCTTCCAGGTTATCGATATTAGATGAAAGATTAGCTAGAGGAGATCAAGGAATTAATCCATGTAGCTTGTAAACAACATGATATTGCTTACAGAGATAACAAATATGTAGAAAAAAGACATGTAGCAACTTCAATTAGCTGCAAAAGAAAGAATGTACACTAGTGATGCTTCATTTGGAGAAAAAGTTGCAGCTACAGCTGTTAGAGGAATAATTAGGTATGGGCACAGCCAAGCCTGCTTCAGATGACACTGGAATTGATGTTGATGCTTTTGAAAATGGTTGGGGATTATGAAAATCTTTATAAATTTTAAAACTATATAAAAAATCTTTATAAATTTTTAATCTATATAAAAATCTTTATAAAAAAATTAACTATATAAATAAATAACTTTACAACTGATTATACTTTGATACCTAGTGGCAAAACTAAACCAAAATCAATTAAATTAAAGTTAAATAATGAACAATTAAATGTGATTGAACCATTCTTGACTGAACCACAAAAACGCAAGAAAGAGGAATCTGGTGGAAATTTACAAGCGACAGCTAAAGCAGTCTCCAGACTGCATCCTGTTACATTAGCTATTCCTGTTATGAAACAAATTATTGAATATCTAACAAAGAAGAGAGATGGTGAAGCACTAACACAACATGAAGGTGGATTTCTTCCATTAGTATTAGCTGCATTGCCATATTTAGCAACAATTGGTTCAGTAACTGGAGGATCTGCAGCAATTGCAACCACAGTATTACACAAAAAGAAAAATGATAAAGAATTAGAAGCACAAAAAAGACATAATCAAGCAATTGTGATATCCTAATACATTAAGTAATCTTGCTATAGAAAAACTTAGTAAACAGTTAAAAATTAAACACTTTCGTGGTGTATACATGATTGATGGATTAGCAGGACACAGTCCTAAGATTGTTTCAGCTGGACGCAGTCCTAAGGCTGCATCAGCTGGTGCTGGCGCAAATAAACCATTAAAAATGAATATGGACTAGTTAATTTAGATACATCTGTTAATGTTGGTAATCATTGGATTCGCAACTATAAAAATAATGAAAAAAATTTGTTTTCGATTTGGGAAAAGATGAACTATACTACAATACAGGAAGAATACAACATTTGATGAAGTAATATGTGGTCATTCATGTTTATTTGTTTAAAAATTGTTCTATGAGAATTAAAACTTTAATGATATTTTAGATTTAATAAATGGACATTTTTGGAAATAAGGTACATCTAACTAAACAAACTGAACGCAGTTCTGAGCCTGCTTCAGCTGGCTTTGAAGTACTTAGTGCACCTATATTCAATCTAGAAAAATTTGAAAATATGATCAAACAACTTCAATCAACATCCATAGAACCAAAGATAACCAATGCAATTATACGATTTCAAAAAGAATTTAGTGCTATTTTTAAAGTAGGTAGAGGATATAAGGTATTTGAACTTTGTTGTCAAGTTACAGATAGTTATATTTACTATATTGAAACTGAAGATTTCAATGAAGATATGAAATTGATGATTGATTACTTTGATACAAGCGATTGCCCGTCAGATAATATTTACGGTATACCACGAGTAAACAAGAAAGTTGTTGTTAAAATGAAAGATGAATGTAATGGAAAAGTAATTGAAGAATTTTGTGGTTTAAGATCAAAAATGTATGCTTATAAAGCGTGTGCCAATATAGAAAAAATTCTAAAGGAGGGTAAGAAATGTGTTGTTAAAAACAAAATAAGTTGAGAAGATAACAAAGATTTTTGTTTAACAATATAGAACAATACAGAAGAATTAATTTAACTAAAAGTGAGAAACATGAAATCTATAAAATTGAAATAAACATAAAAGCTCTAAGTCCACTTGACAATAAAAGATTTGTCTTGGAAAATAAAATAGATTCATTACCATATGGTCATCATAAGTTATTAAAAATGTAATAAATTTTTTTGTATATAAAATTAATAAAATTATTTCTATATGAAATTAATAAAAAATTTATATATGAAATTAATAAAAAAAATTCTTTATAGATGGAAACTGCTTCAATCAAGAAGCTCAACAATGTAAGTGTCTCTAAAGAAATTAATAAAGTAGGTGAGCTAGAGATAAATGTTTTACATAATATTATGAACTGCGAATATTTAAATACTCGATATGTAGACCAGCTTTGTCTAGAGCTCAATGATGATTTTAAGATTACTTTACCAAACAGATTTTCTAAATTAATTGACAATTGGGATTTTTAAATAATCCGAAAAGGACAAATGAAATTGAAATATAAAGTAATGAAGAAACTTACTGATAGAAATAGTGAATTTCATGATATAGAGTTCACAATGTAAAATCTTTAAAATAATTTACTTTTGTTAACTAATACATTTTAATTATTTACTTATGTTCACAATGTGAAATTTTTAATATAAGTTACTTTTGTTAACTAATATATTTTAGTTATTTACTTAAATTCACAATGCAAAATTTTTAAAATAATTTACTTTTGTTAACTAATACATTTTACTATCTTACAATCAAGTTGTAAAATTTTTATAATTTACATTTGTTAACTAATACATTTTAATTATATACTTATGTTCATAATTTGAAATTTTTAATACAACCTACTTTTGTTAACTAATACATTTTAATTATTTACTTACACTCTGAATGTAAAATTTTATAATAAAACGTTGTTAACTAATTCATTTTAATTATTTACTTACAATCACAATGTAAATGAAATAATGAAGTTTGAAATCAGTTGGTTATTGAGTATAATGACATAATTAGTTAAAATCAGTTGAGTTATTGTAAAATTAGGTATTTACTTAAAGCTCTAAAATCGGCTGAGTTAGTTAAATATACTGAATTTTAAAAAGTCAGTCGAGTTACTTATAAAATACATAATTTAATTATTTATTGAGGTAATGAGCCAGAACACACTAAACATATTTACTGTGGTCTTCAGTGTAGAGACTGGTTTGGTGCAGCTCTCCCTGCTACAGTATCCTGAACCTACATCCTTCTGAATCTGCTTTGTGTATTCCCTCTACGATTTTTACTCTCCACGCTTCCCTCCAACACTAAATTGGCGATGCCCTGATGCCTCGGAACGTATCCTACCAACCGATCCCTTCTTCTAGTCAAATTGTGCCACAAATTCCTCTTCTTCCCAATTGTATTCAGTGTCTTCTCATTAGTTACGTGATCTACCTATCTAATCTTCTGCATGTTTTATGTGACCTGCATGAAACAGGAGAAACCTCTCAACAGCCGCTACACACTTGGTGGGAAACAGTATTGTTTTAGGCATCTTTACATGCTCACTATATGCCCAGAACTGAAAAGTGCAAAATAACGTGATACACGGGCATACGGGAAACTACACAACACGTTTGCACAGAACTTAATCGGATTTTCACTGTGATTTTAACTTCGCTACTGATCGGAGGTAGAAAAAAAAAAATCTCATAATCTGTCTTTTGTCCACACTGCTTACATCGGACTTCTACCTTAGCAGACGGCATTGTTGTTAGAGCTCGTCTGTACTCCACTTGTATACTTTCTTTAGCGTGTCACATACCTGCAACGCCAACAGGTACTTAGTTACGCTGTAGAGAGAATTCACAATGATTTATTTCATCTGTGTGTGTTCCGAAGTTCAGTGTTGCGCGAACAAGGCTACTACTTTTGCTTGCATTATTTCCAAGCGGTGAATACACATTAATTACATGTATTTTTCAGTTGTATAATCAAAGACGAAACATTGTTAGTTTGTGTGGCTGCCTCACTGAGTACTGAATGTGTCTTGGAAGAACAGGAGGCGCCTCTCATGAGCCTCACAGCTGTCTGAGCAGAGTGTGTGTGTGTGTGTGTTGCACAGCTTGCCTGCTGGCCGCCGACGGTTACGACGTGTGGCTGTCCAACGCACGAGGCAACACCTACTCCAGGGCCCACAGGACTCTCAGCTCAGAAACCATACGGTTCTGGATGTTCAGGTGATGTCTGTCGAAATACTTCTTGACAATTTGTGCGAGATTGCCTATGAAATTCCTTTAAGTGAAAAAGCATTCTGTTCAGCAAAACAATGAAGTACATGTCATTACATATACTTTTAGGATTAGTAATCGATAAAACTGCCCAATTTCTTATTCTTATGCACTAGCTGTTACGCACGAGTGTGCTCGCACATCAGTAATTTTGTCATGATGAGTAAGTAAGTTGTTTCGTGTGTAATAATGTAAGCAGCCCTCGCCTGTGATGCTGTTACAGTAAGCGTACTGAGTGATGTGCACATCCCCACCCCTCCTCCACACCCCCACCACTCCACTGCCCCAATGCACGACGCAGCCTGCTGTGCAGAGCTGCTGCTGAGCGGTTTGTATGCGGGAGCGCGGGCACGAATTCTCTTCTTTGCATCATGTTACTGGATTAACTGTACGTCATACAACATGGACAATATGCAACAAATTTAATAATTTTTTAACATAGTTTATGTTCACTGATGCAAAAAACCTCTTATATTGTATTTTGATGATAAATGCTAATTTCGTCATTACTTATATAGCTGATCTTTTTTGAAGTTCGTTCATTTGTCAGAAATACTTCGCTTAAGCAGCGATACCTATCAGCTGACTTCAGTCTAAAAAAAGTGCAGCTCTAACGCCAACTACTACAGAAATTTTTCCATGAGTGATCCCCCCCATCCACTACGCTGTCACCTATAAGCCTTGGCAACCTCCCCTTGCCATACCTATTCAGGTGCAGGTTGTGCCTATTGAAACCGATCTATCGACAGGCTCAGCTGGCCCCACTGCAATGTGAGCTGTACGTTCTGTCACCAGTGGCTACTGAAGCCCCATGTTAGTACGCTTAACAGCAGTATTAAGATGAGACCGAACATCTTACTGAAACAGCTACACGGGGTGCACGTTTGTGCCGACAGTCAGACAAGCTATCTTTTCCAGGTCACCACCTGTGACATGTTTTCTATCCTTATCAAGACTATTCCCAGCTCCACCCGCGATCATTATCCTATTTTCTTTTGTAATATTCCTACCTAACTGCGCTATGTTATCAGTCACCTGAGCCACACTTGGACTAGGCTTCACAATGCTGGTCGCCTGGTAGTCATTCCTCAACACTTCCTGCGACTGTTCACGCGTACATCACCCGTTAGAACTACCAGCAGAACCTTCTTTTTATTTGAATTTACAACTGACATAGGCTTCTACTAACGTCCGATGCATATTTCCTACAGCTGCAGCTACAAGAGACGTCTTTCCACTAACCTCAGACAGTTGGTCAAATATTCTAATGATACACGAAGTGAAACAGTCTGAATCCATCATCCTCCTAGCAGCCATTTTACCAACTGCCAGTTCCCAGCATCCAGGATTCTGCTCCCTCTCCAACCTAAGTAATTCCTCCCTTGCGTCTTCCAGCATCTGCATCTACATCTGTATTACACTCCGCAAGCCACCTATCGGTGTGTGGTCGAGGGTAATTCTGGTACCACTAACTGATCACTTTTACCTTGTTGTTTCTTTCGCGAATGAAATGTGGGAAGAATAATTCTTGGTGAGTCTCCGTATTGTCACTAATTTCTCGAATTTTCTCCTCGTGGTTATTATGTGAGATGTACATGGGAGGAAGTAATACGGGGTTATTCTAACGATGGACCCATTTCCAAAACTTTGTATTTATTCAAGCGCAATTACGAAATGAACAAGCTTTATACCAATCAAAAAAAAAAAAGGAAGTTTTTTTTCATAATGTTTGATGTCAGTTCAGGGGCAACGGCCTTGCCGCAATGGATACACCGGTTCCCGTGAAATCACCGAAGTAAAGCGCTGTCGGGCATGGCCGGCACTTCGATGGGTGACTATCCAGGCGCCATGCGCTGTTGCCATTTTCCGGGTTGCACTCAGACTCGTGATGCCAATTGAGGAGCTACTCGACCGAGTAGTAGTGCCTCCGGTCAAAGAAAACCATCATAACGACCGGGAGAGCGGTATGCTGACCACACGGCCTTCCTTCCGCATCCTCAACTAAGGACGACACAGCGGTCGGATGGTCCCGATGGGCCACTTGTGGCCTGATGACGGAGTGCTTTTTGATATCAGTTCAATAAATTTAATAATTTGTAATTAATTAGCTTTTAATCATTAGAAATGTGATAAATGTTATAAATGTTCAATGTGGCCACTGTTGGCTGCATGGCCAACATCGATGCGGTAGCCAAAGTCGTCTCACAAACGTGAAAGCGCATCTGCTGTTACTGAGTGCATGGCATCAGTGATCCAGTTCCGCATATCGTTCAGAGTGGCTGGTGGAGGCTGGACATAAGCAGCTTCCTTCATATAAACTCATAAGAAATAGTCGCAGGATGTGAGATCAGGAGATCTCGGTGGTCAGAAGGGTACAGTCAGATCCTCAAGTGCCCTGCGACCAATCCAGCACTGAGCAAGGGAGTCATTCAAAAAGCCTCGTACATCACGGTGCCAATGGGGCGGAGCTGCATCCTGTTGGAAAAGCAAGTCCTGGCAATCTTGCACAACTTGAGGGCACAGCCATTGTTCCAACATGTCCAGGTATCCAGGTACATGATTCCTGTTACAGTTCTTTCCAGAAAGAAAAATTGTCCATAAACCTTTGTACGACATACGGCACAGAACATATTGATCTTCGGTGAGACTTTTACGTGTTGCAATGGTGAATGTGGATTTTCCAAACCCCATACGCGAACATTGCGTCTGTTGACTTTTCCAGTAAGGTGGAACGTCGCTTCATCGCTACAAATTAATCGCTGTAGGATTGCTTCATCCTCCATATTTGCTAGCATTAAGAAGAAAATGCAAGACGCTTCTCTTTGTCATTGGGTTTGAGAGTCGGCACAAGTTGTAATCGGAAGGGCTTGTACAGCAAACGCCATCTCAGAACTTTCCATGCAGTTGGTTCTATTGGTAGACTTACTGGGACTGTGTACAAAACTTCCTTGAATCCGTCGGATATCATCCTGTGACACACGCGGTCGCCCTGTGCTTTTTTCTTTGCACACATTCTCCTTCTGTTTAAACTGCTTAAACCAACGGCTAATCCCGTGCGAGTTAGTGGTTGAATACCGAATTTGGTACGAAATTCCCGCTGCACTGCAATTTGCGACTCACTTTTCGCGAACTCGAGAACGCAGGAAACCTTTTGCCCCACAGACGCCATCTCAGTCACAACTGACAATAAAACGGAATGACAGCCCTATTGCAGCGCGAACTCTACCGGCTGCTTCTGAAACCATTACAGCCCGTCATCCGCCGCCGGGCAAAAACTGAAACTTCCTCTCTTCGTTGGTATAAAGCTTGTTCGTTTTGAATTTGTACTTGAATGCGTATGAATTTTTGAAAATGGGTCCATCATTTAGAATTACCCTGTTCGTTGCCCGACTCTTCCCAGAAATTTGTTCTCTCGAAATTTCAAAAGTAAAATTCTGCGTAACGCACAACGCCTTTTTTGTAACGTGTGCCACTGGAATTTGCTGAGCATCTCTGCAACGTTCACGAGCAGACTGAACGATTCCGTGATGAAACGCCCCGCTCTTCGTCGGATCTTCTTTTTCTCCTCTTATCAGTTCTACCCGCTAAGGCTCCCATATTGACGAACAATATTCAAGAATCGGTCGAACAAGCGCCTTATAAGCCACTTCGTTCGTGGATGTATTACATTCGTACTAATCCCAGTCTGACATCTGATTTTTCAACTGTTTGTTTCAAGTGGCCATTCAAATTAAGTTCGCTTTGGTTATTTACTTATAGATATTTTACGGAAGGTACTGTTTCCAGCAATTTGTCATCAGTAGTGTAGTTATAGAGTAGTGGATTTTTTCCTATGTATGTTCAATGTGTTACATCTATTTACGATCATGGTCAAATGCCAGAGCCCGCACCATTCATTAGTCGTTCTGAAAATCAGTACTGTCTTTTGGCGTTGCTACTTTCTTATAGACAAACGCATCAGCTACGCATAGTCTCAAAGAGCTTTAGACACTTTCTACTAGATCATTTATGTACACTGTAAACAATAACGGTCCTGTCACACTTCCCTGGAGTACTCCGGAAACGGCTGTGCTGGACGGTGTCAAATAAATTCCTTCCTGAAGTCAAAGGACACCGGCATCAACGCGAGCGCCGATGTCCACAGCGCTAAAGACCTCACGGAGGAACAGAGCTAGCTGAGTTTCGCAAGATCTCTGCTTCTGGGACCGATGTAGATTTTTATAGACGATTTTTCGTTTTCCAGAAACATCACAATTCTTGAGCGCAAAATGTGTCCCATAATTGTGCAACAGATTCACGTCAACGATATCTGCCTATAATTATGTATTTCTGTCTTAAGATCCTGCTTACAAAGGAGAATAACTTGGGCGTTTTTCCGGTCACTAGGAACCCTTCATTGCCGGCCGCGGTGGTCTAGCGGTTCTAGGCGCTCAGTCCGGAACCGAGGGCTGCTACGGTCGCAGGTTCGAATCCTGCCTCGGGCATGGATGTGTGTGATGTCCTTAGGTTAGTTAGGTTTAAGTAGTTCTAAGTTCTAGGGGACTGAGGGACTGATTGTGGTGTCACCGCCAGACACCACACTTGCTAGGTGGTAGCTTTAAATCGGCCCCGGTCCATTAGTATACGTCGGACCCGCGTGTCGCCACTATCAGTAATTGCAGACCGAGCGCCGCCACACGGCAGGTCTAGAGAGACTTACTAGCACTCGCCCCAGTTGTACGGACGACTTAGCTAGCGATGCAACACTGACGAAGCCTCGTTTATTTGCAGAGAAGATAGTTAGAATAGCCTTCAGCTAAGTCAATGGCTACGACCTAGCAAGGCGCCATAGCAATTGATAGTTATCGTATGAAGCACGTCTCATCAAGAACGATGTATACAAATGATGGATTAAAGTTAAGTATTCCAGAAGCTACGTACTTTTCTTTATAGCATTCATTACGTATCCTGTTTCAGACCTCACGCCATCCTGCGTGAGCTTATAGCGTGCATTTCGGCCTTCTCTAGCAATATAACACTGATAACCACAGATGTTAAGTCCCATAGTGCTCAGAGCCATTTGAACCATTTGAACCCTTCATTGCCCCAGCGATCTACGATAAACTACCGTTACAAGATGGGCAAGTTGTTTTGTATAATCTTTGTAAAATCCTGTTGGTATCCCATCTAGTCCTGATAGCATTCCACTACTAAGCGATTGTAGTTGCTTTTCTACTCTGCGATCGGTTACGTCGCTTGCAGGACACGGATCGGAGTACTTGAAAACTAATTAAAATGGAACAGCACTTACTGACAGCAGAAATTCCTGCTGGTTTTAAAACCGATGTCATTTACAGGACGTGCAAATTATCTCCCTCCATGCTGGTTAGGACCAGTTTACGACCACTGTCCTTACGCCGCTTTACGTGGCTGCGAGAGGCACGCCATTCCTCTGAGACACTTTGGACAGTCCTCGCAACAAATCGGACAATTTAATTCGCAGTGTGCTTATCTGCACCTCTAAACACGATGCGTCTTTTCTTCCGTTCTGTCACGTCTTCACGCTGAAACATCTTACCGTGTTGATTCTGCACATTCGAATAACAATCCTCACAGCCCAGTGCCATCATTTACGACAGTGGTAGAAGATTACCGACCATATGGTTATTGTTTTACACCATGTATGCCACTCAGAAGCTACCACTCTGCGCTTTTAATGGGGCGACTAATACACTAAGAAAGAAAAAAGAAATCGCACACTACAAAGGGACTGTCCGAATAGCAAGGAACTTTGTATATTTGATATACGTACACTATTGGCCATTAAAATTGATAAACGAAGAAGAAATGCAGATGATAAACAGGTATTCATTGGACAAATATATTATACTAGAAGTGACATGTGATGACATTTTCACGCAATTTGGGTGCATAGATCCTGAGAAATCAGTACCAAGAACAAAGACCTCTGGCCGTAATAACGGCCTTGATACGCCTGGGCATTGAGTCAAACAGAGCTTGGGTGGCGTGTACAGGTACAGCTGCCGATACAACATCAACACGATGGCACAGTTCATCAAGAATAATGACTGGCGTATTGTGACGAGCCAGTTGCTCGGCCGTCATTGACCAGACGTTTTCAATTGGTGAGAGATCTGAAGAATGTGCTGTCCAAGGCCGCAGTCGAACATTTTCTGTATCCTGAAAGGCCCGTACAGGACCTGCAACATGCGGTCGTGCATTATCCTGCTGAAATGTAGGGTTTCGCAGGGATCGAATGAAGGGTAGAGCCACGGGTCGTAACACATCTGAAATGTAACGTCTACTGTTCAAAGTGCCGGCAATGCGAACAAGAGGTGACCGAGATGTGTAACCAATGGCACCCCATACCATCACACCGTGTGATACGCCAGTATGGCGATGACGAATACACGCTTACAATGTGCGTTCACCGCGATGTCGCCAAACACGGATGCGATCATCATGATGCTGGAAACAGAACTTGGATTCATCCGAAAAAATGACGTTTTGCCATTCGTGCACCCAGGTTCGTCGTTGATTGTTCAAATGGCTCTGAGCACTATGGGACTTAATTTCTGAGGTCATCAGTCCCCTGGAACTTAGAACTACTTAAACCTAACTAACCTAAGGGCATCACACACATCCATGCCCGAGGCAGGATTCGAACCTGCGACCGCAGCGGTCGTGCGGTTCCAGACTGTAGCGCCTAGAACCGCTCGTCCACTCCGGCCGGCGTTCTTCGTTGAGTACACCATCGCAGGCGCTCCTGTCTGTGATGCAGCGTCAAGGGTAACCGCAGCCACGGTCTCCGGGCTGTTCATGCAGATGGTTGTTGTCTTGCAAACGTCCCCATTTGTTGACTCAGGGATCGAGACGTGGCTGCACGATCCGTTACAGCCATGCAGATAAGATGCCTGTCATCGCGACTGCTAGTGATACGAGGCCGTTGTGATCCAGCACAGCGTTCCATATTACCCTCCTAAACCCATAGATTCCATATTCTGCTAAGAGTCATAGGATCTCGATCAACGGGAGCAGCAATTTCGCTGTACGATAGACCGCAATCGCGATAGACCGCAATCCGACCTTTATCAAAGTCGGAAACGTGATGGTACGCATTTCCCCTCCTTACACGTGGCATCACAACAACGTTTCACCAGGCAGCGCCGGCCAAGAGCTGTTTGTGTATGAGAAATCGGTTGGAAACTTTACCTCATGTCAGCACGTTGTAGGTGTCGCCACCGGCGCCAACCTTGTGTGAATGAAAAGCTAATCACTTGCATATCACAGCATCTTTCTGCCGGCTAAATTTCGCGTCTGTAGCACGTCATCTTCGATGTGTAGCAATTTTAATGGTTAATAGTGTATATAGACAAGCATATGATTTCAATTTCAGAAAAAACTGATAGATTTATTCGAGAGAGAGAACTTCAGAAACTGAGAAAGTCGTTTACGTATTGGGCCACCTCTGGCCCTTATGCAGCAGTAATTCGGATTGGTATTTATACATAGAGTTGTTATATGTTCTCCAGAGACATATCGTGCCACATTCTGACCAATTGGCGCGCTCCATCGTCGTGGCTGAAGGGCCTCGCCCATAATGCTCTAAACGTTCTCAATTGGGTAGAGGGCCGGCGACCTTGTGAGGCGCAGAGCCTGTACGTCGTCCCTATTGAGAGGGGAGACCTGCGAACAGGCGTGCAGTGTGAGTCACGCCTGGACAGAGCGGGTCAGATGGCTCGAGTGTACGTAGTGCCTATGTGTTGTGATAGAGGTCACTAGCTGGCGGACACTGTTGGAGATGCGGTCAAAATACTCTCAATTTTATTTCCGACTTTACTCGTTTAATTACCTAATTTTTTACTAATTATTGCTATTATTATGACAGTGAAAGAAACACTGTTTTATGTAAAGTTTTTATAGTATATATTGGAGTAACAGGTCACCTGAATAATGTTCAAGAATCACCTGTATCTTAAAGTCATTTGTACGGGGAATTTACTGTAAGCTACTTCGTCAGTTTATGGTATTAAGGAAATAAGATTATGATTTCAGAAAAATAGTTTTGTTAAGAGGGAATTAATTTTATATTTGTGGGTTTTCAAAATTTAATAATGGTAATTTACTTTTTATTTCAAAGACGAGTTTTGATTGGACTGAGCGGGCTTGATGCTGGTTTCTCCGCCACTCAGAAATTAGCATATCGCGCGATTTTGGCAGCTAGAAACTTCTTTTGTGTAGAGAAAGAGAGAAAGAGAGAGAGAGAGAGAGAGCTCAGTCGCGGCTTGGATCAGGCGTATTGATATGTGCTCCGTTGAAAATTATTAATATTGTGATATTTCGGTACTAAAATGTTTCAGAAGTGCCGTAAAGTGTGGAATAAAATTCGAGTTAATGTACGGGATGAAATTCAGAACTTTTAGTGTCGTTTAAATGATTAATTACAGCGTGGCGTGTTGTTTGCTCGCGAACTTGAACAATTTGTTCCGTGAGAGTGGCACTTGCAACATCTTTATTTATCTATTTTTATATTGCGTATGGCAGTACAGCGACAATATTTTATATAAGTACAACAATATGTAAACGAAATGTATAAAACAAAACAATGTGTAAATAGTACATGTGTAAAAAACAAGCATTAGCACAAAAGGATAAAGTACAAACACTCAAGACAAAATAACTACACGTTAAAAGCTTGGCAAGCCTGACTAGAAACTCATTCTTATGTTTAAAGCTCAATATCTAGATTCCACAGCCAATCCAAAGCAGAGGGTTTCACATATATAACCTCAGAGACAGGTCGGGCGTATCTTCTTAAGGGGCATTCCACAGTAATATGGCGGACGTTCTGTTCTGGTGCTCCACAGTCACAGGCTGGTGAGTCGCATAGACCCCACTTGTACTTATATGCATTGCATCTTGCATGGCCCGTTCTGATACGGTTTAATTTAGTCCAGGTACATCTCTTCAGGTCAAAGCCCGGTAATTCCAGAGTAGGATCTTGGATACCTTGTTTATTAAATCCAGAGTCATTCCAAAAGTGCCGCCATTGCCCCTTGATGTCAGGTTGATGTTCTTGTGTATTAACCCATATAGGCTTCCGTGACTTCAAGCGGGTCGATGGTATTTCGTTCAAAACATCATGGATTGGTAGATTCTGTGGGTAATCTGAGTCATGAATTTTTGACCACTCTCTTGCTGCTGCTTCTCGCCTTCTCAATTGTGGAGGTGGGATATTGCTTAGAGTATGCAGCCAATGGATTTGGGGTGGATTTAATAGTACCCATTATTATCCTCATACACTCATTCAACTGGACATCGATTTTCTTAGTATGAGTACTCGAATGCCAGACAGCAGAGCAATATTCGGCAATAGGATATACCAGGGCTATTGAGGCAGTACGTAAGGTGGATCCTTGAGCTCCCCAAGTCGAGCCAGCCAATCTTCTGACGACTCTATAGCTCTTGGCTTACATAGATGTTTTTTGTAAGTCTAGTGTTACGCCAAGGTATTTGGGGTTGAAGTTGTGTTTGACTCTTTGTTCACAGAAGTTCACATTCAGTTCCTGGTGGGCCATTTTATTGTTCAAGTGGAAAGCACACCCCTCAGTCTTGGTTGGATTAGGGCAGAGTCGCCATTTTTTGTAATAGTAATTCAAGGACTCCAGATCTTCTGTGAGTACGTTCGCTCCTTCCCCAAGTGTTTTAATTTGTACAACTAGTGCCAAATCATCGGCGTAGCAAAATTTCCTGCTGACTGTATTTGGCAAGTCGCTAATATACATATTAAAAAGGGTTGGAGCCAACACAGATCCTTGAAGAAGGCCATTTTTTATTTTATACGATCTGCTGGTGTTGTGGCCGATGCTCACTTTGAAAGACCTGTTCGCCAGCATGTTGTTCATTAAGGTAGCCAGTTTTAAACTAGGTATTTGTACATCTGAGCGAGCAATTCTAAACGAAACAATCCGTTGGAAAACTTTCGGTGAAGGATTACTATAAACTGGCTACAGTTATGAATGAGGTGTGCGTGTGAACTTTTGAGACCATGTACAGCTTAGAATATGGCTTGGTAGTGACTGGTCCAAATTACGCAAAAATTTCACGATTAGTCTGTTCTAACATTCTGCGTGGTGTCTGTCTGTTCTAAGTCGTGTCTCCCTACCACTTTCGCGCAACGACGGTCTGAGCGTGTTCTTTTAGGGAACTGACTAGTTTGAAGCTGGGACCTGTTGCTGGTAAGGAGACGCCAGACCACACATGACATGTAGAGTTCAGAAGAGTTCAGTGAGACTAGCGATGATATAACCAAATACTTAATGCTTTCAGCGTCAGCTCCACTGCACTCCCTGTAAAAGAATCTTAATACTAACTAAATTTAGTGGAAGGGGTTCAAGGCTTTCCTATTTTTAGTTAGCTGGTAAAATAACGTCGAAAAAGCAGTTAATTTTACCATTAGGAATTTTATTCTACTCACAAAATAATGTTTATAAATCGCACTATTGATAAAAGGAAATATTTTAATACAGGATGATAAAAACCAACTGCGTTCAACAAAAATATGAACGAATATTCCCTGAGTGGGTTTCCAAGGTCTACAATGGATCGAAGGATGACCTACGCCATATCACATCTATAATCTAGGTTTAAATTAAGTTTCACAAAAGAGAAAACTATCAAAATGGTCTACAGTGACCCTCAATTATCTTTAATTACTTCTCTAACTTGTCGTAAATTACAGTGGCTGATGTGGCTTCTCAATAATTGTATAACAGAAAATCATCGTGTTTCAGATTTTAACTAACGTAGCAAATGTGAATACCATAAGCTTCAATTAACGATCGACACTAGTATTACGTAGAAAGGGGATGTAACAGAGGAGACTTCTGCAGTTCTGAGTGAAGCCTTATGCCCTCAAAAATGTGGCATCGTGTGCGTTCATTACCTTGTCGGTGTTCGTCAGGGGGCAGCGGCCGGCGCAGCTCCATACAGCTCGCCGTCTTGGAAGCAACTCTCTCCTACCTTCTCCTTAATACAATTTACCGAAGTTAGTTTAGAAAAAACCTATCTGACTGTGTTTTTATCTGACCAATCAGGGTCTCAATGTTAACCTTAAACTCCGCCTACAAAAATTCTGTCTATCCAATGAGAAACGTAATACTTTTCGTGGTGGGGCAATGTTTTTAACGTTTGCAACGTAACAGAGACGCGAAAAAGTCTCACACTAAAACTTGCGGCTGGTGTGGCCCTTTTAGTGTTATCGTAAGATCTATACTGTTCTTCTGGAGGACTCTAGCTTTTAACATGGGCTGGGGGTGGTCCTGGTGGTTATCTGCCGACGTGGATGTCCGTCCCTTATCGTAGGGCCTTCTAGCTTAACACGGTTCTGCTCTCGGCTTCTGTTCTCGTTTCTCCCCCTGGAACTGCGTCTGTCTCACGGTGGGAAGGAATGACATGCATTTAGGCTTTCTTGTGTTAGTCTGTGGTGTTCCATTTGCTCACTCGTTACTCGTATTACTTTGGTTAATTTAATGTCACGATTTATTCGGAGCTATGTGACATACTACTGGATTTGCTTATCATGTCAGGGTTTTCATGGAAACTGTTGGATTTGCCTGACACCTTACACTGTGTGAAATTTAGACGTTTTGCCCACAAGGATCGTAGTGTCCTGCGTACATCTAAGGAATACGTTCCAGTTGCCGCGCTATTTCACTCTCACACTGCGATGCACCTGTTATCCGTAGCGCAGGAGAACTGCAGGAAAAGCAGATCATGTGCTATTTTCTGACAATCTGCCACTATTTGCACTGAGGTGACGATAGTCATGGGAGACCTCTCAGTGTTGCGTCGGACCTCCTTCTGCCGGCATAGTGCAGCAACGCGACGTTGAATGGATTCAAGAAGTCGTTGGAAGTCCACTGTAGAATTATTCACCCATGCTGCCCCTATAGCTGCCCATAATTGCGAAAGTATAGCCGGTGCAGGATTCTGTGCACGAAATGACCTCTCGATTATGACCCATAAATGTTCGATGGGACTCATGTCGGGCGATCTGGGCAGCCCGATCATTCCCTCGAACTGTCTAGAATGTTCTTCACACCAATGACCAACAACTGTGACCTGGTGACATGGCGCAGTGTCATCCATAAAAATCCCACCCTTGTTTTTGGAAAATGAAGTCCATGAATGACTACAAACGGTCTCGAACATAACCATTCCCAGTCAATGATCGGTTCAGTTGGACAGGAAGACCCACACAGTCCATTCTATGTAAACACAGGCCACACCATTATGAAGCCACCACCAGCTTGCACAGTGCCTTGTTGACAATTTGGATCCACACTCGAACCCCGGCATCAGATCTTACCAACTGAAATCGCGACTCATCTGACCAGGCCATCGTTTTCGATTCGTCTAGAGTCCAATAGATACGGTCATTAGCCTAGGAGAGGCCCTGCTGAAGATGTCGTGGTGTTATCAATGGCATTCGCTTCAGTCATCTGCTGACAAAGCCCATTAACTACATATTTCGCCGCACTGCCCAATGGATGCGTTCGTCATACGTCGCACATAGATTTCAACGGTTATTTCACGCAATGTTGCTTGTCTGTTAGCAAACGCCGCTGCTCACGCCCGTAAAGTGAAGGCTGTTGGTCACTGCATTGTCCATGGTGAGAGGTAATGCGTGAAATTTGGTATTCACGGCACACTCTTGACACCGTGCGTCTCGGAACACTGAATTCCCTGAGGATTTCCGAAATTGGTTGTCCCACGTGTCTAGCTCCAACTACCATTCCGCGTTCAAAGACTGTTAATTCCCGTCCTGCGGTCATAACCACGTCGGAAACCTTTTCAGATGAATCACCTGAGTACTAATGAGTTCTCCGCAAGTGCACTGCCGATTTATACCTTGTGTACGCGATACTACCGCCATCTGTATATGTGCATATCGCTACATAACTACTTTTGTGACATTGTATATTGTGTAATGGTGTTGACGTAGGACGATAAGTGTAACTTACTTCTTTAAGGCGGGAGGGGGGGGAGGGGGGGGGGAGGGGGGCACGACGTCAAACGGGCCGACTTGGAACAGGAGAGGCACCACAAGACATTACAAACTAATTCATAAAACTTTGTCAGCATTACCAGGAAGGATTCAGGATTCACATTCATAGCAGTGTAAGTTCAAAAACATAATAAAATAATTTTTCTTTTACATGTGAAGTTTCATCATTGTTTCACTTGATATTGGTTGCATTTGTTGCTGTAGGTACACTTTTATTCATAAGTCAGACAGATTCTTCGATGAATTTTGCACAGCATACAATCCATACTTATAGGAGTATGAAACTCTAGAATTTATTTAATTTATGAAAAAATGAGTGAGCTGCTATATTTTAAACTTCATGTTTACAAAAAACTCAAATTTTATAGTTAATTATCTAATTTTTACCACAGTTTTTTGCACCGAGCGAGGTGGCGCAGTGGTTAGACACTGGAGTCGCATTCGGGAGGACGACGGTTCAATCCCGCGTCCGGCCATCCTGATTTAGGTTTTCCGTGATTTCCCTAAATCGCTCCAGGCAAATGCCGGGATGGTTCCTTTCAAAGGGCACGGCCGACTTCCTTCCCCGTCCTTCCCTAATCCGATGACACCGATGACCACGCTGTCTGGTGTCCTTCCCCAAACAACCCCACCCCCAACCACAGTTTTTAATAAATTTGGAAAATTCTGCAGTGTCATACAGCTGTAAGTGTGGTTTGTATGTAGAATTCGTCAAGTATCTCTCTTACTGATGAAGATGAAGAAAAGTGTACCTATAGCAACAAATTCAGCCAATAGTAACAGAAAAAATGAGGAAATTTCACATCTACAAAAAGTTTATTTTGTTATGTTTTTGAACTTCCACTGCTATGAACGTGAATCTTGAATCCTTCCTGGTCATGCTGACAAAGTTTTATGAATTTATTTATAAAAGTATAGACAGCGGAAATTAAAATGTCCTGTGGTGCCTCACCTGCTCCAAGTCGTCGTGTTGGACCTCCTTAAGATCCCTAGTATTTTAACAATCCCGTGGAGTTTTTCTTTTTTTTTCAATCGAGAGGAGAACGAGTATCTGGCTTTCTCAGCTGATTTCTATTTCGATCTCATTGGGTTCAACAGACAAATGGTTCAAATGGCTCTGAGCACTATGGGACTTAACTTCTGAGGTCATCAGTCCCCTAGAACTTAGAACTACTTAAACATAACTAAATTAAGGACATCACACACATTCATGCCCGAGGCAGGATTCGAACCTGCGACCGTAGCGGTCGCGCGGTTCCAAAATGAAGCGCTTAGAACCGCACGGCCACACCGGCCGCCCTTCAACAGACAGTTTTCGACGTTAACGCAGTTACACTTTCGTTAACTAGGTATATACTGCTGTTCGCAGAATTACCTTTAATGCATTCTGTTTGTGAGTAAAGACGATGTCGGAAAATCATCCAGTTTCATGTTTATCTTTTGGCCGATCTGTAAAATGACAATGCGTCTCATTTACGCAGCTTTCACGAGATGGCCGTTTACGACACTGCAGCGACAATCGACTACATCCTGTCACTCAGCCACACGGACCAGGTGTCCTACGTGGGACACTCCATGGGCGGAACCTTGATCTTCGTGCTGCTGTCTATGCGACCAGAGTACAACAGGAAGGTCGACGTGGCGGTGTCGTTCGCACCTGTCTGCTTCATGGGCCACACAACCAGTCACCTCCTGAAGTTACTGGCGTACACTGCTCCCTACTTCGAGGTGAGTGCTTGTTACCTACATTTATAACCCACTTGTGATAACATACACAGTCTGATCAAATATCTCCGGATACCTGCTAATGGACGTTGACATGGGGTGTGTCAACCATTCGCATTCTGACGAACTTGAAATCTGCTTGAGAGGCTTCTAACGAAGTGTCTGAATGTCAGTGGAAGAATCGCGGACTATTCTTCCTCGAGGACCAAAACCAGAGAATGTAGTGATGCTGGAATGAAGTCGACGTCCTCACTCATCTAAAGAGGTGTTCCACTGCGTTTAGGAAGGGATTCTGGGCAGGTCAGTCCGCTTCAGGGAAGTTACTGACCTCAGGCAGTAGCCTCACAGATGCAGCCTTACGACGCGGTGCATTGCAATGCTGATACAGAAGGTCATTGTCCCCTGACTGTTCTGTACGCTGTAGAACATCTTCGTATACTTACGCATGTTGTGTTATTTTAAGCGCAATAGGAGGACCAGTTCCTAACTACGAATACCACCCCCATACCGTAACACCATTTCCTCAGCACATCAATGTCAGAAACTTTTCCATCGGATTGCTACAGCGTATAGCGTCATTCATCCCTCCAATTCGCTCGTCTCCAACCATTCACCGTCCAGCGGCGTCACCACCTTAACTATGTCTTAGCATTGACAGCAGATACGTGCAGCTGCTCGATCACTGTACCACATTCTTCTTAACGCCCTACGCACTGTTACTGTGCCAGCTGCATTGTTGGTAACACTTTCGATATCACGAGTAATTTCTGTCTCTTATTTCAAGATATTTTTTACTACCACCCTGCGCAATGATCAACGGTCGCCTTAGCTCATGGTCTCGCGGTAGCATTCTCGCTTCCCCAGCACGGAGTCCCGGGTTCGATTCCCGTTGGGGTCAGGGATTTTCACCTGCCTCGAGATGACTGGGTGTTGTTGTGTCGTCTTCCTCATCATCATTCATCCCCATTACGGTCGGAGGAAGGCAATGGCAAACCACCTCCACTGGGACCTTGCCTAGTACGGCGGTGCAAGTCTCCCGCATCGTTCCCCTATGCTCTGTCAAGAAGTATGGAACTTCATCATCATCATCCCTCAGTACAAGAGGTTTTCCTGCTCCCGGTTTTGCTGTTGTTGTACCACTTCGCAATCACATTACCAACAGTCGACTTGGACAGCTTCAGAGCGGTTAGAAAGTCGCTGATGAATTTATTACTCGGGTGGCATCCAATGAGTAGTTCAAGTGTCCGCCCCGATAGAAGAGTGGTCCGCGTGACGGATTGCCGACCTACGGGCCCGGGTTCGATTCCCGGCTGGGTCGAGGATTTTCTCCGCTCAGGGACTGGGTGTTGTCTTCATCATCATTTCATCCCCATCCGGCGTGCAGGTCGCCCAGTGTGGCGTCGAATGTAGTAAAACCTGCGCCAGGGCGGCCGGACCTGCCCCGCAAGGGGCCTCCCGGCCAGTGACGCCTAACGCTCATTTCCATTACTAGTTTAAGTCAGGAGTCACTGAGCTCTCCGAACCGACACATTGTGCTACGACTGACTCTCCACCGACAACACAATACGCCTCGCCCACTTTTCTACTGGCGGGAACGCATCTCGTGACATCTATCGGTCATTCCCGAGCTACACACGAGTTTCCAGATACTTCTGATAAGATAGTGTACCATATTACAACCGTTTGCGAATAGTAGTAGTAGTAGTTTTACCAATCCAAGTTTCGGAAGTTCTATTTGCCAGAAATATATTGCAAGTCTGCCAAGTAACCCTATATACCGGTGTAACTAGAAATAGTCCCAGTTCATACGCTTTTTAAGCTAGCAATATTTTTGTTAGTAACGCGCCATCTTTAGTGAAAATATTTTATTTTGTTCTTTTAGTCCAAAACGAAGGAAGGAAGGAATATTAGAGTTTAACGTTGCGTCGACAACGCGGTCATTAGAAATGATACTCCGAAGATAAAATTCCAAATATGAGCATACACGTCTTTGTTAAATTTCTTAATCAGTAATTCCAGTCAGCACGGAGTAGAAAATCAACGGCAGAGTTGCTAGTTCTACACAAAACAAAGTCACAGGACATAATTAAAATATTATTCATGATTATCTTCATGTGGCCTGAAATATACTTTTTCTGCGTCGTCGAAAATTTCCCATGTTCGCATTTACACTTCTGATAACACAACATAATCATGCCTGTACTACGTCACTAAAATGATACTTTAATTAGTGTTACAAGGATTTACTAATAAATCAAAGCTTATATTGCTGTTACCTGTATATCAAATTAAAGAGAATACGATTAAATTCGTCAAAATACACATTGAACTCAAAGACGGGAGATTCCGCTATTTGAAGTTAATGATCTCAAACATGATGGAGTTGTGGAAAGAATGTATTGTGCTACACTTCACCTACCTTCACATGCCATCAAAACATGTGTAATCGAAATACTGCCTCAGGCTACAAATTGTCAAAGGAACATCTCCGTACTCTGCTAGTCAAGAGATCAGAGGTTTCTTGCTAGTCGTTGTGCTCCGTGTGTGGGTTCTTCTCCATCTGAGTTTACTTGTAATATATACGATTCTTGTCAAAGAAGACTGGTTGCTGTTTGGTCTACGAGTACACATTAGCCTACCTATTTCAATACCTTTCCCTATGTATCGTCAAGGTCTGGATTCATTGAGGCTTTATTTTGGGGCTCAGCTTTCACGACACTCAGTTTAGTCAGAAGACTATAGGGTGTTGCTACCACATCCAAACTTTACACTCTGGAAGTCATCATACGGCGTGTAGTTTGGGGCGGGGCGGCGCAGTGGGGGATGGTACTTTATATACTGCTGCCAACTGCCCGTTTTTATACCAGTCGCGAATCGTGCCAGGATAGAACGATTGCTGGTAACCCGCTGTTTGAGATTCATGCTCTTACTTTACTGTCATGGTCTCTTTGCGAAATACGTGTAGGAGGAAGCAAGATGATGAATGCCTCCTCTACAAATTTTAAGAGTTAGCCACAGCAATGGGACAAAGCGGGCATCTGCATTGTTGCCAAATTTATTCAAGAGGGCAGATCCCAGATGGTGCCCATAGATGTGGCAATGTCACACTGATTTCATAGCGGGAAGTTCAAATTTTGGCGGGAAAATAGCTCAGCTGGGTTAACTCCATTAACCAACTCCACCCACCGCCACCCCTACACCTGGAATTGCTGGAAAATCCAGAAAAATGGCAGGAATATCAAACATAATGTCTGGAGACCAACTGACCTAGTTCACAACACCACCACCAGAGGTTGGTCCTCCTACACTTCCCCTGCACTCCCCTTCCCTCACCACCTGTGATACAACCAAAGATAGCTACCTGAGGAAAAATGGCGGGAATTCAAGTTTATTGCTACGAATATCAAATTTTATATGTTTACCTTGAGATTCGGAGTCCAACTGCTCTAGTTCACGACATCACCAACAGAAGACACAGTTGGCCCTCCCCCACTCCTCCCTTCTCCTCTCACCATCTGGAAATCAGTGGGTAAAAGGACTCATTTGGTGTTGAGCAGTGCGCAGTATTGTTTATTTAAACAATTTGAGTTGCCATTGATCGATCACTAGACAGTTGCTCCGTAATAACTGCTAGATGTGGAGTGGATATTTTCGCTATTAGTCTAGCACTGGAGAAGTACTCCAGCCAAACTATCCAGCAGTCCTGTATCGGAAGGATGGGTTGTGGTGGTAAGAGGACAGCAACCTATCACTGAGGTATGGGGGAGTAGCCTCCTGCAAATCTACAAGTGAACACCTGCTGGAGGGGGGGATGATAGAGAGTTCCTCCAGTCAGTCTAGCCGATAGCCCTAGATGGTAAATAATAATAGGACAGCAAGCTATCACTGAAGTACATAGGAATAGCTGCTGCTGGGAAGAACATAAGGATAGGTAATAAAAGTATTAGAACAATGACCCACTGTCCGACTTCCCATATGTACTTTTGTAGCACCATCATTAGAGAGTGAAACACGCTTATACCAATTTACGAGTCACAAGCTGCAGCCTAGCCGACAGAAACATGGGAAATTTATCATATGATACTTTTTACGAATGCAGTGTTCATTATACAGGGTGTTTATAAATGAATATCAGGGTTTTAACGCTTTATAATATTTATTATATTAAACTTACAGTTATAAACGATATGTCAAATGAAAGAGCAACTCAAACAGTTTTACCAAGAACCTTATAAATGTTCAATGTGAGCATCATTTGACACACGGCACACATCAAGTCTATAGCCGAGTTCTTCCCAAACGTTGACTAGTGTGTCTTCAGTGATTGTAGCAACAGCTGCTTAAACCCGGTTTCTTAATTCAGGGAGGTCTGCTGGTAGTGGAGGCACGTACACACGATCCTTGATGAAGCTCCATAGGAAAAAATCGCATGGCGTTAGGTCGGGCGAACGTGGAGGCCATGCAAAGCTATCCAGCGTATGGGTACAGACTTGATGTGTGCCGTGTGACAAATGGTGCTCACATTGAACATTTATAAGGTTCTTGGTAAAGCTGTTTGAGTTGCACTTGCATTTGACATATCATTTACAACTGTAAGTTTAATATAATAAATATTATAAAGCGTTAAAACCCCGATATTCATTTATAAACACCCTGTATTACATCAACACATTGTCTAAGATGAAAAAGAAAACTGAACAGCACCTCCAGGCACCTCCAGTCTAGTTCAGCCCCAACTACCGAATGTATTATGTATGTGAAGAGTCGGCGAATCTGGGAGCTCCCTCCCATTACTGCTCTACGTCAGACCAACACGAGCACTTCCCCCATCCCTGATGTGGACTCCTCAGTTTAAAAAATCCTAAACGGGGATGTTGTTTTGTCATTACGCTTCGAATTTCTCAAGTGAAATGCAGATTCCTCCCGTTTATACGAGTTATTTTCGAGAATAGAAGAAATCGGACCATACACACGTTTCTCACATCACTGAAGAATCGTTACTTGTTGTGAAACTTGTGTACAACACTGTGGCATAGGCTATATTTCCTCTAAGTATTCTCTGATCAGGTAGATAAATATCTATCGCTTACTGTTACATCCTGCATTACAGTACTATACAGTTCTTTTTTGGATTATGACGGTGCGGTAAGAGCACACAGACATCCTTTGTCACAGGATGCCTCCACTTTCGAACTCTCTCTTAAAGTAACCAACTATCTCGTCAAATATGAAGTCTCTCGAGATCACAACAGGGAGAAGTTGTAAATTTCATGTTCATACTACATATCACTTTCTAAATTACATAATATAGCTGATTTTTATTACGATGATCCTCTGGCCCCGTGTAGGTTGCGTTAAAAGATATCACCACAACGAGAAAACACCTGATTGACGCTCCAACTCTCGAATCGTATCCGTGGTACTCTCACCGTCGCATCCACTTGCTCCGCGGCTCGTTATTGATATCAAATTGATAGGCTATTTAATTAATGGATCATGAGAGCTCATTTGCAAGGTGAGTAATTTTTTTTTTTTTTTTTTTTTTTTTTTTTTTTTTTTTTTTTTTCCTGCGACCGGGCTACACTCGCCAAGTACCTGTTACAGACGCTTCCGTGTTGTGTCTAGACTAGAGGCTTCCCACAGGGTAAGTAAACAGTTCCCTTGATTCCAAAACTGGGGGCAACGGTCGTCAAATAGCTGAAGGCATCCAACGCTATTTGCGTTCTGTCTCTCGGTTGTCTTGTCATGCTGATGGAAGTAAATCACTTGGAATTCTGGTATAATGGCCCCGAAGTAATCCTGCTCAGACGTTACGGTCTATGGGGACAGGAGGATGTTTGACTTCCTTCTCCAACCCCGGATTGCACGTGAACGAACCTCTGCCCACGTGCCATTGCTGTACCGATCGTGGTGCTTAAATTTCGCTCGGGTAAATATCAGGTTGTTGAACAATGTGCTTCCCCTGATCCCTCCTGCAAACAAATATCCTAAGATGTGTTTTCGAAATATCCCGGAAACGCTGACGTTGTGAGTAATAATAAATAATACAGACTGCCACCCCCCAAACGTGTATGAGTGTGTAGACCTCGGTTTCCCTCAGAGTACAGCCCTATAGAAGCGTTCCATGCTTACCACCACAAGAGTGGACGAATGATTCGAGACCTCGGTTAGGAATCCATGGAGGGAAGAGGATGTTCTTCCGAGGAACACTACTGAGAGCTAGCATTTGGAGCTGACTGCAGAAGGATTCTACTGTCGCCAACGTACATTTCGCATAAGGACGAAGATAAGATACAGGAAATTAGCGCTCATAGGGATGCATATCTTCTTCTTCTGCGGCTCTACAACTCCTTCCATTTATCCCGGCACCTTCCTATCTTTTACCACTTCCTATAGCCAATCGTCCTAAGCCCTAAGGTGTTCTTTGATTCTATCCTCCCATCTAATTTTCGATCGAAAACGTCGTCTCTGTCCATCTGGCTTTCCTTGGAAATTTTTTTTTTATTTCTCTATCATTCATCTGTCTATTCCACTTCGCACACTGGACTCGCATTCGGGAGGACGACGGTTCAATCCCGTCTCCGACCATCCTGATTTAGGTTTTCCGTGATTTCCCTAAATCGTTTCAGGCGAATGCCGAGATGGTTCCTTTGAAAGGGCACGGCCGATTTCCTTCCCAATCCTTCCCTAACCCGAGCTTGCGCTCCGTCTCTAATGACCTCGTTGTCGACGGGACGTTAAACACTAACCACCACCACCACCACCACCACCACCTATTCCACTTCAGCCTAGATGACTTCACAATTCTTATAACAAGTTTGTCTTTGTGGATGGCGCACAGCTCTTGGTTGGAACTCCTCCTCCATTCTCTCCTTTCGCAATCTGGGCTGATGATTCTCCTGTGTATCCTTGTCTGGGATGCATCCAGCTATTCAGCATCCTTTGCTGTCAGAGCCCAGGTTTCAGGGGCATGTGTAAGCACCGGTCTGATCAGTGTTTTGCAGTTCTAATCAAGAAGCAGAAGCTTTGTTAAGGCGAAATAAGCTTTACTTGCTACAATTAGTCTCTGCTTTATTTCATTTGAGATAATTTAGGCTAGCTACAATCGAGTCTAGGTACTTCAAATGATCGATTTTTTCAAAGGTATAAATTCGTTATTTTGGCTGGTATGTTCTCCCTGTGCGCTTTACCATGTTAGCCAGGTATTTTGTTTTCTGCTCATTGACATTTAGTCCTATATTCCTGTCGTCCTGTTCAAGTGCAATGAATGTCTCTTCCATTGCCGTCAGATTCCTTGCTACTATGTCGATGTCGACCGCATAGCCCAGCATCTGCACAGATTTATGAAACTTTGCGTTTCTCTCGTCATCATCCTTATTACCGTTATCAGTTTTTCTGGAATACCCAATTCACCTACAGCTTGATACTGTCTATACTATCGTACGCTATTTTAAAATCAATAAAAGGATGATATATTCCGACCCTATATCCCTCTGTTTTTTTTTTTTTTAATTTCTCTTATTCTAAATATCTGGTCGATAGTTGACTTACTGGGGATAAATTCACATTGGTACATCCCCGTTTCCCTCAGTATTATTGGAAGGAGTCAGCTGTATAGTATGCTGGAGCGGATTTTATAGCCTAGATTAAGCAGTGTGACCCCTCTATAGTCACCGCATTCCATCTGGTCTCCTTTCTTACATATAGGACATATAATTCTCTCTTTCCATGTTTCAGGTATCTCTTCTTCTTGCCACATTAGATTAACCAGTTTCAGGATTTTTTTTCTCAATTCATATCGACCTTCCTTGTAAAGTTCAGCTGGAATGCCGTCTCTTCTTGCCTCCTTGTTGTTCTTCAATTTGTTCATTGCAGATCACACTTCTTCTAAGTTAGATGGGTCCACACTTAGAAAAATAATAAGTAGAGACACTGTCAATGAAGACTCAAACACCATTACAGTGTTGTATTTGTAGCATGGTAATCATAGGAATACGATAAAGGAGATTAGGTTACGTAGAGGAGGGATATTTACTGTCAGTCATTCGATATCTATGAATTGTAGGTGTTATGCTTCTGAATTTCTTTGTGCAGTCCAAGTGTACTCTGCATGGTTATGAATTTCCACCTGTATGTTACTGTGCTGTGTTTCTCGTTGTGGCAGCTCTCTACTTGTCCACCTTCCGACCAGTGGAGTAGTGCTATAAAAACGTGATAGGATTTCGAGAGAATTGAAGGGAGTCTGTGACTTGACGGGGGGGGGGGGGGGGGTGGGGGACATCTCTTGCTCATCGAAATCAGGTGGACTCAAATGCTATATATCGAAGACTGCAAGATTCGTGAGAATACGACAGGCATGCGATACTGTAACGAGTGAGGTAGTTGAGAGGTGAGCTCTATACTGTTTCTTCTAAGTATTGTGGTCAAACGTATTACGGCCTCTCACGTACATCTGTAAAGTGACTGCAATGAAAAAATTAGGAACTGACATGAAGGCTTCTATAAAGAGACAATCAGCAGCATGAGTTCCGTCTTTTGTTTTCTAGATAAATAAGAGTCAACATTCTCCTGTCGGTTTGGTGTGCTTATAAATGTATCGACTGCCATCTCAATAGGTAGACTAAATTTACATTCATATGCCTACTTCACAAGCCATTGTACGGTGTGTGACGGTATCCTATAACACAACTAGTCATTCCGTTTCCTATTCCACTAAAAATACAGTGAGGGAAAAGGATTATCTGTAGCTACCCCTATGAGCGTAAATTTCGTGTATCTAATCTTCGTTATTATGCAACATGTACATTGGCGGTCAGCTTCAAGTGTCAGTTTTCAATACTGTTCCTCGAAAAGAACATCCTCTTCCCTCCAGGGATTCCCATTCGAGTTCTCTAACCATCCGCCCACTAATTTTGTGAGAGACAATAGGAATGCTTCTATGGACCTGTATTCTGAGGGGAACCGAGGTCTGCAGCCTCATACACGTTTGGAATGTGGCAGTTTGTATACTGATATTTTATTACTACTCACTATGTCAGCGTTTCTGGGACATTTCGAAAACACATCTTAGAATATTTCGGTTTGCAGGAGTTATGAAGGGAAGCATATTGTTCAGCATCCTTATATTTACGCCAGCGACATTTAAGCGCCAAGTCCTTCAGGGAAGGATAGGACAACTTTTGCGAGTCTGGAATCATTGACAGTTGTCGGACATGGCGAGCAGTACAGCTCTGAGGCGCGGGTGGAGTTTCGCACCCCTGTGAAAGCTGTTCACATGCAATCCTGGGTTGGAGAAGAGAGTGAAACATCGTACTGCCCATTTAGACCAACAGGTCTGAGCAAGATTACTTCGGGAGCATTATACCAGCATTCTAAGTGACCTACATCCACTACCATTACAAGACAACCGAGAGGCAGAATGTAAATAGCGTTGGATGTTTTCAGCTATTTTACGACACTTACACACCGTTTTGGAATCAGAGGTACTGTTTATCTACCCCGTGGGAAGCCTCTAGACACATCACGGAAGCGTCTATAACACCTGGCGAGTGTAATCCGGTTGCAGGAAAAAAATTACTCACCTTGCAAATCGGCTCTCATGATCAAATTAATTAATTAGCCTATCAATTTGATATCAATGACGTGTCCCCGGCAGGTGGATGCAGGAGCGAGAGTACCACAGAATTCGAGAGTTGGAGAGTTAATCAGGCGTTTTCTCGTTGTGGTGATATCTTTCAACGGAACCTACACAGGGCGAGAGGATCACGGGTAAAAAAAATCATCTATACCATCAAATTTATAAAGTGATACGTAGTATGAACCTGATATTTTCAATTTCTCTCTGCTGTTACCTTCAGAGATTTTGTATGTGACGAGACATGTGGTTACTTTCAGAGAGGGTTTCAAAGCTAGGAGGTATGTTGCGACACAGGATGTCTGTGGGCTCTTACCGCACCGTCAGGAGCCAAAAATGAGTTTAACAGTCTAGTACTGTAATGCAGGATGTAACAGATAAGAAAAGATACTTTTCTACCTGATGAGAGAATTCTTAGAGAAAATATAGCCTATGCCATAGTGTTATACACTATTTTCACAAGTAACGATACTTTAGAGATGTGAGAAACGTATGTATGTCCAATTTCTTCTATGTTCGAAAAGAACTCATATAAACTGGAATACGCTACATTTCACAAGAGAAATTCGAAGTGTATCGACAAAACAACATAGCCGTTTCGGATGTTTTTCAACTGAGGAGTCCACATCAGGGATGGGGCTGTAGTTAGCCCGAGTCGGGCCGCAGTGTACCGCAGTTGATGGGTCTGACATAGGAGTAACTCGGCCTGTGACGGGAGGCAGCTCCCAGACTGGCCATCTATTCACATACACAATACATTCGGTAGTTGGGCTGGACTAGACTGGAGGTGTCTGGAGGTGCTGGTCAGTTTTCTTTTTCATCTTGAGACACTGTGTTCAGGTAAGATAATGAACACTACAATTGTAAAAAAAATCGTATGATAAATTTCCCATATTTCTGCTACCTAGGATGCAACTTGTGACTCGTAAATAGGTATAAGTGAGTTTCATTCTGAAATGAAAAAAATGAAATGAGCGTACGGCATCGTTGGCCGGGAGACCCATCTGGGGAAGTTCGGCCGCCAAGTGCAAGTCTTATTTCAGTTGACGTCACACTGCGCGCCGGTGATGAGGATGAAATGATGATGAGGACAACACAACACCGAGTCCCCGAGTGGAGAAAATCTCCAACTCGGCCGGCAATCGATCCTGGGCCCGCTTCCATGTGAGGCGAACACATTACCATGCAGCTAAGCAGACAGACTTAATTCTGAAATAATGTTGCTACAGGAGGCCGGTATATACGGGCAGTGGGTCGCTGTTCTAACATTATTATCACCCATTCTTATGTTGCTCCTAGCAGCAACTATTTCTATGTACTTTAGTGACAGCTTCCCATATAGACAGCATCCCATATAGAGTTACTGCTAGCCTTTCTAGAGCGACTCTCTAGTGTTAGAGTAATAGCGAAAATATCATCTTCACTTCCTGCAGGTATTCACCAGTAGATTTGCGGGAGGCTACTGCCCTGTAGTTCAGTGACAGCTCGCTGTCCTTTTACCACCACCACTCGTCGTTCCCATATAGGACTACTGGATACACTGGCTGGAGTAACTCTCCAGTGCTAGACTAATAGCGAAAAAATATTCACTCCATATCTAGCAGTTACGGACGAAACTCGATGGAATAACTGTCTAGTGATCGATCAATGACAACTCAAATTGTTTAAATAAACAATATTCCGCACTGTATACAAAATAATAAATAGTTACGTTCATCCTATCCAGCAGCCCAACTCCAAATGAGTCGTTTTCCCCACTCATTTCTAGATGAGGAGAGGAGAGGAGAGTGGACGACGGCCAGCAGCGCCCTCTGGTCATGGTGTTGTGAACTAGGTCAGTTGGCCTCCTAACCTGAAGGTGAATATTCAAAATTTGATAATGTGAATTTCCCACCATTTTCCCTGGGCCACCATCTTGGATTACGGCACAGGAGGAGGTGTGGATGGGAGGGAAAGTGGTGGAGGGACAACAGTGCTCTCTGGTGATGGTGTTGTGAACTAGCTCAGTTTGTCTCCAGATGTGAAGGTGAGTACACAAAATTTGATATTCGTTCCAATATACGTATTTGAATTTCCCGCCACTTGTCCAGGAGTGAGGGTTGCAGTGGGTGGAGTTAAGTTAGTGCAGGTAGCCCAACTGAGTTTTGTTCCCACCAAAATTTGAACCTCCCACTATGACATCACTCCAATGTTGCCATGTCTATGATCGCAATCTTACACTACTGGCCATTAAAAGTGCTACATCAAGAAGAACTGCAGATGATAAACTGGTATTCATTGGAAAAATATATTATACTAGAACTGAAGTGTGATTAAATTTTCATGCAATTTGGGTGCATAGATCCCGAGAAATCAGTACCCAGAACAACCACCTCTGGCCATAATAATGGCCTTGATACGCCTGGGCATTGAGTCAAACAGAGCTTTGATGGCGTGTACCGGTACAGCTGCCCATGCAGCTTCAACACAATACCACAATTTAGTGACTGGCGTATTGTGACGAGCCAGTTGTTCAGCCACCATTACACAGACGTTTTCAGTTCGTGAGAGATCCGGAGAATGTTTTGGCCAGAGCAGCAGTCGAACATATTCTGTAACCAGAAAGGCTCGTACAGGACCTGCAACATGCGGTCATGCATTATCCTGCTGAAATGTAGGGTTTCGCAGAGATCGAATGAAGGGTAGGGCCACGGGTCGTAACACATCTGAAATGTAACGTCCACTGTTCAAAGTGCCGTCAGTGCGAACAAGAGGTGACCGAGACGTGTAACAAATGGCACCCCATACCATCACGACAGGTGATACGCCAGTATGGCGATGACGAATACACACATCCAATGTGCGATCACCAAAATGTCGCCAAACACGGATGCGACCATCATGATGCTGTAAACAGAACCTGGAATCATCCAAAAAAATTACGTTTTGCCATTCATGCACCCAGGTTCGTCGTTGAGTACACCATCGCAGGCACTCCCTTCTGTGATGCAGCGTCAAGGGTAACCGCAGCCATGGTCTCCGAGCTGATAGTCCATGCTACTGCAAACGTCGTCGAACTGTTCGTGGAGATGGTTGTTGTCTTGCAAACGTCCCCATCTGTTGACTCAGGGATCGAGACGTGGCTGCATGATCCGTTTCAGCCATGCAGATAAAATGCCTGGCATCTCGACTGCTAGTGATACGAGGCCGTTGGGATCCAGCATGGCGTTCCGTGTTACCCTCCTGAACCCACCGATTCCATATTTTGCTAACAGTCATCGGATCTCGACCAACGCGAACAGCAATGGCGCGATACGATAAAGCGCAATCGCGATAGTCTAGAATCCGACCTTTATGAAAGTCGGAGACATGATGGTACGCATTTCTCCTCCTTACACGAGGCCTCACAACAACGTTTCAACAGGTAACGTCGGTCAACTGCTGTTTGCGTATGAGAAATCGGTTGGAAACTTTCCTCATGTCAGCACGTTGTAGGTGTCGCCACCGGCGCCAACCTTATGTGAATGCTCTGAAAAGCTAATCATTTGTGAATCACAGCATCTTCTTCCTGTCAGTTGAGTTTCGCGTCTGTAGCACGTCATCTTCGTGGTGTAGCAATTTTAATGGCGAGTAGTGTAGATCCACCAGACTGAATAAATTTGGCAACAATGCAGTGTGAGGTGATGCTAGCTTTGTCCCACTACTAGGCACATAGCGATGTAGAACACCTTTCTTGTATAGAGTCCGCCATTGGAATAGACTGAGCACGCTCATGATGCATTCAGATTATACGAATCCATGATGAAAAACCATTGTCTTTATTTGGATTGTATGTTGTATCAGCCGTACCAGTAAAGGTCCCGGATGGGATACCAATACTTGATTATCATCACACGAAAGTTTTGTAGGCAACTGTTTTGATGTGTAAACTACACTTCCTAAGGACTAATCAAGTAAATCAGCCTGGTATTTGCCTTTCTAAACTTGGTTTTATATGACCAATCCATATCAAATCGCTCACTGAGCATACTGCCAGTTATTTAATGGATGTGGCTGCTATCAGTGACTGTTTGGTAATCATGTACTTCTGAAATAATGGATCTTTCCGTCTGTTTATACCCAATACGGTACATCAGTTTATCCTGATAGAGAAATGAAACATCTAGCATGGATTTTTGATCCTCTGGATGTCTTTCCGCATTTCGTTACGGTTTTTTTAAGGTTTTGACTTCCCTGTTCGCAACACCATCATCCACGAACAGCTTGTGGAACTTTCGACGTTTCCACCAGATCATTTATGTATATTGTGAAGAATAATAGTCCTGTAACAGCCCCTTGAGGTACACCGGAAAATACTTTTACGTCAGAAGAATGTCTTCCGTTAACTTGGAATTGAATGAGCATGCTCATGATGCTTTCGGATTACACGAATCCATGATGAAAAACCATTGACTTTATTTGGATCGACGCCGGCCGCGGTGGCCGTGCGGTTCCAGGCGCTGCAGTCTGGAACCACGCGACGGCTACGGTCGCAGGTTCAAATCCTGCCTCGGGCATGGATGTGTGTGCTGTCCTTAGGTTAGTTAGGTTTAAGTAGTTCTAAGTTCTAGGGGACTGATGACCTAAGATGTTAAATCCCATAGTGCTCAGAGCCATTTGAACCTTTTTTTTATTTGGATCGTATGCTCTACCAGCCGTACCACTAATGATCCCGAGTGTTCCACCAGCAACTACATGAAATAATAATAATAATAATAATAATAATAATAATAGTAATAATAATAATAATAACAATAATAGTAATACCAAGTATTGCGGTTACATACTAGGTGTCTCTCCTATGGGTCGACACGCGCATTTTCTCTGATGTTTCTGTAGACATTTGCAATTTCGTTTTTGCAATGAGTCGCTAGAGTCGGCCTAAACTAACGCTGCTTATCACATCCCACACACGACGCTTAGCGTCGACGAAAAGCATCGGTTTGGTTCCTATTACACACAAAATGATTTTTAAATCCCAGTTTCATGTGTCCATTCAGTACAGCGATCCTACATTAGGGTAGTGCGTTGTTCGGTTTATCGAAATGTATTAACAGGAAAAGTAAGAGACGAAGAATAACGAGTACCCGGCAGCGACTGAACGCGCTTCTGCATTGTGGTAGCAGACAGCGTGGGCCAGCGTAATGATGTCGCTACTGAAGTATTGGTTATTCTTCGTGTTTTGGTGTGCCTGTTAACACACGTCCATAAAACGAATATTGCACTAGACTAATTTGGGACCCCTCTGTCGAATGGGTACGTAAATTCCCACTTTAAAAATAATTTTGTTCGTTAGGAAAAGGAAACGCTGGACGCCGCATGAAAGACATGACGAGCAGTACTTTGCTACATGTTACAAAAATGAAATTGCAAATGTCTGCCGAAACACCAGAGAAAATGCGCCTGTCGAGTCTTAAGAGAGACACCCTGTGTAGTCACTTGTAGAGTGCTGTTCAAGTGTCCATCACGGTGGTAGGGTGACCAACTCTCCCGTATTTCCCGGGATCTCCCGTATTTAGAGACATGTTTTCATAATCTCCCGGCTCCCGTATTTTCAGGCTCAGGCTTTGAAATCAAATAATGTTAATTTTGAAAACTTGGTTAAGCTGGTTATGAGTATACCAGGAAGTAATGCTCACACTGAGAGAGTATTTTCTCTCATGAATAATAAGTGGACTCATGTAAGGAACAGAAGTAGCACAAACTCAATCAAATATGAACTACAAGTTGCCATGGATTTTCCTTATTCGTGCAGTGAATTCTTTGAATTTGCTAAAAATGATGTAAAACTAATGACTGAGGCAAAATCTGTTGCAAAATATGTATAAGTAATTGTGATGTGTAAATAAAATAGTCTACGTTTACAAATACTGCTTTGATTTTTGGCGAAATTTTGCCGTGCTATTAATCTCCCTTATTTTTTTGTCAAGGATATAAGAATCTCTCTTATTTTCGTTTAGAAAAGTTGGTCACCCTACACGGTGGAGTCCACTAAGCACCTGTGCTTCAGCTTGTCTTAACGCCGTCTTTTTTTTTCTTTTCGCAGAAGCCACTGAACTGGCTCACCAACGGCGAGATCCCTCCATACCCAGATCCCCAGGGATCGAGTACTGACAGTTTCAACTTCCAGATAGGGGCGGCCTTGGGCGAAGTTTTCGATTTTGAAAGGGTGAGTGCGCAACTAAAGATATTACTATGGCATGTACGATGATCGTTTCACAAACTACGACACACTATCATCAGAACATTCTGTGTAAGCTATTCTCGCTGATTGTTAAAATCAGCTACATGTGTCTAAAGATGATGTCACAGAACTGCCTATATTTACAATGCATGAAAAAACCTTTTAACTAACAGAAATCTGGTGGAGTTTACAGAAGTGTACAGGATAAGCTAGAAGGGAAACAAAGTACTTTAAGGATTATATGCTTTAAGGACTATATTCAAAAACGTCAGTAGCAGTTTCAGTGGATTCTGCGCCCCATATAGGCAGGTTACCAAAAGAGGAGCCCAGAGAAGAGACGCGTCCTGATGTGTCACGGAATTATCAATTTTGTAATGGAGGGAAGTCTGAGGGGTAAAAAAATGTAAAAGGAGACCAGTGAAACGCCCGCTAAACCCGCTGGGCAGAACAGGTAATTAGGATTGTGGAAAGGGCCAAATAGTTTGGGGTCAGTTTCATCTTCTAATTGTAATTTAATAACACTTTTACAACCAAAGCGGCACATAGCCGGACCTTTACCAAATGCAACACTTTCACGGCTGGAGGCCTCCAAACAAGAAATCTTAACAAATCAATCAGATAAAAATCCAATTACGATAGCAATAAACAATAAACAAAAACATCACCGCCAAGTAGATAGAACAAACATATGCAAGGTGCAATACAAATGGCTGAAGGCCTCAATTAAGTTTCAAAATTTTAGAATATCTTACGACAGACTTTTAAAAACACAAGGCCACAATGTTTAAAAACAATAAATCTTAAACGTTAACAAGATAAAAAATTCAGTTAAGGAGTCAGATAAAATAAATAAAGAAAACATATCACGGCTAAGGTGGTAGCCTCAAGGCTAAGCAGATACAACAAACATATTCAAGGTGCAATACCAATGGCTGAAGGCCACAATTAAGTTTCAAAATTTTAAAATATGTTACCATAATCTTTTAAAGGCAGAAGGCCGTAATGTTTAAGCTCTAAAGATAAATTTAAGAATTAATTTTGCAAAATTTTTAAGAAAAAGGAAAATAACCATAAGCCTTAAATTTTAAGCAGCTGAAAACATATAATTAAACACCGGTGGCACTCAGAAGCCTCCAAGGAGGTCGGTCTGCCCTCGTTCACTTAGGCGAGACAGGTGTTGAGCCCAGTTACACTTGATCCGTCGGAACCCAACCAGGGGACAGCCACAGACCAACCGACACAACGACTTGCTTCCCATCAATCAGTACGTGAGAACTCAATCAGAAAAGATTACAAACGTGATAATACACAATGGAGTATGTATTAGCTGTCAAAATTACACACCATGTTGGACAGCAACAATAGGTGAGGAAAGGAAGCTTGAAATTACGTTAGTGGCCAGGGCAGGTAACCGGATCACTAACGGCAGAAAATTCCACTGGTGCACTCAAATTATAGTCAACCGAAGTAGTTAATTCACCGCATGGCGGGTAAATTTCAGCAGTACAAACACTCGGTGTTGCTCACAGGAAAACCTCCCCAACAACACCGAAACGAACCACCACAACAGGAATGGACGTGGCTTGGGTAGTTGAAACCACTACTCAACTTTGACGTCCTGGGTCAGTGAACCATGAAGCTCATAGTGATCGGACAGCTCCACACATGCTCCGACACTGCACTGGGACTGCCAGCGGACCCAGCCGACTGCACCGCACGGAGATAACTTCCCTCGTCCGCAACAACAGACCAACTCACTTCAGAACGCCGACAACATATAAAATCGTCGTCACTGGAAATAACGCCAACTACACACACAACCTGACAAACACTTGCACGAAGGCCTGAACAATACACAACAGTAACTAAGCACGCACGAAGACAAATCGGGAGTCGGTGCACACGCACACACAGCCGACTCTTGAACGATCGGCGAGCCAAAACGTGTCGTCCAGTAGGACGACCGACCGACGATCCACCAAGACCGCGGCCCGGCTCAAGTGATGCGTGGCGGCAATGGTCGGGCGAGCCATGTCGACGCAGACCTCACTGCTGCTCCAACCCGACTGCACTGGTGCCGCATAGCAACTCCCCGACTGGCAGGTCCGGGCTGCGCTCCAGACGCGTTCCAACTGACTCGCGACCCGAACTCCCGACACGAACTCCCTAATAACAGCCAACGACCGGGATGTAATACCAGTCGAGCAAAGTGACTACGAGAGGGGATATATCGATACGTGCTGCTAACGCTGCTCACGGTCAGGCAAAGCAGCGACTCAGTGTCAGTAGTAATTTAAATTAACGTAGTGAGGTGGAAGTACGTTAAAAACAGGGTGCAAAATACATGATGGCGGGAACACGAGCCACGCACAGCTCAACCATCTGTGACTACGGTAACTAAATTAAAATGTAAGCATGTCCCAGTAGCTATGCAGAAATGAAGAGGCTTGCATAAAATAGAACAACATAGAGAGCTGCAACAAATCAGTGGTACGTCTGAAGTCCTCAACAACAACAAAGATAGTTCTAGATCTACTAAAAGGAACTGAATCAATATTCTTCTGTAACCCACAATTGAATATCAAATGCCAAGGAGGAATTCTATTCGTCATTTACACTCTTTTCTCTGTATACTTCAGTGTGTAACCAGTCAATGAATCGACAACTCGCGAGAAACGGTACTGAACCTTGAAAGTGTGGTACCAACACCTACTCTTTACGATCCGCTCCCACCGTAGGCTGCGTTCACACTGCCGGCCGGGCCGAGCCGAGCCTGGCCGGGCCGCCGCCCGCTTCGATATCAAACACATGGTTTTGAATTGCGGTGTTCACACTGGCGGCCGGGCCGCGCCGACACGGTGTAAGCCTCCCGGAGCCGAGGCGGCGACATCCCGAGTGTTTAATATTGCCGGCGCGAGCCGACCGCAGGCGCGAGCCTGTGGAGCAGCACTACAGCTTCTGCAGTACACGCATCACACGTCTCCCTTCTGCTTTCATCACAAGTGTGACTGCAAACGTCTTTTATTTTGAGATGTTACCTCACATTTCACAATCAGTGAGGAAAAATTACGTTTATTATAATGATACATGCGAAATTACTTTTATTTCATTTATTTAATCTACCGTATTTACATGCATTTACAACAATAGCTTGCCAGTGATCGCGCCATTGCCGCCACTGAATAGTTCGCATTTACTTGTAAACGGAGACAGATATGAGTGTCACTGAGGGACGGAAATGTGTCCCTACCAGGTGATAATGCATTGTAAAGTCATGCTGTGGCAGTTCCTTATCAGTGGAAATAGAACCACTAAGTCAAAGGGCATTATCTCAAAACTCTTCGCCTATCAATCTGTCTATCTTACAAGGAAATGAAAAGAATTCTGTGAGGTCATCAGTGGCTCCACATGATGAACCATTACCACTGCCAAGCGCTGCATCATGAAGAAAAAAGAAGAAAAAAGTTGGAAAATTCTGAAGGAGTATTTCTGCGATTCTTCGTTGAAGGCACAGCAAGACATTACCCAAAATGACGAAGCTAATTACTTCCTAATGATTCTCAGGAGTCCCATAAACTCTCTTCCCCTCAGAGGTTAGCGTTTGTGAAATTTAAAATACAAAAGCATGACTACAATTAACTGGAGGTAGCGAATGCTGTACAAAGTTCTACTGCAAACCAAAAAGTGTGCACTAACGAATCTTACCTTATCGTTATACACAATTTTTCTTCTGCTGTTATACTTCTGTGAAAATTTGTGTTCTGTTTAGAAATTTTGTCTTGAATGTTCTGCAGCACATACTGAAATGTATTATGATTCATTCTGTAATTTGAATAAAATTTTTCAGGTTAGTTTTTAAGTTCTTCATATAAAGAAAAAAAACTCTCCTAAATGTCTGTCGCTATTCATAGGATGAATCCATAACCTTCTAGTTATTCTGTACTTCAAAACTCGACGAGTTACTGCAGAGTCAAAACAATACCAATAAAAGCGTGAAGACATTGTTCTACACGACAGCACAGACTAGCTGAAGGCGAGCAACTGTTGACTGCAGCTGCGTTTTCTACTGACTTGCTTTTCAGCTGTCGAAGTGTGGGGATCTTTTTAAATTTATTTATTTGGCCTCCCGCCAGCCATTTAGCCAAAGAGTGGGGATTACCTTGACAGTGCAGCGCAGCCCGCCAAGGAAGAAAAAAAAACAATGAAGAACAATGAAACGCACATCTGTGCCGATCTATAGTAGTTTCATTAACTCTCCATTATTTTTTCTGCCAAAGTAGACAACGAGACTGCAGAATTGCGCTTCAGTTATCTTTTAGTTCGAAATACGAAATGTACATCATACTAATTGTAGGATGTTGATGACAAATAATTGTTTGTCTTTTGTGATGCAACGTGTGGCCAATTATAAAAGCATAGCAGATGATTGTCCAGTAGCCGAGGGAAAAATTCTTATACATTTGGATTTATCTAGAGAATGAGACCATTAAAATAATAAGAGGGGCCGGCACTAGGTCTGCGCTGATCACTAGTATTTAGTTTTTTCTGTGCTGCATTATATGACTACACTAAACCAAGCTGTAACCGCGCGAACTCCGTGGCTTGCGGACGCGGCACTGACGCCACTGAATAGCTCGCATTACTTGTGACCAGAGACAGATATCAGTATCATTATCATTTCAAAAACATTTTGGTACTTTTAGCTACATTTCATTCCCAACAATGTATGGTCTAAAACTGATCTAACAGTAAGCTACCCGCTACATAACTTTTTCACTACAAGATTTGTAAATCAAGTGCACAACGTTGACAAATAGCATCATGTCACAATGACTGTTAAGAAATATGGAAACATAAATGATTCAATACGAAGCTAAGATGTTGCACTACCACGTGTACAAAAATCAGATTCTTTAGCCGCATACTTTCTTCAAAATCGGTTGGGAAGCGTCACGAAACTAAGAAATCACGCGAAACGAAAAGTAGACTTTTTCTTTTTTCACGACGTAAGTAACGCTTTAAAGGAAAAAATAAGTTCATAAAACGAAGTGGCGAAGTCTTATATACCGCTAAGAATTTTTAAAACATGAAAATCGGAGAAGTGGATTTTCTCCCATTTCGCCGTCCCGGCTCGGCGCGGCGCGCAATGTGAATGCACTACTCGTCGGCCTGACCTGGCTAGGCACGAGCCGAGCCAGTACGCGTCAGCCCGGCCCGGCCCGGCCGGCAGTGTGAACGCAGCCAATTAATCCTCCACTGATCCTCAACCGGTACGGTACGACACGTAGTGCTGAAGATCCTCACAGCCAGCGCGCCAACAAGAAGTACCGAACTCCAGACTTGCAGTATCTTACTGGCGCCAGTTGCTCGTAGCAGTACGTAATATACACTGATCAGCCAGAACATTGTGACCCCCGACCTACTATCGATATAAACTCGTCCAGGCGTTAGCAGCTTCACCTGGCGAGGAATGATTGCTACTCAGACACATGCACGGCGCATGTACTATCAGTGAGTGTGCTGTCCGTGTGCAGAAAGGGAAAGGCGCGCAATCTACACTACTGGGGATTATAATTGCTACACCAAGAAGATGACGTGCTACAGACGCGAAATTTAACCCACAGGAAGAAGATGCTGTGATACGCAAATGATTAGCTTATCAGAGCATTCACACAAGGTTGCTGCCGGTGGCGACACCTATAACGTGCTGACATGAGGAAAGTTTCCAACCGATTTCTCATACGCAAACAGCAGTTGACCGGCGTTGCCTGGTGAAACGTTGTTGTGATGCCTCGTGTAGGGAGGAGAAATGCGTACCATCACGTTTCCCACTTTGATACAGGTCGGATTGTAGCCTATCGCGATTGCGGTTTATCTTATCGCGACATTGCTGTTCGCGTTGGTCGAGATCCGATGACAGTTAGCAAAATATGGAATCGGTGGATTCAGGAGGGTAATACGGAACGTCGTGCTGGATCCCAACGGCCTCGTATCACTAGCAGTCAAGATGACAGGAACCTTATCCGCATGGCTGTAACGGATCGTGCAAGCCACGTCTCGATCCCTGAGTCAACAGATGGGGACGTTTGCAAGACAACAACCATCTGCACGAACAGTTCGACGACGTTTGAAGCAGCACGGACTATCAGCTCGGAGACCATGGCTGCGGTTACCCTTGACGCTGCATCACAGACAGGAGCGCCTGCGATGGTGTACTCAACGACGAACCTGGGTGCACGAATGGCAAAACGTCATTTTCTCGGATGAATCCAGGTTCTGTTTACAGCATAATAATGGTCGCATCCGTGTTTGGCGACATCGCGGTGAACGCACATTGGAAGCGTGTATTCGTCATCGCCATACTGGCGTATCACCCGTCGTGATGGTATGGGGTGCCATTCGTTACACGTCTTGGTCACCTCTTGTTCGCACTTTGAACAGTGGACGTTACATTTCAGGTGTGTTACGACCCGTGGTTCTACCCTTCATTCGATCCCCGGGAAACCCTACATTTCAGCATGATAATGCACGACCGCATGTTGCAGGTCCTGTACAGGCCTTTCTGGATACAGAAAATGTTCGACTGCTGCCCTGGCTAGCACATTCTCCAGATCTCTCACCACTTGAAAACGTCTGCTCAATGGTGGCCGAGTAACTGGCTCGTCACAATACGCCAGTCACTACTCTTGATGAACTGTGGTATCGTGTTGAAGCTGCATGGGCAGCTGTACCTGTACACGACATCCAAGCTCTGTTTGACTCAATGCCCAGGAGTATCAAGGCCGTTATTACGGCCAGAGGTGGTTGTTTTGGGTAGTGATTTCTCAGGATCTATGCACCCAAAATATATTATACTAGAACTGACGTGATTAAATTTTCACGCATTTGTCTAATAAATAACCGTTTATCCTCTGCATTTCTTCTTGGTGTAGCAATTTTAATGGCCAGTAGTGTATGTGAGCTTGACTGAAGGCACATTCTGATAGGCTGGAGGTTCGGCACAAGAATTTAGGATGGTGCGTGACTTGTCGTGTGTTCGAGGAGTGCAGTGGTGAGTGTCTTCAAAACGTGGTGAAGCCACGTCCGGACGAAGTGGGGTTGGGCTGCCACCCATGTCGGACGTCGTAGGCTGGGAAGGCGGTGAACTGTGGCGCAACTAACATGAGGCTTTAATACTGGGTGGAGTAAAAGTGTGTCTGAACATACAGTGCAGAAAACACTCCTAATAATTGGTTGGTTCAAATGGCTCTGAGCACTATGGGACTCAACTGCTGTGGTCATAAGTCCCCTAGAACTTAGAACTACTTAAACCTAACTAACCTAAGGACATCACACACATCCATGCCCGAGGCAGGATTCGAACCTGCGACCGTTGCGGTCGTGCGGTTCCAGACTGTAGCGCCTTTAACCGCTCGGCCACCCCGGCCGGCTCCTAATAATTGGTCCCTGCAGCCAACGACCCATGCATGTGCCAACGTTAGCACCACATCGGCAGCTGCGACTGACATGGGCACGTGACCATCGGCATTGGAAATTGGCGCAGTAGCAGAGCGTTACAAGGTCTGATGAATCCCGGTACGTTCTTCATCTCGCCAATGGGAGGGCGTGAATCCGTAGTCCTCAAGGGGAACAGCCCCTTGATATCTGCAGTGCTGGACGGAAACAAGCTAGTGGCGGCCGCATTATGCTCTGGAGAACATCCATGTGGGTATCCATGGGTCAAATGGAGTTCGTGCAAAGCATCATGACGGCCAAGACGTATCGTACACTGGTTGTACAACACGTACACTCTTTCATGGCTATTATGTTTCCCTTTTTCTTCTCAAGATTTTTAATCTACTTTCTTCTCCATTATCGCTGCATAATGTATTTTTATAACAGGTTTCGCTTCTTGTTTTTCTGTTCCAAAGCCCTATTACCTATTTTTTCTGTTTTACCATCAACATTTCTTGTTCAATCTTGAAGCCAACAATCTTCTTAAATTTATAAATTGCGCTAAGTTTTTGTCTAACTTACAAGGTACAGTGGCCTATGGGTCTTCATACACAGTACCAGGATTTGCTACACTGTCGGTTTCGAGCTATTGCTGTTGTAATACTTAAATCGTACAGCAGATGTAGACTGCTGTATAGTTCCGAAGATAAAATTAAATAAGCACAGCTTGTACTTTGGCAGTCGATTGTCGGGGGGGGGGGGGGTGTACGCTTTAGATGATTAATAGTACTCGTAATGCTCAAAATTTGGCTTGGCTTATCATCGCCTTGTTTATTCGTTGTTTCAGGAACTCACAGGTGTTCACTCCGTGCGAACTGGATGCGGTTTACTATCACTGGTCCGTCAATATTCAGTTTGAAATTGTCTAGAACCAACTCATGAAATATTAACCCAACTAAACCTGTGCTATCGAAAATAACAAATGCTTTTAGCTTGAGGATATTATTTTATCACAGTTCTTTCGTGTGCATGACGGTACTCAGCACTAATATCACATCCGTCGTAGTCTGTGGCGTCCAGCTGCATTAGTATTGTTGCTCGTTTAAGCTTCGCTCCACTCGCAAAGATAATCTCTGAATTGTTATTTCGGAGCTATCGCTTGACTGCACTTTCACAGTTGAATTCACGTTTCTTCAATGCAGAACTGAAATACAGTCAGTTTAGCCTTTGAAAAGAGCCCTACATAACATTTCTCCCCACCTGAAACACAGTAACGTAAATTCAGTAAATCAATAACACTTGCGTTCGGTATGAGTACTTGCGAGATGTATTTTAAATGGAACTTCAGCTTAAACAACTTCACTTGACCTTAAAGAACTGTCAAGTAAAGTCAATGATCAATAAAAATGTTCTTCAGTTTGGAATTAAATCTTCAAAATACATTTGCTCACTTTTTGAATCTTTATTACACAGCTTTTACACACACTGATAATATCGCCACATCTCAAACATGAATGAAATGAATCGATTGCTAGCAACTAAACGTGGGCCAAACTGACCATGAGCGGAAACATAGTTTATTATTACGATTCAAAGTACAGCTTCTTTCTTTTATCTACGAGCAAGTTGCTTCAGGATGTCTTCTCTGGTAAACGGCAGTCGATTCAACGCCAATGTAAGCAAGCGACGACAGAAAGGTTGTGTCTTCTGGCACTGCCACTATCCATGCTCGTAACATGAAACACAAGAAAACAACACACGTTTTTACAGAGTGATACATTCATACGAAATATACAAAATCTTCGCTTTTTATTTATCACTACTAAACTTACAGCTACTTACTGTCCATGTACCGTGTGCTGGAGCAGCACTCCCTTCCTTTAGGAGGTGGTGGCTGGAGCGTTGGACGCTACAGCGTACAAACCACTGTATCATAACAAAGTTCATACCTTATCGAAGAATTACCCACTCAGTTGTGACACCTCATTACTGCTATTTGTAACGCAATACTATTAATTTACATAAAAAATTTCTGAAGCGTACAAAACGTAATCTCGCAACAGCACGGATTCAAAAATATGCTTTCGAAAAATAACGGTCGCCACGTGTAACGCGACGACGCTCTCTTATCTGAAATATCAAGAGAAACGGGCATAGGCTTCCTACGGTAACTGCAATCTGCTTTTATTTAGTGGCTAGCGGCTTAGCAGGAGCCGTCGTTGCAAATCCTCTGTACAGTACATTAATGTTGAAAGAGACGTTATACTATGTTCAAAGTGCCACAGTTACTAAAATTCTGTTGCTCTGACCTCCGCAACAATAATGGCAAATATTAACTCAGTGAATATCAAAGCGATTAGTACCATTTTGAACAGACATGACGACTGAGACCAATGTTTCTAAAACCGAGGTAAGCCTGTTCCACCTCTCTAATGGCCTTTCATCAGCAAAGATCAGTCCACAGTTCAGCCCTCTTGGCACAGTCAGATACAACGAAAGCCCAAAATACCTGGGAGTCACTGTGGACAGAACTTTAACATACAAAAAACACCTTTCCAACTTGGCCAAGAAGATACAAACAAGAGTGAACCTTGTGAGAAAGCTGGCAGGCAGTACATGGGGAGCAACCAGATCAGTCCTCCGAGGACCATCCCTTGCACTGGTATACTCTGCAGCAGAATACTGTGCAGTAGTTTGGCTCCGAAGCGTCCAAGTAGTGAAAGTAGACGTCCAACTGAACTCAGTTATGAGAGTAATTAGTTCTACGCCTACTTGCTGGCTACCAGTGCTTTCAAACATCTGTCCACCAGACCTCCGTCGAATTCTGCTCTTTACAACCTCTGTCAGCAAGTTTCTGAAAACAACTCGATCCCTCTTCATGACGACTTGCTGTCACTGCCCAGGAAACGCCTCAAATCTAGAACACCAGCATATGAAATAGGAGTCCAAATGCTATCCACAGGATTCGACCAGGACGCAGAGTGGAAACGTGAGTGGCAAGCTAAAAGAATCCGAAACCACGAACCTGTATCCCGTGATACATCATGTGATATCAAATACCATGACACACTCCATCATGTCGTATTTACTACTGCTGGCGAACCTTATGGATTTTGGGCACAGGATCAGGGACTTCAGCCTAGAAGCTGCAAGGCGCAAGTGTGCCAACACCCTGCAGCTAAGAGAACTCACGGAGCTGGAGAAGTACGGTTAACACGTAAAAAAGCGGGAATATGTCAAGATGCTCTGAATTAAAAGACACTGAAGCTGCCAGGTAAGTTGAGAAGCTAGTTCCCTTCTTTTACATCTCAAACTCTGTCGAGGATATATTCGCCTTTTTGTGCTTTGATAGCAGCATTTTTCATTCTGGTATGAGTATATATGCCTATTAGCCCAGCAGAAGAGTAAGAGAATGAAAGAACTGTTCGATGATTTAAGAAGAATCTTTTATATTGTTAAAAAGGGAGCAAAATTACTTGTGACGATAGCCTGCAATTCAACATTAGGAAAAAGAGGAGTAGGAAAAATTTTAGAAGGGCACGAGTCGGGGCACTGAAAGAAATGGAAGCCGCCGTATGGCGTTATTCACACAGTAAGATTCAATAATCGCTGAAATTAGATTTAATAACCATGAATGAAGGTTATTTACATGGAAGACATCTGGAGACACCTGGCGTTTCAAATGTTGATTACAAAAATGTAAGGTAAATATTTTGAAAAAGATCTGAAAATCCTAAGTAGTAGCTGTAGGCTCTAACCACAATGTATTGGTTACGAACTGTGGAATTTCAGACAGGTAGGTAATTGAGGCTATGGGACCTGAATAAACTAAAACAATTAGAAGTAGTGCAGAGTTCCTAACAGAGATGCAGGTAACTACTACATGAAACAGTCGAAAGAACTGTAATAGAAACGAACCGTTAGCTTTATGAAATGAAATACTGGAGGCATTAGCGATAGACAGAAAGTGGACAGACGACTAGTATATAGTTGGTCCCAACAGTTGTGGAAATGCCCTTGGCTATGCGAAAGATAGATACGCCGTATAGGTAAATTAAAAAACAGAAAAGAGAGAATGAGTTCTATGAATATCGAGAGCTGAGAGTGTGAGACGACGGATGGAAGGAATATACAGGACGATTATATGGATGACAGAAACCTGAAGACAAGGATATGAAAAAAATAGAGGAAATAAAAGAAGACGAGATGGAGGATGCGGTAGTGACAGAAGAATTTGACAGAGCGTAATTCTAAATCGATACAAGGCCCTTGGAACATGTACCATTCCTTCATGATTATTAATATTCTTGGGAAACCGACCACGATAAAACTATTGCACCTAGTATGGCAGATATGTTAGACAGACGGAACGTCCTCAAACGTTACGAAGACTGTGATAATCCGAATACCAAGGAAGGTTAGCTCTGGCAGTTTGAAGTGTTATTGAACCATAAATTTTGTGTCATGAATGCGAAATAGTAACACAGATTGTCTACAGAAGAACGGAACGAGCTGATAGCGTCACAAAGCGGCCAACTTACGGCACAACAAGTGTTCCAGTACATCCTGAACTAAAGAAATAAACAACAATGTAACAAATCCACAATAAACGTTAACTGTGCCATGGTTCTACTAACAGTTCATGCATTCTACTTTTGCTTGAGGTATAAAACCACTCATCCAACTGAATCGGCAAACCGTCAGACACTTGTTAAGTGAGTAAATAGTAGCAAAAAGATTAAAAAGGTGTAACACAGATTAAGATTGTAAAGTTGTATTAGAAAATAACGACTCAAAAGAGAATATAGGATTAAGAACATACCAACAAAAATTTTGAACAAGTTTTTCAAACGATTAAATAAAAGAAAATTGCACAGTACGTATTCACCTATGCAACATGCATTTTTTAAGTTTGTTTCAGAGTCAAAATAAGAAATATTCGTTTCGAATTTCTCAAGACGAAGGAATTTTACACAGCAGAAATGTGTTATGAACACAGCCAGAAAGCCGACATTGCAGAAAGAAGAACAAACCTGGAAGAGATTGCCACACCTCCCACGAGAAACTGGAATCTTAAACTCAGCAACGCGACCTCAGCGATGAGAAGAGAGATTAAAAGTTCCATATGAACGTCCATCGGCTTGCTGATATGGCGAAAAGCAACAAACTGAAATCGTGAAAGCCATTCTTATGAAACAGAGTGGTGATGAAGACCGCTGATCAGATCAGAAAAGTAGGCCACATTCGGCCATCGCCGGGCCGACATAACGTCACTACCTCACTACCCAGCAGTAATAAATACTCCCGCTTCTGAACCTTTGTCTGAATCTTTGCGCTGCTATACACCGGCTGCAAGGTTGAACCTGTGATGTGCTGCTACAGTTCGTCAATTTCTGCCTCCGAGACTACAACCTGTATGGCCTGCCATACTCGGTCGCTAGGTCGCTGTGAGCTGTCGTCATCACAACCACTCATGAGAAGATTTGGAGACTTCTACCAATGGCTTGCTGAACCGCAGTGACCATTTGTCACAATATTTGGGAGGCGCGCTAATCGCAGTTGCACCCAACTATTACCTGTAAGCAGTCATCGATATTTCTGGCCTCCCTTGATGCAAGGGCTACGCTGAAGACCATCTCCACACCAAGCAGAGCTGCTAAGAGATTATCCGAGCACACCGCCTTCGGTGTCAACGAGAGTGCTCTGGTAATTCGCAATCTCCGTGCTGGCCGTCAACGCCTGTCGTACGGGCTCCGCCATTCGCCCTCGAGGCCTCCCACCCACCCGACACAATGATTGCGTGAACCAGACGCTGAGGGCAATGTCTCCTAGAATCTCAGCATCTACGAGTTCAGAGAGGCCACGTGCTGCACTGCCGCCGGCCTGGGAGCCGACACAGAGAATAATACAACGCTGTAAACTTTAACGGATAAATTCTTGTTCTGTTAATGTTGTATCATTAGTGCCCTGGGCGCTGATGGGACTGCAATGCCACACCCCACGCTCCGTCACCTCACAACGGTAGACGTTTCACCCCAGCCTCTACAATACCAACACGATATGTCTATTGAAGAATGGAACGACTGACAGGAGCTGATCTGGAGTTCGGTTAAGGACAGATGCACGAACAGGTGCTGTAATTCTAAGTCTACGGCTTAACACAGATTGAAAAAACGTTGCCCCACGTTCATAGCAACGCTAGTTTAGGAAAATCACTTGACAATATTGACTGCAATACACGGTATGACATTCTGGAGTTCCCAGGCACAAAATGTCGTTATTGGTACAGAAACCACATAGGCAGTTGCAGATTTTACAGCTATGAGAAAGGAAAAACGTGATAGCATGCCAGAACGTGAGAAGGGAGTGAGACAGCATTGTAGCCTTGTCACCTATGTTAACTAGTTCGTACATCGTCAAACAGTAAACTAAAACAAGGAAAAATTTGTAAATAATAGATTTCCGCTATCAGTCACTCTTTTTAAATTTTTTTACTGGCAGATCTAGATTTCAGCTAGACACTAGCCATTCTCAATGTACTATCATTTTTAATCAATGCATGTAATGTTTGTTGGTCGGGCTTCATCCACAGTTCATTGAGTACTCAGTTCATTGAGAATTCAATGAACTGTGGATGAAGCCCAACCAACAGGCATTACATGCATTTATCAAAAAATGATAGTTCATTCAGAATAGTTAGTTTCTAGCTGAAATCTAGATCAGCCAAGAAAATTAAAAAATGATGACTGATAGATGAAATCTATTATTTACAAGTTAATATAACAGTCGCTTCGTGCAACAGCTTTCTGAATGGGAGGTAACCTGATGAAGGAAAAATTTTTCAAATGAATTAATGAAATAGCAGGATGTATTTTCAGGAGGTCCTGCCCTACAGCTCTTATATACACTATGTGATCAAAAGTATCCGGACAGCTGGCTGAAAATGACTTACAAATTCGTGGCGGCCTCCATCGGTAATGCTGGAATTCAGTATGGTGTTGGCCCACCCTTAGCCTTGATGATAGCTTCCACTCTCACAGACATACGTTCAATCAGGTGCTGGAAGGTTTCTTGGGAATGGCAGACCATTCTTCACTGAATGCTGCACAGAGGAGAGGTAGCGATGTCGGTCGGTGAGGCCTGGCACGAAGTCGGCGTTCCAAAGGTGTTCTATAGGATTTACGTCAGGACCCTGTAAAGGCCAGTCCATTACAGGAAAGTTATTGTCGTGTAAGCACTCCGCCACAGGCCGTGCATTATGAACAGCTTCTGGATCGTGTTGAAAGATGCAATCGCTATCGCCGAATTGCTCTTAAACAGTAAGAAGCAAGAAAGTGCTTGAAACACCATTGTAGGCCTGTGCTGTGATAGTGCCACGGAAAACAACAAGGGGTGCAAGCACCCTCCATGAAAAACACAACCACACCATAACACCACCGCCTCCGAATTTTACCGTTGGCACTACACACGCTGGCAGATGATGTTCACCGGACATTCGCCATACCCATACCCTGCCATCGGATCGCCACATTGTGTATCGTGATTCCTCACTCCACACAACGTTTTCCCACTGTTCAATCGTCCAATGTTTAATCTCCTTACACCTAACGAGGCGTCTTTTGTCATTTACCGGCTTGATGTGTGGCTTATGAGTAGCCGCTCGACCATGAAATCCAAGTTTCCTCACCTTCCGCCTAACTGTCATAGTACTTGCAATGGATCCTGATACAGTTTTTAATTCCTGAGTGATTCTGGATAGATGTCTACCTATTACACATTACGACCCTCTTCAACTGTCGGCGGTGTCTGTCAGTCACCAGACGAGTTCGGCCTGCACGCTTTTCTGCTGTACGTGTCCCTTCACGTTTCCACTTCACTATCACATCAGAAACAGTGGTCTTATGAATGTGTAGGAGTGTGGAAATCTGGCGTACAGACGTATGACGCAAGTGACACCCAATCACCTGACCACTTTCGATGTCCGTGAGTTCCTCGGAGCGCCCCATCCTGCTCTCTCAAAATGTCCTACGACTACTGAGGTCGCTGATATGGAGTACCTGGCAGTAGGTGTGGCAGCACAATACACCTAACATGAAAACGTTTGTTTTTGGTGGTGTCCGGATACTTGTGATATCATAGTGTATACATGAAAAATGTCGTATTATTGCCTTGAGCCACTTGTAAAATACTTTATCTGCACAACCTGTTTAAGTCATCTGACCGTCATCAGGTTCATAAAAGTATTTATAGCATCCTGTCAGGCGAAATATAAAATCATTATCGTCAGGGGACACTCTTTCCCGAGTTTCTAGTCCTGCTTGTGTGAAAAATGTCACATTACCAACTGGAACTGGTGGCGAAATACTTTATTTATACAACCAGTTTCTGTCGTCTGTTCATCATGAGGTTCATAAAAGTATTCACAGCATCATGTTAGGCTAAATATAAAATTATTATCGTCGGGTGGTAGAACCATGAATTATACACTCTTATCATATTTTAACATAAAATATAACATCGATTTAGGTAGGTAGTTAACACTGTAATTGGCGTTAACGCTGTGAGTAGATCCACACTACATACAGCCAACTGGGCGTGGACCTGTTCACAGCATTATCACCGATTACAGTTTTAACATGAATGTGTATACTACCTAGCACAGTTTTTATAGAATGATGATGCAATTTATATTACGATATGATAACAGTATATAATTCACGGTTCTGCCGCCCGACGATAATAATTTTATATTTAGCCTAACATGATGCTGTGAATACTTTTAAGAACCTCATGATGATCAGTCGACTGAAACTGGTAATGTAAATAAAATATTTTACCAGCAGTTCTAGACGGTAATGTGACATTTTTCAAACTAGCAGGACTAGAGATCACGGGACAGAGTATACTAGAAGCATCAGTATTCACAACATGATTCTTATGGGTATGTAGACGCTGTTGAACGCCCATTCCCGGTTCGGACGCTCTTTTCTCTGAGACGTAAAGAATAAGAAAACAGTGCAACGGCAGTGTCACGATCTATGTTACAGATGCTGCAGCGTGAAATGATAATGGACAGTGAACCATCCGAATTTCTCACCGACGGGAGTTCTCTGAGGACCGCATTACATCTGGCTCAGCTGATAACACGTGGTGAGTAATGCTCCTCCGAAATGTTGCTGTAATGAAAGACACCGTGGTGATAATGACTCCGTAAAATTTATCGCAGGGGCATCTAATTCTAATTAACTATCCCTGTAGCAGTTGTCTACTTCTAATCTTTTCATTGTACACAATCACTTTGCTGTTAATACGTACTGGAATTGAGGTATCGATTATAATCGAGACAGTTAGATCATTCTTCTCACCTACGTTTCCAAAACGTATCCCACGGAGAAGAAACGCTAATGGGCCAGATGATCTTCACAGTGGTATGGGGTATGGGTATGCACATATATAGTGGTAGTTTCAAAAATGTTCAAATGTGTGTGAAATTTTATGGGACTTAACTGCTAAGGTCATCAGTCCCTAAGCTTACACACTACTTAACCTAAATTATCCTAAGGACAAACAAACACACCCATGCTCGAGGGAGGACTCGAACCTCTGCCGTGACAAGCCGCACAGTCCATGACTGCAGCGCCCCAGACTGCTCGGCAAGGCGGCAGTTTCAATTCCACGAGGAATAAAAGGACAGTGCATTGGCGAAGCTGACATTCGTATTCAGGCGATTCATGTCAAAAGGCTCCCGTCGTCGTTAAGGTCACACTACGGAAAACACCTGATTTTGAACGTAGTGCTTGGAGCTAGAGGCATGGGACATTCCAATTCGGAAATCTTTAGAGAATTCAATATTGCGAGATCCACAGTGTGAGGAGCGTGTCGAGATTCCAGGCATTACCTCTCTCTACAGACAACACAGTGACGTACGGCCTTCATTTAACGACGAAGAGCAGCGACGTTTGCACAGAGTTGTCAGTGCTAAGAGACAGTCAACACTGCGTGAAATAACCGTAGAAATTAATGTTGAATGTACAAGGTGCGTATTCGTTAGGACAGTGCGGCGAAATTTGGCTTTAGTGGGTTATGGCAGTAGACAATCGAGTGAGTGCGTTTGCTAACAACACGAAATCGCCTTCGGCGTCTCTCTTGGGCTCGTGACCATATCGGTTGCACACAGGGGGACTGAAAACCCTTAGCCTGGTCAGAAGAGCCCCGATTTCAGTTGGTATGAGCCGATGGCAGAGTTCGAGTATGCCGCAGACCCCAGGAAACCATGCAACCAGGTTCTCAACAAGGCACTGTTAAAGCTGGTTCTAGCTTCATAACTGTGTGGGCTGTGTTTACACGGAATGGACTGGGTCCTCCGCTCCATTTGAATCGATCACTTGCTGGAAATGGTTATATTCGGCTACTTGGAGACCATTTTCAGCCATTCATGGACTACATGTTCCTAAACAACGATGAAATTTTTATGGATGACAATCCGCCTGGTACTTGGCCACAGTTGTTCGCGATTGGTCTGAAGAACGTTTTGCACAATTCGAGTGAACGATGTGGCTACAGAGATCGCACGACATGAACCCCATCGAACATTTATGGAACATAATCGTGAGGTCAATTCGTACACAAAATCCTCTACCGGCAACCCTTTCACGACTATGGACAACTATAGGAATTTCTGCAGGGGACTTCCAATGACTTGTTGAGTTTATGCTGTGTAGTAGCTTCACTACGCCGGTGTGCGGAATCAGTATTTAATTTAGAGGCGACTAGACACTTCAAGAAGAACAAGAAAGAACGGGATTATCGTTGCCTCAACTTAACAAATAGCCTCTAGTCCCCTAATGCCCGTTCCCAACTGGTCATGGTTGATTGGCTAATGGACATGGGTGCCTTCAATAACTGCTTACACAACATTACTCATTTATGTGATTTATTACTAATAGTTCACTGAAAAACAAGTGTTAAAACACTTCATAGAAAGGCTGGTTAAAGAACTGTTCATTTCATTAATCGGGTAATAAATTCTCAACTAATGACAGTAGCAAACAACATCACTTTCAAATAAAAACTTACATAATCGTAACGGTAGAAAGTTACCTTACAAACTTCAAAATTCTCTTTCATTGAACATGCAGATATAAAAACATATCCAAAACTCACTGTTAGCATATTTGTCAAATTCCAGTATTTATAACCCGCTGAAGTACAGCGCAGAACTGACAATTTCAAATCTGTCCAATAAGTAATCCTGATAACAGAAAATTATGTTCACAAATAAGAAACATAATCGTCGGCTGATACTCGTATCCGAGTTTTCATTTCTCTCCTGAGATTTCCTTTGTCACGGTTCAGGCGTGGAAGTGTCGTTGATGGCTTAGCAATCCAATCCTAGCGTGGAACAGGCGGCCACAGACATTACAGCTGATGGAAGGTGGAGGACGTGGCTGAGCCTGGAGGAGTTTACGTCTCTGGCGTTTGTCATTCTCCATTCTTCGACGTTCCAGCTCAAAGTTTTGAAGAGCATTTGAGGTAACTGAGCGCCAGCGACTTCGGTCTTCTGCTATTGTGGACCAGTTACTCGGATCGATGTTCAAGTTTTTCAGATTTTTCTTGTACTGATCCTTATAACGTTTGAGAGGGGCACCTCGTGGCCTTTTACCTGTGCTCACTTCGCTGTACAGCATTTGGCGTGGAAGTCTGTCATTTTTCATCCGCTGGACATGTCCGACCCATCTGAGTTGATGCCCAATGATAAGAGCTTCCATGCTATGCATTTTTGCTTTCTCTAGAACAGCCGTGTTGGATATGAAGTCATCCCATTTCAGGTTCATGATATATCTTAGCTTCTGTTGGTTGAAGCGTCCTAGTTTCTTCAGATCGCAGCGATATAACGTCCAGGTTTCGCAACCATATAGCAGGGTGGAAATGACTACAGCTTTGTACACCATCAGTTTGGTGTACAGTGTTAGGTCTTTATTCAGGAAGACACGCTTTGTAAGACGACCAAATGCTACATGTGCAGCACGTAATCTATTCTCCACATCTTTTCCAGATGAGCAGTTGGATGACAGTATGCTTCCCAGGTAGAGGAAATGGTCCACTTGTTCCAAGGGTGTATCATAGATGGATATGCTGAAGTCAGGAACGGAGGAGCCAGGAGTTGGCTGCGCCATCACCTTTGTCTTTGGAATATTGATGGAGATACCAAATCGTTCGTACGCCCTGCTGAAGGAATCAACTGACAGCTGCAACTCTGCAGGTGAATGAGCTGGAGAGGCATTGTCATCAGCATACTGCAGCTCTGTCACACGAGTGGTACTGGTGAACCTTTTTGAATGGAGTCTGGACTGGTTGAATAATCCTCCATCAAACCTGTACTTTAGTTCTATTCCTGCATTGTTTACGGTTGTCTCGTAAAGCATAGCTGCCAGATACAATGCAAATAATGTTGGTGCAAGACCGCATCCTTGTTTAAGCCCACTTGTTATTGGGAATTCACCAGTCATTTCATTCTGGCAGAGGACCTGTCCAGTCATATCAACGTGGAGAGCTTCAATCAGGTCAACAAAATGTTCAGGGCAGCCGAAGCGTTTTAAGACCATCCACATGGCTTCTCTGGGAACTGTATCAAAGGCCTTTTCTAGATCGTAGAAAACAAGTAGTAAAGGCTTTTGCTGTTCTCTGCACTTCTCCTGTAGTTGTCGTGCACAGAAGAAACATAATAACTTTATGATAACGCCCATCCGTCATTGACCACACTTTTACACATTCGTAAATTCCGTAGAAAGGTGACAGTTACTGCTCGATCTCCACACAGTTAAGTAAAGTAAGGCCGCAGAAGGCACTGAAGGTTAATACACGTACCGTATTCGACTGCTTTCTTCTCCAATATCACGACACCCTTATTGTGGGCGAACATGCTACAACACAGCGTGTTCAGGTTGGGCCCTCGCTGTCTTGTTTACCTGCCGTGGTAAAACACCCACAAACGACATCGGCCACAGCTTGCCGTAACTTGCGTCCAGACAACTGCAGAGCCCTCGGCTTATCGTTCCGCAGCAGCGCTGAATTCCCAAGCGTGTCGGTTTCACCACAGTTCATTACCACAAGTGCCAAAATTATTAATGCACCATTCGGACCATTGGGACCCCAACACTCTGCCGTTCTGTCCTCCTCGCTCGGTACTCTCTAACCCTCCACTCCTCGTCGCCAGAGGGCCATTCGGCGCCAACTCGGCGCTCCAGTATCTCTGGCGAGGGCAATATCGACCTTAACACTCGCGGCCGGAACACAATCGTGCCGAAAATCGGCACACCGGCCAAAAGGAGGTGTGCCACGATGTCATGAGGTATCCCGTGACTTTCGCCACCTCAGTGTACACGTAAGCATTCTGGAGAAAAGTTAGCCACCCTAGAAGACGTCACGCCAACACCGTGTGGCACAGCTTCCAGAGTCTCTCCAATTCTCTCAGGCATCCCACATTCAGCTGAAGCCACCCACGCACTGACAATCATATGCAGCAGGAGCAGATCTACCAAACTTGGTGGACGTTAAGCGCTACGTTTGTTTCCCTTGAATGCACATAGCGGAATCAGTTTTGTGGAATAAAGAAACAATACGTATTTATTTTTTCATTGCGTATCTCTTGCAACCAACTACTCGCTAACTAATGCAATATATAAATCATCAGATCACAAGTATCCGCATACCATTATGTAATGCGGAATTGATCAGCAGAGTCAAGGGAGGCAGACCCGTCTGTATAAAAGGTGGCCAGAAGATCCGTGTTGTCAGCAGGGCAGCAGCAACAACAAAATGGCTCGGTCAGCAGAGTGCAAGGGATAACTCGTGAATTCCAGATTTTTATCAGCAGTCCATCCAAAACAAACACAGTGCATTGGGAGTTAAAAGTAATGTGGCGCAGTGGTAGAGCAGCTCTTCATAACCCACGCATTTCTGTAGTCAGTTCTAAGCGACGCTTGAGGAGATGTATACATCGAAGGCTCTGGACAGTGGGTGGCTGGAAATGAGTGATTCGGAGTGATGAATTACGCTGTATCCTACGGCAATCCGGCGGCAGCTGAGGATTTAAACAACGTTTATTCTAGAGAAGCTGCACGGTCATCAATGGTATCTGTTCTTCCGAGAACAGTTACTATCTACATATATAGTTACAGGCTACCCGGCCATTGACCTTCGTCTGTGCGAATGCGCACCGGTTGCCCGAACTCTTACGGGAATCGTCACCTTAGTTGGCGCGAGTAATGAGTGGATGGGCAGATTTCTATTAGGAACTTACGATGTAGATTGTGGACAGTTGTTAATGTGGGTCTCACAGGAGGCGTGCTAGGGATAAGTCCCTGCAGTCGCGCTATTCATTTGTGTCCTCGGTGGCTCAGATGGATAGAGCGTCTCCCATCTAAGCAAGAGATCCCGTCCCGAGTCCCGATCGGGGCACATATTTCCAGCTGCCCCATCGATGTATATAAATAACACCTGTGGGCGGCTGAGGGTTTCAATTAATTATAATTTATTCTAGAGAAGCTGCACGGTCATCAGTGGTATCTGTTCTTTCGAAAACAGTTACTATCTTCATATAGGGTTTGGATTTGGCTAATGCATGGAGAAGGTAACCTGCCACGATGTATACTCCAAACAGTAAAGTACCGAGTATAGGGATGTTTCTCGTGGTTATGGTGTGATTCCATTCGTGCGCTTAAGAAAATAGTAAGTCGGAAAGCATATGAACACTGGGTACAGTTCACGAACGGTTCGGAAACGATGACTGTATCATCACAAATCATCCTCTCATACGTCAGAATCCGTGAGGTGATGGTTTGTGGCCGGTAACATCAACGAAATGAACTAGCCTGCCCAGAGTCCCGACGCGACCCCAGTGCAACAACACCTTTGGTATGAGTGAGAACGTCGACTCCGCTGCAGATCCCAGATCGAGATATGGTGAAACTCAGCTCGCTCTGGACATCAGTTACATCCAGAGGGTAGCAGTTATCGGCGCCCGAGTCATGACATTTTCTGCAACTTTTTTTCTTTCTAGGCAGGCTATGTTTCGTCGACCTTCTTTAAACATTTTGAGTTCTACCTATTTAAGTGGCGTATAATACACTGACGGAAGAAAATCGCAACACCAAGGAGGAGTTATACGACATAAACGAAGGTTGGTGGCGTGTTGCTATGTTTGAAAGATGATGTCTATTCAAATTTCGCGCCAGTCGCATAAGAATGGCGCTATGAAGATGCAGATCAGGTTCGCTTTAAGCACAAGCTGTAACGGTCGTGAGCGTCAGTTACCTTTTAGATAGTACGTGGTGAGTTGATGTTAATCAACAATCCCTTTAAGTCGACAAAGACGCCATTATCAATTTCAACGAGGTCGTGTAATAGGACTACGAGAAGGTATTCCTTCTGTGATACTGCAGAAAGACTTGGCAGGAATGTAGTCACTGTACAGGACTGCTGGCAGCGCTGATCGCCGGAATGTACCGTCACAAGAAGCCCGGGCTCTGGACAGCCACGTGGCACTCCCCAGAGAGGAAACTATCGTGTCCGGCGTAGGGCTCAGGCGCATCGTACTGCAAGTGCCGCAGCAACTTCAGCAGCAGTTGGCATCAAAGTGACACAACTAACTCCTACAAATACGTTACCTCAAGGACGGCTCCGAACCGAACGCCCTGTAGCGTGAATTCCACTAACCTCAAACCACCGCCATTTGTGGTGTCAAGCGAGGGCTCATTGGAGGGCACAGTGGAGAGCTGTTGTATTTTCTGATGAAAGCTGGTTTTGGCCCGGTGCCAGTGACGATGGTGTGTTCCTTAGAAGGAGATCTACATCTACATACATACTCCGCAATCCACCATACGGTGCGTGGCGGATGGTGCCTCGTACCATAACTACCATTTTCTCTCCCTGTTCCACTCCCAAACAGAACGAGGGAAAAATGACTGCCTATATGCCTCTGTATGAGCCCTAATCTCTCTTATCTTTGTGGTTTTTCGGCGAAATATAAGTTGGCGGCAGTAAAATTACACTGTAGTCAGCCTTAAATGCTCGTTCTCTAAATTTCCTCAGTAGCGATTCACGGAAAGAACGCCTCCTTTCCTCCAGAGACTCCCACCAGAGTTCCTGAAGCATTTCCGTAACACTCGCGTGAAGATCAAACCTACCAGTAACAAATCTAGCAGCCCGCCTCTGAATTGCTTCTGTGTCCTCCCTCAATCCGACCTGATAGGGATCCCAAACGCTCGAGCAGTACTCAAGAATAGGTCGTATTAGTGTTTTATAAGCGGTCTCCTTTACAGATGAATCACATCTTCCCAAAATTCTACCAATGAACCGAAGACGACTATCCGCCTTCCCCACAACTGTCATTACATGCTTGTCCCACTTCATATCGCTCTGCAATGTTACGCCCAAATATTTAATCGAAGTGGCTGTGTCAAGCGCTACACTACTAATGGAGTGTTCAAACATTACAGGATTCTTTTTCCTATTCATCTGCATTAATTTACATTTATCTATATTTAGAGTTAGCTGCCATTCTTTACACCAATCACAAATCCTGTCCAAGTTATCTTGTATCCTCCTACAGTCACTCAACGGCGACACCTTCCCGTACACCACAGCATCATCAGAAAATAGCTGCATATTGCTATCCACCCTATCCAAAAGATCATTTATGTAGATAGAAAACAACAGCGGACCTACCACACTTCCCTGGGGCACTCCAGAGGATACCCTGACCTCCGATGAACACTCACCATCGAGGACAACGTACTGGGTTCTATTACGTAAGAAGTCTTCGAGACACTCACATATTTGGGAACCAATCCCATATGCTCGTACCTTAGTTAGGAGTCTGCAGTGGGACACCGAGTCAAACGCTTTCCGGAAGTCTAGGAATATAGAATCCGTCTGATACCCTTCATCCATGGTTAGCAAGATATCATGTGAAAAAAGGGCGAGTTGCGTTTCGCAGTAACGATGCTTTCTAAAGTCGTGCTGATGCATGGACATCAACTTCTCTGTCTCAAGGAAATTCATTATATTCGAACTGAGAATATGTTCGAGAATCCTGCAACAAACCGATGTTAAGGATATTGGTCTGTAATTTTGACGATCCGTCCTTCTACCATTTTTAAATACAGGCGTCACCTGCGCTTTTTTCCAGTCGCTAGGGACTTTACGCTGGGCAAGAGATTCGCGATAAATGCAAGCTAAGTAGGGAGCCAATGCAGTAGAGTACTCTCTGTAAAACCGAACTGGAATCCCATCAGGACCTGGTGATTTATTTATTTTCAACCCATTCAGCTGCTTCACAACCCCAGGGATGTCTGTCACTATGTCCTCCATACGAGAATCTGTACGAGACTCGCAAGGCGGTATGTTTGTACGATCCTCCTGCGTGAAAGATTTCTCAAATGCTAAATTTAAAATTTCAGCTTTCGTTTTGCTGTTTTCGGTTGCCAGGCCAGACTGATCAGTGAGTGACTGGATGGAAGCCTTCGACCCGCTTACCGATTCTACGTAAGACCAGAATTTCCTTGGGTTTTCAGCAAGATCTTTTGCTAACGTATGACGGTGATAGTGGTTGCATGCTTCGCGCATCGCTCTTTCTACAGCAGCACGAATCTCTACTAACTTTTGCCTGTCGTCATTCTGCCGATCTTTCTTGTACCGCGAGTGCAACTGTATTTGTTTGCTGAGCATCCTCAGAATTGCGCCGTTAAAGCACGGTGGGTCTTTTCCGTCCGTAACCCACTTTTTCGGCACGTACTTGTCCAATGCGTGATTTACAATATGTTTAAAATTTGCCCATCATTCTTCCACGTCCATCGTACCGGAAGTAAATGAAGCCGATTCGTTTACTAAGTGGGATGAGCGTGCTAGACACACTGAACCTTCACCCTGAGTTATGGTTTGGGGTGCTTATTCGTATGAGAGCACGAGTACTCTCGTGATTATCCCACGTGCCCTCACTGCAGATTTATACCCCTACCTAGTGATTCAATCTATTGTGCTACCATTCATAAACAGCATTCCAGGGGGTGTTTTCCAACAGGATAACGCTCGGCCACATATCGCTATTGTTGGCCAATATGCTCTGCAGAATGTCGGCATATTGCCGTAGCCTGCTCGACTACCATCTTTGTCTCCAGTCGAGCACATATGGGAAATCACGGATGATAACTCCAGCGTCATCCACGAGCTAACCGTCCTCGAGTACGAGTACGTGCAACAGGCATGGAGCTCCGTCCTCAGAATGACATCCGACACCTGTAAAATACAGTGCATGTGCGTTGGCAGCAGCTTGCCTTCAACATTCAGTTATTAATGTACCAGCATTTCAAACTTTCAGTGGCTTATCTCGTGCTTCCATTGCCCTGTGATCTGGCAATTTTAATCAACTTAAATACACTACAATACACACTACTGGCCATTAAAATTGCTACACCAAGAAGAAATGCAGATGATAAACGGGTATTCATTGGACAAATATATTATACTAGAACTGACATGTGATTACAATTTCACGCAACTTGGGTGCATATATCCTGAGAAATCAGTACGCAGGACAACCACCTCTGGCCGTAATAACGGCCTTGATACGCCTGGGCATTGAGTCAAACAGAGCTTGGATGGCGTGTACAGTAATAGCTGCCCATGCAGCTTCAACAAGATACCACAGTTCATCAAGAGTAGTGACTGGCGAATTGTGACGTGCCAGTTGCTCGGCCATCATTGACCAGACGTTTTCAATTGACGAGAGATCTGGAGAATGTGCTTTGCCATGGCAGCAGTCGAACATTTTCTGTATATCGAAAGGTCCGCACAAGAACTGCAACATGCGGTCATGCATTATCCTGCTGAAATGTAGGGTTTCGCAGGGATCGAATGAAGGGTAGAGTCACGGGTCGAAACACATCTGAAATGTAACGTCCACTGTTCAAAGTGCCGTCAATGCGAAATAGAGGTGACCGAGACGTGTAACCAATGGCACCCCATAGCACCACGCCGGGTGATACGCCAGTATGGTGATGACGAATACACGCTTCCAACGTGCGTTCACCGCGATATCGCCAAACACGGATGCGACCATCATGATGCTGTAGACAGAACCTGGATTCACCCGAAAAAAATGACATTTTGCCATTCGTGCACCCAGGTTCGTCGTTCAGTACACCATTGCAGGCGCTCCTGTCTGTGATGCAGCGTCAAGGGTAACCGCAGCCATGGTCTCCGAGCTGATAATCAACGCTGCTGCAAATGTCGTCGAACTGGTCGTGCAGATGGTTGTTGTCTTGCAAACGTCCCCATCTGTTGACTCAGGGATCGAGACGTTGCTTGCACGATCCGTTACAGCCATGGGGATAAGATGCCTGTAATCTCGACTGCTAGTGATACGAGGCCGTTGGGATCCAGCACGGCGTTACGTATTACCCTCCTGAACCCACCGATTCCATATTCTGCTAACAGTCAATGGATCTCGACCACCGCGAGCAGCAATGTCGCGATACGGTAAACCGCAATCGCGATAGGCTACAATCCTACCTTTATCAAAGTCGGAAACGTGATGGTACGCATTTCTCCTCGTTACACGACGCGTCACAACAACGTTTCACCAGGCAATGCCGGTCAACTGCTGTTTGTGTATGAGAAATCGGGTCTTCATGTCAGCACGTTGTAGGTGTCGCCAGCGGCGCTAACCTTGTGTGACTGCTCTGAAAAGCTAATCATTTGCATATCACAGAATCACAGTATCTTCTTCCTGTCGGTTAAATTTCGCGTCTGTAGCACGTCATCTTCGTGGTGTATCAATTTTAATGGCCAGTAGTGTATGTTACCTAGACAAATGAATTCTCGTAATTTCATTACTCTATATTAACTACTTTTTGCAATTTTTTCCATCAGTGTATGTTAGAGCTATTTTGAATATATTGTTGATTCTTTTGTTGCAGAATTTTATGACAAGTAAAATTCCATTAATTTTTAAACTAGTTATACAACTGTACTTCGTCGGTAGTGCAGCATCTTGTACCTTGAAACAAAAAAAGGTCTCCAATCACGGATCATGTGAGTTTGGAAAATATCTGAGTTTCTTTAATTTCTTAGCGATTTTAGCCGTCTTGCAAATGGAGATTTGTGTTACTTTCGAGAAGCTTCAATTTCAGAATGTAGTTGAATAGTCTCTGGGTTTTGGTAATTCTTAGGCTTAATTTGGTTTCAACGTCTAAATAGAGTACCGACAAGATTTTTCTCCATGTTTTTGTATTTCAGTAGAACCTTTATACATAACATTGTTGTTCCTTGGTACACGTGTTCAAAACTGGGAAAACTTCAGTTTTCCAGAGTCATTATTCTAATTTCAGAAAAAGACTGCAGCTCAGAAAAAGTGAATGCCATCATTTAAAAATACGAGTATAATAAGAAAATACATTAAACTTTCATTGCAGGGCTGGCTAGAGGCCACTGTTTCAAAAGTTTTCGAAGTTACAAAACTCTCCCCTGTTGGAAGCATCCTCCACCACACACTGTACTGTAGCTTCCGGAGTGTAGATGTAGATTAGATTTCTCGCTGAGAAATCCCTCAGTTTCTGAATGGTTTTCATATTTAAAATGCATTCCTCACAAGTCATCAAGTCACACATACTGCAAGCTTTCCATTTCACACTGGCCGTGTTCTGAAAACCCAGTTTCGTTTACCATTTTTTTAGTTGTATCGCTAGTGTACTATTTATTGTGTCAGTTACCTTCTTCAACAAACTGCCCGATAACACAGCCATTCTTCTTGCTTATGGTCGCCGGCCGGTGTGGCCAAGCGGTTCTCGGCGCTTCAGTCTGGAACCGCGCGACCGCTATGGTCGCAGGTTCGAATCCTGCCTCGAGCTTGGATGTGTGTGATGTCCTTAGGTTAGTTAGGTTTAAGTAGTTCTAAGTTCTAGGGGACTGATGACCTCAGATGTTAAGTCCCATAGTGCTCAGAGCCATTTGAACTTGCTTATGTTCGCAGGAAACTTTTCGAGGTACGACTTCGGGAAGAGAAACACACATGAATACAAGCAACAGATACCACCTGACTACAATCTGCGAAGGATCACCGCACCGCAGATTATCATGTACGGCGACGCAGACTATTTGGTAGTGGAAAAGGTAACTGATTAATTTTACTAATTGTTTCCTTTCGCTATTATTTCGCAAAGTTGCTACAATAGCTTCTTTTCATGTGCCACTTTTAAAAGTCGGAAAAGCACAAACAATTATTTTAACAGCTCTAAACACCGCGCATTGCCAATGAAATATTTGGTTCTAAACACGAGATACGGACAGGAAGGGCGTTAGAAAAGGCAACCCGCTGTTCTTAGAGGAACAAGATTACGTATGAGTATAAAAACATGATTATGATGACAAGAAAACTGCTCAACAGCTGATAGATGTGAGTGAGTTGGAATTATTATCAAATGTGCCTATGCTGCCAGTGATGATATTATTAACGCAGGCAACTACAGTAAGCTATTTACTGTCTCCACTCTATACTGCTGCTCACTAGGATTTCAACTCCAGGAAGTATAGTAAATAAGGAAGTTTTCCACGTACAGCGCAGAACAACTAATACTTGATAAAATTTGTAAGTTACTTGGGGCTGCGCAGGGAGCGAAATGAAATACAAACTGCTTGTTAGACAATACGTTGGGCGACGAATGGTGTAAACATCACATTGGTTAATCACAATTGCTTCAGCTGTATTTGATTCCTTGTTAATGTACCACTACCGTTTTCGTGATGATAAAACCCACATCTTCAGGTGAATGTATGATTTGTACCACTACCGGTTTCGTGGCGCTATAACCCACATCATCCGGTGAACGTGTGATTTGTACCACTACCTGTTTTGTGGCACTACGAGCCACATCTTCAGGTGAACGTATGATTTGTACCACTACCAGTCTCATGGCGCAAAAAACCACATCTTCATGTTAACATATGATTTGTACCACTACCGTTTTTTGTGGCGCTAAAAGCCACGTCTTCAGTCGAAAACATGATTTGTACCACTACCGGTTTTGTGGCGATAAAAGCCAAACCTTCAGGTGAACATATGATTTGTAACACTGCCCGTTTTGTGGCGCCCAAAACCACATCTTCAAGTGAACATATGATTTCTACTACTACCGGTTTGGTTGCGCTATAAGTCACATTTTCAGGTGAACATATGATTTCTACCACTACCGGTTTTGTGTCGCTATAAGCCACATCTTCAGGTGAACATATGATTTGTACCACTACCGGGTTTGTGGCGCTATAAGCCACAACTACAGGTGAACATATGATTTGTACCAGTTCATGTTTCGTGTCGCTACAAACACATCTGCAGGTGAGTTATGATTTGTGCCACTACTCGTGTTGTGGCGCTAAATGCTACATCTTCGAATGTACATATGATTTGTACCACTATCAGTTTCGTGGTGCTAAATGCTACATCTTCCGAGAACATATGATTTGTACCACTACCGGTTTCGTGGGGCTAAGAGCCACAACTTCAGGTCAACATATGATTCGTACCACTACCGGTTTCATGGCGCTAAAAGCCAAATCTTCAGGTGAACGTCTGATTTGTACCACTATCAGTTCTGTGGCACTAGGAGTCACATCTTCAGATGAATGTATGATTTGTACTACTACCAGTTTCGTGGCGCTAAAAGCCACACCTTCAGGTGAAAATATGATTTTTACCAATACCGGCTATGTGGCGCTAAAAGCCACATCTTCAGGTGAACATATCATTTGTACCATGACCGGTTTCATGGCGCTATAAGCCGCATCTTCAGGTGAACGTATGATTTGTAACACTACCGGTTTCGTGGCGCTAAAAGCCACATCCTAAGGTGAACATGTGATTCGTACATCTACGGGTTTCGTGGCGCTAAATGCTATATCTTCAGGTGAACATATGATTTGTACCACTACTGGTTTCGTGACGCTAAATGCTACATCTTCAGGTGAACAAATGATTTGTACCACTACCGGTTTCGCAGCGCTGTAATCCACATTTTCAGGTGAACATATGATATTTACCACTACCGGTTTCGTGGCGCTATAAGCCACATCCTAAGGTGAACGTGTGATTTGTACATCTACCGGTTTCGTGGCGCTAAATGCTATATCTTCAGGTGAACGAATGATTTGTACCACTACCGGTTTCGTGGCGCTAAAAGCCACATGTTCAGGTGAAAATATGATTTATGCCACTATCAGCTTCGTGGTGCTAAAACCCACTTATTCAGGTGAACATATGATTTGTACCACTACCGCTTTTGTGACCCTAAAAGCCACGTCTTCAGGTGAACGTATGATTTGTACCCCTACCGATGAGAGCCACAACTTTGGCTCAGCATATGATTTGTACCACTTCCGATTTCATGGCGCTAAGAGCCAAATCTTCAGGTGAACGTGTGATTTGTACTACTACCTGCTTTATGGCCCTGAGTGCCACATTTTCCGGTGAATGTATGATTTGTACCACCACCGGTTTCGTAGCGCTAGAAGCCAAATGATTTTTACCACTACCGGCTTTGTGGCGCTAAAAGCAACATTTGGTTTGTACCACTACCGGTTTCATGGCACTATAAGCCACATTTTCAGGTGAACATATGATTTGTACCACTTCCGGTTTCGTGGCGCTAAATGCTACATCTTCAGGTGAACATATGATTTGTACCACTAATGGTTTTGTGGCGCTAAAATCCATGTCTTCAGGTGGACATATGGTTTTTACCACTACCAGTTTCCTTGCGCTATAAGTCACATCTTCAGGTGAACATATGATTTGTACCACTACCGGTTTCGAGGCGCTATAAGTCACATCTTCAGGTGAACATATGATTTGTACCACTACCGGTTTCGAGGCGCTATAAGCCACATTTTCAGGTGAACATGTGATTTGTACCACTTCCGGTTTCGTGGCGCTAAATGCTACATCTTCAGGTGAACATATGTTTGTACCACAACCAGTTTCGTGGCGCTAAAGGCTACATCTTCAGGTGAACATATGATTTGTACCACTAATGGTTTTGTGGCGCTAAAATCCATGTCTTCAGGTGGACATATGGTTTTTACCACTACCAGTTTCCTTGGGCTATAAGTCACATCTTCAGGTGAACATATGATTTGTACCACTACCGGTTTCGAGGCGCTATAAGTCACATCTTCAGGTGAACATATGATTTGTACCACTACCGGTTTCGAGGCGCTATAAGCCACATCTTCAGGTGAACATATGATTTGTACCACTACCGGTTTCGAGGCGCTATAAGCCACATCTTCAATTGAACATATGATTTGTACCACTACTGGTTTCGTGGCACTATAAGCTACATCTTCAGGTGAACATATGATTTTTACCACAACCGTTTTCGTGGCCGTGTAAGCGACATCTTCATGTGAACGTATGGCTTGTACCACTACCGATTTCGTGGCGCTACAAGCCACATCTCCAGTTGAACTTATGATTTGTACTACCTCCAATTTTGTGGCACTAAAAGCCACATTTTCAGTATATATGATTTGTACTACTACCTGTTTTGTGGCGCTGTAAGCCACATCTTCAGGTGCACATATGATTTGTACCACTTCCGGTTTCGTGGCGCTAAAAGCCACATCTTCAGGTGAACGTATGATTTGTACCGGTTTCGTGGCGCTAAAAGCCATATCTTCAGGGGAAAATATGATTTGTACCACTACCGGTGTCGTGGCGCTAAAAGCCACAACTTCAGGTTTAAATATGATTAGTACCACTACCAGTTTCGTGGCGCTAAAGGCTACTTCTTCAGGTGAACATATGATTTGTACCACTACCGGTTTCGAGGCGCTATAAGCCACATCTTCAGGTGAACATATGATTTGTACCACTACCGGTTTCGAGGCGCTATAAGCCACATCTTCAATTGAACATATGATTTGTACCACTACTGGTTTCGTGGCACTATAAGCTACATCTTCAGGTGAACATATGATTTTTACCACAACCGTTTTCGTGGCCGTGTAAGCGACATCTTCATGTGAACGTATGGCTTGTACCACTACCGATTTCGTGGCTCTACAAGCCACATCTCCAGTTGAACATATGATTTGTACTACCTCCAATTTTGTGGCACTAGAAGCCACATTTTCAGTATATATGATTTGTACTACTACCTGTTTTGTGGCGCTGTAAGCCACATCTTCAGGTGCACATATGATTTGTACCACTTCCGGTTTCGTGGCGCTAAAAGCCACAACTTCAGGTTTAAATATGATTAGTACCACTACCAGTTTTGTGGTGCTAAAAGCCACATCTTCAGGTGAACGTGTAATTTGTACCACTACCGGTTTCGTGGCGTTAAATGCTAAGTCTTCAGGTGAATATACATTAACACCAAAGATGAATATTCATAGCTGTGGTTGCTCCACATGCAGAGTTGTCTGCATCTGTAAACATCTTTCATTAGCCTTTTGCGACCTCGCACTCAAGGGATTCCTTGTGAGTGTAATTCTGTTTCTTTTTTTTATGTGTCCACTACACTAAAAATTTGCTTTTGAATGTAATATTCCGTTTCATACATAAATTCCTTTTATTTTTCTGTGTTTATCTTGCCTTCCATTTGCTATGACGTCGTCATCATTGGCCTTAAGATCACTAATGTTACGAGTAGTTATGTGACGTGCGTCGTATCCATGGTCAAACTTTTCAGTATTTTGGTTTCACTATAGTGAATTTTCTGTCCTTAAAACCACAGTAAAATGATTCCCTGTTAGAGTTCTTCTCCTGACAATGGAAGTAAAATATCTGCAGATCGAAAATAGTTCGTATGACATCCATTTATATGTATCCCTTCGTCGTCACAATCAGTAAGTAGATTTTCTGAGTCATTTTTCGATTACGTATTATATACACACCCTGTAATATAATTTATTCCTTGAATTCACTGTCAATTTTTATGTGTAAACGAATAGATATTCCACATTTCAGCTGTCTGAGGGCCGAAAAGAGATACAGGGTCTAAAATTTTCCCCAATTCTGTACACTCCCTGTAATGTGCTAACTGATATTTAGTAACTGTTTCTCATTTACATCCAGGATCTCTGCTATGGTTTATCTTCTAAAATAATTTTATACCTAGTCATTTGAAACTACTTTGTTTGTGTCCACTCAAATAACTGAGTAGGTGAAACATCTTAGTGTTTACTTAAACTGCTGAGTACAACTGAACCTACTGTCTCTTTACTTATTTTTATGATTTCAACATTGACCTACGGAATTTTGCCTGGCAATGATAATTCAAACTTAACCTATTCATTTATTACCCCCAATATACAAGCCCAACTCAATCTGACTTCTCAAAAATGACAACATGACTTAAAATAATTAACCCAAAAGAATAGCCATGAATTGGAACAAATCCTAACAATGACCCATACTTTTCATAAGTCACTTACCTCACAGAAAATCTTCATAACAAGAACTACAGCAATTACAGCAAGCAACCACTGCAGCCTGCTAAATAAAAGGATTCTAACTATTAAGGCCTCTAACTAATAGGAGGCATATGGTTAGCAAACGAAAGATTTTGTTGAAGAGCAAACAATGTATTTAGCAGATTTTACGTTAATCATGTGACATCCAGTTCCAAAAATTATGTAGTCATCAACAATTCCGCTACCAAAACATTACCAACTACATCCATCATCATTTTTACAATGCATGTTCTACCAGCACTGAGTCTCCACAAAGGACACATGTCCAAGCCGTCCGCTCGCTAACCGTTAACTGCTAGTCCATCCAACCACAGAGTCTCTTACCAAGGGCACAGAGTGCTGTCAGCGATGTTAATTACAGTCTATAGCGCTGCCAACATACAAACATATAAACACGCTACTTACACATTCTCCCACATCCCACTGACAGCATGTACCGCTACCTGTTTTCCGTTAGTGGTTTTTCTTTTTGTTTGTGTTCTTTTATTCTCGACCTAGTCTTCTGCCAATAGTACCAAATGCATAAATTTCTCTAATCTTATCCACCGTTACTTTCCAGAGTTTTACGTGTATTAAAACCACCTTTGTTGGATAAACTTCATTCGTTGGTGAAAATTTGCCTTTCTACCATACCTTGTCCCTTCCGAGTAACTTTGCTTCTTAGACAGCACACTTTTAATCTCTTTCGTTATTCTCATTGTCCTTGTTTATCTAGTCGGTATTTATTTATAATCCAGTAGCCCATTTCCATCTCTCATTAGTTAATCCAAACTCTACGCTATGCCCTTCAATTTTTTCTCTTCCTTTATATCTTCCTCTAGCTAAACAGCAATAGTAGCACACTGCAAACGTGCTCCGAACAATTCTTAACTTGAGCTATTTCCATTTTCTTTTTCTCGTAGAATTGTCGGTATTAATGTATGGATATGTGTATTCTATATTCAAATAAATTGGTATTAAATCTCCAGGGACATGATTCGTAATCTCATAGAGCTTTTTTTTCAGGCCAACTAAGAACTATGTCAAGAAAACAGTTTATTTCACTTTTCCTTCGTCCTTCTTCAAAACTCTCATTGTTTTAAGAATGAGCTATTTTCCTCTCATCTGACCATTTCACTACAGTCGCTGTATGCTCCTGGAAACATCTGAATTTCGAGGCTATTAGTCTATATTGTCTCTGTTGAGCTTCGTCTCCTGTTAAACCTGTATTTCTTCTAAGTTTTTTGAGTCTTACCTTCAAGCCATTTTCTTTGGTTCTTTTCCTGTTTTGGAAGAATGTGTGGATCTTCTTTTCTAATTTGTATTCCTTCATTGTCACTGCGTTTCCAAAGAGTGTAACACGTGTTTTCCATAGGTCATCACTTACTTTAGGGCAGAATGGTTATATTTACTCATTTGGATTTCAAAACGGCACAGGCACGTGCATTATAGATTGGACCTACTATTTTTACAAGATTCACGAGGCTTATAATCAAATGGTGTGCCTATGAAGTATCGCCTCAGCCATGCGACTTGATTCGTGATTTACTGTCGGAAAGATCACACAGTTTTCATTAACTGACAGAAAGTCATCGAGCAAAACAGAAGTGATATCTGTTGTTCTCCAAGTAAGTGGTATAGGTCCTCTGCTGCTCCTAATCTATGCTAACTGTTTATGAGACATTCCGAACAGTCCTCTTAGACTCTTTGCGGATTATGCTGTCATTTACTGTCTAGTAAAGTCATCATAAGCTCAAAATTAGTTGCAAAATAATTTAGGCAAGATATCTGTATGGTGCGAAAAGTGGCAGCCAACACTAAGTAATGGGAAATGTGTGCGCCCATTCACATGAGTACTAAAAGGAACACGTTAAGTTTCAGTTAGACGATAAACCGCACAAAGCTGAAGACTGTCGGTTCAATTAAATACCCAGGAATTACTATTACGAACAACTTAAATCGGAACGACGACATACATAATCTTGTGGTGGAAGGAAAACCAGACTTCGTTTGATTGGCATAACACGTAGAAGAAGCAACGGGTCTATTAAAGACACTGCTTACACTAGGCTTGTCCGTTCTCTGCTGGAGTAAAGTTGTGTAGTGCGGTATCCTTACAGAATTGGATTGGCAGAGGACATCGAAGAACTTAAAAAGACAGTTCATTTTGTATTATCGCGAAAGAGTGGAGGGAGTGTCACGGTTACGATACGCGAGTTGGTGTGTCAAGCATTAATACAATTTTTTTAGGCGGCGAGATCTTTTCATGAAATTTCAATCTTCGACGTTCTCCTCCGAATGCGTAAATAGGTTGTTGACACCCACATACATAGGGAGAAACGATCATAAAATAAGTTCGTGCGGAAATATTTAAATGTTCGCTTTTCCCGCGCACTGTTAGGAACTGGAGTGGTAGAAAAATTGTGTGAAAGTGATTCGATGAACCCTCTGCCACACACTTAAGTGTAAATTGCAGAGTAATTATGTAGATGTAGCAGATTCGTCTTTCTCTTTTTTCCAAATCTTATGACGCCGATTTGCGTCCAGATAAAAGTAGTTTTTCCAACCCATAGAGGTCTTTTGGTTTTACAAATGTATTTTAATAGCTTATTTGAACATGGAGATTAATACAGTTCGTACACCACGATCGCAGTGTAGACACTTTTATTGTTCCAAGACGATCGGTTTCAACAGTCTTGTGCTGCCATCCTCTCATCTGAGGAGAAAACATAAAGATAATAAGAAGGGGTATAGGGAGACTATAATTAATTTCACGGATTATATGTAGTACAAAATTTCACGTATCTTATGGAACTTGTGATATAATTGCCAATTGCCATGTTACATTACATGAAATCAAAGCATAAAAGGCACCCTGAATTGGACAGTATAAAGCAGGATTTAGGAGTAGCAGATCCCTTCCAAAGAAAATTATAAACGTTAAACAAATAAGTAGAAATATGAAAAATGAAATAGAAAGATGTTGCCAAAATCTATTTTGAAAAGGCTCATGATTCGATCAATAGATGCTACCTCCTCAAAACAATGAAGGAATCTGCAGCAGATGGGAAAACTTCACCAATAACTAACTAGATTCTTACAAACACAGGATCTAAAGTTAAATTTCTTGGAACAAACCCTAATACAGACTTGTATCAGGAGTATGACAAGGAGACTGTTTGTCACCATTGTTGTTCAATTTTGTACTGGTAAAATCTTCAAGAGAATGGAAACTAGAGCAAAAAAAATTAATAACTACTTAAAGTTGGATTGATCTAAGAAACAACAAACTGTTTAGTCTCAGCAGACGATGTCGTATTAACAGACTGAACCTCAGAAAATGCAAAGAAAAGACTGGAACTTCTGAAGGACACAGCTGAAAACGCAAACCTACAAATATCTTTTGAAAATACAGAATAGAAGACCAATGCAACCAACTCACCTGGCCGAAAATATAATCATAATAAGTGAAAAAGAAGCAGTTAAAAACAGAACTGAAAAAAATATTAAATAAAAAGAGCATACGTAAAATCCAAAAACCTGTACAAAAATGGTTTTTGAAAGACGTTAAATGAATATGTAAGATACAGATGCCGTGCTGTGGGCGATCGGTATCACTGGAAGTGAAGAACACACTTCGTACCCGCGATCGCAGTGTAGAAATTTTTATTGTTCCAAGCATGGATTACAGACTTATGGGTTGCATGAAGTATTCATGTATACGCACTATTACGACACATACATATCTTTCCATAAGCGTACACATATCTTGATAAAATGCCCGCGTCCCATCCGTGCATGTTGGCTGCGAACATGACTCCCCCGGCGAGAACCAAGTCTTTCGCGATAGCACAGTTGTATAGAACAATTTCGTACTTCTTGCCACCTTAATTCAGGGTAAAATCTCGAGTTTTCGACGATTAACTCCATCGTCTTCGTCAGGAGCAACTAACTCTCTGAAGTTACACTACCAGCATAATGTTAATGCGGAGGCGGCTGACTCGCTACAAGGATCCTACTTTTCCTCTGGATAGCGTGTGTAGAACAGGCTGAATATCACATGCTGTGGATGCAAGCAATGGACAGCGGTTAACCAGGTATAAAGGCGGATTTTTCAAAGTGCCCTAAATAACAATTAGGGATGACACCTGACCATACATATAAAATTACCATGGGCTTATGCTCCATATAAAATCTGTAGTAATTAAATACCGTGTGCTTATTGACAGTTGGAAAACAACAATAATAGTAACAAATTAAGAAATAACCTATATCTTTAAGTAAGCTACGTGGCGTGGAAAGAAATCCGCACTAGTGCGAGCGTGAATGCTAAACCAGCCACACCTGGTGGGCACCTGCGAAGTATCATCCATGGAAAAGGAGAGGGGGAGGGGGAGTACCGAAAAACCACGGGGCGTTGAACTTACTTCAAAAGTCGTCTAATCCAGATCCTAGCCTTATCGGGTGTGAGGTGTCTATCACAGAGTTAGTCGAAATGATAGATACTTTAAAAATTTGTCTAGACGACTACAATAAAATGAAAGGTGTAAATGTGTCGTAATAGTGCGTATACATGAATACTTCATGCAGCACATAGAGGATGTCTGCAATCCATGCTTGTAACAATAATAGTGTGTACACTGCTATCGCGGGGTACGAAGTGTGTTCTTCACTTCCAATGATACTGGTCGCCCAACAGCACAGAAGCTGTACCTCACGCATTTATTTAACATCTAGGAAAACATTTATGTACAGATTTTTGAATTTTACGTATGCTCTTTTCGTTTTTTCTGTTCTGTTTTTAAATGTTTTGCCGGCCGCGGTGGCCGTGTGGTTCTAGGCGCTGCAGTCCGGAACCGCGAGACTGCTACGGTCGCAGGTTCGAATCCTGCCTCGGGCATGGACGAGTGCGATGTCTTTAGGATAGTTAGGTTTAAGTAGTTCTAAATTCTAGGGGACTGATGACCTAAGATGTTAAGTCCCTTAGTGCTCAGAGCCGCTTGAACCATTTTTTAAATGTTTCTTTTTCACTTTGTATGATTTATTTTCAGCCAGATGAACTGCTTTCATTTGTTCTTCTATTCTGTATTTTCAAAAGATATTTGTAGGTTTGCGTTTTCGACTCTGTCCTTCAGAAGTTCTAGTGTTTTCTTCGCATTTTCTGAGGTTCAATCTGTCAATACGTGATCGTCTGCCAAGGCTAAACAGTTTGCTGTTTCTTTAGATCAATCCAGCTTTATGTAGTTATTAATTTCTTTGTTTTTCTTCCTCTATTTTCCATTCTCTTCAATAGTTTTCCAGTACAAAATTGAACAACAGTGGTGACAAACAGTCTCCTTGTCCTACTCCTGATAGAAGTTTGGACTAGGGTTTGTTCCAAGAAATCTAACTTTAGATCCTATGTTTGTAAGAATCTAGTTAGATATTTGTGGAGTTTTCCCATCTACTGCAAATTCCTTTAATGTTTTGAAGAGGTAGCATCTATTGGTCGAATCATGGGCCTTTTCAAAATAAATATATTTTGGCGACATCTTTCTATTTCATCTTTCATATATCTACTTATTTGTTTAACGTTTATAATTTGCTTTGGAAGGGATCTGCTAATCCTAAATCCAAATTGAGTCTCTCCTATTTGTTTATCTAATTAAGAATTTAATATGTTCAGAAGAGCTTTCGATAAGATTTTGTATTCTGCGTGTAGAAATTAAATTCCCCTATGATTACTGATATCTGTTTTGCTCCCCTTTTTTTTCAAGTGGATAAAATAACGCAACCTTCCAGTTTTCCGCAATTCTTTCGGTGTCCCAGACCCTATGTAGCTTTCGTTTTACAATTGTGACATCCAGATTTCCACTGGATTTTAGAATTTCTGCTGTGAGGCCATCTTTGACTGAGCTTTGTTCTGATTAAACTGTTTGATGTAACTTTTAATCATGTCAGTGCAAGGCCGTTTTGAAATTTCATTTGGAATTTTGTCATGGAATTCTAGTTGTTTGGTTGGTTTTTCATTAATCAATATCTTTTCTAAATGCACTGGCAGTAGCTTATAGTTTCTTTCATTGCTAAGTGAGATTTTTGCATTTTCTTTTGTCAAACATAGCGACTGCGGTATGTACCCAGGCATACAGTTCTTGAATGTTTTGTGATAGTCTCCTGTTCTGAAAGTATTTGTATGGAGTGTAGCCATGTATTGAAGGGAAACATGGCCGATAAATAGTTTGGACAAGAAGAGAATAGAAGCTTTCGAAATGTGGTGCTACAGAAGAATACTGAACATTAGATGGGTAGATCACATAACTAATGAGGAGGTATTGAATAGAATTGGGGAGAAGAGGAGTTTGTGGCACAACTTGACAAGCAGAAGGGACCGGTTGGTAGGACATGTTCTGAGGCATCAAGGGGTCATACATTTAGCATTGGAGGGCAGCGCGGAGGGTAAAAATCGTAGAGGGAGAATAAGAGATGAACACCCTAAGCAGATTCAGAAGGATGTAGGTTGCAGAGTATTAGGAGATGAAGGATAGAGTAGCATGGAGAGCTGCATCAAACCAGTCTCAGGACTGAAGACCACAACAACAACAGTCTCCTGTATTTTATTTTTTAAAACGTTTATCTATAAAATTTATTGTAATGATTGTAGAATATAATTTCCTATGATGTAGAGTGCTACGTTTGATTCTTAGACAGAATTCCATTAATTACATGTCATTTCCACATCATTTGCAGGATGTAAAACGCCTCTGCTCAGAGCTGCGTGACAGAGTGGGAGTGTGTCACAAAGTTAATAAGACAGGATTTAGCCACGCCGATTTCTTGAGCAGTGACGACGCCCGGAAATACGTGTACAACGTTTTGCTTGGAGCCCTTGACCGTGAACAAAGTCAACCACGAGCCTCAGCCGAGGCAGACGGACCTGAAACTGCACCAGAGGGCGAAATGGTTACGAGCTTATCAAAGCGAGGAGCTGCAGCTTCACTAGTACGGGGAAGGGCGGCAGTTTCACCAGTGCGAGGTAGGACTGCAAACACAGCAATGCGATTTCATGCTACAAAATCACCAGAACGACATTTGTCTGTAGTCTCACCAGTACGAGGAATAGATGTGACGTCACCAGAGCATGAAGAGGCTGCTAGCTCACCAGGGGAAGAAATGGCTGTCGTGTCACCAGAGCGGGAAATGGGTGAAACTTCACCACAGGAGGAAATGGTTGTGATCTCATCAGAGCAAGGAACTACAACTTCGCTTGCGCGAGGAAGAACGATAATTTCACCAGGGCGTGGAAGGACTATGCGATGCAAGACTGCAACAAAGCAACACTCGTCCGTAGTCTCACCACTGCGAGGAACAGCCGCAGTGTCAGCAGAGGAAGAAATGGTTGCAATGTCACCAGAGCGGGGAATAGCTGAAACTCCAAGTGAGGAAGAAAGGGTTGCAACATCGTCAGAGCAAGGAGCTGCAACTTCACTAGCAGTAGGAAGGGCGACAATTTCACCAGTGCGAGGAAGGCCTGCAAAGACAGCAGTGCGATTTAAGTCTCCAGCCTCACCAGAGCAACAATCGGCTAAAGTATCACCGCTGCGAGGAACAACTTCAATGTCACCAGAGCAAGAATGGGCTCCTACATCACCAGTGGAAGAAATGGTTGCAATATCACCAGAGCGAGGAATGGCTACATCTTCACCAGAGGAAGAAACGTTTGGAAGCTCACCAGAACGAGGAAGGGCAGCGGCTTCATTGGCACGAGGAAGGGCTTCAACCCTATCAGCCCGGGAAAGGGCTGCAATGGCACTGGCGCGAGGAAGGGCTGCAATTTCACGAGTGCGAGGAAGGGGTGCAGCCTCGCCAGACCAAGAACTAGTTGCAGCTTCACCTAAGGAAGTCACTGACCCGAACACGCGAGCACGAGAAAGGGCTGCAAGCTCACGAATGCAAGTAATAGCTGCAACCTCAGAGGAAGAATTGGATCTACTCTCACCAGTCAAAGTGTGTCGATACTATCCAACAGCTGGATGGTTACAAAGGATATGCTACGAGGAATACATATAAAATGTTATAGTTGGTCACATAGCAAAATTAATACAGCTCTTACTGTGTCATTATTGTGAATGCTAATGATAATTATAAAATAAAGCGTATTAGAACTTCTTGGGAATATGCATACATTGTCAATTATTTACATTTTACGTGAACGTAGCAGCATAAAAAGTTAAAGAAATTTACAGAATCTTTCACAAAGAGACTCAAAGTGCAGTTCAGTAGACAGCAATACTGGGGCTCACACGTGAAATTAGATCTTCTTACATAAACCAAATAAGATTTAGAATCATTGAGTCAATGGATAGTGCAGCTCATTGCACATTTTAGGTTGAAGATAAATAAAAGAAGGGTGAAAAATAGTAGAAAAGAGATTAAGAAATTACTGCACACATCAGTTCAGAAAGTAAAGGTTGAAGATGTGATAGAATCCAGTTGTATATATGGAGTATGATAATTGACATAGGAAGCAATGAGACTCAAAAACATATGGGGAAAAGCCAGAAGAGTTTCAAACTGAGAGAATTTCGGAGCACAAAACTGTATTTAAGTTAAAAATGAAACATTGGAAAATCTCATATGAAACTGGATGCATTTAAAATGTACTGTTATAAAAGAAAGTATGAAACTTACAAGTTATAACGACCATCTCGGTATTCCTCCAGGGTCTCTATATTAGGTTACAGTCTCTCCTTACTTTTCCACAAATTTCCGTTCAGCTAATCTCATTAAATAATTCCTCCAGGATACTATGACGACTGTTTCAAGCGAGAACATAGATTGTTAAGGGGTCACGAATTATGACTTACTCAAACACTCAGTAAACTTTTGACAACATTCAGCATTTCAATCTACATGCCACAACTTGCTACCGATCGCTTCCACACTGAAACTTAAGCAACAACCAATTGCGGCACGGACACGCTACAAAATCATTAAGACGGCTACTGACAAGGGAATCTCCCCATCGCACCCCCCTCAGATTTAGTTATAAGTTGGCACAGTGCATAGGCCTTGAAAAACTGAACACTGATCAATCGAGAAAACAGGAAGAAGTTGTGTGGAACTATGAAAAAAATAAGCAAAATGTACAAACTGAGTAGTCCATGCGTAAGATAGGCAAAATCAAGGCTAGTCTGAGCTCAGGAGCGCCGTGGTCCCGTGGTTAGCATGAGCAACTGTGGTTCAAGTCTTTCCTCCAGTGAAAACGTTAATTTTTTATTTTCAGACAATTATTATCTGTCCGTCCGATGCAAGGTAACTGCGCCGTTGTATGGCGACGCTACATCTAAACGGAAAATTTTGAAAACGTTAAAAACACATGTTTTGACAGACCACAGGGAAAACTGCCACTGTGAAACTGTTGCATTCATTTGTTGCAAGTTTATGTGACAAATTCTTATTTTTTCATCACTTTTTTGGGAGTGATTATAACATCCACAAGAAAACCTAAATCGGGCAAGGTAGAAGAATCGTTTTACCCATTCGCCAAGTGTACAAGTTAGGTGGGTCGACAACATATTCCTGTCATGTGACGCACATGCCGTCACCAGTGTCGTATAGAATATATCAGGCGTGTTTTCCCGTGGAGGAATCGGTTGATCTATGATCTTGCGATCAAATGTTTTCGGTTCCCATTGAAGAGGCACGTCCTTTCGTCTACTAATCGCACGGTTTTGCGGTGCGGTCGCAAAACACAGACACTAAACTTATTACAGTGAACAGAGACGTCAATGAATGAACGGACAGATCATAAGTTTGCGAAAGTAAACAAAGTAAACTTTTCACTCGAGGCAAGACTTGAACCAAGGACCTCTCGTTGCGCAGCTGCTCACGCTAGCCACGGGACCACGGCACTCCTGAGCTCATACTCTCCTTGATATTGCCTCTCTTGCGCATGGACTACTCAGTTTGTATATTTTGCTTATTTTTTCATAGTTCCACACAACTTCTTCGTGTTTTCTCGATTGATCTGTGTTCAGTTTTTCAAGGCCTATCCACTGTGCCAACTTATAACTAAATCTGAGGGGGGTGCGATGGGGAGGTTCCCTTGTGAGCAGTGCCGACGAATGCACATCCAAGATGGCCGAGAGCCCAACTGCAACTAATTCGCACCACAACAACTACTGGTCTCCAGCGTGTTGTCAACAAGCAAAGATAAACTTATACTGGTAGCCAGTGGAGAACTCCATCAACATCTATATATATCTAAATTATTAACATATGGCAAATACATTGCCATGTGAGGACATCACAAAGTATTATAAAGAATATCAGAGGACAACGGTTTGTGGGGAAACCGGTATCAGAAAAAATGAGAAAACATTCAGAAATTATTAACATTATAGTGAAGGGAGGATTGGTAGAGAAAAGTTGTAGTGTTGGGCACATATCGCACTATTATCGAAGATGTTGCCTATAAATAATCTATAGTCACTGAAAGATAAACATTTAATAGAAACTGCTGCAGCGCTGCATCTAACAAGCCAATCGTGTGATTACCTTAAAGAAAAAAGTATCTAGGTCTCAATATGGATGCAGGATAATGAATGGACAGAAAGTCTCATTATGGCAACGTTTTCACTAACATTGCCACAATACGTTTGTAGTATTATTTCAGAGACTGTTATAGATAATAAAACTATGAAATGGCACGAAAAAGTGACATTCACTTTATTTTTCTCAAATTTATTCCGTTTCGGCCTTCACATTACAGCTAAAGGGCCAATATGGAATACTTTTTCAAATATTTGGAAAAGGGAAAGAGAATTGCGCTCCACGCACACTGTAAGCAAACTTTCGGTGAGGTGACTGAATGAGACAACTGAATCGATAGAAACAGAATAACAATTATCGCTGTCCCCACTTTCCTCTCTACCAACTGTCGCTGGCAGGCAGTATTCGGTTTAGGACAGTGGTTCTAATTCATTTTGACACAAATAGTACTGAAAGAGATCAGGGATCAATCAATAACGGCAAAAAAGCTTAGTACTTAACAAAGCTTCCAACTGAAAAATTATTAACATTTCTACTTCTTTAAGTGAGGTAATGTAATACTATTCAGTTAAAATTTGAAAGAAGTAAAAGTCTCATGCTTTTGCCCGTACATTATTAAATCTAGAAACAAATATTTACTGAAGCAGTAGGTGCTGGCTATATAACCACCTGTTTTTAATAGTCTGCTTGCGGTTCGCCAATGCACATCGAAAGTCATGTTCTAATCTTATTCCGTTCTTTGCCTTATCTTTCTGGCTACCAAAGTCGAAAATTCATTTTTCTCCTAGCAATGGTGTTAAATGGAATCTTCTATGCCAATGGATACTCGCCATCAATATTTCCCTAACATGTTTCCATTTATCATTTATAAAAAAATCTATTTACAGTGTGTTTTCTTCGCAGAGTCCTAGTAATGGTACTTTGGCTGGACTTTCAATATCTGAAAAGATTTCTTTATTAACGAAAACGGTCTTAGAACATTTACTTGTCAGTTAATCAAATCAGGAAATAAGTAATAGAAATGAATAGTATAAGAAAAACAAATAAACAGGACGGCTCTAGAATGCTTTTGGTAAACTAAATAACGTTTTCAAACTAAAGCCATCAATGCGTACGAAACTGAGCGTTTTCAGTGAGTGTATATCATCAGTTTAAACGTGCCGCAATGAGACAGTATTTTTAACTGTGAAAGGCATTCCCAAACAGGTGGTTGCCCAGCGAGCCATGGAGAGATGCATGATGGGAATTACTGTGACAGACAGAGAGAAAGGCAGATTAATGGGTCAAGGAGCAGACTGTACTGGAGGAGGTAATTAGTATTCTAATTAACATTGGATGGGGGACCACGAGCTATGTAGCTAGGCGAACGAATGGTTGTGAGAGGTGAACTTGCGTCTGAAAACTAATTGCGGGTACAAGAATGAACACCTGTCATAGCTGCTATCTTCTACCTAAATACTTCGGGACGGAGAGACAACAGCATACTGAGGAAGTGCCCTAACAAACACCGTATGAAACGGAATTGGGTACGCGGAACGTGTGATAGAGACGCCCGCACTCCGCATGTGGGATAAATTTTATTCGTTGTGTTGCACGCGCAACGGAAAACGAAAAATCAGGCCCTACTCTAGACTAACATTTCATTCACAAAAATTGCATAAAGGAAACGCGGCCCTGTCATCTCAGCGAGGAATTTACTAAAGTAAGGAAAAGTCATCTATGGTTTCATTCAGTCTGGAACCGCGCGACCGCTACGGTCGCAGGTTCGAATCCTGCCTCGGGAATGGATGTGTGTGTCGAGCTTAGGTTAGTTAGGTTTTAGTAGTTCTAAGTTCTAGGGGACTGATGACCTCAGATGTTAAGTCCCATAGTGCTCAGAGCCAGTTTTTAGGGTTTCATAGGGGTTTGAGGTTCTTAACTGTGGGACTGATCCACTCAATGATTAGGGGGTAAATTTTCTCAGTTGAAAAGGGGAGAACTGAGTGTCACTTTAAAATTTATTATTTATATATTGGAACAAGAAAAAGATGTACGAAGAGGGGCTAACAAATTACAGTTTGGAAAATGGAGTCCTGTACACACGACAACACGAAATACACGTGCACACGCCGCACCGCATTCGGTAAGATGGCTAACGTAACTGAGGGAATTAAGAACCAAGACCTTCGCTAAAAGCTAAGAAGAAAGGGGAGAAGGGGAGAGAAGGGTAAAAGCAATGGCAGTGCCTTCTGACTCAAGTACAGCACACACGGTAAGAAATGTCATCGCTTGAGCTGTCGCTACGTATCTGGAATGAATTATGATCAAGCAGCAAGAGGCAAAGAGATTAAGCATCTGATGGACTCTCAAACTGCATACATGGGGTACTTGCTTCCCACAGCGGTAATAAATGGCTGTAATGAGTCACTAAAAACATTTGGAAGAGAAATGGAATAAAAGTAACTGATAAATTGAAAGCAAGGAAGGAGCTACAACTCTGCACTGAGACTAACATTGATAGCCGCTATTAGCACTGAGGGTGCTGCATGGCCCTGTATTGATCCACGCCATTTATTGAAGGGTGTGTATCACGTACGTCAAATATAGAGCTCAGAGTAAAGATATGCGTGATTGTAAACATCGGGCCACATACAGTGGCGAAGTGTTGCTCGACAATTGCGGCGTCTACCTGCTTAAGAGCCGGCCGGGGTGGCCGAATGGTTCTAGGCGCTACAGTCTGGAACCGCGCGACTGCTACGGTCGCAGGTTCGAATCCTGCCTCGGGCATGGATGTGTATGATGTTCTTAGGTTACTTAGGTTTAAGTAGTTGTAAGTTCTACGGGACTGATGACCTTAGATGTTAAGTCCCATAGTGCTCAGAGCCATTTGAACCATTTTTGAACGTGCTTAAGAGTATTTGTAATGTCCGTGGAGCAAGGAGGAACGAAGTAGTTCTGGTACCATGGAAGATTTCCGCCACCAAGAAAGACGAATATGCTGTATATAAGCGATTGTTGTTATATACTATTCGCAGACAGAATGTTAACGAAAGATCTTTGATAGAGTGATATTAGTTGGTTCCTATGTAACTTGCAAACTTTTGTGAAAGTTTGTGACAATATACAGAGTTATTGGAACCAATAAGAACTTAATTTAAATAGAGAAGCAGTTTAAAAATGTTCAAATGTGTGTGAAATCATATGGATCTTAACTGCTAAGGTCATAAGTCCCTAAGCTTACACACTACTTAACCTAAATTATCCTAAGGACAAACACACATATCCATGCTCGAGGGAGGACTCGAACCTCCGCCGGGATCAGTCGCACAGTCCATGACTGCAGCGTCTCAGACCGCTCGGCTAATCCAGCGCGGCTGAGAGAAGCAGTGTTTTTGTTCAAATGGCTCTGAGCACTGTGGGACTTAACTTCTGAGGTCATCAGTCCCCTAGAACTTACAACTACTTAAACCTAACTAACCTAAGGACATCCAACACACCCACGCTCGAGGCAGGATTAGCTGTTCAAATGGTTCAAATGGCTCTGAGCACTATGGGACTTGACTTCTGTGGTCATCAGTCCCCCTACAACTTAGAACTAGTTATACCTAACTAACCTAAGGACATCATACACATCCATGCTCGAGGCAGGATTCGAACCTGCGACCGTAGCGGTCTTGCGGTTCCAGACTGCAGCGCCTAGAACCGCTCGGCCACTCTGGCTGGCTTCCGAGCTATGGTGACGAAGACGCGTGATGCTGCTATTGGCGACTCTGCTTTGAAAATAACGTCTCCAGACACGGCACACGTGTGCTGCAGGTCAGAATGAGACTCCTCTGCTGCTCGAGCTGTCGTCGTGACCTTGATGTCGCAGGACTGCAGGCCCAGAGGTTGCACAAATTCAGGCACGCGGCAGCACCTTATTTACGGAGTGTATCCGTCTACACCGTGTCCCACCCCGTAGCAGCTGCGAAACAGTTTCGGTTCAATTATTGGTAAGACACAGTTGAAGGGGTATCCACATCAAAGCACAGCCCTCGAAATGCGCAAACCTGAAATGTGTACAGATATTGCTTCACCAGCGATTCACCTTTTTGCGTCCATTGCGCACACGAACACTGAGTTCATCCACGCAAAAAGAAGGGCACACAGTCGACAGTTTATTCAGTATTAAAAACTGTCTCTCTGTAGCCTGAACTATACGGTGCAGATATTGATTTAAATAAATGTTCTGTACGTGACTACCCGCACGATGACCATCACACGCCAACAATAGACGTTCCTCTCGTCTCTGCCCCGCCGCTTCATTATTCAGTTACGACAATCTAAAACAGGTTCTCTTGTACCAAAGACACATACAGATTCATTGAAACATTTATATTCTTGTAATATTTCAATGTCATGAAATTTATTGCGAAAGCGACGGGAACAGAACAAAATACTAGAGAAAAAATATTAATATAGCTTCCCTAGAGCTACATCTTGCAAGTAGCACTCTATATGAAAATCACTGACTGTCCTGTGTGCAGTCTGTGGCTGGTTTGCACTGTTGGAATTTGCTATTGTAGTGTTGCGCAGTTGGAGGTGAGCCGCCAGCAGTGGTGGATGTGGGGAGAGAGATGCCAGAGTTTTGAGAGGTTACTATGAGCGGGCGATCTGGACGTGTGTCCGTCAGAGAGAGTAAATTTGTAAGACTGGATGTCATGAACTGATATATATGTATTATGACTTTTGAACATTATTAAGGTTAATACATTGTTTGTTCTCTATCAAAATCTCTCATTTGCTAACTATGCCTATCAGTAGTTAGTGTCTTCAGTAGTTAGAATCCTTTATTTAGCTGGCAGTATTGGCGCTCGCTGTATTGCAGTAGTTCGAGTAACGAAGATTTTTGTGAGGTAAGTGATTCATGAAAGGTATCGGTTATTATTAGCCAGGGCCATTCTTTTGTAGGGATTATTGAAAGTCAGATTGCGTTGCGCTAAAAATATTGGGTGTCAGTTTAGTGATGATCAGAATAAGTAAAGAGAGAAATGTCTGAGTACGTTCAGTTTTGCTCAGCTGTTTGAAAATCAAATAACGTAAGGGGTTTACCAGCACAGTAATTCACTAATTTTTCTAAGGGGACGTTTCAATCTTCACAAACTCCAGTTTCCTTATAGACCGCAATAAATCAATAGCATAGTGGCAGGCTGCTATAAATTTTTGTGGACGAGATGAATTGCTCATAATAAAACTGAAAGTTTATTTGAACGAATTTTATAAACACTCTTCACTAATGCCTACTGTGGTCTTAGAATGGTGTTAATAGCAAAGTCCCGCAACAACTGCGTTGAAACCAATAATCTTAAAGAATGTATAATGACTCAGACCGACCTGGTATATAAATGTGTAAAATTTCCGAGTAAATGCTTTATTCGCACTGTTCGCCAAGCGGAAAATGAATTCAAATCCGAACTATCCGGGGCAGCAAGTAAGAAATATAAACCTCAACTGTCGATGACAAAAATAATTACAAGTCCTGGCTGATCCACTATCTCCAAATTATCAGAAGATGCGAGAGATCGTCAAGCCATTAATAAATACGGAGTTCCAGACGGGGCTGTCACGTGAAATACGGAAACACTAGATCAGAATTCACTTCTGGGAATATTAAAAGTTCTAAGAAACGCACACGAAAAATCGACGAAGTTCGCGAAGCCTACAAATAACATGAGCGCCCAGACTGCAGCTCGACTGTGAAACATTTACAAGGGCTAAGGAGACACGCATTTCGAGGGTAAGAACCAGCGACCTCCTTGTGGGTGATGGTGATAGCGTGCAGAGAGAAGTGCGGGAGGAAAAGATGGACAGTCATAGAGACGGAGGGAGTAGATGGACACAAATATGGAGAGGAGGAGATGGCCAGAAACAAGAGGAAGTGGAAATGGACAGTGGAAAGGAAGAGGAAGAAATGGACAGAGAAAGGGGAGGGACAGAGAAAGGAAAGAGTACGAGGTGGGCAGAGAGAGGGGGGAGGAAGAGATGGACAGAGAGAGAGAGAGGAGATGGAAAGAGAGATGGTGAGGACGAAATGGACAGATAGAGGGGGCAGGAGAGAGGGGGTAAGAGGATATGAACAGATGGACTTAGAGGGGTGAGAATGAGATATAGAGGGTGGGTAGAGATAGACAGAGGAGGAGGAAACGGATAGAGAGAGAAGGAACAGATGGATAGGGGATAGGAGCGGATGGTTAGAGAGAGAGGAACTGGGGAGAAGATTGACAGAGAATTAGTGGGGGTTGAGGGGGAGTGCAGACAGAGCGGGAGAAGGAGATGGACAGAGAGGGTGGAGGAGGAGATGGGCAAATAGAAAGGGAAGTAGGACATCGTCAAATGGAATTTAAATAAATATGTACTGGGCAATGCCTCGTACTCAGCTACTAACATAATAACTTATTTGAAACGTACTTTGTACAAATAGCGTGTATGTAATCAGTTAATCAGATAACATGTTTAACAGCAAAATTTCTTCAATCAAAGCAGATGCGTATAACAACATAGTTGTTTTGATAAATATATGGTGCTCAAAACTAGAGAGATACTTGTTATGCAACAGCTAGTGCAAAGATTGCCATGGAAACAAATGTATAATACGTATGTGTCCTTTCACGACAGTGGAAAAATCTGATAGTTTGGTCACAATACACTTCATAGGTCACTCCTCTGCAGAGTGAAAATCTCATTCTGGAAACATCCCCCAGGCTGTGGCTAAGCCATGTCTCCGCAATATCCTTTCTTTCAGGAGTGCTAGTTCTGCAAGCCCCCCCATGAACCATGGACCTTGCCATTGGTGGGGAGGCTTGCGTGCCTCAGCGATATAGAGCACAACAGAGGTACAACCACAACGGAGGGGTATCTGTTGAGAGGCCAGACAAACGTGTGGTTCCTGAAGAGGGGCAGCAGCCTTTTCAGTAGTTGCAAGGGCAACAGTCTGGATGATTGACTGATCTGGCCTTGTAACAATAACCAAAACGGCCTTGCTGTGCTGGTACTGCGAACGGCTGAAAGCAAGGGGAAACTACGGCCGTAATTTTTCCCGAGGGCATGCAGCTTTACTGTATGATTAAATGATGATGGCGTCCTCTTGGGTAAAATATTCCGGAGGTAAAATAGTCCCCCATTCGGATATCCGGGCGGGGACTACTCAAGAGGATGTCGTTATCAGGAAAAAGAAAACTGGCGTTCTACGGATCGGAGAGTGGAATGTCAGATCCCTTAATCGGGCAGGTAGGTTAGAAAATTTAAAAAGGGAAATGGATAGGTTAAAGTTAGATATAGTGGGAATTAGTGAAGTTCGGTGGCAGGAGGAACAAGACTTCTGGTCAGGTGACTACAGGGTTATAAACACAAAATCAAATACGGGTAATGCAGGAGTAGGTTTAATAATGAATAGGAAAATAGGAATGCGGGTAAGCTACTACAAACAGCATAGTGAACGCATTATTGTGGCCAAGATAGAAACGAAGCCCACACCTACTACAGTAGTGCAAGTTTATATGCCAACTAGCTCTGCAGATGACGAAGAAATTGAAGAAATGTATGATGAAATAAAAGAAATTATTCAGATAGTGAAGGGAGACGAAAATTTAATAGTCATGGGTGACTGGAATTCGAGTGTAGGAAAAGGGAGAGAAGGAAACGTAGTAGGTGGAAATGGATTGGGGCTAAGAAATGAAAGAGGAAGCCGCCTGGTAGAATTTTGCACAGAGCGCAACTTAATCATAGCTAACACTTGGTTTAAGAATCATGAAAGTAGGTTGTATACATGGAAGAACCCTGGAGATACTAAAAGGTATCAGAGAGATTTAGGAACCAGGTTTTAAATTGTAAGACATTTCCAGGGGCAGATGTGGACTCTGACCACAATCTATTGGTTATGACCTGTAGATTAAAACTGAAGAAACTGCAAAAAGGTGGGAATTTAAGGAGATGGGACCTGGATAAACTGAAAGAACCAGAGGTTGTACAGAGTTTCAGGGAGAGCATAAGAGAACAATTGACAGGAATGGGGGAAAGAAATACAGTAGAAGAAGAATGGGTAGCTTTGAGGGATGAAGTAGTGAAGGCAGCAGAGGATCAAGTAGGTAAAAAGACGAGGGCTAGTAGAAATCCCTGTGTAACAGAAGAAATATTGAATTTAATTGATGAAAGGAGAAAATATAAAAATGAAATAAATGAAGCAGGCAAAAAGGAATACAAACGTCTCAAAAATGAAATCGATAGGAAGTGCAAAATGGCTAAGCAAGGATGGCTAGAGGACAAATGTAAGGATGTAGAGGCTTATCTCACTAGGGGTTAGATAGATACTGCCTACAGGAAAATTAAAGAGACCTTTGGAGATAGGAGAACCACTTGTATGAACATCAAGAGCTCAGACGGAAACCCAGTTCTAAGCAAAGAAGGGAAACCAGAAAGATGGAAGGAGTATATAGAGGGTCTATACAAGGGCGAAGTACTTGAGGACAATATTATGGAAATTGAAGAGGATGTAGATGAAGATGAAATGGGAGATACGATACTGCGTGAAGAGTTTGACAGAGCACTGAAAGACCTGAGTCGAAACAAGGCCCCCGGAGTAGACAACATTCCATTGGAACTACTGACGGCCTTGGGAGAGCCAGTCCTGACAAAACTCTACCATCTGGTGGGCAAGATGTATGAAACAGGCGAAATACCCTCAGACTTCAAGAAGAATATAATAATTCCAATCCCAAAGAAAGCAGGTGTTGACAGATGTGAAAATTACCGAACAATCAGTTTAATAAGCCACAGCTGCAAAATACTAACACGAATTCTTTATAGATGAATGGAAAAACTAGTAGAAGCCGACCTCGGGGAAGATCAGTTTGGATTCCGTAGAAATACTGGAACACTTCAGGCAATACTGACCGTACGACTTATCTTAGAAGAAAGATTAAGGAAAGGCAAACCTGCGTTTCTAGCATTTGTAGACTTAGAGAAAGCTTTTGACAATGTTGACTGGAATACTCTCTTTCAAATTCTAAAGGTGGCAGGGGTAAAATACAGGGAGCGAAAGGCTATTTACATTTTGTACAGAAACCAGATGGCAGTTATAAGAGTCGAGGGAAATGAAAGGGAAGCAGTGGTTGGGAAGGGAGTAAGACAGGGTTGTAGCGTCTCCCCGATGTTATTCAATCTGTATATTAAGCAAGCAGTGAAGGAAACAAAAGAAAAGTTCGAAGTAGGTATTAAAATCCATGGAGAAGAAATAAAAACTTTGAGGTTCGCCGATGACATTGTAATTCTGTCAGAGACAGCAAAAGATTTGGAAGAGCAGTTGAACGGAATGGACAGTGTCTTGAAAGGAGGATATAATATGAACATCAACAAAAGCAAAACAACGATAATGGAATGCAGCCGAATTAAGTCGGGTGATACTGAGGCAATTAGATTAGGAAATGAGACACTTAAAGTAGTAAAGGAGTTTTGCTATTTGGGGAGCAAAATGACTGATGATGGTCGAAGTAGAGAGGATATAAAATGTAGACTGGCAATGGCAAGGAAAGCGTTTCTGAAAAAGAGAAATTTGTTAACATCGAATATAGATCTAAGTGTCTGGAAGTCGCTTCTGAAAGTATTTGTATGGAGTGTAGTCATGTATGAAAGTGAAACATGGACGATAAATAGTTTAGACAAGAAGAGAATAGAAGCTTTCGGAATGTGGTGCTACAGAAGAATGCTGAAGATTAGATGGGTAGATCACATTACTAATGAGGAAGTATTGAATAGGATTGGGGAGAAGAGAAGTTTGTGGCACAACTTGACCAGAAGAAGGGATCGGTTGGTAGGACATGTTCTGAGGCATCAAGGGATCACCAATTTAGTATTGGAGGGCAGCGTGGAGGGTAAAAATCGTAGACGGAGACCAAGAGATGAATACACTAAGCAGATTCAGAAGAATGTAGGCTGCAGTAGGTACTGGGAGATGAAGAAGCTTGCACAGGATAGAGTAGCATGGAGAGCTGCATCAAACCAGTCTCAGGACTGAGGACCACAACAACAACAACAACAGTTCTGCAAGGTTCGCAGGAGAGTTTCTGTAAAGTTTGGAAGGTAAGAGACTCGGTATTGTCAGAAGTAAAGGGCAGATCGCGAGTCGTGCGTGGGTAGCTCGGTGGTAGAGCACTTGCCCGCAAAAGTCAACGGTCCCGAGTTCGAGTCGCGGTCCGGCACACAGTTTTAATCTGCCAGAAAGTTTTTAAAACATTCTGATTTGTTTACGTACTTACACGAATATGTAATAAAAATGGGGGTTCCTATTTAAAAACACGCAGTTGATATCCGTTTGAGCTATGGCAGCGCCATCTAGCGGGCCAACCATTGCGCCATCTGGTTTCCCCCTTCAAGTTAGAGGTTTACTTTCTTTTTAGTTGATGCGCTGACCATTGGTACTTATCTTAATTTTTTTGTTTGCTTACTTTTTTTTAATAATAATAACGGTCGCTGTGGGTTTGGGGGGCAGGGGTAGGATCTCGAGATTTCGCCATGGTGTCCCCTGCACTCCCAAACTACGAAGGAAGGGTAAGTACCGAGAAGTCATATTTTTTATTTTGTTGTTATTATGTGTGGTTCAAAAATGGCTCTGAGCACTATGGGACTCAACATCTGAGGTCATCAGTCCCCTCGACTTAGAACTACTTAAACCTAAGGACATCACACAAATCCATTCCGGAAGCAGTATTCGAACCTGCGACCGTATCCGCAGTGCGGCTCCGGACTTGAGCGCCTAGAACCGCTCGGTCACCGCGGCCAGCGTATTATGTGTGTATGGATTTATTTGTACACCTTTTACTTGCTTTTATTTTTATTTTTGTTTTATGGCAAAATCAATGTAAGTCTACAAAGAAAAGGACAGAATAAGAAACAAGGGAATCGTCTCCAGGGGATTAGAAAGACTGTGGCGTTTAGCGATCCCTGCCGTGTCGCGCATTCAGTTTGGTACGTCTTCACAGAAAGGTGTACTAGTCTGGTTCTGCATATTCAGAGTCTTCAGTTCTTGTATGTGTGCCATCCTCCTACTGCATAGAGGGACGCTGCACTCACTATCTAGGTAATTTGAAAAGAACTATTGAAACTATTGATACTTCGGGTTGAGTACAATTTTAGCATGGCTTTCTTGCAAGTAATTCTGGAAGTCCAAGATGTGGTGTCATTCTGAAATATGTGATGAATCGCGTGTCCTTTGATCCATGTGACTGTGTTGATTTTTGAACGAGGGCAGTAGGTATCGTCCGGGAAAAGGAGGGCCTGTGTAGCTATAAGCGCTGGAGTCAATCAGAGAATATAGACCAGAATTTCTCGACCCACGTGCTAGATGCTACTCGCCTCTCCACAGCAAAGACATCTGCATCTACATCTACATCTAAATGGTTACTCTGTAATTCACACTTAAGTGCCTGGCAGAGGGTTCATCGAAGCATTTTGATACTACTTCTCTATCATTCCGCTCCGAACGGTGCGTGGGAGAAAGGAACACCTAAATCATTCCGTTAGAGCTCTGATTTCTCTTATTTTATTATGATGATCATTTCTCCATACGTAGGTGGGTGTCAACAAAGTATTTTCGCATTCGGAAGAGAAAGTTGGTCATTGAAATTTCGTAAATAGATTTCGCCGCAAAGAAAACCGCCTTGTTTCAGTGAGTGCCACCCAAACTCGCGTATCATATCAGTGGCGTATCATATCAGTGACACTCTCACGCCTTCTGCGCGATAACACGAAACAGGCTGCCCTTCTTTGCACTTTTTCGATGTCCTCCGTCAATCCTACCTGGTAAGGATCCCACACCGCGCAGCAATATTCCAGCAGAGGACGGACAAGTGTAATGTATTCTGTCTCTTTAGTGGGTTTGTCGCATCTTCTGAGTGTTCTGCCAACAAAGCGCTGTCTTTGTTTCGCCTTCCCCAAAATATTATCTATGTGGTCTTTCCAATTTAAGTTGCTCGTAATTGTAATTCCTAGGTATTTAGTCGAATTGACAGCCCTTAGATTTGTGCTATTTACCGTATACACAAAATTTATCGGATTTCTTTTAGTACCGATGTAAATGACCTTGCACTTTTCTTTGTTTAGTGCCAATTGCCACTTTTCGCACCATACAGAAATTCTCTCTTGATCATTTTGTGACTGGAATTGATCGCCTGATGATTTTACTAGACGGTAAATTGCAGCGTCATCTGCAAACAACCTAAGGGGGCTGCTCAGATTATCACCTAGATCATTTATGTAAATCAGAGGGCCTATGACTCTACCTCGCGAAACGCTAGATATCACTTCTGTTCTACTCGATGATTTACAGTCTCTCACTACGAACTGTGTCCTCTCTGAGGAGAAATCACGAATCCAGTCACACAACTGAGACGATACTCCATATGCACGCAATTTGATTAATAGTCGCTTGTGAGAAACGGTATCAAAAGTCTTCTGGAAATCTAGGAATATGGAATCGATCTGAGATTCCTTGTCGACAGCACTCATTGCATCATGGAAATAAAGAGCTAGCTGTGTTGCACAAGAACAATATTTTCTGAATCCATGTTGGTTATGCATCAATAAATCATTTTCTTTAAGGTGATTTATAATGTTCGAGTATAGTATACGTTCCAAAATCCTACTGAAAATTGAGGTCAGTGATATGGGTCTGTAATTCAATGGGTAATGTAATTCAATGGTTTCTTGAATATTGGTGTGACCCGTGCTACTTTCCAGTCTTCAGGAACAGATCTTTCGTCAAGTGAACGGTTGTATATGATTGCTAAGAAAGGCGCTATTGTGTCTACATACTCTGAAAGGAACTTAATTGATATACCATCTTTTCGGAAGACTTGCCTTTCTTAAGTGATTTGAGTTGTTTCGCGACCCCTATGATATCTACGTTTATGACACTCATGCTAACAGCTGTTCTGGTTTCGAATTTTGGAATATTTACTTCGTCTTCTTTCGTAAAGAAATTACGGAAAAGTGTATTTAGTAACTCCGCTTTAGTGGCATCATCATCGGTAACATTTCCATCGCTATCTCGCAGACAATGTGCAGGCGTGTCCAGCATTCCGCAGGTCTGCCTTGTTGATCCAGTGGAGTCTTGATTGTGTCACCTGCTTGCAGTTGACTGTTATGCACCATGTGGACTAAACATCCATCAGGTCCGTTTTCCATTCGATCTTCCATCGTACGTGTGGGTGTTTCCATTATGACATTAGGGGGTCAAGCCCTTTGGAGGACACGATAAATGTCCTGCATCATCATATGGTGCGTTGCTGATACAGTGAGGTGAACATAGCTAAATTCGACGTAAGGACGGCTTAGATGGCATAAAGGGGTGCGAATGATTCGTGTCGTCACTGGGGGTGCGAGAGATGATGGCTAAAACGATTTAAGGAGGAGGCTAATCAGTCCTCCACAGCATAAGTTGAGTTTTCGTGAAGACGACATGAACGATGCCGAGTGCCCTCGATTTGAGGGGAGGCTGAGGGATCCGTAATTGACCTTGAATATCATGCCAGTGGTGACGAAAAATCCGAAGGCTGCTAACAAACATCGCCAACTGTGGCTTGCATGGGTGAGATCTGGACCAGGTGAGCGAGACGAGAAGCCAGGTAGGTATCGACAAAGTGTGTTCATTTACTGATGACCATGGCTCGCAACCACTGGTCGGTGATGACAACCCTGGTGTGTTGTCAAAAACGTTCAATGAACATTTACAGTGCATACAGTTATTACGCACTGTAAATGTTCATTGCACGTTTTTGAAATCTTCGGAAACGCCATTTTAGACTTTATTACGATGATTTGAAAATGGGTCTCGGCACGAAGCTAGTCATCGAAGGAATAAAAAGTAAAAGTTTGCAACTTGGACTGGTTTTTCGTTCTACCGATTAACCGAAGTTGCTGACCCAAGCTATTCAAACCCACTGGAAGTTCGTGTCATGGTTTTCGTCGATGCTAGTGTGAAGCAAACAGTGAATAAATCTTGCAAACCACTGCCATCCATTCTGAATCCAGTGGTACCAATGAAGGACCTGGAAAGCACGAATTCGTATGATATCACTGCTCGGCTCACTCTGTAGTCCACAGAAAGCAATAATTTGTGAATCACTTTTTGGTTACGATTTCAAAAGGCTGCTGAAGAGCTGAATTTCAAATTTCCTCACTTCACCATATGAACTGCTGAAATCCATGGCTGGAAGCAGACCGATTAGGCGTCGTGATCCATATTCCCTATACAACATGGTTCCAATTACTAGAACGTGAATGACCTTGGTAGGGTCGCTGATATCAGTGTGTGGGCAATAGCTTGGAATTCTTTCTTAGCTTTGTCTTGCCACTCTTCATCTTCTTTTCTTATTTCAACAGTGCTGGTTTTAGTGTCTAACATCAACTTCAAAGAATCTGGGATGTCGTTTTTCACACTACTTAAAACATGTCAGGAAAGAGATTCTTATCCACTGTGTACACTTTTGACGTGATGTCCTCACATATGATCTCTGCAGCTATTTTCACTACCTGCGTATGTTCGTCGTTCGTATCAGCTTCCCTAGATTCTTACCGATTATTGGTCAGAATGTGTTTCGAAAGCATATTGTTGATGGCTGGAGTTGATTGCTTCTGGGAACCACAATTATGTCATCTCTAAATATTTCATAAAACTTTGCAAGTATATATTTCTTTCTGGCGACAACCACTTTATATGTTTGCTAAATGTCTTCTAGTGTGAATTGACACAAGTTCTCAATCTCTTCCATCCAATCGACGATGAGGTCAATACACTCAGTCTTCTCAGTTATTTCAGCACTTGCTATCTGGTCCTGAGGTTTTGAATGTCTTGAAGAAGATGCACAGAGAAAGAAATGCGTGCGGCAGGAAGCTTCCTCCTGCTGCTACTAAATCTGTTTCAGTGCCGAGCTTCCTTAAAACATCTTCACTCCATTCAATTTCTGTACCAGCAGCAGCCATCCTTATACTTTCTATGGTCTCCAAGTTCATTACGAGGTGCATACTATCTTGCCTGTGTTTGTTTAACTTACTTTGTGGGACCTTAAAGGACACAGAATCACCCTTCTCACAATAAATACACAGTTCCTTGAAGTTGAACTTGTTCACTTTACCTCTTGTCATACCTTGTGGGATTTTTTACTTGTATTTCAGCTTTGAGAACAGTTGACTCCCTCGCGTAGACACCTTTTCGACACTTCTCAAGAACAAAAACAGATGGTTGACGCTCCCACCCAGTATGATGGCCATCTTGTCTCCTCTTACTGGCATAAATAAAAGTTTTCCGTGCCTTTTCCTTTATTGTAACCCTTCTTCATTATTTTCGACACCACCACATATGAAACAAATGCGCCCACCATATCAAGTCAACTTGCCTACATGTCACGTGTTGCATAATTCATACATGTCGTTGTAAAATCTTGCAAATGGGAAACTATATTAAGTTAATAACAGCAGCGTCGCTAACTGGGGCACACGAAATGGCCAGTCGTTTGGCTCCGCTCCTCCAGAATGGGATTTCTCAAAGCAACAAAGGGGGACTCGAATTGATACACTACTGGCCATTAAAAATGCTACACCACGAAGATGACGTGCAACAGACGCGAAATTTAACCGACAGGAAGAAGATGCTGTGATAAGCAAATGATTAGCTTTTCAGAGCATTCACACAAGGTTGGCGCCGGTGGCGACACCTACAACGTGCTGACATGAGGAAAGTTTCCAACCGATTTCTCATAAACAGCAGTTGACCGGCGTTGCCTGGTGAAACGTTGTTGTGATGCCTCGTGTAGGGAGGAGAAATGCGTACCATCACGTTTCCAACTTTGATAAAGGTCGGGCTGTAGACTATCACGATTGCGGTTTATCGTACAGTGACATTGCTGCTCGCGTTGGTCGGGATGCAATGACTGTTAGCAGAATATGGAATCGGTGGGTTCAGGAGGGTAATGCGGAACGCCGTGCTGGATCCCAACGGCCTCATATCACTAGCAGTCGAGATGACAGGCGTCTTATATGCATGGCTGTAGCGGATAGCGCAGCCACGTCACGATCCCTGAGTCAACAGATGGGGACGTTTGCAAGACAACAACCATCTGCACGAACAGTTCGACGACGTTTGCAGCACAGGGACTATCAGCTCGGAGACCATGGCTGCGGTTACCCTTGACGCTGCATCACAGATAGGAGCGCCTGCAATGGTGTACTCAACGACGAACCTGGGTGCACGAATGGCAAAACGACATTTTTTCGGATGAATCCAGGTTCTGTTTACGGCATCACGATGGTCGCATCCGTGTTTGGTGACATCGCGGTGAACGCACATTGGAAGCGTGTATTCGTCATCGCCATACTGGCGTATCACCCAGCGTGATGGTATGGGGTGCCATTGGTTACACGTCCTCGGTCACCTCTTCTCCGCATTGACGGCACTTTGAACTGTGGACGTTACATTTCAGATGTGTTACGACCGTGGCTATACCCTTTATTTGATCCCTGTGAAATCCTACATTTCAGCAGGATAATGCACGACCGCTTGTTGCAGGTCCTGTATGAGCCTTTCTGGATACAGAAAATGTTCGACTGCTGCCCTGTCCAGTACATTCTCCAGGTCTCTCACCAATTGAAAACGTCTGGTCAATGATGGTCGAGCAACACGCTCGTCACAATACGTCAGTCGCTACACTTGATGACCTGTGGTATCGTGTTGAAGCTGCATGGGCAGCTGTACCTGTACAAGCCATCCAAGCTCTGTTTGCCGTATCAAGGCCGTTATTACGGCCAGAGGTGGTTGTTCTGGGTACTGATTTATCAGGATCTATTCACCCAAATTGCGTGAAAATGTAATCACATGTCAGTTCTAGTATAATATATTTGTCCAATGTATACCCGTTTATCATCTGCATTTCTTCTTGGTGTAGCAATTTTAATGGCCAGTAGTGTAAGTACTGGTTAGTACGAGGGTTGCCCAGAAAGTAATGAACCGCATTTTTTTCTTCAACATTTCTTTATTGAACATAATGAGAATTACACACACGAAAGAATGGTGTTTTACCTACCTAATGCGGTGCATTACTTTCTGGGCAACCCTCGTACTTCTGGTACAAATACAATAAACATTCTGTGCGCATCCATTTATGACAGACGCGTGCAAAAACTTGGCGAGTAAACCTGATCAGTATCGCGATTAACATTAAAACCAAGGGAAAACTGCTGGTATTACAGAAACTGGAGTGCCTTATCATTGTGACTGCTATGGGCAGCACAAAGCCGACATACCTCAAATGATGTTTTGGCAGACGCCACGATCTGATGTCCTGTCTTGTAGCACAGACTCATCAATGCCTTAAGAAACTTTTAAAAATGAATCTGAACGTCTGCAAAGCCAGAGGAGCTGGCTGGCCCGCATCGGAAGACGACGTGTCCACACAAAAGAGAGCTGGGCGCCAGCCAACAGTGAGCGTAGGGGCGCGGCGGCGTGCAGGGGGTGCGGAGATGATCCTACCGCCGAAGTGGCGCTAGGGTGGTCTATAGAGCGGCGATTACCGAGAGATGCCACAATGCATATATTATTTCTCCCCCTCCCCCCTCCTCCGCCTAAGTCCTTATTAGGAAAGTTGGTCAGCCGATGACTTGTGACGAGTTGTTTTCTATAAAAAAAATAAATTATTGTTATTTTCGGGTTTAGCCCACTAAAGTCCACGAATACGCGAGTGCCCCATCATGTTTTCTCCTCTCCCCCCGCCCCTTACGGTCGCCTATGACCGAAAACACAATTAATTAATACAATAACTATAAATTACCAACGTGAATTATTAAATTAATAATTAGAGTTAACTACCCAGGTACGAAGGTACTTAACTAAATTGCCCTTATATTTGAATTTTTAGGCGAATATGGATGATATGGGATTCAAAAGTAAGTGGACTTCTCAAAAATGTCTTAGAAAGATTTTAGCGCCACAAATGATTTCACGATTTTATTGGTATCTATGCACAGGGTGAAACACGTATGTAACGTAGCAGCGATGGTGAGGCATGATAAAATCTTTGACCAGAGAGCCTATTATCGTGGTTAGTCTGCGCTTGACCGCGCGAGAGTTGCCAGCAGTACTCTGTCGGTAGCAGTAGTCGAGTTCAGTCGCGTCTAGTAGTCGGTCGGTAGTAGTCGTCGTGCGAGCAGTCTGTCAGTGGGCAGTCTGTGAGCAGTGCAGTATGTCGCTAGTAGCAGTCGAGTGCAGTTGTGTGTGAGGAGCCGGCGGGCATCGGCATGGCATTCTGGTCAAGATACAGGACGAGGTATATTATTTTAAATGCGCTCAGCTAATAATGTAAATTAACTGTAACTAATTTGTGCAATAATCGCCCCAATAATAATTTTGATTTCAAAGCAATTTTCAACAAAAGAACCAGTTAATTGAACCAACGATTTCCTTCCATTTCCTTTAAAGAAAAGTTTCAGTTAAATTTCAAAAAAAAAAATTTAAAAAAAAATAATACTTGCGATGCAGTTCCTCCAAGCCGTGGCCAACAATAAGAGCAGAAACCTGACATGCAGTTATACTGAGGTAAGAAATTAATTCTGATTTTTGCACAGGGCCAAAGACCGATATTTCCGTTTAATTGAGTTATCATTATCACTGAAGTTTCATTAGCATTAAATTGTCTCTCATTATTTTCGTGAGAGTTTACACCTTGAGTCAGATTGCGATTCTCATTTTTTATTGTCATTAAATTCAATTGCTAGGGAGGTTACGTTTGGCTCCCATTTCTATTAAAATAATATCATTAAATTTCTGTGGGGAGGTTACACTTGGCGACACCCAGTCCAGGATCGTATTTCGTTGAGAATCTTTTGAAAAACAGTCAGATATCTGCTCTTATTTGCTTAGATATAATTAGGTTTTGGCGCAACGCTTTTACTAATATTGTGACTTTCTTTCTACAGGTCAACGGCAATTCTTTGCTCTGTTGTATTTGTGTGTTGTTTTTGCATTGTGCTTATTTGTTTTGTGAATAATTGTGACTATTGTAAAAATGCCGCGAAAGACTGTGAATAGTGTATCGCGAGGTATTTTGAATGAAATTACCGACTTAAACAGCGTGACCGATAGTAATTGTGACACGCAGTGTAATGATGACAATCAGTGCGTTACAACCAATAATGATGATTTTTATCTTAATGATGAACAAACGAACTCAATTGTCTCCTCTGTTAACTTGACGACAATTGATGACGCGGGACGCCCTATTGTAATGAGCGATACCCAGCCTAACACACCCGATTTGGAAAATTCAAGTAACGTACAGAATAATATTTTTAATGAAAATGAACAGGATACACAAAGTACGCCGGATTTATTTAATTCCGAAATAGTGACTGATAGTGTACATTTGACTGGTAAACCTTTTTGTAAAATGCAGAATGACCAAATGGTTGCACAAAACGTGACAATTGCACATATACCACCACACAGCACTGAGAATGCAACAGCTACTTTTGATTTGAATCAATTTATGGCAGTAATGCTACAGTTTAAGAACGACCTTATTGTAAATTCCAAACAACAGAATGAAAAATTAGACAAACAAAGTGAAGATTTTAAACAACTTAGGGAACAGAACAAACAGTTAAGTGAAAAATTAGACGACAATTCCAGACACTTAAATGAAAAATTAGACGACAATTCCAGACAGTTAAATGAAAAATTAGACAATTCCAGACAGCTTAGTGAACAAATTAGAGCCGTTGCCGCGCAGTGCCATGACACTAAGGAATAGTTGCGCGTGGAAATTGAAGCTTGTTCAAAAAAAAAATAGCGAAGAAATTAGGTCTGTTGCTTAGGAATTAAGGGAAATGCAAACAGCCGCAACAGAAACACTTAGAAACGAAATTAACGGAGTCGCTAGACAATGCTCTGAAAAGGCTACACAATTACGCCACGAGTTTAAAACAATGACAGCAGAACTTTAGCGCACAATGGACGCAAAGATAGACGCGAAATTCGAACAGCAGAACACTCAGATTGACGAACGCTTTAATCTTCACATACAAAACAGTGATACGCGTTTTCGCAAATTTAGTCAGGATCAAAATAAAGTGAAACGTCAAGTCATGGAAACAATCACTGCTCAGAGACAAGAAGACAAACGTAAAATGTTCGCGAAAGCGAAGACGTATGTAGACAATAATATTACTACAGTGTCCGACAAAATTAATACCATAGAACAGTTGAACGCGGAATTACGTGATGAAATTTCTGATCTTAAATCAAAAACAGATACACACACAGTAAATATTCAAACAGTGACAGACAGATTCGAACAATTAGAACTAACACAGGATTGCGATGTCATCAAAGCTGATGTTAAAAAACTGAGCGAAACTACACGTAAGTTGCAAAAACAGATTAATGCGTCCGATTCTAAAACCGATGATCAGGCAAAAATACTGACTGAAAAATATGATGAATTAGCCAGTCGTATTGATGCTATTGAAAGTAATAATGATAATAAATCAGACGATACTGCACCGATTTCATTTAACCAAACACCTGAATTTCAAAATTTACAGCAGACAATTAATGAGATCGATTCGTCTAATAACACGTTGCGTAGAAAATTGTCGAGTTTACAACAAGAAGTAACAGGGATGAAAAACATTTCAGTTAATAACATACCACAACAGACGCCACTTTATGAACATTTGTCAGACTCACGCAGAGCGTGTAATTTGGGTAATCTACAGAGAGTACGGGACTTAGATTCCGAACAACCACAGTTCAATAGATTCTCTTACAATCCTGAACCTGTTCCATCACACAGAGACGATAATTTTGATTACAAACATTTTCTGTCAGTGAGAAAGTTTATAAAGTGTTTAAAAACGACAGAACACAGATTCACCCACTGGATTGGATACAACAGTTTAGCTTTGCTTTTCCACCGACTTGGCCTGTAACACATAAACTTGAATTTATTTGCAGTTTTTTGGAAGGCGAACCGGCAACTCGTATGAGACCGATCGCGAGACAATGTTACTCGGTAGAGGAATTTCAGAATGTTTTTCTGTCAGCGTACTGGTCGAAGACGACACAGCGTGGAATTAAAGATCAGCTAATTAGTTTACCAAATTATGAGAACTCCAATTTTCCCAGTGTGACGCAATTTTTTGAGCATATGGTCCAACAAAACCAGTACCTAAGTGAACCGTACAGTGAATCTACACTTATACAATTATGCATTTCCAAATTACCACGGTCATTACGAGTGTCACTTCTAACGGGCCAGTAAAAAGAAAACATTTCAGCATTCAGAGATCTTTTACAGCTTTTAGAAGTGCAGCAATCAGACTATTCTTTCGTAAACAAAAACTTCACATATAACAACCAAGGCCAACAAACGTACAGCAATTATGATCAGACGCGTAATTTTAATAGAAAAGGTAACAGACGCTTTAGGAATGACAACTACCAAAACTTTGATAACAGCCAAAATTCTAATTATCAATATCGTCAAAATTTTCAGCAACAGGCACATACTTTAGCAACAATAGAGGTGTTTCACAACAACAACATCAAAACCAGCCGGTTAGCATACCTAACCAACAATGGAATGCACAAGGTCAACCAGGCTTTAATGTTTCGCCGCGTGCACGTATAGTCCCTGATACAACAAATAGTAACGCACGGCAGCAAGGAAACAACTACGTACAGAGAAGACAGTATTTCAATTCCTATCGCAATACACCGTATAGGAATGACTATCACGACAGACGTAAAAACGATGAGCATAATTACCAACATACGTTTAATAACAGTCGGTCTTACCAGCGACAAAGTAATCAACAAGAACATATTCTCATGAATGAACCCGACAGTAGGTACCATCCAGAGCGTAATACGTCTGGAAGAAGTAATAGAACTGTTCAAATAGTAGAAATGCCACAGCATCCTCCTGATAACAATAACACGTCAGATAGAATCTGACTAGATACTGTACAGAACGCATCTTCCAATAAAACAAGCACTACCTTTGACACGCAAAATGTTGTTCACGAAAATGTAATTACTTTTGACGACATCAGAGACACTCTTTTGCAGGAAAGACCAGTTGTTCAGAAATCCATTTCACATCCTGTCATCGAAATTAAAATTGGTTCATCGAAATTTTCAGCAGTAATCGATTCCGGATCACCTATATCAGTAATAAATGAAGAAACTTTTAACGAGTGCAACAAAGAGAATACGTATCCTACATTACCATTAGGCAAAATGAAAGTAAAAGGAGCAGTGTCGAGTAAAGGAGTAGACGTTAAATTACAGACGCATTTATCATTTTGTATCGCAGGTCACACATTTCACTCAAATTTTTGGATAGTTCCTTTATTGACGACAGACGTAATTTTAGGTACTAATTTTCTCGTACAACACGATGCAGTGGTTGATTTTCAAAATTCTTATTTAATGCTAAAGGACGAAAATGTACAATTGGCTTTAGAGTTTCAGTATTCATTGTCTGCGGAAGAACAAACAATTAACCGCACAGAGGTCATTTCCGCAACACGCAACATAGACTGTAATTCTACATTGTTCACGGATACGTACGTACACAACTATAATACTCCAGACGAAGCTGACTACGACGTAATACAGATGATTTCTGATAAGGTTAAAGAGAGCAGTGCAAATACAGACGACGAACGCACTCAGTTACACAAAATTCTTTTACAGCAAGCTCCAGTTTTTGACAACATTCCTGGTACTATGTCCGGTTTTATGTATGAATTTCAAGTGAAACAGCACCACACATTTAAAGCAAAGCATTATCCCATTCCATATATTCACAGAGAACAAGTTAAAAAGGAATTGCAGGATATGCTTGATCAAGGAATTATAGAACCGGCAGTTAGTCCGTACATAAACCCGTTACATATTGTTAAGAAAAAAGATGGCTCACTTCGCCTCGTACTTGATTCACGTCACATCAATGACATAATTATTAATGAAACAGATCGACCACAGACATTAGAAGAACTACTGCGGAAATTGCATGGTACGGCTATTTATTCTACACTAGATTTGAAATCGGGATTTTGGCAAATTCAACTTCATCCGAACTGCAGAAAATATACAGCTTTTCTCTGTTTTGGCGACTGTTATCAATTTTGTAAATTACCGTTCGGCTTAACTATTTCTTCTGCAGCTTTTATTCGCGGTTTGAACACAATACTTCCGACAGAACTTAAGGACAGAATTACGACGTATCTAGACGACATTCTTATCGCAGAAGCTAACTGGTCTGAACACAATCTGATTCTTGAACAACTGTTACAAACTTTTCATGCACAAGGACTTACAGTTAATCTTAGTAAATCGCACTTTGGTAAAACTTCTATAAAATTTCTTGGACACGTAATTTCAGCAGAAGGCATTGCACCTGATCCGGAAAAACTTCAAGCTCTACGTGACATTACTGTTCCTACGACGAAGAAGCATGTACGCAGTTTTTTGGGCTTAATTAACTTTTTTCGTAAATTTATTCATCACTCTGCTTTAGACACACCCAGATTATGCCAATTAACAGGTAAAAACAGTATTTGGTCTTGGGATAAGCAAGCACATTCTGAATTCATGAGCCTGAAACATGCTCTGTTGAATGCACCACTTTTATCACACCCAGATCTTGCTAGAAATTTTTCCATTGCCATCGACAGTTCTAACACGGCTTTAGGCGTACATATTTTCCAGAAAATTGAAGAAGATGGTTCAATAGTAATTAAAAACATCGCATTTGCAAGCCGCATTTTGTCACCTGCTGAGCGAAATTATTCTGTTACAGAACTTGAAACATTATGTGTTGTATGGGCTTTTACGAGATTTCGGCACTTTCTTTATGGCAGACATACCACCGTTTACACAGACCACAGAGCGATACCATTTTTACTTTCGGCTAAATTCACTCACGACAGATTAAGCAGATGGAAACTTTATTTACAGGAATTTAATTTTACAATAGTTCACATTCCCGGCACACAAAATGTTATAGCAGACGCACTATCGCGTTCTCTGAGCAACAATCAGCAAGACGTAGCAACCAACTTCTGCAAAGCAAATTTCAGTGTCATGTACATTCAGCAAGTTGCATTTGAAAACTTTATTTCATCGTCATTACAGGACATAGCAAAGGAGCAAAATAAAGACAACGTGTGGAAGGAAATTAAACACCTTTGGCAAGATAGGAATAATGTTACGATTAGAAACCATTACACTGTACGCAATGACATTCTGTTTCGCCGCTCTCATCCTGACAGCAACAATTGGTTATTATGCATTCCTGACGAACTGGTTAACAAATTAATCTGGTACACTCATTTAAGTTATGCGCATTACGGAGCACGAAAATGTTTTCTTATACTGAGACAGAACTGTTATTTTACCAACATGGAGAAACGTATACGACGAGTTTTAGCGTCTTGTAAAATTTGCCAGTAAGCTAAATCAGACACCACTTCACATATTCCTCCTTTATATCCCATTGTACCTGTTAAATTAAGACATATGGCCGCAGTAGACATTTTTGGTCCGATTCCGAGAACTAACAGAGGTTTTTGCTACATCTTTGTCGCTGTTGAACTCACTTCAAAATTTGTTACTTTCACTCCGTTACGCAAAGCTACTGCTAAAACTGTTTCGAAAGCATTTGTAAAACATTTTCTATTTCATGTAGGGCATGTGATGAAAGTAATTTCTGACAATGGATCTCAATTTCGTTCTGGCATTTGGACACGCATGTTACGAGCTAGAAACATTTCTCCGATTTATATATCCAAGTACCATGCTTCTTCGAACCCTTGTGAACGGTTAATGAAAGAAATTGGTAAGCTGTGCCGAATATACTGCCACAAAAGACATATTGATTGGGATACACACATACTCTCGTTCCAAGATGTAATTAATTCCATTCATAAATGAATCCACTATGCTATCTTCGTCTGTTATACTGAAAAACGTTGAACCACCAAACAAAATTAAAGAATTAGTAAACTTCCCTAAATGTCGTCGACTAAGACACCACGAAATAATTGACATTGCGCTGAACAACATCAAACGTGCTGCAGAGCGCCGGAGAATACAGCAAAAACAGGTTTGTACACGCCACGATTTTCACGTTGGACAGAAGATATTAGTACGTACACACTATTTATCCAGCAAATTAAAAGGTAAGTGCAATAAATTTGAACTTCTATACGCAGGTCCATATCGTATTCGCAGCATCCCTCACCCCAATGTTGTACACGTCGAAACTTTGAGAACCAGAAAATAGAAAGGCAACCACCATTGGTCAAATATTAAACCGTTTATTGAATGAAGACACGTTATGATTCGACACACTATGATGCCATTTACTAATTTTTTATGACCACTTATGCAATTATATTCACATGACTAATTACTGATGATTATCGTATTTTTTCTTGGCAAGTGCCCGGCAAGGTAAGGTTAGCAGGTCGCTTTTCTTGTCGTTACACATCAAACCGTGCACATTTTCCATTTTTTTGTGTATGATTGTATTCCAGTTTTGTTTATATGCACTGTGAAATAGTTAAGATATAACACACACCAGTTGACTTTGACATTTTTGTTGCCCTATGATATCTCAACATCGTGACTGTTTTACATTTTTCTTTTTGCTGCTGCATTGTGATATTCTCTGTACATTTTGTCTTTGAACACTGTCTATGCTTTTGACATATTACGTTTTCTGTCATGTTATGCTGTATGGTTAATTATGTAACCATAAACCAGTCATTATTTAATGGGTATATGATTTAAATGCAAGGCATCAATCCCTGTTCATCAATTTCAGAAAGAAATGATGCGTGTAAGAAATAAATTCAACAGAAATGGGAATTTCACCTACGGAATAAACGAAAGAAGATGCAATAACTTTATGAGGAAGAGTAAATGGATCAGGATTAACAAGCATTAACAAGAATATACTATACTCATCGTAGAATAGCAGTCTTAACTAATTTTTCTTTCAGAATACAAGGCGATTGATGCAGGCTGTCAGACAGAACTACACATCTTAGTTTTAGTGATGAAATATGCTAGAGATAAGGAATAGTTGTATAATGAGTAATGAAGTGATTTTTTTTGCAGATGATAATGAATGCTGATGAATAATGATGAAGGATATGCTGTTATGAATAATGAAGTTTTTCTTTATAGGTGATGATAATAATGAAGTTATGATAATATGGATAATGAAGTGATTGATAATGAAGTTTTTTCTTTACAGATGAGGATAATGTTGAAGTTATGTATTTATGCTATGTAGTTATTTAAGTATTTGTTGCAGTTTGCTTTGACAGCAGGTGTTATATTGCATAGTAGGATGACGGAAAGTTTTGGAAAGGACAGCTATGGAACACATTTTTATACACATTTCACTACCTGTTAATTCGAAGTTCACTACTTTTCAGCATAGTATGTGCTTCTTCTTTCAGGTCAATAATCCATTTTGTATTTTTTTCCAGGAGAAGCTTTTCATGATACTTACTAAACCTGTTACTTATTATACCTGTTCTAGTACTTGCATTTTTATTTTTATTTTTACCCATTTGTGTCTATCATTTATAAATGTGATCACATATACTGCCTTGTTACATAACCTTGCTACAGCTGACTCATGACGAATGACGTTACCTATCCTCATTTGCAACAATAGGTCAAAAGCAAATATTGTTATGCCTCAGCAATTAATTATCGATCCCAACGCAATGCATTGCTAACAAAAAAAATGTATTACCAGTCCTACATAATGTCACTAGTTTATGATAATTCAGAATAATACTGATTAGCTCTGGATAGTATGTCACTTGAGTAATGACTTCTTAATGAGACAAAAAAAGTATATATATACACTCCTGGACATTGAAATAAGAACACCGTGAATTCATTGTCCCAGGAAGGGGAAACTTTATTGACACATTCCTGGGGTCAGATACATCACATGATCACACTGACAGAACCACAGGCACATAGACACAGGCAACAGAGCATGCACAATGTCGGCACTAGTACAGTGTATATCCACCTTTCGCAGCAATGCAGGCTGCTATTCTCCCATGGAGACGATCGTAGAGATGCTGGATGTAGTCCTGTGGAACGGCTTGCCATGCCATTTCCACCTGGCGCCTCACCTGGACCAGCGTTCGTGCTGGACGTGCAGACCGCGTGAGACGACGCTTCATCCAGTCCCAAACATGCTCAATGGGGGACAGATCCGGAGATCTTGCTGGCCAGGGTAGTTGACTTACACCTTCTAGAGCACGTTGGGTGGCACGCGATACATGCGGACGTGCATTGTCCTGTTGGAACAGCAAGTTCCCTTGCCGGAATGGTAGAACGATGGGTTCGATGACGGTTTGGATGTACCGTGCACTATTCAGTGTCCCCTCGACGATCACCAGTGGTGTACGGCCAGTGTAGGAGATCGCTCCCCACACCATGATGCCGGGTGTTGGCCCTGTGTGCCTCGGTCGTATGCAGTCCTGTTTGTGGCGCTCATCTGCACGGCGCCAAACACGCATACGACCATCATTGGCACCAAGGCAGAAGCGACTCTCATCACTGAAGACGACACGTCTCCATTCGTCCCTCCATTCACGCCTGTCGCGACACCACTGGAGGCGGGCTGCACGATGTTGGGGCGTGAGCGGAAGACGGCCTAACGGTGTGCGGGACCGTAGCCCAGCTTCATGGAGACGGTTGCGAATGGTCCTCGCCGATACCCCAGGAGCAACAGTGTCCCTAATTTGCTGGGAAGTGGCGGTGCGGTCCCCTATGGCACTGTGTAGGATCCTACGGTCTTGGCGTGCATCCGTGCGTCGCTGCGGTCCGGTCCCAGGTCGACGGGCACGTGCACCTTCCGCCGACCACTGGCGACAACATCGATGTACTGTGGAGACCTCACGCCCCACGTGTTGAGCAATTCGGCGGTACGTCCACCCGGCCTCCCGCATGCCCACTACACGCCCTCGCTCAAAGTCCGTCAACTGCACATACGGTTCACGTCCACGCTGTCGCGGCATGCTACCAGTGTTAAAGACTGCGATGGAGCTCCGTATGCCACGGCAAACTGGCTGACACTGACGGCGGCGGTGCACAAATGCTGCGCAGCTAGCGCCATTCGACGGCCAACACCGCGGTTCCTGGTGTGTCCGCTGTGCCGTGCGTGTGATCATTGCTTGTATAGCCTTCTTGCAGTGTCCGGAGCAAGTATGGTGGGTCTGACATACCGGTGTCAATGTGTTCTTTTTTCCATTTCCAGGAGTGTATATATAAAATAATGCTTTGTAACTGGCTAATAACTGCCACTGTTTATTGTAATGAGACTATTTATAATGCCCATGATTATTAATGCTATGATTGTAATTAACTGATTTTTAATAATGACTTCTTAATGATCTGAATAATACTGAATGAGGAACAATGTTTTATACTATTCGATACTTGCTGGCCACTGAGTGCCAATAATTAATGTCGCTAAATGAATTACATTATTAATTATGCCATTAATTAGCTCCTGTTTTCAATGATGATTTTCATGTTCTATTACTGGCCACTGAGTGCCAATAATTAATGTCACTAAATGGATTATGTTATTAGTTATGCCATTAATTAGCTCTTGTTTTCAATGTTGACTTTTCATATTTTGGTAAATGGCCAATGAGTGCCAATAATTTGTATCACTCAATGTATTATGTTAATGCTAGGCCAATAATTGACTCTCCTTTTCAATTAAGACGTCTGATGAACATTATTCTGTCATACTAAATATGCTTTGTAACTGGCCAAGGACTGCCACTGTTTATTGTAATACGATTACCCATGATGCCAATAATTTAATTTTATGAACATTATTCTGTAATACTGCATACTTGGTACAGAAATAACTAGGCTATGAATGCCGCAAACTACTGCTATAATTCTCAATATTATGTGACTTAATGTCCTTCACCTTATGAGCTAACTACCCCGAATTACTGGAATGTCGATTTGTCCTGTACATCCTCATGATCATGGAGCACTATATTTGGTTTTTGCACTATTTCTACGTTGGTGTGCCTTATAAGAGCGTGGTGTTGACACGACATGCTGTCCACCACCGTGAGCGATGAAGACGTTATTATGGTCGCACTGTTTGGTGTACCTAGTGTACTGCCAAAATGAAAACATGGAACATTACTACGACAGTTCAGTGTCTTGGCTATGCTGATAAATTCTGATGGGAAAAGAACTTCAAATTGTGTCACTTGGTGTTGTACTTCTGTGGAAAGATATGGACTTTCAGAACAGCTGTGTGCAATCTAAAGTGCTACAACCATGATGCAATCCTTCCCTTTCCTATCCTAATAGTGAAAATCATTTTTTGCTAACATCATTTATGTTCATGGGTTATACATTTTTTTCGATTCGCTGAACTCCAGTGCGAGTACACTTATAGCACTTGTCGACATGATTTTTTGCCATTATGTTTATTTGTTGTGAAAATGCTAAAGACATTTTTTCGATTTGTTCTGAAGTACAGTATATGTGCACTCTTGTCTTTTATATTGTATATACATTTTTATTTTGATGATATGTTCTGAACTACAGTGCATGTGCACTTATGTTATGTGTTAATATGTTTTCTACTGAACTTCAGTGCCTGTGCACTTTTCTCATTTTTCAATATGATTTGTACTCATTCTGTATACCTTTTATGATTTCCTGATATGTTCATTACTTCAGTGCATATGCACTTATGTCATTTGCTACTCATTGTATATACATTTCGTCATTTGCTGATATGTCCTCAACTGCAGTGCATGTGCACTCATGTCACTTGTCAACATGATTTTCTACAATTCTGTTTATTTGTTCTGAAAATGCTACAGAATTTTTTCAGTGCGTATGCACTCTGTTATCTGTCAAATAATTTGTATATACATTTTTCTGATTTGCTACTATGTTTTGTACTCATATCTTGTCTTTGTCTGAAATGTTTTGTACTCGGTGCGTGTGCACCACATTTAATTTATGTACTACATTTGAATATTCTGTAAATTGTAAAAATTTCTTGCGATGGCAAGTCCAAATGACTCACCATCGCTGCCAAATTTTTGCCCCCCCCCCCCCCCCCCCCCAGTGGAGGGTTATGAAACACGTATGTAACGTAGCAGCGATGGTGAGGCATGATAAAATCTTTGACCAGAGAGCCTTTTATCGTGGTTAGTCTGCGCTTGACCGCGCGAGAGTTGCCAGCAGTACTCTGTCGGTAGCAGTAGTCGAGTTCAGTTGCGTCTAGTAGTCGGTCGGTAGTAGTCGTCGTGCGAGCAGTCTGTCAGTGGGCAGTCTGTGAGCAGTGCAGTATGTCGGTAGTAGCAGTCGAGTGCAGTTGTGTGTGAGGAGTCGGCGGGCGTCGGCATGGCATTCTGGTCAAGATACAGGACGAGGTATATTATTTTAAATGCGCTCAGCTAATAATGTAAATTAACTGTAACTAATTTGTGCAATAATCGCCCCAATAATAATTTTGATTTCAAAGCAATTTTCAACAAAAGAACCAGTTAATTGAACCAACGATTTCCTTCCATTTCCTTTAAAGAAAAGTTTCAGTTAAATTTCAAAAAAAAAATTAAAAAAAATAATACTTGCGATGCAGTTCCTCCAAGCCGTAGCCAACAATAAGAGCAGAAACCTGACATGCAGTTATACTGAGGTAAGAAATTAATTCTGATTTTTGCACAGGGCCAAAGACCGATATTTCCGTTTAATTGAGTTATCATTATCACTGAAGTTTCATTAGCATTAAATAGTCTCTCATTATTTTCGTGAGAGTTTACACCTTGAGTCAGATTGCGATTCTCATTTTTTATTGTCATTAAATTCAATTGCTAGGGAGGTTACGTTTGGCTCCCATTTGTATTAAATAATATTGTCTTTTAAAATTTTTGTGGGGAGGTTACAAGGGGTTAGCAAATTTTAAAATTTATAAACTCTGTTTACGCAGAATTTAATGCTCTATAACTCTCATTCACGGTATTTTTCATTTGGAGTTGACAGTTTTGAATTACAGGCATTGAAACATGAGCATAACTCACTTCTCCACGAAGTTCCTGAAAAATCGATTGCGGCTAAACGGCTGAACCGATTTTAACTTGTAAGTAGGTAATTCTACGTGAAGTTTTATGCCCTTTCATTCACCAAAATTTTCTGTAGGATGAATCGTTTCCGAGTTATAGGCGAAAAATTTAAAAAAGTTAAAAAATTTCATTGTGTTTCTGCTCTCAAAAGTTTAACTCAAGCCATAAACAGTCTCCGACTCATACAATTCTACCTTGGAATGCCAAACATCGATTAAAATTATTTCTAGCTTGTGCATTTTTTTTAGCGAGCGTGGCCTTCTTTCGTACTAATTTTCCTGGGTTACAGTACTTGTCCAAAGCGACGACCGCTAGTGTCAATGTATGTACTGCAACGGCGCATGCAGTTCTGTCCCACTCTCGCAAAGATCCCGTCTGTCTTTTGTACACTGCGACAGGCAGCCAACGCACCAGCCCACTTCGACTTCAATGTCCGCGAGCACCTGAACAACTCGTATACTCATCGTTGGATTGGAAGGGGAGGTCATGTCCCACGGGTAGAGCGATCGCCGGATCTCACATCTCTGGGCTTTTTCATATGGGATTACATCAAGACATTGGTACATGAAACCCCTGTAGAAACTGGTGAAGACCTGCTTGCTAGGGTCCAAGCTACCTGTCTCCTGGTACAACAGACACTAGGATCTTGTAAAGAGTGCGGCAGAACCTCATACGCCGTACCATGCATGCACTGAAACTGGTTGTCAGCACTTGGAACAATTACTAAGACCTACGATGTTGTTCCGAGGTGTACTCTGAGTATGTCCATGACGTAATAAATATGTATTTCCCACCATTGGTCCCTATCTCAGTATAATCAATTGTGGACCCACTATTGCCTGTTCCGGTTTCACCAAAATTATTGAGACACGCTGTACATGGGATGTTCCTATAGCTAGACGCATTGTGCACTAGCTTGCGACACAGTGAGGTCATCCAGATCCGGGTCGAATACACGGTGGATTAACGGGCTGTTGGTGTACTACACCGGTCTACCTGAGTGTGGTTTCATTTTGGACGAATGTTGGGCTGGTCTCCAATCTCCATAAAATACGTCACATAAACAGTTAACATATGATAGCACGCGGAACAACTGACTAATGTGTCAACAACCACAAAGTTAAATAATAAAATTAATTTAACAGTTCATAAGACGGTCGCTCCCGCCGGAGGTTCGAGTCCTCCATCGGGCATGGGTGTGTACTTTTCGTTCTTCCGTGTTTGCGATTTAAAAATTGGTTTGTTTTGGAAATCAGCATAACGCAAACACAATTAGTTTATTTTTATATTTCCCCATACATGTTTCGACACCAATGTGTCATCTTCTGTGGGTTAATTCTTTTATTTTCTGTAAAATACAATATCACATTTGCAATAATTTAACTACTGTAGGCCTAACAAATACAATATTAGTAATTTTCTTCGTTTTGTTTGGACAGTCACCTTAAAATTACATAGTTAATTGAACTGTATTATTATACATCGATTTTAGTGCTCGTTTTCGTCGTTTTATTTTTATTTATTTATTTATTTATTTATTTATTTTTTTTTTTTTTTTTTTTTTTTTGACAGCATGTCACCTGCAAACTAGCCATGAAGAAACTTATTGCGTGTTTGTGGAGAGTTGTTTCGAGGTTAGAGGTTATGTACGTTTCTGTGCTTACATTTTCCGTCCTGTTTCGTGTCCCTGGTTGGTTTCCCAATCAGCTAGTATTTAGTACATTGCTTTCATTCGGTACTTCATAAATTTCCGCTCAGTACTTCACCTCAAATGCACTTACACAAAATGTGGCGAAAGGTGATCTGAGCAGACACTTCTGGCAATATACCTCAGTGAGATGTGTCATGTTATTATCGTTGCTCACTTGCTCATCTTTGTTCTTGTGTGTGTTATGGCGTTAATTTTGAATGTGTGTGTGTGTGTGTGTGAGAGAGAGAGAGAGAGAGAGGGAGAGAGGGGGGGGGGGGAGGTGAGAGAGGGAAAGAGAGATGGGGAGAGAACCAAGAAAACAGAAGAAGATTTTTTTTTAAAAAAAAAAGAACATAACAGGAAAAAAAGTTCTGTTTTCATAAGGCTGATTTCCAAAACAACCCAGTCTTTAGCGTAAGTCTGGGGATCGACGACCTCAGCAGTTTGCTCCCTTAGGAATTCACACACATTTGAACATTTTTTCATAAGAAACAGCGGATGTTCGAAAGACGGGATAAGCTCTAGTAAATACAGACACTCACATCGCACAGTTCACATCTTCAAGACAATGAAGTCTCGGTGGGTGTAGCGCGTCGAAGCTGTTATTGTTCGAGGAAACTGAGAATAGGTGTAAACAGTCCTGTACAGCTGATAAGCCACGAAACTGTTGGAGCGTAAAGCGGCGGGCGCTGTCACTTTGCAGTTGAATACAGCAATCTCTAAAAAACCACTTGCTCTCGGACTGGTCCGACGTCGTTGACTGACGTCAGGAACAATGGAAACGAGCGGGAATGAAAAGGACGACACGACAGTTTCTAAAACGCAGGGCGGAGTGTACTGCACAGTACTGAGCATTATTAAAAAAAACCTCCTTTAGAGAAGGAACATTCAGATGCAAGCTACTATTTCTGAGTTTGCTATCGATGTTCTTCATAAATGTGCTATGACGTAGGTGTCTCCCCGTATTCTCTATAGTACAGAGAATAATAAACTCCGTAAAGACTTGACAGCTTCCGTTGAGAGATGCAGACTTTACGCAAAACAGTGAAACAATCTGGACGTTATTTTTCACAGTATGATATCGCTTTAAATCTTTCAGAATAGACGACCTGTAAAGTGAGAGTGAGAGAATATCAGAGACCACCATAGCAATTCCTTTCATCCAGTGTGGTTCTCCTTGGAGCCGTAGATGAGCTACGCTTACAATATTGAAAGGAGCCTACTATGGTACACCTATATGTGACACCCGAATATTGTAATGACACAATGCAAACTAAAATGAAATTACTATATTGTAAACGATGTATGTCTCTGATGGACTCTATAAAGTGGATCGCTTACTTTGCACTACCGCAGAGCCAAAAATTCTGCTTCCGGTCTGAGGTTGTAGTGTTGGAGTAAGAGAGCACTTGGCGCATAGCAGTGAGTGTGCATCAGTCTGTGAGTGCAAGAGTATGCAGTAGGAAGTTCTTCTGTTGTGCTCTGTAAAGCCTGTAAGTAGGCTGTTTAGGTTTTTATGTTCGTAACGCCACGTAGCGCTCTGTATGAAAATCACCGACTGTGCTGTGTGAAGTCTGTGGCTGGTTTGCATTGTTGGAATATTTGCTATTGTAGTGTTGGGCAGTTGGATGCGCGTAGCGTTGCGCAGTTGGAGGAGAGCCGCCAGCGGTGGTGGATGTGGGGAGAGAGATGGCAGAATTTTGAGAGCGGACGATCTGGACGTGTTTCCATCAGAAAGAGTATATTTGTAATACTGTATATCATGAACGATGACTCTTGAATATTATGAAGGTAAATACATTGTTTGTTCTCTATCAAAATCTTTCATTTGCTAACTATGCCTATCAGTAGTTAGTGCCTTCAGTAGTTAGAATCTTTTATTTAGCTGGCAGTATTGGCGCTCGCTGTATTGCAGTAGTTCGAGTAACGAAGATTTTTGTGAGGTAAGTGATTCATGAAAGGTATAGGTTATTGTTAGTCAGGGCCATTCTTTTGTAGGGATTATTGAAAGTCAGATTGCGTTGCGCTAAAAATATTGTGTGTCAGTTTAGTGTTGATTAGAAAAAGTAAAGAGAGAAATGTCTGAGTACGTTCAGTTCTGCTCAGCTGTTTGAAAATCAAATGACGTAAGAGGTTTATCAGCACTGTAATTCATAAATTCTTCTAAGGCGACGTTTCAAGCCACCAAGTGCTAGATTATAATGCAGAAATTTTCTCATTCCAATATTATGTGTTACACCGCACGTAAAATAGTAGTTAAAATGATGAGTGATTTTATAATGAAATGTAAAGTAGTGAAATAAATATATGTAAATCTAATTGTGACAAGAAAGGATCATTGGATTGACATTACACAGAAGCCTTACGAGTACATGTATTATTGGAAATATAAATAAGGAAGCAGAAGTCTTTTTGCAGTTAAGGTAAAGACGTTAATTTTTTACCACTTCCCTTTTGCCAGCGCGTTAGTGTAAATGAGTTGGCTGATAATTGGTAACAGTGAGTTCTATGTTGAATAACCCCAGAATGTACGTAAACAGATTTGATGTATAGGCTAGTTAGATATTTCCCTTCTGCGATGCTTCTAAGATTTGTTAACACAGCTAGACATAATTTGATGATTAGTCTTTATGCTTTCTTAGTGATGTTAGATAATACTTGCTATACAAATCTCATTGTTTATGACTACGTCAACAAAGAAATGCTTTCATTTAGTAAAAAGGAAGTAATTGTTCTGAGTAATGTAATTTCCGTTGTCAGACATTTTGAAAGGTCAAACTTAACTTCGAATACAACTTCACTATTGAAAAAGTCAGTGCTAGTAATTCACCCAAATCACTACCGCCTCCCTGTCCAGGACATATGTTTTTTAAAGACACTGAATGTTTCTTAAATGTTTACATTTATCAGCCAAAAGAATTTAATGTATATTTAAAAGTATTACGGACAGCATTGAACACCGCTGAGCTTGTAGCTAGTATATTTTATTTTTTCTTCATGAGAGAGCAGAATATAATGCGATCCGCCATTGCTGTTTTAGAAGTAAGACGATTTTATTTGTTATGTGCACAAGGACCAAAGTTATCAGCTTTGAACAGGGCCAGAAGATTCAGTACCTAAGGGGCTGAATGTATTTTGCAGTGACTATTTCTTTATAGGTACTGGGAGTTGCATTGCTTAAACAGTTCGTGTAAGGTTTTTGGGGACAATAACACAGAGTAAGGACGCCACTAGCAGTTAAAAGACGCTACACGATATCTCCAGTTCTGTATGCATTCACAATTCAGACATTCATTTAAGTATTTCGACAATTGCAAAGAACGTAACACTTTTGTAAAGAACGTTGCGACATTGAAGGAAAAATATATGACTTCGAGCACAAATCATGATTTTTATTAAAATTCTCAAAGCCATTCGAATCCTAAAGCTCTTCACGTGTTAAACCTCATTTCCTCGACCTTATGCGTATGAAGGGGTTCCTGCATCCTCTACTACAAATATACAGTTTAGTTTATTGATGGTATGTATAACTATGACTAAAACAGAAAAGTGTACAGGTATTACTTAGTGGTTGTAACGCTAATTGTTCAGACGCGAGGCGCGGGCACATTATAATGGGAAATACAGTTTTTGCAAATTACGAGGCTTGTTTGCAGATGTTTCGGGATTTAGAAGGAAATCACTCGTGCGAAACCGAGCTTGTTCTTTCTCGTAGGATATTGACGGACCTCATATTCCTAGATTTTCCGAAACCGTTTGACTCAGTGACACACTGCAGACCGTCAACGAAAGTCAGAGCATATGGAATAGACTCTCAGATATGTGAATGAGTGAAAACATTTTGAGTAACAGAACGCAATACCTTGAGCAGGACGGCAAGTGTGCATCGGGAAAGTGTGATGGGACTACTCTTGTTCTCTACATACATAAGCGATTTCCCTAATAAGGTGAGCGTTAATTTGAATTTGTTTATTGTTGACTCTGTAAGGTATGACCAAATGTCGTTACGTGACTGTGCGGGGAGACATGATGACTTGGACAGTTTTTGTTTGTTATGATGAGTGGCATCTTGCATGTGAAAAAATGAAGTTAATCCAGGTGGGTAGGAGATCTTCGAATACAGCATGAGTGGAGTGCTGTTGACACAGTCACGTCGGTTAAATATCTAGGCGCAACATTCTAAAGTGGCATGAAAACTAACGTGCCTGTAAAGACGGCTGTAAATAAGGCGATTGGTCGCCTTCGGTTTATTGGGAGAATTCTACGAAAGTGTAGCTCATCTATAAAGGACAGCACATGTAGAACACTTGTGACACCCATTATTGAGTTCTTGAGTACTACTCGAGTGTTTGGGAGCACCACCAGCGGCCGCGCGACCACATCTTGTACTGAGATCCTCGCAAACAAAATCTGTCGCAACTGAATATGACGTAAGCCAGTCGTTAGTGTGCATAGGTGAAATGTGTATAGCATGGAAGGACACTGAGGTGATAAAAGTCATAGGATAGTGATAAGCACATCTGCAGATGGTGGCCGGCCACTTTGGCCGAGCGGTTCTGGGCGCTTCAGTCTGCAACCGCGCGACCGCTACGGCCGCAGGTTCGAATCCTGCCTCGGGCATGGATGTGTGTGATGTCCTTACGTTAGTTAGGTTTAAGTAGTTCTAAGTTCTAGGGTACTGATGACCTCAGGTGTTGAGTCCCATAGCGCTCAGAGCCATTTGAACCCATTTGCGGATGGCGGTAGTACCGCGTACACAAGTTATAAGACGGAAATACACTCCTGGAAATGGAAAAAAGAACACATTGACACCGGTGTGTCAGACCCACCATATTTGCTCCGGACACTGCGAGAGGGCTGTACAAGCAATGATCACACGCACGGCACAGCGGACACACCAGGAACCGCGGTGTTGGCCGTCGAATGGCGCTAGCTGCGCAGCATTTGTGCACCGCCGCCGTCAGTGTCAGCCAGTTTGCCGTGGCATACGGAGCTCCATCGCAGTCTTTAACACTGGTAGCATGCCGCGACACCGTGGACGTGAACCGTATGTGCAGTTGATGGACTTTGAGCGAGGGCGTATAGTGGGCATGCGGGAGGCCGGGTGGACGTACCGCCGAATTGCTCAACACGTGGGGCGTGAGGTCTCCACAGTACATCGATGTTGTCGCCAGTGGTCGGCGGAAGGTGCACGTGCCCGTCGACCTGGGACCGGACCGCAGCGACGCACGGATGCACGCCAAGACCGTAGGATCCTACGCAGTGCCGTAGGGGACCGCACCGCCACTTCCCAGCAAATTAGGGACACTGTTGCTCCTGGGGTATCGGCGAGGACCATTCGCAACCGTCTCCATGAAGCTGGGCTACGGTCCCGCACACCGTTAGGCCGTCTTCCGCTCACGCCCCAACATCGTGCAGCCCGCCTCCAGTGGCGTCGCGACAGGCGTGAATGGAGGGACGAATGGAGACGTGTCGTCTTCAGTGATGAGAGTCGCTTCTGCCTTGGTGCCAATGATGGTCGTATGCGTGTTTGGCGCCGTGCAGGTGAGCGCCACAATCAGGACTGCATACGACCAAGGCACACAGGGCCAACACCCGGCATCATGGTGTGGGGAGCGATCTCCTATACTGGCCGTACACCACTGGTGATCGTCGAGGGGACACTGAATAGTGCACGGTACATCCAAACCGTCATCGAACCCATCGTTCTACCATTCCTAGACCAGCAAGGGAACTTGCTGTTCCAACAGGACAATGCACGTCCGCATGTATCCCGTGCCACCCAACGTGCTCTAGAAGGCGTAAGTCAACTACCCTGGCCAGCAAGATCTCCGGATCTGTCCCCCATTGAGCATGTTTGGGACTGGATGAAGCGTCGTCTCACGCGGTCTGCACGTCCACCATGGACGCTGGTCCAGGTGAGGCGCAAGGTGGAAATGGCATGGCAAGCCGTTCCACAGGACTACATCCAGCATCTCTACGATCGTCTCCATGGGAGAATAGCAGCCTGCATTGCTGCGAAAGGTGGATATACACTGTACTAGTGCCGACATTGTGCATGCTCTGTTGCCTGTGTCTATGTGCCTGTGGTTCTGTCAGTGTGACCATGTGATGTATCTGACCCCAGGAATGTGTCAATAAAGTTTCCCCTTCCTGGGACAATGAATTCACGGTGTTCTTATTTCAATTTCCAGGAGTGTACTTTGGCGGCGCTGTCGTTTGTACTCAGGTGATTCGTGTGAAAAGGTGTCCGGCGTGATTATGGCCGCACGATAGAAACTAACAGACTTTGAACGCGGAATAATAGTTGGAGCTAGACACATTCCGTTTTGGAAATCGGTAGGGAATTCGATAGTACGAGATCCACAGTATCAACAGCTTGCCGAGAATACCAAATTCCAGGCATTACTTCTGACCACGGACAACGCAGTGCTCGACGGTCTTCACTAAACCACAGAGAACAGGTGCTTTTCGTAGAATGGTCAGCGCTAGCAGACAAGCAACTCTGCGTGAAATAACCGCAGAAATCAATTTGGAACGTACGACGAAAGTATCCGTTATGGCAGAGTGATGAAATTTGTAATTAATGAGCTGTGATAGCAGACGACCGATGCGAGTGCCTTTGCTAACAGCACTACAACGTCTGCGGCGGCTATCCTGGTCTCGTGGTGATATTGGTTGGACACTAGACGACTCGAAAACCGTGGCCTGGTCAGATGAGTCCCGATTTCAGTTGGTAAGAGCAGCCGGTAGGGTTCGAGTGTGGCCATGGACCCAAGTCGTCTAAAGGCACTGTGCAAGCTAGTGGTGGATCTATAATGGTGTGGGCGGTGTTTGAATGAAATGGACTGGGTCCTCTGGTCCAACTAAACCGATCATTGACTGTAAATGGTTATATTCAGTTACTTGAGGACCATTTACAACCGTCCATAGACTTCATACTCCCAAACAATGATGGAATTTTTGTGGATGACAATGTGCCGTGTTACCAGGCCACAGTCGTTCGCGATTGGTTTGAAGAATATTCTGCACAATTCGGTCACCCGATATGGGACATAATCGAGAGTTCAGCTCGTGCACCGGCGACACATGAGCAGTTATAGAAGTTATAGAGGACAGCATGGGTCAGTGTTTCTGCAATGGACTTCCAGTGACCGGTGGAGTCCATGGCACATCGAGTTGCTGGACTACACTGGGCTGTAGGAGGTCCGACACGACGTTGTGAGGTATCCCATGACTTTTGTCACCCCATTGTGTATCACCTGCATGTTCCATCCAATACACTTTCCAATCCTTCTTAGGATATGCTCTGTGGTTCAGTGTTCCTTCATGTATTAAAAAATTTGTTCCCGATTTTATTTCCATTTCCCAAATCTGTTATAGCTTAATTATTTTGTGATTAATATACATTCTTCTCTCTTCTCATGTTTCTCGATCTGTGTTTCCTCCCTTCTTCGTATTTTACCTTTGTCAGATATACGGGGGTAATCCCAAAAGTAAGATCTCCTATTTTTTTTATAAGTATATAGACCCTTTTTTAAAAGTACATACCCCTGTTTATTTCTACGATGGTTTACATCATTTTACAGCTTGAACATTTACCTATTTTTCGACATAATCACCACTTCTGTCGATGCATTTTTGTAGACGCTGTGGCAGTTTTTGTATGCCCATGTCATACCAGCTCGCCGCCAAGCTGTTCAGAAAGTTATGAACCTCTTCTTTCACCTCGTCGTCGGAGCTGAATCGCTTTCCGGCCAAATGTTCTTTTAACTTAGGGAACGGGTGATAGTCACTGAGCGCCAAGTCAGGACTATAGGGTGGCTGGGTGATTATGTTCCACTGAAACTGTTGCAGGAGAGCAACGGTTTGCCAAGCGATGTGTGGGCGAGCGTTGTCATGGAGAATGTGTACGGCCTTGCTCAACATTCTCCGCCTCTGAATTGCCCGTTTGAATTTTTTCAGAGTCTCACAGTACCTGTCAGCGTTAATTGTGCTCCGAGTGCCCTTTGCGTTCAAAAACCGAATAACTGCTCGCAATTCGCACTTGGCGGTAACATCCAGCGGGAGCTCCATTCTCAACGGCTGCCAAGCCAAGACTGAGCGCCTCAGTGTGGCGTGCGCATGTTTACACACAGCACGTGAAGCACTCTTCATAACAGTGTGACCAACTGCCACACAAACAGTGTTCTGTACTTATAAAAAAATAGGAGACCTTACTTTTGGGATTACCATCGTAGTATAGACGCTTCTTTCTGGTCTGTTGCATTGACTTCAATATTATCCTTGCCTGTTGGCAGTTTTGATAGTGCATAGATTACCACATTATTTTGCCCTGGCAGATACTGAGTTGCGAAGTTATATTATTACAGTGCTAATATGCATTGTGTTACTCTACACTCCCATGCCAGGGACCCTATACTGTACCTTCTGGCCGTTCTGCCGATGGGGTCGTTAGGCCAGAGCACTAAGCGGCCTTGTTTTCGAAGTAGAACCCTCATGTTATTCTGCAAGAACGTCGGAAGCGATGCCCTAGGGTCTAGCGAACGGGGGTGCTGTTGTTCGCCTGCCGAAGTGGCCGTGCGGTTAAAGGCGCTGCAGTCTGGAACCGCAAGACCGCTACGGTCGCAGGTTCGAATCCTGCCTCGGGCATGGATGTTTGTGATGTCCTTAGGTTAGTTAGGTTTAACTAGTTCTAGGTTCTAGGGGACTAATGACCTCAGCAGTTGAGTCCCATAGTGCTCAGAGCCATTTGAACCATTTTGCTGTTGTTCGTTCTCCTCACACCAACCAATCAAGAGCAAGCTGCCACAGATCTGGGCATGCGAACTGCGTGCATAACGCCACGAACCCGAAGCAGATGGTAGCCGATACAGGCGCGCTATTCTTCACAGTAGCGAAAAGTGTGTTTAGAGTTTGTAGTACTTCTCAAATTCTGCTGATCACGTGTTTCTATGTATGCACAATAACGTTATGGACATGGTTGTCTCCCAAACTTGAAAATAAGAGTCAGCTGTCTCCAATAAATAAATTAAAAGACCACCTCGAATTCTTACTAAAGCAGTTCCATAGAGTTTCAGATTGGAGAACGCTTCGCATTGCAGCCTAGATATACGTCACCACGATTATTAAAAACGTTGCAAAATCTACGTCCACCACAATTCTGCTTTAAATGGCTAACTTAAATTAGGCAACAAAACACTATGTAATGTTGCGCAGGTGACTAAACGGTTGGGGGTCGAACCGCCTTGCTACCTGAGGACGTGCCGTCCCTGGCGTGGAGGCAAAAACAACTTTCATCAGGAAACACAGCAGACCTCCATCCTGCTCTCTATTGAGCTCCGCTTGACAACGCAAGTGGTGATGGTCAGTGGAATGGAAGCCACAGGGGGTCTTGTACAGAGCTGTCCTTGATGTAACCGACTTGTTACAGTTCGTTGTGTCACTGCGGTGCCAACTACTGCTCAAATTACTGCTTCAGATGTCTCGAAATCTGGCAGAAAACCCAAAGAGATTCTGGTCATACATAAAGCACACCAGTGGCAAGACACAATCAATACCTTCACTGCGCGATAACAATGGCGAAGTCACCGATGACAGTGCCACTAAAGCAGGGTTATTAAACACGGTGTTCCGAAACTCCTTCACCAAAGAAGACAAAGTAAATATTTCTGAATTCCAATGAAGAACAACTTCGAAGATGAGAAACATAGAAGTAGATATCCTCAGTGTTGCAAAGCAGCTTAAATCACTTAATAAAGGCAAGACCTCCGGTCCAGATTGTATACCAGTCAGGTTCCGCTCAGAGTATGCTGACAAAATAAATCCGTATTTAGAAATTATATACAACCACTCGCTCACAGAAAGATACGTACCTAAAGATTGGAATATTGCTCAAGTCACACCAATACCCAAAAAGGGGAGGAGGAGTAATCCGCTGAATTACTGGCCTATATCACTAACGTCGATTTGCAGTAGGGTTTTGGAACATATACTGTATTCGAACATTATGAAGTACCTCGAAGAAAACGATTTATTGACATATAGTCAGCAAGGATTCAAAAAATATCGTTCTTGGAAACACAACTAGCTCTTTATACTAATGAAGTAACAAGTGATATCGACAGGGGATGTCAAATGGATTCCATATTTTTAGATTTCTAGAAGGCTTTCGACACCGTTCCTTACAAGCGTCATCTAATCAAACTGCGTGCCTACGGAGTATCGCCTCAGATGTGCGACTGGATCCGTGATTTCCTGTCAGAAAGGTCACAGTTCGTAGTAATAGACGGAAAGTCACCGAGTGAAACAGAAGTAATATCCGGCGTCCCCAAAGGAAGTGTTATAGGCCCTCTGTTGTTCCTGATCTATACTAACGATATAGGAGACAATCTGAGTAGCCGTCTGAGATTGTTTGCAAATGATGCTGTCATTTAACGTCTTGTAAAGTCATCAGATGTTCAAAACGACTTGCAAAATGATTTAGATAAGATATCTGTATGGTTCGAAAAGTGGCAATTGACCCTGAATAAAGAAAAGGACGAACTTATTCACATGAGTACTAAAAGAAATCAGCTAAATTTCGATTACGCGATAAGTCACACAAATCTTAGGGCTGTAGATTCAACTAAATACTTAGGGATTACAGTTACAAATAACCTAAATTGGAACGATCACATAGATAATATTGTGGGTAGAGCATACCAAAGGCTGCGATTCACTGGCAGAACAGTGATGCAGCAGGTTTACCAAAGAGACTGCTTACACTACGCTTGTCCGCCCTATTCTGGAGTATTGCTGTGCGGTGTGGGATCCGCATCAGGTGGGACTGACGGATAACATCGAAAAAGTACAAAGAAGGGCAGCTCGTTTTGTATTATCGCGAAATAAGGGAGATAGTGTCATAGACATGATAAGTGAATTGGAGTGGCAGTCATTAAAACAAAGGCGTTTCTTTATGTTTCACATATATGTGAAACATGTATATGTGTAAGAAGTTTCAGAATCAGCTAAAACTTATTAACATTGTGTACTGGAATTATAAAACACATTTGTATACTAAACTGTGAGTTGTTTTTTCCATTGTTTGGAAAGGTGGAGGAAAAGTGGAGTAAACAGAAGGCAATCATATCTTGAGCAGCTGACTGCGTCCTAAGTTCAGATTAATTACAAATAGTGTTTACTTTTTTAAAAAAAATTAGTAACTTTTTTGTTTACTCTCTGTATTTCAATTTGGAAATCATTAGACTGTCAGTAGTGTTGAATGCCTAGAAATTACATTAAACTGCAACCTTTAAGAGAAAGACGCAGAGTATGCTGTGGTAGTTTAAAATTAATGCCAGGTGTAAATAAAAGCTGTTACTCAACTGTAATTTAAACATGCCACTGGTATCTGAGAGTAATACTAAAAAGTTCTGAATACACAAAGATCTGTTCTCAGTAAAGATGAATATACTTGCTTGGCTACATGGGCCTTCCTGTAACTTCATTCAAGGTAAAACAGTTTGTTGCTGAGTTTGTTCAGGTACTACAGAAAGCATATTTACCAGAGAAAAGAAGTTTTGCCAGTAAGGATTGGTTTTCAGATTTTACCAAACACCCAGCTCTAATCACCCAGAAACTTCAGAAATTTTAAATAATCTATAGGAGCACACCAACATGTCCATTTGTCTTTCCCTTAAGATTTGGAATTGGAACTATCAGACTGAAGTGTCTAGAAAAATTTGTTTCGGCCAAAACTATTAGTTTAAATACTGTTTGTAATATTAATGGACATAGTTAATATTTCCTCTGTATAAAAATCCACCCTTTTCCTCAAAACTTATAATACATTAATTTGTTTGACATAGATATGTCTAATAGACCATTATATGAATTCTTTTTATCTTGCCTCATACTTTTATTGTTCTGTCACCTGTGTAGGCACTTTCTTCAGTTTAGTCACTAGGTCTTTTTTTGTGCCCCCCAAGTATTTTTTCTTTTTTCAGTGAAATGTTTGTGTGAATATGAAACATTTTTAACCATATTCTGACGAGTACAAAAGCTTTTCACCCAAAATTTCGAAAGTTTAAATATTATTTTGTTTTTACCCCTCCCTACCCAAGGTAAAATGTGTACTTATTGGTGGTTTTTATGAAATTATGGTCTGGTCTACCATGTGTCTACATACCTGCTGCACTTCTTATATCAAATGTATGTTACTGTAGGGAGGAAAATTCTGAAATAATTTAAATGAAGCCAAGTACAGAAGTGATAGTAATACATGCTCTTCTCTCTTAACAGGAAATTCTCCCGCAGGGGAAAACACGTGTGTTGGAGCTGCACAGAAATGATTGTAATGTGCAAGAAATTAAATCTTTAAACATCCTTGTTCATGTTAAAACAAGGGAGGAGTTTGGACAGTGGTTGGCACAGTTTGAAAACATAACAAAAACAACTTATACAATAAGGTGCACTGAACCTGCATCAGGAAAGTATGTTGTTTTCAAACAAAGGCTGATCTGTCACCACAATATTCGCAGTATAAAAGTTCATGGTTCAGTGCAAAGGGCAACAAAAAACACTAACTGTCCATCAAAAATGACAGTGACAATTCACGCTGTGCATGATAGATACAGAGGTAAGTCTGTAGAGAAAGCAATGCTCTATAAGGAAATGCCGTGTGAGGTTAACTTGGTGTTGGGTCATAACCACAGTGTTGAGAGTGCTGCTGCTTTAAGATTTAGGCAACCATCAAGTGATGTCAAAGAAAAATTAATATCCCTGTTTGAAAGAGGTCATTCACCAGCCACTGCTCTTGAGTCAATAAAGGTTGAAATTCAGCTGAATTGTTCAGATTACCCTTTAGTCCTTGCAGACAGAAGCAGGTGTCCTGATTACAACTTTTGCCACTATTTGTTCAACAAAGTTTTTAAGAAAAAGTATGGGCCAACAGTCTTCAACAAAGAAGGAAAGCAGCTGTTACAACAGAGGTTAGAGGAATACAACAGCGAAGTTGGAACTGTGTGTGCCAAGATGATTCAGAAAGATGATGATTATATAGTATGGTAAGAGTATATTTACAAATTTGTAGTCTGATGAAAACTTTATGCATATACATTTAGCTACTATTAATATTTGTATAATTGTTTTTCAGCATTTGCTCACCACTGATGCAAAAAGTCCATACTCATGTAAAAGCTGCTTCCAAACTTGTATTTATGGATTCCACTGGTTCTCTGGATCATGATAGCAGCAGAGTGTTCGTTTTACTTACTCACAGTGAGTGTGGAGGTTTACCACTAGGAGTTCTGATTATGTCTTCAGAAAGCTGCGGAGTTATAGAAATGGGACTAGAGTTGCTGAAAGAGATAGTGGGGGAAAATATTTTTGGGGGAAACATCAATGGCCCAAGTGTGTTTCTGACTGACGACAGCCAGTCAGAACAAAATGCAATTAGACGGTGCTTCCCAAACACAAAAACTTTGTTGTGTATATTCCATGTCCTGCAGGCAGTGTGGCGCTGGCTTCTCAAAGCAAAAAATGCTATACCACAGCAAAAACAGTGTGAGTTCTTCCAGAATTTCAAAAAAATAATGTTTGCGCAAACAAAAAATGAAGCAGTGGTAAACTATAATGTAACAAGAGCGAACATCAGTGAAAATCATCAAAATTTATTGAAATACTTGGAAGGGTATTGGGATAGGAGAGAACTGTGGACCCTTTCACATCGGTGAGGTATGCTTATAGAAGGGCACAACACAAATCTTAAAACGCCATCTGCATGTGCATCTTATTTGGCAAATTTTGGTGAAGGTAAGTAAAACATACTTTTATATAAATGTTATGGCAAGTAATTCAATATTGTATGAATTCTAATTTTTGTTACAGGAAAATCTAGAAAAAATCGTGGTAACTATATTCCCATTCAGCCCACTGCAATAAGCAGAAGAAAAAACAAGTTGGCAGGTCGCAGATGTCATCCGGGGGGAAGACAAAGACCACACTCTAAGCAAAGCAAGGAATTTGTAAAGACAGTAGAAATTTCTGAAATGGTAAGTATTACATTTCTAAAGTCATGTATGGCATTTTGAAATTTATCTAGCAACTTTCCTTTCCCCAAAGGGCATATTAAGGAATAAAGTAATTATTATTTATTTAACATTTTTAAGTTTGCGGGAGCACTGCTGGGCATACAGTGCTATTGGCTAACTTGCATAAATTTAATACTGTGTGCTAAAGGTGGTGTAAAGACCGAAACAATCCACAAAAGAAAAAAGAAATTGCAACTGAAAACTGCCTCCAGACTGACCTCACATCCAGTATTGATAAAGGCTATAGCATGCAAGTTTCTGGCACCATTTTTAAAATAATTCTTATTTTATCTGAAGGTAGCTTTGTTAGTATAATTAAAGAAAAAGAAAATACTTAATTATGATTTGATGTGACTGTCACGTGGAATAATTTGTAGACATTGCTATTGAAGAAACTGAAGTCACTCCACACCTTGAACTTGGTGTGGATAATTCCATTACACAGCAAGCCAGCTGAATGATACACTGCAAATCAGTCGTAAAGTGCTTACACATTCTGTTTCATTCGAAAAAAAAATTGATGTGTGTACATGATGTTCCCTTCTGTGCAAGCAGCATTGCATATTTCCATTGGCTTGTGACTTTCTCATGCAAATGTGAATGTTCAAACATAGTTCACAACACGTCTTGTTCCAGAGCAGTGGCATTAGTACATTATGGAATAATTGCTGATGGGTAAAAGTGCTCATATCTTGTGTTAACACAACCTCCTGATTGGCAGTTGCCTCAAGTTCCCCATTAGCTTAAAATCTCAGTCCTGACTATAACACCATCTAGGCAGAAAAACTACATCTGGTATTATCACCCATATTAATATACTCACGTTCAAACTGTTTGCTAATCTTGTTTAGATGTTAGGTTATTAACATCATGGCATTTCGTTTCTTTGGTCCAGTATGTCTTGCATGTACAGTAAAATTCTCATTACATGACATCTAAATTGTAACAATTAACTAGGCCTATATTTTTTATTATTAGTTATCTAAGTGTTCTTTTAAGGTGTGGCATATACATGTTATGACTTTAAGTAGCTAATTACAATATAAAGATGTAAATACACACAAATGTGGAGCCACTTTGAGTTTCATTCCATCATTGAATATTTCGATACAGAAATGGATAAGAAAAGCCATGTTACACAAACATTTTTCCCCAGCATTAACCCAGTATTAGTGCAACAAACTTAGTAATCCATAATTTAGAAATAAAGGTTTTCAGTAATGTTAATGTGGATTTTAATTTCTTTTCAGGCTACCTTTCCATCACCAGCTACGCAATCATCCCAGTCAGCTTCAGACTTTTGAAGGTGCGCGACTGTTTACTGCAGCATAGTGTGTAGGATTTTCTTAATCTGATATTCAACGTAATGGAACTATTAAGGGAATGATTGTAGTAATTAAGTTTTTTCTTAAAGCTCAGGCCTAGCCTGACTGCTGAAATATATTAAGTTTTTTTGTTGTAGCTCTGGTCTGACCCGATTATTCCCGGCAGGGTCAGGGATTTTCTCTGCCTCATGATGACTGGGTGTTGTGTGATGTCCTTAGGTTAGTTAGGTTTAATTAGTTCTAAGTTCTAGGGGACTAATGACCATAGATGTTAAGTCCCATAGTGCTCAGAGCCATTTTCTAACCCGATTATTGAAATAAGTTTTTTCTTAAAGCTCAGACCAAACTTACTATTGAAATATAGAAGTTCTTCTTTAAATTGGGATATCCCAACAATGTGGATACTTATTGTGTATGTTGCACAAGTTTCTGGGAAATGTGAATTATCTTTTCTTAAAATGTAAACTACATTTTATATTCTGCATATGACTTTTTTTTATTTACATCTGTTCCTTCAGGTTACATGTAGCTTATTTAATTTGTCATATTATGTATGCTTTCTGAAGTACTTCTGTTAGCTGATAATGAAAAATGTTTCCTGCATTTTAATATATATTGGCAATAATAAACCAATATTGGCAGGAACGAACTGTTATTTTATTAATTGGTATTAAAACTTTATTTTAGAAGATTAAATGAAGATATTTTGCAATGTTAATATAAGCATCACATTTAAATAGGAATTATGAACAGACTGCCCCCATTTACACCAAGGTTGGCATAAAGAAATTGCTAATGATGATAGCTTCCTCTGGCATGTAGAGTCTAAACAAAAATTTTCCATCTCAAATTAACTAAAAGGGAAGTAAATTATTTTTTTGCTGGGAGAACACACTTTCAGGCAACCATCCTAAACTAAACAAAAAATGCATTAATGTTGTAAAAAACTTAATTTTTTCATTAAATACCAAGCAAACTAGTCAGACTGCATGTCTTCATATCACAGTTTGTGACTTTAACATTCTGAAAATGAAAGGACAATGAATCTCTTTAAACTTTAATTTGAATAACAGATAGAAAGCTGAACTAGGTAAGTGTACTCGCCATGAATGTTTATGTCCAGCTTTTGGTGACGCAATGTTCTGCTTCTGGTAAGTGAAGACAAAGGGGAAAAGCAAAGGAGTGTGGAAAAATTGTGAAATATGTGAGAAAGTAATAAGACAGAATCAGGGTCCAAAGAGACCTATGCTTGTGTGGTGAACAACCTGCAGATGAGGGTTGGCATGAGTAGGTGGATGAAAGCCAGATTCTTGTAATTTAACTGTGTGTTTCAAATCACTGCCTAGTCTACAGAGAGCTATTAACTGGAGAGGAGAGAGTAATGATTTGTTTAATTTTGTATATGTATTAATGTCCAATTCCATGCATCGATGACAAAGAATAAGAATATAAATATAGCACTGGCACACATTTACTAAATTCAAGAAACCAATTTAAGAAAGGTATTGACTATAATGATTACAATTTGTACACAACTGCCACAAAACAACACTGACAGTAAAACACAATTTGGGGTTATTCACATTACAGCATTTTTAAAAAATGATACAGTATTGCTATGCAGACTGTTGTGTTATTTAAACTAATTGGGATTTCATGTAATGTACTGTAGTGTTTCTGTCCTAACCCATACCTAGCTCACTTAGACCTAGATGTCTGGTGCTCTTAAAACCCCACTCAGTGCTGCCTTCAAATTGCCAGCAAGCTTATACATACATCTCTCACTGCCATTTGACTAGTGGAGTTATGTTCAACTTTAGTGATATTACCATCAATAAAAATGCAAAATTAAAAATGTTGAGAATGCAATCATATGTCAAAATTAATTTGTGATGTGTTGCACATCACTACAATCTATAATGCAAAGTAATCCCTGGAACATATTACTAATGAACTGACAGGCTATTTAGTTCACAAGATAGTCCTTTAGGACTTCAGCATAGTAAAATTGTGTTTTAATTGCTCTTTTCATAAAGAATGCCTATTAAGGACTAAAAACTGAACCATGTAATGTCTAAGTAACTTTGATTTTCTAATTTTGCAATTACACACACACACACACACACACACACACACACATACACACACACACACACACACACGCAGAGAGAGAGAGAGAGACAAGCACACCACACATTTACGGATTGCATGCTGTTTGTGTGATCCATATCTGAGGAGGGGGTCATGCTTATCCACCACTGCCAGATATCAGCTTTCAGGTAAGTGATGCACTGTATTTCCTTTATGTATATACATATACAATCTTCAGTCATTATCTTGTGACATTAAGGTGCACAGGAAACAACAGTATGTATCAGGAAAGAAACTGGAATGAGTTACAACAGGACAGGAAAATGCATTAAACATAACTAATATTATATCAGCTTCACTTTTAAGACTTATGCCTTACAACATTAAGTCTCGGTCATTGTCTTCCTAATGAAACTCCTCCATCACACTTGTCAAACAGGGTGCTTCAAGTTGTTGAGATATCTCACTTCAAAAAAACTTAATAAAACATTTATCATAACCTAAATAGGTGTGTGTCACTCAGGGGACCATATTATACAAAGTCTTTTTCTTCATGAATGTTTCCCACAAACTATCATGCATGGAGGATAAATTCCATTCACTAACGATGGTACTAAGTAATCCCAAATAAAAATCCAAGCCAGCTGACAGAGAAATCAAATAAATGTCTCAAAGATGGTTAAAATTCATCACATAAAGACAAAGTGGCCCTAAACATAAAGAAAACTAACTGTATGAACTTCCATTCAAATAAAAACCATAGTGAGGTTTGACTAATAGTTAACAAAGATCGATTAAAACATGTGAGAGTAAATTTGTGGGCATTAATGTGTTGCCAGCTGGAACAAGGAGAACATGTGAACATTTTAGCAGAGCACATGTTACACTACTCTGAGAATTCTCGAAGTGATCTACTTTGTAAATAAACATTCAAACATCAGTTATGTGATAATATTTTAGGATACCAGTGCTTGGAATGTGTAGATTGTCTTCAAGGCATACACAAACAGAAAAAAGCACTATTGCCCACAGAAAAATCTTTAACTGTATGGAGTAATACTAGACAAATTTTTCCAGATAGATGTAATTTTTAAATCTGTGGAACAAGCAACTGAAAGTATATTTCCACATTTTCTGTTGTTCTTAAAATTATATGTAGTATAATACAGTTAAAACAAATATTAGGGCCCATTTTTAGATTCAAAGTTGAGGTAAAAATAGAAAGTGGAAGACAAAAGATGGACAGATGTAAAACCTCCATATCATTTAACAGCAATGGGGGTATAAAAAAAGCTGACACCCAACACCTTAATCTGTACTGCACACTCAGTCTGGCATATTTAATTTTAAATCTGAAAGTTGTTACCATTTGAAAAGTCTTAGCCTATTTTGTTTCGCTAAGATCCAAGGTAACTGGTGTTATCATAACACGTTTCTTTACACTTAAACTTATTTAGTAAAATTCTTTAATTTGTATAAAAATAACACAAGTAAGACTTTTGGGCCCGTATGAATGTAGTATTATGAGCTTAGCCTGAACTATTACATGAGCACATGTTATTTTCTGATTCGACTAAAAAAATCTATTGAAGGTAAGTACATTCTATGCTTCTTTATAATGATTCCATCACAACATGCCTATAGTAAGCATATTTTACTGTGCCTTAAAAGCCTTTGAGTTCTGGTACTGGCAATTTACCTAATGTATCATGGCTGACTGTGCTACATTCAACTTCTATTGGGGCAAACAGATATATTAACAAACTGGAAGCTTAATACATTTGTTAATGTGTCCATGTTTCATCCTACGTGCATGAAAATGATGTACAGTCCTAGAAACAATTAAAGAGTCAGTTAAATAGTAACATTTAATACTGTAAAAAGGTCATGAAAGAGCAATACACTAATTAGATTGGTTTGACTTTCTATATCTACAGAAACTTAAGGCTGCTGCCATGGAATCATTTTTTAGCAAAATTGGGATAAATGTATTGTATTATATTCTACTTGTTTTTATCCAGGATAATGCTCCAAAAATCCCCATGGGTACTGTTGCATACTTACATATGTTGACCTCTCATACATATGTTGTGGGTGCTTTGGATTTTTTTTGTGTAATTGAGTTCTTACTCAAGTTTGAGAAAAAAACATCAAGTTCATAAATGTATGAGCAATACACCAAAATACTGGTCAGCAGCTGTGAAACTCTATGTATGGTTTTATTGAGCCTTGGTCAGTCTTTTCTGAAGAGATTACTTTTGCACAGTAAAAAGTTGGGTCATAAGATCAAAACATCTGCAATACAAACGCAACTTCAAAAATACTTTTTTAAATACGCACCTAAAAAAAAGAAAGTAAATTTAAGAAAACTTTGACCATATTTCACAAACGTCTGACAATAGAATGATGTTCTTATAGATCCAGATGTCTTAGTTTTCTGATAATAAACCAGCTCATAACTCTGTACCATAATGACGTGTCACACCACAACACCCTTATGTTGCGAGTCAAGGCGCACAGGTGGGATCGGACGCTTCCATTGACCACTAGTTTCTTACAGTTTTCGATTTTCTGTAATTAGGCTGACATTCCTGATTATGACACATGTTGTTACATAGTACTGATGAATATGTGGTTGTCCACAGTTATTTCAAATACTCATTTACAGTGCAGTAGCCCAAATGTTAGTTAATAAATTTGTAGTATATCTTTGACCAAATGTGTGGGAATCATTTACACCAATAATGTTCTGTGGCATCCTTTGCAATCTTATAGACGCAAAACTAGTAATCTATGTGTAATTTAAAAAATAAACACGTACCATTTAATTAATATTTCTCTGCTGACACATGAATTTTAAAAATTAATAAAAATACCGCAATAATTTGATTTTATGAGTTAGACATGGCTTGTGAAAGCCAGCAACGACTGTGGAAACAATGGCTTTGTTTATAAATAACTGCTACCACACGATTTTTACTTTTATTTATATTTTTCACGACGCGTTTCGAGAAAAAATTCTCATTTGGAAGTGCATTGTTCTGTATTTTATGCCATTTTTTCGTGGTGTTTGTGTGGGGTTCTGGTTCTTCTGTTGTCCTTAAATTCTTCTGTGGTCCAATTTTCTGAGCACAATACAGGCATACGTAAAAAAATAACAAACGCACATATATGGTTACAAGCGAAAACACCACGAAAAAATGGCACAGGATGGTGAAGAATGCAATTGAAAATGGTTATTATTTAGCACAACGCTTCGTGCAAAATACAAGAACAGAAAAATTTGTGACTGGTAGCTTAGTTATTTATAAACAAACTCTTAGCGCAACAAAATTTGTGATTTGTCACGTTTTCTTAAGCTGACAGTTTTATTGTTCTATAGTAGAATGATTATTATATTTCACTGTGTTAATACAAAATCAAGAGTAAATTACATTCAAGGTTTATAGTAACAACCACACCAAAAGCTTTACGTTCTACGCGATAAATCAACAGTTCTCCGAGTTTACGGCGGATAATCATCACTTAGGCACAACATATTCGTACTTGTTGTAATCTTAGCACACTATTCATAAAGGTGCACGTACAATTTCCGCGAAGAAATATAACTTTCACAGAAAAAAAAACAAGTTTTCACAACTAAATATAAATATCCACGCCTTTGTATGTACTTTCCTACTAGGCTATAACAAACATCAGCTGCTCCCAGCCCGGCAATACAGCTTTTATAAGGCGCTATCTGATTGGATACTCGGTTTCGCCCACTTCTGAACACTCATTGGTCGCTAGCTTGGAGCTTAGAAGGGATGGAGGGGGTATGGCTAGACCCCGGGTCAAGTCAGGAGTTGCCGGAACGCCAAGAAGCCAACGATGTTATTTACAATGCTGCGCTCTAGCGAAGGGAGGCGATAATTGAGGTTATGAAGTGATACTACACTACTGGCCATTAAAATTGCTACACCACGGAAATGACGTGCTACAGACGCGAAATTTAACCGACAGGAACAAGATGCTGTGATATGCAAGTGATTAGCTTTTCAGAGCATTCACACAAGGTTGGCGCCGGTGGCGACACCTACAACGTGCTGACATGAGGAAAGTTTCCAACCGATTTCTCATACACAAACAGCAGTTGACCGGCGTTGCCTGGTGAAACGTTGTTGTGATGCCTCGTGTAACGAGGAGAAATGCGTACCATCACGTTTCCGACTTTGATAAAGGTCTGATTGTAGCCTATCGCGATTGGGGTTTATCGTATCGCGACATTGCTGCTCGCGTTGGTCGAGATCCAATGACTGTTAGCAGAATATGGAATCGGTGGATTCAGGAGGGTAATTCGGAACGCCGTACTGGATGCCAACGGCCTCATATCACTAGCAGTCGAGATGACAGGCATCTTATCCGCAGGGCTCTAACGGATCGTGCAGCCACGTCTCGATCCCTGAGTCAACAGATGGGGACGCTTGCAAGACAACAACCATCTGCACGAACAGTTCGACGACGTTTGCAGCAGCATGGACTATCAGCTCGGACACCATGGCTGCGGTTACCCTTGACGCTGCATCACAGACAGGAGCGCTTGCGATGGTGTACTCAACGACGAACCTGGGTGCACGAACGGCAAACCGTCATTTTTTCGGATGAATCCAGGTTCTGTTTACAGAATCATGATGGTCGCATCAGTGTTTGATGACATCGCGGTGAACGCACATTGGAAGCGTGTATTCGTCATCGCCATATTGGCGAATCACCCAGCGTGATGGTATGGGGTGCCATTGCTTACACATCTCGGTCACCTCTTGTTCACATTGACGGCACTTTGAACAGTGGACGTTACATTTCAGATTTGTTACGACCCGTGGCTCTACCCTTCATTCGATCCCTGCGAAACCCTACATTTCAGCAGGATAATGCACGACCGCATGTTGCAGGTCCTGTACGGGCCTTTCTGGAGAAAATTTTCGACTGCTGTCCTTGCCAGCACATTCTCCAGGTCTCTCAACAATTGAAAAGTCTGATCAATGGTGGCCGAGCAACTGGCTCGTCACAATACGCCAGTCACTACTCTTGATGAACTGTGGTATCGTGTTGAAGCTGCATGGTCAGCTGTACCTGTATACGCCATCCAAGCTCTGTTTGGCTCAGTGCCCAGGCGTATTAAGGCCGTTATTATTGGCAAAGGTGGTTGTTCTGGGTACTGATTTCTCAGGATCTATGTACGCAAATCGCGTGAAAATGTAATCACATGTCAGTTCCAGTATAATATATTTGTCCAATGAATACCCGTTTATCATCTGCATTTCTTCTTCGTGTAACTATTTTAATGGCCAGTAGTGTATAACCCCTGGTAGATGAGTGGGGAATTGATGTTCGTCATCAGTCTATGTAACGTCGGCTAATGCAGAAAGGCATGTGCCACGAGTACGAGGACGTATGGGGCTGCTTAGCTGGCGGACCGCGCTCATTTTAGCGCCTGGCGACCCACTGGCGCCGAGGCGGCAGCTGCCGCGACTCAGGCGTGATTGTGTGTGATAGCAAATCACTGCACTCCGCAATTGGCTTAGTTTAAAGCAGACAAATGGTTCAAATGACTCTGAGCACTATGGGACTTAACATCTGTAGTCATCAGTCCCATAGAACTTAGAACTACTTAAACCTAACTAACCTAAGGACATCACACACAGCCATGCCCGAGGCAGGATTCGAACCTGTGCTGTAGCGGTCGTGTGGTTTCAGACTGAAGCGCCACACCGGCCGGCTTACAAGCGGACTCCTCGGCCCCGAGGCGGACCGGAGTGTTGCATAAGGCTGCTCGAATAAACATCCTTCAGTGATACCACCGTTTCACCGCACACCCCGGGATGAATCTGCCTGCTCCCCCACTATTTTTCTCGCCCACTCTGAGGCGCAGCGACCCGAAATGCACCGGGTCGTTACAGTGCACAAGAGTTGCTGAAACACAACGGTGCTAGTAGCTGAACTCGACAAAGGCGGAAATGAGAATTTGGACATGAGGAACGAATCCCAGACAGACAACCGTTCCGAGAACAGAACGCGAGATCGCAGTCAGGAGCACCGGCCCGGGAACGCCAGCTCCCGGCCAGATACACTGGACCGATGGTTGGTCGTCTCAGGACCGATTATGGAGACTCAAGGCGGTAGGTATAAATGCCGGACCCATTCCACAAGTGCGAAGCAGTTCTGTTCACACGCAGACCGAAGCTACTGAGCAAACCTTAACACTGTAGCCAGGTGACACTACATGGACGTTCGATACGCTTCCGAGAGAAAGTCAGATACCTCGGTATTTGGCTGGACCGTCAACATGGGGCGACCACACAGTAAACGTTGCCAACAGAGAGTACATAAGGCTCAAACAGCTTTACCCAAAGCTCAACAGGAAAAGGACAGTAAGAAGGAAGGTGTCGAGGTCCATATACATGACACTGATTAGACCTCTGATTTACGCAGCTCCCATCTGGGGATATATAGCTCCTACACGCCTTCACCGCCTGCGGATCATACAGAACAAAGTGATACTCATCATTAGCATCGCTCCACTCTACGTTCGCGCATGTGGATGTTCATCATGAACACCGCACTGAAACCCTCAAGGACGTATTAAATAAAACTCGCCACACGGCTACACATGAATTCGAGACACTCGAGTAACCCTTTCATCCTTACTCTGGGAAACTATGATCACAACCGTAGGTGAATGCATAAACGGCCAAAGATACTGCTAGTTATGGTATAACCACCTATGGCAAGCTAACATTCACTCACAAGCGACAACATCTGTAAGCTCATGCAAATCAGCAATACTGACTGGATATGTCAGCTGCTATCACAACCGACCAACAGGCTACAGCCGGCCGGAGTGGCCGAGCAGTTCTAGGCGCTACAGTCTGGAACCACGCGACCGCTACGGTCGCAGGTTCGAATCCTGCCTCGGGCATGGATGTGTGTGATATCCTTAGGTTAGTTAGGTTTAAGTAGTTCTAAGTTCTAGGGGACTGATGATCTCAGCAGTTAAGTCCCATAGTGCTCAGAGCCATTTGAACAGGCTACATCAGGGAAACCGACAAGCTCGCACACTAACGCGCAAACAAACCGCCTACACTATCCTACACTGTGTATCCGATACATGACCTATCTGACACTAACCGATCATGAAGCCAGAGGTGTGCTCATGCTGACTGAGAAGCTAACACCATTACCCAGCTGCAACCGCCGAGTAACATCGCTTCACAACGGCAAAGGTATCGCTGATATCGGCAGAACACCTAACACTTCAAGATGTTAACGGATCGGCGGGAAATCCGGCAAACTTACCCAAGGCACTCTGTTGATTTCCTTTCGTGGTAAGCAGCAGAACTTGAAAATCTTGTGGATTCTGACTGGACTGGGACTGAGCCTTCGAGAGGCGCATAAGAGCCAAACCTCTACTATAAGGAGCTTATTAATATTTCAAGGCGCAGCTTGAAGCCTAGCAATTATCACTCGGTATCAACAGTTGACGTCATTTTTTAAATTTGTGTAGAAAGTGTGCGGCCTCTCAACAACCCATTACTGAGAATTTAATTTAAGTACGTATTTGGGGTGGGAGGGGGTGATGGGAGACGGGCTTCACTTCACAGCCTTTAAGTGGAGGCTGCGCCTGGGGGTCAAAATTTGGTATTCGTGTCAGAAAAAGATACGAAGCTACTCGCCCACGACTTTAATGTCGTTGTCTAATGTGACCATATCTACTGACACCAGTAATAAGCTAATCACCATACTCCGTCCGACCGAACATCGTGTCATGCTCAGCACTTAGGCGTCACTAGATGCGGATGTGGAGGGAAATGTGGTCAGCGCACCGCTTTCCCATCCGTTGTCAGTTTTCGTGACAGACCCGGATGGTGACCCATCCAGGTGCTAGCCTAGTTCTACAGCGCTTAAATTCGGTCATATGACGGGGTTTGGTGTTACGACTGCGGCAAGGTCGTCGGCCTAAACATCATACTTACTTATAAATTACACCTTTATGTTTGTGAAATTTCAGCACTGATAATTCAAAAAGCCTGCTTTAAAAATGTGAGAGTTGTCCTAATACACAGAAGTGGGAAGCGAGGAACTTAGCAGTTCAATTAATAAACCACCACCAGGAAGGTGTATTATGTACTGGTTGTTGATTAAAAGAATAATGAGTTTTCTGAGATTTATTATAGTAATAACTCATGTCCCATACCTTGGACTTAAGTCGCAGTATACCAGGAACATAAATTATTCACGAAGACGAAATAAGGCACACTATTAGTGGAAAAAAATATAGGTAGAGAGCAGATCTTGCGATCTACAACAACGGAACATATGTTTCGAAAGTGGCTAGGAATAATAGTATGTAAGAATCAGTTACACGTCTTAATCAGGTGGAATAGCTTGGAGAAACGACTTTCTCTTTGTTGCTAAATGATAGGGAAACATTCGAAACAGAATGTATTGCACCCGCACCCACACATACACACACGCAGATACACACACAAACACACACAAGAATTACAAAACCTGTACTTGTATCCTAATATAGCCCAAATTGAACTACGGGCACATTGTTCAATACACGAAGGAAAGTGGTATAAATTCACTTAATGATATCGTCATCTATATGAAAACAGTAACAAAACACTACCATGATGTTTTAAATAATGAATGAAAACAGTTTAGAAATTCATTTACTTAAATTACAAAATGAATGACGGCCTCAAATGAAAACGATTTCAATTTACGTAATTAAGTCGGAATCTATATGCAATCAATAAGCAAAATACTTTCGACACTTTAAACAGTTAAACAACACGCTGAAATCTCTACAGAGGAGTGACGCCAGCGCCACACGTGGGACCAAAATGTAATTAATTGGGGAGACGAGCAGCAGCTACGTCCGCCCACGAGCGCCGCCAAAGCAGAAGTGTCGGTTGAGAATTGGCGACCGCACTCTGTCCGCCCTAGCGGTTTCCACCTCGTGTGATTTTTCCATTACGTTGTTACTGCCATCTTCGGAACTAATAGACTTCCACAGCTTCGCAACTCTTTCTAGCCAACGAGTTGTGTATGCAACCTCACAACCACACGTACCCTGCACAGTTCTGCTTTAAGTTGGCGGCGTTAATGCAATTAGTTCAGTTATGAACTCAACTACTATTATCAGCCTGATATTAGAAAAGGAAGGGCAACATGACTTCAAGTTTAGTAAATGTTTAGGAAATGTCATTTCTCCAACTACAGGAATCTTTTTCGCATTTTGGGATTTGGGGGAGCTTAATGTAGCTCAGGATATGAAATCTGTCGACAGGTTACTGGCCAACGCGCCTCGAGTATGGTAAACATGTTTGAAAAGGGTTTATAGCACACGTTACTTCCGGAATCACTGTAATTAAAAACCTACGTATGACCTTTTATTTTTAGAAGATAGGGTACAGTGACGGAACATTATAGTTAAAGGTCTTGTCGGAAACAGATTCCTCGGACCTGAGCACAACCTTGGATAACGGAAGAAGAATACTGGCCTTTCCAGAGAAGCCACGTCGCGATTTCCATTAAGAAATTTAGAGCAACCTTGAAACACAAAAACCTGGATGATCCAGACACAACCTGGACCCCGTTTCGTCCGAATAAATGACCAGTATGTGCACCGCTTTGATTGGTGACTGAGAAATCACAACGGTGTACAGCAAACAGAATGCCGCAGTTACACCATCTGAAGACGAATCATCGAGTTAAAGAGAGATTGGATATGTTTCTGTGAGATCTCTTTACACAGGGTTTCTGTGCATACCCATAAAATATCAGTTGCAGTTGCTGGAGACTCGTGTTGAACAAGTTAATGACCAAGCACCGCCCGGACAATATTTCAGCTAAACGTGTTCTGTAATGTGGTCTTGCATAATCCTCTCCACGTGTTGCTGGATGTAATCCTGCTAAAATACGGCATGTAGATTTTCTTGAATTTCGGGTAGTATTATGAGCTCTGGTACCTGCTGTTCAGATTTCCCACAGTACGAAGAATGAGCTCTAGTACCTGCTGTTCAGATTTCCCACACTACGAAGAAGTTAAGGACTCAGATTACTTCTATGTGGACGAGGTTGCACCTATCGAGTGCTGTTGTAACATTGTGTGGTTCAATACCGATTCGTCGCTGCATGTGGCGTTCTTCTTTCGATTAATTCCAGGAACACAATAGTGTCGTAATTGCATGGAATACAGCATCCATGTTTTCACAGTATCACAAATCCATAACTGTGAAATCTGTCATTATTCTTCTGATCGAATTCTCACATGCTGGTGTTGCACCTACTGGCATCGACAAGGTCTCCTGAACTTTGATTTCACGTTTTCAATTCATTTGTGCTTGCGTAAGAGGAGACGCTGCCACATGTACGCTATCTCCCAGCAGTACGGATGGCAATGATAACATATTGCTTCAGCACATCTCCTGAGCCTGTATTAATTTGGGTCATTATTTCTATACATTGTAATTTTGACAACTGTTAATGTATTTCAAGACTTTTGCAAGTGGGTGACAATGGGCATGTTTAACACAAAGTTAATTGACAATGGCAAAAGATTTAGCATCGGCATGTAGCTGAATTCGCCCGCGGAAAGATGGTAGTTCTCAGGTAAAGAAAATGGGAAGTATAGGTGCGTGAAGGGAGATAAAGAAGAGGGACATGAAGAAGCAGATGGAGGAAGGGAAAGAGAATATACATGCTACTACACTCTTGGACCAAGTGAAGATTTATCATACTACACTGAGATAAAAGTACAATAACGATAGCATCTTCAGGTAATTCTTCAATAAATGTGATTGTGTGCGTTATGCAAATCCTTTGGATGGTTATATTATATGCCCTCAGTTTTCATGCTTCGTCAGAGTGGCAATTGTAAAATGCCTTTGAGCTCACTTTACACTCACAAACAATTTGCTGTAATATGTACCATTTTTGATGATTCCACTATACAATTTTTTTCGTGTGTAATACGTAATGTTAACGACCGTTGCAGTTACAGTGCTACGATTAATTATTTTTTTTACTTTAATCAAGAAGTGTCCATTACTGATAAGTGTATAACATATTAATACTGAACTGGCTGAATCCAATCACGTAGTTGTAATTTAGTGTGACATTTAGTGTACTATAGCGGGAATAGAAAAAGAGTAAATTTAAAAAGTCATAAATAGAAGGATCCATTACTTTTAATTTTGAATTAGCTCCTAGAATAAAATAAACAAATTCTTGCAACTTGTATCCAGATAATGACATACTTTTTAAGGAAGAGTGAAAAGTTTTAGGCGCTACACATGAGCTGTTTTGGACAACAGCTGCGTCAGCGAAAATTACAAACCACGGGCGTTACGAACAGTGTATTTCGTTTAACTTTCGCCTGAATGTGAAATAAAACTGAAGGATCCTTCTGAGAAAAGTTGTAACTTACTTAAGCACCAATATTATGAAGTGAGGAAAGACCGCAAAGAAACCAACAGCAGTAAACGAAAATAAAAATCTTATGTCAAAGTGTCAAGGATAATGGAAGTGTCTGAAGGTAATTTAAGCGAATTTCTTAACTTTAAAGCCACTGCTCCATCCTTAACGTTACTGCGTTTTTAACTTTATACTTGGCAGCGTTTGGTACACACAGTGAATCTTTCCCCGAAGTTGTCTCAGCGACTGCGATAAAGCAGCAACAAGAGTTCTCTAGTTCAGAACGACCCGAGAATGCAGTCAGCGACAAAGTACAGATGGCTCTATGGTTGGGAACGGCTACGATTATAGTTATGACGTAAGTGACTGGCAGGAGGATAGAAAACTCATGTCTGGGTACCCGCGGCATTACGGTGAGAAACGTCCGAATATTGTTCTCATTTCTCAGGTGAAACTGTGGGCTTTTCTGCTGTATTAATTATCTTCACTTTCCACCGGGATGGATTTGATGCAAACGGTTCTCATGGAACATTTCTGGGATGCAGTTAAGACCTATAGCCTGTTCCGCTGAGTCTGTCTTTCTTCAGTAAAGGGACAGCGTCTCTACTAACACAATGTGAACTTCCAGCATACCTTTCCTACCCAAACAGACGTGTTAACCGTCTCTTAACTTCTATTTGTCATGCCACAATAACTGCCCTTGAAGTCTATCATTATACGCAAAGCGAAGACACGAAAAGATTTTCTGCATCAAAATTACCCCATTTATATTCCTCTAAATCTTCTACAAGTGCCTAGTTACGTGTTCTGTTATCCATTAATTGTACTCAGAGGATATAGTCTGTGTCCGAGAGGTCTGTCCTTGCTGTACATCTTACTTAGCTTACGATGGCTTTTGTGCAATTCACAACAACGAAGAGGATGCATGAGCCTGAAGTGAACTTAGCATCATAGATTCACTACATGGCAACAGACAAACGTTGAGGATTACGAGATTCTCCTTGTTATGACAATGCCAAATCACGTTATCCTGCTCAGTACGAAACGGACTTCTTTCTTTCTGCAATAAACAGACTCCTTAAACATCCACTACATGCTGATGACGTAGACAATAACTTAATTGGTTGCTAAATATAACCCAGCATAACGGCTTTTACAGCAAGGTAGTTGATGAAATTTATAATTTCACGAAGTCCAAATGATATCAATTACCACAAAGTGAGGAACTATGTAATAAACTATTTGTATTGATTACTTTCTATGACCAGGTTTCACCTTTTTGAAATACTTAATATGCACGTCACGTGTGAAGATCAACGTTAACTATTACGTCTCTTAACGTAGGACAATAACGCAACATACGACCTGTACCAGAATGGTGGCATATACAACATTTTCTAGTCTAACTAAGGAGAGCTACATAGGACGAACGGGAAGGAATTCCACAACGTGATACAAGGAACGCAAGGAACTTAAAAGAAAACACATAGGCAACGAAGTAAGTACACCTTCGCAGTTCACCTCATACAAGGCAGTCACACAGAGTGCAGTATCGAAGACAAACTCGTAATTCTTCACACAGTGAAGTCTGGATTCATTATGGGCGTATATGAAGAGTCAGAAATTTACGGCCACCTGAAAATATTCAGGGAAAAGGCACTCAATGAGCAGTGCACAGCCTCCAGAAAGGGGCAATTTTGCTTCGCAGACTCTTGTTCGGAAGTGAAGTCAAAATGACGTGTCTTACATAAAACTCGTTGCGAGTACGAAACTCAATAGCAGTTGACAAATTAAGAACTTTGAAGACGCTATATTGGATTTTCATATTTACGTATTATAATTTTCTTCATTTCAAGGCAGCGACGGACACTGAAGGTTTATCACAAATACGTCTGTCATGGTACAGTTTGGTATAGCTACATTTCAATTAACGATACTTTAGTGCTAACAATCTTGAGGACATCACAGGATAAAAAAAAATCTCACATAATGTGTGAGTACAATGTAGTGAAGGGCACAGAGACTTGGAGTTCAGAAGCAGAAGAAATAGTTTTTTGTCCTGTTAGAGTCTGCAATTTTTTTTTTTTTTTTTGCACCTTCCCGGTTTTATAAGATTCTGGGAAACTATGTTCCTTAGTGTTCAATGTTATTTATACATGACACCGCTCCGCGTCACTAATGAATTTTTTCGATTTCGTGACTTCATATTGATTAAAAACGAAAGATTAATTTGCAGCGAGTGAAACTAGCAGCATTGACATTTTTTTCTTGATTGTCACAAATATTTGCCTGCTTCGTTCCAAATATGTCGTTATTCCTTAGGATGCGGTTGGGTAGGAACCTAAGAGCACAGCTTAAATTGCTGCGAGTGAAAGGGAGAAACTAGCGTCACCCGAATCTCGATACAACATAAGATAACGAAACTCGACAGCATTCAACAAATGTGCAACGTCATTTTGACGTCACTCCACAGCAAGACTCAGGTGAAACGAACTTCTCCCACCGGTTTCTTGTACAGATGCCGCCTCGTTATTGACAACTTCTTTCAGAGATACTCCGCAAGTTCGTAGCTGCATCCACATGTTAGTAATCATTTTCTTGTAATCACTCCACAATAAAGATGCTACGCCTTCTGTTGTTCCTTATGTTTTAACTTTCACCTGTTCACGCTAGAGAACGTAACTTTACGCTTAACCTGGACACACCGTCCACTGCAAATGTTTTGAGCTTTTATTACCTTACTTGTAGGTATGCAATTTAATATTTCGAACATGTCAGAATATTACTCATTGTATGCTAAAACATGGCAACACCTTTAATGTATCGAATTGTACTGTTTTTAAATATCGACACGACCGCTTTTCTCACCATATCATTGGGCATATAGCTTTTAAATCCACAAAGTTTTCCTTTTTATCCTTCCACGTCGCCTCACGACAGCAGCGTGTAGGATGTATACTTTACTGTACATATACTGTACATATCTTAGTTCTTGATGTCCTGTTACATGAAATATTTATATATCCATTTTATATGTTAACAAGTCTAGTTTCAGATAGATTTGAAAATGGCCTGAATCTGAAGGCTGGAATGGGTCGTGTCCTTAGGTAAGCACACGTCAGGAACTGGAACGTTATTTCATTAATTAATTTGAAGCTGACTAAAGAACGGTTCTACTGCCGCCACGTACATCTCGCATAGGGACCGCCGAAACAAAATAAGAGAAATCAGGGCTCTTTTCGAGGCATAAAGACAATTGTTTTCCCGTAGCTCACTTTGTGAGCGCAGCAGGAAAGATAATGACTGTGGTGTCACCGCCAGACACCACACTTGCTAGGTGGTAGCTTAAATCGGCCGCGGTCCCATTTAGTACATGACAGACCCGCGTGTCGCCACTGTGTGATCGCAGACCGAACGCCACCACAAGCCAGGTCTCGAGATACGGAATAGCACTCGCCCCAGTTGTACGACGACTTTGCTAGCGACTACACTGACGAAGCCTTTCTCTCATTTGCCGAGAGACAGTTAGAATAGCCTTCAGCTAAGTCCATGGCTACGACCTAGCAAGGCGCCATTAGCCTTACATAGTTTGAAAGTTATCATACGAAATGTCTCATCAAGAATGCTGTATTCATCAAAGAATAAAAGATAAGTATTCGAGGAGCTGCATACTTTACTTATTAGCTTTCACTACTTATCCTGTTCCAGACTTGACGCCAGTCAGCGTGTGTGTACGCGTGCCTTTCGGCTCCCTTCTCAGTGTGGCGTAGCTAGCTTGTTACGCCACAACAATGACTACTAATGATTCAAGGTACCTCCGCAATGCACCATACAGTGGCTTCCGAAATATTTTTCCATATACAGTGTGTAAAGTAATACGTAAGCCTTACTTCCACATTTTCAGTGGCTTCTTATTTCCCCAATAACAGTTTATATTGTTCCATTATCACAGTTATTGCTCCGGTTTTCGTTTCGGAATCGATCTCTTCCATTTTCTGTGTTCTTTTGCATATCCACAACATGTTAATAAAATTAGAAGGAAAGTCAGCGTTGGCCGTAATTTTCATGATTTATTAACAGCAAAATCGATTTTCGATCACATTGTGGTGTCACCACCAGCCACCACACTTGCTAGGTGGTAGCCTTTAAATCAGCCTCGGTCCGGTAGTATAAGTCGGACCCGCGTGTCGCCACTATCAGTGATTGCAGACCGAGCGCCGCCACACGGCAGGTCTAGAGAGACTTCCTAGCACTCGCCCCAGTTGTACAGCCGACTTTGCTAGCGATGGTTCACTGCCTACTTACGTTCTCATTTGCTGAGACTATAGTTTAGCATAGCCTTCAGCTACGTCATTTGCTACGACCTAGCAAGGCACCATATTCAGTTACTATTGATATTGTGAATAATGTACAGTCAAGAGCGACGTTCACCATTTATGGATTAAAGTTAAGTATTCCACCAGCAACGTCCGTTTTTCTAAATTCTAATTTCCTTGTCCTGTTCCAGACCTCACGCCAGCCTGCGTGAGCTAAAATGCGTGCCTTTCGGCTTCCTCTAGTAACCCGGTGTTGGCTCTCCTGCCAACCCACAACATTGGCAACGAGGCAACACTGCGTTCTTATGTATACTGCCCTGATGTACTTGTGTAATGGCTTCGCCACCATCTCCAGATGTACTGTCCGAATTTTATCGCTTACAGAATCAGCAGACGCAGGCCTTACTGGATGCCGTTGGACAGCTCGTCCAGGGTCAACGTGCAATGCAAAACGACGCGGCAGCCGCCGCTCCACCGCTAACGCAGCCACAACATGCAGTTGCACCAACTTTTCGTCCTTTTGATGCTGCACTGGAAAGCTGGACACAGTGGTCACGCCAATTTGGACTCCATCTCGCCGCCTACAGAACTCAAGGTAACGAGCGGCAGCCTTTTTTGTTGTCCTCCATAGGGGTGCACACGTACCTTGTGATAGTCAAATTATTTCCCTGACGCGACGTAGCAACTCTGTCCTACGACGAAATTTTGTCTGCATTAGATGCATATTTCAAAGACTCAATCAATGTAGTTGCCAAATGGTATACCTTCTTTCGTACAAAACGTACTGCAGGTCAGACTAATAGGGAGCGGGTTGCAACCTTGCAAGGCCTTACTAGGGATTGTGCTTTTGAGTGTCAATGTGGACTCCCTTATTCAGATACTATGGTACGTGATGCAATTGCACAGAATGTTTCTGATGTTCGTATACAGGAACAGATTTTGAAACTAGTCAGTCCCTCCCTTCAAGAAGTGATGGACATATTGGATCGGCAGGACACACTTGACTTTGCTCAGGAATCATTTGAAACTTCGCCACCCGTGTGTCAGGTTAACCGGCCTGCTGGGCGAGCTGCACGGAACAGTAAACAGTCCTCGCGCCCAGCCGCGGCGCTGCCGCCAGGCTCTCAGCCACGTGTACCACACCGGCAAGCAAATGCAGTGCTAAAATCATGCCCGCAGTGTGCTACTAGACATTCGCATGAGAATTGCCCATCACGCCAGGCTATTTGCTTTTGCTGTAATAAAAAAGAACAAGTTCAGAGTGTTTGCCAGAAAAAGCTCAGATTGGAAACTCAAAACCATTCCAGGCCCTTTGCTTCGCGCCAGAATCGGAATCGAACCAAGGATACTCAGGCTCGCGAAACTTCAACCATGGAAATTTATGTCGTTTATTCCACTCCGCCCAGTGCCACTCTCTCTAACAGTCACTGTGTTCGTCCCATAAATAGTGTGCGTCGACATCGCCGGAACTCCCGTCAAGTCGCAAGTGATTATGTACCAGTGACAGTTCACATTGTACACGACAGTCGCTCTTGTCGTCAGCAGGACAATAAACATTTTGCAGACTTGGGCATTAACGGCAATGTGATACCATTCCAGCTTGATACCGGAGCTTCAGTTTCACTGATCAATCAAGACACTTACAAACAGCTGGGCACACCTCTGCTGCGTGCCGCAAATGTTATGTTAACGAGCTATTCAGGTCAAGAGATCCCTGTGTTAGGACAGTGCAGCCTTCTTGCAACATACAAAGAACAAACAAAACTTGTGTCATTATACATCCTTCGTTCTTCTTCTGCAGTGAACTTACTTGGTTTCGATTAATTTCAGTTGTTTAGCTTGTCTATAGTGAATCAGGTCCTATCAGACTGTGCCCTCAGACAGTGTTTCTCGTCTATGTGAAGAATTTGCAGACATTTTTGCACCGGGCCTCAGTTGCGCCAAGAACTATATAGCACATTTGGAACTGAAAGTAAACGCGCAACCGAAATTTTTCAGAGCGCGCAACGTTCACCAAGCATTGCGTGATGAGGTCACAAAAATATTACAAGATTTGGAATCACAAGGTGTAATTGAACGTGTGCAGGCTTCTCTCTGGGCCTCACCCTTAGGAATTTTGCCAAAACCTTCCGGAAAATTGAGACTTTGTGTGAACTTCAAGGCAACGGTGAATCCAAAACTAGTGATTGCAACTTATCCTTTACCCAGCCTGGAAGATCTTTTTGACAAACTGTGCCTGGGTAAATATTTTTCGAAGTTGGACCTAGCCGATGCGTACTTGCAAATACCAGTGGACGACGAATCCCAGCGCGTTTTGGTGGTTAACACGCATCTGGGTTTGTACCGATTCAAAAGACTGCCATTCGGGTGTGCATCCGCCCCTGCATTGTTTCAGCAGTATCTACAAACTGTTTGTGCCTCGGTCCCTACTGCAGCAAACTATCTGGACGATATTGTGATCTCCGGAAAAATGGAAGGAGAACATTTAGCCAATCTCAGAACATTATTTCAGGCCCTGCGATAAAATGGTCTTCGCTTGCGGAAGGACAAATTTGTGTTTTTTGCTCGTGATTTGCCATACCTGAGACATGTACTCAATGCCCAAGGCATACATTCCAGTCCGGCGCACCTTCGTGCCTTACAAGACTTGCCTTCGCCGCAGAATTTGAAGCAGCTACAGAGTGTGCTGGGAAAAATTTACTATTATCACCGATATGTTCCACACGCCTCTTCCATTTCAGCTTCGCTTCATCGCTTACGCCGTAAAGGTGTTCCGTTCGTCTGGACAACGGAATGCGAACGCGCCTTTCACCAGCTGAAATCGGCGTTGCTTTCCAATACTTGCCTTACGCCATTCGATCCCCGGAAGCCCATTTTTTTGATGGTGGAATCATCGGATTTCGGGATCGGTGCTGTGCTTGCGCACAAACATGGATCGCACGATCGCCCTATTGCCTTTGCGTCCAAATTGCTCTCGTCGGCGCAAAGAAATTATTCACGGATCGAGAAAAAAGCATTGGCTCGCGTATTTGGTGTTACAAAGTTTCATGATTTCTGTATGGTCGTCACTTTACCATAGTCACAGACCACAAACCGTTGACATCACTTTTCCATCCGACCAAGCCTGTACATCCACGTACAGCGCATAAATTCATTCGCTGGTCTATTTTCCTCTCGCAGTACCGCTACGATATCTTGTATCGTTCCGCTTGCCTGTTGCTGAGGATAGGGCATTCGATTCCTCTGAACTTGCTTGCATGTTCATTGATGCGGAAACCGATGATGTGGTCGAATCGTTTCCGATTGATTTTCGTCGTGTAGCTACAGCCACAGCTGCTGACCCTGTCCTTGCTACCGTTCTGCGTTTTGTTGCTACGCAATGGCCCTTGTCAAAGTCACGGATCGAGGATCCGTTGGTTCGCCGATTTTTTGTTCACCAGGAGAGACTTTTTGTAAGACGTGTTGTTTTGCTGTTGGGTTCTGATAATGATCAGTCGAGGGTCGTGGTACCACGTTCGTTACAGTCCTCTGTCTTACAGCTTCTCCACCAAGGACACTGGGGTATAGTGAGAACGAAACAATTTGCTCGTCAGCACTTTACTTGGTTCGGAATCGATGCTGCGATTACGAATATGTGCTCTTCTTGCATGGTGTGTGCCGAACAACAATCGGCACCACCGCGGAAATTCTTTGCATGGCCAAAAGCCACTTCCCCTTGGCAACGCTTACACATCGATTTTGCTGGTCCATTCAGTAATGCTCGATGGTTGCTTGTGGTAGATTCATTGAGTTTCCTTTTGTTGACCGGATGTCTTTTACGACGTCATCTGCCACCATCCAAGCGTTATCTGCTATCTTTTGCATTGAAGGTCTTCCACAGACTATTATTTCCGACAATGGCCCACAATTCATGTCTGCAGAATTTCAGTCATTCTGCAAGGCCAATGGTATTCAACATCTGACGTCCGTGCCGTTTTCGCCACAGTCAAACGGTGCCGCTGAACAATTGGTCAGCACTTTCAAGTCACAGATGTTGAAGTTAACAGAGTCGCATTCTCGGTAGGACGCGTTATTGCTCTTTTTGTCCTCATATCGCTCTCGCTCTCAGCCCCGAGATGGTCGCTCGCGAGCTGAGTTACTCCACGGTTGCCCTCATCGAACCTTGATGTCTTTGCTACATCCGCCGCATCAGGTTCCTGTGCAGCGGCAGACACTTGCTTTTGCCCCAGGCGACATTGTCTACTACCGCCACTACCGAGGTTCACGCCGTTGGCTCGAAGGGCGCATTCTTCGCTGCCTCGGACGCGCTATGTATCTCGTTTTGAGGGCCTCTGGTGAGGTGCGCTTTCAGCGACGGTGCCGTCCGGTCACCGCCCTGGGCACCCATCTACTGGCTCGCCTCAGCCCCAGGTGTTACCGACGCTGCCTTCCATTTTGCCCCATGGCGACGCGCCGCCGCCACCGCCGCCGCCGCCTGTTCTCCCGCCGGCGCGTCCTCCGACATGGAACTCTTGCCCGCTCCGGACCATATGTCGTCTTCGCCCGTCGGGTGACCCGGCCCGATGGAGGTCGGCCCCTCCTGTCTCTCTGCGGGCGCATACACCGCATGTTGGCGTGCACCCTGGAGCAGGTTTTCAGGCGTTTCCTAGCTCCCCGCGGTCCGAATGGCAGGGTGCGGGTGGCACAGCCTCGCCTGTTGTTAGGCTCCCCACCTCGTCGCATACGTCAACCTGGGGTCCTCCCCACGGCGGGCGGAAGCCTTATGCCACAACCGTACGCCGATTTGCGAGGGGAGGAATGTGGTGTCACCGCCAGACACCACGCTTGCTAGGTGGTAGCCTTTAAATCGGCCTCGGTCCGGTAGTATACGTCGGACCCGCGTGTCGCCACTATCAGTGATTGCAGACCGAGCGCTGCCATACGGCAGGTCTAGAGAGACTTCCTAGCACTCGCCCCAGTCGTACAACCGACTTTGCTAGCGATGGTTCACTGACAAAATATGCTCTCATTTGCCGAGACGATAGTTTAGCATAGCCTTCAAATACGTCATTTGCTACGACCTAGCAAGGCGCCATATTCAGTTACTATTGATATTGTGAATCATGTACCGTCAAGAGCGACGTTCTTCATTAATGGGTTAAAGTTAAGTATTCCACTAGCTACATCCGTTTTTCTAAATTCTAATTTCATTGTCATGTTCCAGACCTCACGCCAGCCTGCGTGAGCTAAAGCGTGTGCTTTTCGGCCTCCTCTAGTAACACGGTGTTGGCTCTCCTGCCAACCACAACACACATAATGATCATCTTCAGTGTCGGAAGTTAAATATTTTCACATAGCGATCAGTAAATAAGAGAAAACAGACCACAAATACGCTTGAGTATAAACCGAACATACCTTTAGCGTACAAATTAAAACTCGTAGGCACTGGTATCTAGTTATTAGCGGTAGCGGAAGCTACGAATCTATCACAATAACTGAAGCCCCTGTTTACATTCGCCTTTACAGCAGACCTCGGTGTGACAGGGGCTTGGAACGCCCTCTATGCGACATGTGTCACGTGAGGACCTAACATTACTTTCTTTGGCAGGAGATTAGTACAATATACCAAATGTACATTTGCAAACCAATTGAATACTTAACATTTAAAATTGTACATTAAAAACGTATAGCAAAAAGGAAGGAGGAAATGCACATCTTGACAACATACACAACATTCCTAAATTTGTTCTCTCAGTATGAAGAAGGAGTAGGAAAGGGTCTACCGATTGATATGATAGTAACAACAACATTTACCACTACAAGACAGAGTGTCCTACAATGTACTGACAGACACTAAACCACGATCCTAGTAGTTGTCACGGTTAGATATCTGATCATTGAAATCACTCATACATACAGCCCACGTTTCTCCCATGTGGCCATACCAGCGTGCCCGTCCCATCATACACTATCAGTGCCGACGCTCGGAGACTGAACAAACCTGCCGCTCTGACTGCACCCACAGCCGTTAACGTGCGTGACTGCCAGCGAGCACCACCGTGGCCATGGAGGGCATCTGAGAATGATTGGAGTGGTAGGAAATCAGATGTTATCAATATGTCCAGCACCAACACTTTGCACAGTGACCGATACTGAATTGCTCAATTTTCCACGGAGAACAAATGCAACAAACCCAACTGCAGAAACAGCCCAACAGATATCCAGTATTAGTTCACCATTCAGCTATCCAGAATGCACCACGAGCGCCGTCGTCGAGATTTGTCCCTGCAGCTGCAGGCGAGAACACTAATCGGCCGGCCGGAACTTTTCCTAGTACCTGCTGCTCACGACAGCCTTAAGCCAGAAGTATCAATTCGTTCCAGTCACCGGCTACCTACGCCACGTACCCCGACGGCTGTTGGTGCGATCAGAGCATCCACATATTTGTCACTGTAATTACAATTAAATATTACGATAGCAGCACCAATCCGGTGACGTTCGACAATGAGCGAAGTTTCGGAATTACCTCCGGCTGACAGCTGTGGCTCTGGGATTAATCCCACGTTGAAATATTAATATCTATATACTCCTAACGGCTGAACATAATTTTCTACAAAAAATCTTCCGTCCTCCTTACGGCTAGCGATGCGTTTAAATCGCAATTCTCCACGTGAAATCCATACGAACCTTACAATCGGACATAGTCAGTTTCTTTGCACATGTTGGAACACTGACAACAATAACTTTACACCCCAACACATACTTTATAAGGTTGCTGATCACAGCGAATCTATCACACATCCCGTACTAAGTATAAAAATTCACCAATAACTGAATGCTGGTGGCACTGAATACTATTGAGCGAAAATCCGCGTTGGATGTGCATGCTCCATTTGTTTTTCTTGCGAATGTTAACAGTCTGTCTTGGGAAAAGAGCAGTAATCATCTTATAAGAGACCAGCTACTAAAAACACGATCGCAGCGATTATGTTACTGTCACCACGCATAAAAAGTCGTCATGGTTCTACAGGTACACACAATTATCACTGACGATATTCATGTTAAAAACTATACATGCTTTACAAATCGAGGTATGGTATTGCTTCCGAGTGAAGTGATCACCCTTGTAGACACCGCAATACCATGCTACAATCTAACAGAGGTTCTCTGATGTAGCCACGGTGTAATATGCGATGAAGAGTGTTGATTGATTGAGAATGATCACATTCAGTACATGGTGTGCTACGTGAGGAATCACTTTAAAAATTCATCACTAGATTGAAGTCGTAAGAAATGTACAAAATCCTACGACTAATATACTGGCTTTTCAGATCTAAAGTGTTATGCCTTCTGATAGAAATTCTGTCTGCGATTTGGAATCAAGTCTCTCCATTCAACCACACACTTGCATTGGATCCTATGGAGATGTATTTTAATTATTACAGCCACTGGAGAATCATATCGTGGCACTTCAATATCTCGAAGTGAGTCACCCTTTTCGAATTTATCCGCCCTACCTGCAACTTTGTCCACGTGATCATTCCAATTGAAGACAGAACTGAGTGTTTCAAATGGCTCTAAGCACTATGGGACTTAACATCTAAGGTCATCGGTCCCCTAGACTTAGAACTACTTAAATCTAACTAACCTAAGGACATCACACACATCCATGCCCGAGGCAGGATTCGAACCTGCGACCGTATCAGCAGCGCGGTTCCGGACTGAAGCTTCTAGAACCGCTCGGCCACAGCGGCCGGCTAGAACTGAGTGGAAGTCAGACAGTGGTATATCTACCATCTTCTGTATCCAACGGAGAAATGGGGTGAGCTGAGTTAATGCGACACGCCCGTGTTTTGACCACTTGGTAGAAATGGAAACATTTTGTCATAGCTCCGCCAACAGTATAGAATATGTAAGGCCAGCGCCAAACGAAGCCTTCTCCTATAACACAAAGTAATAGAAAAGACTATATAAGCAGTTACAGAGGTGATTTATATGGCAAAAATTAGGAAGAGAACTGGATGAAGGATGAGGATTTTGCTATTGAATTTCGTTGTGTTTCCAAACTACATAGAGGTACTGCAACACAAAGGAAATCAGCATCTCTCAGGGTACATTCATGTCTGTCACCCGAATATTCTCTCCATCCTCGTTATTTTGTACAGAGAAAAACTACGAACTATAAGAACTTCGCTAAAATCACCCGGTAGAGAACTCTACCTTCCTTTCTGATATGTCAAAAACAAGTACCGTCTGTGTGCTGACATCGATCATATGTGACGATCCTATTAAATATAGAGATATTGGTCCAGGAGCAGGTGGTGTACAGTGTTACGCTACTTCCATCCATGTTAGTGTGGCGAGACGTGACTCTAATCTGTATAATGACAATATCCCTACCTTCAAGACTAGGCAGACCTCGTCCCAATACTAATATAAAAAGTTAAATTCTAGTCTGAGATGTTTAATCATGTGAATGTAACAGGAACTGTGCACAAACTTCGCATCTGACTAAAATAGAAGTACACAGGTTACATGTCCCTATTACATGCTACACACGCTGTCAGTACTACACTCGTCGATAGTGTTGCAGTGTGGTGAAGTGGTGAATGGTCTACACACTTTAGTATTGGCCCTTCTCGTTCTAGTAATTAGGATTTGATCAAATCTTATACACACTGCTTGTTATTTAAAACATAAATACACTCGTTCAATGAGCTGTAACGTGGGCTGCTATTGGCAACAATAGTTCAACAACACTTAGTAAATTTGCGTGTGTTATATTCCGTAAACTGTGCCAGCCATAGCGTTATTATTCATAATGTAAATGATTAAAGCCTCTTAATGACTGCAAACAACTTGATAGGTCGAAATAACTATAGCTATCACCGGTTATTTGTGTTACTCACGCTAATCATCGGTATCGCGAAAATCTTTCACTTACTACTACAAAACCAAATCACCTAAAAAGGTGTAATAAATATTTACTGTCGATAACGTTTCACTTACTTACCATAAATCACAATTTCCTAGACCGTTGTGCAGTTAAATTTAATAAACCGTTTCTTACTACTATTAATCCTACGTAGCAACCAAAGATATAATTTCATTGCAAACCAGCGATATAGCTATAGTTATATCTGCAATACTGCTAATTCTCTCACGCTCTGCAAATGTTCTTTCTTATTGTGCCTTTTCCTTATTTCTTTTTCTTTAAATCCTTGAAATATCCTTTAAGTGAATAAAGAAGTTAATACATTTGCCTTTTCTTAAGTGAAATCTAATTAAATCTCTTTTCTCTATTTATTGATTTTAAATCGTAATAAAATCTCAATAAGACATTGATTCTTTGAGTCTAGCTCTTTGAAACCTGGAGTAACTCACTTACCTTTGCAAGACTAACTTTTAACTACTTTGCATCAATGTAGCTCTTGAATGAGATTTTCACTCTGCAGTGGAATATGCGCTGTTATGAAGTTTCATAACTATGTAGCTCTTTATTTTTAACACCACTTGCGTGTCTTTCAGTGGGGTTTCAATCCTTTCCACTGTAAAATAGACTCTGAACTCAGAATTAAGTTCGAATTTTCTTAATCAGAATCAAATTTGTGTCTCACATACAACTCTCCTGTGAACATATGACATTTAAAAAATCTAAGCCCCCCACAAATATGGACAGGACAGACAAAACGAAAACACAAACAAAAATCCTATGTGCTACCACCACTTCTGCATTGACTTTAATACAACAACCAAGGCTCATCCACTTCAGGTGCAAGCAATCGCATTCGCTCTTACAGTCTCCCTACCAAGCAACGGAACTGAATATCGTCAAATAATATTAATTGGTTCTGCTAGTGTACAGAGTTGTCTTCAAAGATTAAGGTCACAGAATTTACAGGCAACAATAACTGTGTCCTCTTTTACATAAGTCGTGAAGATCCTAGTTCCTCATTTTATAAAACACCAATTGGTACACAAAATCACAATTATTATGATACTAATCCTATAGTGCATACTCAAAATATACACCAGCATATAGCGCTCAACACTCAACTACCTTAGACTGGATGCCCAAATCACAGCCGGCCGGTGTGGCCGAGCGGTTGTAGGCGCTTCAGCCTGGAACTGCGCAACTGCTACGGTCGCAGGTTCGAATCCTGCCTCGGGCATGGATGTGTGTGATGTCCTTAGGTTAGTTAGGTTTAAGTAGTTCTGAGTTCTATGGGACTGATGACCTCAGATGTTAAGTCCCATACTGCTCAGAGCCATTTGAACCCTAATCACACAAATACCACAACTGATCAATTACCTTAGAGAGTGCATGAATCCAACATCCACCACTTCAAACCTCAGCGACGTCTAGGTGTTGTGCACGCAGTCCCCTGACTGACTAACATCTTCAGACATCAACTGCTCCAAATATGGAACACAGTTTCACCGAAATAAGGGCCTAACTTAATAACAACACGCTAGCCCATTACTTCCTAGAAATCATGACTACTAGTAAACTTCATCCACACTGCTGCAGCGTCAATTAACCAATTCCTCCACATATACAATCGTAGCGAAAATTTCCTATGACCCAAATCAGTTTACCATACCCTACTTTTCCTACCGGGCAATATAAACTGAAGCAGATTCTCTGCTAAACAACTCAGACACACTATGTTCTCATCTATAACACTGGCCGAATATTAACACAATAATTCAATAAAATTTCTTAACGATACTCACAAAATTTATTAGTTGTCTTCGCACCTATATCTGCGATCTACTATCTATCCCAGCGACTATTAAACACGATAATTAATTAGAGCTTGCGCCTACCAGCTCAAGTGTTGGCTTCCGTAGCAAGAGTGAAACTAGAAATGAACTTCTAAATCCCAAAAACCGTACGAGAACCAATTTAGAAAATCCCTTCACAATTCCGTTGTTTTTAACAATTGAATGTAAGTTCTTCGGCTGCCAACTCGATGTAATGATATCTCTGACTTGGACAGCTGATGTCTGCTGCTGCCAGTACAATGTGACTCTTTGCTGCAACTTGCTTGTTCTGTCAAGCGGGTCAAAAACTCGCTTTTCTACAACAGTTCCACATGTAGAGACTTTAGTTACAGAGCATACATAAACTTACAACCATTCATCAAACATTTAATACTTTCCAGCCACTAAGTTAATATGTGGAAGCAAATCAAAGTCCGTGATGCCACCCAAAAACTTCAGTTCCATCACCATAGCCAGTGATCGAAGTTGCTTAACAGACCAGTATAATGTTTTGTCACTTATACTGTAGGTGGGCCATATCCCACTGAGTAACAATCACAAGAAAGGGTTCCTGTGTTGTTCTTTCATAAGCAATTTGGTACATTGTTTTTCTGCTGTAACACATGCAAGCAGTGTATGACTATAGCTTTGTACACAGGCATACATCTCAGTTTTGCACCACGACTTCGAGGTCTGTGTTAGGTGCTACCCTGAAATTAAAACATTTCGATCCATTGGCTCTCACAGAAAGCTGACCGTTGTACGGTGTAAACTATGAGGCCCTCACACATGCATGATGGCTGAAAAAGAAAGGCACAGGTGCCGTTTCTCATTGACAAAAATTTGGAGGACATTGTAACATTTTGGAAAGAGTCTGCAGCATTGTGGAGCGTTTCTAAACACACTACTGGCCATTAAAATTGCTAAACCAAGAAGAAATGCCGATGATAAACGGGTATTCATTGGACAAATATATTATACTAGAACTGATATGTAATTACATTTTCACGCAATTTGGGTGCATAGATCCTAAGAAATCAGTACCCAGAACAACCACCTCTGGCCGTAATAACGGCCACTGATACGCCTGGGCATTGAGTCAAACAGAGCTTGGATAGCGTGTACATGTACAGCTGCCCATGCAGCTTCAACACGATACCACAGTTCATCAAGAGTAGTGACTGGCGTATTGTGACGAGCCAGTTGCTCGGCCGCCATTGACCAGACGTTTTCAATTGACGAGAGATCTGGAGAATGTGCTTTGCCATGGCAGCAGTCGAACATTTTCTGTATATCGAAAGGCCCATACAGGACCTGCAACATGCGGTCGTGCATTATCCTGCTGAAATGTAGGATTTCGCAGGGATCGAATGAAGGGTACAGCCACGGGTCGTAACACATCTGAAATGTGACGTCCACTGTTCAAAGTGCCGTCAATGCGAACAAGAGGTGACCGAGACCTGCAACCAATGGCACCCCATGCCATCACGCCGGGTGATACGCCAGTATGGCGATGACGAATACACGCTTCCAATGTGCGTTCACCGCGATGTCGCCAAACACTGATGCGACCATCATGATGCTGTAAACAGAACCTGGATTCATCCGAAAAAACGACATTTTGCCATAAGTGCACTCAGGTTCGTCGTTGAGTACATCATCGCAGGCGCTCCTCTCCGTGATGCAGCGTCAAGGGTAACCGCAGCCATGGTCAACGAGCTGATAGTCCATGCTGCTGCAAACGTCGTCGAACTGTGCGTGCAGATAGTTGTTGTCTTGCAAACGTCCCCATCTGTTACTCAGGCATAGAGACGTGGCTGCACGATCCGTTACAGCCATGCGGATAAGATGCCTATCATCTCGACTGCTAGCGACAAGAGGCCGTTGGGATCCAGCACGGCTTTCCGTCTTACCCTTCTGAACCACCCTATTCCGTATTCTGCTAACAGTCATTAGATCTCGACCAACACGAGCAGCAGTGTCGCGATACGATAAACCGCAATCGCGATAGGCTACAATCCCACCTTTATCAAAGTCGGAAACGTGATGGTACGCATTTCTCCTCCTTACACGAGGCATCACAACAACGTTTCACCAGGCAACGCCGGTTTGTATATGAGAAATCGGTTAGAAACTTTCCTCATGGCAGCACGTTGTAGGTGTCGCCACCGGCGCCAACCTTGTGTGAATGCTCATTTGCATATCACAGCATCTTCTTCCTGTCGGTTAAATTTCGCGTCTGTAGCACGCCATCTTCGTGGTGTAGCAATTTTAATGGCCAGTAGTGTAGCTGTCCGAAGGTGACGATCTCTACATTCAGTCTTACCTTCCACAATGATAGGGTTGCAAATGTCTCGGTGCTCCGTTTTTCGCAAGGGCCCCTGAGCATTGATTCCTCATATTAGTGGTGCATATTGCACCCAAGTATTATAACCGCTGTTTCGGTATCCTAGGTGGTAGCCGCCCTGACCTTCAAATCTATAGACATTGCGTCTTTCATTTTTATGACTTACGCTGCACAAGTACATGTGGAGCAAGGGGGTATTCTACGGGACATAAATCCATAGAGTATGGATAGTATGAACCATCAGCTGTCAGTCGCACCGCTTAAAAAATGGAATGATTTTCATACACCCAGGCGACATGAATTTAGTCTTATCCAACCACATTTTTGTCACATTTTCATCAGTTTCATGTATTTTCCATAAATTTTCATAATTTTACCAGGTTTTCCGTAATTTCAGTGCGCTTTACTCAATTACTTGAGGTCCAAACCACCACTCTCGACTCGTTGTCACGTCAATAAAGTGTCTAATCACGTCGATTTCGTGATGCTATCAGCCAATGAGATTGCAGCATTGTTCTCAATTTCTGTATTATTTCTAAACCACCCCCTCCATTATCTTACCAGGGATATCCTCTTGATTGGATTCAGCAATTTACATTCGCTTTTCCTCCAAATTGGCCAGTGGCACATCAATTAGAACTTGTCTTCAGTTTCTTGGAGGGCGAACCTGCAACGCGAATGAGATACATTGCACGGCAATGTTTGTCGTTCCAGTCATTCCAACAACAATTTCTTGATGCTTACTGGAATCCCACATCGCAGAGAGCTGTGAAAGATCAATTGCTAAATATGCCACCCTTTTATAATTCACAATTTGGCACATGATTCAACAGAATCAACATTTAACTGAACCTTACAGCCCTTCCGGTCTCATTCAGCTTTGTATTTCAAAATTACCTAGAGCATTGAGAGTTCCGTTGCTGACAGGAAATCGCACAGAAAACTTGAACACTTTTCGTGATGTTTTACAGCTGCTTGAACTGTATGAAACACACAATCCACGATATAATCAACACTCTTTCCCGGAATCACAAAAGAATAGAGACAACCGTTTCCGTAATAACGGCAGGCAGTTTCCGAAAAACAGACCTCAATATGGAAATGCAGGATGCTTTCTTCCACAACCCCAGTATCAGGAGAATGCTGTGAATGCCTACCCATCCAGGAATCAAAATTATCATCCCCTTCCATCAATGTCGTTCCGCAATGGTCAATATGGCAATACCCCACAAAATAATCGGCGGTACAGTAACTACTAGAGAACCTGGGAGACTCATCGGAATAATCCCAACACTCCTTTTGTACAAAGAAACCAAATGTGGCACCAGAACTGCCATCAGCCATACGGAACCAATGACTACTACCAACGACGACAAATCTTTGATCGCCCAGCCACTCATCAGTACAGTCAACAGATTTTTTCAAATCGTAATGATAATTATCCAAGTCATAACCAGAGGCAAACCAATGACAGCCAACAGAATTATGGCAATGACAGACGAGTACCATTTAATCAACCTGTTTCCCGTTTCCACCCCAGACATGATTTCAATAATTCATCAGGTACAACAGCAAAGTTAGTAGAGGTTCGTCCACCAAATGCATGAAACAATGGAGATCATCAGCGTGAAACAGAACACCAACAATAGCAACTAACTGCTCTGCCTACCGCGTGCTCGCTGCAGCGCGAGCGGTGCCATGATTCTTCTGAAAATTTTACATCACACGTTATCCGTTGTGACGATATACGAGAGGACCTTCTGCTGGAAAAAATCGAACTACAACCAACTGTTCATCATCCCCTCATTAATATTGCGATAGGTGCACACAAATTCTTTGCAGTCCTTGATTCGGGTTTTCCCATTTCTCTTATTAGTGAAGCCGCTTTCCAAAAATGCGCCACTGTTTCTACCATTCCAACACTTCCGATTTCTCATACTAAGATCAATGGTGCTGTTCCTGGCAAAAGTATAGATATTAAATAGCAATATTATCTGCAGTTTCAAGTCGATACACATTTTTTACATGCTACATTCTTAATAGTTCCGCTTCTCACTACGGACGTCATTTTGTGGGTCGATTTTTTGAACAAATATAAAGCAATTTTTGATTTTGGAGATCATTGGATTCGTCTCTCTGATGATGGAGTTTGCTTCTTTTTGGACTTTTATAAATATTTATCGCAAGCAGAACAAGACCTTAACAAAATTAATTTCATTCAGTCTCAGCTCCCGTCGGACGTAACACTGACGTCATTTTTTTGTTCCTTCCCGAAACATTGACAATGACGATACGAAATGCCATTTTAGCTGAGTTTTCCCATGTTTTTGACACGGCTCCAGGCACAATTAAAGATTCTTTTATATGAATTTCAAGTAAACCAGTCCATACAATTCCCCAATACATGTTGTGCCTAAACGGGATGGTTCAATTCGCCACTAACTTTGGATGAAATCTTACAACAGTTTCACGGCGTATCTATTTTTTCCTCCTTAGATCTTCGGTCCAGTTTTTACCAAATAAAATTACAACCGAACTGCCACAAATACACAGCTTTTCTCTGTTTTGTTCAGTGCTACCAATTTTGCAGACTCCCCTTTGGGTTAACAATCTCGTCTGCAGCCTTTATCCGTGGACTAAACACTGTATTGTCACCTCATTTGAAAGAGAGGATTACCACTTAGGTGGACGATATTCTCATTGCCGTTTCTTCCTGGCAATAGCATAATGAAATATTGTCTCAACTTCTTCACTCGTTTTCTAGCTTCGGTGTTACAGTAAATTTAGAAAAATCTCATTTTGGACAAGCCCAAATCAAATTTTTAGGCCATCTTATTTCATCATCCGGAATTCAACCGGATACTGATAAGCTAAAAGCAATCCATGACATCCAAGTTCCACACTAAAAAGCAATTTCGCAGTTTTCTTGGAATGATAAACTTTCTTCGCGGGTTTATTACCAGCAAAGCGCCAACTTTATGTAAATTAACAGGAAAAAATTCTCCCAGGATTTGGGATAATACTGCTCAAAAGAAATTTGAGACACTAAAACAGTCTCTTATAGATGCACCCCTGTTATCTCACCCCGATCTTACTACTGATTTTTGCATTTCAACAGACTCCTCAAACACAGCCCTTGGAGTTCATCTCTTTCAAGAGTTCATTGAAGGTTAATCTAAGGTACAAAAAAACATCGCATTTGGTAGTCGAGTATTATCTTCTTCAGAAAGAAACTATTCCATCACTGAATTAGAAGCTCTGGCTGTTGTGTGGGCATTTTCCAAATTTAGACCTTTTCTTTTTGGTAGACACTCTACAGTATACACAAATCATAGAGCACTAGAATTTTTGATGTCAGCTTAACTATCTCATGGTCGTTTAGCGAGATGGGCTCTCTTGTTACAAAAATTCTCTTTTTCCATTGTGTATGTACCATGACCTCAAAATGTCGTTGCTGACGCTTTGTCACGCACTTTGGACACCGACAATACTGATCCAGCCAACATCTTTTGCCATAACAACTTCAGTTTGCTATATATGCGCCAGGTCGCATTTGAAAACTTTGTTTCCGATGCGCTGCGCAATATTACTTCAGAACAGGATTCCATCTGGAAATATGTGAAACAACAATGGCGCGATGTTAATAACACCACTCTGCGACAGTATTACTTAATACATAACAATATTCTCTTCCGTCGTATCAAGCCTGATACGACAATTTGGCTGGTTTGTATCCCAGAAGACCTAATCAACAAACTCATTTGGTATGTTCACCTTAGCTACGAGCATTATGGACCGCGCAAATGTTTTTAGTTGCTCAAACAAACATCTTACTTTTTCAGCATGGAAAAACGTATTCGCAAAGTCCTCTCAAGATGTAGACTTTGTCAAAAAGCAAAACCACCCATTGTATCCTTTGCTGCTCGAACATTCCCCATCATCCCATTACGTCTTTGTCAGCTAGCGGCCGCAGATTTATTTGGCCCAATTCTCACTACAAAGAGAGGTTACGCCTATGTTTTTGTCTGCGTGGAATTAACTTCAAAATTCGTCACTTTCACCCCATTACGTCGAGCTACGGCCTGCACTGTTTCACGTGTTTTTACTAAACATTTTATGAAAGAAGTGGGCCATGTAGCATCAGTAATCTCCGACAATGGGCCGCAGTTCCGTTCTCGCACTTGGCGACGTGCTCTTCAGACTCACAAAATTTCCCCCATTTATATCTCCAGATACCATGCTTCATCGAATACCTCAGAAACGTTGATGCAGAAATTGGTGAAATTATTTAAGATCTTTTGTCATGCAAAACACAATGAATGGGACAAATACCTTCACATGTTTCAGGATGTAATAAATTCATTACCAAATACTTCCACACAGTTGTCTCCACATATTGTGTTAAAGAATCAACATCCACCTGACAAGATTAAAGAAATCATATGTTTCCCGAAGTCTCGCTGCCTACGGCATCACGAGATTATTCAAATTGCATTACACAATATTAAGCGAGCTGCTGACCAACGGCTACGCCAAATGAAGTCACCAAAGAGGAATATTTCTTTTCAAGTAGGAGACAAAGTTCTGGTCCGCTCCCACAGGCTATCCCATGAAGCTCGCAATCTATGTCAAAAATTCTTTCTGTTGTATAATGGTCCATATCGAGTAGTCCGTATAGCACATCCTAATTCTGTTGAAATCCAAACAATACGTACAAAAAAATCACGTGGTGTACATCATATCACAAACTGCAAACATTTCATTGAATAGACAGTACAGTTTTCGTTGGAAACTTTTAGGGTTCACTACATCGGCTTATTACAGTAAATCCCAGCTACATATGTCCAGCTATTTTATTTATATTATTTCTCCCTGTCCCGGGCGTGGTTTGCGGACGTGTAGCGCCTCTGCGGTGGCAGCCTGGAACCCTCGTAAGGGCCTGGGTGGCACAAATTCCTGTCACAGCTGGCGGTAGACCACAATGGATACAACACGCTCCGCTGGTGGGACAGACCATTTTCACGTCGTTAGGCCTGGGTCGCGCGCAGTTCTTTTCCAGCGTGCAAACATTCAGAATATTTTCCCTTGTAAAAGCTCCAAATAACACCACTTGGGTTCTGTTCTAGCGTTAGATAAAGACATGAGTTCGGAGACGTCATTTTCTGGAGACAGCTTAGTAGTGTGACCTGCTTTCTTTCCAGAGCGTTATTTCAGTACATTGCTGATGAACTGCATTATTGTTTTCTGTGAAACTCTTTCACACTGCATTTGAAGTTGACATTACAGTTGAAAATTTCGGTCATCAAATTGATGTTGATACTTTCTACATGATATCTTTGCTTCTATTTCTTGTTGGATGATCACCTCTGTTACTTTGCGATGAGTACAGTGAACTATGTTTACATGACATAATGACACTAACTGTAACAAGATTTTGTAGGAACGAAGGCCACTTTGCAGGTTGATGTTGAGCTAGTGGTACCAATTTTCCTGAAATTTACTTAGGGTTGTCGTGCTAACGGATGTAATATGAATATTGACAATGAGTATAAGAATATGAGACTAATGATTTTTATGGGTTTTAGATATTTGAAGAAAGGGTGTGTTCATACGAGTTTTTAAGATGATATTTGAAACTTATGAGCAGAATGAGATATTGTTAGATTTAAGTTCCATTTTTGAGACTTTGGAATCTTGGATACTACAAGTGATGATTAGCAAATACTGTGTGCTGAAGTTACGACCACAGCAACGTGAAGTATGAGTGATGTTATTCTACATTTTCCAGAAGTGTTGATGGTGATTTTCTGACGAGTTTCATAATTAACTTTAATTCTATTTAACAATTAATTTTCTCTGCAGCTTTTAAGAAGAAGTATCAACTATTGTACGATGTACTGAGTAACTCTCGCTTCTAACCCTTTCCTTTTTATAATAAGCAAATACTTTTCTCTGGAAAATTAACATTTTGTCTCCAATTATATACTGTTTATTAATTTTCAGCTATTTTTAAGATGTCATTAATGAAATAATATGATGACTTGGGATTACTAGAATTCAATTGGGATTGTTTCCGGACTCATTGTTGAGGACCCACTCAGGACTTACTTCATGACATACTACAATCATTCTTTAATCGTTTTTTCCTTATACCTACAGCACCACAAGTATCATATGTCTTACCTTTCATGATGTCTCTGTGCTACCTTCTATGTTGCCTTTTTCTCTTTTCACCTGTTTTTCAAGTAAAAGATATAATCATCTGTTAGTATTTCATTGTTCATCACTTGTGCTATGCTTTGCTTTATGTGTCTCTACACTTTTATTTTCTGGAAGTGTTACCTATTTCAGGATTAAGATAATGTTATGGTCTATGCTTTCAGTTAAAAGTTTTGCTTTGTGTTGGCATGCTATTTTTGCTTTATTATCTGAAGTTAACATGTTACTTTTGTTACACTTATTTCCAGACTTTCTCTGAGTCCTTATTATTTTTTGCTTATGTTAGACCGATTATGGATCTTTCAAACAATGTTTTTGCCTTTGTGCTTTGTGACACTAATTATGTTGCCACTTACTATACATATATTATTCTATTTATGCACACATTTAATTTGTCACAGTATTATTTTCTGAGACATGACGGTACCTCTCCTTGGCTGAGCTCAGTGTTTTGTCCATTCCTAATGCCTGTTCCTTAAGTGTGATAGTATTTTCATTCTACATTAATATAACATTATTGTGTTTTGTTTCCATGGCAATTATGTTTTTAGTGTACCATAACAACCATTATTTTCAGCTACAGCAATTATTATCCTCTTTATTGTCTCTGTCTATCATTTATTTAAGTAAATTTGTTTACTCTTTTTCTCACAAATAATTTCCATTATTGGCATTATTTCAACACCTGATAACAGATTATCCTTGTGGTCTTTAAGCGACACACCATGCGGCATTGGTGCCCCATATCCTTGAGCTCTGTAGAACTCATTCTTCCTTTCTGAGCTCTCAGTCTACTCTTCTTTCTATTCTAGATATTTTTCTTATTTTTCTATCTGTGTAACTGTCCTCTGATAGATAAAAAACTGAAAAGAAATAAGATTTATACTGTGAAGTTAAAATACTTATTCATACTTTAACAAAACTCTTATTTAAGAAGGTTGTAAAAAATTTGTTATGGCATTACCTGTCAATACTTAATGTAAAGTTAACACTAAAATGACTACTGTGATTGAACAGGTTATTGTAATCATTAATATTCACTTGTAAATAGATTCTTAAGAACGATTTCAATTCAGCATTGTTACTGACCATACGAATTTATATTCACCTTAAGTACAGATAAACATTTATTTTGTATCAAATGTCCACTGAATAGTGTTATTATTATGGTATACTACCTTTAGTAGAATTTTTTCTTGTATATAGATTCCATAAAAATAATTACTGTTATTGCTACAGAGTATGTGATGTTATTGTTACCATCAAGATATATAAAAATTTTGCAACAAATGTCCACTACATACAGTTATTGTGGATCATTTTTCATATTAATTTCTTGCACAATGATAATACCAATGTAACTAAGATTACGTTTCTGCCACTATGACAAACGATTTTGTAAATCTTTTTAACTTAGCGTCAGACTAAGCTGTCGCCTGACAGGACATATGTTCGGTATCTGTGAGAATCTCATGATTGTGTTTAAGAGTCAGAGTGGACTACCACCTGGAATAACGAGTAGCCTGAGTCTACATAAATATAAGTGATACTCAGACTGAACTGTCATCTGACATAATAAGTGGTCTGAGTCTACGAGAATATAACAGAAGTCAGTGTGAGCTACTTTCTCATGTAAAATGTGTCCTATAACAAACTGAATATCATGACTTCAAGGGTACATCAGTGTGAGCTACCAACTAACATAATATGTGTTCTATGACTGTTAGAATATCATAATTGTAGCTGAATGTCAGTGTGTGTTGTCACCTGATCTGATATATAATTTACCATCGATACCACCACAGCTCAGTGTGTCCCACAACCTGATGCCCATTCTTCTTCAACTTATTGTACTACTGATCACTATTAAAGTCACTGTGTCCTATCACCTGATATGACATCTATTGTACAATCGACATTATTTGTGGCTCAGTGTGTTTCATCACCTGAGGTCCCATATTTTAATATGGTTTACAAGTAGAAACTGTGTAAACTGTCACCTGACGTGACATGGGTTGTATAATCGACACTAGTAGTGGCTCAGTGCGTTTCTCCACCTGAGGCCCCATATTTTACTGCGGTTTACAATTAGACTCAATGTAAACTGTCACCTAACATGACATATCTTCTTCATTTACTATTGTTAGTGAAACTTGCCATGTACTCTAGGTTTACTACAAGATAATGATTGTAACTGAAAGTCAATATCTGCTGTCACCTGATGTGACACACATATTTTTTATTTAATGCTGCTATTGCTTGAAGTATCTTATTCCATTATTTCACTGGCATTAAGAGTTCTCTATGAGACATTTATGCACATTTGCTGTTAACTTCTAGTGGATATTTAACTATTTTATTTGTTGTATCTCACGTTCTACGTTTCTGTTTGATAAAGTTGATGTTATTTGAGGTATTTTACCCCACATTACTATGCTGCTATATAGAGTCTTTATGTCTTTTATACTATTTTGTAACTTTTAATACTATTTGATACACTTCTATTTAGAAATTTAAGTATCTTCTGCATTTTACTCCATATTCTACATTTTTGTATTATACCTTTTGATGTTATTTGAGACAATTCAAAATCTAAATACCTTACTGATTTTACCTCACATTCTTTTCCTCAATTTTGATGGTATTTCATACACTTCTCTTAATAATGTAATGTCTGATGCCTTTGCCCTAAATTTATGTGTTTCTGTTTTGTACATTTTGATGTTCTTTGATTCACTGCAATTTGACAATCTAATGACATTATACATTTTACTTCACATTCTATGTTTCTATTGGTGAATTTTATTGCTGTGTAATACTCTTTTAATTGGAATACTATGTATGTTTTGTATTGTATCTTACATTGTAATTTTTTAACGAATTTCGTGGAGAAATCTGTGCTAATTGCACAGACCCACAAACAAAATTCTGGTCCAGTGGACCAGGGGGTTATGAAAGGTATGTGCTGCGGTCTGAACAGGGTAGCTCCAGAAAATAGTCAGTAGTTGCCAACCGCAAGGTGGAATGAGTATAATATCTTTGAGTAGGATGGAACGAGTATAATATCTTTGAGTAGGAGGATCTTTGATGGTTAAGAGAGTCGGGTGCATGCAGTAAAAAACCAGGGAGTCACAGGTAGGTGCCCAGAGGAAGCAGACGTGTGCAGACAGCATTAAGGGGGAAGTCGCAGCTAGGTTCCCGGAGGAAGCAGATGTGTGGTGACAGCATTAAGGTAGGTCGCTGTCCCTGACCGAACTTTAGCACATAAATGAGAAAAGATATATAATCATTTCAAATTGGTTTTTGTTAGATAATGTTCAGAGTTAGGATCTGTATGTCCAAGGTTTGACGTAGTAAGTGTTCTGTAAAATTTTTTGTGAGAGTGATTCGTACTACAAAAATGTTTGAAATGGTAGGTTTTGTGTATGACTTAAAATTTTAACAATATATATATTGAGATCAACATTGTGTTTAAATCTAACAGCCTGAATCATAATCCACATCCTTTGCTTAAATTGAATATGAAAATGAGTAGTAGAGTAAAGTTAGCCACCAATGAAAGAACCAAGTAAACATCGGGGCCAAAAGTTAATTTTCCAGTACCATCTTAATGCCATTGCACAAACGTCATTATTCTCTTAAATTTTATTGCTGAGTCAAATACATGTTGCATTTCTGGCAAAATGGAGGAGTGCAAGAAACAAGTTCACAGACGCAGTCAGATGCAGGGTTGCTGAATAATTAATTTAGAACAATCCTATCAATGATACTTTCAAATTTATAAAGTGTTTAGACTTGCTCTCTACCCCGATGCCTATTTGCTACATCAATACACAGTATTTCTGTCATGTGATGTAGACTGTGTAACAGGGCTCATGATATCCACATGCACAGGGTGACACCTGCAAGGTGATGGAGGGAGTGGTTTAGAAATAATACAGTAATTGAGAACCATACTGCAGTGTCATTGGCTGATAGCATCACGAGATCGACGCAATCAGACGTTTCATGGACGTGACAACGCGCTGAGTGTGGTGGTTTGGACCTCAAGTAATTGAGTAAAACGCATTAAAAGTATGGAAAACCTGGAAAAATTACGAAAACTGATGGAAAATACTTAAAACTGATGAAAACATGAGAAAAACTGTGGTTGGGTGAGGGTAAATTAATGACGCCTGGGTGTATGAAAATCATTCCATTTTTAATCGGTGGGATTGACGACTGATGGTTCAAACTACCCATGCTATATGGATGTAAGTCCTTCAGGATAACCTTGTTCCACTTGTAGTTGTGCACTGTTAGTCATAAAAATGAAAGACGCAATGTCCATGGATTTGGAGTTCAGGATGACTACCACCCAGGACACCGAAACAGCAATTATATACCTAGGTGCAATAAGCACCACTAATATGAGGATTCAGTGTTCAGGTTCTCTTCAAGAAATGGAACACCGAGACATCTGCCACCCTGTCACTGTAGAAGATGAGATTAAATGCCACATACTTCTCCAGATTGCATATGTTGCAATGACCTCTACGTTTTTTCAATAGGAAACACCGCTTTCATCTTTTTTTTTTTTTTTCAACCACTCTGCGTGTTGTGAGAGCAGTGTAGTTGAAACCCCTATAAATAATATGTCCTTTGGAAGTCAGATCTGGAAGATGGAGAGATCTGGAGAGATCGAATAAGAGACTCTAACCGTTCTTTCCACCAACCTGTCGTCTTCTAAAGTTATCTCCCCAGCGCAGAAGACAGCTCGTCGGACGTTGGATCTTCTTCGGCGGAGGCTGCTCTGCTGTTAACTTGAACCTGTGATTGTTCTTTTTAACGGATGCCATTTGACCAGGTTAGTGTCCGTATCTACAGAGGGCAAGATCTGTAGTACTGACAATAATGGTAGGCGACATTTCTCGTTAATGTTTTCTGTTTTGTTGTATTTTAAGTAATCACACATTTCACACTGTCTTTTGCACCACTCGCCATGGCTTAATTAATAGTACCGCAATTTTCTATCCACTTCCGATATAGAGTACAACATGTCCGCCTGAAACAGAGGTTCATGTCCGACTATGAAGAAAGCACGAATCAAAGAGACGTGTCCATCCCTCCAGAATGCCCGAAACGGAGTAACGCGTCCGGCCTTCTGGATCGCCCGCAACAGAGTGACTAGCGCGGCCGAAGTACTTCGTCTCCCTGGCGCGCCAAAGTGACCCGAAGATCTCCAAAGCACTTCGGTTGCAATATCGTTACTCTTATGTTTCTCAAAACCAGTGAAATTTAATAAACAAAAACGATATACTCGTAGGGTAGCCATTAGAGATTGTCATATTAAAAACTGGGATGAATGCAATGAAAAGTATCTAAATAATTAATAAGAAAAGCTGGGCGTTTTGGCGCCTAGCACCCGCATGTGCCGACCAATCAGAAGCAAGTTCGGTACAATTGGCGGGCTCTCTAACGGCACTGGTACGTACTGTACCATCTGTCGCTTGCACCTCACTCCACTTTTGTACCATATGCTACTTCGCGTGTATCAAGCAGCATCAAGGCGGGCTTCTAGCAATATAAAATACCGGTGATTTCCAAAATTGGATTGTTCTCGTTAACAACTGACAAATTTGGAAATGAGAAAATTTTGCCCCAAATTTGAAAAAAAATAAGTTTCCAATCTCTTATTAGCTCTCCTACTCTCTTATTTACGAAAGTTATTCAAAAAAAGACTAGGAAATTGTTGTTCCTAAAATATCACCCAAGTTAGCCAAAACCATTGACTTACTAATGCTAAACATATACTTTCTGATCCTAATTCTATCAAAAACCTTAACTAAGCAGTGATTAAATAACGAACTTCTTCTTGCTACAAAATATCATTTATGATTTTCAGCATATAGCTTCCCTTAAATTTTATGTAGTCTTGTTATTCAACCACAAAATCGGCACTTGGGCCATTAAATCTCCTCATAAACACTCACTACACTTACTGTCGTTTATATATGATAGGAATTAAACAATATATGTTGTCGGCGCAATGCCGTCCATCTTTACACAAAACACGTTTTTCACCTAATATCAGCGCAGTGCTGTCCTCTTCTACCTAACAACACACCTTTTTTTATCTAACATCGGCGCAGTGCCGTCCATATATGTTGTTTACTACCACATAGCTCAGAAATACTCCAAATTGTGTCAGCATATAAGCGTCCTTACATAAAACTCACACACAAATGTTACATAATTTTACAACATGCACAATGTTGCATTGAACACAATAAAATAATATTTACAAAGTCTTTGTCACTGCTGTGGTAGCTGCAGCGCTTTCATTTGAATTGTCTCCTCAGGTTTTGTTTTCTGAACCTTGATCCATCGGTCAGTGCACTCTCGCACCACCTGTTAATATTTTGCCGTTACGCATCAGGCGTGAGTCATTCCAGTCAACGCTCACTTCCATTCAGCTTATAACGGCGCTCGGCGCATCGCCATCTTACGTCTACGTCTTGAGAATCGAAATGATATGAGAATAGCTCTCATTTTGTACTTCAGGTTTTATTTTCATTTCATTCGATAACTTAACTAGGCATTCAAACAAGACTCACAAGTCTTTTGAGAGAACTGAAGATACCCTAGATCGTGATAACGGAGAAAGATAGCGAAACAAATCCTGTTGTTTAAATTCGCTCGTAGCTTATTATGAACTTTGCAGCTCAAACATGTAAACACTATGAATATAACAAACATTTCTCATGTGCTTTATGTATTTGTACCCCAGTACTTATTATTGTGTGTGTCCTATGTGAGATTCATGTCTCGTGTTCATTAGCTGTGTGGGTAACATTTATGCGTCGTGATACAATTAATAATAATGCTTCGGCGGAAAAACCTCGCCTACTGATCCCTAAACGTGTGGCCGACTCTCACGTCGCCTATTACCTTCCTAATCATTTATATACGAGTAGTCGACTTCTTTGGTCAATCCTAAACATCATTGTAACTGTGGCTGGATTCGTCTTAGCGTAAATATATATGTATTACAGCGGAAATCTCATCACTGTTTGCAATCACTCGCAGACCATCTACCAATTGTTGCTGATAAAGATTAATCTAATAGTCTCAGGACCACTGCGTAGTCACACACATTTGAACCACTGTGTATTATTTGTTCTAATAGTGTCCACTCACTTGATTTTACTTCGTCTTCTTCCTCTGTGTCAGCTGCAAGCTACCTAAATAAAGAAATATAGAATATTGTTTTCTCTGTATATATGCATATGTAATTTCTTTGCGTTTCAAATGGTTCAAATGGCTCTGAGCACTATGCGACTCAACTTCTGAGGTCAGCAGTCGCCTAGAACTTAGAACTAATTAAACCTAACTAACCAAAGGACATAACACACATCCATGCCCGAGGCAGGATTCGAACCTGCGACCGTAGCGGTCACGCGGTTCCAGACTGAAGCGCCTTTAACCGCACGGCCACACCGGCCGGCCTCTTTGCGTTTCATAACATACATAATACGTTTCTGTATGTAATATATATGGTGTTCTCCTGCCTGTATAGACGATGATCTTAGGTCTTATGGCCCAGGCGCTGTACTTGTTTTGCAAACTTCATGCTGCATGTTATCTTCTGCTCTACATAAGTGTAGTCTATGATCGGTTGCTTAACTATTCAATTACTATGCCTTTTGATTCAATTGATCTCATTTTTGTCTCTTTTTTTACCTTTTTATCTTGAATAGAGAAGAAGGATACATGACAGTTTGCAGTTTAGAATGATGAAGAGGGAAGAACTAACAGCATGAAAAGAAACGAAGTAAACTGTTGAAATGTTCCCTTAGAAAAATTTATGAATTACTGTGCTGATAAACCTCTTACATTATTTGATTTTCAAACAGCTGAGCAGAACTGAACGTACTCAGACATTTCGCTTTTTACCTATTCTGATCAACACTAAACTGACACACAGTATTTTATCACAACGCAATCTGACTTTCAATAATCCCTACAAAAGAGTAGCCCTGACTAACAATAACCTATACCTTTCATGAATCATGTACCTTACAAAAATTATCGTTAGTCGAACTTATGCAATACAGCGAGCGCCAATACTGCCAGCTAAATAAAAGATTCTAATTACTGAAGTCACTAACTACTGATAGGCATAGTTAGCAAATGAAAGATTTTGATAGAGAACAAACAATGTATTTACCCTGATAGTGTTCAAAAGTCATTATATATATATATATATATATATATATATATATATATATATATATATATATATATATATATATATATATATCACTTAATAACATCCAGTCTTACAAATTTACTGTCTCTGATGGACACACGTCCAGATCATCCGCTCTCAAAACTCCACCATCTCTCTCCCCACATCCACCCCTGCTGGCAGCTCACCTCCAACTGCGCAATGCTACACACTGTTAACAGCCAACTGCCCAACACTACAATAGCAAATTCCAACAATGCAAACCAGCCACAGACTGCACACAGCACAGACAGCGATTTTCATACAGAGCGCTACGTGACGTTACCAGCATAAAACCTAAACAGCCTACTTACACTGTTAGTTTACTCGGATACCTGGTAGGCGTCAGCTTTGCCACCTGCTTTCGCGCCCCCCACAAAAAATTTTACAAATTGTTTTGGGCCGTGGCCAATACAGATTTGAAAAAATCTTTCATAGTTACAATAACAAAGATATCAAATGCACACACTTATTGATACAATGTTGGTCAAAAGCTAAAGTTTTCTCACAGTCCATAAAGACACTCCTGATCATTCATCACAGTAAAATTGCAGTGGTTTTTTTTCTCAAAGTATGAGCAGTAAAAGAAAATGCATACGGAAGTAGTGGATTTCCATGCAGTTTTGAAGAAGTTGTGTTGTCTTTCCAACGGAAAGACAGTGCTGACTCTTGACATGCAAACAGGTAATGGGCTACAACAGAGCAAACCCACCGCAGAGTCAGTCGAAGTTTTGAAGAATATTGGTAGATAGGTCATCATAGAGCAGACCCACTGTAGTCCTGGTAGAAATTACGGTATTGGTGGGCCACCAGAGGTGCAGACCCACTGCAGTCCCTGTAGAGACAGCCAGCTGCCATCTGTTGCGACTGTGCAGGTGCACAATCACTGCCGAAGAGTCTTGGGGACAATATAGCAAGTCCATGAACCACCACTTATGCACTCACAAAAAATTTTTTTGAAATGTCCTTAGAACCAGCAATGCTGTTAACCAGTCCCTTGCTGAATTATTAACACACATGCAAGTGCTAACAGTCCCCTATTTTTCTCTCGCATATTCTGCGTGTACTATGACCAACAAAAACGTGTGCAGTGAATAGAAACTTAATTTGAAGAATTGGTGTTGATACAACTATAAATTTACAACATAAGAATAAAATTACAAAGGTACAAAATACATCATTAAAGAACATAACAATGCAGATAACATTTGTAATAGTACAGGTTTCACAAAAGAATAGAAATAAACAGATACATCAATGTCACAGGAACTATGACTTAAGTAAATATATAAAATAACAGTTTTCGAAACATTAATTTCACACAAGAGCAATATTTTTAGAAAAATTCTACGACATAGCTCGTATCAGCTAAACACATAAAGACAGGAAGAACACAAATACACAAAGGTACACAAACACATAGCGGAATAACACAAAAGGAAAGGACAGGGTTCGTTTTCAGTGAGACGTCTGGTACTGCAGTCCAACCCAAAACTTCATTCCATAGATCTTCCCTCTTATTTCAACATTTTCTCCTGCCAAAAAAATTCCTAACTAAACCTGTTGTCCCTAAACCCTACCGTTTTGTTCATGTCCTCTTTCTCAATAAATTTTTCTCATTGCATAATACTCATTTTTGCTCAAATATTTTTCATATAACATCTCAATGCATTCTGTCTCTATTCTTCATAGTTAGTTTCTTATATAGTCCACCCCTCTTAAGCTAACTTAAATCTACTGAGCTCAGATATATATACTAAGGGATGAGGCAATGCAACAGCACAAAACAATTAACACAAACAGCAAAGACAAAAAAATGCAAATCGGCAAAGCAAGCAGCAGTATATCTAAATTATCAAATGCAATATTACAACTAATATAAGGCAATGTGCAGCAAACAAGAAAAATTAATCAGTAGTAAAACTGGCTTAACGCAAGGCAAAATTCAGTAGGACAATGCCTGACAAACAGTATCAGCGAATGCAGTAACTTATACCTAAATATGACAAAGCTCAAGCAGAAAAAATGTTACAGTAAAGATAGGAAATGTCTAATACCTATGTCAGATCTTAACACTAGAGTGATGCATCACGATAACTTACTCCAGCAGACAAGTTACCAAACCGTAAAAAAAATATTTATGCAATTCCTGTGAATAAAAATGTCTATTTGTGTTCCCCTTTTTTTTTAAAAGAAAGTAGATCATAAAATTACTGTTTCATGGATCTGTAGACAGAAAATATTTACATTAGTACATCTATTAAATTTTATTTTAACCAGTGCTGCAGTGCAGCTTTAAACTAGATATTAAACAAAATGAGCAACCTCTCAACTAGAAAGGCAATAGATGTAAAATGTTTCTCATCATTTCATTAGGCATTTTAGTAAATATCATAAATTAAGAGCTCCACAGTGTAATCACATGTTTTCAAGTTCGAGAGTGTCGTATTTGCGATGCTTTCTACAAAGAAATGTCAATAGCGAGGATAATGGCCTTTTTTTTCACCTAATGGCTTTTTCTCCAGGCAGCTGCCGCAGCTGGGCGCCACAACGCATTACATCAAGGTCACTTAGCTTTCTTATCCAAAAATTTACGACAGAAGTTTCCAATACAGTGACAGTCTCATATAAAAATTTCACAGGTCGAGAATTTGCGTTACAAATATAATAGTGTCCAAAAAATTTTCGTCGGCATTGTGATACATTCACGCACATACACACATTTCATAACTCTTAAGGTACAATTCTTGGTTTCCAACATCCTTTTTCACAAATCAGAGTCCCTAACCACTACTCATTAGCCATTACCTTATTACACATATACATATTCGTCGACACGTCAGTCTTGCGTCGACACTTCAATATTTCATCATAATAAATATGTAGCATAATCAGATTCCTCATATAGCATCAGCTTATTCATCATAAACATACCTCAACAGCATAATACACATCGTCATCGTAATAATAACCTCATAACACCTCAGTCAAATCTCAAAATCGTCGTAGCTTTCTCCAATAATTTAAAAACCTAAAGAAAATTCTCTGCTCATTTCAATAGTGTCATCTACCTCAAACGTACTTTAAAAATCATGATCCCATACCAAATGCGACATTCAAAGCTCTCATAGTATCACCATGGTTCCGAAAAAAATATGAACAGTTCACAAAGTACAGACAAAATACAATTTCATAAGTGTGAAGTTATCCAACTGTGTAATTGCGTAAACATGTGTCACTGATGTAGTAAAAAAAATGTTTGACTCTCTCAGTTAAATGATCAGATAGCTGCGAATTTTATGTGTTAGAGAAATATGGTACCGATGTGTAAAGTTGTATAAGCAAATACCATATTAGCTAGGGCTCCTTGTGCTTGCCAAACACATGGTACATAAAGTAGGCATGTACCCCCTGAGGATTAATGTAAATATACCCTCAGGTTTTACACATTACAGAAATGGAATGAAATGTATCACAGAAAACCTTTTTATCATTGTAATTCAAAAATCTTTAAAAATAAATGTTTTAAGTACAAAATTAATCACTCAAATACGTGTCCTTTAGCGCTTAATGTGCGTCTTCCTTTAGAGCTAAATGTGCGTCTTGCTGTAAGATACTTCTGTGGAAGTGTCGTGCAACTAACAAGCAAGAATGTACACACACAATAACACTGTGTCCTCTGTTCACTACAAGAATGCATTTGTAATTACTTGTCTAAACAAGTTCCCTAGGTTCTTGACTGGATAGCTAACTTTAAAACATAATTGCATGTTAACAGCTTCTAAGTGTGACAAAGGGTACTAGTAACGTGAAGTGAAAAATTTTATAGCAAAGACTAAGTTAAAAAGCAGATTATCTCTAAATAAACGGTTTTACATATGAAATGTGGTGTAATCCTTTACTCTTCCTAGTACGCAAAGTCTCAACTTCAACACAATTATCATGTGGTATACGTCGGATTCTGTAAGGGCCATTGTAAATCAGAAAGAATTTGTGACTCAAGTGTTTCTTCTTATGTGACAATGAATGAGCTTTAATGAGAACTTTCTAACCAATATATAATTTCTTTGCATTTGCTTTACAGTGTAGTTTTCTCCTTTTGTCTGCTGCAGATTTTATATGTTTAATAGCCAAATCAATTATGTCTTTGTGTCGAAATTTTCGTGTATTCGGAAGAGGTACAATCTCTCTGATTCTGTTCGGTGGTTCTTCATTCTTCAGTACAAGAATAGGTGATAAAGCAGTGGAGTCATGAGGCATTTCATTCAGCACGTTTTGAAATAAGTGTAAATATCTGTCCCAATACTGATGCTTTCTGTGACAATAAAGTCTCCAAAGCTTATTGATTTCTTTCATAATCCGTTCAGACGGGTTACAGTGTGGTGAGTACAATGAAATAAAAACAGGTTTGATTTTATGATTCCAAAGCATTCGTGAGCAAACAGCAGACCTGAACTACGGTCCGTTATCTGAAATGACTACTAACGTGTCCAACTTTACGTAAGAAATTTTTAACAAAGACGTTGGATACAGACCGTCCAGTGGTTTTACATAACGGTGTGAAAGAAACAAATTTTGAAGTAAGATCAACAGCGACTAGAACGTACGAAAATCCATTCGATGTTCTGACAAGGGGTCTCAAGAGATCAACAGCAGCTAATTCTTTTAATTTAGAAGGAATGATAGGAAACAACGGAGCACGATGTGAGATGATAGATGGTTTAGCTTTTTGACAAAGTTTACAAATAGACAAGACTCTGCGAATTTTCTTTTCCATATTGTTAAAATAACAAGTCGTTCGAAGAATATGATAACATTTTCTTGGACCAAAATGTGCGTAGCTGAAATGAATGTACCAAATGAGCTTATTAACAAAATCGTCAAGAATGCAAAGTACCCATAGCTTGTCATCAACAGTGCAGCGTTTGAAGAGTATGTTGTTTCTAACCAGATAATAATGCCGAATCTGAGTGTGTGTCTTTTCATGCCATTTACTTTTGATGTCTTTCCAAATCGGATCATTATCTTGTTCATGAGCAATGTCCTTTAAAGATTAGGTGACTAAGTTTTCAAAGGCGACTTTCTGAATGTAAAGAATACTGAAATTTTTCTCGAGGTTGACTTCTGTGTTACTTTTCTCAAGCCCAGCCGGTGTGCGTGACAGTGCGTCCGCAACAATGTTGACCTTGCGGGGAATGTAGACTATTGTGAAGTGGAATTCTTGCAGAAACAATGCCCAACGTTTTAACCTTTCATGATTTAATTTTGAAGACATAAGAAATTGTAATGCACGATGATCACTGCATACTTTTACGTGCTTACCAGAAAGAAAGAAACGGAATTTGTTAAATGCCCAAACGATAGCTAAAGCTTCTAATTCAGTAACGGAATTATTTTTTTCAGCACTCGGCTAGCAAAAGCAATGGTTTTCTGAACAGTAGTGTCATTTTCTATGGCTTCTTGAAACAAATGAGCACCAAGACCAACTTTAGAAGAATCTGTGCTAAGGCAGAATTCTTGTGACAGATCTGGATGAGCTAGTATTGGCGCGTTAAGTAGCGCTTCTTTCAAAGAATTGAATTCCAGCTGTGCCTGTTCGTCCCAGTTCCAAATAGTATTTTTTCCAGTGAGAGAACAAACTTTTGGTGTAACTAGAATTTACATATTCAGAAAACGACGGTAAAAATTTACGAGACCTAGAAAACTGCGGACTTGTATTTTTTTGTGGATGGAACTTGAATGGCTCTGATTGCTTCTAACTTTTCAGGATCTGGATGAATGCCTTCAGAAGAAATAATATGTCCCAAAAACCTCACCTGTGACCTACCGAATTCAGACTTTTCCAAGTTAACTGTAATTCCAGATTCTGCAAAAATACGTAACACGCTGTTGAGGATGCGATTATGTTGTTCTCATGAACCTTCTGCTATTAGAATATCGTCCACATATAAGGTGATGTGACGTTTTAAGAACTCAGGTAATATGAAATTTAGTCCGCGAATAAATGCTGCTGAAGAAATGTTCAAACCAAAAGGAAGTTTCCGAAACTGATAACAAACGCCGAAACAAAGGAAAGGTGTGTATTTTCTACATTCTGAATGAAGTTAGATCTGATAAAAGCTGGATCTGAGATCAATAGAAGACAACACTTTTACACCATTAAAATTTTGAAGAATTTCTTCCAACGTTTGCGGCCTGTCTGTTTCAGGAATGATGATAGTATTGATTTGTCTCGAATCTAAGACAAACCTGATTGATCCATTTTTCTTCTAAACAACATGTAATGGATTGTTGTATGAGCTTACTGCAGGCTCAATAATGCCCTCGTCAAGCATAGATTGTATTTCTGTTCTAACACAGTCCCTATAATGTGCCGGAATTACGTATGGTCTAACACAAAATTTAGTATGCTCACGAACATGAAATTGGTATTGAAATCCCTTGATTGTTCCTGTTTTGTGGGTGAAAACTGTGGAATGTGCTTGTAAAATCTCAAAAAGGTCCTGCCTATCAGTGTCATTACAGTTGTCAATTGTTTGAATTTTATTCTGAATTAACTCATTAGTATCAAATACGCCGTCGACATCATCCCTGTCAGTACTTGCAAGGTGATTGTTAGTGTTTAGATCCGTCGAAAATTCCGAACTGTTGTCTAACAGAAGGTAAAGCCGATTAATTTCCTCGTCATGGTTTGAGAGCCAATCTTCAAATTTCAAAGCTATTGACTTACCTTCTTTCTCTAAACTTATTTCAGCATCGTGAAAGTTTAAGATTGCTTTGTATTCATAAAAAAAGTCTACTCCCAATATAATTTCCGTTGACAATTATGGAACAACAAAAAAGTACATAGAGAACCTGTGGCTTTGACAAAAGAATTCTAAGTTGGTTTGTTGGCATACATCTACACTTTTTCCAACGATTGCACCTTGTAATTTAATCTTACGTAACGGAAGTGTGGGTCAATCGTTCGATTTGCTGCATTTGCTAAATGCTGTTTCACTAATTACTGAAATGGGACTGCCAGAGTCAAGTAATGCCGTAAATTTTACGTCATTTACTGTAATGTGAATTACAGGATATGCAATGTTGTTATGTTTTACGTCATGTTCCTGGAGTAAGATGTCCCTAATGTCTTCCATTTTTACGTAATTACTAGCCACGGCAGCTGCGTCGTCAGCTTCATAAGTACGTTTTGTGGCTGCCAGCAGTGTGAGTCATTGCCTATTGTCTCCTTGTTGGTGCGCATCGTTATTGGGATTTGGAGACCTAACTTCTACAAATTCACCTTGTCAAGAGGGCCCTGCCCTGTTTGAATCCCGCCAGTTCTGATGAAATTCGGGTCCACCGTTTTGTCGGTAATTTACATAGCTTTCTTTTTGTCGGTCATGTGGCAGAGAATTTCTCCAGGAGTCGTAACTGCATGGCGGACCGTTGTGTCTGAAGTTATTCTGTCTACCTTGATAATAATTATTTTGGTTCCCATATTGTCTGTTTCTCTGATTGTCTCTGTGATAGTCATTACCGCAGAGAGGTGATCTTTCCCTGTAATTATTACTACTCTGCTGGTGTCTGTTTTGGTCACGATTTACATTGTAAGAATAGCCTTATCATGTCCAGTTATTATTTCTGTCATCGCGGAATTGCGACGGATGTGACCTGTAATTGTTGTGTTCCTGTTTTCGCGTTCCGCGATTGTCAGCGTCAATTTCCAGTTCTTGTAACAGTCCCTGAAAAGCTTCAATGTCGTCTTTGCAACGTCCTGCCAAAATAATATGTCGTAAATGTTCAAGCAATTTGATTAAGCAAATGCGGATGAGTTCTGAGGGGCTGTATGGGTTTAAAGATACAAATTCTTATGTAAAAAGTCTTCGAAGTATTTGACAAGACTGGAAAATTAAGATTGTTCGAAATGTTTCATCATTATGATGCTACGTTTTACCCGGACTTATGTAGCTTGAGACCGATATGCTGAAAGGAAGGCATAATAAAATTCTGCTTCACTGTGACAATCGTGAATGACCAATCGCATTCTTACAGCTGGTTCATTCTCTAAGTAGCCACACATAAATTCTAACCTGTGCTCCAATGACCAGTTGTGGAGAAAAAAAATGAGAGAATTGATGGAGCCATGCTTGTGGATGAATGTCGTTGCCAGAATTCTCAAATGTTCTGAATTTAGGTGTAGTAATGAACAGCTTATAGTCAAAATCATCATGTTGGCGAGTCGCATATCGGTCATTGTTACTTCGTTTCGGCGGTTCCATCTTAAAATTCGGTGTACCTTGCCAATTTCATAATTTCCGAAATGCCCTGTGTTATTATTTTGTGACTGTTCCGTATTTCTATGTCCCTCTTCCCGTATTAGAGCGCGAGTGTCCTCTGAAATATGTAATTCTTGTATTACCTGCGTCAACTGATCTTGTACTTCCCAGATTTCTCTTTTGTACTGTGTATTGATTTGATTTTGATTTTGTTTGAATTTTCTAATTTGTTCATACTCTTCTGTGTCAGTGAAAGCTACGGGTCTTGTGTCATTCAGATGATCATCTACCTTTGTAGATAAGTTAGTGAACTGATCCGAAAGTTCGGCTACTTTATCCCATAGTGAACTTATTTCCTGTGTGCTTTTCTGAACCAAGTTTCCGAGTGTCCATCTCTGTTGAAATCATATCTACTGTGTCCAAGTTTTCCTGAGTTTTTGCAAGTTGTGTAACCGAATCGGTAGATGCAACTGAGTCAATTTTAGCTTGAAAGGTGTCGTGATTTTCATGAACAATAGTTTGCAGTTCCTTTATGGCTGCTTCGTGATTCTGAAATGCATTTTCATGACGCGAAAAAATAGGTTTAAAATGCTCACAAATTTGTGTTTTTACGTCATTAAAGACTTTTTGACATTTCGATTCGATTTTAAGTAACTCAGCAGTTAAACCTTCACGTGTCTGTTCAAGCGTGGTGCCTAACTTTTGAAGCTATTGCTGTGACTGTTTTTGATTTTGTTTCATTGCGTCTAACTGTTGCAGTCTTTGTCTCTGGTGTTGTTCCATTGTGTCTAACTTTTGCTGTTTGTCTCTGATTTTGTTCCATTGCGTCTAACTTTCGAAGATTTTGTCCCATTGTGTCTAACGTTTGAAGCTTTTGTCCCATTTGTTGCATTAATTGTAATAACAATGCACTGGTGTCTGAAACATGTTCCTCAGTGCTATTCGGCAGTGCATTTGAACCGGCAATATTCACATTTTGAAAAGCAGAAAATGTGTCTTGACTTATTTGATAAAACGGTGAGGACGCAAAACCTGAATCTACAGTATTTGCAAGATTGTGTCGTGTGATTTCAGTTTCCTGAGGCGACTGATCGGTCGATAATGCTTCCCTGTTCGCTAATAGTTTCACTGTCTACACCATTATTTGCTGCTCGCTCCATTTCCCTATGCACAATTACTAAATTACTGCTTTGTTAATTCATTACACGGTGGTGCTGATAAGCTACGCTCGTCGTCACTATCATTTCTCAATTTACTTTGGAGCCTAGTGTTACGTTTTTCACACGCCATAATTATCACGTATTTCACACGATAACAAGAAAAGCACAACTTGAAGAGCAAAACTAAGAAAACACATTAGCATAACACTGAAAATAATATTTCGTTAATTACAAGCGCAGCTGCGAAATACTTGGTGCAAATCTACATGCATGCCACAACTGTTTTACTGTACGACAATGAAAGACTACAACTACAAAGGAAATTCTCTCTATAATTACGCGCTAGCAATAAGCAATAGCTACACTAATTACACAAACTGCAAGAAAAAGATCAGAAGATTCCAGTGAGGTATCCTCGGCTACGGTTCGACATATGAAACGTCCCCTTAGAAAAATTTATGAATTACTGTGCTGATAAACCTCTTACATTATTTGATTTTCAAACTGCTGAACAGAACTGAACGCACTCAGACGTTTCGCTCTTTACCTATTCTGATCAACACTAAACTGACACACAATATTTTTAGCACAATGCAATCTGACTTTCAATAATTCCTACAAAAGAATGACCCTGACTAACAATAACCTATACCTTTCATGAATCATGTACCTTACAAAAATTATCGTTACTCGAACTTATGCAGTACAGCGAGCGCCAATACTGCCAGCTAAACGAAAGATTCTAACTACTGAAGTCACTAACTACTGATAGGCATAGTTAGCAAATGAAAGATTTTGATAGAGAACAAGCAATGTATTTACTTTAATAGTGTTCAAAAGTCATTATATATATATATATATATATATATATATATATATATATATATATATATATATGTGTGTGTGTGTGTGTGTGTGTGTGTGTGTGTGTGTGTGTGTGTGTGTGTATATTCTAACAATGCAAACCAGCCACAGACTGCACACAGCACAGACAGCGATTTTCATACAGAGCGCTACGTGACGTTACCAACATAAAACCTAAACAGCCTACTTACACTGTTAGTTTACTCGGATACCTGGTAGGCGTCAGCTATGCCACCTGTTTTCACGCCAGACTTCCGGTACTTGTCTGTTGCCTGAGAGCGCGTCCAGCTGTTCTAATATATTCAGGAGATTGTTAAACTTACCCTTGCTGACGTGAATTAGTTTCTCCTGTACAGACTACTACTAGGTCAGATTCACGACACGATCAGTTCAATACTGGTTCTTTTCCCAGTAGTGCTGAAAGAACTCCTTATAACTATTGCAGCCACTGTTTACAAAGCTCCTAGCTTCAAATATTTCTGTTCTTATTCGGTTTTGTGTACTTGTGGACTAGTATTGGTTTAAGAATGCTCTAACAAACTCTTGGTATGTTTTACATGTGTTGCTGGCTCCTGTTCCCCAAGATGTCGCGTCCCCTTCAAAACGACTGTTTACAAATTTCATTTTTTGCTTTTCTGTCATGTTGTCAAGTATGATGCCCTCAAACTGATGAATGAAAGCAACAGGATGTATTCTACCTATGCTAGAGAAGCTATTAAATTTGTAAGCATTGGCATTAGTGACTACTTCATTAATATGAACAACACCCGTACGTTTTTCCTGTTCAACCCACGCTTCGAGTTACTGTTTTAACACAACTTCCATATTATCTATATTTTTACTCACCTCACTTAGTTGAAGTATGTTTTCTACCGTCTGTTCTGAATCGTATTTGTATTACCATTACAAACAGATTATATACCTGATACTTTACGGCTAAGGACTGCATTTTCGCCCTCTAAGTCTATGACTTGTTTGTTTCGCCTTCCATGCGTGTCTTTGCAAGTTTTGTTTATTTTACTCTGATCTGTAACTGACAATACAAAAGTATCTTGAGCTTGTATGAGATCACTTTTTTTCACTACTTCATTATCAATCTCATGATTGACCACTTGCTTACACTTATCTAATTTTTGACACCATCCTTAACTCTCATGTTCAATTCTTTTCTCACAAACCCCTGTTCTAGTTTTATGAGAATCAACCCTGGTATCTAAATATTTACACTTATGATTAATTTTTGGTACCTCCTTGTTTGTTGCTTCTATTTTATCAGCATGTAATTTTTGCGCTTTCTTTAATTCATTTGAATACTTTTTTAATTCCTTTTGCCCCTGTTCTATCTTTTCTTCTAACCCTGTTTTTAATTCTTTTTGCCCCCGTTCTATCTCTTCATTTAGCCTTATTTTTCATTCGTTTTGCCTAGATACTAACTCCATTAATATTTCAACCATACTTTTATTATTATCTTGTGTAGGCACTGTATCAGCTGATGCTGTTCCATGCCTTAATCTACTCGTTCTACTTATTAATTCATAAGCAATGGCGGTGTCAGAGCCATCACCTCTGAATCACGATTCACCTTATTTAACTTATTATTAACGTTCATGTCATCTACATCAGAATCCACCTCTCCAAATTCACTATTGCTACTATTGGAAATTATGTTTTCTTGGAAAACTTCAGTTTCTACAACAGATTATTTTGGCAAATAGCTATCATCCATTTGATTTTGGACACTTTCCTCTGATATACCTAATTTCGTCTGGCATGCCCTGTAATTGGTTTGCCTCTTCTGTTTCATTACCCTGAGGCTGCACTGCTGCACTGCCTCTCTACTTCTAGATTGTACCGCGTTTCACTTTCCCACAACATTTTGTTATTAAAGAAATTATTACAAAACAATTTAACAATATTCTTAAGTATCCCTATGGTTGTCAATACTAGCTTCCTCTCGCTAGCTGTAAAGTGATTAGCGTTCACGTCACCTTCTTCTCCGGCTCTATGCTGCTGCTCCACGCCTTGTTTTTGTCATGTTGGGTGTCTTCGGCTTCCATAGTCGACCACAGACGCCTATCCCTGCCGTTAGCCGCTCTCTGACGCTGGACTGCAGCTAGTAGAGGCCTGTTGTACGCTGCTATGCTAAATGCTAACTGAAGCGTTGTTTCTCGTAGCAGTGAAATAAAACGTAATCCCTTTGGACCTCAAACACACTTATAACTTTATACTTCGATTTACGTTTTGGCGTTTTCACTTTCAGCTACGCGACACGGATTAATTAGCGGCATTTACAGATTTTGTTGCCTAACAGTTCAAAGAAACTTATAAAAATACAAAGAGGATATAATTTCACTTCACACAGTGTCGCTTTTTATCTTTTTCACTGTTCATACCCTATTGATTCGGGCGTTTTATGATAATAATTACAGTTCATTATTCTCACTAGGATTTTCACGTCTCAGCCATTTCACAGTTCTCGTTAACGGATTGTAGACTCTTCTTTAAATACATGATTCTCCACAAGGGATGCTATATATAAATTATGCGTCCTTTGAAAGTCAGATCTGGAAGCTGGAGAAATCTGGAGAGATTTAGTAAGAGTCCCTAAACATTCTTTCCACCAACCTGTCGTCTTCTAAAGTTTTGCCCAAGCGCAGAAGACAGCTCGTCGGTTCTGCAATCATCTTCGGCGGAGGTTGCTGTGCTGTCAACTAGAACCTGTGATTGTGCTTGCCCAGGTTAGTCTCCGCATCTATAGAGGACAAGATCTGTAGTACTGACAATGGAGATAGACGACACTTCCCGTTAATCTTTCTAATTTGGTTATATTTTAAATAATCACACATTTTTCACTGTCTTTTACAACACTCGACATAGTTTTTTAATAGTATGGTAACTTTTCTGTCCACTTCCAATATAGGGTACAACATGTCCACCTGAAACAGAGATACACGTCCGCCTCTGTAGAACGCCCGAATTCGAGAGATGTGTCCGTCCCTCCAGAATGACCGAAATGGAGTTACGCATCCAGCCCTTTGGAACACCCGAAACAGAGTGACTACAGCAGAAGGCACTTCATCTCCTAGGCATGCCAAAGTGAACCGAAGGCGTAAGATGCACTTCAGTTGCAATATCGTTACTCTTATGTTTCTCAAAACTAGTGAAATTTAATAAACAAGAACGATATACTGATAGGGTAGCCATCAGAGATTGTCATACTAAAATCTGGGATAAATACAATGAGAAGTATATAAATAATTAATAAGAGAAATTAGGCGATTTGTTGCCCAACACCCAAATGTGGCAACCAATCAGAAGCAAGTTCGGTACAATTGGCGGACTCTCCCACGGGACTGGTACATATTGTACCCTCTGTCACTTGTACCTCACTCCCCTTTTGTACAATATGCTACTTCGTGTGTATCAAACTGCATCAAGGCGAGCTTGTAGCAAAATAAAATACTGGTAGGCACAGCCAGGAGTATCACAATCTACAACAATCATCTTACTGTGAGAGCCAATGGATAGAAATGTTTTAACTTTAGGGTAGAACCTAATACAGACCTCGAAGTCGTGGAACAAAAACAAGATGTATGGTGGAGCACAAAGCTGCAGTCACACACTGCAGGGATGCGTTACAGAAGAAAAATGATGTACCAAGCTGCTTGTGAAAGAACAACACAGGGACACTTGAAAGGTGGCTACACTGAGTCACAGCGCCAGAGATTGCGCCAAAGATTATTATTCCGCCGCCTCCACTGGCGCAGTAGTTGTTCAGTGAATGTCGAGGGCAGTTGTTGTTCTGTTGGGCGAGAGAGTAGATGCTGTTCGGTTGGTGTAATGTATAGATGGAAGAAGTTGCAATTGTCAGAGTGTACTTGAGAAAGGAGATGGGCTTTTGATGCTGGTGTAATGGAAAATTTTCGTCAATATATAATGAGGTAAAAAGGTATTACAGTTTTCTTTAACGACAATGCCTCTTGGTCACAGGTGCATTCAACAAAGCATCTGGCTCGCGTTCATTTATTAGACCTGTAGTTCTGGTTTCTATGTGCAGTTATAGTATTTCTGGTTTTTCAATTAGTTCATTGTAAATGGTGTTTAAAATATTTGTCGTATTGAGAAAGAACCGAGCCAGATACATGTTACATGTACGTTGAGTCACACTACCACACACAGAACAGTTACACTTGTGCTTTGTTGTTTCGTAGCTTTTATAGTTGCAGGGGCCTTAATTAATCAGTTGTCTTAATGGAAATACCTCGTTATTCTTTATTTTTATTGTATGCAATCAGATTGCGTTCTAATACTAGTCAGGGCCAACTGGTTACGAGACTTCGTAACCGGTCACACAGCTACTAAAATTATTGCATTCATTCATTAATATTTTTAATTAAGCCGCCATGCACACTGTCTTGTGATTGATAGCCTGTGGGATATGGTCCTCCTACAGGAAGGGTGACGAAATTTTACACTTGTCTGTGCAAGTGACTTCGATCACTGGCTGCCAGCTTCAACGGAAGAATTCCTGTGTATTTAATAGGATCGCTACATATGCTCGATGTCAGCATACAGAGAGTATTTCTTACAATATACTGGAAGATATGGTAGATTTAATAACTTATCGACTACTCAGCTGGATGGCATTAACAAAGTTTTCGTACTTCGTAGTTTTTCTCTGATGGATGGTACAAAATAATAACTAAGGAGAGATCGTTTAGATGACAGACATGAGTGCACCCTAAGACACGCAGATCTCCTTTGGACGGCAGTACCAGCATGTAGTTTGGAAACAAACCACAACACTGTAACAAAAGCTTTGTCCTTCTTCCAGTTCCCATATGATGTGAATTCATCCTTATTTTTCCAATTAGAAATACCACTGTAACTACTCATACGGTCTTTTAAACTATTTGTGTTGCAGGAGAAAGCTTCTGTTGGCATTGTACACTGTTTTCAGAGCTATGACAACATATTCCCATTTCCACTCAGTGGTCAAAACACGGCACTGTCACATTAACTCAGTTCACCTGGTTTCTCTATGGGATGCAGAAAATTGCAGAAACAGCACTCTCCTAGTTCCGCTCAGTTCCGACTTAAACTTGAATTATAGAAGATGGGTTCAAAGAACGTGACTCATTTACATATATGAGAGTGCCATGAATATGATTCACACTGGCTATAATTATTAAAAGAAATCTCCATAGGATCCAACACGAGTGTATGGTTCAATGGCGAGACTTTATTCCAAATCGCACACAGAATTTTTACCAGAAAGAATGACTCTATAGGTCTAAAAATCCAGTGTATTAGTCATAGCATTTCGTACATTTCTTATGATTTCAATCTAGCATTGCACTTTTTAAGTGTTTCTTCACATACATTATGTGATCAAAAGTATCTGGACACCCCCAAGAACATACGCTTTTCATACTGGGGTCCGCAGCTCGTGGTCGTGCGGTAGCGTTCTCGCTTCCCGCGCCCGGCTTCCCGGGTTCAGTTCCCGGCAGGGTCAGGGATTTTCTCTGCCTCGTGATGACTGGGTGTTGTGTGCTGTCCTTAGGTTAGTTAGGTTTAAGTAGTTCTAAGTTCTAGGGGACTGATGACCATAGATGTTAAGTACCATAGTGCTCAGAGCCATTTGAACCTTTTTTTTCATACTGGGTGCGTTGTGCTGCCACCTACTGCCAGGTACTCCATATCAGCGACCTCAGTAGTCATTAGACATCGTGAGAGAGCAGAATGGAGTGCTGTGTGAAACTCACGGACTTTGAACATGGTCAGGTGATTCAGAGTCACTTGTGTCATACGTTTGTACGCGAGATTTCCACACTCCTAAACTTTTTCCGATGTGATAGTGAAGTGGAAATGTGAAGGCACACGTACAGCACAAAAGCATAGAGGCCGACCTTGTCTGTTGACTGACAGAGACCGCCAACATTTGAAGAGGGTCGTAATGTGCATTAGACAGACATCTACCCAGGCCATCACACAGAAATTACAAACTGCATCAGGATCTACTGCAAGTATTATGACAGTTAGGTGGGAGGTGAGAAACTTGGATTTCATGGTCGAGCGGCTGCTCATAAGCCATACATCACGGTGGTAAATGCCAAACGCCGCCTCGCTTGGTGTAAGGAGCATAAACATTTAACGATTGAATAGTGGAAAAACGTTGTGTGGAGTGACGAATCACGGTACACGATGTGGCGATCCGATGGCAGGCTGGGGTATGGCGAATGCCCAGTGAACATAATCTGCCAGCGTGTATAGTGCCAACAGTAAAATTCGCAGGCGGTGGTGGTATCGTGTGGTCATGTTTTTCATGGAGGGGATTCGCACCCCTTGTTGTTTTGTGTGGCGCTATCACAGCACAGGCCTACACTGATGTTTTAAGCACCTCCTTTGCTTCCCATGTTGAAGAGCGATTAGGGGAAAGCGACTGCTTCTTTCAACACGATCGAGGACCTGTTCATAATTCACGGCCTATGGCTGAGTGGTTACATGACAATAATTTTCCTGTAATGGACTGGCCTGCACAGAGTCCTGACCTGAGTCCTATAGAACACTTTGGGATGTTTTGGAACGCCGACCGACATCGATACCTGTTCTCAGTGCAGCACTCCATAAGAATTGGGCTGCCATTCCCCAATAAACCTTCCAGCACCTGATTGAACATACGCCTGCCAGAGTGGAAGCTGTCTTCGAGGCTAAGGGTGGGCCAAAACCACATTGAATTACAGAGTTACCGATGGAGGACTCCTCGAACTTGTAAATCATTTTCTGCTAGGTATCCGGATGCTTTTGATGACATAGTGTATGTAAAGTACAAAAGAAAGTATATAAATTAACTGGTCACAAATGCATATAAAGGATTACAAATGTTAAGTGTCCGAATGTACAGTATATAGAATTACATATTTTGTTCAGAAATAAATTCAGAAGATTACCGTTTTCGTTTGGCTTGACGTTTATACACATAATCGGGAACATCTCTTATGACAGTCCAGCAGTAATCTGGTAAAATAGTACGACTCCACTTTCCGATATACCTCTTCTCAAATGTGGTAATATCTTGATGAATTCGCTCCCCATGTTCATCACTTACTGCACCACAATTTTTGGGGAAGAAGTGAAGATGACTATGTAAGAAATGCATTTTCAGTGACATGTTGCAACCAAGTTTTTCATAAGATGACAACATGTTATCTACAATCTCCTAGTAATCTATTGCTCGTTTGTTCCCTAAGAACTGTAAACAGACTGTCTTAAAACATTCCAATGCGTACTTCTCATCGCCTTGTACGATTCCATCAAAAATATGGTCTCCAAAAAGATCTCGAATCTGTGGACCTACAAAAATGCCCTCCTGCACTTTGGTATCACTTAAAGAAGGGTATTTTTGCCTTAAGTACTTAAGCGCATCAACATCTTTGTTCATTCCCTTAACAAAGTTTTTCATGAGACCCAACTTGATGTGCAAGGTTGGGAGCAGAATCTTTTTAGGGTCTACTAAGGATTCACTCTTAATGTTCTTTATACCTGGTTGAATATATTTTCTGGTGGGCCATTCATATTTACTGTAATGAGAGAAAGCAGCAATATTTAGTACACCTTAACTGCATACGTAATAGCAGTGCAACTACTTTCGAGTTACCACAAATCTGCCATTGAGAGTCATTATACTTGATGGCTTCTAGTCAAATTTTCATGTTTTGGTATGACTCTTTCATATGCACACTATGCCCAACTGGAACAAAAGGACGCTCATTACCAATATGTAAAAGCACTGTTTTTAAGCTCAACTATGACAAATCAATAAAGAGTCTCGACTCATCAGGGTTGTAATTAATTCTGAGAGCTTTCATTAGACCCTTTATGTCTACACATGCCACAAGACTATCTTGCATGTTAAAAAAAAGGAGTGAACTGTTGCTATCTTATGCAGTAGAATGAAACATTTACATTGCTTTCCAGAAAATTGGACTGTTGCAATCTTGAAGCTAAAATGTCAGCCTTAGCTTTAGAGAGCTCCAAATCTCTAATAAGATCACTTAAGTCATTTTGAGACAATTTTTGTGTACCATCATTTTATAATATATTTGGGAAAAACTCTGGATCTTGTGATGTACATGGTTCAGGATATTCAGAATCCCCATCAGAGGTAATCTCGTACTCTGTCGGTAGTTCAGGTTTTGGCAATCCTTCCCCATGTAGAACTGGTCGTATGGCAGATGGAATGTTAGGACAGATCACTGTCCGCTTCTTCTTCTTAGATATTCCCTTCTTGAGAGGAGGAACCATACAAAAGTAGCAGTCACTGACATGGTTAGTTGGCTCACGCCAGATCATGGGCACTGCAAAGGGCATTGAAAGTCCTTTCCCATGCATCCAATTCCTGAGGTTGTTATCCCAAAATAACAACTGCAAGCTTTTTAATCAATGTAGTTATTTGCTGTTTTTATGAAGCAAATGTAACTTCTCCACTCACATAGAGGCACTCTTAACACAAACTCGTGGCTTTTTTATTCACTTCAATAGCAGTCAACTTGAACAACTGGTAGTTAGTCTGGAAACAAATGTGCAAAAATTATTCTGTGCATTAATAAAGTCATTGAAATTGAAGAGGAGGGAGACAAAACGATCGCCAGAATTGGTATCAAAATGTTTATATCCAAAATAGCACACAACTAAGACCAGGGACAATAATCTAATTCATTGTTAGTAGTTATTATGACTTTGACAAACCATTATAATATTTGATTTTTAACTCAATCTGTCTATAACTATCTCACTGTAATGAAACAGAGTTAAATGGAAACTAGAGCTGATTTTCAATTGTGTTTGTGAAAATCGCGATCAGCACATTAGAACTGATAGAAATTGGCTATTCTCATTCGATTTACATTTTCATTGTTGCACAGTGTTAGCAGACCTGTAGTGGTCGAGAATATCACAACCCTGATGGTATAAATACACGCCGAAATTTGAGATTCCAACTATCCTTTTATACAGCACTACTTCCAATCGAGATGTTAAATTCACGATTCGCCAATTTATTGTTTTCAATAGTAGAACTGCGAGCAAACACATGACTCCAAATCTTTCAATAATTTTTTAAGAACATGGCATGCAGTTGAGCTGAAATTTGAAATTCTCTGCTACCTTTAACGTAACAGCTTTCCTGCAAAACGATGTAACTGTGCTAGTATCCAACATTAGGAGGCAGGGTAAAAAAAATCCAGAAGGATTTGGAAACTGAGCAGTTGTGAAATCGAATCCCATCAAATACACCAGTCATAGCGTCCACCAATAGAATGCAAAGTCAATCAATCAGTTAGAGTGAGGGAATATTTCAAAGGCATCCACAGCTGGTGGTTTACCAGCTATCCACTGCTTTGTTCAGGGTAAAAGAGAGGTTAGTGTGGCACACAAGAGATGCTCACTGTGAAGGAATCAGCCACTTGAGAGAGAGAGAGAGAGAGAGAGACAGCATGGGTTTCGGCAGGAATATCTCAGGTATCAATATCAACGAGTTGCCACCACCTAATTCTTTGTTCAGGATCACGAGATCAAAGTAGGCTGACAACCGGTCTGTGATATGTAACAGTTAGTATCGTGATTGGTAATTAGGACATTGGGTGATTTTTCACCTCCTTGGCAGCTCCTGGACTACAGACACATGTGCAGGAAACCCCGAACAAGACTTACATCATGGGAAGTGGAAGTGGGGGTTGCAGGCATGAGTGTGACCCAAGTGTGAGTGTCCTGTCCCCCATAAATTGATTAAATAAAGAATATGTGTCAATATATTGTTGATACTGATTTGGATTTCGTATCATGAGATCCTTCCTCTCCAACACAGAGTGAGTCTTTTTCCCACCACATTCGTCTGGGAGGGTGGAGAGGGGAGGAGGGGTGGGGGGGGGTGGAACATCCTCTGGTGGTGGGATTGTGCACTAGCTCAGTCGATCCCTGGATTTCAAGGCAAGCACACACATGAAAATTTTCCCGCCAAATAAAGAGATTCAGCCCCTGAAAATTGAAATTTATAAATAAATGGCATTTTCTATGCTATGTAATTGATACTGATTTCCAATTTCATAACATAGCATCCTTCCTCTCCAGCACAGACTGAGTCCTTTTCCTGCCAATTTCTAGATGGAGGAGAGGGGGAGGGGTTAATTAATTGACCGATTTAAATTAGTCAATTAATTTTATATCAATAGTGTGCTTATGTTGATGAGGGTTTCCCAGAAGGGTTGGGGAGGAGGAAGGAGAGGGGAGAGGTGGGGTGTTTCTCAGAAGGATGGATTATAACCAGGGTATCATAAACCACATATCAGAACGATAGGTTATGGTTATAAAACAGCCAACTGTCACAATTTAATTAACTTGCATATCAATTTGATATTGACACTGCACCAGAACGCAGTTTACCCTGCTACTGGTATAATATCAACTGTATGGGTGGATTGGAAAGTTTCTAAGCAAACCGAATACTAGAACACTGCGTGTTATTCTCAATGGGAAAAGGCAACAGGTGGAAAAGTAGCTTCAAGCATACATTTGGTCGTCAGTCTCCTGACAGGTTTGAAGCGGTCTGCCACGAATTATCCTCCTGTCCCAACTTCTTCATCTCAGAATAGCACCCTATGACATCAATGGTACGAATTTGGTCTTTTTTTGGTCTTCAGGAACTAATTCCAACTGGCAATAACCACTTTCTAAATCCAACGACGAAAAGTAATTGCACTGATACAAGTTGTCCTCTGTCTCCATAATATTCGGCATTGGATATGCATCGCTGATAGTTCTTGAATTTATGTCTTTATACTTGCAGCAAAATCTGTATACTCTTTTACCATCCGACGACAGTTACAGTACCTCCATCCATAAACTATCTCTTTGTTTAACAGTCCTGTCAGCCATTATTGGTTGTAGATGTTTTGTGACGCTGAGTGGTTTGCTGTAAACAGTTCAATTATTGCCTTTTGGTATCCTACATTGCGTAACTGGTGTTTAGCAATGGCCCACCAGGATTAAGGAGATTTGTAAATCGTAGCAATAAAACTTTCATCACTGTTCTGTCTATTTCCCTTAAGTGCTTCTCCTTTCCACGTAATATAGATGCTTTGATTTTCTGCTTGTGGCAAAGGTCACCACTCGACCTACGTAAATCATCTTCTTCCAGGATGTCCAAGTGCGCAGTTGGCAAACTGTTCGACAGACTCACATTGTCCCTGCCAAAACTATCAACACTCACCGGAACTATAATGACCTCAATCGATTTTCCTTACATATACTACGCTCCTATGCACACAACAATGGAATGTATCCGACTCGCCATTGCGTTATAATGGCTCTACAACACTTGATATTTCACTTGCTATGTCAGTGCCCATATTCACCCAGTCTATCTTTCCTATACCTCTTTATATCCTATCTTGCGAACTGAGTTTTAGAGCACACGTCTGCAGTTTCGGTACCACGTTTATGATAGTTGAACCTTGAAATGATGTCACAATCGAAATGGACGACCTCAGCTGGAATAATGTACCACTGAATTCGACTGTATACTGCAGAAGATCAATTTTTGTGTGATGCTTATGCAACAGTCGACTGGTTGCCATTTCGCCCAATGATTGTAGCAATTCCATTATAATGTTATCTGTCCCTTGTGCCTTATTTGATCTCATGTCTAATTCTAATTCTAGATGCCCTACATCTTCGATATCGACCCCCTGTTCTTGTCTTGTGACGTCATCAGAGAAGACCTACCCTCACAGAGGCCTTCGATGAACTTTCTCCATGTATCCGCTCTCTCCTCTGCGTTTAACTATGAATTCCTACTACACTCTTAATGTTGCTACCCTTTCTTTCATTTCACCGAAGGTTTTTTGACTTTTCTGTCTGTTGAATCAGTCCTTCCAACTATCATTTCTTTTTCGATTTTAACACATTTCTCCTGCTGACGTTTCGCCATAACTACCTTGTATTTCCTTTTTATTTCATTCCCTGTTTTTTATATATATGTTTTCTTGTCTTTCCTTGAACTTTCTGTACTTCGTTCCTATGGTCTGTCTTTGACTAGTGATCAAAACGTCCCCCCCTGTGGGTTCGAGCCCAGCCACTGCTTAAATCTATAATTTCACAATCATCAGCAATGGTGATCGACGACTTCCGGCATAAGAAGTCACACTCGTTCTGCCAGTGGCGTTGTCGAAGAGGACAGAGGGATGGTCAGAGGTTCAGGGCACTCTCTTTTTGATACTAAACATAAATAAACAAATAAAAATAGATACTTAATTACTCATGTACCTCTTTAAACTTTAGAATTCTGCCGCTAGTTTCGTCTCTTTTAATTTATTTATTACCAAGCTCTTGAACTTTCATTAATTTACAATTTCTAAGACAACATCAACTTTTAAACTATTACTAATTTTTGTGGCGCGTCTGGATAATTTAACTTTACATATTTTTCTGTACATGAGTGCGAACTCGCACCTACGTGTCACTATTAGTCTAGTTTTTATCTATTTTTCTCTGCCATATAAATTTCTCCATACGCGCTCCTGCCGAGCTCCGCTCAGGTTTTTCCGAGGCCGCGTAAACGCTAGCCGCTCGCGACGGCGCCGTAGCAACTGCCAGCCACTTGCTCTTTGGCGGGAAACTGCCAGCCGCTCTAATCTTCAGCCACAGCTTGTATGCTCACAGGGTTCACAGTCCAGAGTCAACAAAAATGCCCAAATTGTGATTTTGCAGGAGAAAATTCATAGCCATGATTCAGGGTCCAGCGTGGGCTCTCCAGACAACCGGTTGAAGTTGGTACTCAGCAGTGCACAGTGGTGCATAGGCACAGATCAGGCGCAGATCATCCGCATACAGTGACGGAGAGACTGTGGAGCCCACTACATTTACGATACTATTGATGGCGATAGCAAACAGCGTTACGCCCAGAACTGATCCCTGAGGGACTCCAGTTTCCTGTATATACTGGTTGCTGCGAGTCAAACCTATCTGGCCCCAAAAAAGACGGAGAGATAGGAAATTCTGGATAAAAATAGGTAAACTGTCCTGGAGACCCCACTCATGCAGTGTAGATAGGATATGGTGTCGCCAGGTGGTATCGTATGTCTTCTGTAAGTCAAAGAACACAGGAGTCGGGACGTGACGATGCGCAAAAGCGTTGTGCACTGCAGATTACAAGCAAACCAGGTGATCCGTGGTGGACCGGAAAGCCTGAAAGCTGTTTTGAAATCGTGATACATGCCTTCCAGCTTCAAGGCACCAACAGAGATGCCAGTTGACCATTCGTTCAAATAGCTTACAAAGACCATTCGTGAGATAGATCGGCCAGTAGTTAGTTAAAATACATGGTATTTCCCCAGTTTCAGGATAGGAATAATAATACCTTCCTCTCATAGAGAGGGAAATCCTCTTTCCCGCCAAATACAATTAAAAAACCTGAAGATATGCTTCATCCTGTCAGCACAAAGATTGTTGACCATTTCAATGTGGATTTTGTCAGTCCCAGGGGCCGCATCTCTACACTCTGCCAAATTGCTGCAAACTCCCATTCACTAAACTGGACATTATATGATCAAGAGTGTGTGCATGGAAAGATAATGTGTGGCACTCAATAAGGTGTTTCCAGGTCAGGAAATGAGGATGGTAACTACCGCAAGCAAACACTTCAGCGATGTGAGCTGCAAAACATTCAGTAAGTACCACAGAATAAGTGCAGATGTTACCATTGACAAAAGTGCCAGAAACCACCGTTGGCGCTGAATGGGTGCAAACGTGACGGAGTTTAGCCCATACTTGGGATGATTAAGTGTGGGATCGCATAGTTGAAACATATTGCTCCCAGCATATCTGCTTCCTTTTCTTTATTAAAAGCGACACTTTCGACCGAAGTCTCTTGAATGCTTTTAAATTATCCGTATATAGGGATGCACTTGTGCTGCTGAAGAGCCCTGTGGTGTTCTCCGATAGCTATGGCTATATCTTCAGACCATCATGATACTGGCGGTTGTCTGGATGAGACAGAGGAGTAGGTATCGTTGCTACTGTACCATGATTAATAGTACCAATAATACCCAATACCAATTTGTCGATATTCGTCACAAGACTGGCTGCAAAAGTGGCTACAGAGAACAAAGCGACCAGCTTGGAGCATGTTCTAGATGCCAGTGAGTGGAGAGGAAGAAAACGATAGGAAAATGGTCGCTGTCACAAAGATCACCATGGATGTGTCACTGAATCAGGTACAGTCACGGACTGTGCTACTGGTCCCGGTGGAGGTTCGAATCCTCCCTCGGGCATGGGTGTGTGTGTTTGTCCTTAGGATAATTTAGGTTAAGTAGTTTGTAAGCTTAGGGACTGATGACCTTAGCAGTTAAGTCCCATAAGATTTCACACACATTTGAACATTTTGAACTCAATCAGGGGTAAGATACGTGGGCTGCAATCTGTGATTCGAAACCGGTAACGGTACCCTTTGAATAAAGGAACTGAAAGTAAATTTGTGGCTGGTTGCTATCCTAACACCATCAACAGTTAACAAAATATTGAAGTTTTAGCTAACATACTACCTATCATTTAAATGCTTAGACATTTGCGTTTCTTGAGATTATTTTTATGTGGTCGATCCACTTTAAATCGCTTTGTATACACACTCCTAATATTTTACGGATGTGACTGCGTTCAGTGATTCTTCTGCAATCGAGTAATCATAGAACATTTTTTATGCTCAATACGTTAGATTTGTTTATGTTGTGAGTCAATCGCCAATACCTGCAACGTGCGTCTATCCTATATGGGTCTTACTGCATTTAGCTGTAATTTTCTAGCGTTGTGACTCCACTATGTACTACAGCATCATACGATACTACTCCCTACGACATTTATATATAAATTGTGAAATGTGGTCCTATACCACGTCCTCGTGTTTCCATGCCAGTTTTTGTACTTCCTTATTTCGTCAAACAACTAAAGTATTTCTTCTGTTGCCCAAGGCATCCTTGCAGTTAATATATATAGCAGTTCATGATATCCAGTCTTACGTTTGTCTGTCCAACAACTGTGACTCCCCTTTCTAGGGATGTCTCCTCTTGAAAAAAAATGTCTACGGTTCTCTTCATCAGTGCGCACATTCTTAGCTAATTTCAAACATGTCTCACCATTCCTCACTACTTCAGTATCGTTTCTCGTTTCACATTCATTCTTTTGTGTGACTCTCTTGAACTTCAGTTGTTAGTAGGTTGTTTATGTTTTCTTATTGGCAACGTTATGTAGCGCTCTGTATGAAAATCACTGGCTGTGCTGTGTGAAGTCTGTGGCTGGTTTGCATTGTTTTCTGCCATTGTAGTGTTGGGCAGCGGCAGCTAGATGCGAACAGCGCATAGCGTTGCGCAGTTGGAGGTGAGCCGCCAGCAGTGGTGGATGTGGGGAGAGAAATGGCGGAGTTTTGAAATTTGTAAGACTGGATATCATGAACTGCTATATATATTATGACTATTAAGGAAAATACATTGTTTGTTCTCTATTAAAATCTTTCATTTGCTAACTATGCCTATCATTAGTTAGTGCCTTCAGTAGTTTGAATCTTTTATTTAGCTGGCAGTAGTGGCGCTCGCTGTATTGCAGTAGTTCAAGTAACGAAGATTTTTGGTGAGGTAAGTGATTTGTGAAAGGTATAGGTTAATGTTAGTCAGGGCCATTCTTTTGTAGGGATTTTTGAAAATCAGATTGCGTTGCGCTAAAAATATTGGGTGTCAGTTTAAACACAGTCATGTAGAATTTTTCTAAGGGGACATTTCACAGTTTAGGCTTCATCATCACTAAATTGTGATCTGAGTCTACATCTGCTCCCAGGTATGCTTTACAATAAAATGCCTAGTTTGGGAATCACTGTCTGAATATGATGTAATCCAGCTGGGCTCAATCCATACCTCTCACCATGAACCAGGTATACTTCCTCCTCTTGTGATTCCTGAACAGACTATTCGCTATTACTAGTTGAAATTTGTTGCAGAACTCTGTTAGTCTTTCTCCTCTCTAATTTCTGCTAATAAACCTATATTCTTCCGTAACCCTTTGTTCTATTCGTAGGGAATTGGTCACAATGGAGTGTTGCAGTAATTGTGGCTGCGTCATGTCAGTGGCTATTGAGACAAAAAGAATGAAGTATGGCCTAATACCTTTCCCATATCAAATAGCGAGAGAGTCACTCACGTGATGTTCTGCCGTCCCATGACCACACAGGCAACTTTCTTCGTCACTTACTTGTAAAGAATAGTCGTCTAGTCGAAATAAAAGTTTATTGTATACTGAAAAGAAACACAAATTGAGGCAGCCCCATCAGGTATTTCTACTTGTCCATCAGCAACTACCAACCATTTGGCGAAATGACTTCCTGCTCTAACACAGGCAGTGCACTTCACAAACACATAAAAAAATCAGTGAAACAGTGAAATCGACGACCGATACCGAGGGAGGGAGAGAGAGAGAGAGAGAGAGAGAGAACAGGAATAATAGCGAGAGTTGAACCTCGAATATGAGAAATGGAAGTGATAGGAATCGAGATACGTTAGCAGTAACAGGGCCGACACGTTAAAGCTTACAACAGAACAGCTAACGAACCCGTGGTATTAAATGCGAGCGGCTAATCTTGTATGACTGCACGAAAGTAGCTGCTGTTGTTGCTACAAGCTCCCGACTACCTGTCATGATTACCCAATTGCTGACTGCTGCATGCACGTTGCTGCTTATAACGTGATGATGAGACAGTCGTGTCAAAGATGGCGGTAACTTCCATGTTGCTGCTACTCATGGAGAGATACGTCCTACATCTGCAAACAGCTTCATGCAACTGAGGCCCAGAGATTGGGTCTCTGAACTTTCGTTACATTGGGCAGCATGCCACATTATGCTTCCATGGGAGGTGAACAGGTGCCAGTCCGAACATAGCTTGGGGAGGAAGCGCTAACGGTTTCTGTGGTCACAGACCGACAGGGCAGCTGGGCCTATGAAGCTTAGGTTACCAGTCCTCCTTGGGTGCCAGTTCTTGATCTCATGGATAACCCCTGTCTCTACGCACTGGGATGCCCTCTGGTCAACTTGAAAGTAACGACTCCAGCTGTAAGAAAATTCGCCTTCTTGAGTGCTTGTAACACAATTTGAATGATGAATGGGAAAAAGGTTTAGACCGCTCCATCCGATAATCCACCATGCAGGCATCAGTTGTGTTTGGTGAGTGGAGAAAATTAATTTTGATGCTCAAATTGACTGATTTAAGTATCAAGCTTTTTAATTACAGGATTGTCAGCTAGTGCTTGGTAACGATAAGTCTATGTGTTTAACTGCCCACCTCTACCCCCCGTCCCCCCCCCCCCCCCCCACACACACACACACACCACCACCACCACCACCTAAGGTAACAACTGTCTCCTTAAGAAATCAGAATCCCTTGCTGACAGACATATAAATCAATATTTACCAAACATTAAATCTGCACCCACAGAAATAGAAAATAACGAAGACAAGAATTTTTGCACGATTGAAAACCATGGTTACCCAGGGATTATCTCTTTACATTTACACTTCACGTATAGAAAAGGCTTATTTCTACGACAAAGGTTAACTCTCGTTCTACTGGTGTCTATTGCCATTTTTATAGCGTGCCATTTGCAACTGAGATTTGATTTTAATAAAAGAAGTCTTTTACGAAATATTGCAGGGTTTGTGTGATTTTAATGAACTCAGTATATATTTTTGTCTCATTCATTTCGGCCAGTTTGTACCAAGACGGATCCTCACCACAACTATGGATGTTAGAAAGAGTTCATCATGCAATGAACACTAAAGTTATCAAAACCAGGAGATTTTTCGCGAACTGGAGTCTGACTCTGCCATGGCAGGCTGGTCGACAGTCTTCCTCCTGTCTGACTGTGTGTGGACACACGGTGACTGTGTGGTGGGCCCTACCTGCACCCAGTCATGTGGCAGCATTCACCAAACCAAAATTTAAGGGAAAATGGTGGAGTGTGGAGCGGTCTGTAGTGTTCGGGGCTACGAGGTAGTGGTGCGCTGGTTGGAGCTGACGCACCTGGACGAGGTTCCCAACCGCTATAAAATCGTCCACACAAAGGCGAACTTGTTGGGGGCAGACCCAGTCGGCAGAGGGAAGGGGGGAGAGGGGTTTGCAGACTGGTCAGACGGCTTCAGGGACACAGTTTATTGTTTAATCACAATATTTTCCGTAGGTAGATGGCGGGGTTGGAAGGTGCCAGTTTACTTGGAGACACAGAAGGGTGCCAGCAGGTATTCGACGCAGCCTGGCACATTCGCTAAGCAGGCTGCGCCCACAGGCCTTCCAGCAGCTGGCAGGGTCTGCCTGTGTGGCTTGATGGCGACAGTTGGTTCTGGCAGATGACTTTAACTGTTCAGACTTCTCCATTGTGGGCCGATTTTCCTCAGCTTTTGATTTACGAAGCAAAACATCTTTTATTAACATGCACTTGATACAATAATAATAATATACATACTTAGGAATTACATTATTCCTTTCTGCCATGGCCACCTACTTCCAAAAGTAAGTGCTGACACGGTTACTGATTGTTTTTCAGACTGGTGCCCATCCATGGAACAGTACGTTCTCGCATTTGCTATTAGATAATACACTTTTTCTACTAACTTCAATTTATCAGCTATTACTTAATTAATTTCTATACATAAGTTCTTCTCATTGGTGACGACTGCAGCAATGATATTTAGACTTCCCTTCCTGGTGGTAAGATCTCTACTACAAGACGGGAGCACTGCAGACAAACTGTCTGACAGTTCACAAGGGTGCTTTCCTTTATCGTACCACCTGCTTTTCCGATAGAATCCCTGAGAGTCGCTGGCTGATCAAGTTGTTGAAACTGATACCGACGTTTTGTGCCTCTGGTATACTCATTTGTTTTTATTATATTGTGGATCACATTTTCAAACTTTCCGCTACTGTTCAGACGTTGCAATGTCTCAAGATCTCCACTGATTAAATCTTTTTTTTCTTCCTAGACATTTCCTTCTCTCTGTTCCACTTAACGCCTTACTATAGTGCTTTTTCACCTGTCTATCAGGATGTTCTGAATTCCATCTCTAACCAATGATATCCTTTTGTTTCTTAATATTGACAATGGTAAATTCTGCTGTTAGTTTTCACCTCTCCCTCCCCCCCCCCCCCCCCATTCTCGTTTCTATTAAGGGAACCTCCCCATCGCACCCCCCTCAGATTTAGTTGTAAGTTGACACAGTGGATAGGCCTTGAAAAACTGAACACAGATCAATCGAGAAAACAAGAAGAAGTTGTGTGGAACCGTGAAAAAAATTAGTAAAATATACAAACTGAGTAGTCCATATGCAAGATAGGCAACATCAAGGAGAATGCGAGCGCAGCAGCGCCGTGGTCCCGTGGTTAGCATGAGTAGCTGCAGAACGAGAGGTCCTTGGTTCAAGTCTTCCCTCGACTGAAAATTTTACTTTCTTTATTTTCGCAAAGTTATGATCTGTCCGTTCGTTCACTGACGTTTCTGTTCACTGCAATAAGTTTAGTGTCTGTGTTTTGCGACGGCACCGCAAAACCGTGCGATTAGTAGACGAAAGGACGTGCCTCTCCAATGGGAACTGAAAACATTTGATCGCAAGGCCATAGGTTAACCGATTCCTCCACGGGAAAACACGTCTGATATATTCTATACGACACTGGTGACGGCATGTGCGTCACATGACTGGAATATGTTGTCTACCCACCTAACTTGTAAACGAATGGGTCAAAAGATTCTTCTACCTTGCCCGATTTAGGTTTTCTAGTAGATGTGATAATCACTCCCAAAATAGTGATGAAAACATAAGAGTTTGTCACATAAACTGAAAATAAAAAATCGAACTTTTCACTCGAAGGAAGACTTGAACCTAGGACCTCTCGTTCCGTAGCTGCTCTCGCTAACCACGGGACCACGGCGCACCTTGACTCCCGGTATCCTTGATGTTGCTTATCTTCGCTTGGACTACTCAGTTTGCATATTTTACTAATTTTTTTCATAGTTCCACACAACTTCTTCCTGTTTTCTCGATTGATCTGTGTTCAGTTTTTCAAGGGGTATCCACTGTGCCAACTTATAACTAAATCTGAGGGGGGTGCGATGGGGAGGTTCCCTTGTAAGTATCCTGAGGTTGTTCATTAAAAGTATAGTTTGACGTACTTCACAGGCTAGTACCGATGAGTGTTCGTGTCTGGAAGTGTAAGTTAGTGATTGAGCCAACAGTCTGCTGCAGGAGTGTCCAACTTATGGCTCACGGGCTGCATACGTCCAAATGCAAGTATCAGTGTGCCCCATGGCTTGAGTATCTATCACACGATTGGTAAAAAAATCATAAAATTCTTTTTTTCTAAGGTTATAATAAACTGAATATTTTCAATATGAAGCTCCTGCCACACAACGATATACAGTTCTGTCATTGGCCCATCTTCTTTTCTTTTTGCTCAGTAGTTATGGTTAGTTCTGTTAAGTACATATGTCTTCTTGCAATGTGGTCCAGGCAACCTAAATTTTTGGCACGCTTGGACTACTGGTTTTGGCGTCAGGTGGGTTGCCTCGTAAGTTGCGAGGGCGTCAGGTTTGCAGATCGATTCACCAATCCAATCTGTCTATGGGAAGTACTAGAGTGATGGAGAGGTATTATCTGTGATCTGGTCATACAGGACACACAAGGCAGGCACTTCTCAGGGTACTCTTGCCTCATAGTGAACAGACCTACACCATTACCATCTCTGCGATATCCCACACCATTGCAGCACATGTGACCCATAGTTCTTTTCCCTAGTCTTCCTGAACTGAAAAGCTTCTCATGTATTTCATAAATCTGTTCTCGACAGCGGCTGCACTTCCTTGTCCTCTACATTCTCAGACATTTCTTTACCTGACTACAAGATTCTACACAAATGATAATCAGAAAAATAAAAACTGTACCCTACATATACACATAACCCCCTGCAGTGTCGGAGACTAGAATAGAACCACAGCCCTTCCTTGCCTTTTGTAAGAGGCGACTAATATGAGTCTTTTTTATTTGGTCAAGCTTTTTACCTTGGTTTCCTGACTGTTCTTTGGGCTTTTGAAGGTTTTTTATATTTTCACTTTTGTGAATGCTTTTTCACTCGTAGTTTTAGCTTTTTAAATTGTTGCCCCTTTTTGGGTTTGACCTCCACTTTTCAAATTTTACCAAAGTGTGGTCTACCTGGGCAAGGACGCCTTACAGTGATGCATTATTTCCCCATTTTGCACCGTTATCTTTTGCGCCTACCAATAAAGTGGATCTATTTCCACACCTGAAATCCAGCACAGTAGCCAGTCTGTCATGGTGAACTTGTCATTTACCTTCTCGGTGGTAGCCTCGTGACAGTTCAGAGATAACACTGCCAATGCCTGAGCTGTGACCTCCCCATGTCAGCCAAGGAGTAGGTGCCTGTCCAGTTTGGGGCGCCAGCACTCCAGGCAACAACCTTTACCTTGGTGGGGTGACACCTATGGGCAATGCCTCTGATCAGTGTGACACATGATTCACAATGAAACGGATCAATGGTGGCCATGCCAACACAACTGTCTCATAAGTCAGGAACAGTGATTTTAATGTGGAGGTTTACAGTCCTACAGCATTTCCGTCATTCACCGTGCCTCAAGAGGAGAGCCAGGCAAGGAGAAGTGGAAGTGGACAGTTTTCCGAGTTCTTGGTTTATTTCCGCACAGACGGCGTCTCTTTCATTTCAATGAAGCCAATGTGTTTTGTTGAAAATATTGAAGATCGCTTTGGGATGATGCAGCAATAGAGAAGATGAGAAATGGATCTTTGCTGATCAAAACATCGCACGCCAACCAATCATGGGCACTCCACGCTTGTGTCAAGTTAGGAGATCTACCAGTCACCATTTCTCCTCATAATAAGCTCAATAGAATTCAAGTTGTTACCTTCCATCAGGACATAACGCTCCAAACTGATGACGACCTGCATAATAATCTGGCACAGTGCTGAATCCATTTTGTTCACTGCATCCGGAAGGGTCCCAAGGATAATAGAGTGGACACTCGAGCTATTATCCTAGCTTTCTATGGCAATGTTGTACCTGAGAAAATTAAGTTTTTATAGGTGTGATGCCACACCTTACTTCCCTCCTCCTATGAGATGTTTTAAGTGCCAAAGTTTCGGACACATGTCCTCCCAGTGTTCTAACGAGGTTGTATGTAGAGCATGTGGGTGCAGCCCTTGTGACGAACCCTCTCAATGTATCAACTGTCCAGAACCGCACACTCCTCATTCACTGCAATTCTCTAAGATAATTTTACTAATGAATAAATCCCTACAATTAAGACACTCTTTAACACAAATTATTAACAGTTCATTAGTTGATTTATCTGCACCAACAAATCTTTCATTTTGATGAAATTTTGGGTCCCTATTAGCATTCAAGAAGGACAAGAAAATTCATGAGTACAAAACACTTGACTGCCTGTCTTACCAAGATGCAAGGAAAACCTTTGAAAGGCTTCATATGACTAATATGGTCTCCAATTTTGCGATTCTAAACCGGTAACGGTACCCTTTGAATAAAGGAACTGAAAGTAAATTTGTGACTGGTTGCTGTCCTATCACCATCAACATTTGTCTTCAAATAACAGCCAGCGAGGCCCGCACTAATCACACTCACATGCGATCACATTCACTCGCAATAGCCAGCTTATGGTAAACGGATTGTCTGGGACGGATGCGCGCTCAAATATTGCACAGTTCGATCCATTTGAATGTTCAGTTCGCGGTCCAAATACGCACACGGTTTTAGTTACTCCAAAAGTCACAGTTTACACATAAAAATTGTAATATCGCTTGTTCGTCTTTTTCACGCATCCACGTTCACTTCGCGGCAGTTCACGGCCAAATTTTACTTATTAATCTACAAAAGTATTGCATCTGTTCCGAGCTGCTAATGTACGGATCCGAACATTACGATGGCTCAGCTCCGACCTTAATCTAGACTTCACAAAGCAGTTCTCTAGCCCACAAAATACGCACGGACGTTCTGACCTCTGATTGGCCTATATACGTCATAGCCAGTCCGATATCAGTAGTAAAACGCGCAATCCCACTTATTTATTACAAACCAGTCACAACATAATAGCCTTCATGAAAAGTTTCTTAAATGAAAAATTTAGAAAATCCACGAATATTGATATAACTCCCTCTTAAAATAACTGAACAATCGTAAAATGTTTCTTGATTCCCAATACCGGCTATTTTCACTTTAGAAATTTCCCCTGAGAGTATGATACACTCTCTGAACAGGCAGAGTTTACAATCTAAGGTATACTCAATTAGTTAATAGACACAGCAATACCGATTTATTGTACTACTTTTCATTCACACTATCATCCACACTAATGGTTAAATTCACTAAATCAACAATAATTATTAGAAGACGTAGTATTCACAAAAGATGCAGACCACGTATTGTCGATATTATCCCAACCAGAGACCAGAACTTCGGCAGAATTCGTTTTTAAATGTGTTAACTCTATTTTCAATTTGAACGTGAATCTCTACGATTTATGTCTTTATGACTGAAACGCTGCAGTTTTATTGTGCCTTTTTCTGCCTTTTTTTAATATGGATGCCTAATTGCCGAAATAAATGCCTTTATTGCCTTTTTGATTATTATTTATTCGTTTATTATGAAAAACACCAATGAGTGTCACATTAAAATGAGGTAACAGTAGGTAAGGGTTTTATTTAGCGATCATGGTTACTTGCCACGTGGTTTTATTATTGTTCCAAATTTCCCTTTCTCTCCAGTTTCTTTGCGACGTTGTTGTGCAAGGTAGCTAGTAACATTTCTGTATTATAACAATATAGTTTCGGCTTTGTTAATGCGAAAAATCAAAATACTTTATAATATACTAAAATGTGAGGAAGCCAGTGGAAAATATATTTATGTAAAAAATTTAACAACACTCTTCCAAATTACTTAGTTCAAACCAACTGTGAGGACAGATGTTAGATTTTCAGCTTCAATAGAGAAGAACAAGTGGAGCCATCTCAACATCACGAGCTAAGTAAACTTGAAAGTTTATTGTAATCTTCCTCCTCTAAAATCTTCAAAAAGGATTTTGCTTATAAATTACCTGTACTCGGCTTTGTTTGATGTGGACGATAGATGGAAGAAGGAAGGATGGGGGAGATTAGAAGTGATTGTGATGTTATTTTAGGGATTGGAAAATCGAGTGAAATTTAAAAAGAATTTAGAAATATGAACCTACTTATCAGTATGACGTTGACCCCGTCTAGTGTTGATGTGTACACTGAATGGTTGGGAAGAGTGTCAAAAAACCGTGTATCCTCTCGTGAGGGAAATTGACACACACCTTTTGTGATTAGTCCTTGATATCATGAATACTGGAACTGGGACAGATTTGATATCCGAGCTAGTTCCACATATGTTCTATCAAGGGCAGAGCTTGGGATCTTCCTGGCTACAAAGTACCTCAGCACCACGCAAACAGTTCATAGGGACACGTGTATTTTTGGACAAGCCTATTCCAGTGGAAAAATGGGACCATTATACTGTCGCATCAGCACGCAAGATTTCCGTGGCGTTGATGTACTGTTGTGACATCGGAGTTCCTTCAGTCACTACCAGCCGTGTCGAAGTCACACCAGGTGGCTCCCCACAGGAGTAACACCGCTGTGCCTCCCCCAAGGTCGCCCCTATACTCCCCAGCGATGTTCATCTGGGGTAGCGCAGAACGGAGACCCACTGACAAACACGATGCGATGCCATTCATCAGCAGTTCATGCGTCCCAGTCTCGGCTCCAGTCCAAATGCAGCCGTTTGTGTTATAGTGTTAACAACAGCCTAGGCTTGAGCCGGTAATTCCCCAGTCCTACTGCTGCTAGTCTGCGAGCAATGGTGCGGGATGATATAGAATGTTTCAGGGAGTCAATTACTCATTCTCGGATGGTAAGTGTAGATATGACGCTCAATGTATGACAGTCAGAGGTGGTCCACCAGAAACTTGACGAGAGTATGCCTGTCTTCAATCCGCAGTGGTACCCCTGGTCACTGTCACATGGGAATGTGTCACAAGTCTGTATATTGGACGGTTCGACAATCTGGCCAAATAGAGGCCCAGAATGAGGCCCCTTTCAATCTCCGTGAGGGGCTGATGACGCAGTCTCATACGAGTACTCGACAATTCCGTGTCCATCGCAGTGATCATTCAACATCATCACGATCAAATAAGAGAAATCAGAGCTCGCACCGAACAATTTAAGTGCTCGTTTCTCCCGCGTGCCGTTCGAGAATGGAACGGTAGAGAGACAGCATGAAGGTGGTTCATTGAAGCCTCTGCCAGGCACTTTATTGTGAATAGCAGAATAATCACGTAGATGTAGCTGATGCAGACGCTGTTCAAGTCCATTATATGCTCTTCCAGGCCTGGTTGGACACTAAGCAACGCTGATGCGCTCTAATGGTCATTCCACCTGTAACAGAGTGCTGACACTGTAAACATTTACATATCCGCCGCTGGTGTGAACGTGTACCAGATGACACTGACACCCGACCATGTCTTCAGGGTTCTTCACCTTTTTCGTACGGCAATGTGTGTGCTTGGCATACAGTTCTGCACATCGTATCCGAGTTTCAGCCACTTCCACCATTGTGAATACATTTCGTCAAAAATGGAGCGTATTACCTGTTTAACATCCTTCCTAAGAAAACGCACACTTTTGTCGCCTTACGGTAAGAGCACAATGATCTAAAACAGATCAACCAGAGACCTTGCCGCTCGACACCACATCCCCCGCCCTCTCCTTTCATGACGTTATGAAAGAGCTGCACCGGACTCGGTGCTGCCTGGTGGAATCCGCACAATACGATCGAGCAGTTTTACACAAGTGGGTGGCTCTAAGGTCGCCAGCTGTTACGAGGAATTTTACTCCAGATAAACACATTGCTGCAACTAACACAGCATAGAACGTCGACCTAACCACAGTTCTCACGTCTGGGGCACAGCAGAACGCGCTCGTAATGGCGTTGGTGTCTCAAGTTTCCCGACACAAACAGATTACCCGTGGAATTTCACGTACGGTTCTGGTGCCCCTTTTCAGACTGGTCTGCAGTCATGCTCATCGAATTATTCCAAAGCGATGCTTCCAGGGAACTTCACTTACGGAATAACAGTGCTCATTCCCAAACGATCGCAAATTACGACAGTCGAAGATCTAGGCACATCGACTGTACTTAATGCTGATCTTAAGCTCTTAACGCGATCTCTGAATAACAGGATGAAAACTGTCTTACACTTGGCAGGCAAATTCTGAACCAGCGCTGCGGCCCAACGATCAATAGAGAACATCTTGGTTGAACATCGTGACTTCCGTCATTTAACGTGGCATGCCGACACCTCTCTTCCAGTCACCGTTTTCGATTTCTAAAGGGCTTGTGACCGTACCGATCCCCAGTATTTGCTCATCACAATGCCTGTAATGGGCTTGCACCTCAGGTTAGTACCTTGCTTATTGATGTATCCAGGAAATGCATGCCCCTCTCAACATTAACAAAAAGCATTCGAAAGCACACTGCAAGTAAAATTATCGCTCAGCGTTCACTGCCCAACACTGCAACACTGTACAGAATTTACGGAAAGAGGTTGTTATGTAACATCCATATTAAACGATCAACAATAAAAATTTTACAGGATAAAGATAGTGAAACTCAGAATTTCTACACAAGATGATTCTGAGACTAATTGAGGAAACCAAATGAGGCTCTTGGTTGTGACTCTAATCATTACTTACGTGCCAGTATTCATAAAAGAAACAGAGATCCCACACTTGGCGGACTTCGCATCTATGACAGTAAAATAAACCAACAGCTATGTATCGGCCACTTTCTTCATGCGGTAGTAAGAGTTTGGAGAAATGCAAAGTATTGACACCTCTGTTGTTGTAATTGTGGCAGCTGTATCAATTGCAATGTCTCTTTATGCATCTGAATACCTAGATGATCATGACAGACTGATGATGGGCATCTCCCGAAACGCGTCAAATGAAGTCATTGGTTGTATAACTAGTGGCATTTTATTTAGCAGCGAATACAGCAATTTTGCAGCTCTCATAAAGACGTCTGTTATTGGCATAGACCTATTAATCAGATGTCAACGAATAGGTACATACCATACGTTCATATGTTTACTACCTCTTTGTCAACGAGCGTAGGTCCCATTTACTATTAATGTATGGTAGTAGCTGGTTACTTGACTGAATGTATCGCGTGATAGTGTGTACATGAGTAAACAGATAGGGCAAGGTGTTGGCAGTCAAAATAACTGCCCAGCTGAGGTAACTAGTTGTTACGATAATTGTGACATCTCAATAACTGGTTATTTCTAACAGCTAAGCAGGTTTTTTTCAGCCTCTAGTAAACATGAAGCTTCTGTAGGGCATGCACTACGCTGGAAGTCATCTTGCGGGACATCGGTCGGTCCGATCCTGTTGCAGGGATGTCGTTAACTAGTGGACGTGTTCCCTATCAATGGACAGATCCGAACTAGCATCTCACTTGCGACTTTCTCATGCCCATTGTCTTTTGCTTTCGTTAAGGAACTGCCGGTCAGTTTCATTTTACTATGTCACACCCGGCTTCATGTTTGGGGGGGGGGGGGGGGGAGGTTGAGCCCTGCACGGCTGGTGTTCATGTCATTTTTTGTTAGTCATCTTCTATTACGGTACTGCCGCTTCGTTTTCTTATCCCCTTTACTGGCGTCCTTAACTTGCTGCCTTGCTTGCCCGTGAGCGGCAGCAGCAGCGCGTACCGATAAGTGCACTGCCGTACCACCTCTGGAGAGACCGATAGTATTTTCAGGTCGTCGTGTGTCTGGCAATCGGTTGGAGACGGACCAGCAGTGCAGTCGGGACGCAGCTGCAGTGAAGTCGGGGACGGAGCGCCGGTGAGGCGCCGACAGCCAGTGCTCGCCGACTGCTGGCGACACACATGAACTGTCCGTCGGAGGGATATTGGAGCGGACGACCGTTGGTTGGTCGTCTCATCGGCCGATGTATATTTGGTCCTTGTATTGATAAAGTTTGAGTGTTGAGTGCAACTGACAGCAACTTATTTTGTCCCCTTTCCATAACCTAATCCGCTCTGTCCTGCTAGGCCAAGCAACAATATTACAACAAGGATGCAAAACACTCAAGACTTTAATCGACCTCCTTTGATTAACTTTAGATCGGCTGAAGGCCACACTCAAAATGCAAGACACAAGGCCTAAGCAAGAAATCTAAATACAAGTTTCTTCTGAAGGTTTCACTCAAAAATATTTTCTAAATTTTCAATCTAAACAACCTGAAGGCCTTAGCAATTTAATTTTAACTGAACTTGGTTGGAGGCCGCATATTGAGCATTAAGAAAAGTTTCAATCCAAAGGCAGAAGGCCTTATCTTAAAACATTTCATGCAAAATTCGGCTGAAGGCCCCATACAAAAGCATAACAATCTTATGCCTTAAGGGCAATACAAGAACATTAATTTAAGAGATACTGATACTCGGCTGAAGGCCACATATCATCCGAATAACTAAGACTCAGACAGGAAAATTACTATGTAACACACAAGGAGCGGCCTGGGATTGTAAAACTAACGCCATCTTCTTAATCTGAAAGCAACCCAACTGGCAGACAGCCTACCGACCAATCAACAAAATCGATTCAACTCCACGCAACCAGCAAAACGACGACAAGGTTTCAATACAACGACACACAGAATGTTGGCTCCCACAAAGACCAACAACACCTCAGCTCTCGAACTACACGCCGCACTGGACAGAAACAACACGACGACGAAAAGACACTGCCGAAAACTACGTCAACGACCAGAGCAGGTAACCAGAACGTCAACAGCCACAAGGCAGAAGATACCACTGGTCAACTTCAATAACAGGGAATAAATTAAGTTGAAGTCCACAGGAAGACGGCTGGAATCTTAGCCGAATTGAAAACACACAAGTTGTTGCTTGCGGGAATATCCCAAAAGCGACAACCAGGATCAAACGAAAAAATGTAAACAGTTGAGGATCGAACGTAGGTTAAGTGAGAACTCAACATTCATGTCCAAGATCGAAGGGCGACGAACTTCGTAGCACTCGCAAACAGCACCTTACACTCCAACCACGCCTACACCCCGCCACGGCCCCTGTCAGAGTACGCGCGACGGAGACTTCCTTGCTGCTCCACCCCAATCCACCGACTGCGCCGGCCGGAGTGGCCGTGCGGTTCTAGGCGCTACAGTCGGGAGCCGAGCGACCGCTACGGTCGCAGGTTCGAATCCTGCCTCGGGCACGGATGTGTGTTATTGCCTTAGGTTAGTTAGGTTTAAGTAGTTCTAAGTTGTAGGGGACTGATTACCTCAGAAGTTAAGTCCCATAGTGCTCAGAGCCATTTGAGCCACCGACTGCCCAGGCCCGGAAACAGTGAAAGGACCAAATATACGCTGGCCGATGAGACGACCAACCGAACGACCAACCAACGGTCGTCCCGCTCCAGTCTCCCTGCGTCGGACAGTTCACGTGTGTCGCCAGCGGTCGGCGAGCACTGGCTGTCCGCGCCTCACCGGCGCTCCGTTACCCTACTTTGCTGCTGCTGCGTCCCGACTGCACGGATGGTCCGTCCCGAACTGACTGCCAGACACACGGCGACCCGGAAATACTATCGGTCGCTCCAGAGATGGTACGACAGTGCACTTATCGATACGCGCTGCCGCTGCCGCTCATGGACAAGTAAGGCAGGAAGTTAGTGACGCCAGTAAATTGAATAAGAAAACGAGGCGACAGTGCAGTAATAGAAGATGAAAAACGAAAAATGGCACGAACACGAGCCGTGCACGGCTCAAGTAATCTCTTATTACGTTTTTGTATGTTATTGTATGTATGTGAGGATATCTTCTACTGAAGGTGAAATTAATAGTGAAAAGAATACAATAAAATTTGAAGTAATTATAGCTTGAAGCTAACAGAGATGCACCAATTACAGAGCTGTGTCTACTGCACTACGCTGAGAAAGTATGTATCGTGAATAAGCAAATCCTATGCAATGCTTGCAAGTCTCACTTTTCAGCACACGATCACTGTCCTTATTGCACCTCCACACTCTTACAGAACATGAGCATATATCACTCAAAAAATTTCCGGCGATGAGATTTTAACTACAAAATAATTTTAAAATTATTTTGGTGAAATCCCGTTGATCTCTTAGAGCAGAAGCAACTGCCGATATCGTCAAATCGACTATAAACCTTTTGCTTTTCTTGAATAGGAACCTGTACAGGATGTGACAGGCATTACCACTAAGACCTAGTACACAAACAGATCTCCCATGCGATATCCTCACATACAATTGATCCTCACATCCTTCCCAAGAACCAAGAAGCGCACCCATTATCACCCAATACCACCTGGGACTGGAACGACTGAAACACTTCCTTTATCAGAGTTTTGATTATCTATCATCATGCTATGAAATGAGGGACATCCTACTCTTGTTACTTCCATCTCCTCCCAAAATGGTGTTCCGCCGCCCATCCACCCTCCACAATATCCTAGTTCATCCCTATGCCACCCCCACCCCTAATACCCTCGTGGAAGAGCCAGATGCAAGACTTGCCCTATCCACTCACCCAGCACCTCCTGCTCCATTTTCGTTGCAGGCTTATCCTGCCCCATCAGAGGCCAGGCCACCCACCTGTGAAAGCAGCCATGTTACATAACAGCTCTGCTGCAACTACTGCACAGCGTTTTACATTGGTATAACAAACAACCAGCTGTTGACCAGAATGAATGGCCACTGTCAAACTGTTCCCCAAAAGCAAGGTGGACCACCCAGTGGCACAACATGCAGCAGAGCACGACATGCGAAATTTCAGTGCAAGATTTTGTTCGTGTATCTGTCGATGGCGCAGTGCTTCTGACTTTCGGAGAGTCGTCTCTTTATTCCTACATATTCTCTTAGAACATTATCACTTCTTTTAATTTTCGCTTTACATTGTTGGCTAGTATATCACTGTTGAGGTCATACACTAATGAGCCAAAGTATTAACACCATGTGCTTAGTAGCTGGTTCATCATTGAAAGTCAGTAAAGTAGCGATTCTGCCTGGCATGGCGTCGGCAGGACCTTGGTAGATTTCGAGAGGTATGTGGCACTATATGTCTACAGACAGATCATACCATTCCCGTAAATGATGGGCTGTTGTTTCGTGTGCATGGAGATGGAGACCGATAGTGTCCCAGATGTGTTCTGCTGGAATCGGATCAGGCGAATTTGGTCTCCAACTTAAGTTTACTATCATGCTTCTCAAACCACTGTAGCTCTGTTCTGCTTGAAGAAAATCAAGCATGAACAGATGCAGCTGGTTTGTAATAATCTTCACACAGTCCACAGCTGTCTTGGTGACTTCGATTTCCACGACATATCCTATGGGTGCCCAGATGAATGTACCACAGAACTTAAAGCTTCCCTCATTGGCGTGCATCCATGGCATGATGTATGTTTCAAACAGTTGTTTGCCTGAGTGGTGGACTGTCTGTACACGATCATCGACCTGGTGTAACAAGAAACGTAGTTCAGCCGACTGGACAATACCTTAAGTTCATCTATGGTCCAGTCACGATGATCCCCTGACCACTGCAATAATAGCACATTGATCATGGGTCCAGAGATCTCCGTATTGGAGCAGCCAGTGGCGGCTGCAGGGAACTGAAATCTCCGTTTTCGTGCACGAGCTTTGTTTACGGCCTGTTGTATTCTGCTTTAGGTAAAGTTTGAGCTACTTGCTAGCAAAGCATGAAAGAGGACGAGCGTAGATATTATTAGCGGTGTATTTGACCATTTGCATGATCATGATAGCTGTGAAATCTGCGTGCATACAAAGGTAATCTTACGCGTGAGTAGTTAACACACAAGATTGTGCACCACTGGCAAAATGCTTGGTTCGACGATGAAATGTTTCACCATATGTATGCAGATTCATTATCGGATGTATCAACTGATATTGAGGATAACAACAGCGGTGATACAACAGATAGTGGCTGTGAGAGTGGGCTCCCTACATCAACGATAAGTCGGAAACAGCCACGTGTGTTGGTGAGCGACAGTGATGCTAGCAGTGTTGATGAGGTAGATATCTGTTTACATGCAATGGATACAGACAATGCCCGTACTAAAGACACTCCAGTCACACAATTTGGAGCCCTTTGAATGTCAGCCAAGCCTTACATTTGTTCCTGATGACCCATGTAGTATGTTAGACGTAGCAGGCTCTATTGGTGACGAATTATTTGATATTTTCGTATACCGCAGTCAGAATGTACATATGTATAAAGCGCGACCCAAGACACTAAAGTGGACTGACATTTCAGTTGTTGAAATGAAACGATTTTTATTGTTCATACTTATGATGGGACAAGTTAGAAAGGAAAATTATCAGGAATGCTGGAGCACACACACTTCGATTAAAAATTCTATCGTAAGAATCGCAATCGATGGGAACAGACATCGAACGCAGTTTTTCGACAATTCACAACAGAATGATCCAGCAGAAAGGATCTCTATAAGGGCCGATTTTTTTTTTCTTTATTGTTATTATTATACCTGATACTGGTAGGCCGGAAGCGGCAAACTTCGCCGCTCTTCGGCCACAGATATTACAAGTAGTGTACATGAAGACATAGAAAAACAAAACAAAATGGTGGATAAAAGACAGTAGACACACAAAGTAGAAAACATGTAGACGTTCACAGGCGTAGTGAATTAAAAAACGTTCAGCACTCTAATACGAACATAGACGACAGAAATGACACATGTGAACGATGGAGCACAAACGACGAAATACTGAAACACTATCACGAAGGCACACATAAACACTGGCGACGATCTCCAGCGCCCGAATGTTCAATGGTCGTGTGCGAGTCCGGGGACCTGCCAGACGGGAAAAGGTGGGGGAGGAGGGAGAGTGGGAGGGTGTAGATGCCAGTGGCAGAGGAGAGGGGAGGGGTGAAAGAAGGTAGGGGGTAGGGGAAGCCTGGAGGGAGAGGAGGAAGGGAGGAGAGAGAGAAGGGAGAGAGGGTGCCCTTGGGGAAAAACACGGGGGGTGGAGGGGCAGGATCAAAGTTGGTAGTAGGCGTAGATGGAGGGGTGAGGGCATCATCAGGGAGGGGGAGTTGGCGGAAGCCACCTTGGGCGAGGGTATGGAGAGTCGAGAGATGGAGAGCAGGTGGGACATGGGAATACAGGTGTGGCAGGAGACGGGGATGGGAAAGAATTTGAGAGACAAGTGGGTGAGGGGGATCAAGTTTTCAGGGGGTGTAGAGGATCCGCATCCGTTCGAAGAAAAGGAGGAGGTGCGGTAACGGAATGAGATCATACAGGATCCGCATGGGGGAGGGGAGGTCAATGTGATAGGCGAGGCGGAGCGCATGGCGTTCTAGAATTTGAAAGGATTTGTAAAAGGTAGGAGGGGCAGAGATCCAGGTAGGATGGGCGTAGCAGAGAATAGGGCAGATGAGGGATTTATAGGTGTGGAGGATGGTGGAGGGGTCTAGACCCCATGTGCTCCCAGAAAGGAGCTTGAGGAGATGGAGTCGGGAGTGTGCCTTGGCTTGGATAGTCTGGAGATGGGGGGTCCAGGAGGGGCGACGGTCGACGCCAAGATACTTCAGGGTGGGGGTGAGGGTGATAGGACGGCCATAAATGGTGATATAGAAGTCGAGGAGACGGAAGGAAGGGGTGGTTTTGCCTAGAAGGGCCGACCGTTTCTCCAGCATTTTGTGCATTGTTTTCAGACCGCATGTAAACCACCCAGGAGTTGTAACTTAATGAAGCCATGTTACCTTGGAAAGGCCGCCTACGGTTTAGGGCCTATAATCCTGGAAGGCTGGTGTATATTGCCTACCTGTCCAAACGGTACGATAATCAACAATATGTTACATATGTAACGTGGAAATTTTCTGGGTGACCATGAATGAAACCAACGAACTGCAAGAACGAATTCCTGACTGAAAATGGAGGGAAAAAAAAAGTGCTATGAAGAAGTGTGCGGAAGTGCATCGTTTCCACAGTAGATGGCGCTGTCGAATTTAAGTTCCTCTGCAATTGCGTTCTTTTCATACTGTGTTGCAGGCTGTGTGATTGACGCAACGTACTGTAAGCAGCAGAATGGTCCGCTATTCACGTCGAGGACAAGCCGAAATGGTGTTTGTGTACGGTCAAGCTTATGGACGCGATCAAGAGGCAACACGACAGTACCAAAACAAGTACGCTCGCAGACATCAACCACATCAAAGAACATTTCAGGCCCATTATGGGCGTTTGTATGACGAGGGGTCCTTTAAGACAGACGAATGTGCAGGGAGGCGGCAAACTGTGCGTACACCAGATTTGAAGGACCAGGTTCTACAGAATATTGAGATAAACCATAATACAAGCTCCAAGCAAGTGACCCGCTAACATAGTGTAAGCCAAAGCACGATTGTATGTATCGTGCACGACAACCGCTACTATCCCTGTCACATGCAACGAGTTCAGGGATGATTAGCAGTGGATTTCCCTCCATGAGAACGATTTTGTCGATGGTTTTCACCAGACCATCACAGTTGTGGGATTTCTGTCATCAGTCCTCTTTACCGACGAAGCATCTTTTAACAGAAAGCAGCCTTTAAGAGAACTGGCATCATAAATCTGCATAACCGTCATCTGTGGGCTACAGACAATCCTCGCGGAATGGTTGATACGTCTCATTAACATCGGTTCAGCATCAATGTGTAGGCACGGATTTTTGGCGACCATATTCTTGGACCGGCTATGATTCCACAACGTCTTGACGGAGGGACGTACGTTGGTCCCTGTAGAATACGTTGTCTGGGGTGCTTGAGCATGTGCCTTTGGCAATACGATATGGTACGTGGTTTCAGCAGTTCGTCAACATCTCAACAACATCTTCCACAGACGTTGGATAGGTCGTGGAGCCCTGTAGCATGGCCTGTTAGGTCAACGGACTTAAACCCCCAGGATTTTCACTTGTAGGGGGCATCTAAAAATCACTGTGAAGGCCGTTCTTGATGTGCCGACCTTCCGACAGCGTGTTCACGACACCTGCGTCGCTACTCGCAGAGCGGCTGAAACGTGCGAAAGACAAGGTCAGTCCACGATGTGACGGGTGAAAGCGTGCTTTGCATCCCACGGAGGCCGCTTCGAACACGTGACGTGGTTGCGATGCAGCTCTGTACTGTGTATCGGGACGATTTGTTGTTGTTGCGTGCATGTTGTTCATAGGACATTTTTCTCTCCATTTTCAGTCAGGAATCCGTCTCTGCATATTTTTCAATTTTATTACCGTTCACTCTGTATTGGCAACGCACTTACACATCTGGCATCATGTTCCTCAGGACAACTATAACAGTATGACAGCTGCACATAACCCGCTTGCACTGAAGACAAGGTCTGTGGGACAATAAGGTCTGAAAGGGGACTTCCAACTGAGTTTTCTACTGTTCTAAGCAATCTCAAGAAAGGGGAAACTGTGTATTGCCGGAAGAGAGATGTGTTTTTGCAAGGTTGGAAGGACCAGCGGGTGGTTTGAACTATGATGAAGAGCGTAGAAAGCAAGAGAGGTGTTATGAAGAAGCCCGGCTGCATCCTTGAGTGCAATGAATACGTGAAGGGTGTGGACAGAGTAGATTAGTATTTATCGTACTATTCAATCCTGAGAAAGACCGTCGAATGGAGCAAGAAGGTAATCCTCTGGTTGATCTAAGGTCCCCTATTCAATTCCATCATAGTGTATAGAACATAGAACCCTGAAAAGAAGGTGAAGTCCTTCCTGTTGGATACAGGCAGATAGTGGGTGTTAGCAGCTAGAAGGGAATGATCAAGGGCATGGTCGATGAGAAGACGAAGATCCCAGGAAAACTCTCATATCTCGAACACCTAAAGAGGATCTTCCTCAAAAATTGTCAGGGGATATAAGGAAACACAAACAGGAGGCAGTCATTGGTTGCTGCTGGATCAGGGACCAAGAAATACCCTTCCAAGCCCTGCAAAGTTTGCAGCGCACAGAAGTTGAGGAAGCAAACCCGCTACAACTGCTCGTTCTGTAAGGTACCTCTTCACAAGGGGGTGTGCTTGGAGAAGTACCACACATTGAAAAAGTACCAGAACATCTGATGTGTAGGAATTCTACGTTTCAAAGTAATATGATCAATAGAATACTAATTACACTCTAAAATCATCCAGTCCACAGACAGGGTTACTAAGACATGTGGCTGGTGTATTATGATGGTTATATGAACACGAAGCGTATAATTACATCACAATTATAGTTTATAAAAGATGATAATTTTTTGCATGCAGTAAAAATTGTTACATAATGTGGAGAAATGTTTTAAGTTCAAACACTAACAGTTTGAAATATAAAGATACAAAGCCGATAAGATGTAAATTGCTTTATGGATAGATGCAAAAACGCAACAGCAACCCCAAGAAACACTGTTATGTGTAGACAACCAATGGTTCCGAAGAGAAACTAGAGGACCTGCAAGACGGCTATGTTGTGCGGGCTGCATGCAAGTCAGGCAGTATACAATACCTGACCACTGCGGTAAGTTGGAACAGAACTATACGGTCCTCAATGTGGTAACTGACGATGTCGTTGGGTGAACATATAAACACACTGGGGGCGTCTGGTGGTTCAGCGAGGTGTTCTGACGGTGCGCTCTGCAGTACTTGTGTTCTGCTCCAAAATTGTGTCGTCAGGTCCGCCACAGATCGAAGCCTATCGTGCAGTACAGAGTTGGAAAACCTTCGATCTCCATGTTTTCTGTTCCGGGGTACGCGTACAACACGCATTCAGCATTCAGCCGTTTACAATAGGTATTCACGCAAAAAGGCGACCAGCTTCACCATTTCCAAGATTCTTGTTCCTGTGCGCTGGGCCATAACATTCTCCCCTTTATCATAGCGTCAGTGGATTTACTTATCTCCGGCCTGTATCGATTCCCCATTCCTCTCGCTCCACTTGTTAACTTTCCTTACTGTGTCAAGTACCGGAAACTCCATTAGGATGGGTTCAGTATCGCGATGGGCAGTGCTCATACTGTTTCGGCGCATCAGTCTGTGTTAGCTCTCAGAATTCCACGCCACTCAGGTTATCGTATGTAGCGACAGTGTTCAAAAGTCATAACGTTGCATGTATTCTCAAAGTAATTTGTTTTCCATTTTACAAAATCACACCTACTACATTTAATTTACAGTTATCATGAGATGGGCGTGTACGACGTCTCAGCGACTATCGACTACATGTGTTCCCTCACCAAGAAAGACAGCGTATCCTATGTCGGACACTTAATGGGGGGCATCATGGTTTCCATACTGCTGTCCGTAGTTTCAGAGTACAAGAAGAAGATCAGCCTGACTGTCTCTTTGGCGCCTGCTTGCTACCTCAGCAACATAACCAGCCAAGCCGTAAAGTTTATGGAGTACACAGCTCCGTATGTCGAGGTCAGCATTCATAATCAATCAATATGTATTTTTAAAAATTAAACTGATTGGGGTTTTGTGATTTTTGTGTATGGAACTACCGCTGGTTTCTCCGATGTGTACAGCCACCTACAATTTCAGCCCACACATTAATCAAAACTGCTAATGATGTCTCGCCTGAATTGTGCGATGAGGTTATCTATTCCATCACAAATGCACAACGTGAGAATTTGGTATTTCGTCTCTTACAGATGATGACTGAACTTAAATTGTGACAGTTCACATTGAAACTTGTTTAACGTACTCTTTCTCTAACAATAGTGTTAATATTTGCAATATAAACAGCATTTGTCCATTGAGTTGACCTTGTTCCCTGTTGGGCGTGAGGGAACCAACATCAAAGTTTAAAAAGTGTTCTGATAAAACCTGTATAACCGACTCATTAGATACGTGCGAACGTCTTCCCGGGCCTTCGTGGACAGATTGGGCACACATCAAAAATGATTGTGAGATGTTGAAAGACCCAGAAACAATCAGCGTTTCACGTACAATTGTTTGTCTTTCAGTTTAGCCATGTTTTATATTTTCGTACTCTTCCATTATTGTCTGAAACTCCTACGTTTTGATACACCGCTCTATTGACACAGACCGAGATCTTACAGGCCGATTTGTTTGGTAAATGCTCTAGACAAATTACAGAAAAAGCTTACGTTCCACTTCCTAAGGGACCGCAGACAGGTAGTAGGCATGCAACCCCTGCTGTGTAGTTTCACGAAAAGAAAATCAACCAAGAATGTGATAAATTGTGCAATGGACATTGTGAACACCTCAGACGACAAGTATGTTGTAGGCATGATGATTGACATAGCTGAAACAGTAGATAATTTATGGTGGCCTGCCCTGTCATAAGACTGAAGCCGATGGTTTGTCACAGGTGTCTCTATAACATCCTACGCGAGTATTGCGCAACAGGTAAGTCCAATTAGAATGTCTCGGAAAGAAAAACATCGACAAAATCTGCCCACAAGGCTGTTTGTGGTCCAGAGTTTTAGCATATTGGCAAAGAGCCATTACTGAACTAGGATCAGAGTACGACAAACACTACAGGCTGCATCGTCTACGCAGAGGATCTGCTTATAATAGTATCTGCCAAAACAAGGGCTCAATTAGAAGAAAATATTAGGTTAATTCTTGAAAGAATAACTAACTGGTGTGTAGAAAAAACTACCGATAGCAACACACAAAACAGTTTATATGTTACTAAAAGGAACATTATTAAGAACGAGAGGCCCCCAGTCAAAACAATCGACCAGCCTGTGAAAAAAAGGAAGTATATATGATTATGCGTCTTTATTCTGTATTAGTTTTATTCTGTGACATGGCCAACGTTTGGCCCTCAAAATAATTTAATTTTTGTTGTGGAGAAGATACCATTATTGGCATCGAAACCTAGGAAACTAAAAAAAAAAATTACCTTGCAACTGAAGGCTGAATTTTTTATTGTCTGAACAATTCAGGGTTGCTGAAGCGCTGCAGTGTGTTAAAGATTTGTAAAAAAGTATTTATGTCGCTCGGTATACACCTCGACGAAAAGCAAAACTTTCATGGACATGTAGAAATCGTCTGACACAGAGGCATTAATATCCTGAACAAAATAGCAACAACTAGCCAAAGAAGTCTTCAGATGCCACTGAGTGTAATAAGAACGTACCACAACGCAATCTTAATCGCAATTGTGAACTGTGGTACGAGCGTCTAGGCTCATAGAGCCAAAGAAACAAGGGCACCATAGGCTCTATGGCGAGCACAGAGAAATGTACTTCTGCACATGACAGGCGCGTATTAGATAACACCCACTGAGGATCTGCTAGAGATACAGATACCTGTAGACGTAGCCGAAAGAAAGACATGTGCAGAGGTGCAGAATATTGACTCAAAAAGGTCGATTATAATAACGTAAAGAAGATAGTAGACATATGAACCGAATAGAATAATGAAATAAAGGCAAACGGCAACAAATCTGGGACAGGGCACAGACAGAGAGGAGAAGTAACCATTTCATTTTTAATATAAAAGGCAGATCAACGAAGCTATACACTACCCGTTCAAAACTCAGTTCAGTACAACGCTCCGCAACCGTGCGAATTGTCTGTCCAATACACATGCTGCGACATTCACAGGGTACACCATACACACCGGACACTCGAAGAGCAATGTCGTCTTTAACAGGGCGCAACATATCTCGTATCTTGGGGGCGGGCCGGAACACTGGTCTTAGCCCATGTTTCTGCAGCAGACGTCCTAACTTACTGCTAGTTGCTCCACAGTATGGCAGGAATACAGTCCGTTTGGCCTCTTCTACTGATTCACCAGGTGTCTTTCGTCTGCGACCCTTGAAAGCGTTTGCGATGTCTCTTTTGCTGTTCCATTTTCCCCGAAAACACGTTTTAAATCCTGCAATTCAGACTGTAGGCGGTCGTCGTAGAGATAATCTTGGCTCTATGAACCTACGTGTTCAGGACAGCTTTCTTGTGTACAGGGTGGTGGAAACTATTGGCTTTCAAGTACCGATCAGTGTGTGTTGGTTTCCGGTACACTGAATGACCAAGCTAGCCTCCTGCCTTCCGCTCAGCCAAAAATCCAAGAATGGTAGCTTACCGTGCTTCTCCATCTCGACAGTAAATTTAATGTTGGGATGGTCGACGAACTGCTGTACTGTATCTTCACCATGAGGCCATCTCAGGAAGGTGTCATCAAAGTATTGTAGAAAGCAAGATGAGCGTAATGTCGCAGTTTGCAGAGCCTGCTCCTCAAAGTGCTCCATGAAGAAATTTGCGACAGCTGGAGACAGTGTTGATCCCATGGCTGTGTTGTCAGTCATCTCATAATATTCATCGCAGTACAAAAAGTACGTTTTTGTTAGGACGTGACGGAACAACTTAATGATTCCAGGTGGAAAATGTTGGGACAAAAGATCCAACGTATCTTGTATTGGCACCCTTGTAAAAAGTGACACAACACTCAGGATAATCATAGGTCGTTTGGGCCTATCTTCATTCTCTTGATTGTCTCAACAAATTTCTGCGAGTTGACAACGTGGTGTTCCCAATTTTGGTGCTAATAATCCTGCCAGATGTTTAGCAAGTCTGTAGGTGGGCGAACTGATTGCACTAACAATGGGCCTCAGAGAAACACTTTCCTTGTGTATCTCTGGTAATCCATAAAACCTGGCAGGTCTGGCGGCACGAGGCGTTAATTTCTTCACCACTTCATCTGGTAAGCCAGAATCTTTCAATAACTTCCCTGTCTTTCTGACAATGGCCTGTGTGGGATCACGACTAAGGTTGCGGTACGTGGCGTCTTCTAATAAATGTAGCATCTTCAGGTGGTAGTCTGCAGAGTTCGGAACCACGGTGGCATTCCCTTTGTCGACTGGCAAGACAACCAAGCCTTCATTCTCACGTAATAATCGTAAGCAACGTCGTTCCTCCTGGCTAATATTACATTTTGGTGGCTTAGCTTTCGGGAGGATACAACAAAAGAGACATCGCAATCACTTTCAAGGGTCGCCGACGAAAGACACCTAGTGAATCAGTAGAAGAGGCCAAACGGACTGTATTCCTGCCATACTGTGGAGCAGCTAGCAGTATGTTAGAACGTCTGCTGCAGAAACATGGGCTAAGACCAGTGTTACGGTCCGCCCAAGATACGAGATATGTTGCGCCCTGTCAAAGACGACATTGCTCTTCGAATGTCCGGTGTGTATGGTGTACCCTGTGAATGTCGCAGCATGTGTATTGGACAGACAATTCGCACGGTTGCGGAGCGTTGTACTGAGCACAAGTGCCATATAAAACAAAGGGAGCTTGACAAGTCGGCCATAGCGGAGCATTGCCTAGAAAACGGACATAAAATACACTTCGAAAATACAAAAGTGTTGGCTCATGCGTCTACATATTCGGACTCCGTTATAAAGGAAGTGGCCGAGATTCGTTTAAACAACAACAACTTCAACAGAGACCATGAGTACACACTCAGCAGGGCATGGGGACGGGCGTTGGACATCGAAAGAAAGCAGAGACAGATGCGCGACGCGGGAGCGGCAGTTTCAAACGTGGCGCCTGCCCCTGGCTCCACCTGACGTCACCGGTGCTGCCACGGGCAATAGCTCCGCTAGCTGCCCGGGTCGACTTACGCGCGTGCGCTACATTAGATCGATCTGATTGGCTACTGATGATGTCATCATGCCGATATAAGCGAGAAACCGTAATAGCCCTGGCAGTCAGTGAACTGACGACGATGGCGGAGATGGGCATCGAAAGCTCGAGGATTTTATTCGAATTGAAGCGGCTGAAAACCGAGAACGTTTTACTCATGTATTCCGTCGCGAAAGACTCCGAGGACATCTTGGTAATACATTCCCATATGATCTAGTCCGGGATGCCAAGTGTCTGTGGTGCGTTGTCTATTTTCACTAGGTAGCTCGGATATGAACAGGCAGTTTATAGCTTCGTTGATCTGTAACATAATAAGGAATGAGGAATTGGGACATACGCTGAACTCGCTGGCAGCTAAATATCAGCTTTTGACATGCAAGCCTAGGTGGTTGAGAGACAAACAAGAAAAGGTCACACATTACGACAACGAGATTCATCACGGCAGAACATCTAGCAACTACAGCGAAAAGGTGAGGGTTGAGGAGGACCAGAAAGGACTTCCTAAAACCCTGACAGTCATCTCCTGATATTTACACCATGGTTAGCGCGGCAGCACAACCCTGTGAATTGTAGTCAGCGCGCCAGGGGCTAACTATCCAGATAAATGAGGAATGTAGCTTAGTTCTGATCCGAATTACGTTAGTGTAGTTTAGTTCTGTGTAGTAGTTTAATCCAAAATTATAAATTACAAAATTTCTCATGAAGCAATGCAGCATAGTGTAGCAGGCCAATAGCACATGCCTATCGTATTCCAGAAAAAAAATTATCACAGGTGGCGATACTTGGTGTTATCAATACGAACCGACCACAAAACATCAGAGTGCAGAAATTCACATGAAGGATCAACACTTTGACGGCCCAGCCGACACTGACGCCACTGTGACGTGGCAATTCAACAACATCCTAAAGAAGGGCTTTTCTGACAGTCTAACATAATTGCATCAGCGTTCTGTGGGTTTTACCCGAATGGGATGAGACTATAAAGAACACGTGACGCTTACATCACTACAGCTGAACTTAAAAACGAGGAGGTTTGATTATTCTGCTCATTTCCATTCGGTAATATTTCACATAATAATTCACACAGAGAAATAAAGTTTCAGACAAAAGGAGATACGATAATTATGTGTTATGTGTTTCAGAACATTCAACAGACTTTTTCAAAACGGTTGGTATTTTGATAACTGCTTCATAATACAATTCTTCCATCAGCAATACTCCTCTTCTCTCAAAAAATACTATACAATATGAACATTATAGATGAAAATTAGCTCTACAAACGTTTTGCGAACTTAACATTAAAAGAGACATTAGTGAGATAGATGAATTAGATTAGTACACAAGTATTCAGTAATAAGTTGTAGTCGTCAAATATCTTCCTGATAATTTAAGATTAAATTAAAGAACTCTGTGTTAGTCAACTCACACTGTTTCGTAAACGAGTATCTCCATAAGGGTCTTTAAGAATAAGGTATTAGAATAAAATTCGTATCAGCACTTTTACATTATAACAATTCATAAATTTAAGTAATTGTATTGTATTGAACTTAAAGGTTAATATTTTACTTTGTCCTATTCCTATGAGACTTTTTTGGAGCAGTTCAGGTAATATAATATACAACTGTCTGTATAAAAAAGAACAAGTTGTCAAGAATTACCTGCACAAGAATGAAACATAACAATACAGGTTTTTAAGTACAAGAAAGTAGATATAGTTCTATATTTTTAATACAAAGAATTTTTTGTTTAAAAACTCTATGCTGCAGCATATCACAAAAGAACTGGATCACATTAATACGTCTACCTTAACTGCTTTTCAAATAGCTGAAACAAATACAAATGCTCTTCGCTTTGAGTCTCATAAAACTAGAGTTAAAAGAACTCTATCCTAATCAGCAACTGGATGGAAACTAGAGTACTTTATCAAATTTAGGGTTCCTATTCTTGTTTCCATTCCCAGTTTTTTATACCAATCACCACCAATAACAGAATATCTTTTAAAAATAATCAAAACCTACATTTCAGATAAAATCCAACCAACGAATCTCTTGCTGTAGGAATTCTGAGTGAAAAAAAAACTTTCTAAGACTACAGCATAATTTCACAGGAAAGTACAACGAAAGTTAACTTTTTACCATTTTCTTATAAAAAACTTTATTTTGTCTTGGTAGCCTAAACTCAATTTTAAAAGAAATGAATGGACAACCATCAACAAAACATAATAGGGCAACTAGTACTCGAAAGATGTCGCATAACAGTGTTGAACTGTAGTATTGAGATTTAAATTTTTCTTTTAAATAGCGGGAGATTGTGCTATGAGGGATTCAGTTTGCAAAGAGAGATATATTATAAAGGGAATAGGTAATTATCATTATTGTTACACAATGAAAGACAGCATCATGCATCATGTAGGATATATAGGTCTGTGATTGTTTTATAATGTATTATACAGAGATGTGTCAAAAAAATGTAGGCCCTACTATGTGACTGGAGAAAGTCAGTGTCCTCATTAGTTGTAAAGTATATTAACAATAAATTTCTTATAAGAATACTCTAAGACTGGAATAAATTAATTAAAAGAACAATAAGTAATGTAAACTAGTTATGAATTATAGATGCAGATATACCTATATCCAGCATTTACCATATTCATCAAAAGTTGGCTAGTTTACATGTTTCCTGTTTCTTTCATAATTTTCATCTACTTTCTTCTTAGGAGTTATCCGATCTTTCATTTCCCTTATGCATATGTTAATTTAGTCAGTTACTTATTGAATCCAATATTATTAAAGATTGTGAAGGAGAAAAAGTTTTCTATTTGCTCATACGTGCTTAAACGTAATTTGGGTGTATCATAGACTGGATTCTACTTCCTGTAACATTCAACTACCTCTTACACGACATTGAATGGATTTAGTTTGATTACTGAGGTTACTCATGCAATCATGATAAAACGTTTTACTTCTGTTATTCTCGCACAGACAATGTTATTGCTCGCCATATGTGTGTGATACCAAATCAACATTGAAAGAAAGATTAAACTCTAGTCGATTTGGTAATAGACACTTTAAGTTATGCAACAGACATAATGCTTGGGTTTCTGTATGGCCATAGAGTGGCAACCATTTCACTATGGATTCATTTCTTATACTAAGAGACAATATGTTACTTGGATACTATTATTATAAGGGAAGTCTCTTGCGGAGTGTAATTTCATGATTATTTCGCATATATAGCAATATTACCAGGAGTAGATAATTTTGAAAGGGCGACTCAGCCAGGAATCAGTTGTAGTAATTGAACATATCCCCTCTCCACATCTAAAGGCTTCATTGCAACATGAAGAAACGTAAGTTGCCTAAGATCCCTTAAGGCAGGAAATGCTTATCTAATTAATTAAATGATTAGCAAGAACTGTGGGATTCTATACTTTGGAAAGTTAGCAGTCACAAAGAAGATGGACGTTCATCATATCTAGCAATTAAAGAGGGAGCCAACTGGTATAAAGGAAAGGTCACTGCCACCCTGTCAAATAAAACACATTAATTCCAATGAAATCGGTTTACTGAGAATCGTAAGCATGCATGTAGGGATTTAAACAAGCGTTCAGTTCATAGTGCTGTGGAATGTGGGAAAAAAACGGCAAATTGGCATTCATAAGAAGAAGAACAACACCAAAAATGCAACAGGAGCGTAATATGTAAGAAATTGTCCACGCAACCTGTAAGTACAGTTCAAAACATTACTACTTAATAGGAAATACCAACCACCAGAACTGTTAATAACCTATAGGCACAGTGACAAAAAATGTAAATTAAATAGCTAACATATGTACATATTCCAGGCCACTGATGATGCCTTGCAGAAAATAAAGGCGAAACGTGTATGGCACTAAAATTGTGTTTTATTCAGTTGCTGTCAGACGGTCCATAAGTAAAAATTATCAATATACGGTAATATTACATGCAACTGAGGAAGATAGGACTAAAAAAGTTGAAGATCCCAGCCATTCTTCCGTAAGACCACACACCTTCCAAGCCTTTTTATTGCATCGAAATGTGACTAGAAGATTACTGAGGTCTATGAAATGACGCGGTTTTTCCGCCTTTTCAGTCACCACTGGTTTCCCCTTTTCACGTAATATGTTTCCACACAGCAGTACAGTGAGTCTTTCCTTGGACATTTCTCCGCCGGTGCACTTTTCACCCAGAACTGCTAGAGATTTTGAAGACAGTATGCGATGAAACGGACCCGTCTGTTTGGTGATAATCCGCAATTAGGACGTACAGTTGCTGCACTTTCCTGCACATCCTTAGCTTACCTACACAGTTCATTCCACACAATGTTGCGCCTAGCTCTGAATCTTTCCAGCCGTGTATGCCTAAACCCTATATTTCCAAGCTCTTTGGCTTACTATACAACGTGGGTCCAGTCAAAGGTAAGTTATTTTCCCGCGTACTTATGAACCATTCCAAAATTATTTCGTTAATTTCTTAATTTCCCGTCTTCTTCGCCTTTCTTTTCATTTGCCGGTTCCTTATCATCCATTCATCCAGTATCTTATTCTTGTTTCTTAAAGTACCGTAAATTCGTGTTTTTACACATTTGAAACGCAACATTATTTCGTTGTTCTTTCTCACTCGCCTCGATTACCATAATGTTTTCATTAAGTCTGTTCGGCATCATTTTATCACTTAAAGCGCTACTAGTCAACTGAAATGAACAGAAAATAATGCAGTTAGTGCATTTCCTTGGAATGCTTGACCTTGTCGGGTAAAACCATTGTTTATCGGAAGAACACTAATCTCTTTCACTGGCCGGATTGCAGTAGGGTCCACAGGTGCGCTATAATTTTCCTGTGTGCGCCCCCCTCCGTCAATAATAATGGAAAACCAGAAACCCTGACGAACAGAGCTCCCACGAACGAACTGTTTCCTTTGATCTACCGACACAACGGTTTAACTTGTTCGTTGTTGCTCAGAGCAGTGCAGTTTGATGTCCACACCCGCAGCACGTATCCTCTTTTCTTGGTTTTGTGCCGCTTAGCAGTATTGTCAGGTATATATAGTGTTTGTGTTAAAAGTAGCATTCTTGTAGACTCGTGAATAACTTTCCGCGTTACACAATGAATTATTTATAAAGTCTTAAAATTTGCATTCCGTTTCCGCTTTAGACACGTTCTGCTTTATAAAAAAAATTGCGTGTAAAAGTGTATTTAATGTGTCGGGACTGAAATACGTCTATGGTTTGGGCGGATTTCCTGCTTATACACGTTCCGCATTGATCAAGTTTTACTGTATTTATTTTTAAGTAACAGGCAATAGGATAACCATGCAGAACAGAACTGTTCCTTAGGTTACATGGCCCTTTATATACCCACACTAAGTTTCTACATGATTCACCACATCCTTTTCTAGGAGAATTTAGTGATATACCGATCGCATATGCAAACACAGCTATCAAAATGAGGTAACGCCCGATGGGTATGCAACACATCTATCGTATAGGTAACGCCGTTGTGATCTTAACTGATCAAAGCTACTAGGAAAATTGCCTAGAGTACGCTTACTTACAATAGTCTACAGTAGCTATGGCAGTTTTATCCTAATTGTGACGTAAGTAATCCATGGAGCATTAAATTATGAAAGAGGGTGAAAAGATGTTAGCAAAGCAGGGGTAGTATTATGCTATGAGGTACATTCAACTGGATTTTCATGGAACCTGTTGTAGTAATCGAATGCAGCATGGCAGCTGTGGTCTTTGTGCACATTAAAGCGGATGACCTGCACCCCTTTACACATGATATATTGTCACATGACAATGCTATCTCCCAGAAGGATAGCTGCCCTCTTGCCAAGGTGAGAATGGAGTAACAATGATTTGAGGTCCGCAGCTCGTGGTCGTGCAGTAGCGTTCTCGCTTCCCACGCCCGGGTTCCCGGGTTCAATTCCCGGCGGGGTCAGGGATTTTCTCTGCCTCGTGATGACTGGGTGTTGTGTGATGTCCTTAGGTTAGTTAGGTTTAAGTAGTTCTAAGTTCTAGGGGACTGATGACCATAGTGCTCAGAGCCATTTGAACCATTTTTTTGAATGATTTGAGAAGCAAGATAGTTGTGGTGTTGTCCCAAGAGCGAGGTACCAAAACAAGGTGGGTACATCGCAAAACAACCACAAGAAAATATAGTCACTACATACAACGTGCATCGACGTATGAACGGACTGACGTAGCCACATCCAAGACAGTTTCGCTACGCCGTCGCAACATGTATCCCGGAACCATATTTTACATTGTAAGACATTTCCAGGGCCACACGTGGGCAATGAGTACAATTTATTGGTTATGAACTGTAGATTAAACCTGGAGAAATTGCAAAAAGGTAGGAATTTACAGAGTTGGGGCCTGGATAAACTGAAGATCCAGAGGTCGTTGAGAGTGATCTGGATAAACTCAAGCAACGAGAGTTTGTTGACAGTTCAAAAGGAAACATTAGGGAACGATTGACAAGAACAGAGGAAATAAATACAGTAGAACAAGAATGGGTAGCTTTGAGAGATGAAATAGTAAAGGCATCAGAGGATCAAGAAGATAAAAAGACGAGGGCTAGTACAAATCCTTGGGCAATGCAAAATATATTGAATTTAATCGATGAAAGCAAAAAATATAAACATTCAGTAAATGAAGCAGGCGAAAGGGGATACAAAAGTCTAAAATATAAAATTGACAGGAAATACAAAATGGCTAAGTAAGATTGGCTAGAGTAAAATGAAGCATATTTCCCTAGGAGAAAGACAGATATCGCCTACAAGAAAATTAAAGAGACTTTTAGGGAATAAAGAAGCAGCTGTTGGAATGTCAAGAGCCCAAATGGAAAACCAGTCCTAAACAAGGAAGGGAAAGTTGGAAGGTGGGAAGAGAATATACAGAGTCTATACATGGGAGATGAACTTCAAAGCAGTATTATAGAATTGGTAGAGGAAGTAGATGAAGATGAGATGGGAGAGTTGATATTGCGAGAAGAATTTGATAGAAGAGTGAAATTCCTAAGTCGAAACAAGGCCCCGGGAGTAGACATTCCATCAGAACTACTGATAGCCTAGGGAGTACCAGCCATGACAAAATTCTTCCATCTGGCAAGCGAGATGTATGAAACAGGCGAAATACCATCTGACTTCAAGAAGAATATAATAATTCCAGTTCCAAAAACGCAGTTGGTGACAGGTGTGAAAATTACCGGACTATCAGTTTACTAAGTCAGTGCTGCAAAATACTAACACGAATTCTTTACAGATGAATAGAAAAACTGGTAGAAGCCAATCTCGGAGAAGATGAGTTTGGATTCCAGAGAAACGTAGGATCACGCTACGCAATACTGACCTTACGTCGCATCTTAGAAGATGGGTTAAGCAAAGGCTAACTTAATTTTGTAGGAATTGTAGACTTAGAGAAACCTTTGGACATTGTTTGTTGACTGGACTATTCTCTTTAAAATTCTGAATATAACAGGGATAAAGTACAGGGAGATAAAGGCTCTTTACAACTTGTACAGAAACCAGACGGTAGTTGCAAGAGCTGAGGAGCATGAAAGGTAAGCAGTGGTTAAGGAGGGAGTGAGATACGTCTATCAAAATCAAAATGTTCAAATGTGTGTGAAATATTATGAGACTGAACTGCTAAGGTTATCAGTCCCTAAGTTTACACACTACTTAACCTAAATTATCCTAAGGACAAACACACACAGCCATGCCCGAGGGAGGACTAGAACCTCCGCCGGGACCAGCCGCAAAGTCCATGACTGCAGCGGCTCAGACCGCTCGGCTAATCCCGTGCGGCGATACGTCTATCCCCGATGTTATTCAATCTGTACACTCAGCAAGCCGCAAAGGATACCAAAGAAAAATTTGGAGTAGGAATTAAAGTCCAGAGAGAAGAAATAAAAACTTTGAGGTTTGCCGATGACACTGCAATTCCGTCACAGGCAGCAAAGGACTTGGAAGAGCAGCTGAATAGAAATAACAGCGTCTTGAATGGAGGGTATATGATGAACATCAACAACAACAGCGTCTTGAATGGTGGGTATAAGATGAACATCAACAACAACAAAACAAGGATAACGGAATGTAGTCTTATTAAATCAAGTCATGCTGAAGGAATTCGATCAGGAAACGACGCATTTAAAGTAGTACTCGTAGATGGTCTTTTTTACTTGGGTAGCAAAGTAGCTTATGATGGCCAAAGTAGCGTGGATATAAAATGTAGACGCAATAGCAAGAAAATCCATTCTGAAGAAGAGAAAGTTGCTAACATCTAATAAAGTTTAAGTGTTAGAAAGTCTCTCCTGAATGAATTTGTATAGAGTGTAACCATGTATGGAAGTGAAACATGAACGATAAACAGTTTAAACAAGAAGAGAACAGTAGATTTTGAATCGTGGCGTTAGAGAAGAATATTGAACTGTAGATGGGTAGGTCACGTAACTAATGAGGAGGTACTGAATGGAACTGGGGAGAAAATAAATTTGTGGCGCTACCTAACTAGAAGGAGCGATCGGTTGGTAGGACACATTCTGAGACGTCAAGGTACCACCAATTTAGTATTGGAGGGAAGTGTGCGATGAAAAAATCGTAGAGGGAGCCGAAGAGATGAATACACGAAGAAGATTCAGCAGGATGTTGGTTGCAGCAGTTGTTCGGAGATGAAGAGGCCTGTACAGGATAGAGTAGCGAGGAGAGCTGCATAAAGCTAGTCTTTGGTCTGAAGACCACTACAGCAACAAGTGATGGATCCATTCTTTCTCCTCTACTGCTTAATCTATACGCGGAAGAAGCAATGACGGAAATAAATGGGAGTCCTAGTGGATGGAAACTGTTGGGGAAGACAGATATTGGAATGTATGTTACAAATAATTGTGAATGTGGAGTGTAAATGCTTCTGTGAGATGGAGACATTGCCACAGATGATAAAGTCGTAGCAGGGCTTATAAAAACAGTGAGAATACAAATCACCATAAAATAAATAAATTTAAGAGCTGGGATAAGACGAGGTGACACTGGACACCACGTAAACAAGGAGCGAACGGTAATGAGAAACGAACTGAAAAACTCATGGATATTTGTTGCACTAGTGTGGAAGTTGGTGGAAGGAAACATCACGAAAGAAAGAGATGAAAATCGCAAGTAATCCGAAGTATTATTGCTAGAAATTGCCATATATGCTCCGCAGCATGAGAAGTTGGGTCAGAGGGCCATATCTTGGGAGCATAATATAAATGTGGATGTACAGTTTGAAGATGTTTAAGGAGAACCGTTCTGAAATCAGATGCGCAGTGTAACACATACGTTAAGATGGGAGATGGTGGCTGCAGACTCCTGGGTTGCAGCTGCATAGAATGCAGCGTAGAGCCCAGTGTAAACAGCTACATGTGCTTATGAGAGGTCGGGGAGACTCTTCCAGGTGGCGCTTATCAGTTGACACACCATCCAAGTCATGTCCATTATAATTATCCGGGCTATTATGCCGTGGTCGGTTGATGAATTCTGTGTCGATTCCCAACGTTTCGTCTCCGACTGCGGGAGACATCTTCAAGGGGGTCCGTAGCTCAATGGAAGGTCCAACACACCCACTGGCTCGCTACTGATTGCCGCTAAATTCCGTGTCCGCGCGCTCCCACGCCGCGGCGTGACGTCACGTGTTTTGAAAACGTCAGTGCAATTGGCCGCTGTCCGCTGCCGTCGATCGCCGTTGCCATCACCCAGTAGTGGGCGGGTGGTACACATCTTCTTTAACACCGGCATCCATATTCCGTTTAATTTCACACCCTCCTCGATACGGTTGAAATTATTAGGGTGTTTAACGATTTCGATTGCCTCCCTGTAGAGCCTTTCGTAATATCCGCTTGTGGCAGCTAGTACTCGCGTCTCCTCGAAACGAATATTGTGGTTCCCCGGCTGGAAAGCATGCTCCGCAACAGCTGATCGTTCCGTTTCTCCTCTTCTACAATTGCCCTTATGCTCTTCCAAACGTTTAGAAACAGTTCTTTTAGTGGTACCCACATAAACATCACCACAGCTGCATGGGATCCTATACACTCCAGCTTTTTCCAGTGGTTTGCGAGCGTCCTTGGCAGGCTTAAGGTATTCCTGTATCTTCCTGGTGAGCTTGTAAATTACGGTAATATTCCGCTTCGTCAAGATCCTCCCTATTCTTTCCGTTACATTTTTAACGAACGGCAGGAAAACCTTAGATTTTGCAGTAGCCTGTACGTCAGTATGATTTCTGCGTGGGTGCCTCAACGCACGTTTTATTTCAGCGGACGAATATCCGTTCTTCATTAGTGCATTGTGGAGATGTTCCATCTCAGCGTCGAGCAACTCAGGTTCACAAATATTTCTAGCTCTGTCCGCTAACGTCTTGATAACACCCCGCTTCTGTTGTGGGTGGTGGTTCGAATCCCGGTGCAAATAACGCTCCGTGTGCGTGGGTTTGCGGTATACTGAGTGGCCCAAACTACCATTTTCGTTTCTAAAAACAAGCACATCGAGGAAATGTAGTTTGCCGTCTACCTCCTCCTCCTGCATTGTAAACTGAATTCTCGAGTTTATACTGTTCCTCCCTACCGTGTCTCCACAGCACAAACGTGTCGTCCACGAACATCTGAACAGTATAAACTCGAGAATTCAGTTTACAATGGAGGAGGAGGTAGACGGCAAACTACATTTCCTCGATGTGCTTGTTTTTAGAAACGAAAATGGTAGTTTGGGTCACTCAGTATACCGCAAACCCACGCACACGGAGCGTTATTTGCACCGGGATTCGAACTACCACCCACAACAGAAGCGGGGTGTTATCAAGACGTTAGCGGACAGAGCTAGAAATATTTGTGAACCTGAGTTGCTCGACGCTGAGATGGAACATCTCCACAATGCACTAATGAAGAACGGATATTCGTCCGCCGAAATAAAACGTGCGTTGAGGCACCCACGCAGAAATCATACTGACGTACAGGCTACTGCAAAATCTAAGGTTTTCCTGCCGTTCGTTAAAAATGTAACGGAAAGAATAGGGAGGATCTTGACGAAGCGGAATATTACCGTAATTTACAAGCCCACCAGGAAGATACAGGAATACCTTAAGCCTACCAAGGACGCTCGCAAACCACTGGAAAAAGCTGGAGTGTATAGGATCCCATGCAGCTGTGGTGATGTTTATGTGGGTACCACTAAAAGAACTGTTTCTAAACGTTTGGAAGAGCATGAGGGAAATTGCAGAAGAGGAGAAACGGAACGATCAGCTGTTGCGGAGCATGCTTTCCAGCCGGGGAACCACAATATTCGTTTCGAGGAGACGCGAGTACTAGCTGCCACAAGCGGATATTACGAAAGGCTCTACAGGGAGGCAATCGAAATCGTTAAACACCCTAATAATTTCAACCGTATCGAGGAGGGTGTGAAATTAAACGGAATATGGATGCCGGTGTTAAAGAAGATGTGTACCACCCGCCCACTACTGGGTGATGGCAACGGCGATCGACGGCAGCGGACAGCGGCCAATTGCACTGACTTTTTCAAAACACGTGACGTCACGCCGCGGCGTGGGAGCGCGCGGACACGGAATTTAGCGGCAGTCAGTAGCGAGCCAGTGGGTGTGTTGGACCTTCCATTGAGCTACGGACCCCCTTGAAGATGTCTCCCGCAGTGGGAGACGAAACGTTGGGAATCGACACAGAATTCATCAACCGACCACGGCATAACAGCCCGGATAATTATAATGGACATGATATTTCCGGCCGTGAAAGTCTACATTTTAGTAACACCATCCAAGGTCAGCAGGCAACTACGTTACAAACCAACAAATGCACTCGAGTCCATCTGCGGATCCACGGTTCAACGCTGGGAGTGCCTGAGTGGGTCACAGTTTGTCTCCCTTCAGCCCACCACCTCACCATCATCCCATAGCAAAAACAACTTGCCATTACCTGCACTTTCAATGTGCCACAGATTCCTAGTATTTGAGTAATAATAACCACAAAAGATATAAAATGCCCACTGTGGAGCAATTGACCTTGCCAATGTGTGGAAGCCTGGGTGACTCAGTGATACAAATATCCATAGGTGCACACACAATGGGGGGTATCCATGATATTCCTTAGGAAACTCATCAGTCTTTTCTGTAACTGCATGGACAAAGACTGGATGACTGACTGACAGAGACCGAAAGAATGCTGACAGCAGAACTGAACCGCATGTCCTCATGTGTTATCTCCCATATGGCAGTACTGTGGTGCCATTTTTCAACAGGACAATGCTCATTCATACATGGAATCTGTGTGCATGAATTATTTGCGCTATGTTGAGTTTTTCCCATGGCCAGCAAGATCCTCAGATCTGTCTTTGTTAGAACATATGTGGAACCCGTTCGGACATAAACTCTGTCCTGGTGACACTGTACAGGATATTAAGGACTAGTTTGCGGCTTACCGTTACTAATGATTTTTACTAAATAACACCACTCAGGCGAGGGTGAGCTCTTTTGACCATGGGCGATGCATGGCTCAATTTAGAATTGTAGCTCAATATAGTCACTGGGTCGAGACATATGTGTCTGCTTTCATGCCCAGTAGCTAAACTTGCTGCAGTAAATAGTTGTAGCCTGTGTTCCTTCAATACAATTATTCAAGAACTGGCATGTAACACAAAACTTTAAATAAAAACATTTCTTAAATAAAATAGAGTAATAACAATAATGATAAAAAAGTGTATTCTACTGAATAACTGAAAAACATAAAGCCCACTATGGCGATCCACATAATAAAACTGATGAAATTATTAGTATATTCCTGCATTTTATCCAGTATTATTTCCAAAATGCAATCGAAGTTAGTTGAAAGTCAACGTTGCACATCATCTAATGCGTGCAATATGTAGAAATTCCAGTCAGCTGTCAGAGTTCAAGTCCCACTTGGCTGGGAATTTTTCTAAGTACAAACGAACATTGAAAAATTTGCGTGGCTGCCCAAAATCACTGTCTGAAACTGTACTATCAGCTTCTGAACATGTTATGTCAACATTGATTGGTACAGATTGACTGTGCAAATCAGAATAATCAGAATGACTGCATGACTCAGAAAGACCATAAGCGACTGTTCGCTATATAGAAAATGAACTACTATTCAAAATATGCACAAGTTACAGCTACCTATGTTAAATTAGAGGTCTTTCTCTCCCACTCCTGCTCAGACCCTCCTCAGGCCATACACATCATTCTGTATCTAAATTTTAAGCATAAACAATTAAAGCATGAATTTTGCATATGCATGCTTATGACAAATAACGGAGATAAAGATGTTAAAACATGTAAAAGAATAAATTTGTCTTGCTCAATAGATGTGTCTTATTGCACTCTATTCAGTGGTGATACGAAATCTTGTACGTAAATTGCCACTCTCAATTGGCTAGAGTCTTTAATATATCCTGAACTAACATTTAGTTAAGGGGCTCTGGAAAGGCTCAAAATCATGAAAAGTTCAATTTTTACTTTTTTGCGTTTTCTGAATCTGCAGATTATTACCTTTTAATAGATATATAATTTATTCAATTCCGAAGGCTACAACTATTTTTAAATTTTTTTTGAAATGTGTTCTCCATGGGCGTGACCCACTGTGGCGCTGTTAAACTGCTGTCAAATGGTGTTATTATTAACGTCCGTGTTCATCAGGTACATTTTAGTGATGTGAGATAAAGTATGTGTTGTGGCTAACCTGTGATGGTTCAATATATATCGCTGGTGTGATTGTCGATTGTTTCATGTTTATTTACTCTGTCGTTATCTCGAAAATATTCGTAATTAATTCTGTTTCTTGAGTCTCTGTTTTGTTGAAGTATAATAATGAGTAAAAGTAAAGTTATTAGAAATCCTCTGAAGGCTTTTAATAAAAGGAGAAATGTTGGAAAGCCAAAGGTATGTGTTATTACTGTAAACAATAAAGAAGATAACCAAGTGAGTGAACCTAACCTCTCAAGTACACCTGCCCATAGCAGTCAAAGTGGGAAAGAAAATACTTCACAGAAGAAGCTTGGTTCGATGAGTGAAAACTATGAATGTTTTATGGGCGAATCGGATGTGAATGAAATATTTGATATGTCGGTTCTCAAAGGAATTTTTTCAAACTGTGTAAGATGTATTCATTGTAGTGAAGTTGGTCTGGAACTCTCCATAATAAAGCACGTAGGACTTGCTAGTGAAATACAACTGAAATGTGATAAGTGTTCATACATGACCACCTTTTGGAACAGTGTTGCAGTAACTGCAACTGAAGAAAATGGTAGCAAAATCTACGAACACAACAACGAGCGATGCTTGCTTTAGACAAGGAACGCCTTCGGGCTGCAGACAGGGCTGTAAAGAGTCTAGAAAAACAAGCAAGAGTAAACAGGAGGAGGAACAAGAGGAAGCTGGAGGAGGAGTTTGCAGAGGATGAAAATAATCCATCCTATGGACCTGGAATGCACTAAAAAGTTAATCCAATCTTTGTCGGTCGATTCCCAAAACTTTTATTTTCTCATACTAATTACATGTTTTCTAAGGATCTTCCAAACATATTTGTTTCAAACTTTCAGTAAATGTTACACAGTACCTTCTGCATAATTTAACACAGCCTTTTTCCAAATAACTGTATATTTTTGAATATATAAATAAAAAATTGCAAAAAAATGATGTGAATTTTCATTACAATTGAAAAAAAATCATCTTTAATAACTTAACTAAAATTTTGTAAAATCCCTGTGTTAAGTTGTAGCCCATATTCCAATAAATAACCTGTAAAAAGTTCAACTTCCTACCTCAAATACTTTGTGAGGAAAGATGTAATTTATAAGCGTTATTTTAACATTGCAAGTATAGGGCGTTCCGGAGCCCCTTAAATGAGATAAAAATAGAGTAATGATCTACGCTGTCATCCAATAACCTGTTTAGTAAGATCACCAGAAACATTCAGCAGTTATTAATTTTTAATGATTTTTGTAAGATTATTCATTTACTGCAACTACATAACTTCTATGCTTTCAGTAATATTCAAAATATTATTGTCTCAATACACACATTAGTTTTGCATTACAATGAAACTGTGAATTATCATTAAATTTCGAAATATTGCGAAGTACTCATATTCTGCCATGTTGAAAGCGACTCCATCTTAGACCTGTTTACATGCACACTGTGCTTTCAAATGGCTAGCTGCCTCTCCCCAACTCCTGGGCCTGGGGTAAACCACAGATTACCTGTCGCTGGATGCTCACTTGCTGTCAAGTGTGTGGCTCTCTGACAGCTCAGCTGCCTTCTCTGCCTCTGGTCTCGCCAGCCATACCAGTAGTTACAGTTCCATGGTAACTTTTACTTGGCTGATAGCTCGACAGCATATGCATTATGTTACAACAGTTGTGGGCCAGCTTACCTCACGAGAGGATACAAAGGCGTTTGACACCATTCTCAATTAAATCGGTGCAGGCATCCAGACCAGATGGGGTGCAATCTCAAACTGATAAATGGGCTTATACCGCCAAGTTCTTTGCAATTTGATTCGATTTTGTAATCACTGAAATAACATCACGTACTCTCTAAACCCACGTGGTTTCATTCCGAGTCCTCCACCACTTCTGAGTGCTTCACGTTTTTGACTGGTAGTGCATTAAAAATAACTTTCCATGTGATAGTCGCGTAAACTGAATGACGGTATTGTGATGTGATCTGTTGCAGAAGGAGAGCCGCAGAGAAACAATACGTCACCGATGGAACCTCGCTGATGACAGCGTTGCACTTGGTCCAGTTTGTAAGAGATGGTGAGTAGTGAAAGCTGCAACTGCTGTGCTGTGTTAAAAATGTCACATCGAAATAACGCCAGTCATAGCAATGAGATCTACAACCTTTACATCTACTTAGCATTAAATTTCATGCTGAATTCATGTGAGAGGAGTGTTAATGTCTATTGAACTTAAAGTGATGTGTTGCAACTTAAAATAAAATCAGCAGCCCAATAATGCGTGAAACTGCGCAGTAATCCTCCTAGAATACGATTGCAGATACTTTTCTGTATTAGTCTTTACCAGGCGTGTTACCTTTAAAGAAGGTGTAGAATTTTACTGTAATTGGTGGCACTTACTTTATTTAAGGTCATTTACATACCACATGAAATAATATTCTATACACCATATATTATGCTTACCAAAACTACAAAACTATTTAATCTCATTTTCAAAACACATAAGAGATACAAATACAGGTTGCAAGCAAACACAGAATACAACACCACAAATGTTAAATAAAGAGCTACAGTGAGTGAAGCAAAATTCAGTATAGAGGATTACTGGATATCTGTCTCAAAAACTGCTGACATCAGCATCAGCATTCCTGGAACCAATGACATCAGCATCAGCATTTCCAGAATCGCTGACAGCAGTATCCCAATCTGCAGATGGCTGTACTTTGTTATATTTATATGACATCATAACACCTGAAGAGTCGCACCAAGGCCATAACATCATCACATCACTGCCCATGAAGACTGCAGCCATCCTGTGCCCACTGCTGCTCCTGCTCCCAAGAGTGTGCTGGTTGATCTCATTATCGTCCAATTATGTGCAAGTTCATTCCCCCAAACTTGGACCAGTTTTAATTTTTGTAATTTGGTTATATGAGCATCACCATTTCTTCACTATCTATAATTCGAGGATAAAGGGGGCTCCAACTGTTTTTGCACAAAATGCTCTCCATTCTAGCTCAGTGCTTGGGAATTTGTTGTACCAAATTAATTCTTTTGTCCAAAAGTATCTAAACGATCTGACAACACCACCCAGGTGTGTACACAGTGTATGCTGTGTAATTGTGATGTATGCATAGCATCACGACAGTGCAGTGTAGCTTAACAACAGTGTTGCACCAAGGTAACAATAGTATTACACCAGCATCCCATTGCATCATCACCATGTGCTGCTGAGAGCTATTATTAATGTAGTGCTGTAAAGTACCTCTATTACTTATCAGTCATGCATTGTTGCTCTCGTTTCATGACTTATGCTCTGTGGTGAGGAGCCAGGTGCTGTAGCAAGGAACAAAATTTTAAAAAAGTTGAGATAAGATTCTGGGACAGTATAGTAATGGCATCATAGCATGGTCAGCAAAATATTAGTTGAGTGGCAGCAGTCCAAAAATTGGTAGCATTAGCTATACAATAGGCAAAGTGGTTGGATGCATGTCTGCAAATAGGTAAAAACATTGCAAGTAAAATTGGTAAATTAGTAGGACATTAAATGTGGAAACTGTTGAAATAGGTAAGATGTACCAAAAAATTAACACTTTACGTGATCTGAATTATTGATCAATCATGCATTGCTGCTGTCAGCCAACAGCTGTAGGATTCCACTGCTCTTAGGCTGTTTGCTCTGCATTCTAAGTTTGTGCTCTGTAATGAGAGGATTGGGCTGTGGGTATTTGCTATAAGAAATGATGTTTTTATTATTAATCCAATTGTTTGAGTTTTTGTCATTACACTAATGAGAAGCAGAGTTGAAAAATGGCCAGATAAGACACTCAGACAGTATAAATTAAACATCACAGCATATTCTGCAAAATGGTGTTCAATATTAACATATGACGCTTTGACAGTGTGGTGTCAGTGTGTGTTTTACATAGACGTTAGTTCTCTAGACGAACTATGTGGGAATGAACCTAAAAAATGGAGACTGTGTAACGTATTTATATTAAGAATTTGGGTGCTATGTATATGCATTAACAGTCAGGTGTATTTGTTTGACATAATATCTCTATTAGGCAGGTCACATTTTTTGCATGTATTTTCTGATGAGTTGTGATTGACTAAATACTTTTGCAAACCCCAGCTCATCAGGACGAACATTCTGTCTTCTGCTGTACATAGGCCAATGCCTAGAAAGTGAAATCGGAAATTGGTAAAACTAGCTGCTTAATTGGCAATATAATAAGACACCAAATGTACAATTTGTTATAACTGGCAATTTGGAAGGACAAAAAATGTGGAATTGGTGAAACTGTCCATAAAATCGGAAGTTTGGTATGTCACTTGTGAAATTGGTAGAAATGGCTGTGGAATGACTTATTTGGTAGGGTGCCAAAGGTGGAAATTAGTAAAACTGGCAATAAATTGGTAAACTGTTAAGGTACCAAACCTGGAAATGGATAAAACTGGGCATAAATCTGACAATGTGAGAGGATACCAAATAGGAAAGTAGTAGAATTGGCTGTAAAATTGGTAAACTGATAGGATACCGAATATGGAAGTTTGTAATATGGGAGAATACACTAAAAATGCAGACACAACAACGGTATTGGATGATGTGTAATTACACCCATTCTCGCAGACATGTATTTACATTAAGAAAATATTTGACTGACGTGCATTAATGATTGCTGAAAAGAGTTGTGAAGGTAAAATACAATTACACCGCAGTGTATACGACGTCGTAGCATATTCTGCAGAATGATAGTAAATATTAATAAACTTTCACGTAACACTATGTGTGTGAATTCTACAAAAAATATATATAAAAAACAAAAAAATATTAGTTCTGTAGGGTAGCTACGTGTGACTAAACCTAAAGCTGGTAGCACATTACACCATAATTAATGGCTACTATATCTACCATCCGACAATTTAGTGTAAGCACTCCATGAAATATCGATACTGCGTAACACAATTTATATAAAAATTTGGTTTTCGGTGAATATGTGTTCGCAGTCATGCATGTTAGAGTACTTGTTTGACATACATGCGAATTAACCAGCTCACATTGAGACTACGCAAGTGTTACATCTATGCAGCCCGAGAAACATATTCTTTTTACCACGATACTGCCAAGCGGTGACATTCCGTAGGACCTAAGGGAAAAAGAACCAATGTATCCAATTCAAACTATCATCTACCTGCCTATAGGTCTAATTTGTTAACGAGAAATCGCTACACTGTGGTATCACAACATAAGCATATCGTTGAACTATTTTTGTATGTTTAGCTTCGATTTATAACTATAGTATCTACTCTAAACATATAAGGAAGAAGGTACTGTACCACTGCACTCCGAATGCACCAAAAATGATTTTACGTTGGCCACATGTCGCTCTTGTCAAGTGTTAAAAGCTGTTAAAAGTGATGGAATAGACCAAAATCCATGCATAAAAAATTGGTCGGATTAGCTGCCTGACGTTAACATGACTTACCTCTCCTTTTCGAGTAACTGCATGACTGCATTTATCACTATTAAAGGCATTGCCTCCTCTACAACCTGCTCAAGGAAGGAAGACAAACTTTTAGCTTTCAGAGTATCGATGCTTTGTCTGTAAGCACAACAAAGCTAGACCACTGTTCATCTTACATCATCTCATCACAGAGCGATGTTGTTGTTGTTGTGGTTTTCAGTCCAAAGATTGGTTTGATGCAATTACCCATGCTACTCCATCCCGTGAAAGCCGCTTCACCTCAAAGTAACAACATCTACATCCTTCTGTATCTGCTTACTGTATTCATCTCTCGGTCGTCCGGCACCGGTAGCTGCGTGGTCAGCGTGACGGAATGTCAATCCTAAGGTCCCGGGTTCGATTCCCGGCTGGGTCGGAGATTTTCTCCGCTCAGGGACTGGGTGTTGTGTTGTCCTAATCATCATCATCATTTCATCCCCATCGACGCGCAGATCGCCGAAGTGGCGTCAAATCGAAAGACCTGCACCAGGCGAACGGTCTACCCGACTGGGGGCCTTAGCCACACGACATTTCATCTCTCGGTCTCCCTCTACGACTTTACCCTCCTCGCATCCCTCCAGTACTATACTGGTAATCCCTTGATGCCTCAGAATGTGTCCTTCCAACCCATCCCTTCTTCTACTCGTGACACAAATTGCTCTTCTCGTTAGTTCTATTCAGTAACTCCGCATTAGTTTCATGATATACTCATCTAATTTTCAGCATTCTTCTGTAGCACCACATTTCAAAAGTTTCTATTCTCTTCTTGTCTAAATCGTTTATCGTCCACGTTGCACTCCATATATGGCTACACTCCATAGAAATACTTCCATAAAAGACTTCCTGACACCTAAATCTATGCTCAATGTTAACAAATTTTTGTTCTTCAGAAACGCTTTTCTCGCCATCGCCAGTCTGCATTTTATATCCTCTGTACTTCAAAAATGGTTCAAATGGCTCTGAGCACTATGGGACTTAACATCTATGGTCATCAGTCCCCTAGAACTTAGAACTACTTAAACCTAACTAACCTAAGGACATCACACAACACCCAGCCATCACGAGGCAGAGAAAATTCCTGACCCCGCCGGGAATCGAACCCGGGAACCCGGGCGTAGGAAGCGAGAACGCTACCGCACGACCACGAGCTGCTGGCGCTCTGTACTTCCAACACTTTTCTGCCCAAATAGCAAAACTCATCTACTACTTTAAGTGCAAGTAGTAAGTGGGTACGTTGAGCGCACTCGCAGATAATTTAATGACATTTTTTCATATTGTTATAAACGGATAGGTTGAGCGCACTACCCACTTACTTACTAACGTATTTTATAAATGGTTCAATTGAGTATGCAAACCAACACACCCAAAAGTCACACAACGAATTCCAGATCATGAAATTTATTCTTATTATTTTTAGCCTTTTTCATTCCTTTATATTTTATCTTAATGTCACCATCTTTAAAAAATTGAAAGTCGCAACCACTAATTAATGTCTTGTATCTGTTTGGTAAAATAATTTTAAATTTACTATCGAGCTAGATAGAAATTTTCTCTCCATATCTAGTTTTTAAATGTTTGCAATCAGCAATGTAATACCACTCATTTACTTCAAGCTCACTAATCTTTCTAAACAAATTAGATTTGCTTACATTATTTAGCTTCTTCAGTAGAGCGTCCATTTATGTAGAACAAAATTTTAATAAGCTTTTAAATTTTTAATCTTTATAAATATGACTAATGTGTGATACGAATTTAAATTTGACATCTTTCTCAAGAGAAGTAATAATCCAAGAGAGAAACAAGTTGAGTGTAATACTTGCAAAGAATATTTTAAACCATCATTAATTATAGAACACTTGAGAAGTCAGAATCATACTTAACGTTTTAGTGTATTTAAGAGAATTTATGGAGAAGAATACGAAAAGAACTTTGATAGCTATGAGGAAACTGATATAGAACTATGGGAAGAAATAGAAAATTCCGATTCTCTCCTTTTTATGACCGTAAAACAAATAGCGGATTTTAGTTTGCCAATTAATAATTTTCCTATAAAATTACAAAAATATTTGAAAGATTATTCATTATTTTTAAAAGTTTCTCACTCTATAACCAAAAAGTTATATAGCACAGAACACAACAAAATGCAACTAACTACTTTATACTATTTGTATAAAGAATGTGGTATGAATTTTATTTTTTCATTAACAGAGATTCAAGAACCATAAGGCACAGTATCAAAATTTTCTAGAACCACTCTTTTATCATACTGAAATGAAAATTCTTTCTTAACCTGTTTGTTCACCAGATTTTTAGTATCATCATCTCCCGTTATCTGATTGTACTCTAGCTGTATCTTTTCTTTCACTTCACTTTCTCTTAGCCTTATCATCGATTCGCCATTCAGCTTTTGAATATTCTTGTAATTTAGAGTGAAGCCCTTTTCCTTCATCTCTGTCTTTTTATCATTTTTCTCATAATAGTAACTTTTCGGGCCTGTTGAAGCCCAATCTGTAATCCAGTTATGTCCCAATTCATCAATCCGTTCGCCTAACATACAGCGCAGGTGAAGCCTGTATATAAGAAGTGTAGAAGGACGGATCCTCAAAATTACAGACCAATATCCTTAACATCGTTTTGTTGCAGGATTCTCGAACATATTCTCATTTCGAATATAATGAATTTCCTTGAGACAGAGAAGTTGCTGTCTATGCATCAGCACAGCTTTAGAAAGCATCGCTCCTGCCAAACGCAACTCGCCCTTTTTTCACATGATATCTTGCGAACCATGGATGAAGGGTATCAGAAGGATGCCATATTCCCTGACTTCCGGAAAGCGTTTTGTGGTGTCACCGCCAGACACCACACTTGCTATGTGGTAGCTTTAAATCGGCCGCGGTCCATTAGTACATGTCGGACCCGCGTGTCGCCACTGTCAGTGATCGCAGACCGAGCGCCACCACACGGCAGGTCTCGAGAGACTTACTAGCACTCGCCCCAGTTGTACGGACGACTTTGCTAGCGACTACACTGACGAAGCCTTTCTCTCATTCGCCGAGAGATAGTTAGAATAGCCTTCAGCTAAGTCCATGGCAACGACCTAGCAAGGCGCCATTAGCATTATATTGCATTTATCTAGAGAGAGTCTCACTTGTATCATCAAGAACGCTGTATACAAATGATGGATTAAAGTTAAGTATTCCAGCAGCTACGTACTTTTCTTTATAGCATTCATTACGTATCCTGTTTCAGACCTAACGCCCGCCTGCGTGAGTTAGCGCGTGCATCTTGGCCGCCTCTTTCAATTAGTGTGCGTAGTGTTGGCAAGTCTGCCGACACTACATATTTGGCGACGAGGCTTAAAAGAGGATTTCGCGTTCGTATTGCTCTAATTTATTTGTGTCATGGCTTCGCCACTATCTCCAGATGTACTGTCCGAATTTTATCGCTTGCAGAAACAGCACACGCAGGTGTTATTGGATGCCCTTGGACAGCTCGTCCAGGGTCAACGTGCAATGCAAACCGACTCGGCGGCCGCCGCTTCACCGCTACCGCAGCCACAACATGCTGTTGCACCCCCGTTCCGGCCATTTGACCCGGCAATGGAAACCTGGATGGAGTGGTCACGCCAATTTGGATTTCATCTCGCCGCCTACGGAATTCAAGGTAACGAGCGGCAGCCTCATTTATTGGCGTGTGTAGGGGTGCAAACGTACCGTGTGATAGTGAAATTATTTCCCCGACGCGACGTAGCAACTCTGTCCTACGAAGAAATTTTGTCTGCTTTAGATGCATATTTCAAAGAAACAGTCACTGTCGTTGCAAAAAGGTTTACGTTCTTTCGTACAAAACGTATGGCCTGTCAAACTAATCGGGAGTGGGTTGCAACTTTGCAAGACCTTACAAGGGATTGTGCTTTTGAGTGTGAATGTGGACTCCCTTATTCAGATACTATGGTACGTGATGCAATTGCACAGAACGTTTCTGATGTTCGTATACGGGAACAGATTTTGAAGCTAGTCAGTCCCTCCCTTCAACAAGTGATAGACATATTGGATAGGCAAGACACACTTGACTTTGCTCGGGAATCATTTGAAACTTCGCCAGCTGTGTGTCACATTAACCGGCTCACCGGGCGAGCTGCACGGAACTGTAAACAGCCCTCGCGCATGTCCACGCAGCCACGTGTCCTGCGCAAGCATGCAAATGCAGTAAAATCATGCCCACAGTGTGCCACTAGACATTCGCTTGACAATTGCCCGTCACGCCAAGCTATTTGCTTTTTCTGTAATAAGATATGACATGTTCAAAGTGTTTGCCAGAAAAAGCTCAGATCGGACACTAAAAACCATTCCACGCCCTTTGCTTCGCGCCAGAATTAGTTAATTCCACTCCGCCCAGTGCCACTCTCTCTAACAGTGACTGTGTTCGTCCCACAAAAAGTGTGCGTCGACATCGACGGAAATCACGTCAAGTCGCGAGTGATTCTGTACCAGTGTCTGTTCCCGTTGCACGAGACAGTCGCTCTTGTCGTCAGCAGGACAATAAACTTTTTGTAGACTTGGACATTAATGGTGACGTGATCCCATTCCAGCTCGATACCGGAGCTGCAGTTTCCCTGATCAATAAAGACACGTACAAACAACTGGGCACTCCTCCGTTGCGTGCCGCAAATGTTAAGCTAACTACATATTCAGGTCAGGATATTCCTGTGTTAGGACAGTGCACCCTTCTTGCAACATACAAGGGACAAACAAAACTTGTGTCATTTTACGTTCTTCGTTCTTCTACTGCAGTGAACTTGTTTGGTTTAGATTTATTTCAGTTGTTTAACTTGTCTATAGTTAATCAGGTCCTATCAGTGAATCAGACTGTGCCTTCCGCCAGTGTTTCTCGTCTATGTGAAGAATTTGCAGACATTTTTGCACCAGGCCTTGGCTGCGCTAAGAACTATGAAGCACATTTGGAACTGAAAGTACACGCGCAACCGAAATTTTTCAGAGCGCGCAATGTTCCCCACGCATTGCGTGATGAGGTCGCGAGAACCTTACATGATTTGGAATCACAAGGTGTGAGTGAATATGCGCAATGCCTCTTCCATTTCAGCTCTGCTTCATCGCTTACGCCGTAAAAGTTTTCCGTTCGTCTGGACGACGCAATGCGAACGCACTTTTCGCCAGTTGAAATCGGCGTTGCTTTCAAATACTTGCCTTACGCCATTCGATCCCCAGAAACCCCTTTTGTTGATGGTAGATGCATCGGATTTCGGGATCGGTGCTGTGCTTGCGGACAAAGATGGATCGCATGATCGCCCTATTGCCTTTGCGTCCAAATTGCTCTCATCCGCGCAAAGAAATTATTCACATATAGAGAAAGAAGTTTTGGCTCTCGTATTTGGTGTTACTAAGTTTCATGATTTCTTGTATAGTCGTCACTTTACCATCATCATAGACCACAAACCTTTGACATCGCTTTTTCATCCGAACAAGCCTGTACCTCCACGTACAGCGCAGAAATTCATTCGCTGGTCTATTTTCCTCTCGCAGTACCACTACGATCTCTTGTATCGGTCCACTGCTAAGCACAGAAACGCCGATGCGTTGTCCCGTTTGCCTGTTGCTGAGGATAGAGCATTCGATTCTTCCGAACTTGCTTGCATGTTCATTGATTCGTAAACCGATGACGTAGTCGAATCGTTTCCGATTCATTTTCGTCGTGTAGCTACAGCCACAGCTGCTGACCCTGTCCTTGCTACCGTTTTGCGTTTTGTTGCTACGCAATGGCCTTTGTCAAAGTCTCGGATCAAGGATCCGTTGGTTCGCCGATTTTTTGCTCACAAGGAGAGACTTTTTGTTCGACGTGGTGTTTTGTTGTTGCGTTCTGATAATGATCAGTCCAGAGTCGTGGTCCCACGTTCGTTACAGTCCTCTGTCTTACGGCTTCTTCACCAAGGACATTGGGGTATTGTGCGAACGAAACAACTTGCTCGTCAGCACTGTACTTGGTTCGGAATCGATGCTGCGATTACGAATATGTGCTCTTCTTGCATGGCGTGTGCCGAACAACAATCCGCACCGCCGCGGAAATTCTTTGCATGGCCCAAAGTCACTTCCCCTTGGCAACGCTTGCACATCGATTTTGCTGGTCCATTTTGGAATGCTCGATGGTTGGTTGTGGTGGATTCTTTCAGTAATTTTCCTTTTGTTGTCCGGATGTCTTCCACGACGTCAACAGCCACCATCCAAGCGTTGTCTGCTATCTTTTGCATTGTAGATCTTCCACAGACTATTGTTTCCAACAATGGCCCACAATTTAAGTCCGGAGAATTTCAGTCATTCTGCAAGGCCAATGGTATTCAACATCTGACGTCCGCGCCGTTTTGGCATTAGTCAAACGGTGCCGCTGAACGATTGGTCCGGACTTTCAAGTCACAGATGTTGAAGTTGAAAGAGTCGCATTCTCGGGAGGACGCGTTGTTGCTCTTTTTGTCTTCGTATCGCTCTCAGCCCCGAGATGGTCGCTCGCCGGATGAGTTGCTCCATGGTCGTCCTCATCGAACCTTGATGTCTTTGCTGCATCCGCCGCATCGGGTTCCTGTGCAGCGGCAGACGCCTGCTTTTGCTCCTGGCGACGTTGTATACTATCGCAACTATCGCGGTTCACGGCGTTGGCTCGCAGGGCACATTCTTCGCTGCCTCGGCCGCGCGATGTATTTGGTTTTGGGGGCCTCTGGTGAGGTGCGTCGGCATCTCAATCAGCTGCGCCTCTGGCGTCGCACGGGTTCTGCCGCTCCCCGTCTGTTTTCAGCAAAGGTGCCGTCCGGTCAGCACCCTGGGGACCCATCTACTGGCTCGCCTCATCCCCAGGTGTTACCGACGCTGCCTTCCATTTTGCCCCATGGCGACGCGCCGCCGCCGCCGCCGCCGCCGCCGCCGCCTGTTCTCCCGCCGACGCCGCCCGCAGTGGATGTTGTGTCTAGACAAGACAGCCTAGACACAATGAGAGGAAGCCGAAAGGCACGCGCTAAGCTCACGCAGATCGGCGTGAGGTCTGAAACAGGATAAGTAATGAATGCTATAAAGAAAAGTACGTAGCTTCTGGAATACTTAACTTTAATCCATCCTTGGTACATCGCTATTGACGATATAAGTGAGACTCCATAGATACATGCAATGTTACTAATGGCGCCTTGCTAGGTCGTAGCCATTAACTTAGCTGAAGGCTATTCTAACTATTGGCTCGGCTAATGAGCAATGCTTCGTCCATGTAGTCGCTAGCAAAGTCGTCCGTACAACTGGGGCGAGTGCTAGTCCGTATATCGAGACCTGCCTTGTGGTGGCACTCGGTCTGCGATCACACAGTGACGACACGCGGGTCCGACATGTACTAATGGACCGCGGCCGATTTAAAACTACCACCTAGCAAGTGTGGTGTCTGGCGGTGACACCACAGTGGACGCTTCGCTTCAGCCGCCAAGCGCCTCCTTGGGTCACGCGCCGCCGATCACTTCCCGTGACCAGCAGTCCTCCGCCATGGAACTCTTGCCCGCTCCGGACCACATGGCGTCTTCGCTCGTAGGGTACCCCGACGCGATGGAGGTCGACCCTTCGGCCCCTCCTGTCTCTTTACGGGCGCATACACCGCATGTTGGCGTGCACCCTGGACTAGGTTTTCAGGCGTTTCCTAGCTCCCCTCGGACCGAATGGCCGGGTGCGGGTGGCACAGCCTCGCCTGTTGTTAGGCTCCCCACCTCCTCGCATACGCCAACATGGGGTCCTCCCCACGGCGGGCGGAAGCCTTATCAAACGACCGTTCGCCGATTTGCGGGGGAGGAATGTGGTGTCACCGCCAGACACCACACTTGCTAGGTGGTAGCTTTAAATCGGCCGCGGTCCATTAGTACATGTCGGACCCGCGTGTCGCCACTGTCAGTGATCGCAGACCGAGCGCCACCACACGGCAGGTCTCGAGAGACTTACTAGCACTCGCCCCAGTTGTACGGACGACTTTGCTAGCGACTACACTGACGAAGCCTTTCTCTCATTTGCCGAGAGATAGAATAACATTCAGCTAAGTCCATGGCAACGACCTAGCAAGGCGCCATTAGCATTATATTGCATTTATCTAGAGAGAGTCTCACTTGTATCATCAAGAACGCTGTATACAAATGATGGATTAAAGTTAAGTATTCCAGCAGCTACGTACTTTTCTTTATAGCATTCATTACGTATCCTGTTTCAGACCTAACGCCCGCCTGCGTGAGTTAGCGCGTGCATCTTGGCCGCCTCTTTCAATTAGTGTGCGTAGTGTTGTCAAGTCTGCCGACACTACACGTTTGACTCGGTGCCCCACTGCAGACTTCTAACTAAGGTACGAGCATATGGTATTGGTTCCCAAATATGTGAGTGGCTCGAAGACTTCTTAAGCAATAGAACCCAGTACGTTGTCCTTGACGGTGAATATTCATCGGAGGTGACGGTATCATCTGGAGTGCCCCAGGGAAGTGTGGTAGGTCCGCTGTTGTTTTCTATCTACATAAATGATCTCTTGGATAGAGTGGATAGCAATGTGCGGCTGTTTGCTGATGATGCTGTGGTGTACGGGAAGGTGTCGCCGTTGAGTGACTGTACGAGGATACAAGATGACTTGGACAGGATTTGTGATTGGTGTAAAGAATGGCAGCTAACTCTAAATATAGATAAATGTAAATTAATGCAGATGAATTGGAAAAAGAATCCCATAATGTTTGAATAATCCATTAGGAGTGTAGCGCTTGACACAGTCACGTCGATTAAATGTTTGGGCGTAACATTGCAGAGCGATATGAAGTGGGACAAGCATGTAATGGCAGTTGTGGGGAAGGCGGATAGTCGTCTTCGGTTCATTGGTAGAATTTTGTGAAGATGTGGTTCATCTGTAAGGGAGACCGCTTATAAAACACTAATACGACCTATTCTTGAGTACTGCTCGATCGTTTGGGATCCCTATCAGGTCAGATTGAGGGAGGACATAGAAGTAATTCAGGGGCGGGCTGCTAGATTTGTTACTGGTATGTTTGATCATCACGCGAGTGTTAGAAATGCTTCAGGAACTCGGGTGGGAGTCTCTGGAGGAAAGTAGGCGTTCTTTTCGTGAATCGCAACTGAGGAAATTTAGAGAACCAGCATTTGAGGCTGACTGCAGTACAATTTTACTGCCGCCAACTTACATTTCGCGGAAAGACCACAAAGACAAGAGAGATTAGGGCTCGTACAGAGGCATATAGGCAGTCATTTTTCCCTCGTTCCGTTTGGGAGTGGAACAGGGAGAGAAGATGCTAGTTGTGGTATGAGGTACCCTCCGCCACGCACCGCATGGTGGATTGCGGATTATAGATGTAGATGCAGATAGATGTAGATGTACCCTGATTCCACAGTATTTTCACCATCATCAACATATACTACAGAACTGGTATAAAAATATATGACAGATTGTCCTAGTTTATCTGACATATCATATAATCTGAGTCTTGCCTTTTATGTAGTGAATGTAGCTATGAAAATATTTGTGGCTGTATTATTTTCCACATAATAATCCTGGAAATTATATCTCATTTGAACCATCTGCTCTGTAATAAAATTGATATCTAAGTTACCTAATCGGTCATCCAGCAGTATCTCATAAAATTGCTGTAAATTGGTTACATATTATGTTTGACTCATATTTTGCCTTTGCCCAAATTTTCCCCATAATGAATTAAGACATATCTTAGCAACAGCTCGTTTTCACGGATTTTCTTTTGTTCTGTCATGATCCAAGTAAATATCCAACTTCTCTTCAACTGTTTTGATATACTCTTCATCAGACTCGAAACTATGTGGACTGGTTTCGAGTTTAATTTTCAGAAAAGCTTTTACATAATTTTTGAACAACTTGATGCTTTTGTTTCTGAAATCCCATGCTTCATAGACTTCTAAAACGTTATATCCTTTTTCCATGGCCAACTTTACTTCATCTGTTACCCAAGTCCCAATAAAACTTCTTTCTTTATCACTGTGATTGCATTCGCTTATTTGTTCTTCTGCACGTTTGACACACAAAGCAACCAACAGTTTTTCATTTTTATCGATTTGCATACGTACATGCAAAACAGAGTGATATAATCCTCTAATAGCCGATACTTTATATTTTATTAAACCATACGAATTTTTAGAATAATGGTTCAAATGGCTCTGAGCACTATGGGACTCAACTGCTGTGGTCATAAGTCCCCTAGAACTTAGAACTACTTAAACCTAACTAACCTAAGGACAGCACACAACACCCAGCCATCACGAGGCAGAGAAAATCCCTGACCCCGCCGGGAATCGAACCCGGGAACCCGGGCGTGGGAAGCAAGAACGCTACCGCACGACCACGAGATGCGGGCTTTAGAATAATATCTTGGTCTATACAGAGTGAGTCACCTAACATTACCGGTGGATATATTTCGTAAACCACATCAAATACTGACGAATCGATTCCACAGACCGGACGTGAGGAGAGAGGCTAGTGTAATTGGTTAATACAAACCATAAAAAAATGCACGGAAGTATGTTTTTTAACACAAACCTACGTTTTTTTAAATGGAACCCCGTTAGTTTTGTTAGCACATCTGAACATATAAACAAATACGTAATCAGTGCCGTTTGTTGCATTGTAAAATGTTAATTACATCCGGAGATATTGTAACCTAAAGTTGACGCTTGACTACCACTCCTCCGCTGTTCGATCGTGTGTATCGGAGAGCACCAAATTACGTGGGGATCCAAAGGGAACGGTGATGGACCTTAGGTACAGAAGAGACTGGAACAGCACATTACGTCCACATGCTAACACCTTTTTATTGGTGTTTTTCACTGACGCACATGTACATTCCCATGAGGGGTGAGGTACACGTACACACGTGGTTTCCGTTTTCAATTACGGAGTGGAATAGTGTGTGTCCCAACATGTCAGGCCAATAGACGTTCAATGTGGTGGCCATCATTTGCTGCACACAGCTGCAATCTCTGGCGTAATGAATGTCGTACTCGCCGCAGTACATCTGGTGTAATGTCGCCGCAGGCTGCCACAATACGTTGTTCCATATCCTCTGGGGTTGTAGGCACATCGCGGTACACATTATCCTTTAACGTACCCCACAGAAAGAAGTCCATAGGTGTAAGATCAGGAGAACGGGTTGGCCAATTTATGCGACCTCCACGTCCTATGAAACGCCCATCGAACATCCTGTCAAGGGGTCAGCCTAATGTTAATTGCGGAATGTGCAGGTGCACCGTTATGCTGATACCACATACGTCGACGCGTTTCCAGTGGGACATTTTCGAGCAACGTTGGCAGATCATTCTGTAGAAACGCGATGTATGTTGCAGCTGTTTGGGCCCCTGCAATGAAGTGAGGACCAATGAGGTGGTCGCCAATGATTCCGCACCATACATTTACAATCCACGGTCGCTGTCGCTCTACCTGTCCGAGCCAGCGAGGATTGTCCACGGACCAGTAATGCATGTCCCGTGGTTTGTGAAACCCGCTTCATCGGTAGACAGGTAGAACTGCAACGCATTCTCTGTTAATGCCTATTGACAGAATTGCACTCGATGATTAAAGTCATCACCATGTAATTGCTGATGTAGCGACACATGAAACGGGTGAAAGCGGTGACGATGCAGTATGCTCATGACACTACTTTGACTCAGTCCACCGGCTCTCGCAATGTATCGTGTACTCATGTGTGGGTTCATGGCAACAGCAGCTAACACACCAACTGCACCCGCTTCTCCTGTGACGGGCCTGTTACGGACCCGTTTGCGTGCTACGACCATACCTGTTGCATACAGTCGCCGGTAGATGTTTTGCAATGTGCGGCACGTTGGATGCTCTCTGTCCGGGTACCGTTCTGCATACACCCTGCAGGCTTCAGCTGCATTTCGTCGACACTCGCCATAGATGAGTATCATCTCCGCCTTTTCAGAGTTCGAATACACCATGATCACGGTTCCTACAACACTACACTATCACAGACGTCTGGTAACACGGTGTACTACAGTTGGTCTGCGTGCGGAGACGAATGCAGAATAACAATAGTAGCAAGCGCTACTTGCGGACACTGCGACAGCTAGACCAAACCACAACAGTGCACTACAGCCACACTCGTAAACACGGTCGTCATCGTAAACATGTCCCTGCAGATGCTGCTCGCCGACCGTGGCCCGTGTTTGTTACAACACGCAACTGAACGTCGGAGGTTTCAAGCTTCAACTTTAGGTTACAATATCTCCGGATGTAATTAACATTTTACAATGCAAAAAACGGCACTGATTACGTATTTGTTTATTTGTTCAGATGTGCTAACAAAACTAACGTGGTTCCATTTAAAAAAACGTAGGTTTGTGTTAAAAAACATACTTCCTTGCATTTTTGTATGGTTTGTATTAAACAGTTACACTAGCCCCTCTCCTCACGTTCGGTCTGTGGAATCTGTTCGTCAATATTTGATGTGGTTTACGAAATATATCCAGCGGTAACGTTAGGTGACTCACCCTGTATATTTTTCTCGGATGTTGTCCAGGATAAAAGTCATGAAATTGCACAGTAGACTACATACGTCAATACATTTTACTTTTGAGCTAACACCATCTGCTTCAGCTCTTAATTTTATCGCATTTGTTTGGCCACCATAAAAAGCGTGTCTTGGACTCAACGATTCAACAATTTCAGGCAACTGCTTCAAATTCCTTAAGCGTTTTATACTCTGCCGAGTTCAGCCAACCACATTCCCACATCTCTACCAGATTGTATCCAGCATTTCGTATTTCTGCCCTTCTTCTCAGTCTTTTGATAAAGGTCATCCATCGTTTCCTTATTTCTATTGTTAATCGTCTCGTTTTTTAAACATTTTTTTTACATTCATGCCAATAACAGCCATGGTATTGATAAACAGTATTAGTTTCTTTATCAAATCCATCTACTTTTGCACCAGCTGTTCTTACTTCGCCGCCACTAAGAGCATGTTGAATGTTGTTACTGTTTAACCAAGCTATGGATTCTTTACTATAATTCTCTTTCTGTCCTGTATCCAATATAGCGATTGTATTTTTCGGTCAGTATTTGGATCTGTAAGCCGGCCGCTGGTGGCCGAGCGGTTCTAGGCGCTTCAGTCTGGAACCGCGCGACCGCTACGGTCGCAGGTTCGAATCCTGCCTTGGGCATGGATGTGTGTGATGTCCTTAGGTTAGTTAGGTTTAAGTAGTTCGAAGTTCTAGGGGTCTGATGACCTCAGATGTTAAGTCCCATAGTGCTCTGAGCCATTTGAACCATTTTTTTGGATCTGTAAATAGCCATGCAAACTCAAGTGATGGTTAAATAACGGAATGGATCAATGTTAGCTATCTCTAGAAATTGTTTTCTCAGTTCCAAACAGCCTCTTCTCAATATATTTACATCAGAATTACAGTACTCGTTAATTTCTTTCTTCATATGAAACACATTATTTTCTTTAACTCTTGAGCTATGCCATTTGGGAAATACTTGTCTATCTCTTGGCTTCATAGTGTCAACACGGTAATATTCAGTATCAGGACTCGGTTCTATGTAGTTTTCATTTTCAGGCGTATTGATTAAACGTGGGAAGTAGCCTTTCTTCAAGTCTTTCAAATCAAAAGTTTTTGGAAATCTTTTTGGAAAACTCTTTGGGGGCTGCAGTGTATTTATATTTTCATGTATGTTCCCCCAACGCGGCGCATCCTTTCCCTTGCGTGGTGTGAATGACTGACCGCATGTTCATTTTCCTTTGCTTCCTCATTTATTGTGAAAATGGCTTCGCCAAATGATGAGCAGACTACGCTAGGTGATCTTGTTCACGTACAGACGCAGCAGAGAAATGTCTTACTGCAGGCACTGGGGTCCTTGCCACAACAATAAGTTCTCGCTCCACCACAACAACCGCCGCCTGCTGCTGTTCCGCCCCCGCCACCACAGCAACCAGTACCGCAATTTCGGGCGTTCGACGCCACCGCTGAATCGTGGAGGGAATACAAGACTCAACTGCAGCACCACCTCCACGCATTCAGCGTTACAGGTAAACGTCGTCTCCACTGTTTATCTGGAGTGGGAGCAGCCACCTACAGAGTGTTGTGTAACTTATACCCACGAACCTCTCTAGACGATCTAACGTTCGAAGAAGCTATAGCAAAACTGGGCAAATACTTCTTAGACACCATCAATGTGGTCGCACTGAGATTTAAATTTCTCCGAACCTCCAGTAATCAGTTTCAATCGAACAGGGGGTGGATAGCGGAACTGCATGGACTGTCGCGCGACTGCAATTTTTCTTGCTCGTGTGGAATTTCCTCTGCAGATAGCATGGTTAGAGATGCCATAGCTCAGAACATTGCGGATTCCAGAATCAGGGAACAAATTTTGAAATTGTCAAATCCCTCCCTAAAAAAAGCAATAGACATTCTTGAAAGACAGGACACATTAGATTATGCGGCAAAATCCTTTGAATCGCCGCCCGGAGTCTATGGCATTAGTTCGCCGGCTGTTCGCCGTGCGCCCAGACACGTGGCCAAGTTTCTCCGCATGATGCTCGCGCATCGGCCCCGGACCCCCAGCGTAAACAAGTTTCATCCGCTCATGTCGTAACCGCCACCGCCAAGCATTCGCGTCAATCCTGCCCCTCCAGGAGCGCTGCTTGCTATCTTTGTAATCAAAAAGGACACGTCCTGTCTGTATGTTTGAAACGCGAACGTTCAAATCAACCTTCCGTTCCAGGAACAGTAACTTCTGGAACGGGAGGTCAAAACCAAATTTAAAGTGGCTGTACCTATGGACGTTAATGTCGTTTCTGCTCCACAAGTGAACTTTGCGGTACCGAATTGTGACTCGCCCGGGTTCGACACTGAACTTTGTCAGTGGCGCACGCAACGCACGCGACTCAAGCTGTAAGTAGGCTGTTTAGGTTTTCATGCTGGTAACGCCACGTAGCGCTGTATATGAAAATCACTGGCTGTGCTGTGTGCAGTCTGTGGCTGGTTTGCATTGTTGGTATATTTGCTATTGTAGTGTTGGGCAGCTGGATGTGAACGGCGCGTAGCGTTGCACAGTTGGAGGTGAGCCGCCAGCAGTGGTGGATATGGGGAGAGAGATGGCAGAATTTTGAGAGTGGACGGTCTGGACGTGTGTCCATCAGAAAGAGTAAATTTGTAATACTGCATATCATGAACTGATGTATTTATATGATGACTTTTGAACACTATTGAGGTAAATACATTGTTTGTTCTCTATCAAAATCTTTCATTTACTGACTATGCCTATCAGTAGTTAGTGCCTTCAGTAGTTAGAATCCTTTATTTAGCTGGCAGTATTGGCCCTCGCTGTATTGCAGTAGTTCGTCTAACGAACATTTTTGTGAGCTAAGTGATTCGTGAAAGGTACAGGTTAATGTTAGTCAGTGCCATTCTTTTGTAGGGATCATTGAAAGTCAGATTGCGTTGCGCTAAAAATATTGTGTGTCAGTTTAGTGTTGATCAGAATACGTAAAGAGAGAAATGCCTGAGTACGTTCAGTTGTACTCAGCTGTTTGAAAATCAAATAACGTAAGAGGTTTATCAGCACAGTAATTCATAAATTTTTCTAAGGGGACGTTTCAAAGCCTCGGTCGCGACGTGCTCGTTTTGCTCATCAGGATACTCACGTGTATGTAGCCACGACCTCTGACATTTTTTCACGACGTCAGAACAAACGTTTTGTGGATTTGCTAATACACGGACGCCCAATTACTTTCCAATTAGATACTGGAGCTGCCGTTTCTCTTATTAACAAGGAAACGTATCATTCGCTTGGAAGCGCTCGTATGCGTGAAGCGAATACAGTGGTCATGGCATCCCGGTATTACGACTGTGTAACTTGCCAGCGACATACCGTGGACAAACACAAGTGTTAACTGTGCATGTGCTCATTCCCGCAGTTCTGTCAATATCTTAGGTATGGACGCCTTCGACCCGTTTTCGTTAACAGTGCGTGATAAAGAACTGTCCATCACCGCAAGTGTTCCAAAGACCAGCATCGAAGCCTTGTGTAACGAATTTTCAGACTTGTTCTCGCCAGTTTTGGGCTGCGCGAAGAATTTTCAAGCTCATGTCGAGTTAAAAGCAGATGCGTGGCCGAAATTTTACCGAGCGCGCCCAGTCCCACACGCGCTGCGTGATACTGTTGCACAAACTTTGCGTGATCTGGAAAAACAAGATGTAATAGAACATATTTCAGCATCACATTGGGCTTCACCACTTGTTATCTCAACAAAACCTTCCGGAAATTTGAGACTGTGTGTGGATTACAAGGCCACAGTCAACCCACAATCTGTTATAGCAACATTTCCATTGCCTCGCCCGGAAGACTTGTTTGATCGGTTGGGGCCAGGATTTTTTTCTCCAAGATAGATCTGCAGGATGCCTATCTTCAACCACCACTTGATGAAGAAACCCAAAAGTTCTTGGTAGTGAATACTCACCTCGGGTTGTACAAATACTAACGCCTTCCTTTCGGATGTGCTTCTGCCCCAGCCATATTTCAAAGTTATCTGCAAACCCTTTGTGCATCGATACCCTATTGCCTTAATATTTAGATGACATTGTCGTGTCTGGGGTGACACCGATCATTGTCAAGTGCTTCGGGACAATGAAATTAAAATAAACAGACACAAGTGCACCTTCTTCGCGAGTGAACTGACTTACCTTGGACATGTAATTAATTCTCAGGGCATACACCCATCGCCGGAAGATTTGCAAGCCATCGCCGATTTCCCACCTCCAAGGACGGTAAAGGAACAGCAAGCGATGTTAGGCAAGATCAATTACTACCGCCGCTTTACACCCCATGCCTCTTGTCTTGCAGCTCCTCTTCATTGTCTTTGACGGAAAAACGTTCCGTTTGTTTGGTCACCAGAAGGTCACAAGGCTTTCCAGAAGCTGAAAGCAGAGTTGTTATCTAGCAGTTGTTTAACACCCTTTGATCCTCAGAAACCATTAGTTCTCATGGTTGATGCTTCTCATTTTGGAATCGGGCCGGTTCTTGCCCATAAAACCGATTCTCGCGATCATCCAATTGCTTTTGCATCTAAATTCCACTCATCTCCTCAGAAAAATTATTCGCAGATCGAGAAGGAAGCTTTACCTGTCATTTTAGGTGTGACAAAATTCCATGATTTCTTGAATGGTCGCAAGTTTATTCTCATAACCGACCATAAACCATTGACTTCGTTGTTTCACACATCGAAGCCTTCACGTACGGCGCAAAATTTGATTCGCTGCTCTTCGTTTCTTTCGCAGTACCGTCACGACATACTCTATCGGTCTACTGCTCAGCACGGTAACGCTGAATCGTTATCTCGTCTTCCCATTTCTGAAGACAACTTTTCTTGAATCTGAACAGGCTTGTATGTTTACTGATTTAAAAAACGATGATGTGGTCGAAGGTTTTCTGCTCGACTATCGTCGCGTAGCGGCCGCTACTGCTGCCGATTCTTCCCTTACATACACTACAGGCCATTAAAATTGCTACACCACGAAGCTGACGTGCTACAGACGCGAAATTTAACCGACAGCAAGAAGATGCTGTGATATGCAATTGATTAGCTTTTCAGAGCATTCACACATGGTTGGCGCCTGTGGCGACACCTACAACGTGCTGACATGAGGAAAGTTTACAACCGATTTCTCATACACGAACAGCAGTTGACCGGCGTTGCCTAGTGAAATGTTGTTGTGATGCCTCGTGTTAGGAGGAGAAATGCGTACCATCGCGTTTCCGACTTTGATAAAGGTCGGATTGTAGCCTATCGCGATTGCGGTTTATCGTGTCGCGACATTGCTGCTTGCGTTGGTCGAGATCCAATGACTGTTAGTAGAATATGGAATCGGTGGGTTTCGGAGGGTAATACGGAACGCCGTGCTGAATCCCAACGGCCTCGTATCACTAGCAGTCGAGATGACAGGCATCTTATCCGCATGACTGTAACGGATCGTGCAGACACGTCTCGATTCCTGAGTCAACAGATGGGGACGTTTGCAAGATAACAACCATCTGCACGAACAGTTCGACGACGTTTGCAGCAGCATGGACTATCAGCTCGGAGACCATGGCTGCGGTTACCCTTAACGCTGCATCAGAGACAAGAGCGCCTGCGATGGTGTATGCGACGACGAACCTGGGTGCACGAATGTCAAAACGTCATTTCTTCGGATGAATTCAGGTTCTGTTTACAGCATCATGATGGTCGCATCCGTGTTTGGTGACATCGCCGTGAACGCACATTGGAAGCGTGTATTCGTCATCGCCATGCTGGCGTATCATCCGGCGTGATGGTATGGGGTGCCATTGGTTACACGTCTCCGTTACCTCTTGATCGCATTGACGGCACTTTGAACAGTGGACGTCACTTTCAGATGCGTTACGACGCGTGGCTCTACCCTTCATTCGATCCCTGAGAAATCCTACATTTCAGCAGGATAATGCACGACCGCATGTTGCAGGTCCTGTACGGGCCTTTCTGGATACAGAAAATGTTCGACTGCTGCCCTGACCAGCACATTCTCCAGATCTTTCACCAATTGAAAACGTCTGGTCAATGGTGGCCGAGCAACTGGCTCGTCACAATACGCCAGTCACTACTCTTGATGAACTATGGTATCGTGTTGAAGCTGCATGGGCAGCTGTACCTGTACACGCCATCCATGCTCTGTTTGACTGAATGCCCAGGCGTATTAAGGCCGTTATTACGGCCAGAGGTGGTTGTTCTGGGTACTGATTTGTCGGGATCTATGCACCCAAATTGCGTGAAAATGTAATCACATGTCAGTTCTAGTATAATATATCTGTCCAATGAATACCCGTTTATCATCATTTCTTCTCGGTGTAGCAATTTTAATGGCCAGTAGTGTATTTAGATGACATTGTCGTATCTGGAGTGACACCGACGGATCATTTACGAAACTTGCGCCATCTCTTTCAAGTGCTTCGGGACAATGGACTGAAAATAAAGAAAGTGCACCTTCTTCGTGAGTGAACTGACTTACATTGAACATGTGCTTAATTCTCAGGCAATACACGAACCGCCGGAAGATTTGCAAGCCATCGCCGATTTCCCAGCTCCAACGACGGTAAAGGAACTGCAAGTGATGTTAGGCAAGATCAATTACTACCACTGCTTTACACCCCATGCCTCTTCTCTTGCATCTCCTCTTCATCGTCTTCGGCGGATAAACGTTTAGTTTGTTTGGTCACCAGAAGGTGACAAGGCTTTCCAGAAGCTGAAGGCAGAGTTGTTATCCAGTACTTGTTGAGCACCCTTTAGTCCTCAGAAACCATTAGTTCTCATGGTTGATGCTTTTCATTTTGGGATCGGGGCGGTTCTTGTCCATAAAACCGGTTCTCTTGATCATCCAGTTGCTTTTGCATCTAAATTGCTCTCATCTGCTCAGAAAAATTATTCACAGATCGAGAAGGAAGCTTTAGCTGTCATTTTTGGCGTGACGGAATTCCATGACTTCTTGTATGGTCCCAAGTTTATTCTCATCGCCGACTATAAACCATTGACTTCGTTGTTTCAACCGTCGAAGCCCGTACCTCCACGTACGGCGCAAAAATTGATTCGCTGGTCTTCGTTTCTTTCGCAGTACCTTTACGACATACTCTATCGGTCTACTGGTCAGCACGGCAACGCTCTCGTCTTCCCAATTCTGAAGACACAACTTTTGATGAATCTGAACAGGCTTATATGTTTATTGATTTAAACGATGATGTGGTCGAAGGTTTTCCACTCGACTATCGTCGCGTAGCGGCCGCTACTGCTGCCGATTCTTCCCTTAGACGTACAATTGAGAGAACGATCTGCATCTTCTACTAATCCACAATCGCATAAAAAAGTCTTCTTTCATTCTGCTGTTCACCGAGCCATTTCCATCCCACTTTCTAAAGAAAGCTTCAACGACGAAATCAATTTACTGAAAACTATAGCAGTTAACAACGAGTACAAACCTAACATAGTAGATGATGTCCTTAAAAAGAAAACTGCTAAAAGAATTACTACGCTAGGCATTCCTGTTATCGAGTGTAACTCAAAAAAATATTTCTCTGTTCATTTCGTGGAGCCTGTCTCTTATCAGATCCAACGCATTCTACGAGAGAAATACGATTGCAACGTTGCTTTTCTACTAATAACAATTTGAAAAAAAAAACTTCATTCATAATTTACATTCTATTCGTTTTCCTTTAGAAAATTCTGGTTTCTACAAAATTGTCTGCGATACTTGCTCCTCTTACTATATAAGACAAACTGGAGGTGCCTTCACTACCAGATATAAAGAACACTTGCTAAGAAAAAATGGCACTAGCCCCCAAAATTCGTCGTTTGCCGAAAATCTTCTAATTACAGGTCATTCACCTAAACCCATCTGCGATAGCAACATTTTTGCACACCGAAAAGAAAAGGCGTAGACTAGATATCCTAGAAGAGTTAGAGATTTTCAAACATCTTGCTCGAAAGGATAGCGTCATCCTTAACGAACAGCTACAGCTACGTAATAAAAAAATTTTCAACGGTATAAAGACGTTACTCGGTATCTGACTTCGGGTCTCCTTGTGCAGGTTGCCGAAATGTTCTTTTTTTTTTTCTTTATTGAATTTCGATTCCCCTCGAAGGGGACGGGCTGGCAGTAGAGTAGTATGCTGCTCTTCAGTCTACAGACTTTGTTTGAAAATGGTGAAGATAATATAGAATAAAAAAAGGCGATTAAATCGGAGACTTAAATTGGAACATGGCGAAAAAATCGTGGAACTTAAAACATAGAACAAAGGGATGATGATGCTAATAAAATACGTATGAAGCAGACAGGTAAAATAATAGACAGACAATTAAAAAACACGGCGACAGTCTCGTTTCTGTTCGCAAAAGACAAAATTCACACCCAGCGACAGCATGGTTTCTGTTCGCAACACTTGGAAAGACGAAACAACAATGAACATTCACTGGAACACTGCACTAAAAGGTTGGCAAATATGACATACCACAGCCGAGAGCAGGTGGGGGGAAACTGGACAGATGATGGGAAAATAAAAAAGGGGGGAAGGAGATGAAAAGCGAAGGGGGGGAGGGGGGAAAGGAGCCAATGGAGGATGAGGACCCATAAGAGGGGTGGGGGGTGCTGAGCAGACGCGACAGTGGAAGGCAGAGGAGGGGAATACAAAAGGACTCGTGGGGGGGGGGAGGGAGAAGGGAGGCAGGGAGAGGTTAGGTGGGGAGAAAACACCAGGATGGAAGGGGGGAAGAGGGGGCCCAGGGAAAGGACAGAGGAAAGGAGGGGGGGTGAGGATCAGAGTTGATAGGAGGGATAAATGGAGGGAGAGAGGGCATCATCTGGGAGGGGGGGTTGATGGAAGCCACCTTGGGAAAGGAGATGGATGTTCTTTTCCTTCTAAGGTAGTCCTATGTTTTCTAATTATCAAATGTTTCTTGGCTGTACTTCACGTCAATATAGCTTTCTACAAGTTGTCATTCAGTCCTGTCTACATTTTCATAGTGATGTTTTCATGTTTTATCTTACTGTTATAAGCTTCGATGTAGACAAAATGTTATGTTGTATGCTACTATCAAACAAATATTGCTTTCCATTATGTACCAAATACTGTTCATTTATAATCATTTATGCCTATATTTCAATGTGAAGTTGCGTAATTGTATCTATGGCGTGCTCGTTGCGGTGCCATGTTTACCTGGCCGCATTTGTTAACGCGGGCACCTCAGTCCGTTTGCAACCTGTAACCGCGTAAGTAACGAGCAGCCCTTACTGGCTCGCCATCAGAAATTTTTTATCTTAAATATCTTTGTGACTAATGCCCTTTGAAAATATTTATTATTTTATAAATGACATATAAGTACTGCCAGTCTTTCACGATGATTCTGTACTTTAGCCGCGCGGGATTCGGCGAGCGGTCTCAGGCGCTGCAATCATGGACTGTGCGGCTGATGCCGGCTGAGGTTCGAGTCCTCCCTCGGGCATGGGTGCGTGTGTTTGCCTTAGGATAATTTAGGTTAAGTAGTGTGTAAGCTTAGGGACTGATAACCTTAGCAGTTAAGTCCCATAAGATTTCACACACATTTGAACATTTTTATAGTTATACTCTGTATCGTACGTTTTTAGTCATACTTCGGCGACCATGTTATAGACCATTCTTTGATTTAAATTCTGAGGAAGACACTCGTAGCAGTGTTGAAACCCGGTTAATTTGTTAAAAATAGAGACCGAGGGCTGTTTTCTCTCAATTGTAACTATTCACGGTCCCTGAACGTGCAGCCATGTACAAAAGTTTGCGTCTCGTAGCCGTGTTTTGCAATATATTGCTACGCAATGGCCTTCTTCTAGTTCACGGATTTCAGATCCTGTTGTTCGCCGTTTCTTTGCACACCGCCAGAGGTTATTTGGACAACGTGGTGTTCTTTTGCTCCGCACGTAGAACGATCAGTCCCGTGTTGTCATTCCACATTCTTTGCAATCCGCTGTGTTGCGCTGCTACATCGAGGTTATTGGGGTCTTGTACGGACGAAACAGTTGGCTCGCCGCCATTGTACCTAGTTTGGTATCGATTTGGAAACCATCGCGGCACTAGCCGCTGGTTACAAGGCCAGTTTCTTCACCGCTTTGGCAACGCCTTGTACGTCATTTCTCGCCCATCTGGAGAGGTGCGCCGGCATCAGAACCAGATGCACCTTGCACGCCGAGAAGTCTCTGCCTCTCGTCGTATGATTTCAGGCCCAAACCGCGAGTGCGCCTGCGCGGTTTCCCAGTGCCGCGCCGGAACCGCCCGTAGTTGAGACATCGCTACGGCGGCCGGGTGATTCCTTGGGCCCATCGCGGATGACGGTGGGTGTGCCTCCAGATAGTGACGCCATAGTGGCCTCCACCCCCACTGTACGACCTGGCCCCGTGGTCAATTTTTGCCCGTCGGGTGCCCTGGCCCGATAGAGGTAGACTCGGAGGACCCTCCTACTGTAGTAGACACGCACACACCACATGCTGACGTGCATCCTGGAGGTGGTTTTCTGGCGTTTCCGTGATCCCCTCGGTCGGAATGGTGGGGTGCGGGTGGGCGAGCCTCGCCTGAAGTTCGGATCCCCACCCCATCATCCACGTCAGCATGGGGTCCTCCCCCCGACAGGCGCAAGCCCTACTCCTGTTAGTAAATTTGCTGGAGAGGAATATGGTGTCAAAGTTACACACCACGCTAGAGGTTGCGATAATCGACAGCGGTCCAGCACTTGCAACCTCTCTAGACTCGCTGCCGCTTGCAGCGCCGCCGTGTGGCACGGACAGAGACTTGCAGGTTGCAGCCGCCGAGTCAGCTACAGGTCCTGAGCGAAGTTAGATTGGAATAGCCTTCAGCTCGCTAGATTCGCAGCCTCTAGTTCGCGCATGTAATACGCACGTAATATCAGGATTGTGTTATATTCCTTTTTGTATAATACACTTAATGTTTGTTAATGAGTTGTTATGTATTCAAGAAAGATAGTTGTTATTAGTTATGTTCCTGGAGTGCAGTAGCAGGACAAAGTTAAGTACATTACTGCCCATTAAAATTGCTACACCAAGAAGAAATGCAGATGATAAACGGGTATTCATTGGACGAGAACCGACATGTGATTACATTATCAAGCAATTTGGGTTCAAATGGCTCTGAGCACTATGCAACTTAACTTCTGAGGTCATCAGTCGCCTAGAACTTAGAACTAAATAAACCTAACTAACCTAAGGACATCACACACACCCATGCCCGATGCAGACTGTAGCGCCTGGAACCGCACGGCCACTCCGGCCGGCCACAATTTGGGTGCATAGATCTTAAGAAATCAGTACCCAGAACAACCACCTCTGGCCGTAAAACGTAACGTAATCGTACAACTAACAAGCAAAATGTACACACAATAAGACTGTGTCATCTGTTCCCTATAAAAGTGTGCTCGTAAAATTACTGTCTTACTATGTTCAGCCGGTCGGGGTGGCCGAGCGGTTCTAGGCGCTACAGTCTGGAATCGCGCGACCGCTACGGTCGCAGGTTCAAATCCTGCCTCGGGCATGGATGTGTGTGATGTCCTTAGGTTTAAATAGTTCTAAGCGCTAGGGGACTGATGACCTCAGAAGTTAAGTCCCATAGTGCTCACACCCATTTGAACCATTCTTGAGGTTGCTACAATACAGAAGTTGAGAAATTGATCTTTTCTGGTCAAAGCATCGTACGCCAGTCAATCGCAGGCACTTGAGGCCTGTGTCAAAATAGGAGATATACCACTCACCACTTCTTCCCTTAACTAGTTCGGTAGAATTCAAGGTGTTATCTTCAAACAGAACCTAACACTAAAAACCGATGAAGAACTGCATACTAATCTGGCGCAGCATGGAGTCCATTTTGTGCGCCACATCCAGTAGAGGCCCAAGGATAACAGAGTGAACATTGAAGCTCTTATCCTAGCCTTCGAAGGCAACATTTTACCTGAGAGAGTGAAGGTCACAGTTATAGGCATGATTTCTGACCTTGTGTACCTCCTCTGATGGAATGTTTTATGTGCCAAAGGTTCGGGCACATGCCCTCATATTGTTCGAATGAGGCTATCTGTAGGGTATGTGGATGGGCATCCCATGAGGGCAGCCCTTGTCACTAAGCCGCTCAATGTCAATGGTCTTGAAGTGCATCGACCTCATTCACAGCTATGTTCAAGAGGGAAAAGAAAACAATAAGCAACACTTGACCACCTATCTTACCAAGATCCAAAGAAAAAGTTTGAAAGACTTCATCTGACTGAAACAGCCTCAAATTTTGCGACTGTTGGGTCACAGTTCATACCTCATGTGATGACCAGGTCTCACTTGACACCTCCTGGTCCTGGTCGTATTCCAGGACGTGCCCCACAGTTGGGGGAGGGAATCTCAGCTCTCTTGCCCCATACACCTATAGCATCAGTGGCTCCCACACCATCAGTGTGGGCAGAGATGCCTACTCATACTCTGGTGTCGTCATAGATGAGGACACATGTCAATGTGCCCCTTATAAAGACAAGGAGCAACAGCTACAATCTGTGGGCCCAAAGAACAGTACTGCCCTCTCTGCTCCCAGAAGACAAAGTGGGGAAATCTTCACAGCAATCAAAGTCTCAAGAAGGATAAGCAGCTGGGGCTCCGGGTGTTCTGCTTCTGATCCTTGCAAAGGTCAAACTTATGCACACTGACGTCGGATCACACAGCCAGGTGAACAATTACCTGGTAGCGAAGTGTTCATACCCATCTTTTCCACTTGGCACTTTCTCAGATCAGACTCCAACGCTCCTATCACCATCCAACCGAACTTCATTATTTAATTGCTACTTACTCCACGATTGGCATAACACTTCAGGAAACACAGTTTATGGCAACACACCTCCCTGCCCTGAAAAACTACAAACCCTACTTTACCAATCGCGTTAACGTCTAGAGAGTCTCCGGTGGGGTCCGTAGCCCCATAATCTCCGATACTTCCAGTAAGCAAAGGCCATAACTGTTAGGTCTACCTGTCAGTTAAGATGACAATACTTAATGTTCATCTACCCCCCCCCCCTCCCCCACAATGGGAGAACTTTCCAATATTACAAGCTGTTAGAATAAGTGGAACAGCTACCTCCACCTTCCTTTTATTGGGGGACTTAAATGCGCAGAAGCATCTGTGGTGACGCGATACGATGTCTTACAGAGGCCGAGTACTAGAACACCTCATTTCAGATTTGGACATCTGCCTACTCAACACTGGAGCTGCAACATGTTTCAGTGGGGCCCATAGAACATATACAACTATTGTTCTCATAGTTTGCAGCCCAAGTATCTTTCCCCTGTTTCAGTGGCGCTTCCATGGCGATCTTTGGGGCAGCGACAATTTTCCTATCGTTCTCCCCTTTCCACTCACAGACATGTAGAACATGCTCCACATTGTTCGAAAAGCTCTATAACCACTTTTCCAGTTAGTCATGTAACGAATAGTAACAGAGTAGTGCAGGACAATACTGATATTATTATTCATATTGCAGCAGCAACGATACCGTACTCCTCTGGCTCATTCTGGCGACCCTAGTGCCACGGTGGTCTGAAGGTATAGCAACAGCTGTATCGACACAGTGGTACTGATGTTGTTATTCATGCAACAGCAGCAGCAGTATACCCTAGAAATGGGGAGGTTACAGCTCAGGCATCGGCAGTGCAATCCCTGCATTATCAGGGGGTTACCACCGAGAGGGTACATCACAACTCCACCACGACGGACTGGCTACTGCTTTAAATTTCGGTTGCAAAGATATACCAGTTTGATTTCTTTTTATTGTGGTCATATCGTCCATTCTGTGGCGTAGAGAAGGCTAAAAAGCCGAGATTTAAATCAGCAGCAATGGGTGCGAAACTCAAGAAGGAGGGAAATTAAAAAACGGAAAGAAATCGTAGAAAATTGCTATTGTAGGGCGCAAATAGAGCTTTAAATGAGCAATGCCATCTCACTAACACTGATAAACTGAAGGACACGATCGGCTGAGCGCATGTGATCAGCTAAAAAGGAAGATATATCAGGCGACAGCTGTAAATGGGCGCGTAGCGGATAAAAATAGGGGCACTGAAGTAAAAGGTGTCTCACCGTCAATGATTGAGAGCAGTGGGGATAAGGCGGTGGAGGACCGCCAGTTAAAAGATGTCGATGGCTAAAAAGACAGTGCCCAATCCATAGTTAAAATTACCTCCTCACGACGATGAGGCCGGGAGTTTCAAATGGCTCTGAGCACTATGGGACTGAGGTCATCAGTCCCCTAGAACTTAGAACTACTTAAACCTAACGAACCTATCACAGACATCCATGCCCGAGGCAGGATTCGAACCTGCGACCGTAGCCGTCGCGCGGTTCCAGACTGAAGCCCAACCACAAGGAAAAAGTTTTATATCCCGTAATTTTTTATTGGGAATCGCAGACCAATATGTGTGCCATAAAAGAGCAACACGATGACATAATACACTCTGCTCCGTAGATCGGCAAAGCGAACAGCAGGCTGAGGAAGAGAGACAGCGGCCTTCACCGCTATATCAGCTGCCTCGCTTCTTCGGACACCAACATTCCCGGGGATCGAGAGGAATGACACAGTGAGCCCCCCAAGTGGAGGATGTGGAGGCAGGTCTGAATCCGGTGGACCAGAGGGTGGACGGCGTAAAGAGGTTGGAGGTTGAGAAGAGAGCTGAGCGTGTCCGAGCATATAATGCACGGTGTACATAAAATCCGGGAACACTTTCAATTATTAATTGCACAAGAACTAAACTTTGTACAGATGTCATACATATTGCATTTTGAAGAGAAACTCTGGAAGTTTTTTTTTTTTTTACAAATATTCGATATGCGAACTATGAGTGACGTGGCAGACGTCAATACGGTAATCGAATTCTTGCCATACCCGTCCCAGCATGGCATCGTCGACTGTGGCAGTCGCTTCCCGTATTCTCTCCCGGAGCTCTGCTACATCACGTGGTAGTGGCGGTAGATACACGAGATCTTTAATGTGTCCCCACAGAAAATAGTCACACGGAGTGAGATCTGGTATTTTTGTCGAACTCCAACACACAGAAAGCTCGCTCCGCACCTGAGCTCACCATGTTGGCGACTAGCGCTAACTATCGGCAAATTAACAAACTACGCTGTTAGGGTATACATGAAAAAAAAAACTTTCAGGATTTCTCTTCAAAATGACATGTATGATATCTATACAATATTTGGTTCTTGTGCAATAAAAAATTGAAAGTGTTCCCGGACTTTATGTACACCCTGTATACTGTATCCTCTGACGGCGACGCATGTATTGGACAGCCTAGACAGCAGCGTAAAGCTCCGCCGTAAAAACCGAACACTGGTCGGGAAGCCGAAATCTAATAAGGGTGTCGCCAACAATATAGGCGCTCCCGACACGAAAGCTGGTCTTGGAGCCTCAGTGTAAATAAACGTCGCATCCTCCAATACATGCGTCGCCGTCAGAGGATACAGTATACAGGGTGTACATAAAGTCCAGGAACACTTTCAATTTTTTATTGCACAAGAACCAAACACTGTATAGATATCATACATGTCATTTTGAAGAGAAATCCTGAAAGTTTTTTTTTTTCATGTGTACCCTAACAGAACGATAAACTATAGGAGGGAGAGGGGGGGATACTAACCTTGGGAAGCTGACAAACGTCACGGAGAAGGCACGTCCGGAGGAGAAGCCAAGGTGATTGGTGATTTCGTACCCCCATAAGTCAAGAAAGTCTTAGGAAATTGGAAGGAAAGTTGACAGAAGAGGACTCCAGGTGGTAGCAGAGAGGAATGTCGGCCTGCGTACTCTAAATCCAAGGAGGCGTCGAAAAAAAGGGCATGGATCGGACGAGTAGGCATGGAAGGCAGTTGACTACCGTAACGACTCAGAAGGACAGATCGCCAACTGGACAGCGGAGGTTCAGCAGTGTCAGCGTAAAGGCACCCCACGGGGCTGGTATAAAAATCTCCAGACGCTAAACGCAATCCGCGGTGGTGGACAGAGTCGAGACGTCGAAGAATAGAGAGTCGAGCAGAGGAGTAAATTATGCTTCAATAGACCAATTCCGAGCGCACTAAGGCGCGATATAGGCGGAGGAGGACCACTCTGTCCGCTCCCCAGGAGGTACCACTCAGAACACGGAGGGTGTTGAGGGATCGCAGACCGTGAGCAGAAAGATATGAAACGTGGGAAGACCAGCAGAGTTTTCTGTCAAACATAAGTCCCAAGAATTTGGTGACGTCCGCGAACGGAAGGGCATCAGGGCCTAGATGTAGGGAAGGCGGATAAACGTCCCTACGACGCCAAAAATGTACACAGAAGGTCTTACTGGGAGAAAATCGGAAAGCCGGTTTCGATGCTCCATGAGTGTTGAGAATCGAGCCATCCTTGACGACTTCGTTCAAGAAGGCTGGTCAGTTGGGAGTTGCAGTAGGTCGCAAAATCTTCGACAAAGAGGGAGCCCAAGACATCGGGAAGGAGACAATTCATAATTGTATTTATGACGATCGCAAACGGTACAACACTTAGCGCGGAGCCCTGGGGCACCCGTTTTCTTGAGAGAAGGTGCGGGATAGAGTAGTGTTCACTTGCACCTTAAATGTGCGCTCTATCATAAATTCACGGATGAACAAAGAGTAGCCGACCTCAAAAGCCCCAAGAGAACAGTGTGCGGAGGATGCCTGATGCCTGTCCTCCAATAGATATCCTATGCCCTCTCAAGATCAAAAAATATTACTACCGTTTGGCGTTTCCGGAGAAACTTGTTCATGCTAATAAGTGGAGAGAGCAACAACATGGGCAGTGGTTAAAAGGTTTCGGGACTCCAGTCACCAGCCTAAACGGCAATTTACCGTACGCTCCAATACCTTACAAACAATACCCGTGAGAGAGATTTGGCGATAGCTGGAGGGCCGGCCGAAGTGGCCGTGCGGTTAAAGGCGCTGCAGTCTGGAACCGCAAGACCGCTACGGTCGCAGGTTCGAATCCTGCCTCGGGCATGGATGTTTGTGATGTCTTTAGGTTAGTTAGGTTTAACTAGTTCTAAGTTCTAGGGGACTAATGACCTCAGCAGTTGAGTCCCATAGTGCTCAGAGCCATTTGAACCATTTTTGATAGCTGGAGGGCAGACGTTTGTCCTTTCCAGGTTTTGGAAAAGGAATGAGGATAGCTTCCGACCATCTTCTGGGATAGGTACTGTCAAGTCGGTTATAAAGGCGAATGAGGTAGCACAGACTAGGGTATGATAGATGCACCAACATTTGGACGTGGACGCCATCTGGTCCCAGAGCAGAAGAGGGAGAGGAGGAGAGTACATATCTGAGTTCCCGCGTAGAAAAACGGCATTATAGCTTTCGCGATTTTGAGAGGAAAAAGCAAGAGGTCGCACATCCACTACACGTTTCTTTGCGAGAATGACTGGTGGGTAATTAGAAGAGCTCGAAATCTCAGCAAAGTGTCGACCCAATGAGTTAGAGATTGCATCTGAGACCACTAAGGTAACCTAAGCGACAGTTAACCCAAAGATCGGGGAATAACTGGACGTGCCGGATAGCCGTCGGTTTCGACTGCAAACACCTAATGAGGGAGTGAAGGTGTTAAAGGAGTTGGTAAAGAAGCCCCAGCCTTCCTTCTTGCTATCGCTATGATGCGACGGCATCGCGCACGTAGCTGCTTATAGCAGATACAGTTGGTCAACGTAGGATGATGGCGAGAAACGCAAGGAACACGTCTCCGCTCGCGTATTGCGCCGCGGCACGCCTCGTTCCACCAAGGAACTGTGGGGCACCAGGACAAAGGGGAAGTATGGGATATTGAACTTCCGCAGCTGAAAGAATAACTTCCGTAACATGAGTGATCCGATCGTCGATGTCAGGAAACTGACGGACATCAAATGTTGCTGGAGGGGAGAAAAGTGTCCAATCGGCTTGGGAGAACTTCCATCGTCTTGGGCGTGTAGACGGCAGTCGTAGCTGTAATCGAAGGACACGTGGAAAATGGTCACTCGAGTGTGTATCAGCAAGAGCGAACAACTCAAAGCGCCGAGAGAGCCGAAAAGTACCGACCGAAAGTTCCAAATGAGAGTAGGTTATCGTGGAGTCAGACAAAAATGTAGGCTCTCTAGTATTGATGCAAACAAGATCTGCTTGGTGGGAGAGGTCAGTCAATAGGGAGCCTTTCATTCAAGGACGCGGAGACCCCCAAAGCGTTGAAGTCCCCAACCAGCAAACAGAGGGGTGGAAGCTGACCAAGGAGACGAAGATCAGCTCTTGCCATTAGTGTGGACGACGAAATATATATGGTTCAAAGAGAGAAGGTGAATCCAAAAAGGGGGAGTCATACATCGACAGCTTGCAAGGAACTGTGTAAGGGGATTTTGTGACAAAGCATAGCATCATGGAGAAGAATCATAAGCCCCCATGTGCCGGAACGCCAGCAACAGAGGGGAGATCAAACTGGATTGGAAATGAGGGAAGACAAAGCAATCTTGGGGAAGTAGAGTTGTTTCCTGAAGACACAAGATGACTCGGGAGTAGGATCGTCAGAAGATTGACAGTTCATCCCGATTGGAGCGAATTCCTCGGATATTCCAATGAGTAATTGACAGAGGGTGGACGAAAAAAGGAAAAATGGTGCCACAGCTGCCGTCAACTCAACGACTCTGAGAGCTGGTGGCCGACGGCGTGGAATGGCATTCAGCCAGAGACAGAAGATCGTGATCCGTAGGTTGTTTGGGGGCAGCTCCTGCCGCCAGTGATCGGCTGGTTGATAGGCCGCCAGCAGTGCGTCTCGGTGACATGACCGAGGGCGGCTACATCTGGGTGGCGTTGTAGAAGAGACACACTGTGGCAGAGAAGGATAGGAACTGTATTTCTTATGAGCCTTGTTGGAAGCCGGACGTTGAGATGAAGGAGGAGTGGAGGGTTGCGAGGTCTGGGAACGTAAAAATCTTCAGGAGTAGGTTCTTTTTTGGAAGTCTGGGCTTCCAATTTTGGGGCCCGTGATTTAGCAGGAGCCGATGAAGGTTGAGCCGTAAAGTGAGTGGGTAATAGTGGGGAGATGGAAAGGCAGATCTTTGGGCTGGCCAACCTTACGACCGTGGCGCTAAAGTTGAGATCGCAAGTCTGCGTGGCTACCTCCTTTGTAGGTCGAGGAGAGGTGAAGACAGTGCTATATTTACCAGCTGGGAGCACAGTGGGCTTTCTACTGGTGAATAACTTACGAGCAGCAAAGGTAGACACCTTTTCCTTCACTCAGATTTCCTGAATAATCTGTTCATCTTTAAAAATAGGACATGCTCTAGAGAAAGCAGCGTCGTCACCCATACAGTTGATGCAGCAAGGGGAAGGGCGTGGACAATCATCCTCATGGGCATCCCTGCCACAGGCCGTATTGGAACATGACTGGCTGGTATGATTAAACCTCTGACACCGATAGCAACGCGCAGAGGATGAAAGGGTGAACTGAAATTATCTCATATCCCACTTTAATGATCGATGGAAGTTGAACTCTGTCAAATGTCAAGAAGAGAGTGCAGGTGGGTAACAATTCCTTTTCCACCCTTTTCATTGCTCGATGTACGGCCGTTACTCCCTGATCAGACAGGTAATTTGAATGTCCTCATTTGATAATCCGTCGAGTTTAACGGACAGCGAAGGCGTGTAGCAGTGTAGTTCGAAGCAATTTTTGGGCCTGGAGGGCACTATCTGTTTCTAACAACAAGGTGCCATTTCTAATCGGGAACAAGACTTTACAGGACCTGCAATTGCGTCGACACCTTTCTGAATTATGAAAGGGTTGACTGTGGAGAAGTCTCGACCTTCGTCCGAGCGAGAAACAACTAGGAACTGTGGCACTGATGGAAAAGCTGTCAGTGGCTGAGACTCATTTAACATTCGCTTGTGAGCAGACATAGCACATGATGAGGAAACCATTGCGGAAGTATCCCCATGATTACCGGCGTCTCCGATGGCTCGCTCCTTCCTAGTGTGTGTGTGTGTGTGTGTGTGTGTGTGTGTGTGTGTGTGTGGGCGGGGGGGGGGGGTCTCTCTCAGGGTACTCCCACATTAGGTGGGTGATTGTCCACACCTCAGATCACACCTCCCGAGAAACGTATGGCGGGACCAATCGGCACATTCGGAAGGTACCAGCTCAGGTAATCACCCTTCCCTGGGCCTGGGCCTGGCCTTTGCCAGGGGGTACGTATGTGTCCTACTTGTCTACACTGGGTGGGGAAGTACGCATTACCTCGTCACGAGCTACGCGTGGGAACGCGTGGGTCGGCCATCAGACACGCACAGGGAGGAAAGAAAGAGAAAGGGAGGAACAAAGAAAAGGAAATAAGAATTCTCAAATGCTGCAGCGGAGAAGAAGTTAAAGAGATGAATCAAGGAAAAGAGGACAAAGTAAGGACAGACTTTCTGTGATAGAGATAAAAGAAGAGAAACCACGTCATACATTCACAAGCGTCCATCTGCGGGCGTAGGTGCAAAACATACTCCCAAAGTGAGGGAGAAGGAGAAGGGAAGGGGGAGAGGGGAGGAGGAAGGATTGGAGGCAGGGAGGGACATGGAAAGGGAAGGTGTGCAGCCCGGAACGGAAAGAGAGCTGCACTAGCTCGGGGCCCTGTGCTCGCCATGCACATATCCACAAAAGAGTTGTGGACCCCCTGGGCAGATCCACTTGACCGGTAGGTGCAGAAGATAACAGTGCACAGTGGAGAGTTACTACACCACAGTAAGGCGTCCTGCTCCAAATGGCCCACACTTCTGTAAAATTTGGAAAGTAGGGGTCAAACCCAAAACGGGGACCAGAATTATAACCCAAAAAAGGTTAAAAAAACGTTAAAAAACGAAAAGAGCGAATACCCTCAGAAGTCCAAAGAATAGTTAAAATACCAACGTAAAAAAGTGACCAAATAAAAAGACTCCTATTAGTCGCCTCTGACGACAGGCAATTAATGACTGCACATTATTCTAGCCCTGACACTGCAGGAGGGCAATGGGGATGCTGCCATACAATGTCCTTAGAGAGGGTTGAAACGTCCAGCGGTGTTACCGGTGTCGAAGGTTGTCAGGGATGACAACCTGTTGCCGACTGCGCTCAGAAAGGTCGTGTTTGACAGCAAAATAAACGAAAATCAACCCCCAAGGAAAAGGATGGTTTCATTGACGCCCTTTATGCCACTCGTGTGAGGAATTTTCGTGTCTATTCTGAGCAGCGGTGTATATGAAATATACATGGTTTCAAAGCTGATTTTATTTTATTTTTATTTACACGTCAAGTTCCGTAGGACCAAATTGAGGAGCAAATCTCCAAGGTCATGGAACGTGCCAGTACATGAAATTACAACATAAAAGTAATAACAGATAAAAATAAAATATTTATGGACTCGAGAAAAGTCAATCCATAGGTTTAAGTAAACACAATCACGAATAAAATACGAATCAGCTTACTTTTTCAAGGAACTCCTCGACAGAATAGAAGGAGTGACCCATTAGGAATCTCTTCACTTTCAATTTGAAAGTGCCTGGATTAATGTTAGGATTTTTGAATTCGAGTGGTAGCTTATTGAAAATGGATACAGCAGTACACTGCACACACTTCTGCACAAGTGTTAAGGAAGTCGGATTCAAATGCAGGTTTAGTTTCTGCCGATTATCAACCGAGTGAAAACTGCTTATTCTTGGGAATAAGCTAATTTCGTTATCAAGAAATGACAATAAGGAATATATACAGGGTGGTCCATTGAAAGTGACTGGGCCAAATATCTCACGAAATAAGCGTCAAACGAAAAAACTACAAAGCACGAAACTTGTCTAACTTGAAGGGGGAAACCAGATGGCGCTATGGTTGGCCCGCTAGATCGCGCTGCCATAGGTCAAGCGGATATCAACTGCGTTTTTTTAAGTAGGAACCCCCATTTTTATTACATATTCGTGTAATACGTAAAGAAATATGAATGTTTTAGTTGGACCACATTTTTCGCTTTGGGTAGATGGCGCTGTAATAGTCACAAACATATGGCTCACAATTTTAGACGAACTGTTGGTAACAGGTAGGTTTTTTAAATTAAAATACAGAACGTAGGTACGTTTGAACATTTCATTTCGGTTGTTCCAGTGTGATACACTGAACTTGTCAATTCAGAGAACGCTTGTTGTTACAGCGTGATTACCTGTAAATACCACATTAATGCAGTAAATGCTCAAAATGATGTTCGTCAACCTCAATACATTTGGCAGTATGTGTAACGACATTCCTCTCAACAGCGAGTAGTTTGCATTCCGTAATGTTCGCACATGCATTGACAATGCGCTGACGCATGTTGTCAAGCGTTGTCGGTGGATCATCACAGCAAATATCCTTCAACTTTCCCCACACAAAGAAATCCGGGGACGTCAGATCCAGTGAACGTGCGGGCCATGGTATGTATGGTGCTTTGTCGACCAATCCACCTGTCATGAAATATGCTATTCAACACCGCTTCAACCGCACGCGAGCTATGAGCCGGAAATCCATCATGTTGGAAGTACACCGCCATTCTGTCATGCAGTGAAACATCTTGTAGTAACATCGGAAGAACATTATGTAGGAAATCAGCATACCTTGCACCATTTAGATTGCCACCGATAAAATGGGGGCGAATTTTCCTTCCTCCCATAATGCCGCACCATACATTAATTCGCCAAGGTCACTGATGTTACACTTGTCGCAGCCATCGTGGATTTTACGTTGCCCAATAGTGCATATTATGCCGGTTTACGTTACCGCTGTTGGTGAATGACGCTTCGTCGCTAAATAGAACGCGTGCAAAAACTCTGTCATCGTCCCGTAATTTCTCTTGTGCCCAGTGGCAGAGCTGTACACGACGCCAAAGTCGTCGCCATGCAAGTCTTATGGCATAGAAACATGGTACGGGTGCAATCGATGTTGATGTAGCATTCTCAACACCGACGTTTTTGAGATTCCCGATTCTCGCGCAATTTGTGTGCTACTGATGTGCGGATTAGCCGCTCGTCTCGTTGAATTTTATTTCATGATCACCTTCCTGGTAAACATGTTCCGCCACGGCCGATTTATCCGTGTGACCCAGGCGGCAATTCCTCTTATGTTCGACAAGACGGGTGTTCACACTTCTCTTTGTGGTACCGATGTAAACCTGTCCACAACTACATGGAATTTTATATACCCCCGACTAAACATTCTGCGTGGTGCCTGTTTGTTCTATATCGTGTCTCCCTACCACTTTCGCGCAACGACGCTCTGAGCGTGTTTTTTAGGGAATTGACTAGTTTGAACCTGGGACCTGTTGCTGGTAAGGAGACGTCAGACAACACATGACATGTAGAATTCAGAAGAGTTCAGTGAGACTAGCGATGATATAACCAAATACTTAATGATTTCAGCGTCAGCTCCACTGCACTCCCTGTAAAGGAATCTTAATACTAACTAATTTTAGTGGACGGGGTTCAAGGCTTTCCTATTTTTAGTTATATGGTAAAATAACGTCGAAAAAGCAGTTAAGTTTACCATTGGAAATTTTATTCTACTCACAAAACATTGTTTATAAATTTCACTATTGATAAAAGGAAATGTTTTAATACAGGATTGTAAAAACCAACTGCGTTCAAAAAAAATGTGAACGAATATTCCCTGAATGGGTTTCCAAGTTCTACAATGGATCAAAGGATGACCTATGCCATATCACATCTATAATCTAGGTTTAAATTAAGTTTCACAAAAAAGCAAGTTATCAAAATGGTCTACAGTGACCCTCAATTATCTTTAATTACTTATCTAACTTGTCGTAAATTACAGTGGCTGATGTGGCTTCTCAATAGCTATATAACAGAAAAATCATCGCGTTTCAGATTTTTACTTCAAGTGGCAAATGTGAAACCCATGAGCTTTAATTGACGATCGACATTAGTATTACGCAAAAAGAGGTGTAACAGATGAGACTTCTGCAGTTCTGAGTGAAGCTTTAAGCGCTGTTATGCGGCATCGCGTTCGTTCATTACCTTGTCGGTGTTCGTCAGGGGGCGGCGGGCTGCACAGCTCTGCTCACCTCTCCGTCTCGGAAGCAACTCACCCCTAACTTCTCCTTATTACAATTTACCGAAGTTGGTTTAAAAAGAACTATCTGGCTGTGTTTTCATCTGACCAGTCAGGGTCTCAATGTTAACCTTAAGCTCCGCCTACAAAAATTCTGTCTATCCAATGAGAAACGTTATACTTTTCGTGGTGGGGCAATGTTTTTTAAAGTTTGCAACGTAACACAGCTGGTGTGGTCCTTTTAGCGTTATCGTAAGATCTATACTGTTCTGGAGGGCTCTATCTTTTAACATGGGCTGGAGGGTGGTCCTAATGTAACAGAGACGCGAAAAAGTCTCACGCTAAAACTTGCGGGTGGTGTAGCCCTTTTTGTGTTATTTTAAGATCTATACTGTTCTTCTGGAAGGCTCTAGCTTTTAACATGGGCTGGGGGGTGGTCCTAACGTAACAGACACGGAAAAGTGTCACGCTAAAACTTGTGGGTGGTGTAGCCCTTTTTGTGTTGTCGTAAGATCTATACTGTTCTTCTGGAGGGCTCTAGCTTTTAACATGGGCTGGGGGGTGGTCCTAACGTGACAGAGACGCGAAAAAGTCTCACGCTAAAAACTTGCGGGTGGTGTCGTCCTAGCGATTAGCTGGCGATGTGGGTGTCCGTCCGTCCCTTATCATAGGGCCTTCCAGCTTAACACGGTTCTGCTCTCAGCTTCTGTTCTCGTTTCTCCCCTCGCAACTGTGTCTGTCCCACAGTGGGAAGGTATGACATGCATTTAGGCATTCTTGTGTTAGTCTGTGGTATTCCATTTGCTCACTTGTTACTCGTATTACTTTGGTTAATTTAATGTCACGATTTATTCAGAGCTATGTGACATACTACTGGATTTGCTTATCATGTCAGGGTTTTCATGGAAGGTGCCTGACACCTTACACCCGGTGTAGCCAAAGGGTGTCGTAAATCTCTTGCCAACGCAAAAAATTCTTTTATTTTCCTAGTGGGTCTTCATTTGGATCCGACGATAAGAAGCTGCTTTGTAAAACAGAAGCGTACCCACCTAGACTTTATGGCTTACCCAAAGTTCATAAACCTGGGATTCCGTTGAGGCCAATTGTCAGTGCTATAGGCGGACCAGCACACTTGCCATTGGTTAGCCAGACACCTTGCCTCAATGCTGCAGCCTTATGTTGGTAGGACGGACAGTCAGATTAAAAATTCAGCTCATTTCATTGACAAGTTAAAGGAAACAAGGGTGGGCCCGGATGATATCCTCGTCAGTTTTGACGTTGTGTCGTTATTTACCATGATTCCGGTAAACGAAGCTATCTTAGGCATAGCGGATATTTTTCCTACCGATATTGTGGCATTATTCCGACACTGCCTCACCACAACCTACTTTCAATACATTAATAACTTTTAAGAACAGATTGGCGGGGTGGCTATTGGCAGTCCTCTTAGTCCTGCTGTGGCTAACTTATTTATGGAGACTTTTGAACAACGGGCGTTGCAGACTGCCAGTAAGAGACCAGCCAAATGGAATCGCTATGTCGATGACACGTTCGTAGTATGGACACACGGAGCAAAGAAATATACATACACAAGTATTGAGATATTATCCGAACAAATGGTGCAAATGTTAAAAAAAAGGGAAAACATCCAACAAGATAATTTTTTTTCTTTGCTTTTATAAGGAGAAAATAAGTAAAATATATTTATTCTTTTATTTTTATTAGAAGAAAATAAGTGGCATATAGTTTTAGTGTTTATTATGCCTTACTTTTGTTCTTTATATACTGCCCATTTCAGAACTAATGATTTATTTTTATCTATAGTCTATTTTTTATTTAAGTCGATAGTCAATGACTGTTATTTTGTAGTTTATTAGCTGTCTGGTGTGCTTAACTTATTTATTTTTTCACATGTTTCTTTTGCAAAATTCCTACATCACATAATTTGGTTTCACACATTCACACAATCCTATGAATGTTTAAGCATGAGGTTGGCGAATGTTTTTGCATGAAAGTGATGGACTTGAGCAAGATAGATGTGGGCAAGTATTTGATGTACAGCTTCGTTCGTCGTTCCTTGTTGGTTTTGCAAGTGTGTTGCTGTTGAGGAGGTCCCATAATGGAATGGAGCTGTGAGTGCAGAATCTCGTGGTTTACTGTCTTTGTATCCGTAAAAGTCATCGTTATGTGTCGCTGAAAGCGGTCGTTTTTCGTCGTAATACTTCGCAGACGACTAGTTTACAATAGGATAGGGATTTGGGAAGGAATGTCGTCTATTCTTCACCTATCTTTTTTCTTGATCTCAATCTTGCGAATCTTCAACTTCTGTTCTTCCTGCTTTTTCTCTGCTTTTTACTTGATTCTTGGTTCTTCTCTGGGCAGGATATGGAAATATTTATTGGTAACTAGTCGCTTTGAAGTTCTCCTCCTAGTAACAGTTTGATAAATTGTTTGGGCATGTCATTTTTACTTTGTGGACATTTTCTTCAGTTTCGTGCATCAGCGTGCTGTTTAATAGCGGTAGTGTGACTTTTACACATATTGTTTTGCCAGTGGTGGCTTGCCCAAGCGGTCTTCTCGTCGGGCCGTTTTTTGCTCGCTCCGCTGAGTGGGGGCACTCGGAGACCTTTCCGGCGTTCGGCGTCCCGTCTCTGCAGGGTGTTCCATCCCAGCAAGGTTCTGCCTACCTGTTAAATTTATTGCCCATTTCAGTAACAAGGGCCTTCTGTTGGTCTCGCTGTCCTTTCCCTTCTCTTGACACTTCTGCCTTGTAGGAATCATGTCTTGCTAATTACGTCCTTTTCTTTCTTGATACTTCTCGCGTTGCAACTTGTGGGTCGTTGCATCTGGTCTTTGCTGGAGTTTTTACAATGGTTCTTACAAAAAGTTTTACTTATAATCATCTAACGTATGTCTAGTACCTACATTATTTCGTGCCTTCTTAAAAAGCTTTACAAATTTTGGCGACCTTTCCATGTTACAATTCTAAGATATTTTGAATCTTAACTTCTACAAAAATCCTCAAATTCGTCTTATTTTTATTTTTTTGTGTAGTGTCATGGTGCATAGCATTTTAGTATTTCATGCTGTTAGACTATCTACGCTTTATCCCTCCACCTTAATGTATGGTACTATTGGTGTTATTATTGAAACTACTTTCTTTTTCCCACCTTCCTCTCTCTTCATTCTTCTTTCTCCTGATGATCTTATCTGCAACATAATCTTGAAATATTGTGCTGATTATTTACCAGTAATAAAATTAATCTTCAAACTTTTTGATATGTCTCACATGGTGAAGTCCTAAGGTTTTGCCTGTTTTTGGGTTCATTAGTTCCACAGCATTATCATAAGCAATTCGGCTAATTATGACAGGTTCTTTGTATGCAGCATAACACTTACGTATTTTGTGTTTCTGTTTGCTGGAGAGATGGTGTGTTTTTACAAATACTTTCTAGCCTACTGAGAATGTTCTTTTAATTGCTGTTCTATCTCCTCTTTCTTTTCTTTTAATGGCTGCCTTCCTGATGTTGGAGAGTGCTGTTGCTATGACTTGTTTGTGCTGTCTACGTGGTACAATAGGAAGTGTAACATTTTCTCTGGTTATATTTGGGGGTTCAATATTTTTAAGTACAGTAACTGGAGGTAGTAGTGTAGTGCTATGTGGCATTACATTTATTACTTCTTGAAAATCTTTAAGGTATATATCCCAAGTGTTGTGTCTTTTGCCTGCATATAATCGACATAAAGTGCCTATGTCCTTCATAGATCGTTCTGCTGGATTTACGCTAGGTTTGTACTTAGATATGTAGATGGGTTTTATTTTGTGTTGTTTTAATGTGTTCTGCCATTGCACTGATTTGTATTGTGGGCCATTATCCGAAATTATTCGTTCCACTCGACTTACTTGTCTGAGAAAATCTTGTCTAAATGCTTTACTTATAGTAAGACCTGTTGCCCGTTTTAATGGTGTCAAGGTAACATATTTAGAAGTAAATTCCAAAACGACAAATATGAAAATATATCCATTTTTTGTGCGTGGGAGGGACCCCATCAAATCTGCTGCAGCTATTTGTTTTAATCTTTTAGGGATTATTGGAAACATAGGTGGTTTGGTTTGGAAAGTGACGTGTTTAGCCCTCATACATTTTTTGCATTTGACTAATACTGTTCCAATTTGTCTTTCCATATTAGGAAAATGGCTTGTTTGTATTATTTTTAAAAAGCATTTCACTGGTCCAAAGTGGCCATTACTTAAATGCGTATACCATATGTACTTATTAATTAGTTCATCTGGGATATAAATTAACCATTCATTCGTTGCAACATTTCGTCTAAAAAATTAAACATTGTTTTTTACGAGATAGTGCTGTCGAATGTCTGGAAAATCCTTACTTCTCCACTTGTGTTTGATTCCTAGTATTTCTGGGTCCTTGTCCTGTTCTTTGCCTATGTTTTTCAATGCTGTCGTAATGTAGTTTTGGAAAGGTACTTGTTTCATATGGTACATTGTAAACTGGTCTTCTGCTGCTTCCAAACCTATGTTATTGGATCCACCTTGCGGACATCGTGATAAAGCATCTGCTAATACATTCGCTGGTCCTGGTATGTGTGTATTAGTGAAGTCAAATTCTTGTAGTATTAACATCCATCTGGCTAATCTCTCATGAGTTAGTTTGGCGGATAACAGAAATTCTAATGCTTTGTGGTCAGTGTATACTTTTGTTTTTCTTCCGAATAGGAAGTATCGAAAACGTTGGAAGCCCCATACAATGGCCAATGCTTCCAGCTCCGTGACTGGATAGTTTTTCTCGCTTTTTGTGAGTACCCGACTGGCAAATGCAATTGTTCTATATGATCTTAGCCCTGCCTGTTCGTATTCTTGGAATAAAACAACTCCTAAAACTGTTTTCGCGCTATCAGTGGCCATACAAAAATTTTGTGTTAGATCAGGATGTGCTAAAATCGGTGCTGTTGTTAGTGCGTTTTTCACTTTTAAAAATTCTTCATTGGCTTGTTGATCCCAAACCCATGGCGTGTTTTTTCCAGTCAGTGCACATAGGCGTGGTGTTGCGAGAGAGTCGATCCAAATAAATTTTTTATAGAATCCGGTGAGACCTAGAAATCCTCTGAGAGTTTTCTTATTATATGGAGTACAGAATTCTTTGATTGCCTTTAGTTTTACTGGGTCGGGCATTACCCCTTTCGCGGAAATTATGTGTCCTAGAAATTTGACCTCTCGCCTTCCAAATTTGGATTTTGTTATATTTACTGTGACCCCATGCTCTTTCATGATCTGTAAAAACTGGTTTAATGTGTCGTTGTGATGTTCCCAAGAGGGTTCTGCTATAATCACATCATCAACATAACAAGTAATTTTTTGTAAAATTTCAGGACTGAGTATGGTATTAAATCCCCTAATAAACGCTGCTGATGATATGTTTAAACCAAATGGCAATCGTTTAAACTGGTAACATCTACCGAATACGATAAATGCTGTAAATTTTCTACATTCTGGGGCCAATTCTATTTGCCAGGAACTACTCCATAAATCAATTGATGAAAATATCTTAGCACCGTGGAAGTTTTGTATCAATTCCTCTAATTTTTCTGGGCGATCTGTCTCAGTGATTATGATTGTGCTGATCTGTCTGGAATCAAGCACTAACCTGATGTTCCCATCTCGTTTTTGTACAATATGGAGCGGGCTGTTATATGTGGAGGTAGCTGGTTCAATAATATCGTCATCTAACATTTTAGATATCTCCTGGAATACTTTATTCCTGTAGCTTAATGAGATTGTATAGGGTGGCACTCTAAATGGTTTGTGCTGTTTTACTTCAAACTTGTACTGAAAGTGCTTAATACTGCCAATCTTAGGTAAAAATACCTCTGCTTTATCTCGTAAAATACCCTCTAATTCTCTTTTACTGTGTTCCGAAATACCTCGAACTTCTTGCAATTTTTCGTCGATTTCTTTATGGACTTCTAACATAAGTTGAGGCGATTCCCCCTTTTGTGCATACCATTCTAATTCTTCATCCTCTTTATCTCGCATCATTCTTAATTGTTTGTTTATAACTGGTATTTCTTCTAATTTTAGCTTTTGCTCAAAGAGAAGTGTGACATTCCCGAATGTTACGCTACCTTTCCTCATATCTATTATCGCTCGTCTCTAATTTAAAAAATCTGCACCTATAATCAAATCTACAGTTAGTTTAGGTATAATCACGAAGTTGGCTTCGATCTTTTGACCTTGACACGAAAGAGTTAACTTTGTTTGTCTCGTAACTTCCGCAGCATTGTTTCTAATAGGACCTCTTACTTTAATCTTACGTGTTTTCAGAACTGGCAATTCCTCATTGGCATTACACTGCATGAATAAATTTTCTGAGATCGCAGTCAGTTCATTTCCGCTATCAATTACAGTATTGACTGGGATATGCTTTACCATGGCCTTCACAATTGGTTGCATTTGAAAGGGTTGCTTCTGTTCTTCTTCTTCTTGCATCAACGAATCTTCCACTGAATCATACATGAGTCTTTTCAGGAATTTCCCTTGTGAATTCGAACTTTCTGTAGGATAAGCTTCGACTGCTACTTCTCTCTCTTTTGTATCCTCTTCTCTATTTCTTCCTTCATTTACGCTTTCTTCAACATCCTCTACTTTTTCCTCATCCTCGTCTATCTTCTCCTTCTTCGTCGCTACTTCCACATAATCGCATCTAAATGCTCTAATTATCGCTTCATAACTTTCTTCATTATATACGTTGGGTTGTGCGCCCACTCGTAACTTATTTTCAACTTCTGTCGACTGCGCATTATCCTCATTGAATTCGCTTTCCCGGGTTTCCATCTCAAATAGCTCTGCAATACTCATTACTTCGTCCTTTCCTCCTACATTCGTTGTGCATGCCTCTGGTAATTCATCTTCCTCGTCAGTATTCTCCCAATTAATTTCGTCCCAACACGATATTGTTATTTTCCTGTCTTCGTTTTCATCTGGTCCCTACGGATTTGTTTCTTCCTTCTTCTCTTCTCGTGATAAGATTTTTACTTCTCTGTTCAAGGTGCTGCAATTGCCCTGGGTCGGTGCGTCATTCTCTTTGGCATGGGTGCTTAGCTGTTAATTCGAACGTTTATCGGGGTTTGGTGGTCTTACCTCCACCTCTTCTATGTGTATTCTCTTTTCTTGTTCAGCTTGATGATAGTGGTTTCTTGTTGATAATTTGTCGGTCTATTGGTTCTCCAGTACCCGTTCCGGTTGTCGTTATTCTCTCAGTAATAGTTGTTGCCGTTCCTGGGTGAATCATAGTTATTGCCATATTCTCTTCTAAATCCATAACCGGTTCTTTGTTGAAATCTATTGTCGTTTCTTGGTGCGAAGTTATCACATGGTTCGTAATTATAGTTTCTTCGTACTGTGTCTGTGGATTCCACTGCTTTTTGCTTTCGTTTTCACGTGTGCTTCGTCTTTTTCTTGCGTCATCTTCCGAAAATATGAACTCCAGTTCTCTTAGAATACCTTTAAATGCTTCGACGTCATTGCCTCCGCGACTTACTAATGATTGCTGGTATTTCAATGGTAGCTTCATCGCGCATAATTTAATTAACTCTCCGTCACTGTATGGCACATCTAAGCATTGATTTTTCTTTGCCATTAATTCGAAAAATTTCACGGGACTCTTCTCTCCTGAATTTTCAAAATATGGGTTCTGCAATAATTCGTACTTCACTCTGTTCTGTGCTTCGCTGGACCAATATCGTGAGAGAAACTTCTCTCTGAAATCTTCGTACGATCGGCATGTCGCTGCAACATTCTGCATGGTTTCTGCGACTGTTCCTGACATGTGTGCACATATAAAGTCTAATTTGTGTGCTAGCGTCCAGTGTTCTGGTAATCCTACTCGGAATTGATCAATAAAAGTTCGTGGATGTAATGAGTTTCCGTCTCGAAAGTGTTGAAATTTTCTGACTATGAGGAAATGATCGTTGTCGTACTTCGTCATAGTTCCGTATGAAATTCGCGATTCTTCGCCACTTTTGTTTCTGATCATTTCTCCCGTCGTTCTTTCCGGTTGTGGTAGATCCATTGGATATTGTCCACTGTAACTTTCGCCTACCCTTGCGTAGTATCGTTGGAGTGGTACTCAATAATTTTCTTCCATCGGTTGTGAACGTGTAGCTGAATGCATTGCACTGTACTCTTCGCGACCTGGCTTTCCATTATCAGGTATTGGTTCGGTATTTTGTCTGGCTAACCTTGCTGCTTTATTGCACGATCCAAACTGTCTTGAAACATACATTTGTGGTTCCGCATGTGTTTGTGATGACGTTTGTTCATCAAGAATTTCGAAACGTGTTTGTTGCTGTGCAGGCTGTCTGATTTCACGTATGTTACATTCCGCCTGTGATTGGAATCGCAAATGTGTAATATCTTCGTTAATTGCTTGTTTTTGCGGTGCTGTTATAGATACAGATGTGGTTGCAGACTCTGTGCTTGTTCGATCCTGTTCACTATGCTCTTCAATAGTTTGCAACAACTCTGTTCGCAATTTCTGAAATTGTCGCTTCGTTTGCGCTTCTATTTTGACTATGCGGTTATCATATCTTTTCAGCGCTGCTTTCGTGATACGTTTGTGTAACACACTGTTTTCAACAATTTCACGCGCTGTACCTGCTGCTTGTCTAGTAATTTCGTTTATCTGTTTCTCTAGTTTTTTGACTTCTCCCTGGGTGTTGTTACGTAATATTTTGTTCTCGTCCTGAATGTCATTACGCAATGTTTGTACGTCCGCTTGTACCTTGTCAATGTCTGTTTTGCAATTTCTTTATTTTGTCTTGTCATGGTTTCCGTCATTAATTGTAATAATTCTGCCAGATTGGTGGGTCCTATTGCGTTTTCTTCCGACGTCCTACGCTCTGTGTTCTCGCCCAAGTGTTGGTTCGCAACCGATTGCATTGAACTGTGCTGTGACACGTTTCTGCTCGCATTCCTTGTACTCTGTGGTGAGGGAGCTCTGATTACTTGCACTATGGGTTCTACGTATTCAAGACGCAAGTTAGAATCCTCATCGACTGTCTCTCTACTTTCCTCCTCCTCTGTCGTATGCTGACCTAGGTTTTCTGTGCCTTGACGTACATTATCCTCGTTATGGTGCGTTATATGTCCTATTTCTCGCGATACTGCATCGTCTGTTGTATTGTCCTCTATTCTCTGTCCATTTTCATGCTGGGTCTCTACCTCAATTCGGTCAAGGTCTCGATCTGCCATTGCTAATCTTTCCGAATCCCTTATTTTCTGTTTTAAAAGCAATTCACGCGCCCTACTTCGCGTCAACATGCGCTCATACGATCTCAAGCGTTTCATAAACTTTTGTTCACACGACTTGACAAACCATTCACTTACATGTTGGGTCAGAACCAACTTGTCAACGATGTATCCACCACCTGTGCGCATGCATTGAGGAGAAAATTCTAACAATATTAAAATTCACAACTTAATTATGCTATTGTCTCTGCTAGAATCTCTCATTATTGAATACTTTCTTACTATCTATCGCTGCAGCTACTGTTTTCGACTATTTATCACATTAGGAAAAAATTTTTTACTACGAAAATTTTTCAACAGTATATTTTTCTGACCTAGTTAGGCATGTGGTCGACCTTCAGTCATGGTATTTTACCATCCTGGCAGGGCCGCCATTTTCTAAATATTCTGCGTGGTGTCTGTTTGTTCTATATCGTGTCTCCCTACCACTTTCGCGTAACGACGCTCAGAGTGTGTTTTTTAGGGAATTGACTAGTTTGACCCTGGGACCTGTTGCTGGTAAGGAGACGTCAGACAACACATGACATGTAGAATTCAGAAGAGTTCAGTGAGACTAGCGATGATATAACCAAATACTTAATGATTTCAGCGTCAGCTCCACTGCACTCCCTGTAAAGGAATCTTAATACTAACTAATTTTAGTGGACGGGGTTCAAGGCTTTCCTATTTTTAGTTATATGGTAAAATAACGTCGAAAAAGCAGTTAAGTTTACCATTGGAAATTTTATTCTACTCACAAAACATTGTTTATAAATTTCACTATTGATAAAAGGAAATGTTTTAATACAGGATTGTAAAAACCAACTGCGTTCAAAAAAAATGTGAACGAATATTCCCTGAATGGGTTTCCAAGTTCTACAATGGATCAAAGGATGACCTATGCCATATCACATCTATAATCTAGGTTTAAATTAAGTTTCACAAAAAAGCAAGTTATCAAAATGGTCTACAGTGACCCTCAATTATCTTTAATTACTTATCTAACTTGTCGTAAATTACAGTGGCTGATGTGGCTTCTCAATAGCTATATAACAGAAAAATCATCACGTTTCAGATTTTTACTTCAAGTGGCAAATGTGAAACCCATGAGCTTTAATTGACGATCGACATTAGTATTACGCAAAAAGAGGTGTAACAGATGAGACTTCTGCAGTTCTGAGTGAAGCTTTAAGCGCTGTTATGCGGCATCGCGTTCGTTCATTACCTTGTCGGTGTTCGTCAGGGGGCGGCGGGCTGCACAGCTCTGCTCACCTCTCCGTCTCGGAAGCAACTCACCCCTAACTTCTCCTTATTACAATTTACCGAAGTTGGTTTAAAAAGAACTATCTGGCTGTGTTTTCATCTGACCAGTCAGGGTCTCAATGTTAACCTTAAGCTCCGCCTACAAAAATTCTGTCTATCCAATGAGAAACGTTATACTTTTCGTGGTGGGGCAATGTTTTTTAAAGTTTGCAACGTAACAGACACACGAAAAAGTCTCACGCTAAAACTTGCAGCTGGTGTGGTCCTTTTAGCGTTATCGTAAGATCTATACTGTTCTGGAGGGCTCTATCTTTTAACATGGGCTGGGGGGTGGTCCTAATGTAACAGAGACGCGAAAAAGTCTCACGCTAAAACTTGCGGGTGGTGTAGCCCTTTTTGTGTTATTGTAAGATCTATACTGTTCTTCTGGAAGGCTCTAGCTTTTAACATGGGCTGGGGGGTGGTCCTAACGTAACAGACACGGAAAAGTGTCACGCTAAAACTTGTGGGTGGTGTAGCCCTTTTTGTGTTGTCGTAAGATCTATACTGTTCTTCTGGAGGGCTCTAGCTTTTAACATGGGCTGGGGGGTGGTCCTAACGTGACAGAGACGCGAAAAAGTCTCACGCTAAAAACTTGCGGGTGGTGTCGTCCTAGCGATTAGCTGGCGATGTGGGTGTCCGTCCGTCCCTTATCATAGGGCCTTCCAGCTTAACACGGTTCTGCTCTCAGCTTCTGTTCTCGTTTCTCCCCTCGCAACTGTGTCTGTCCCACAGTGGGAAGGTATGACATGCATTTAGGCATTCTTGTGTTAGTCTGTGGTATTCCATTTGCTCACTTGTTACTCGTATTACTTTGGTTAATTTAATGTCACGATTTATTCAGAGCTATGTGACATACTACTGGATTTGCTTATCATGTCAGGGTTTTCATGGAAGGTGCCTGACACCTTACACCCGGTGTAGCCAAAGGGTGTCGTAAATCTCTTGCCAACGCAAAAAATTCTTTTATTTTCCTAGTGGGTCTTCATTTGGATCCGACGATAAGAAGCTGCTTTGTAAAACAGAAGCGTACCCACCTAGACTTTATGTCTTACCCAAAGTTCATAAACCTGGGATTCCGTTGAGGCCAATTGTCAGTGCTATAGGCGGACCAGCACACTTGCCATTGGTTAGCCAGACACCTTGCCTCAATGCTGCAGCCTTATGTTGGTAGGACGGACAGTCAGATTAAAAATTCAGCTCATTTCATTGACAAGTTAAAGGAAACAAGGGTGGGCCCGGATGATATCCTCGTCAGTTTTGACGTTGTGTCGTTATTTACCATGATTCCGGTAAACGAAGCTATCTTAGGCATAGCGGATATTTTTCCTACCGATATTGTGGCATTATTCCGACACTGCCTCACCACAACCTACTTTCAATACATTAATAACTTTTAAGAACAGATTGGCGGGGTGGCTATTGGCAGTCCTCTTAGTCCTGCTGTGGCTAACTTATTTATGGAGACTTTTGAACAACGGGCGTTGCAGACTGCCAGTAAGAGACCAGCCAAATGGAATCGCTATGTCGATGACACGTTCGTAGTATGGACACACGGAGCAAAGAAATATACATACACAAGTATTGAGATATTATCCGAACAAATGGTGCAAATGTTAAAAAAAAGGGAAAACATCCAACAAGATAATTTTTTTTCTTTGCTTTTATAAGGAGAAAATAAGTAAAATATATTTATTCTTTTATTTTTATTAGAAGAAAATAAGTGGCATATAGTTTTAGTGTTTATTATGCCTTACTTTTGTTCTTTATATACTGCCCATTTCAGAACTAATGATTTATTTTTATCGATAGTCTATTTTTTATTTAAGTCGATAGTCAATGACTGTTATTTTGTAGTTTATTAGCTGTCTGGTGTGCTTAACTTATTTATTTTTTCACATGTTTCTTTTGCAAAATTCCTACATCACATAATTTGGTTTCACACATTCACACAATCCTATGAATGTTTAAGCATGAGGTTGGCGAATGTTTTTGCATGAAAGTGATGGACTTGAGCAAGATAGATGTGGGCAGGTATTTGATGTACAGCTTCGTTCGTCGTTCCTTGTTGGTTTTGCAAGTGTGTTGCTGTTGTGGAGGTCCCATAATGGAATGGAGCTGTGAGTGCAGAATCTCGTGGTTTACTGTCTTTGTATCCGTAAAAGTCATCGTTATGTGTCGCTGAAAGCGGTCGTTTTTCGTCGTAATACTTCGCAGACGACTAGTTTACAATAGGATAGGGATTTGGGAAGGAATGTCGTCTATTCTTCACCTATCTTTTTTCTTGATCTCAATCTTGCGAATCTTCAACTTCTGTTCTTCCTGCTTTTTCTCTGCTTTTTACTTGATTCTTGGTTCTTCTCTGGGCAGGATATGGAAATATTTATTGGTAACTAGTCGCTTTGAAGTTCTCCTCCTAGTAACAGTTTGATAAATTGTTTGGGCATGTCATTTTTACTTTGTGGACATTTTCTTCAGTTTCGTGCATCAGCGTGCTGTTTAATAGCGGTAGTGTGACTTTTACACATATTGTTTTGCCAGTGGTGGCTTGCCCAAGCGGTCTTCTCGTCGGGCCGTTTTTTGCTCGCTCCGCTGAGTGGGGGCACTCGGAGACCTTTCCGGCGTTCGGCGTCCCGTCTCTGCAGGGTGTTCCATCCCAGCAAGGTTCTGCCTACCTGTTAAATTTATTGCCCATTTCAGTAACAAGGGCCTTCTGTTGGTCTCGCTGTCCTTTCCCTTCTCTTGACACTTCTGCCTTGTAGGAATCGTGTCTTGCTAATTACGTCCTTTTCTTTCTTGATACTTCTCGCGTTGCAACTTGTGGGTCGTTGCATCTGGTCTTTGCTGGAGTTTTTACAATGGTTCTTACAAAAAGTTTTACTTATAATCATCTAACGTATATCTAGTACCTACATTATTTCGTGCCATCTTAAAAAGCTTTACAAATTTTGGCGCCCTTTCCATGTTACAATTCTAAGATATTTTGAATCTTAACTTCTACAAAAATCCTCAAATTCGTCTTATTTTTATTTTTTTTGTGTAGTGTCGTGGTGCATAGCATTTTAGTATTTCATGCTGTTAGACTATCTACGCTTTATCCCTCCACCTTAATGTATGGTACTATTGGTGTTATTATTGAAACTACTTTCTTTTTCCCACCTTCCTCTCTCTTCATTCTTCTTTCTCCTGATGATCTTATCTGCAACATAATCTTGAAATATTGTGCTGATTATTTACCAGTAATAAAATTAATCTTCAAACTTTTTGATATGTCTCACATGGTGAAGTCCTAAGGTTTTGCCTGTTTTTGGGTTCATTAGTTCCACAGCATTATCATGAGCAATTCGGCTAATTATGACAGGTTCTTTCTATGCAGCATAACACTTACGTATTTTGTGTTTCTGTTTGCTGGAGAGATGGTGTGTTTTTACAAATACTTTCTAGCCTACTGAGAATGTTCTTTTAATTGCTGTTCTATCTCCTCTTTCTTTTCTTTTAATGGCTGCCTTCCTGATGTTGGAGAGTGCTGTTGCTATGACTTGTTTGTGCTGTCTACGTGGTACAATAGGAAGTGTAACATTTTCTCTGGTTATATTTGGGGGTTCAATATTTTTAAGTACAGTAACTGGAGGTAGTAGTGTAGTGCTATGTGGCATTACATTTATTACTTCTTGAAAATCTTTAAGGTATATATCCCAAGTGTTGTGTCTTTTGCCTGCATATAATCGACATAAAGTGCCTATGTCCTTCATAGATCGTTCTGCTGGATTTACGCTAGGTTTGTACTTAGATATGTAGATGGGTTTTATTTTGTGTTGTTTTAATGTGTTCTGCCATTGCACTGATTTGTATTGTGGGCCATTATCCGAAATTATTCGTTCCACTCGACTTACTTGTCTGAGAAAATCTTGTCTAAATGCTTTACTTATAGTAAGACCTGTTGCCCGTTTTAATGGTGTCAAGGTAACATATTTAGAAGTAAATTCCAAAACGACAAATATGAAAATATATCCATTTTTTGTGCGTGGGAGGGACCCCATCAAATCTGTTGCAGCTATTTGTTTTAATCTTTTAGGGATTATTGGAAACATAGGTGGTTTGTTTTGGAAAGTGACGTGTTTAGCCCTCATACATTTTTTGCATTTGACTAATACTGTTCCAATTTGTCTTTCCATATTAGGAAAATGGCTTGTTTGTATTATTTTTAAAAAGCATTTCACTGGTCCAAAGTGGCCATTACTTAAATGCGTATACCATATGTACTTATTAATTAGTTCATCTGGGATATAAATTAACCATTCATTCGTTGCAACATTTCGTCTAAAAAATTAAACATTGTTTTTTACGAGATAGTGCTGTCGAATGTCTGGAAAATCCTTACTTCTCCACTTGTGTTTGATTCCTAGTATTTCTGGGTCCTTGTCCTGTTCTTTGCCTATGTTTTTCAATGCTGTCGTAATGTAGTTTTGGAAAGGTACTTGTTTCATATGGTACATTGTAAACTGGTCTTCTGCTGCTTCCAAACCTATGTTATTGGATCCACCTTGCGGACATCGTGATAAAGCATCTGCTAATACATTCGCTGGTCCTGGTATGTGTGTATTAGTGAAGTCAAATTCTTGTAGTATTAACATCCATCTGGCTAATCTCTCATGAGTTAGTTTGGCGGATAACAGAAATTCTAATGCTTTGTGGTCAGTGTATACTTTTGTTTTTCTTCCGAATAGGAAGTATCGAAAACGTTGGAAGCCCCATACAATGGCCAATGCTTCCAGCTCCGTGACTGGATAGTTTTTCTCGCTTTTTGTGAGTACCCGACTGGCAAATGCAATTGTTCTATATGATCTTAGCCCTGCCTGTTCGTATTCTTGGAATAAAACAACTCCTAAAACTGTTTTCGCGCTATCAGTGGCCATACAAAAATTTTGTGTTAGATCAGGATGTGCTAAAATCGGTGCTGTTGTTAGTGCGTTTTTCACTTTTAAAAATTCTTCATTGGCTTGTTGATCCCAAACCCATGGCGTGTTTTTTCCAGTCAGTGCACATAGGCGTGGTGTTGCGAGAGAGTCGATCCAAATAAATTTTTTATAGAATCCGGTGAGACCTAGAAATCCTCTGAGAGTTTTCTTATTATATGGAGTACAGAATTCTTTGATTGCCTTTAGTTTTACTGGGTCGGGCATTACCCCTTTCGCGGAAATTATGTGTCCTAGAAATTTGACCTCTCGCCTTCCAAATTTGGATTTTGTTATATTTACTGTGACCCCATGCTCTTTCATGATCTGTAAAAACTGGTTTAATGTGTCGTTGTGATGTTCCCAAGAGGGTTCTGCTATAATCACATCATCAACATAACAAGTAATTTTTTGTAAAATTTCAGGACTGAGTATGGTATTAAATCCCCTAATAAACGCTGCTGATGATATGTTTAAACCAAATGGCAATCGTTTAAACTGGTAACATCTACCGAATACGATAAATGCTGTAAATTTTCTACATTCTGGGGCCAATTCTATTTGCCAGGAACTACTCCATAAATCAATTGATGAAAATATCTTAGCACCGTGGAAGTTTTGTATCAATTCCTCTAATTTTTCTGGGCGATCTGTCTCAGTGATTATGATTGTGCTGATCTGTCTGGAATCAAGCACTAACCTGATGTTCCCATCTCGTTTTTGTACAATATGGAGCGGGCTGTTATATGTGGAGGTAGCTGGTTCAATAATATCGTCATCTAACATTTTAGATATCTCCTGGAATACTTTATTCCTGTAGCTTAATGAGATTGTATAGGGTGGCACTCTAAATGGTTTGTGCTGTTTTACTTCAAACTTGTACTGAAAGTGCTTAATACTGCCAATCTTAGGTAAAAATACCTCTGCTTTATCTCGTAAAATACCCTCTAATTCTCTTTTACTGTGTTCCGAAATACCTCGAACTTCTTGCAATTTTTCGTCGATTTCTTTATGGACTTCTAACATAAGTTGAGGCGATTCCCCCTTTTGTGCATACCATTCTAATTCTTCATCCTCTTTATCTCGCATCATTCTTAATTGTTTGTTTATAACTGGTATTTCTTCTAATTTTAGCTTTTGCTCAAAGAGAAGTGTGACATTCCCGAATGTTACGCTACCTTTCCTCATATCTATTATCGCTCGTCTCTAATTTAAAAAATCTGCACCTATAATCAAATCTACAGTTAGTTTAGGTATAATCACGAAGTTGGCTTCGATCTTTTGACCTTGACACGAAAGAGTTAACTTTGTTTGTCTCGTAACTTCCGCAGCATTGTTTCTAATAGGACCTCTTACTTTAATCTTACGTGTTTTCAGAACTGGCAATTCCTCATTGGCATTACACTGCATGAATAAATTTTCTGAGATCGCAGTCAGTTCATTTCCGCTATCAATTACAGTATTGACTGGGATATGCTTTACCATGGCCTTCACAATTGGTTGCATTTGAAAGGGTTGCTTCTGTTCTTCTTCTTCTTGCATCAACGAATCTTCCACTGAATCATACATGAGTCTTTTCAGGAATTTCCCTTGTGAATTCGAACTTTCTGTAGGATAAGCTTCGACTGCTACTTCTCTCTCTTTTGTATCCTCTTCTCTATTTCTTCCTTCATTTACGCTTTCTTCAACATCCTCTACTTTTTCCTCATCCTCGTCTATCTTCTCCTTCTTCGTCGCTACTTCCACATAATCGCATCTAAATGCTCTAATTATCGCTTCATAACTTTCTTCATTATATACGTTGGGTTGTGCGCCCACTCGTAACTTATTTTCAACTTCTGTCGACTGCGCATTATCCTCATTGAATTCGCTTTCCCGGGTTTCCATCTCAAATAGCTCTGCAATACTCATTACTTCGTCCTTTCCTCCTACATTCGTTGTGCATGCCTCTGGTAATTCATCTTCCTCGTCAGTATTCTCCCAATTAATTTCGTCCCAACACGATATTGTTATTTTCCTGTCTTCGTTTTCATCTGGTCCCTACGGATTTGTTTCTTCCTTCTTCTCTTCTCGTGATAAGATTTTTACTTCTCTGTTCAAGGTGCTGCAATTGCCCTGGGTCGGTGCGTCATTCTCTTTGGCATGGGTGCTTAGCTGTTAATTCGAACGTTTATCGGGGTTTGGTGGTCTTACCTCCACCTCTTCTATGTGTATTCTCTTTTCTTGTTCAGCTTGATGATAGTGGTTTCTTGTTGATAATTTGTCGGTCTATTGGTTCTCCAGTACCCGTTCCGGTTGTCGTTATTCTCTCAGTAATAGTTGTTGCCGTTCCTGGGTGAATCATAGTTATTGCCATATTCTCTTCTAAATCCATAACCGGTTCTTTGTTGAAATCTATTGTCGTTTCTTGGTGCGAAGTTATCACATGGTTCGTAATTATAGTTTCTTCGTACTGTGTCTGTGGATTCCACTGCTTTTTGCTTTCGTTTTCACGTGTGCTTCGTCTTTTTCTTGCGTCATCTTCCGAAAATATGAACTCCAGTTCTCTTAGAATACCTTTAAATGCTTCGACGTCATTGCCTCCGCGACTTACTAATGATTGCTGGTATTTCAATGGTAGCTTCATCGCGCATAATTTAATTAACTCTTCGTCACTGTATGGCACATCTAAGCATTGATTTTTCTTTGCCATTAATTCGAAAAATTTCACGGGACTCTTCTCTCCTGAATTTTCAAAATATGGGTTCTGCAATAATTCGTACTTCACTCTGTTCTGTGCTTCGCTGGACCAATATCGTGAGAGAAACTTCTCTCTGAAATCTTCGTACGATCGGCATGTCGCTGCAACATTCTGCATGGTTTCTGCGACTGTTCCTGACATGTGTGCACATATAAAGTCTAATTTGTGTGCTAGCGTCCAGTGTTCTGGTAATCCTACTCGGAATTGATCAATAAAAGTTCGTGGATGTAATGAGTTTCCGTCTCGAAAGTGTTGAAATTTTCTGACTATGAGGAAATGATCGTTGTCGTACTTCGTCATAGTTCCGTATGAAATTCGCGATTCTTCGCCACTTTTGTTTCTGATCATTTCTCCCGTCGTTCTTTCCGGTTGTGGTAGATCCATTGGATATTGTCCACTGTAACTTTCGCCTACCCTTGCGTAGTATCGTTGGAGTGGTACTCAATAATTTTCTTCCATCGGTTGTGAACGTGTAGCTGAATGCATTGCACTGTACTCTTCGCGACCTGGCTTTCCATTATCAGGTATTGGTTCGGTATTTTGTCTGGCTAACCTTGCTGCTTTATTGCACGATCCAAACTGTCTTGAAACATACATTTGTGGTTCCGCATGTGTTTGTGATGACGTTTGTTCATCAAGAATTTCGAAACGTGTTTGTTGCTGTGCAGGCTGTCTGATTTCACGTATGTTACATTCCGCCTGTGATTGGAATCGCAAATGTGTAATATCTTCGTTAATTGCTTGTTTTTGCGGTGCTGTTATAGATACAGATGTGGTTGCAGACTCTGTGCTTGTTCGATCCTGTTCACTATGCTCTTCAATAGTTTGCAACAACTCTGTTCGCAATTTCTGAAATTGTCGCTTCGTTTGCGCTTCTATTTTGACTATGCGGTTATCATATCTTTTCAGCGCTGCTTTCGTGATACGTTTGTGTAACACACTGTTTTCAACAATTTCACGCGCTGTACCTGCTGCTTGTCTAGTAATTTCGTTTATCTGTTTCTCTAGTTTTTTGACTTCTCCCTGGGTGTTGTTACGTAATATTTTGTTCTCGTCCTGAATGTCATTACGCAATGTTTGTACGTCCGCTTGTACCTTGTCAATGTCTGTTTTGCAATTTCTTTATTTTGTCTTGTCATGGTTTCCGTCATTAATTGTAATAATTCTGCCAGATTGGTGGGTCCTATTGCGTTTTCTTCCGACGTCCTACGCTCTGTGTTCTCGCCCAAGTGTTGGTTCGCAACCGATTGCATTGAACTGTGCTGTGACACGTTTCTGCTCGCATTCCTTGTACTCTGTGGTGAGGGAGCTCTGATTACTTGCACTATGGGTTCTACGTATTCAAGACGCAAGTTAGAATCCTCATCGACTGTCTCTCTACTTTCCTCCTCCTCTGTCGTATGCTGACCTAGGTTTTCTGTGCCTTGACGTACATTATCCTCGTTATGGTGCGTTATATGTCCTATTTCTCGCGATACTGCATCGTCTGTTGTATTGTCCTCTATTCTCTGTCCATTTTCATGCTGGGTCTCTACCTCAATTCGGTCAAGGTCTCGATCTGCCATTGCTAATCTTTCCGAATCCCTTATTTTCTGTTTTAAAAGCAATTCACGCGCCCTACTTCGCGTCAACATGCGCTCATACGATCTCAAGCGTTTCATAAACTTTTGTTCACACGACTTGACAAACCATTCACTTACATGTTGGGTCAGAACCAACTTGTCAACGATGTATCCACCACCTGTGCGCATGCATTGAGGAGAAAATTCTAACAATATTAAAATTCACAACTTAATTATGCTATTGTCTCTGCTAGAATCTCTCATTATTGAATACTTTCTTACTATCTATCGCTGCAGCTACTGTTTTCGACTATTTATCACATTAGGAAAAAATTTTTTACTACGAAAATTTTTCAACAGTATATTTTTCTGACCTAGTTAGGCATGTGGTCGACCTTCAATCATGGTATTTTACCATCCTGGCAGGGCCGCCATTTTCTAAATATTCTGCGTGGTGTCTGTTTGTTCTATATCGTGTCTCCCTACCACTTTCGCGCAACGACGCTCAGAGTGTGTTTTTTAGGGAATTGACTAGTTTGACCCTGGGACCTGTTGCTGGTAAGGAGACGTCAGACAACACATGACATGTAGAATTCAGAAGAGTTCAGTGAGACTAGCGATGATATAACCAAATACTTAATGATTTCAGCGTCAGCTCCACTGCACTCCCTGTAAAGGAATCTTAATACTAACTAATTTTAGTGGACGGGGTTCAAGGCTTTCCTATTTTTAGTTATATGGTAAAATAACGTCGAAAAAGCAGTTAAGTTTACCATTGGAAATTTTATTCTACTCACAAAACATTGTTTATAAATTTCACTATTGATAAAAGGAAATGTTTTAATACAGGATTGTAAAAACCAACTGCGTTCAACAAAAATGTGAACGAATATTCCCTGAATGGGTTTCCAAGTTCTACAATGGATCAAAGGATGACCTATGCCATATCACATCTATAATCTAGGTTTAAATTAAGTTTCACAAAAAAGCAAGTTATCAAAATGGTCTACAGTGACCCTCAATTATCTTTAATTACTTATCTAACTTGTCGTAAATTACAGTGGCTGATGTGGCTTCTCAATAGCTATATAACAGAAAAATCATCGCGTTTCAGATTTTTACTTCAAGTGGCAAATGTGAAAACCATGAGCTTTAATTGACGATCGACACTAGTATTACGCAAAAAGGGGTGTAACAGATGAGACTTCTGCAGTTCTGAGTGAAGCTTTAAGCGCTGTTATGCGGCATCGCGTGCGTTCATTACCTTGTCGGTGTTCGTCAGGGGGCGGCGGGCTGCACAGCTCTGCTCACCTCTCCGTCTCGGAAGCAACTCACCCCTAACTTCTCCTTATTACAATTTACCGAAGTTGGTTTAAAAAGAACTATCTGGCTGTGTTTTCATCTGACCAGTCAGGGTCTCAATGTTAACCTTAAGCTCCGCCTACAAAAATTCTGTCTATCCAATGAGAAACGTTATACTTTTCGTGGTGGGGCAATGTTTTTTAAAGTTTGCAACGTAACAGACACACGAAAAAGTCTCACGCTAAAACTTGCAGCTGGTGTGGTCCTTTTAGCGTTATCGTAAGATCTATACTGTTCTGGAGGGCTCTATCTTTTAACATGGGCTGGAGGGTGGTCCTAATGTAACAGAGACGCGAAAAAGTCTCACGCTAAAACTTGCGGGTGGTGTAGCCCTTTTTGTGTTATCGTAAGATCTATACTGTTCTTCTGGAAGGCTCTAGCTTTTAACATGGGCTGGGGGGTGGTCCTAACGTAATAGAGACACGGAAAAGTCTCACGCTAAAACTTGTGGGTGGTGTAGCCCTTTTTGTGTTGTCGTAAGATCTATACTGTTCTTCTGGAGGGCTCTAGCTTTTAACATGGGCTGGGGGGTGGTCCTAACGTGACAGAGACGCGAAAAAGTCTCACGCTAAAAATTTGCGGGTGGTGTCGTCCTAGCGATTAGCTGGCGATGTGGGTGTCCGTCCGTCCCTTATCGTAGGGCCTTCCAGCTTAACACGGTTCTGCTCTCGGCTTCTGTTCTCGCTTCTCCCCTCGGAACTGCGTCTGTCCCACGGTGGGAAGGTATGACATGCATTTAGGCATTCTTTTGTTAGTCTGTGGTATTCCATTTGCTCACTTGTTACTCGTATTACTTTGGTTAATTTAATGTCACGATTTATTCGGAGCTATGTGACATACTACTGGATTTGCTTATCATGTCAGGGTTTTCATGGAAGGTGCCTGACACCTTACACCCGGTGTAGCCAAAGGGTGTCGTGCATCTTTTGCCGACGCTAAAAATTCTTTTATTTTCCTAGTGGGTCTTCATTTGGCTCCGACGATAAGAAGCTGCTTTGTAAAACAGAAGCGTACCCACCTAGACTTTATGGCTTACCCAAAGTTCATAAACCTGGGATTCCGTTGAGGCCAATTGTCAGTGCTATAGGCGGACCAACACATGATTTAGCTAGACACCTTGCCTCAATGCTGCAGCCTTATGTTGGTAGGACGGACAGTCATATTAAAAATTCAGCTCATTTCATTGACAAGTTAAAGGAAACGAGGGTGGGCCCGGATGATACCCTCGTCAGTTTTGACGTTGTGTCGTTATTTACCATGATTCCGGTAAACGAAGCTATCTTATGCATAGCGGATATTTTTCCTACCGATATTGTGGCATTATTCCGACACTGCCTCGTTACAACCTACTTTCAATACAATAATAACTTTTATGAACAGATTGGCGGGGTGGCTATGGGCAGTCCTCTTAGTCCTGCTGTGGCTAACTTATTTATGGAGACTTTTGAACAACGGGCGTAGCAGACTGCCAGTAAGAGACCAGACAGATGGTATCGCTATGTCGATGACACGTTCGTAGTATGGACACACGGAGCAGAGGAGTTGGATGCCTTCCTGACACATTTAAACAGCATTAATCGTAAAATCCAATTCACTATGGAGACGGAAAGGAATGGGCAATTGAACGTCCTGGATGTGTCTGCGATTAAACGACGGGACGGAACGTTGGGCCATAAGGTGTATAGAAAGCCCACACTTACTGATCGTTATCTACACAAATATTCAAACCACCACCCTAGACAAAAAAGAGGTGTAATGAAAACTTTGGTAGACAGGGCGTATAAACTTTGTGAACCTGTTTATTTAAAAGATGAGATTGAACATCTACGGTCAACTTTCGTGAAGAATGGCTATCCTAGCAGGGATATAGATCGAGCACTTCGCTCTAGGCAGAGAATCAGGAGTAACGACGACTAACAGTCGCCCAAGGGCAAAGTTTTTCTTCCGTTCATTAGTAAGGTCACAGATAGCATTGGGAAAGTTTCAGGCAAGTATGGTGTGGAAACTATTTTCAGACCTACTCGGAAAATAAAAGAATTTTTAAGGTCGGCAAAAGATGCACGACACCCTTTGGCTACACCGGGGGTATATAAAATTCGTTGTACTTGTGGACAGGTTTACATCGGTACCACAAAGAGAAGTGTGAACACCCGTCTTGTCGAACATAAGAGGAATTGCCGCCTGGGTCAGACGGATAAATCGGCCGTAGCGGAACTTGTTTACCAGGAAGGTGATCATGAAATAAAATTCAGCGAGACGTCATATCAAAAACCTCGCATTATTATGCACGCCTGTATAGAGAAGCTCTCGAGATACATAAACAGTAATAAATTTAACAGGAAAGACGAAGATGTTAAACTGGATAAAATTTGGATGCCAGCGTTCCACCGCAAGCGTGACGATCGATTACTTTCAATCGAGAATGTTGGCATTACCAGATACAATCTCATAGCCGACGCCATGTGATCGACAGTGGCGCTCTCTGTACTGCCTATATCATCAACGCTTCCTCCAGTTCTCTTCGCAGTTCGCCGCTTTACCTCCGAGGATGTCTCGCGCAGCCGGAGACGAAACGTCAGGAGACAGTTTTATACTTCGACCACGGCCCATCAGCCCGGAAGTTTTAAGTGAAGACAATACCGGCCGTTAAAGCTTACATTGTATGATCAACTTCCTGTTTCCTTAAATAACGTAACTATCCGGCGAACGGTCCGGACACTTGGATGATGTCGTCCAGGGTACCGAACAGCATACATAGCACACGCCCGTTGGGCATTTTGATCACAATAGCCGTACATCAACAAGATACCGACCTTTCCTGCGTTTGGTAAATGATCCATTTTAACACGGGTAATGTATCACGAAGCAAATACTGTCCGCACTGGCAGAATGTTACGTGATACCACGTTTGTGACTATTACAGCACCATCTATCACAAAGCGAAAAAAGTGGTCCAACTAAAATATTCATATTTCCTGAAGTACTACACGAATATGTAATAAAAAATGGGGGTTCCTATTTTTAAAAAAACGCAGTTGATATTCGTCTGACCTATGGTAGCGCCATCTAGCGGACCAACCATAGCGCCATCTGGTTTCCCCCTTCAAGCTAGTCGAGTTTCGTTCTTTGTAGCTTTTTCGTTTGATGCTTATTTCGTGAGATATTTGGCCCGGTCACTTTCAATGGACCACCCAGTATATACTGAGAGGCCAATGTCAAAATACTCAGACCCGTGAGCAGGGGTCGACAAGAGGTTCGTGGACTTACACCACTTCTTGCCCGAACTGCTTGTTTCTGAGTCAAAAATATCGATTTAGAATGGGAAAATTTACCCCAGAATACAACACTATATGACGTAAGCGAATGAAAATATGCAAAGTAGACTAATTTTCGTGTAGAACGATCACTCACTTCAGATACCGTTCGAACAGTAAAAATGGCAGCGTTAAGTCTTTGAACAAGATCATGAACGTGGACTTTCCATGACAATTTACTATCTATCTGAGCGCCTCGAAATTTGAACTGTTCAGTTTTACTAACCATATGCCCATTCTGTGAAATCAAAATGTCAGGTTTTGTTGAATTGTGTGTTAGAAACTACAGAAACTGAGTCTTATTGTGATTTAGGGTTTGTTTATTTTCTACAAGTCATGAACTTAGGTCATGAACTGCACTATTTGAAACCAAGCCAATGTTGCACGCAACATTCTTTCCTACGAAGATAGTGTCGTCAGCAAACAGAAATATTTTAGCGATATCTGTAATGCTAGAGGGAATATCATTTATATAAATAAGGAACAGGGGTGGCCCCAACACTGATCCCTGGGGCACCCCCCACTTGACTGTACTCTACTCAGGCCCCATATTACAGCTATTCTCAACACTATGAATAGTGACCTTTTGCTGTCTGTTGCTAAAGTAAGAAGTGAACCAACTGTGAGCTACCCCACTACTCCATAATGATGCAACTTTTGTAGCAATATTTTGTGATCAACACAATCAAACGCCTTAGTTAAATCAAAAAATATGCCTAACGTTCGAAACCTTTTGTTTAACACATCCAGTACCTCACAGAGAAAAGAGAATATAGCATTTTCAGTTGTTAAGGGACTTCTAAAGCTGAACTCTACATTTGATAACGTGTGATATAAAATAATCAATTATCCTTACGTACACAGCCTTTTCAATAACTTTAGCAAACACTGATGGCATAGAAACAGGTCTAAAATTGTCTATGTTATCCCTTACTCCCTTTTTATAAAGAGCCTTTCCTACTGAGTACTTTAATCGCTCAGGAAACTGACGATTCCTAAAGGAAAAATTACAAATACGGCTTAACACAGGGCTGACATGTGCAGCACTGCTCAGAAAATGATTGTTAGATACTGTACATATATCTGATTTATCAGCAACAGAAATATTTTTACTACAAACTGCTTTTATGCCATGGACGTTGTGCTGCCGACCAGACACTTCCTTCACAACTGACCATATGGCTTTAATTTTATCTTGTGAATTAGTATTGCATACCATATACTATTTGCCTTCCTAATAACATTTTAAGCACCTTACAGTACTGTTTGTAATGGGCTACTGCAGCTTGATTGTGACTACTTCTAACATTTTGATGTAATTCCCACTTTGTTCTACATGATATCCTTATCCCACTACTCAGCCAACCGGACTCCCTATTACTGCTAGTACCCCATTTAGAAAGTTGTAATGGAAAGCAACTCTCAAAGAGCATGTGAAATGTGTTAAGGAAAACATTATATATTTGTCATCTATGTTATTGGCACTATAAACATCCTGCCACTCTTGTTCCTTGACAAGGTTTAAAAAACTCTTTACTGCTGTTGGAATAACTTTCCTACATAGTTTGTAATTACATGTGACATTTGTTTGGTTACAAAAGCCTTTTAGTGTTAAAATTTGTGCATCGTGGTCTGAAAGGCCATTCACACTTTTACTAACAGAATGCCCATCTAGTAATGAACAACGAATAAAAATATTGCGTATGGCTATACTACTGTTCTCCCGCACCCTAGTTGGAAAAAACACAGCCTGCATCAGATCTTATCAATTTAGGGGATCTACCAACATCCTTTTTCTTGGACGATTATACACAAAATTTATATTGAAGTCAAAAAAAAAAAAAAGGTTCAAATGGCTCTGAGCACTATGGGACTTAACAACTATGGTCATCAGTCCCGTAGAACTTAGAACTACTTAAACCTAACTAACCTAAGGACATCACACAACACCCAGTCATCACGAGGCAGAGAAAATCCCTGACCCCGCCGGGAATCGAACCCGGGAAACAGGGCGCGGGAAGCGAGAACGCTGCCGCACGACCACGAGCTGCGGACTATTGAAGTCACCACGTATAACTAATTTCTGTTACTTCCTGCAAAGTGAATCAAGAGCCCTCTCTAGCTTGAGCAGAAATGCTCTGAAGTCTGAGTTAGGGGACCTACAAACAACAAAAATTAGCAATTTAGCTTCATTAAATTCAACTGCCCCTGCACAACATTCAAATATGTGTTCACTGGAGTGCCGTGATACATCTTTGGACTCAAATGGAATACTGTTTCTTATTTACATAGCTTCTCCCCCACCCCACAAGAAACTCCTTGAAAAACAGCCAGCTAATCTGTATCCTGTTAAAGGAAGCCTCTGAGCTATCAAATTATTTAAGTGGTGCTCCGACGTAACAATAATTTCAGAGTTAACATCTGTAAGCAGTTCACTAACTTTATCTCTAATACCTCTTATATTTTGGTGAAATATGCTAATTCCTTCTCAACTTGGAAAGATGACATGCTCTGAAGGTGAGCCCTTAGTGAGAGGGACTTCCTTTAAGCAAGTATACCTATCAGCTGGACTTCAGTCGAAAAAAGGTGCGCCTCTAACACCAACTACTACAGGAATTTTTCCATGAGTGACTTCAGTGTGGTGTCACCGCCAGACACCACACTAGCTAGGTGGTAGCCTTTAAATCGGCCGCGGTCAGTTAGTATACGTCGGACCCGCGTGTCGCCACTATCAGTGATTGCAGACCCAGCGCCGCCACACGGCAGGTCTAGAGAGACTTCCTAGCTCTCGCCCCAGTTGTACATCCGACTTTACTAGCGATGGTTCACTGACAAATTACGCTCTCATTTGCCGAGACGATAGTTAGCATAGCCTTCAGCTACGTCATTTGCTACGACCTAGCAAGGCGCCATTATCATTTGCTATTTATCTTGTGATGCATGTACCGTCAGACCTATTGAAACGTCCCCTTTGAACAATTCTACAGGACTGTGCTTAACCTGACACACAATATTTTGTTAGCGCAACGCAATCTGACTTCAAAATTCCCTACAAAAGAATGGCCCTGACTAACATTAAACTTTACCTTTCACAAATCACTTACCTCACAAAAATCTTCGCTGCTCAAACTACTGCAATACAGCGAGCGCCACTACTGCCAGCTAAATAAAAGATTCAAACTACTAAAGGCACTAACTACTGATAGGGATAGTTAGCAAATGAAAGATATTAATAGAGAACAAACAATGTATTTACCTTAATATCATCACAAGTCATAATATATATATCAGTTCATGACAAATTGCAAACCTCCGCCATCTCTCTCCCCACATCCACCACTGCTGGCGGCTCACCTCCAACTGCGCAACGCTACGCGCTGTTCACATCCAGCTGCCGCTGCCCAACACTACAATGGCAGTATTACAACAATGCAAAGCAGCCACAGACTGCACACAGCACAGCCAGTGATTTTCATAGAGAGGTGGCGTTACCAAAAAAAACCTAAACAGCCTACTTACATAAAGAAAACATAAACAGCCTACTTACATAGCCCCCATGCTCCCCACGAAAATTTTTACAAATGGTGTTGGGCACTGGCCAATACAGATTTGACAAAATTTTTCATAATTACAATAACAAACATGTCAAATGCACACACTTATTGGTACAATGTTGGTCAAAAGCTAAAATTTTCTCACAGTCCATAAAGACAGTCCTAATCGTACATAACAGTAGAATAGCAGTGTTTTTTCTCAAAGTCTGAGCAGTAAAAGAAAATGCACACAGAAGTAGTGGATTTCCATGCAGTCTTGAAGAAGTAGTGTTGTCCTTCCAATGGAAAGACAGTGCTGACTCTTGATATGCATACAGGTAATGGGCCACAACAGAGCAAACCCACAGCAGAGTCATTCGAAGTTTGGAAGAATATTGGTAGGTAGGTCATCACAGAGCAGACCCACTGTAGTCCTGGTAGAGATTGTGGTATTGGTGGGCCACCAGAGGTGCAGACCCACTGCAGTCCTTGTAGAAATAATGGTATTGATGGATCATCAAAGATGTAGACCCATTGTAGTCCTTGAAGAGATGGCCAGCAGCCATCTGTTGTGACTGTGCAGGTGCACAATCACCATTGAAGAGTCTTGCGGATAATATAGCAAGTCCATAAACCACCACTTGTGCACTCACAAAGTTTTTGGAATTGTCCTTAGAACCAGCAATGCTGTTATCCAGTCCCATGCTGAGTTATTAACACACGTGCAAACACTAACAGTCCCTACTTCTCACATATTGTCCACATACTATGACCAACAGAAACGTGTGCAGTGAAATGTAACTAACAAGTTAATAATGTCATGAACTGGTGACAATTACAATTTTATAACATAAGAATACAATTACAAAGGTACAAAATACATCATTAAAAACATAATAATACAGATAACATTGGTAGTACAGGCTTTACAAAAGAATAGAAATAGACATATACATCAGTGTTACAGGAATTATGACATAAGTACATAGATAAAAGATCAGAATAACTTGCGAAACATCAACTTCACACATGAGCATTAAACAGAATGAACAATGTCTAACATCTTTACAAAGTAAATAACATATTATTAATGCCAATTATATTTGAGGATAACAGTATTCCTCATCATAGTGAATGTAGCTTAATATTAAAAGAAGAAAAAATTCTATGAAACTACACAGAGACAGGAAGAAAACAAATACACAAGGGTACACAAACACATAGTGGGATAACACCAATAGGAAAGGACAGGGTTCGTTTTCAGTGTAACATTTGGTACTGCAGTCCAACCCAAAACTTCATTCTATAGATCTTTCGTCTTATTTCAACCTTTGCTTCCACCAAAAAAATCTTATCCAAGCATGCTTTCTGTATTCTGTTCATATTTCTTTCAAAATAATTATTTCTGATTGTACAATACTCATTTGGGCCCAAATCCTTTTTATATAACTTCGCAATGCATTCTTTACCTATTCTCCATAGTCAGTTTCTCATATAGTCTACCCCCTCTTAAGCTAACTTAAATCTACTGAGCTCAGATGCTAAACTAAGGGACGAGGCAATGCAGCAGCACGTAAAACAATTATTATAAACAGCAATGAAAAAAATGGAAAATTGCAAAGCAAGCTACAGTATAAATTAGCAAAAGTCAAATTCAATAACACTATGCTTGGCAAACAGCAGCAACTTATACCTAAACATGACATAGCGCAAGCAGAAAAAATATTACACTAAAATGGCCATGTCTAATACCTATGTCACATCTTAACATTAGAGTGATGCATCACAAAAACTTACGCTAGTAGATAAGTTACCAAATCGTAAAAAAATTATTTATGCAATTCCTGTGAAGGGAAATGTTTTTTTTGTGCTCCCTCATTTGTTTTGGATAGATCATAAAATTATTTACTGGATCTGTAGGCATAAAATATTTATATTAGTACATATATTAAATTTTATTTTAACCAATGCTGCAGTGCAGCTAGAAACTTGATATTAAACAAAATGTGTAAATAAATACATAAAGCAAGCCATATGGCATTTTTCTTAACTAGCAAGGCAATAGCTGTGAAATGTTTCTCATTGTTTCATTAGGCATTTCAGTAAATATCATAAATTACGAGCTAGTGTAATCATATGTTTTCAAGTTCGACCGTGTCGTTTTTGCGATGCTTTCTCTAAAGGAATGACAATGGCCAGGATAATGGCCTTCCCTTTCTTTTTTTTTCTTCCTGTGCTCTGAAAGGCACGCGCTAATGACTTTTTCTCCAGGCGTCTGACACAGCTGGGTGCCCGCGACGCATTACGTGCAGGTGGTCACTTAACTTTCGTACGGAAATATTTACGACAGCAATTTTCGCTAAAGTGACAGTCTCACATAAAAATACTTCACAGGTCAAGAATTAGCGTTGCAAATCTGTAGAAACAAAATCCTATGAATATAACAGTGTCCAAAAAAATTTTCAGTGGCATTGTGATACATTCACACATGATTCACACATGTCATAACTCTTAAAGTACGATTCTTGGTTTCCAACATCCTTTTTCACAAGTCAAGAGTCCCTACCCACTATTCATTACTCCTTACCTTATTACACATATACGTATCCATCGACACTCGTCAATATTTCGTCATTATAAATATGAAGCATAATCAAATAACTCATATAGCCTCAGCCCATTAATCGTAAACATACCTCAGCAGCATAATACACATCGTCGTCGTAAAAATAACCTCATAACACCTCAGTCAAATCTCAAAATCGTCGTAGCTTCCTCCAATAATTAAACAAAATTCTCTGCTCATATCAAAAGTGTCATCTGCCTCAAACGTACTTTAAAAATCATAATCCCTTTACCAAATACATCATTCAAAGCTCTCATAGTATCACAATGGTTCCAAAAAAATATGAACAGTTTACAATGCACAGACAAAATACAGTTTCATAAGTGTGAAGTTATCCAGCTGTGTAATTACGTAAACATCTGTCACTGACGTAGTAAAAAACATTTTTATCTCTCAGTTAAATGATCAGATAGCTGTGTAATTTGTGTGTTAGAGAAATATGGTACCGATGTGTAAAGTTGTATAAGCAAATACCATATTAGCTAGGGTTCCTTGTGGTTGCCACACACATGGTACACAAAGTAAGCGTGTACCCCCCTGAGGATAAATGTAATTATGCCCTCAGGTGTTACAAATTACAGCAATGGAATTAAATGTATCACGGAAAACTTTCTTTGTAATTAAAAAATCTTTAAAAATAAATGTTTCAAGTACAAAATTAATCACTCAAATACGTGTACTGTAGCGCTAAATGTGCGTCTTGTTGCAACATAATCTGTGTGGAAGTGTCGTAGTTATCGTCCTCCGAAAGCTAAGTTCTGCAGAAGCCAATGTACTTACCTCATGATAAACAAAAGTGAAATGCTTTGCGTATAGATATCATACTTATTACGCTTATTGCCGTGATGAAGAAAGTACTGTACAGTAACGTATTGTTATGCCACGAAAAAGGCTGTCTCATTGTTGCTATACCACAAAAGTTACCACTAAAACATGTTTTTCTTTCCAGAAGAATTCAGAAAACTGTGCAGATATAAAACAGATACACCGCAAAAGCAACATTGTAAATTGTTACTCATTAGTAGCGTCGTGATAAAAATCGTGTAGCTGTCACATAAACTAACCTCTGTGTCATCTGGTATCTCTCAGAAAGCACTTTAAATTCAGAATGTATTTTCAAATGAACCAAAATGTTGCATTAAAATCTCATTAGCAGTACTGGTAAATGTTCTAAGTATGTGAGCCTTATAGTCGTTACGTAATCGTGCAACAAACAAGCAAGAATGTACACACACAATAACACTGTGACGTCTGTTCACTATAACAATGCATTCCTCATTTCTGTTTAAATAAGTTCTCTTGGTTCTTGACTGGATATTTAACTTCAAACATTGTTGAATGTTAACAGATTCTAAGTCTGACAAAGCATACTAGCAACGTAAAGTGAAAAGTTATATGGCAAAGACAAAGGTAAAAAGCAGATTATCTCTCAATAAACGGTTTTACATGTGGAATGTGGTGTAAACCTTTACTCTTCATAGTACTCAGAGTTTGAACTTGAATGCAATTGTCAGGCGGTATACGTCGGTAAAGAATACTGGAATTTTTCTCAAGGTTAGCGTCTATGTTATTTTTCCCTGAGCCAGCGGCCGCACGCGGCTGCCTGCGGTGCGAGTCATTGTCTGTCCCTTTCTTGGCGCGCGTCGTTATTGGGATTAGGAGACCTAACTTCCACAAATTCGCCTTGCCGAGAGGGCCCAGCTCTGTTTAAAGCTCGCCAGTTCTGATGGAATTCAGGTCTGTCGTTATGTCGGTAGTTTACATCGTTTCTTGTTTGTCGGTCATGTGGTGGAGAATTTCTCCCTGAATCGTAACTCTGCGCCGAACTGTTGCTTCTGAAGTTATTCTGCCTCCCTTGATAATAATTGTTTTTGTTCCCATATTGTCTGTTTCTATGGTAATCTCTGTCATATTCATTACTACGGAAATGCGATCTTTCTCTGTAACTATTACTCTGCCAGTGGTTGTCATACGGGTGGTGTCTGTTTTGGTCACGATTTGCGTTGTAAGAATAGCCTTGTCGTGTCCAGTTATTGTTTCTGTCGTCACGGAATTGTGAGGTATGTGACCTGTAGTGATTGTTTTCCTGTTTTCGCATCCGGCGACTGTCAGTGTCAATTTCTAATTCTTGTAAAAGTCCCTGAAATGCTTCAATGTCGTCTTTGCAACGTCCTGCTAAAATAATATGTCGTAAATGTTTAGGCAGTTTGATTAAGCAAATGCGGATGAGTTCTGAGGGGCTGTATGGGTTTTACAGGTATTGATTCTTGTGCAACATGTCTTCAAAATATTTGGCAAGACTGGAAAATTCAGATTGTTCAAAGTGTTTCATCATCATGATGCTATGTTTTACACGGTCTTGTGTGGCTTGAGACCAATATGCAGAGAGGAAGGCATGGTAAAATTCTCCTTCACTGTGGCAATCGTGAATGACCGATCGCATTCTTACAGCTGGTTCATTCTCTAAGTAGCCACACATAAATTCTAACCTGTGCTCCAATGACCAGTTGGGAGGGAAACAATGAGAGAATTGATGGAGCCACGCTTGTGGATGAATGTCGTTGGCAGAATTCTTAAACGTTTTGAATTTACGTGTAGTAATGAACAGCTTATAGTCAAAATCATCATGTCGGCGAGTCGCATATCGGTCATTGTTAGGTCGTGTCGGCCGTTCCATCTCAAAATTCGGTGCACATCGCCAATTTCTTTCATAACTTCCGAAATGCCCTGTGTTATTATTTTGCGGCTTTTCCGTGTTTCTAAGTCCCTCTTCCCAAGTTGGGGCACGAGTATCCTCTGAAATACGTAATTCTTGTATTAACTGTGTCAGCTGATCTTGTACTTCCCGGATTTCTCTTTGGTGTTGCGTATTAATCTGATTCTGATTTTGTTTGAATTTCCTAATTTGTTCGCACTCTTCAGTGTCAGTGAAGGCTACAGGTCTTGTGTCATTCAGATCATCATCTACCTTTGTAGATAAGTTAATGACCTGATCCGAAAGTTCGGCTACTTTCTCCGATAGTGAACACATTTCCTCAGTGTGTTTTTTCTGAACCAAGTTTCAGAGTATCTACTGTGTCCTTTAAGTTTTCCTGAGTTTTTGCAAGTTGCGTAACCGAATCGGTAGATGCAACTGAGTCAATTTTAGCCCACAAGGTCTCATGATTTTCATGAACAATGGCTTGCAGTTCTTTTATGGCTGCTTCGTGATTCTGTAATGCATTTTCATGCCGCGAAAAAATAGGTTGAAAATGCTCACAAATTTGTGTTTTTACGTCATTACAGACTTTTTGACATTTCGATTCAATGTTATGTAACTCAGTGGTTAAATCTTCACGTGTTTGTTCAAGTGTAGTGTCTAACTTTTGAAGATTTTGTTCCATTGTGTCTAACTTTTTGAGATTTTGTTCCACTGTGTCTAACTGTTGCTGTGTTTGTCTCTGGTGTTGTTCCATTGTGTCTAACTTTTTAAGATTTTGTTCCACTGTGTCTAACTTTTGAAGCTTTTGCTGTGTCTGTCCCATTTGTTGTATTAATTGTAATAACAATGCATTGGTGTCTGAAACATGTTCCTCAGTGCTTTTCGGCAGTGAATTTACACCGGAAACATTCACATTTTGACAAGCAGAAAATGTGTCTTGACTTATTCGAGAAAACGGTGAGGTTCCAAAACCTGAATCTACAGTATTTGCGAGATCGTGTCGTGTCATTTCGGCTTCCTGAGGCGAGCTATTGCCGACCGGTCGATCGATAATGCTTCCCTCTTCACTAATTGTTTCACTGTCCACGCCATTGTTTGACGCCCGCTCCATTTCCCTGTGCACAGTTACCAAATTACTACTTTGAACATTAGTAAATTCATTACTCGGCGGCGCTGATAAGCTACGCTCGTCATCACTATTATTTCTCAGTTTAGTTTGGAGCCTAGTGTTACGTTTTTCACACGCCATAATTGTCACAATATTTCACACGACAACACAGAAAAACACAATTTAAAGATCAAAAATAAGAGAACACATTAACATAGCACTGAAAATAATATCTAGTTAAGTGCAAGCGCAGCTGCGAAATACTTGGTGCAAATCTACATGCATGCCACAACTGTTTTACAGTACAACAATGAAAGACTGCAACTACAAAGGAAATTCTCTCTACAATTACGCGCTAGCAATAAACAAAAGCTACACTAAATACACAAACTACAAGAAAAAATCAGAAGATTCCAGTGAGGTATCCTAGGCTAAGGGTCGACATATGAAACGTCCCCTTTGAACAATTCTACAGGACTGTGCTTAACCTGACACACAATATTTTGTTAGCGCAACGCAATCTGACTTCAAAATTCCCTACAAAAGAATGGCCCTGACTAACATTAAACTTTACCTTTCACAAATCACTTACCTCACAAAAATCTTCGCTGCTCAAGCTACTGCAATACAGCGAGCGCCACTACTGCCAGCTAAATAAAAGATTCAAACTACTAAAGGCACTAACTACTGATAGGGATAGTTAGCAAATGAAAGATATTAATAGAGAACAAACAATGTATTTACCTTAATATCATCACAAGTCATAATATATATATCAGTTCATGACAAATTGCAAACCTCCGCCATCTCTCTCCCCACATCCACCACTGCTGGCGGCTCACCTCCAACTGCGCAACGCTACGCGCTGTTCACATCCAGCTGCCGCTGCCCAACACTACAATGGCAGTATTACAACAATGCAAAGCAGCCACAGACTGCACACAGCACAGCCAGTGATTTTCATAGAGAGGTGGCGTTACCAAAAAAAACCTAAACAGCCTACTTACATAAAGAAAACATAAACAGCCTACTTACACTATGTTCACCAATTATGGATTAAAGTTAAGTATTCCAGAAGCTACGTACTTTTTTTGCTAGTCTCAATTCCTTGTCATTTTCCAGACCTCACGCCAGCCTGCGTGAGCTTAAACGCGTGCCTATCGGCTTCCCGTCATAGTGGATTGGCTATCTTGCCAGTCCACAAAACTCAGCACCAATCACAACACTGTCACCTATAAGCTCTGCCAGCCTCCCTTTCCCATATCTGTTGAGGTGCAGGCCATGACTAGTGAAACCCAATCTGCTGATAGATCCAATTGGTACCACTGAAAAGTGACCCATGCCTTCTGCCATCAGCGCCCTCTGCAGCCCCATGTTAAGGCGCCTAACAGCCGCATTAAGATGAGACCGATCATGACGCTGAAACAGTTGTACGAAATGCACATTAGTGCCACCAGTTTGAGTAGCTGTCTTTACCAGGTCACCACCTGCATCATATTCTCCGTCCCTGTCAAAACTGTTCCTGCTCCACCCACTATCAACACCCGATCCTCCTTTCTAAAATTCCTACCTAAGTCTCCTATGCTGTCAGTCACGTGAGCCAACCCTCCACTAGGCCTCACAATGCTGGTGACCTGATACTCACTCCACAACACTTCGTGCAACTGCTGGTCCACACCTCTACCGTGAGAACTACCTAGCAGCAGAACCTTCTTCTTTCTGTTTGACTTTGCAACTCACCTAATCCTCCTAACTGCTGAGGACTGCTGCATGTTCCCTACATCTACAGCTACAAGAGTCTCCTCTCCAATCAACTCTGACAGTTGGTCAAATCTAAGACAAATACGCAAAGAATAACTGTCTGAATTACCTCCTCCTCGTAGCTGCCTTCTTGCCAACTGCCAGTTCCCATTCCCCACCACCCTTCACCCTCTTCAACCTATCTGGTTCCTCCTTTGCGCGTTATAACTGCACCTGAAGGGCACAGATCTTACACTCCTGCTCCTGTATCAACTTATTTCTACTACAGATTCTGCATTCCCAGGAGAGGATCTCGTTAGAATGCCCATTGTCTTCCCCCACAGCATTCCCCCAATGAAAATATTTTGAAAAAATACCACACCGCAGTCCACTACTGACAAACCTACGACAGAGCCCACACTTCTCACTCATGATAAAATTTTACAGTTACTGAGAAAAACTATACGTCTGAAAAAAAAACTATACGTCTACGTTACACGTGTATAACTGTTTATAGAACTAACAATAGCGGTCTCGAAATTCTCCGTCTACTAAGAAAGCAACTACTTGTATTGATACTACTACACCACAGCTAATACCAATACCAACAAAAATTCACAAAATTATTAGCTAAAACCAAAATTCAAAAGGCCACTCCATTCTAACCCCCATCGCAGAGGCGTCAAGAGAATGGGTGAAATGTGGGTGTTGTGACCGCTCGATGTCATTCAATACGATCACAACGACAACCCTCGATCGACGTTAGCACTCGTGGTGTCACTCGCCTTCATACATGGCAGTGTACGTTTGAAAATTCGTCGTCAATTGATTTAAATGTTATTCCCGGCTGACTCTTAATTCAATTACTGCCACGGGGGTGAGGAGAAAGAACACATCCTGGTGGTACCAGCATTATGCGTATTTAGATGTTCGATGAATCTGAATGGTTTGCAATGTTCCAGCGATTCTATTCGAACTCTATGCTGATATACCGACAAGGACCACTTTCGCAGATAAATATGCAAGTTCGTAATGGATGTTCAGTTTCTCAGTATAGTTAGTCGCACTCACACTTTATACATCCTCTGTGAGGACAATTTCATGTATTTAAATTTTTGGGTGTCCCACAATATTGATTGGCTAAATATTATGACGATACGTTGCATACAACTTCCACAGATATTGTTTATCATGTAGTCAAGACTACGTAATGAAGGCAAAATCGTGGATAAAAATTGTAGTTTGTTTATTAACACTTTTCTTTTCACTAACTAAACATGAAATATGAATCGGGATTGGAGGTGATGATCCTATCCTTCTTTTCAGTATTAGAATGGTATATATAGTGTTCTGAACAACGCGTGTCATATAATGTCCAAATATCGACACGACCCAGGCTCTCAATTCGGCACTTAAATGTCTATTCTTCGCTCCCGAAATGTTCGATGTGATTGTCTTTCACACGCAGGGTTGAATTTAACGGTGTATGCACTCTTTTTAGTATTTTAGGTCCCCGTTAATTAATATCTGGTAGTTAATAAGCGAACTATTTTTATGCTGGCGCGTTGTTTGTATCAGTTACCCCCGCAACCGTCCAAGGATAAGATTCTCTTAATGTTCCGCGCCCACACGTTTCAAAATTTTAAAAAATGCAGAATTACGTAAACTATAGCTTTTCGTTGCGCACAATTTTCGTGGGTTCCACGACCATAATAGTTTCCCAAGAGTATTTTTACCAGCTAACACAAAGTTCGTCAGTCTGGAACCGCGCGGCCGCTACGGTCGCAGGTTCGAATCCTGCCTCGCGCATGGATGTGTGTGATGTCCTTAGGTTAGTTAGGTTTAATTAGTTCTAAGTTCTAGGGGACTGATGACCTACGATGTTGAGTCCCATAGTGCTCAGAGCCATTTGAACCACAAAGTTCGAATTATGTTGTCGGAATCATTTTAACTTCACCCGACAATAAACGTCTCTGATCACTTCGTCACACGTATTTTAAACGTGCTTGAAGAGTCTTTAAATAATCTCCTTAACGAATTCCGCAGTCGCGAACCACTTTTTCATCGGCTAGCCCGATGGCGATAACTGAAGGTAGAGAGCTCAATAATGTGTTACATGTTCTTTTATATGTATTGAGAAACAAACGCGCCCCTATATCCTTCTGTCCCGCTTGGTTTTTGGTACTTTGCTTTATATTACTTTTCACTATATTGCTTCTTAGTAATACTGTGCAGTTATTAAAGTTTCGTATTACTTTCCCCTTTTTAATTCTTCCCCGATTTTAATTAATATGATGCTAATTGACACGCCTGCCCGCAAAGTACTGTTATAGTGTGACGGCCTTCCCATCTTATGACACTTCCACGGTGGCGTTGGGCAGAACTGTGGTCAAATGTGTTGCTAATGTGACATCATTAACCTACCTTACAGGTCACATGAACCTCTGAGTCCTCGACTTTTTTTTTTTTTCTTTTTGCGTGCGTGGACACCTTGCTCTTTGAAGCGTCATCGGGCTTTGGCATGACATAACAGAGCGCCAAGCTTCTGTACACCATTACGGAGGAAGGTTGTAGGCACCTTTGAGTGAAATTTAAAACTTGTAAGTCACAATAAGAGAAAATTACCCATTTGCGGAAAATCAATCTTTTAATTGTGTTTCGCAGCGTATATTGATGTAAGAACACACGTAACGACTGACCCATGTGATACACATTGCTGAAGAATAGAATACATTCCCTCGAGGCGAGGATGCAAAGCACTACGTCGAGTGTTGTGCAGCTTCAGCCTCAACGCCTACATGCCTTACTCATGGAACTTCTTCCAATTGACAGTTACCATAGAGCACTGTTTGCACATTCCACGTCTTTGCTATTGGAGATTGGAGCCAACCAGCTTCAGAGACAATGTGTCCATGTGGGAGTATAGCTTTTAACTTAGTATTCGATTCGAGCCCGTCCTCCCCCCTCCCCCCCCCTCTCCCATGAACCATGGACATTGCCACTGGTGGGAAGGCTTGCGTGCCTCAGCGATATAGCCATACCGTTGGTGCAATCACGATGGAGGGGTCTATGCTGAGAGGCCAGACAAACGTGTGGTTCCTGAAGAGGGGCAGCAGCCTTTTCAGTAGTTGAGGAGCAACAGTCTGGATGATTGGCTGATCTGGCCTTGTAACACTAACCAAAACGGCCCTGCTGTGCTGGTACTGCGAACGGCTGAAAGCAAGGGGAAATTACAGCCGTAATTTTTCCCAAGGGCATGCAGCTTTACTGAATGGATAATTGATGATGGCGTCCTCTTGGGTAAAATATTCCGGAGGTCAAATAGTCCCCCGTTTGGATCTCCGGGCGGAGACTACTCAGGTGGACGTCGTTATCAGGAAAAACAAAACTGGCGTTCTACGGACAAGAGCGTGGAATGTCAGATCCCTTAATCGGGTAGGTAGTTTAGAAAATTTAAAAAGGGAAATGGATAAAGTTAGATATAGTGAGAATTAGTGAAGTTCAGTGGCAGGAGGAACAAGACTTCTGGTCAGGTGAATACAGGGTTATAAATACAAAATAAAATAGGGGTAATGCAGAAGTAGGTTCAGTAATGAATAAAAAGATGGGATCCCGGGCAAGCTACTAGGGGCAGCATAGTGAAGACATTATTGTAGCCAGGATAGATACGAAGCCCACGCCTACCATAGTAGAACAAATTTATATGACAACTAGCTTCGTAGACGACGAAGAGATTGAAGAAATGTATGATGAGACAAAAGAAATTATTCAGACAGTGAAGGGAGACGAAAATTTAATAGTCATGTGGGACTGCAATTCGATAGTAGGAGAAGGAAGAGAAGGAAAAGTTTTAGGTGAATATGGAATGGGGATAAGGAATGAAAGAGGAATTCTGCACAGAGTATAACTTAATCATAGCTAACAATTGGTTTCAAAATCTTGGTTGTATACGTATAAGAGGCCTGGAAGGTTTCAGATATATTACATAATGGTAAGACATAGATTTAGGAACGAGGTTTTAAATTGTAAGACATTTCCAGGGGCAGATGAGGACTCTGACCACAATCTATCGGTTATGAACTGTAGATTAAAACCGAAGAAACTGAAAAAAGGTAGTAATTTAAGGAGATGAGATCTGGATAAACTGCAAGAACCACAGGTTGTAGAGAGTTTCAGAGAGAGCATTAGAGAAAGATTGACAGGAACGGCCGAAAGAAATACAGTAGAAGAAGAATGGGTAGCTTTGAGCGATGAGTTAGTGATGGCAGCAGGGGATCAAGTAGGTAAAAAGACGAGGGCTAGTAGAAATCCGTGGGTAACAGAAGAGATATCGAATTTAATTGACGAAAGGCGAAAATGAAGCACGCGAAAAGGAATACAAAAGTTTCAAAAATGAGATCGGCAGGAAGCGCAAAATGGCTATGCAGGGATGGCTAGAGGACAAATATAAGTATGTAGAGGCATATATCACTACCTACAGGAAAATTAAAGAGACCTTTCAAGAAAAGAAAAGAATATCAAGAGCTCAGATGGAGAACGAGTTCTAAGCAAAGAAGGGATAGCAGAAAGGTGGAAAGAGTATATAGAGGGTCTACACAACAGCGACGTACTTGTGGGCGATATTATGGAAGTGGAAGATGAAATAGGAGATATGATGTTGCGTGAAGAATTTGACAGAGCACTGAAAGACCTAAGTCGAAACAAGGCCCCGGGAGTTGACAAAATTCCATTAGAGCTAATGATAGCCTTGGGAGAGCCAGCCCTGACAAAACTCCTCCACCTGGTGAGCAAGATGTATGAGACACACGAAATACCCTCAGACTTCAAGAAGAATATAATAATTCAAATCCCAAGGAAAGCAGGTGTTCACATGTGTGAAGATTACCGAACTATCAGTTTAATAAGTCACAGCTGCAAAATACTAACACGAATTCTTTACAGACGAATGGAAATACTAGTAGAAGCCGACCTCGGCTTGGAATCCGTAGAAATGTTGGAACACGCGAGGCAATACTGACCCTACGACTCATGTTAGAAGATAGATTAAGGAAAGGCAAACCTACGTTTCTAGCATTTGTAGACTTGATTAGAATACTCTCTTTCAAATTCTGAAGTGGCAGGGATCAAATACAGGGAGCGGAAGGCCATTTACAATTTGTACGGAAACTATATGGCAGTTATAAGAATCGAGGGCCATAAAACGAAGCAGTGGTTGGGAAGGGAGTGAGACAGGGCTGTAGCCTATCCCCGATGCTATTCGGTCTGTATATCGAGCAAGCAGTAAAGGAAACAAAAGAAAAATTTGGAGTAGGAATTAAAATCCATGGAGATGCCGATGACATTGTAATTCGGTCAGAGACAGCGGAGGACCTGTAAGAGCAATTGAACGGAATGGTTAGTGTCTTGAAAGGAAGATATAAGATGTACATCAACAAACGATGATAATGGAATGTAGTCGAATTAAATCAGGTGATGCTGAGGGAATTAGATTATGTAATAAGACACTTAAAGTAGTAGATGAGTTTTGCTATTTGGGAAGCAAAATAATTGATGATGGTCGAAGTAGAGAGGATATAAAATGTAGACTGGCAATGACAAGGAAAGAGTTTCTGAAGAAGAGAAATTTGTTAACATTGAGTATAGATTTAAGTGTGAGGAAGTCGTTTCTGAAAGTATTTGTATGGAGTGTAGCCATGTATGGAAGTGAAACATGGACGATAAATAGTTTGGAAAAGAAGAGAATAGAAGCTTTCGAAATGTGGTGCTACAGAAGAATGCTGAAGATTAGATGGATAGATCACATAATTAATGAGGAAGTATTGAATAGAACTGGGGAGAAGAGGAGTTTGTGGCACAACTTGACTAAAAGAAGGGATCGGTTGGTAGGACATGTTCTGAGGCACCAAGGGATCACCAATTTATTATTGGAGAGCATCGTGGAGGTTAAAAATCGTAGAGGGAGACGAAGAGATGAATACACTAAGCAGATTCAGAAGGATTTAGATGAAGAAGCTTGCGCAGGATAGAGTAGCATGGAGGGCTGCATGAAACCAATCTCTGGTCTGAAGACCACAACAACAACATTCGATCCGAAAGGTTCTGTCACCGCTGACTACAGACCGATGCTTTGTGCCTAGTTGTCGCGCTCTCCACACACCTTCCACCTTTCTCATCGGCGCGGTTTTGTCTCCTCAACACGGATTGCTTCCCTCCAAATTTCTGTATCGTATCATTACGATTCTGCCGACATAGTCCAGTTACCATATTATATTTTCACAGATTGTATTACACATAAAATTCATATTTAGTAAAAAAACCAGAAACATTCATAGTGACAATATAGAGGTATGTAAACCACAGATAAAATATAACGACAAACGAATGAAAATTGTGAATGACAAAGTGTTGGTGTTACGGTGTTCGGAAGGATCAGACGGTTTTGTGTTATTTCAGTTACTTAAGCATTCAGTCAGATTTATAAAAATAAGAGTTCATTGGCAAATAATGATGAGTATACTGTGCTATGAATGACAGTAGAAGTCAATGGAAGCAATAATGACTACAGTAGTTACAATAACTGGAAAAGACGGATTCCGAATATTTGCGGTATTTAACAACAACAAAACACTGAAGCGAAAGATTATCCGGGAAAGATGACTGGATGTTCAGGAAAACTACTCACCTTCGTGCACTTTTACTGATTGGCTTTCTAAAGGCGTCGACGTGTGACTGCATTGTTTTCTGGCTCCATGTGTCTGGTAGTGACAACAATTAAGTAATGGAGTTAAATCGATTTTCAGAACTTTCGGTGTACTTTCATTGCATCTGCATCAGAGTTTAACTTATTCACGGCTGAATAATTACGCTTCAAATCACAGCAACATTTTCAGATTTAAAGCTTGGTTAAAATTCTCAGAATCGTTTTGTTTCACCGCCTGCAAAATTAAAAAGCAAATTAGTTCTGTTCGAACACGCTTTAAAATAACATGTTTTTTTCCTGAAGTGCAAAAATATTTTCTTCGTATAAATGTGGCAATGCGACGAGTTAATATTCACGCAGCCTCTTGAGCGGACGTACTCGAAGGAAAGGGTTTCTACGATAAGTACATAAATGTTGAATACATTATGGAGCACGAGGTACAAATATTTATTTTTATATTGTATTCTCACAACCTAGATAGTCCTTATCAATTGTGAACATAACAATGTATGTTCCATTCCTTACCTTTTTTGTTATTTTCTTCTCATAAGAGAGTGGTACGTCGCTGTATAAGGTCAGCAAAATAAAACCGACCAGAAAAATTTTTCGTGTACCTCGAATATCTGCATCCAGAGCGGATAATGGGAGTTGAGTTGTCTGTCTGAAAGTGCACGAAATATTATCTGGACCAGCTTTACTTCGCGCAGCCTGCAGAACTTCAAACTTTTCTGCCGAATTTTGCAGTAGGCTAGGGAAAGGTCAGAGGGAACCCCAAATCGGAATAATTGTGAGGGGATTTCCAGTTACAACACTGGCCTTACAACCGAGTCAACTGTCCCGAAATCCTTGGTCAGAAATGGGGGATAGGATATACCCAAGTCAAATTTTGTTAAACTGTAGTGTAAGTATATTTGTTCATGTGTATGCACAGTAAAGTCAATGATTTGTTCGACAGGTCCACTAAAAATACGATAATTTTATTACATGCTGAGTCGCAGATAGGCACAGCAAAAAAGACTCTCACAATTAAAGCTTTCGGCCATTGGCCTTCGTCAACAATAGACACACATGCGCACACACACGCACTCGCGCAAACACAACTCTCACACACACGACTTGTGTGCGTATGTGTGTCTATTGTTGACGAAGGCTGATGGCCGAAAGCTTTAATTGTGAGAGTCTCTTTTGTTGTGCCTATCTCCAACTCAGCATCTCCGCTGTACGGTGAGTAGCAACTTTCCTTCTCATCATATTGTTACATTCTATCCTGGATTTTCCATTGTTTGATTTTATTACATCTGCTTTCATATCACTCTGCAAGATACTTGTTATGGAGAGAAACCAGACGGTTTGACGTTCAGTTCTATGTCACATCTCAAACCGAGCACAACTTTAAAACACATTTGTATACGTCATCAATCGAGGCAGGATGTATGGCAAACAGAGTGAAGTTAGATTCCGGGTCAGTGGGACCTGATGCTGGGATTAGTGATGATTAATACGCCAGGGCCACCAGCGATTGCCTGAGTAATGTGAAGACTATTCTGCGACAAACGCGACCTCGGCGAGACGATAACCTCTATCCCTCCGAGCGTCCTTGCTCATCCTGTATCCACTGCCCCCAGTAGGAAGTGCAGACTGCGATATAGCAACGAAAGCATTTGTTCATGGCCGAAGACTTAATCTTGTTATGAGTAAGCGTTCTGATGTCACACAAAGTAATACTGCCGCAAACTCACCAGCGCCTCATTGGACAAGTCTTAGTTACTCACACTTGACATATGTCAATGCGGTCACAAGGTCATCGCTGTATGTGAATCTTGCGGAGTGAAATTCCGTCGTACCTCAAACAAATAAAAATTCAAATCTGACGAATGTGACTTTGAATCATAAAATAAACTATTGTTGTAAAAAACTCGACTATTATTAAATCTTTCCTTCGACAGCCACTCGACAGTTGGTACCTGTAAGAGTTTTTTTAAAAAGCAACACTATTTTCAGAAATTTTAAAATCTCGAAGAATTTAAGAAGTTAGCCGTCTGACCACAAGTTGCAGGCTTGCAAAATGAATGCTTCCTTGTACAGTGTAAATAGCGATACAATACTTTTTACGTTTTGGACTGATGCATTACGACTTTAGTTGTACCACTAACAATTATCTGCTGTAACTTTTTTATTCTTTCCCGGTTTTTTATGTTGCCACCTCATTACACGGCGTAATCGTTACGCTCTAATTCAGCACATTGAGCTTTCCACAATCCTGAAACTTATCCACTTCACTTGACTTTACAAAACACACACATATGGATAGCCGTATATCAATTTGTATGAGAATTCATAACATATCTTTATTTTATGCAAACTCGGCTGTAACAAAAACATTTTATTTGATAAGTCCTGCTTGACACTGAGATTGCTTTTCTCGACGCCACAATGTCTGCTTGTGCATAAATTGCCCATTAATTTCAGTGCAGAATTTTTTCAAAAAACGAATGTGTTAAAAACATAAAAACTATACGAAAAAAATTGCATAATTTACAGTTCATACTCAGGATAATGCCAGCCCACATGTCGGCACGTTTGTTTCGAGTACGCTGCAGGAGTTCCGCTGGAAAGCCCTTACAAATCCTCCATACAGTCCCGATCTCTCCCGGAGACGTTTCCATATTTTTGGAGCCCTGAAGAAATACATTCGTGGCAGTCGATTTACTTCGGTTCAAAATGGCTCTAAGCACTATGGGACTGAAACATCTGAGGTCATCATTCCCCTACACTTAGAACTAATTAAACCTAACTAACCTAAGGACATGACACACATCCATACCCGAGACAGGATTCGAACCTGCGACCGTAGCAGCAGCGCGGTTCCGGACTGAAGCGCCTAGAACCGCTCATTTACCTCGGATGAAGAAGTGCACGTCTGCGTGCAAACACATGGTTCCGTAGGCAACTGCCAACATGAATGCACTGACCGTCTTGTGTCACAATGGTATGAACGTATTAACAGTTAGGTCGATTACTTTTTAAACAATAAAAAGTTTACTTACTTTTTCCATCTGTCTTGCTTTCATTTGAGGACCATTTTTATATTTGTGAAACGCACTGACGACCATCAGTACTTTCTAAGTGATCACTTGCTGTTCCTCGTCTAAGATGGGTTCACTTTGATCACGTTGTTTGACGACAAACAATGTCGCACAGTAATCTGCTTTTGTCAACAGGAGATAGTTGCAGGGCCTTGATTCGTCCCGAAGTGTACCTAGAATTCAAACAGCAGGTAGTCTTATCTCGGTCTGCGCTCGATCGATACGTCGACGGTCATGTCCGATGCTCGACAAACTGCCTCAGTAAATATCGCACTCTCCACCAAGGAGTACTTTTTGCCACCGGCTGGAAACAGCCTATGAGTGCTCACGAGGAACAACAAGGAGACGGTAACGTTGAATATTCTCCATCAGCGAGTAGGTGGTGGAACAAAACGACGCCGATGAACTTACAGAGGTTCTAGATGGTGACCTGAGGATAGGAACCGATGTCTAGAAACGTCATCCAACGACGATATAAATCGCTGACGTTACAGCAATACAAAGACAAGTGCTAGGGTACTATCTACTAATATTAGCTTTCAGTCGTACTTCACTCGCGCATATAACGAGGGAAAATTTCTGTCATATTTCTCTGTACGCACACTAATCTCTCTTATTTTATCTTCATGTTGCCTGCATGAGATACCCGTCGGTGGCATTAGAACTGTTATACCGTCTTACCCGAATAATGGTTCTCTACCTGTACCCATTGGGAATTCACGAGATCAATCCCACATCCTCCCAAAGATTCCCATTTAAGTATCCCGAACACTCTGTTACACTTCTGTATGAGCTACACCGAACAGTAACGGTCCTGGCATCTACTCTCCGAATCCGATCGATGTCTGCTCTCATATCTACTTGCAAGGAAAACCGAACATTGGAGCAATACTATAGAAATGATTGCAGCAAAGTCTTGCATCCTTCACAGATAAACCGCATTTTCCAGGGAATATGTGTACTGCAGTCTACGTCCGTAATACTAATTTGAAGTGTTCGCCCTATTTAAGATTTCTTCTTAGTACTACCCCTGAATATTTACGCCATGCGACGTGCCCAAGCAGTCTGCTACTAATTTTTAAATAGGTCAAATTGGGTCCCATCCCTTTGCATCTGTGTAATGAGTGTGGATTGAAGCTGTCAAACAGTTGTTTCATAAACAATACGTTTTCCTGAAAATTGTTTTGAACAATTAATTCAGGACCCCACTCAAAGCGTAAATGGTTCCGGAAACATATTATGACCTTTTAAGAAAGAACAGACCTGAGCAAATAGGGAGCTTCATAATGGATACAAGCGTTAGTATCGACAAGATCGTTGTGGCGAGACTGAAGGCTGTAACCTGCAAATCCACCAAACATAAACACAAAATTTATTTATAAAAGTAGATAAAAATTCACTTGATGTCTCCCTAAGAGACAGTCTCCACTCTTTCCAAATTAACTAGGTAAGTGTAGACAAGGTGTGGATTACATTAAAGGCAGAAGAATCGATGTCAGTTTAGAGACAGGTGATAAATTAAGAACAGACGGAACTGATCCCCCACGGTACCCAAAACAGGTCACAACACTGTTTCAGAAACAACGAAAAAAGCATGCCAATTCCAAAAGAAAGAAAAATCTCCAAGATTGACAGTGGATTACTGAAGTCAGAAATTTAGCGCCGACTTCAATCCGATAGCTTTTAATAGTTCTCACACCGAAACTTTGTCTCGAAATCTGGCAGAAAATCCAAAGAGATTCTGGTCGTGTGTAAAGTACATCAGCAGCAAGACACAATCAATACATTCACTGCGCAATCACGATGGTAATGTTACCGACGTCAGAGCCATAAAAATTCCAGCTCTCGCATCCAGAGCAGCTGCAAACAAAAGAACCTTATAAGACAATATTTTCGGAGCGGCGAAGCAACTTAAATTATTTAATAAAGGCAAGTCTTCTAGCGCATATTGCGTAGCAATCAGTCTCCTTTCAGAGTATGCTGACACAGTAGCTCCACTATTGGCACTCAAATACAACAGCTCGCTCGACGAAAGGATGCGGAGTTCACACCAATACTGAGGGAAAGAAGTATGAATCCTCTAAGTTACAGGCCCATATCGCTGACATCGATTTGCCGTAGGATTTTGGGGCATATACTGTGTTCGAACATTATGAACTACCTCGAAGAAAACTATCTATTAACACATACTCAGCACGGATAAAGAAAATATCATTCTTGTGAAAACACAACTAGCTCTTTATTCACAAGAAGTAATGTGTGACGTCGACAGGTGACCAAAAATTGATTCCATATTTCTAGATTTCCAGAAGGCTTTCGACACCATTCCTCAAAAGCGATTTCCAACCAAATTGCGTGCCTATGGAGTACGATCTCAATTGTATGACTAGATCCGTTACTTCCTGTCAGAGAAGTTAGAATTCGTACTAATTGATAGGAAGTTAAAGTGATATCTGGCGATCACCAAGGAAGTGTTATTGGTCCTCTGCTATTATTAATCTGCTTAAATGATTCGGCAGACAATCTGAACACTGCTCTTCAATTGTCTGCAGATGAAGCTTTCGTTTACCGTCTAGTACTGTCATGAGAAGTTCGAAAACAATGGCACAATAATATAGACAAGATATCTGTATGGTGCCAAGAGTGGCAGTTGACTCTAAATAATTAAAAGTGTGAATTCTTCCACTTGACTACTAAAACGAATCCGTCAGATTTCGGTTACACCAGAAATCACACAAATCTAAAAAGCTGGCAATTAAACTAAATACGAGGGTCGGAACTTAAATAGTGGCAACTATTTATTCACAACCGATGCAAAAGTGTTAGATGTTTGCACCTGTTACTGTCCAGAGTAGCCAACAGCGTTGTGTAGAACCCGTTGCCAGGAATGTGGAGGGCGTAGAATACCGTTAGCAGGGCCTGTTCTCTTGTTGGTGCGAATGGAGCGGTCTACTGCCTGTCGAATCTCTGGAACAGTTCTGAAGCGAATGCCACGAAGTGGTTCCTCCATCTTCAGAATCAAATCAGAGTCACAAGGACTTAAGTCCGGGGAGTATGGTGGATGGTACAGTACTTCCAGTCCCATCGACCGAACAGAGCAGCCACAGCTTGCGCTGTATGCGCCTGCCCATTGTCGTGTAAAATGATGGGTGGGTTGCGCAGAAAGTGTCGCCGCTTCTTTCGAAAAGCTGGTCGCAGGTGATGGTCCAAAAACGAACAGTAATACTGTGCACTGACGGTCTGCCGTGGAGGAACGTAATGGGTTAGGATAACACCATCGCAGGCGTACACGAGAATCACAATAACTTTAGACCGCTCCATTCGCACCATCGACAGGACAGGCTCTGCTAACGGTAGACTACGACTTCCCCACATCGCTGGCAACGGGTTCTACACAACGCTGGTGACTACTTTGAAGGACAGTCACAGGTGCAAACATGTAACTCTTTTGTATCGATTGTGAATAAATAGTTGCCACTATTTAAGTTCCAACCCTCGTACCTAGGGATTACAGTTACGAACAACTTAATTAGAACGGTTACATAGATAAAGTTGTTCCAAAAGCGACCCAAAGACTACGTTTTACAGGCAGAACATTTAGAAGATGAAACTGGTCTACTTGAAGAGAGTGCCTGCATAACGCTTGTCCATCCTCTGCTAGAGTATTGCTGCGCGTTATGGCATCCTTACCGGACACGACTGAGGGACGAAACAGAAAAAGTTCAAAGAGGGGCACCTCGAATTGTCGCAAAGTAGCGGAGAGAGGGTCACGGACATGATAAGCGAATTCAGGTGGCAATCAATGAAAGAAGGGTAATTTTCGTTGCCGCAAGATCTTTTCACGAAATTCGGATCACCAACTTTCTCCTGCGGGTGCGAAAATGTTTTGTTGAAGTCCACCTACATAGAGGGAAATGACCATCGTAATAAAATGCAGGAAATCAGAGCTTGTGCGGAAATATTTAAGTGTTCTTGTCTCCCGCGCGCTGTTCGGGTCTCGACCAATAAGGAAACAGTATGAAGGTGGTTCGATGAACCCTCTGCCAGACACTTTAAGTGGGTTGTCATGTAGATGTAGGTTGGCGAGCAGGGGAGAGAGGGGTGAAGACACTCGGCATATGTACACTGAGGTGACAAAAGTCGTGGGATACATAGAGATATCACATATACAGATTGGTGGTAGTATGGAGCACACAAGGACAGTGCATTGGCGGAGCTGACATTTGTACTCAAGTGATTCATGCAATAAGATTTCCGACGTGATTTTAGCCGCTCGATGGCAATTAACAGCCTTTGAACGCGGAATAGTAGTTGGAACTAGACGCATGGATCATTGGGTTTCGGAAATTGTTAGGGAATCCATTAATCCGAGATCCACCGCGTCAAGAGTGTCCCAAATTCAAGGCATTACCTCTCACTACGGACAACGCAGTTACTGACAGTCTTCACTTAACGACCTAGAGCAGCAGTGTTTACGTAGTGTTGTCAGTGGTACCGACAAGCAAAACTGAGTGAAATAACGGCAGGAAATCAATGTGGGACGTACGGCGTACGTATCTGTTAGTACAGTGTGGCGAAATTTGGCATTAATGGGCTATGGTAGCAGACGACCGACGCGAGTGCCTTCGTTAACAGCACGACATCGCCTGCAACGCCTCTTCTGGGCTCGTGACCACTTCGTTTGGACACTAGACAACTGGAAGACTGTGGACCAGTCCCGATTTCACTTGGTAAGAGCTGATGTTCGGTGAGTCGTGGCGGTTTCAGTTTTGGCGGGCATGGCACTCCGCTGGTGCCACTAAGTACTTAGGTTGCCGATATCGATCCTGATCCTACGACGGGAGCGAGAGTCATTCGCCTAGGCGTGTGTTGTTGGTTTATGCCGGTTCCTGGTAGTGACAGTTATCCGGAGAGCACGTGGCTGGCAAGTTGGGGGACTCCTGCTGTCCGGTACAGGCCTAGAGAAGCGCCGAGTGGTTAGATCGGTCTGAGGCCAGCTCTGGCTGCTGGGTTAAGGACAGGTAGCGGCGAGTTGCGGGAAGAGCGGTGGACGCCGAGTGCAACCTGGTCGGCCAGCTCACGGCAAACTCTGGAACCTTAAATTTTACGGAACATCGAAGAGACCGCCTGTAAGGATTGAAGGCAATAACACCCCGGCTTGGAATCCTGGAAGTCACGGCTCCTTCACACCTGCGTGCAGTTAAGAGTTTTTTTTTTTTATTGATACTTGTTATCGTAAGGCCACTTCTGTGTTAATGTGGAATTAGACCTGTCATATTAACGCGCCTACGAGTGATCGTGTGCACGGCCAGTTATCAGTGTAATGAATGGTAATCTGTTGTTCCAGGCCATACTCCATGCAAGTGTACGAGCATTCATAGAGAATGAGTTGATGAAACTGAGATTGTAACATAGTCTGTGTCGAAGGCAAGGCACCCTTTGTAGATGAGCATGCCCTAGTTATTGGATTAGCAGGCGCTGATCTTTCACCTTTTAATTTTCAAGTAATTTTAAGAATTGTTAAGCTTGCAACTTGTGTGTTTAGTCGCTTCCGCGATAAGTTAGTATTGCCTACGTCCTGAGCATTCTCATCTGTAGGCTTATTTGGGCAGATTACTGTTCCCTTCTGAAGTGTGTTGGCAGAGTAGTTTTGGCAGCGGACGATGCGTTCCTGTTTCCTGGGCCGGGAGCAGAGACATGTTTTGTTTCTTCTGTAGCGACAAGTCCGTCGTCGCACGACGTCTAGGTTGACCTGCAGCCAGCCGCCTCTACCAGCCGCACCGTATTGGCTCAGGTAAATCTGATGGTTTGATACGTGACATGGCGGAGTGTCGCCATTTTATTCGGAACTCTTGATCTATCTAAGATCGTGAAGCCTGCAAGCACGTAAGCTTTGAAGCGTGTTCTGCAAGCCCGAAGTTCCTCGTAAAAAATGTAAGTAGGCTGTTTAGGTTTTTATGTTGGTAACGCCACGTAGCGCTCTGTATGAAAATCACTGACTGTGCTGTGTGCAGTCTGTGGCTGATTTTGCATTGTTGGAATATTTGCTATTGTAGTGTTGAGCAGTTGGATGTGAACAGCGCGTAGCGTTGTGCAGTTGGAGGTGAGCCGCCAGCAGTGGTGGATGTGGGGAGAGAGATGGCAGAATTTTGAGAGCGGGCGATCTGGACGTGTGTCCATCAGAAAGAGTAAATTTGTAATATTGGATATCATGAACTGATATATATATGATGACTTTTGAACATTATTAAGGTAAATACGTTGTTTGTTCTCTATCAGAATCTGTCATTTGCTAACTATGCCTATCAGTAGTTAGTGCCTTCAGTAGTTAGAATCTTTTATTCAGCTGGCAGTATTGGGGCACGCTGTATTGCAGCAGTTTGAGTAACGAAGATTTTTGTGGGGTAAGTGATTCATGAAAGGTATAGGTTATTGTCAGTCGGGGCCATTCTTTAGTAGGGATTATTGAAAGTCAGATTGCGTTGCGCTAAAAAAAATATTGTGTGGTAGTTTAGTGATGATCAGAATAAGTAAAGAGAGAAATGTCTGAGTACGTTCAGTTTTGCTCAGCTGTTTGAAAATCAAATAACGTAGAGGTTTTCCAGCACTGTTATTTATAAAATTTTTCTAAGGGGATGTATCAAAATACCTGCTCTTTAATTACTTGTTTAAACCTTGCACTCTTTTTGCTACTTCTGGAGCGTGATTAGTTTTAAAGCCTTTTACTTACGAGTATTAGCTGTTGAATTTTTCTTTTATCCACAATCATCAGCTTACTCCTCCCACTGTAAAACTTGTTTGCTTGTTGCCTGTTGTCTATGGTAGCTGCCTGCTGTATTTGCCAGTTTTTTTTTTTTTCGCTGGATTGTATATTTATTTAAAGGTCATTGTCACTGTTTCTGCCCGTGTGTACCAGTTCGGAGGCAAATTTAAGTTGCATGTCTTCCGAGCTTATATTTTGGGGGACTGTATATCTGTATATTTATTTAAGGGTCAGTCTCAAAATTTCTCCTGGAGTGTACCAGCTGGGAGTCAGATTTAAATTTTATACCTCCCCAGCTTCGTTTGTATTTTGGAGGATTATGTATTTTATTGCTTAAGGGGTTTTATGAAAGCTTGTAGATTGTTAAGGGCTTTCCAACAGCCACAATCAGAGGTATGACTTGTTATCCTTCTGCATTTTGGGTGGTCGTTGTTTATTTGTTTATGTTATCCATGCTTGGGAATTGTTTGTACATTTAGTGACAGTGATTTGTTATTCATTTTACTCGTAAAAGTCAGTTTTTTGCAACCGCTTCCAGCCACACCTAGTTGAGGTGACTTCTTACTTGAATTTGGGGACTGTATATTCCTGGTATCAAACCCTCTTCTTAATGGTATAAATAGTTGAAGTCTGTTATTAATGAACTGATCCTGTTCAACTTCTTAAATATTGTGAGCGTTGTTATTCTGTTTAACAAGGTTTCTAGGCTGGCTGGCTCTGAGCACTATGGGACTTAACATCTATGGTCATCAGTCCCCTAGAACTTAGAACTACTTAAACCTAGCTAACCTAAGGACAGCACACAACACCCAGCCATCACGAGGCAGAGAAAATCCCTGACCCCGCCGGGAATCGAACCCGGGAACCCGGGCGTGGGAAGCGAGAACGCTACCGCACGAACAAGGTTTCTAATTTGTAGTTGTAACAATTCTTGTTAAGCAATACAGTGTACTCCATGAAACAAGAAATGACAAAATATGTCGGTGCACCTTCCATGTGTTTTTCCTTAAAATTATCCGAGTGCTTGTTGTTAGGTATCAGTAGGGTTTCAGTGTGGCGCAGATCCCAAGAAGCCATGGACGCAAGTTGTCAACAAGGTACTGTGCGAGCTAGTGGTTTCTCCATAGTGGTGTGGGCTGTATTTACATGGGATGGATTGGGTCCTCTAGACCAACTGAACCAATGACCTGGAAATGGTTATGTTCGGCTACTTGGACGCTATTTGCAGCCATTAATGGACTTCATGTTCCCAAACAACGATGTTCTATGGACGAGAATGTGATACATCACTGAACCACAATCGTTCACCATTGGTTTTAAGGCATTCTGGACAACTCGAGTGAATGACTTTGGTACCCAGTACGGCCGACATGAATCCCATCGGCCGGCCGGTGTGGCCGAGCGGTTCTAGGCGCTTCAGTCTGGAACCGCGCGACCGCTACGGTCGCAGGTTCGAATCCTGCCTCGGGCATGGATGTGTGTGATGTCCTTCGGTTAGTTAGGTTTACGTAGTTCTAAGTTCTAGGAGACTGATGACCTCAGATGTTAAGTCCCCATTTATGGGAAACGGTCGAGAGGCCAGTTCCTTGACAAACTGTTTCACCGGCAACAGTTCCATTATTATAGATGGCTAAAGAGGCAGCATGCCTCAATATTGGTGCAGGGGGTTTGCAACGATTTGTTGAGTCCATGCCAGATAGATTTGCTGCACTACTCCGAGGAAAAGGAGGTTGTTGTTGTTGTTGTGGTCTTCAGTCCTAAGACTGGTTTGATGCTACTGTATCCTGTGCAAGCTTCTTCATCTCCCAGTACCTACTGCAGCCTACATCCTTCTGAATCTGCTTAGTGTACTCCTATCTTGGTCTGCCTCTACGATTTTTACCCCCCCCCCCTCCCCGCGCTGCCCTCCAGTACTAAATTGGTGATCACTTGATGCCTCAGAACATGTCCTACCAACCTATCCCTTCTTCCAGTCAAGTTGTGCCACAAACTCCTCTTCTCCCCCATTCTATTCAATACCTCCTCATTAGTTATGTTATCTACCCATCTGATCTTCAGTATTCTTCTGTAGCACCACATTTGAAAGCTTCTATTCTCTTCTTGTCTAAACTATATATCGTCCACGTTTCACTTCCATACATGGCTACACTCCATACAAATACTTTCAGAAACGACTTCCTAACACTTAAATCAATACTCGATGTTAACAAACTTCTCTTCTCCAGAAACGCTTTCCTTGCCATAGCCAATCTACATTTTATATCCTCTCTACTTCGACCATCATCAGTTATTTTGCTCCCCAAACCGCAAAACGCCTTTACTACTTTAAGTCTCTCATTTCCTAGTCTAATTCCCTCAGCATCACCCGATTTTAGTCGACTACATTCCATTATCCTCGTTTTGCTTTTATTGATGTTAATCTTATATCCTCCTTTCAAGACACTGTCCATTCCGTTTAACTGCTCTTCCAAGTCCTTTGCTGTCTCTGACAGAATTACAATGTCATCGGCGAACCTCAAAGTTTTGATTTCTTCTGCATGGATTTTAATACCTACTCCGAACTTTTCTTTTGTTTCCTTCACTGCTTGATCAATATACAGAGTGAGTAGCATCTCGACTCTTATAACTGCCATCTTGTTTCTGTACAAATTGTAAATAGCCTTTCGCTCCCTGTATTTTACCCCTGTCACCTTTAGAATTTGAAAGAGGGTATTCCAGTCAACATTGTCAAAAGCTTTCTCTAAGTCCACAAATGCGAGAAACGTAGGTTTGCGTTTCCTTAATCTAAGATAAGGCGTAAGGTCAGTATTGCCTCACGTGTTCCAACATTTCTACGAAATCCAAACTGATCTTCCCCGAGGTCGGCTTCTACCAGTTTTTCCATTCGTCTGTAAAAAATTCGCGTTAGTATTTTGCAGCTGTGACTTATTAAACTGATAGTTCGGTAATTTTCCCATCTGTCAACACCTGCTTTCTTTGGGATGGAATTATTATATTCTCCTTGAAGTCTGAGGGTATTTCGCCTGTCTCACACATCTTGTTCACTAGATGGTAGAGTTTTGTCAGGACTGGCTCTACCAAGGCCGTTAGTATTTCTAAAGGAATGTTGTCTACTCCCGGGGCCTTATTTCGACTCAGGTCTTTCAGTGCTCTGTCAAACTCTTCACGCAGTATCGTATCTCCCATTTCATCTTCATCTACATCTTCCTCCATTTCCATAATATTGTCCTCAAGTACGTCGCTCTTGTATAGACCCTCTATATACTCCTTCCACCTTTCTGCTTTCCCTTCTTTGCTTAGAACTGGGTTTCCATCTGAGCTCTTGATATTCATACAAGTGGTTCTCTTCTCTCCAAAGGTCTCTAATTTTCCTGTAGGCACTATCTATCTTACCCCTACTAAGACAAGCCTCTACATCCTTACATTTGTCCTCCTGCTTAGCAGTTTTGCACTTCCTGTCCATCTCATTTTTGAGACGTCTGTATTCCTTTTTGCCTGCTTCATTTACTGCATATTTATATTTTCTCCTTTGATCAATTAAATTAAATATTTCTTCTGATACCTAAGGATTTCTACCAGCCCTCGTCTTTTTACCTAGTGGATCCTCTTCTGCCTTCGCTACTTCATCCATCAGAGCTACCCATTCTTCTTCTACTGTATTTCTTTCCCCCATTTCTGTGAATTGTTCCCTTATGCTCTCCCTGAAACTCTCTACAACCTCTGGTTTAGTCAGTTTATCAAGGTCCCATCTTAAATTCCCACCTTTTTGCAGTTTCTTCAGTTTCAATGTACAGTTAATAACCAATAGATTGTGGTCAGAGTCCACATCTGCCCCTGGAAATGTCTTACAATTTAAAACCTGGTTCCTAAATATCTGTCTTACCATTATATAATCTATCTGATACCTTCTAGTATCTCCAGGATTCTTCCATGTATACAACCTTTCGTCATGATTCTTGAACCAAGTGTTAGCTATGATTAAGTTATGCTCTGTGCAAAACTCTACCAGGCGGCTTCCTCTTTCATTTCTTAGCCCCAATCCATATTCACCTACTATGTTTCCTTCTCTCCCTTTTGCTACTACCGAATTCCAGTCACCCGTGACTATTAAATTTTCTTCTCCCTTCACTACCTGAATAATTTCTTTTATCTCATCATACATTTCATCAATTTCTTCATCATCTGCAGAGCTAGTTGCCATATAAACTTGTACCACCGTAGTAGGCGTGGGCTTCGTGTCTATCTTGGCCACAATAATGCGTTCACTGTGCTGTTTGTAGTAGCTTACCCGCACTCCTATTTTTTTATTCATTATTAAACCTACTCCTGCATTACCCCTATTTGATTTTGTATTTATAACCCTTTATTCACCTGACCAAAAGTCTTGTTCCTCCTGCCACCGAACTTCACTAATTCCCACTATATCTAACTTTAACCTATCCATTTCCCTTTTTAAATTTTCTAACCTGCCTGCCCGATTAAGGGATCTGACATTCCACACTCCGATCCGTAGAACGCCAGTTTTCTTTTTCCTGATAACGACGTCCTGTTGAGTAGTCCCCGCCCGGAGATCCGAATGGGGGACTATTTTACCTCCGGAATATTTTACCCAAGAGGACGCCATCATCATTTAACCATACAGTAAAGCTGCATGCCCTCGGGAAAAATTACGGCCGTAGTTTCCCCTTGCTTTCAGCCGTTCGCAGTACCAGAACAGCCAGGCCGTTTTGGTTAATGTTGCAAGGCCAGGTCAGTCAATCATCCAGACTGTTGCCCCTGCAACTACTGAAAAGGCTGCTGCCCCTCTTCAGGAACCACACGTTTGTCTGGCCTCTCAACGGATACCCCTCCGTTGTGGTTGCACCTACAGTACGGCCACCTGTATCGCTGAGGCACGCAAGCCTCCCCACCAACGGCAAGGTCCATGGTTCATGCACTACTCTGCACTACTCTGAGGAAAAGGAGGTACGACACGGTATTAAGAGGTAACGCATGACTTTTCTCACGTCAGTGTAGATGTGCATGCTGCAACGCTTAAGCGCTGTACTGACAGTGTCACTGACACGTGACGATGTTTGACGTGTGGCTTTTTTTCGACGCCCCGTACTCGTTAATATGGCAGCGGACGTCCGCAGAGCACTTGCGCAAGCCAGCCGCTGCGTCTTCCCTACGCTGCAGCTGAGCAAAGTCCACCAGGCGTGACTCAGGAGCCGGTAGCCGGGCCGCGCTGAGCTGAGCTCTCCCTCCCCCTCCCCCCACCCCTCCAGCCCAGCAAGCCACGTGCGCGCTCGGCCGATAAAGCTGCGCTCCCGGGTGCTCAGTCGGGCTGCGACTGCGACCCGGTGAGCACGCTTCCAGTTCCGCCGGTCCCGCCGCTGCAATGGCCGCCACCGCCCTCTTCCTGCTGCTGCTGGCCGCCTCGCACCTCGCCCTCTGCGCCGCCGTTACCACCGACGACTACAACCCGGACGTCGACTTGTCCACCGTGAGTACACAAAACGAAAAGCAGTACGAATGTTTTCCGCCGGCGCGCCCATCGCTAATACGTTATTTACGACGTGTGCTGATAATACTGGCAGCGATGCTGCATCATCCCCGAGCCGCCAACGCTTCACACTTTACCTCTGACTTGCCCGGCGACATTACCACGCATTCGCGCGTATCTTTGTGCCTACTGCTGTCCAAAACAAAATCTCTTTGTTAGCCCTAACCCCCTTCCGCCCCCCCACCCTCCACGAACCCCCCCCCCCCCCCCACCCGTCATAGCGCATACACCAGAGGCAACGCCAGCTGAGAAATGAAACATTTCAGCAATTCGTGCAGCGGACAGCGATGCTGATAATATTTTTATATATGCATATGATGTGTTAGTTCCGGACCGGGCCACTGTTTGTGTGGGCGGGGGCGGCGGTCTCCCGGGCGAGATCAATACTCACCTAGTGCGCCTCGCAGCACGAAGGTGTCCGATCGCGTCCGAGCCGGCGAAATCGATCGGGTCGCGACCCCGCCCACGCCCTTGTCGAGTCTCTCTTTCACAGTTACCATCACACATTTCGGGTGTCAGCCAAACAGTAACTTTGGAAACCCGTGAAGAGCGATGGAAGCGAGATAAAGAATAAATGTCTCAGCAAGAAGATTAGGAAGTAATGTTGCACACTGCAGAAGTACTCTGTCGCTGAAACCTTAAACAGCGTGCAAGTCCGAGGCTCCCAACTGGAGTTTTGCCTTTTCTGAGCAACTACACTACTGGCCATTAAAATTGCTACACCACCAAGATGACGTGCTACAGACGCGAAATTTAACCGACAGAAAGAAGATGCTGTGATATGCAAATGATTAGCTTTTCAGAGCATTCATAAAAGGTTGGCGCCGGTGGCGACACCTACAACGTGCTGACATGAGGAAAGTTTCCAACCTATTTCTCATACACAAAGAGCGGTTGAACGGCGTTGCCCGGTGAAACGTTGTTCTGATGCCTCGTGTAAGGAGGAGAAATGCGTACCATCACGTTTCCGACTTCGATAAACGTCGGATTGTAGCCTATCGCGATTGCGGTTTATCGTATCGCGACATTGCTGCTCGCGTTGGTGGCGGTCCAATGACTGTTAGCAGAACATGGAATCGGTGGGCTCAGGAGGGTAATACGAAACGCCGTGCTGGATCCCAACGGCCTTGTATCACTAGCAGTCGAGATGACAGGCATCTTATCCGCATAGCTGTAACGGATCGTGCAGCCACGTCTCGATCCCTGACTCAACAGATGGGGACGTTTGCAAGACAACAACCATCTGCACGAACAGTTCAACGACGTTTGCAGCAGCATGGACTATCAGGTCGGAGACCGTGGCTGCGGTTACCCTTGACGCTGCATCACACACAGGAGCGCCTGCGATGGTGCACTCAGCGACGAACCTGGATGCACAAATGGCAAAACGTCATTTTTCCGGATGATTCCGGGTTCTGTTTACAGCATCATGATGGTCGCATCCGTGTTTGGCGACATCGCGGTGAACGCACATTGGGAGCGTGTATTCGTCATCACCATACTGGCGTATCACCCGGCGTGATGGTATGGGTTGCCATTGGTTCCACGTCTCGGTCACCTCTTGTTCGCACTTTGAATAGTGGACGTTACATTTCAGATGTGTTACGACCCGTGGCGCTACCCTTCATTCGATCCCTGCGAAACCCTACATTTCAGCACGATAATGTACGACTGCATGTTGCAGGTCCTGTACGGGTCTTTCTGGATACAGAAAATGTTCGAGTGCTGCCATGGCCAGCACATTCTCCAGATCTCTCACCAATTGAAAACGTCTGGTCACTGGTGGCCGAGCAACTGGCTCATCACAATACGCTAGTCGCTACCTCTTGATGAACTGTGATATGGTGTTGAAGCTGCATGGACAGCTGTACCTGTGACACGCCATCCAAGCTTGACTCAATGCCCAGGCGTATCAAGGCCGCTACTGCGGCCAGAGGTGGTTGTTCTGCGCACTGATTTCTTAGGATGTATGCACCCAAATTGCGTGAAAATGTAATCACATGTCAGTTCTAATAATATATTTGTCCTTGAATACCCATTTATCATCTGCATTTCCTTTTGGTGTAGCAATTTTAATGACCAGTAGTGTATTTACCAAATTTAGTGCGAACTGGCACCAAAGGCAAAGGCCCAATGCGGAGCACAGTTCTGCAGAGTGTTTGGTAAGCTTCTCCCTAATTTTGATCGCTAGTACATTGTCATTCACATACACTCTAAGACAAAAAAAAAGCAAAGCACCACGAAGAAGCAGTTACCCGAATGGGACGGAAATCAGTAGATGTGCTGTACAAGTACACATTCAGAAAAATTATACGGGTTATTCAAGACAAAGAGCTTCCCAAACTGAGGAAGTCAATAACGCGTTGGTCCACCTCTGGTCCTTATGCAGTCAGTTATTCGGTATGTCAGGCGATTGTCAGGCTGTTTCCCCAGTTCTGTCTGAAGTGTCTGCAGGCGCCCCTTCGGCCTAGAATCTCAATGAAGAGGGTAGAATTGTCTTCAGTGATGAGCCCCGCTTAGAAATGAGCCCCGACGACCAGCCAAGATGTGTCTGGGGATGCTCCAGACACCGATGGGACACCATCCTGAGTGTCGCCCGATCGTATAGCCCACTGACCAGGAGTGATGGTCTTGGGTGCCATTTATTTTCATAGCAGGAGCCCTTTGGTTGTCATCCGTGGCACCCTTCAGCACAGATGATATTCTACCCTCCTTTTCTTTGCCCTTCATGGCAAACCATCTTGGGCTTTCATTTCGGCAAGATCATGCCTGCCCGCACAGAGTGACAGTTTCTGCTGGTTGTCTTCGTACTTGGCCAGTAAGGTCGCTGAACGTCTCCTCAATTGAGAGCGTTTGGAGCATTAAGGGCATGGTCCTCCAACCAGCTTGGGATTTTGGAGACCTGATGCGCCACCTGTACAGAATTTGGCACGATACTCCTCAGGAGGATATCAATCAATGTCAAGCCAAATAACTGCTTGCATTAAGGGCCATATGTGGTCCACCAAGTTATTGACTTGCTCAATTTGTGAAGTTTTTTCTCTTGCATAAATCATCCACTTTTTCTGAACGTTTGTGTGTACATGTACAACTCATCTACCGACTTCCATCCCATTCAAGAAATTCCTTCGTGATGCGTCGTTTTTTTCTTTCTTTATTGAATGTATTATTTTTTCAGTAAATTAAAAAATAATAGTTTTCGATGTATGAAGATAGTAACTGTTCTCGAAAGAACAGATACCATTGATTACCGTGCAGCTTTTCTAGAATAAATGATAATTAATTGAAACCCGCAGCTGCCGACAGGTGTTGTTGATATCCCTCTGAGCCATCGAGGACAGCAGCTCGTGATTGTGCTGTAGCGTTCTCGCTTCCCACGCCCGGGTTCCCGGGTTCGATTCCCGGTGGGGTCAGGGATTTTCTCTGCCTCTTGATGACTGGGTGTTGTGTGTCGTTCTTAGGTTAGTTAGGTTTAAGTAGTTCTAAGTTCTAGGGACTGATGACCATAGATGTTAAGTCCCATAGTGCTAAGAGCCATTTGAACCATTTGAACCACCGAGGACACAGCTGAATAGCGCGACAGCAGGGACTTATCCCTTGCACGCTTCCCGTTAGACCCGCATTCCCATCTGTCCACAATCTACATACCTAATGTGCCTAATAGATATTTACCCATCCACTCATTACCCGCGCACACTGCGTGGACGGTCAAATATCTATTAGGCACATTAGGTATGCAGATTGTGGACAGATGGGAATGCGGGTCTAACGGGAAGCGTGCAAGGGATGAGTACCTGCTGTCGATCTCTTCATCTGCGTCTTCGGTGGCTCAGATGGTAGCCGGCACGGTAGCTCAGCATGTTCGGTCAGAGAGCTGGTTGGCCTCTGTAATAAAAAAAACTGAGTGGAACGATCAACATACGAACTTGTACGGGTGTCACGTGACGTCCGCAACGACCAAACGACCAAACACAACGATCAACAACGAACACAATGCAAAAAAAAAAAAAAAAAAAAATGGATAGACCGTCTGCCATTTAAGCAGGAGATCCCGGGTTCGAGTCCGAGTCGGGGCACACATTTTCAACTGTCCCCATCGAGGTATATCAACAGCACCTGTCGGCAGCTAAGGGTTTCAATTAATTATCAGTTTTCGATGTGTTTTATAGTATTACTGTAAGAATTTGGACACAGTTTACAGAGCACTGAACTGTTATAACTGTTCGACTATGCAGAGGTAACTCTCTATACATAGTGCTCTGCAGAACTTAAAGACGGAATGCATAAAGTAACATAACATATTGTGGAAATGATTGAAAGAGAGGGAGCATCTGAGCAGAGATCTCCCAGTAATGCACAGAAAGTTGGACGTTACATGTTGGTTCAAATGGCTCTGAGCACTATGGGACTTAACTTCTGTGGTCATCAGTCCCCTAGAACTTAGAACTACTTAAACCTAACTAACCTAAGGACATCACACACATCCATGCCCGAGGCAGGATTCGAACCTGCGACCGTAACAGTCGCGCGGTTCCGGACTGAGCGCCTTAACCGCGAGACCACCGCGGCCGGCCGTTACATGTTGATAGGTCAGTGTTACTACATCGCCAAATGGGGCTGATGAAGGAATGGAAAAAGACATTGCGCAGTTAACAGTGCACTGTGGCGCTGGTTCCCATTACAACACGGGCTGGAGACAAAATTTTGACTTCACACGGTAAAGAATAAGCGGGAAACTGGAAGAAGGACGAAGAGTGACGTGCGTAGCCAGAGACTTTGGTATTGCTCATAGCATTGTTTCACGTGCGCGGGGAGCGATCCGAGTCACAGGCACTCCTGCCCAGAGGAGAGAAGCTGGTCGACCACGGTCATCTACAGCAGCAGAGGACCGCTGCATTGCGCAGCAGGCGAGAAGGGACCCATATCAGATAGCGGGTACAATTACAACCACATGTAACAGGACTACAGGGCACGCAACCTCATGAACCACATCGGCACAGAGACTGCAAAGGGGTTTACTCGTTGTCCGGCGACCAGTTCGTTGGGTCCCGTTGGCATCCGCACATTGGCGCACCGTTTGTGACGGTGTAAAGAGCACAGGGAGTGGACCAACGAAGAGTGGGGTCGCATGCTTTTCTCACATAAGAGCAGCTTCAGTGTGAGTAGTAGTTCTGGGCGTACCTCATATGGCCAGAGATGGGGACACGTAATGCACACAGGAACACAGTCCAAGTTGATCGCTCCAATGGATCAGGTGTTATGGTATGGGGAGACATAATGTTTCATGGGTGTACTGACCTCTAAATCTATGAAAACGGTGCGCTCGCCCATAAACGTGACACTGCACTCCTCTAAGTGCGTCAGGGATGCATTCGACCCTGACTCCATTTTTGTGCATGACAATGCACGACCGCATCGAACAGCACAGGAGAAGTTCTTAGAATGAGAGGACATTCAGCAAATGAACTGGCCTCCCCATTCCCGCTACTTAAGTCCCATCGAGCACATGTAAGATGCCTTGGGGAAAAGTACTGCAGTACGCCCACACGCACCAATGAATATCCAGCAGCTGTGAACTGCGCCGCTGGAGCAATGGAGCTCCCTACCATGAAATCTCCTTATCTACAATGTAGACAGCATTGGAGCACATTGCAGAGCACGCACTGTTCTCCATGGTAATAACACATACTATTAAGAACAATGCCCAACCTTTGTAATGTCCAGAGAACCATCATAAATTGGTGTGACTTCTATGTGACTACTGTCTTTGAATAAGAGTGTCATTTCTTTTCGTCTCATTGCCTGTTTCTTTCAGCTACAATTGATGAAGCAGTTCTTTCTATGAATGGTCCGAGCTTCATCAAGCTTTGTTTCTTGGCAGTGACACATCATCCGAAAGTTTCTTTCGTTCTTGAGTACTGCTCTCTAGTGTATTATGAGGATGCAGCTCTGGCCTAATCATATTAGGATAAAATAAAACTTGCATTTTATTCACGATATGTTTGAGGTCGCGTGTGTGTGTGGGGGGGGGGGGGGGCGGGGAGGGGGGGCGTGGTTAGGTGTATGTGGCTGGGTGTGAAATTATTAGTTTTCAATATTTTATAATTTATTCTTTATAAGATATCTTATTGTATTTCATTCCCCTTTCCCTGACCGACCTGAGGATGGTCATTACGGGCCGTAATTGATAGTCTGACGATAATTTGTTTGTGGTCATTGACTGGAATGAAAGTAAGAAATCCTGTCTCTTTCTTATTGTACTGCTTCCGTTGGAAACATAATTTCAGACAGTCAAAGAAAAAGAAATTTAAGGAGCCGCTGTGCACACCAGGTTGATTTTCTGGATGGCTAAACTCGGACAGGAGACTCTTGAAGCGGTGAACGCGTTTTTGATACCTTGGAAACAGATTTCAAAAAGGCGAAAGAACCTTTACGTAATAATATACACAGCTTCCTTAATGCGAAAATGTGAACGGTGAGATCGGAAAAAGATTCATGTAAATCTCTTTTTAGCTCAATATATGGGCAAAACGTGGAAAATGGGGGAACTCTGAAATGAAAGAATTACAGGATATTGAAACTTGGTGTTATGGAAGACTGTTCATAACCAGGTGTGTTGGACGACTAAACACGAAGACGTCCTGCAACTAACAGGCAAGAAAAAATGCGTAGTAGAGAACATAATGACTTGAAGAGATAAAATTATTGGCCACACTTATTACGATATGATCATTTATGGGAACTTTGGGGTGATGGGCGCCAACAAACACAGGGGCAGGCCTAGACATGAACACAAAAGGCAAATCACTGAAGATACGAGATTCAGCAGTTATGATTTAAAGAAGCGAATGGGTGGCAAGCGACTTTATGAGCTGACAGGAGGGAGTAGGTGATAGTTGCACCTTCCTTTAACACTAGCAAGACACTGGATACCCTCTAGGTACTAATTTAACAATGCAGACTAATTTAACTAATTTAACAATGCAGACCCACTAAGCGTTGTCTGACTACTCCGTAGGCACTCAAGTAGCCGACATTTCACAAATCTTTAGCCCTGCTCTACACGTCTGTTCACAGATCCCTCATACCACCACAAATATACAGGGTGTTACAAAAAGGTACGGCCAAACTTTCAGGAAACATTCCTCACACACAAATAAAGAAAAGATGTTATGTGGACTTGTGTCCGGAAACGCTTAATTTCCATGTCATAGCTCATTTTAGTTTCGTCAGTATGTACTGTACTTCCTCGATTCACCGCCAGTTGTCCCAACTGAAGGAAGGTAATGTGGACTTCGGTGCTTGTGTTGACATGCGACTCATTGCTCTACAGTACTAGCATCAAGCACATCAGTATGTAGCATCAACAGGTTAGTGTTCATCACGAACGTGGTTTTGCAGTCAGTGCAATGTTTACAAATGCGGAGTTGGCAGATGCCCATTTGATGTATGGATTAGCACGGGGCAATAGCCGTGGCGCGGTATGTTTGTTTCGAGACAGATTTCCAGAACGAAGGTGTCCCGACAGGAAGACGTTCGAAGCAATTGATCGGTGTCTTAGGGAGCACGGAACATTCCAGCCTATGACTCGCAACTGGGGAAGACCTGGAACGACGAGGACACCTGCAATGGACGATGCAATTCTTCGTGCAGTTGACGATAACCCTATAGTCTGGGAGACGAGTCTTTGGTATTGACAGCTCGGTAGCGTCTTTCCGTTGCCTAGCGACCGCAGGCAGGCAGCCAATGACGGCCTGACTTTGAGCGGGTAGCAAGGGCCACGTTGCCGCTCTGAAACCCGGTCGCGCGCGTTTATGAAACTTACCAGTGTCTCGCGTGCAGGCGGTGCGGTCGTTCGTCGTTTGTCTGAAGTTGAATTCGCAGTTTATTTCGTTTTTGTTGTTTTTAGTGTTCCTTTGTTTATGTTTCGTTGTAAACAATGTCTAGTGCGGCGGGTAGTACCAGCCCAACACAAGAAGTGAAACGGAGGAAGAAAAGTGTGCTACACACCCAGGCCCGTGAATTCGTGTGCTCTATGAGGGATTACTTTGAGAAAGAAAAGGACAAAGGTGGGCCCTTAATTCCTGTTGTTCAGGTTGTGAAGAGAACTGCAGCAGCATTGAAAATAAGTAAGAACACTGTTGTACAGATAGGGAAAGAACAGTATAGTGTAGATTGTGACGAGAGTGGCACAACAAAGCTGCACACACCGGGAAAGAAGCGACCGAGAAATAAGCAGGTGACAGCTTTGGACGATTTTCAAAAAGACGCTATTCGTCGTCATATATACAGCTATTATAAGAGAAGGGAACATCCCACTCTATCTAAATTACAGGTGTCGCTTCAGAAAGACGATCTTTTTAAAGGGAGCAAATTTTCATTGCGTACAGTGTTGAAAGACATAGGCTTCAGCTATTCACTGTTTAACGGACGCAAAATATTAATGGAAAGGACAGATGTAGTTGCATGGCGGTGCAGATTTCTGCGCAGGATCATGGGTGTGGAATTCGAAAGTATAGAGTGGTTAGATGAAACTTGGGTCAATGCCAGCCATTCTTTACGTAGAGGCTGGAATGATGGAACTCCCGAGGGGACAATGGCAGTGCCTGTTGGCAAAGGAGGGCGTATTATTGTCTTACATGCAGGAACCTCGAAAGGTTTTGTGCCAAACTGCTTGAAAATGTTTCGGTCAAAAAAGACGGGAGATTACCATGAAGAAATGAACAGTGTAGTATTTCAAGAGTGGTTCGAGACATCGCTTATGACGAATCTGACAAGTCCATCAGTGATTATTATGGACAATGCGCCTTATCATTCCGTTGTTCACGATAAGGCACCAACCTTGGCAACAAAAAAAGACGATATCATTCAGTGGTTGAAACGGCGAAAAGTAGATTTCAGAGAAGATTTAAGGAAGGCGGAACTGCTCGAAATTGTGGCGCAAAAGAAACCCCAATTTCCAACATATGTAATCGACGTGATTGCTAAATGGCACGGGCATGAATTCGTTCGGCTTCCTCCATACCACTGTCACTTCAATGCAATTGAAAAAGTGTGGGCGCAGATAAAAAATTACGTTGCTGCAAACAATAAAAAATTCACGATCTCTGAAGTGGAAACTCTCCTTCCAGCAGCTATCAATAAAGTGACAAGCGAGACGTGGGCTAAAATTGTAAACAGCACTGCAAGTGCCATCAGAGAGGCGGCCAAAACCGAAGGGGTTGTGGAAGAATGCATCGAAAATTTAATTATACATCTGGGAGAGAGCAGTGATAGTTCGAGTAGTGCTGAGGAAGACAATGTCAAATCAGATTCTGACAGTGATGTGAGTGGTGTTTTTCCATTACAGTAACTACAACGTATTCAGGAATGTAAGGAGGGAGTTTGCTATCGATCTACAACCAGATCATCATATTATGAGTACTTTCTTCAGATTATAACTCTTAATACACTGACCAATTATTCTGTAGCTTGTAGTAGAACAAATTAATAATGCTAATACTTAACAATGGAAACCAAAACTGCTAATGTTCAACAACTTGCGAAAATAGTTTTCATTTCAGTTGTGAAGTTTAACAAATAACTTTATTATGTTTCAGCATCTTAGATACTTGTACTAAATAGCTCTTATCAGTTTTCGAGTTAATATATTTCAAGCATCAACTTTAAATAAATTCACGCGTACCAATACGACTTGTATTTCTGCTGCTAGAGAATGCGTGTAGCAGACAGGGCGCCGCGTGCTGTGAGCCACGTTCGGCAACAGTGCCGTCTGCCCGCCGGAACTGTCAGTACCAATCACTCGTCTCACGGACTATAATGTCAGCCTCAGAGAAGCTGCTGCTGTACAAGGTAACCTTGACCACGTCACTGTATGGAGAGTGCTACGGGAGAATCAGTTGTTTACATACCATGTACAGCGTGTGCAGGCACTATCAGCAGCTGATTGGCCTCCACGGGTACACTTCTGCGAATAGTTCATCCAACAATGTGTCAATCCTCATTTCAGTGCAAATGTTCTCTTTACGGATGAGGCTTCATTTCAACGTGATCAAATTGTAAATTTTCATAATCAACATATGGGCTGACGAGAATCCGCATGCAATTGTGCAATCACGTCATCAACACAGATTTTCTGTGAATGTTTGGGCAGGCATTGTTGGTGATGTCTTGATTGGGCCCCATGTTCTTCCACCTACGCTCAATGGCGCACGTTATCATGATTTCATACTGGATACTCTACCTGTGCTGCTAGAACATGTGCCTTTACAAGTACGACACAACATGTGGTTCATGCATGATGGAGCTCCTGCACATTTCAGTCGAAGTGTCCGTACGCTTCTCAACAACAGATTCGGTGATCGATGAATTGGTAGAGGCGGACCAATTCCATGGCCTCCATACTCTCCTGACCTCAACCCTCTTGACTTTCATTTATGGGGGCATTTGAAACCCTCGTACCAAATGTAGAGACTCTTCGTGCTCGTATTGTGGCCGGCTGTGATACAATACGCCATTCTCCAGGGCTGCATCAGCGCATCAGGGATTCCAGGCGACGGAGGGTGGATGCATGTATCCTCGCTAACGGAGGACATTTTGAACATTTCCTGTAACAAAGTGTTTGAAGTCACGCTGGTACGTTCTGTTGCTGTGTGTTTCCATTCCACGATTAATGTGATTTGAAGAGAAGTAATAAAATGAGCTCCTAAATGGAAAGTAAGCGTTTCCGGACACATGTCCACATAACATAATTTCTTTCTTTGTGTATGAGGAATGCCTCCTGAAAGTCTGGCCGTACCTTTTTGTAACACCCTGTATACAATACAATACCTATACCAATACCAACAACCGTTATTTTTGTTTTATCTATTAGGCAACCATTCCGACATTACATTAGGTTATCTTCAGGCCTGCGTGTCTTCTTCGTGTTACAAACAAATGCAGCACTGTCAACTGGCCTCGAGAAGACTTCTTTTGCCACAGGCGTGTGCGCTCCTTGGACAGCTGTCACTAACTGTCAAACCAAACACCTAAACATTGGTATCTGGTTTGACAGTTGCTGACAGCTGTCCAAGGAGCGCATATATCCGAGGGAAAAAAATCTTCACGAGACCAGTTGACAGTGCTGCATTTGTCTGTAACACGAAGGTTACTCGAGAGACACGCAGGCCTGAAGATGACCTAATGTAATGTCGAAACGATTGCCTAATAAATAAAACCAAAGTAACGGCTATTGGTATTGTTGGTATTGGAAATCGACCCGCCGAATTCCCGCACTCCAGATACAGGATGGAATTACATTTATTGAACAAATATATAAAATTTATTCACACAAGTGTTTCGGCAGCGTCATCCGACTATTGTCTGAACTATTCAGGCCGAATCAGTTTCGTTTTGGTCGGCTAGTTTTAAGTCCAAAATCACCGTATGGCCTCCATCTCACACCACTTCAAAGATCGTATCTAGACACTGCTTCAGGTCTAGCATTTCCAAGAACACTGGCTTCCTGTGGAGGGCAGGGCACCATAATACTACGCTCCCTCACTGTATGCTCACAGAGAATCTCCAGGGTGCTATCGGATTGCCCACGTTAAAGATACGATACAATGGCTTTCCGTCATTTTGCACAAAACAGACGGCGCCTCTCTGGCTGACACGAGACGACATGCTGTTCCTAACTTCCTACCTGGCTTCTCATCCCCTTCCGTAGTGGCGGTGTTTGCCGTTTCAAAACGCCTGCTGTCCCTCCTAATAGTCGGACACTGTCTATCTCCCCTGCTCAGCTGTCTTCTGCTCAACTTGCTCTGAATAAGACTCCCAACTACATTTAAACACACCTCCAGAAGAAGAATTTAATATGTAAATTGTTAACCACTGACATTAACTTCAATAACATCTCTGATCCCAATTCTAGCTTGCGGTTAATTTAGGTTGGCTCGATTTACCAGTTTATTGGAGTTTCATTATGGTTCGTGGCAATTTTGACAAGAATGGTCGTCTAATACAGGAGCGTCAAAATCAAATGTTCAAATGTGTGTGAATTCCTATGGAACCAAACTGCTGAGGTCATCGGCCCCGAGACTTACACACTACTTAAACTAACTTAACTACTTAAACTAACTAAACTAACTTACACACTACTTAAACTAACTAACATTTGAAAATTTATTTTGACGATCCTGTGTTAGACGACCATTCTTGTCAAAATTGCCACGAACCATAATGAAACTCCAATAAACTGGTAAATCGAGCCAACCTAAATTAACCGCAAGCTAGAATTGGGATCAGAGGTGTTATTGAAGTTAATGTCAGTGGTTAACAATTTCCATATTAAATTCTTCTTCTGCAGGTGTGTTTCAATGTAGTTGGGAGTCTTATTGAGAGCAAGTTGATCAGAAGACAGCCGAGCAGGGGAGAGAGCCAGTGTCCGGCCATTAAGAGGAGCAGCAGGCGTTAGATTGGTTTAACTAACTCCGCGCGGCCAGGATCGTCACATCAGCGGCTAAATCGAAGCAAGCTTCGTTTTGACAGCCGTCTTGTTTGCGCTGCACAAGTGTTTGCGACAACACTTTTTATGTGTCATTTTCAAGTTTATGAATACCAGTTAACAAGATCCAAGGAACTTTAGCAATGAGCACACCATAAGAAAACAGACATTTCATTTGAACAAAGTAAGTGATTATTTTTTAAACAAAGTACGTTAACAGCAGACCAGCAAACAAAGCGAATATTAATGGTTTTACTTTGGCGTTGTGTCACAGCCACTTAAAACTTTTTGAAAGATATAACCGCCATTTCCATGAACAACAGATCTTATTCCACAATCTATATTTCGGCCTTACGCCATTATTAACTGTTACGAACATCACAAATTATTTGACTTGAATAGACACAAATCAGTTGACAAAAATTTGTATCTTCGCTTATAACAACCAATTTTGTCAAAAGGAAATGCGAAAACATTTGTGTAATAGTCTAATTTACTGGCAATTAGCTTGACTTCTTCAGTTGATATAGCTGTAGAATGAAACTGAGGACCAAATCACAAGGTTGTAAACTTCGCTACACTGTCTCTAGGAAGCTATATCATAAAGTCAACCCAGTGTGCACGATGTGATCTGTGGTACCACGGAAACATGGTGCGAACTGGGCTGCCTTTATGATGGTCTTTAACGATCGTTTCACTCACGTTTACGTCGGTCGCTGCTTAGACACAGTGTAACTAAGTTTAAAACTTGTGATTTGGTCAAAATGGTTCAAATGGCTCTGAGCACTATGGGACTTAACATCTGAGATCATCAGTCACCTAGAACTACTTAAACCTAAATAACCTAAGGGCATCACACACATCCATGCTCGAGGCAGGATTCGAACCTGCGACCGTAGCGGTCGCGCGGTTCCAGACTGAAGCTCTGTGATTTGGTCCTTCCACAACCACATCAAATAAGAAGTCAAGCTAATTGTCAGTAAATTAGCTTATTACACAAATGTTCTCTCATTTTGTTTTGACAAAATTGGTTTATACAACCAAAGATATATAAAATGCCGCTCCTTCTCCACTGAAGACCAATTCCTTAACCTCGTTCACCTTCTCTCCCTCCAGCTCAACTCCCATCGCTCCACCATTTTTGCTTCCCTCGACCTACAAAATGCCTATGACCATGTATGTCATCTCGGTCTCCTCTTTAAGCTCCAAACCTACGCCCTGCCCATCAAGTGTGTCCGACTGGTCGCTTCCTTCCTCTCGTGCTGTCCTTTCTATGTCACCCTCCACAACACCAACTCCCATATCTTTTATCCCATTGCTGGCGTCCCCCAGGACTGTGTCCTCTCCCCTCTGCTTTATCTCTTGTATTCGGCTAATATGCGCAAGCCACCCCCAGCTGTCCACCTTCTCCAGTAGGCTGATGACACCGCTTTACTGGCTCTCTATCCTACCCTTCAATGGTCCCCTCCAAACCCACCTTAACCAGTTCACCACTTGGTGTAACCAATGGTTCATCTCAACCCCTCCAAGACCCAGGCAATCATCATAGGCCGCACCACCTTTTCCTTCCGTCTCCATGATTTCTACCTCACCCTTTATGGTCATCCCATCCAGCTCACCCCCATCCTGAGGTACCTTGGCTTCACCCTTGACTGTCACCTCACCTGGATCCCTCACCTCCAGACCATCCAGCAGAAAGCCCATTCCTGCCTCCACCTCCTGTCTGGCCAGACATGGGGATTGCATCCTTCCACCATCCTGCACACCCACAAATCCCTCATCCGTCCTGTCCTCTGTTATGCCAATGTTGCCTGGATCTATGCGCTCACCCGCTTTTACAAGGTCCACCAAATCCTCAAACGCCATGCACTCCGCCTTGCCTTCCATATCCGCCTTCCTTCCCCCACACGGCTCCTGTATGAGCTCATCCCCTTCCCCACCTCCTCCCGTTCCTCCAACATCTCCACTTCCTTTACATTGTCCGCATCCCCTGTTTTCCTCCTTCCTCTCCATCCCACGCCAGTTGCCGCACCTCTATCGCTGTATCCCTCCCTCTCTCCACCTCCACACCCTCCATCTCTTTCATCAGGGCAATTTCCAACGCCTCCCCTTCCCAGATGATGAACTTCGCCGTGAAATATACCGTTCCTTCCAACTATAATCTGGCCTTGTTCCCCCCCTCCCCAGGGCCCCTGTTTTCCTCTCCCGGCCTTCTCCCAGAGCGGATTTTCCTCCTTCCCCCCCCCCCCTCCCCTGAGACCCTGCACCCCATACTTACCTCTTTACTTCCCACATCCCTCCCTACCTGGCCCTCTTCCGTGCGCCCCCCACTCACCTCCCCCCTCGCTTCCCCTCCTTCCCTTCTTCAGGTCTCCCTCATCTCCTTGCGCCTGGCAGATCCTACGTTTTGATCATCGTCAGTGTGCCACATCAGTGTTGTGTTTGGTGCTGTTTCTCCTGTGCGTCGAGAGGTGTGATTTTAATTGTGTGCTGGCCTTGTACTTAGTGTTACTGTCAGTGTTTGTTATGTGCTACGCCATCTGTCGATACTTTTATGCCCCAATCACACTGCGCCTTGTGTTCTTTTAACTGTCCCAGTGTGTGGTTTTTTGTGTGCGCTACTTTTTTACGGTTTTTATCTCCATTTACAGTTGTCCCTTTTTTGTCTATTGTCTTCCATGATGTTCCCCTTTTTTATATCTATGTTCACCATATTTTCTCCTTTGTTATTTTTAAATGTCTTCTATTGTTTGTTCTATGTCTTTTGGCTGAAGAGCAGCGCATATTCTGCTGCCAGCCCGCCCTGATGGGGAATTGAAATACAATAAAGGAAAAAAATAATAATAGAATGCCGTAAAGGCGAAATCTAGAGAGTGGAATAAAACTTGTTGTTAAGTAAAATGGTGGATATATTTTTCAAAAAGCGAATATTGCATTATCATTCTTTTACTCTGAAAGATTGATGCAACACGTGCTAGGATTGTAAAGAGCAACCTTTATAATTACATGTAACGTTTTTAAAGCGTTTTTGTATTGCCATTGCAGCTTGAAGATGATCTTTCTACCTCGAAACACGTTAAGTATGTCAACATGACAACCATCTCGGAAAACCCTTATCAAGTAAAGACTTAGCTGTGGAAGATGACATAAGGCAGCTTGCCTTGGATCCTCCCCGAGCCTTTCCAACGTAAAGATACGGATTGTCACTCGCCCGGTAGTCATAGTTACGATTTTTTGTAAACACTGCCCCGTACGCCCACTAAATGCTGCATTCCAAATATGTCTCAACAAACTCTGTCTCGCAGTGTTCTAAATAGCAATAATTGTCTGTTGCTGGAATGAGATATCTCAAAACAAAATCATCAGCCAGCGCACTCACTACTCTAACTGACTCGGCTCCATGACACATCAATTTAGAGACCTCATATCATCTGTGAAGGCAGAAAATACGCATTAAACAAATTTTGACTGATCAAATTTGTAACCTTGTAGTTTAATAAAATCAATAACGTCATAAACAGATTACAGACATTTACAATTACCAACTGACTTCCCTAACTTGCTGAAAACTGGGCAGAGTATTTACTTCAGCACAGTGCAGCGAAATTTCATTTTGTACTCGGAACAAGCGGTTTTCTGAAATTGTAAGAATAAGCTATAAACGAATTAATTATTTATTATTTGAATTCTGGGTCAAAGAATGCGATAGATTCGTTATTTAGTACTCCGACTGCTCGCAGGTTACAAAGGTTTAAAAAACACTACTTTATAGATCACACAGGGCAGAAATTTCCATCCTTAAACTTTTTATGAACTACTGAAAGAATGTTCCATTGGTTCGTAGACGCTGATAACTACTATTTCAGTACTGTCCCACTGTTTAAATTTAGTTACTAATATGCTTTACACTTAATGATGTCTTCAGCTAATGGCGCCTTGGCAGTCCCTAATCACCAGCTGGCTGGCATTTCTACAAACAGAACACAACATTTCGAAAATAGGGAACGATGGCCATTGATGTAGCCTCAAATACGCTGACCACTATAAAACCTGAGGAGATGTACTTTCGCATATGTCAGTCTGTACCGATTAGTGGGTGAGGCTCTGTGAAACTGGCAAGAGTAGGATGGGAATGCTGGAGAGCTATGGTGATGAGCGATCAAGTTAATAGTAGGTTTGACGTAGTTTTCCAGCGCTGTAGCTCAGCACCTATCCTCATAACCGCTGCATTCCACACCATCAACCAAATGCCGCCATCATGTGAAAGAGCGGCATAAACCTTGTGCTCTGCTGATAAACTGGACTACATGCGTTTGTAACAGGAAGGAATGGCAACAGTAAAAGAAATTAGTGCTTCAACAGGTCATAAACTAGGGAATCGAAACCACAACATAAAAAATACGCAAGTAACACATTTAATAGCGCTGTATGTAGCGATTTTCAGTCTGAAATGTGACAAAAAACAGAAAGAAATAATTACTCCTCATGGTCTGGGTTGACAGTCATGTAGAACATTTTAAAGAACGTCGTATTCGCCGTTGACTGTAGAAATTATTTATTTCACCATTCCAGTTTCGGCCTTTGTTTCAACGCACAGACAGTCCGACTTGTAAATGAATTTTCACGCTAGAAATTTCGTACCTCTCCCCACTCAGCAAGTTCTTACACGATGTGTTTCTTGGGTTAATTGCGCTGGGGGTTACTGCGATAGCTACACCAAACTAAAGACAATCTTTTGTGAGCTTGATAGTGATGAATCAGTGTTATCACAACTATGAAAGAAGTTTCTGCCGATACCTTGCCTGGAAAATTGGAATACATCAACTTTTCAGTGGTATCAAAAGCCATCACGCGACTGAAAGCTGCTGCTACTTAACTGTGTGACGCCCTGGATATTGTGCAACAAGTGCAGAGTTAGTTGGATCGAGTTCGCGGTCATGTGGCTGACAAAATGAGCAACAGACTGCAAAATGTTCTCCAGTGGCATTATGGATATTGTATGATGTGCAGAAGTAATGATAGTGTTTCTGGGAATGTCTCAACAATGGAGCGAAGCTGGCCTGCATTGACATCCTGCTTTCAAACACGCTCCCGTGGCGTCCTTTGATGTGGAGAGGAACTTTTCCGGGTAAAAAACTATCATCAGCGACAACCGCAGATCTTTGAAAATGGAAAACCTCAAAATGCATCTTGTGATCGAGTTGAACTCTCCAGAACTGAGGATTGACAGAATGTGTTAACTAATTTGGAATCTTTTAAACAAGTGGTGTGCAACAGCAAAAACATCATGTTAGTGTTTGGACAGCGGCTATTATTTTTACTCTATTTCGTGTTTTCTTTTTCCAGACGAATACTGACATTTCACGAATAAGTGCTAGTTAGTTTGAAACACTACAAAAAATAAGTGCTATACTCACAGTTAGTTGAGAAGTGAATATTGTATTACATGGTATATTAAAACTCAACAGAAATGTCCTTAAATAAATCTGTATGAAGTCATATTTCATTTTAATGTCATATTTATATAGTTTCTAGTTCACATATCCTTGCACATTTCGTTCTTTTTTTAATCATTAAAATCTGGGCCGTACAAGTTAACTATTGGAAAGCAACACAAATTTATATTTTATAGACACGTAAGACTGTTGAGACGCTAAAGAAACTCAGTTGATTTGCATGTAGTACGTGTTCCATGCTAAAACATATGTTTCAAAGCACAAGATGAGCACAACTGACGAAATATGGCTTAACTGTCTAGATGTTATATAAACAGTTCCAAAAATATGTAGCATTTTACACACCATAAAATTCTGTAACTCAACAGTCAACAGTATATTCTTAATAGCTTTAGTATATTACACAGAAGTTAACTGTGTACAACGCGAAATATTAATAAATGCAGCATAAAACATAATTTCATGCCTAAAAACAACAAAAACTGTAGAATATGATTGATTATCGCGGTCTGTGGTGCGGATCTCTTGGCGTGATTCTAAAATCAGTGACTCGGTAAAGTAACGGCCAAAAAAAACGTATCCTCTAGGTACAACACTCTCCTCCACCATAAACAAGTGAATGGTAGAAGAACTCTGTCTTACTTCTACTTGTGTGTTGTACAAGCTTAACATTTAACCTTTCATCAAGCCGACCCGCTGCACACACTGTTACCTCAGTTTTACTTGTTGTCTATGTGCATGTTATGGCCATCAGCTAAACCACGTTCCAGTTTATTAGGCATCATGCCGTTTTTCTGTCCTTGACAAACAGCTGCTACAGTGAGTCATCCCTCACTGCCACATTGCATACAAATTAAATGTTTATTGTGAGGACAAGAAAGAGGACACAAACCATCCACGTCCGTTTTGAGAAATCATCCCGGAACTGGGTTCAACCGAATTAGGGAAAGCACGGAGACACTAAATTTGGTAATTTGAACATCATTTCTCCTGAGTGTGAATCGACTGCCTAGACTACGGTGAAGCGGCGTTCGGTTTCTGAATCGAGACCCGTTTTGATGCTCAGCATTGAACAAAGCCGAGGGATCACACCAATATATGGTAATAGATTTCCGTCATCATCGGCATCTCACGTAAAAGTTTCTTTTAACTTACCATCCGTCCTCTGGAGTTCCGTTTTTATGTTCTTACGTAACTTGGTGCGCGTCTCCACAAGCCGAGGTCGCCTAGGCATGCTAGTCCAGTAGCGCTCGAACTGGAGGTAGCGACTCCAGTTCTGAAGTGCTGGCCGTAATCATCCCTACCATTTAATTTTGGAGGAGTGGAGAGAAGAGGATGAGAAAAAGAAAGAGAAAGAGACCACTAAGCGTATAACAAAGCCGACCCTGTAAACCAAACGGGAAAAGGCAAAAGGAGTAGGAGGAGGAGGAGGAGGAGAAGAAGAAGAAGACCATATCTTTTCGAAAACGCACAATACGTTTACGTACTTGTTTCAGACGGGTAACAAATCCAACACTGACTTCAATGCACTTTTGCACTCTTTAAATATGTTACCTTGCTTGTCCGATTCATCCTTCTCGTTTGAGTGTTTGAGGACATGCGGTGTCTGCCTTCCTTCTGCCCGCAACTGACTTCATCCAATTCCACAAACAACAATCGAACTGTATTAGTACCGAGTGCATGGTCGCTCTGTAATGTTACTACCAAGACAGCAAAAGTGCGAATGACATATTGCCTCACACAATTTACAGGGTGTTCCAGAAGTGAATGTATACCTCTTCATTTTTTGCAATATGGGAAATACATATTTGTGTTATTGGTATCCATTCCCAAAAGAGCTCAGTTATATGTATGGCGATGAATAAAGCACAGCTAACGAGATATTAAAATGAAATGATTTTGCCGGCCGGGTGGCCGAGCAGTTCTAGGCGCTACAGTCTGGAACCACGCGACCGCTACGGTCGTAGGTTCGAATCCTGCCTCGAGCATGGATGTGTGTGATGTCCTTAGGTTATTTAGGTTTAAGTAGTTCTAAGTTATAGGGCACTGATGACCTTAGAAAATAAGTCCCATAGTGCTTAGAGCCATTTGAACCATTTTGAAATGATTTAGACTGGTGTTTGTGAATGAATTATGGAAAAACGACAAGGTGCCGCGAGTTCCTGGCTGTTGTACATTGCTGGCACGACTTCCAAATGCCGTGTCTCACTCAAGAGTGTTATTTTCCGATGAATGTTCGATACACTGCAGTTCACAGAGGAGGAAGAACTGTTACGAGCAAGAGTTGCAAAGGAACCCACCTCTGGTATGTCATCACGATACCAGCTCGAACCCCATAATAATTTTTGAGACTACGTGAATGGAAAATTTTATTTGAACACGAACATTAGCTCGAAGACAAGGGAATCGCGGATGAAGTCTGGTTACTGCTGGAAGGAATTGCTGTACACTTTGTTATTCAGGTGCGTAAGTTCTTTGATGAACGAACGATTTGGAGGCCACTGGATTGGGTGTTATTCAACAACATCCCCAGCCCACAGAAATGGCCACCACGAATCCAAAAATGGGTACGAACCACATACCTATCAGAGCTCAGGAGATATGACGTCACAAACACTGATATGCGTAAAATACCGTCCCGTCATGCATGACGTTTCAATTTATTTCTTCAGTGCTATTAACTCTATTCGCGATAAATTTCGCAGACAGCATCTACATATGACACTAAACGCATCTACAAAATTATATCATGCCACTACATGTACTTCAGGAGGTATGACGTCATAAACACTGACATACATGAAACTCTGCCGCCTTGTGTATGACGTTTCAATGTGTTACTTCTTTGCTACTAACTTTATTCGCAATATATTTTGAAGACAGTATCCGCACATGCTACTGAATGTACCTACACAAATATGTCATTGTACGACTCATAGTTCAAGACATACGACGTCACAAACACTGGGATGCGTGAAAAAATGTCGCATCATGCATGAAGTTTTAATAAATTTGTCCTTTAGTACTAAGACACTCCTCCGGGCCATTCAACTTGAAACGTCCCCTTTCGAAAATTATAAATTACTGTGCTGGTAAACCTCTTATGTTATTTGATTTTCAAACAGCTGAGCAAAACTGAACGTGCTCAGACATTTCTCTCTTTACTTATTCTGATCATCAATAAACTGACACACAATATTTTTAGCGCAGCGCAATCTGGCTTTCAATAATCCCTAAAAAAGAATGGCCCTGACTAACAATGACCTATACCTTTCATGAATCACTTACCTCACAAAAATCTTCGTTACTCGAACCAATGCAATACAGCGAGCGCTAATATTGCCAGCCAAATAAAAGATTACAAATTTCCTTTTTCTGGTGGACACACGTCCAGAACGTCCGCTCTCAAAATTCTGCCATCTCTCTCCCCACATCCACCATTGCTGGCGGCTCACCAACTGCGCAACGCTATGCGCTGTTCACATCCAACTGCCCAACACTACAATAGCAAATATTCCAACACAGCACGCAGCACAGTCAGTGATTTTCATACAGAGCGCTACATGGCGTTACCAACATAAATACCTAAACAGCCTACTTACAAACTTAGGGAAATCTCTGACACGGGGCAGTGGTTTTGACAGATTTGAGCTACAAAGTGCAAACGACTGTAGGCGAAATCAATAGCCGACTATAGAGCTATGAAGAGGCGTTGCCATAGAGACGTCTACAAAACATATGCAGTCAGAGTACAGAAACTGTACACAACAAACACAGTCCATTTTTTGTTTTCGTTTCTAGTAGAAAACTGGCAAAATAAATACCTGGGGTATGCCGGTTTTGTCGGCTATTACAGTATAATTTCCCTTATGAAATGGAAAACATAAGTTCAATAAGAATAATTTTCTTACCTGTCACATATTTCATATCTTACTTTGTTCATGCTCTTTAGGGTGTCTTCTTTGCTGTCGCAATTTTACCACTGTACGTTTTATCGAAGCCACACATCACCTTCATATAGCCGTGCAATGTGCAGGCCACCGAGTAAATCCATTATGGATCATAAAAAGCCTTACATTTAGCACTAATACAAAAGTGGAGTATCTACACCTTTTTCCAGAGGATTTTTATTGGAGGATTTTTACTGTCGTGTTCGGTTGCTCTAGTACAGTAGCCTTCTTCTTACTTGCATTAGAAAGTACAATTTCATTTTAAGGCCTTCTTATGAAAACGCCGACAAAGCTGTTGGCCTTCAGAGCGTCCTCAAATTGATAAAAAGAATACAACGTGACCCATTTAATCAGACTGAATTCAGTCCGATTGTCACTGAAAAGGCGTGACACTGTTCTCTGGTCTCTGTCGGTTAGGTGTTTTTACGACCTCTGTTTTTATTCTGTGTAATATGGTTGCAAGTGGTGTACCATTCCTTGTAAAAAGATTGGACAGTTCACGTTGATACACCAATAAATTCAGCAAATTCTTCCTCAACATGGCCATGGGCACATTCAAACACGATAGCTTCTTTCAGCCATTCTGCCAACTTTCCAGGTGAATCGGTCTTACTATGGCTAATCCCACCAACCTGACAGGCATAAGCACATAACAATCCAAACCAATTCACTGCCATGATCTGACATAAGCGCTGGAGAACCGCGTGACCGTCTGGTTCCAGTGTAACGACAACTAAAGCTGCACGAAGCGGCCAGTGTGTTCTTTTACGGGGGTCACTAATATATTCGTTGGATAAGCTTATGTGTACAATACTTGGTGTGTTATGATTAACAGTGAAAGCTGTCACGGGTGAAAAAGTACGGTAATAGAAGCAAAAACGTTCTTGTGAATATAAGTTCGCTAACAATCGCTAACAAGGTGTTTTTGAGGTAATTGTCAGTTAGTTTTAATAGTTCATAGTTTCAGAAATACACACACACACACACAGAGAGAGAGAGAGAGAGAGAAAGAGGCAGAGAGAGAGAGAGAGAGAGAGAGAGAGAGAGAGAGAGAGGTATGGAACCACACAGACACAGCTATTTTGACTCATGTTCTACAATTCGGCTTTCCATTTCAGTAGCTACACTAACACCTGCTACTGCATGAGCAGCCTTAAACGGAAACTGCATCAGACACGTTCCATTATAAACCGTCAGCCAGTAACAGCTACATTGTTTCAGTCTGCCTGTCTTGCGGTTGCAAGTTACTTGTTTCCTTTAGCCAGTGAGAAGATGGCGACCTTGAGTGACGTCAGAGCAGTTAAAGAACAATTTACTACCATCGAATTTCTTGAAAACAGTTCGGGCAACATTCAACTTACATATTCGGCAAAAGGTGATTTTTTTTTTTTTTTTTTGTACTGTAGAGTGCTTCATATAGCTAGAAAATATAATCGTTATTTATAAGGAAAACAAGAAACAATATTTATTTCTTACTTTCCTTATAAATAACGATTATATTTTTAAAAACTAAGCCAGTAAATAGGTCTAGAGATTATAGCGATTTTCGACATTTCAGATACTTCGTGTGTACTTAATGGTGTCCTCCGCACTCGTTTTATAAGAACATCGAGCCCTGAAAGTAAAGAGATCTCAGTATTACACATTTTCCAATGCGAAAAGTGTTTCCTACTCTTAAATCAGGTAACTATAATCACATTAAATCTTGAAGCTTCGTGTTCCACGGAAGAGGTTTTCATGTTCTTATGCGGATTCGGGATGACCGTGGTGTCCTTAAAACACTTACGGCGAATACTGGCATAGTTCCACACAATGGGAGGGGCAGGGAGCAGAAGGGCGCGGAACTTGAATTTCAAAGTTCAAATTCACCTGACATATAGATTGAGATTTCCCTTGGTTTCTTTAAACAGCTTAAGGCAAATTCCAGGACGATTCTCTTGAAAGGAAAAAGCTGTACAGTAAAAATCATGGACCTGATTCCTCATCCACTGACGCACAGAATTTTTCAACGTCTCTCCATCTTCAAATTGATGCCCCCTATGAACTTCTTTGAGCGGACCGAACGGACGGATCTCTGACAATGCAGGGTCATGTCTGTATCTCCCTTCTAGGTCAACGATATTTGTGCAGGACAATGACCTTATACAGTGCATAAATTGCACCACTGAAATGAAGTTCTGAAGAATCTTTAAAATTTCCGTCCACGGCTTGCACAATTGTTCGATTCGATCCAAAACGTTCTCTGATTTCTTCAGATGTGGCAATAGAAGCACATACCAGGCTACTAAATTTTTGGAAATAGGGTGGATGTTCCCACAATCCTTACTTCAAATCCTTTGGATTTTTCTTTGTCAAGGCATAATTCTGGGCAGGAACATTGTCCTAATAACAGGTCTACGCAGCTTATAACTTTTTGTTCGTTCCGTTAGTGCAGAAGACCTGCGTAATATTTTCCAGTTCTTGTTTTACTCTCTGCAAGGTAAACAACGAGAAGGGTCCTTTGCGTTCCAGACAATATTTTCGGATGGATGGAACCCCCTTACATGTCAGCTTCCACCAACCGCCTTAACTGATCTTTTGTTTCCTGCATGAGGTGGTAGACCTAAGTGTCGTGTACAACAGCAAATAAGAGCGCAAAATTATTTGGTTGGCCGGCCGAAGTGGCCGTGCGGTTAAAGGCGCTGCAGTCTGGAACCGCAAGACCGCAATGATCGCAGGTTCGAATCCTGCCTCGGGCATGGATGTTTGTGATGTCCTTAGGTTAGTTAGGTTTAACTAGTTCTAAGTTCTAGGGGACTAATGACCTCAGCAGTTGAGTCCCATAGTGCTTAGAGCCATTTAGTCAATTATTTGGTTGTTTCCTTAAATAGCCTAATGGTTACTACGAAACTAATATTGGCATTTGCTTGTGATCAGAAATCAACAAAAGTGACTACGCCTTCTTTCTACACCTCATGAAATGCTTTTTCCTCAACATATACTAGATAGTGCAGTGTTATATTCCACAGTTCTGGAAACAACTGAAATCGCAAGCGGCACCCTTAGTTACGGACAACTTAAAATAATTTGCCATACGTAGTACCATGGTGATTACGTAAAAGGAATTAAGGAAAATGTCCATTCGATGATAACATCATTAGGAACGGCTTTATACAGAAAAATTACCAAGTAGATAGGTAGGAATCAACACAATTTTTTTGTTCGTCATTCATGATATTTTCTAGCTAATTGACGTTTTTGCACTAGTATGTTTTGAGCCTTACTCCAAAGTTACCACTATATTTCCACTGAGTCAGCAGTCTTGGTACAATGAAATGCATAGTCATGTATCTTCACGGTTTATAATTAGAAATCTCCAGCTCCTTGGCCCCATGTAACGTGCATTGTGGGAAAGAGACCACTACAGGTGGAATAGTTAAAATGCCGTACAAGCAAAATGTCCGCGTAGCCCTGCAGCAGGTGTTCGTATTCTGCGACCGGCGAGTACTGCACGTTTTCTTCTTCAGGAATTGGACGACAGCGTTTGTGGAATCTGCCTTCGTCTTTTTTAGGCCACATACCAACTGGCGGCAGGAAAGGAAATGGCAGCCAAGGACGAACTCCAAGGTTAGGCTCTGCGGAAAAATGTCACACGGAAAGAAAGGAAAGTGTAAGTAATTACGCTTGTGCTTGGGTGTGAGCAGTTGTGGCAAGCAACAAAAGGCAGCCAGACTTACGCATCTAGATCGAACAACCAAATAAAGACGAAGGTCATGTACAAGTTTTTTGTCCAGTAAACATGGGTACAGGAGGTGCATATTTTAAACAGGACTGAGCAAAGAAAACGGCAGTGCATTAGCATCTCAGATTGTTAAAGTTTTTCAAACGTAACATTGCCCAGTTTGACAGAGGACTTGCAAACTGACGTTCTTTTAAGGCTGAGGAGTTCAGTTACAGTTCTAGCTCGAACACAAAGGACCAGAATTTCCTAGAAATGAAGATATGAAAACTGGCGTTAAGTGTGTCGTCGACGACGACGCCATTAGAGGCGAAGCACGAGTTCGATTTGGGGAAGGAAATCGGCTGTACTCATCTTAAGCTGTTTAGTGAAATGACGGAAAACCTATATCTGAATGGCTTGGCGGGAACTTGAACTTAACGCCCACACGAATAACAGCCCACTCGTTAGTTTTTAGTGTTCTGCATCTCATTCTGTAAAGACGGACCCATTGTACGATCACTTCATTGTCCATCTGTCTGTCGGTCTGTGTGTCTGTCGGTCTGTTTGCCTGTTTTTCTGTCTGTGTCACTGTTAATACCCTTTTTTCTCAGGAACGGTAGAAATATCAAATTGAAACATATGTCATATACTAAAGTCTACGTTTCCTTGCTGGTGTAAATAATTTAAGCTTCTACCTCTGTGCAATATAAAGTAACGACCTCTTCTTACACTCAGTCACTATTCAAAATCTACATGGTACTTCCTGTTGACATAGAATCATGAAATTTGACAAGGATCACGGTTTCGCAGTACAAGTGAAGGAAAAAATCCGAAAACTGTTAATTCGTAACCACACTGAAGAACCAAAGAAAATGGTATAGGCATACGTATTCAAATACAGAGATACGTAAACAGGCAGAATACGGCGCTGCGGTCGGCAACGCCTACGTAAGACAAAAAGTGTCTGGCGTAGTTGTTGGATCGGTTACTGCTGCTGCAATTGCAGGTTATCAAGATTTAAGTGAGTTTGAACGTGGTGTTATAGTCGGCGTACGAGCGATGCGACACAGCATCTCCGAAGTAGCGATGAAGTGGGAATTTTCCCGTATGACCATTTCACGAGTGTACCGTGAATATCAGGAGTACAGTAAAGCATCAAATCTCCGACATCACTGCAGCCGGAAAAAGATCCTGCAAGAACGAGTCCAGCGACGGCTGAAAAGAACCGTTCAACGTGAGAGAAGTGCAATCCTTCCGCAGATTGCTGCAGATTTCAGTGCTGGACGATCAACAAGTGTCAGCGAGCGAACCACTCAGCGAAACATCATCGATATGGGCTTTGGGAGCCGAAGGCAACTCGTGTATCCTTGATGACTGCACGACACAAAGCTTTACACTTCGCCTGGGCCCGTCAACACCGATAGTGTACTGTTGATGACTGGCAAAATGTTGCCTGGTCGGACTCGTCACGTTTCAAATTGTATAGAGCGGATGGGCGCGTACGGGTATGGAGAGAACCTCATGAATCCATGGACGCTGCATGTCAGCAGGACACTGTTGGAGCGTATCAGGAGTCCCATATCACTCGGACTGCACACGCTTCGTTTTTGATCAATGCGTGTAATTACATGATTGATCAAAAACGATAGTGCATTGAGAATGGCTAATTTCCAGCTGAAATCTAGATCTGCCAATAAAATTTAAAAAGGACAACTAATAGCTGAAATCTATTATTTACAAATAGATGATAAATAGTTTAGACAAGAAGAGAGTAGAGGCTTTCGAACTGTGGTGCTACAGAAGAACGCTGAAGATTAGATGGATAGATCACGTAACTATTGAAGAGGTACTGAATAGAATTAGGGAGAAGAGGAATTTATGGTACGACTTGACTAGAAGAAGGGACCGGTTGGTAGGACATGTTCTGAGGCATCAAGGAATCACCAATTTAGTATTAGAAGGCAGAGTGGAGGGCAAATATCGTAGAGGGAGAACAAGAGATGAACACACTAAGCAGATTCGAAGGATGTAGGTAGCGGTAGGTACTTCGGGTTGAAGAAGTTTGCACAGGATAGAGTAGCATGGAGGGCTGCATTAAACCAGTCTCTGGATTGGAGACCACAACAACAGCGCACGTTTATGCTGCAGCCCCACTGCTGACACATCGCTGTCGGGAAGTGAGTATGTTCCTTTCATTGGTGCGGCGTGAAGGCACCCTATCACAGTTTAGTTTCTGGCAGTAACGGCGTATAATTATAAACACGGGCTTACGTTCCATCTACCTGTTCCCACAGTGTACAGCAAATGCAATGTGCACGTTAGCGTTTGTCGTGCCGAAGCCTGCGTTCACGTGAATGGTGGCCATCCACATCAAGTGCGGGCGTGATAATGTCAATGTTCGCGGGCAGCACTTTTATACCAAGTAGCGTGTCGGCAGAGAAGGCAGCATAACAGCAGATTGTCGATTAAGCACCGCCAGTACCTGGACGAGACCGTTTCATTTAAACCTGACGTGCTACAAGTAGGTAGACAAAGAACAGTGGCGACACCACAAATGGAGGAGCGTGTATTGCAGCAAGTGGGTGCATTGTGGGACCCATGTGCTTGAAGAACACGTTTCGCTCTCCACCATTTGGCGCATATTAAATGACCAACAATTGCACTCATCCGTACCAGATAGGGTTGATAGAAGAGATAGACAAGATCCAACGGAGAGCAGCGCGCTTCGTTACAGGATCATTTAGTAATCGCGAAAGCGTTATGGAGATGATAGATAAACTCCAGTGGAAGACTCTGCAGGAGAGACGCGCAGTAGCTCGGTAGGGGCTTTTGTTAAAGTTTCGGGAACGTACCTCCACCGAAGAGTCAAGCAGTATATTGCTCCCTCCTACGTATATCTCGCGAAGAGACCATGAGGATAAAATCAGAGAGATTAGAGCCCACACAGAAGCATACCGACAATCCTTCTTTCCACGAACAATACGAGACTGGAATACAGCCGATAGAGGTACTCAGGGTACCCTCCGCCACACACCGTCAGCTGGTTTGCGGAGTATGGATGTAGATGTAGAAAGTGCAAGCACCTGACTCTCTAGTTCGAGTTGCCTGTTGACAATGAATCCTTACACAATGTGGAAATGATCCAGAGTTTTTCGTGCAGATGATGGGATATTTACAACCGAAGCCCACCTTACCCGAAACAATATCATGAACATGAACATGTACAATACACTCGTTTCTGCTTATGAGAACCCATACACCGTACTACGACTGAGACGGCCCATCAGCAGAGCGGAGCAAGTGTCATTTGTGATCGGATGAAAGGACCACACTTTCTACGTGCCCCAGTTACCAATCGTGTGTACCATCAATTCCTACAACACAATTGATTAACTATTTGGATGATGTTCCTTATGGTGAAGGGATGTGTATGTGATACCTGCATGACGGTGCAACGTCATACGTTCAGGTGGCTTTTCGAGAATAGGCAGCGTGAATCTCCCACAGCAAGTGTATAATCTCCGACGTCCTCCAAACTACACTAACTAGATTTTTCTATCTGCGAATATATAACAGCATGCGTGTTGATAGAATCGATGAAGTCTGGGAACGCAATGTGGATAGTTGTCAATGCATTCGGAATACGCCTGAAATTTTTGAACGCGTACGGACATCGACGAACGACGTGCTTAAGCCTGTCTTCACACGAATGGTGGTATTGTGGAACAATTGTTACAATGTGTTTGCTCTCAAGCGCATATCTGCAGCCTGGATCCACGTGGGCTCTGTTATAAGGCGTTCTCATAAATACGTTGTATCGGCGAAACAAGCTCGGACTGTGTCGAGGATGGGGAAGGACCGTCCGCAATGACCGAGCGGTTCTAGGCGCCTCAGTCCGGAACCGCGCGACTGCTACGATCACAGGTTCGAATCCTGCCTCGGGCATAGATGTGTGTGATGTCCTTAGGTTAGTTAGGTTTAAGTAGTTCTAAGTTCTAGGGGGACTGATGACCTCAGATGTTAAGTCACATAGTGCTTAGAGCCATTTGAACACAGTAATGAGGGAATGGGAAAAAGAACTGAAAACTCATGGACAATGGGAACCAGCACGATTAGGAAGATGCCAGGGACAAAATAGAAATATCAAACCTAGCTTTCGCAGACGACCTGGCCATACTATCAGTCCTTTCGTTATCATCTATAATATTAAACGCATCGTATATGAAATCAACCACGGTGAAAGACTATAAAACGAGTGATATCTGGTGAATCAAATCCGTAATCAAATCTTGAACGAGTAAAATATGTGATAGAATTATCAAGGAGATATGGGGTGAAAACTCGAGTTTCTTCTCAAATACGACGCTGGTTGAATATAGAAAGAATTTTGTGCAAAGAGATGGTGGCTCCTATATTCAGTCGCAGTGCTGTGAATTCAGGAAAATGAAATGTGACGTGAAGCTCGAGGGTAAAATTATTATCTTGGGGAAAATCTAAAGCATTATATTGTCCTGGGGTTTATACGCTGAGCAGGATTTTTACCAAAACGTCTTTCGCTTTTAGTAAAGCACGCTTTTTCTCCTTTGAAAAAATGACTTGCCTTCTTGGAGATTAAGTGATTTTTTTTTCTATGTTTTGCAATACAACCACATTGCATTTCACAATGACCACCGAGTTCCGCCCTCCAGCCATTTATTCACAAAAACAAAGGAAAAGACGATCGCGTCTCGCGACGTCAAAACGAAGTAGGCCAACATGAGGTGATAAGTGAACCTGCACAACATGAAAACGAAAACAAATTCCTGCACAACATGAAAACGAAAACAAATTCAGTGTTAAGAGAGGTACAGCGTACTAACAACTGAATCCTATGTGCAGAAGTGCATTAAGAACGATATAGGGAATAAAAAATTCTTAATAGTAATTGTAATTTAATACCGTTTACTTATACTAATTTAAAACATGAAAACTGTTTACGTTCTTGGTGAACGGATTAGTGAAAAAACAACATTGTTACAGTGATCACTGAAGTTGCCTTGAAATAAAGCGAAATGCGAAATCCGAATTACTACTGTCGCAAAAGCCGGTGTATTACCTGTACAGGGTGTTACAAAAAGGTACGGCCAAACTTTCAGGAAACATTCCTCACACACAAATAAAGAAACGATGTTATGTGGACATGTGTCCGGAAACGCTTAATTTCCATGTTAGAGATCATTTTAGTTTCGTCAGTATGTACTGTACTTCCTCGATTCACCGCCAGTTGGCCCAATTGAAGGAAGATAATGTTGACTTCGGTGCTTGTGTTGTCATGCGACTCATTGCTCTACAGTACTAGCATCAAGCACGTCAGTACGTAGCATCAACAGGTTAGTGTTCATCACGAACGTGGTTTTGCAGTCAGTTCAATGTTTACAAATGCGGAGTTGGAAGATGCCCTGGAAGATGCGTCTTAGGGAGCACGGAACAGTCCAGCCTATGACTCGCGACTAGGGAAGACCTAGAACGACGAGGACACCTGCAATGGACGAGGCAATTCTTCGTGCAGTTGATGATAACCCTAATGTCAACGTCAGAGAAGCTGCTGCTGTACAAGGTAACTTTGACCACGTCACTGTCTGGAGAGTGCTACGGGAGAACCAGTTGTTTCCGTACCATGTACAGCGTGTGCAGTCACTATCAGCAGCTGATTGGTCTCCACGGGTACACTTCTGCGAATAGTTCATCCAACAGTGTGTCAATCCTCATTCCAGTGCAAATGTTCTCTTTACGGATGAGGCTTCATTCCAACGTGATAAAATTGTAAATTTTCACAATCAACATGTGTGGGCTGACGAGAATCCGCACGCAATTGTGCAATCACGTCATCAACACAGATTTTCTGTGAACGTTTGGGCAGGCATTGTTGGTGATGTCTTGACTGTGTTCTTCCACCTACGCTCAATGGAGCACGTTATCATGATTTCATACGGGATACTCTATCTGTGCTGCTAGAACATGTGCCTTTACAAGTACGACACAACATGTGGTTCATGCACCATGGAGCTCCTGCACATTTCAGTCGAAGTGTTCGTACGCTTCTCAACGACAGATTCGGTTACCGATGGATTGGTAGAGGCGGACCAATTCCATGGCCTCCACGCTCTCCTGACCTCAACGCTCTTGACTTTCTGTTATGGGGGCACTTGAAAGCTCTTGTCTACGCAACCCCGGCACCAAATGTAGAGACTCTTCGTGCTCGTATTGCGGACGGCTGTGATGCGATACTTCATTCTCCAGGCCTGCATCAGCGCATCAGGGATTCCATGCGACGGAGGGTGGATGCATGTATCCTCGCTAACGGAGGACATTTTGAACATTTCCTGTAACAAAGTGATTGAAGTCACGCTGGTACGTTCTGTTGCTGTGTGTTTCCATTCCATGATTAATGTGATTTGAAGAGAAGTAATAAAATGAGCTCTAATACGGAAGTAAGCGTTTCCGGACACTTGACCACATAACATATTTTACTTCGTTGTGTGTGAGGAAGGTTTCCTGAAAGTTTGGCTGCACCTTTTTGTAACACCCTGTATTATTGAAGTAGTGATCGTGACAATAAGATAAGTCAGGTTAGAGTGCGTATAGGAGCATACAGACAGCCACCTCTCCCTCGCACGATATGCGAATAGGATGGCGACTTTCCACAAAGTTAACTTCAGATGTTAGCACACGACGCCCCCCCCCCCCCCCCAATCAAAGTCGACGTCGAAACTTTCTTTGCGATCATCCATGGCGTAAATGTTCCGTGTCGTCCCGTTCCGGTCCGTTCAGCTGACAGGCTGAGTGAATGCCGCCATTTGAAATGCACTGCGGGATGTTTCGACTTCACGTTTCGTTCCCTGACGTCTAGTGTCTGTCGGTCTTAACCCGTCAAACGGTCATGTTTGGGTTACGTGGTTGTGTCATTGAGTGACTCAGATTTTTATTTCCGGATTTAGTTAATGTTATCAATGCGAAATGTTAATGCACTAAGGGCGCTGATACAACGGCTGCCCCAAAAGGAGTGTGTCTCACTGAGTCAGCGCTGATACGGCCCCTGTGTCCTGCGATACGCTTATGACGCATCGACGCATCTCGCTACTTCCTTGACTAGCGCAGCGTGTTTGCACAAACTCGCGTAGCTACATGTAAGCGCCTCATTTTTCTCAACAAGTTTATGTGATGGATGACAAAGAAACACACACGATTTCATCCTACAGTACCTTATGGGAACCGATATTGTTCCGTAATGCGAAGATGTAGAAGACTACCTCAGCTTGCATCTTCTGTTTGGCGTACTTGATTCGGGAACTAATGTTTAAGCACAGGCTAGTAACTCCAATGTCTACTGCGAGAGCACTGAGATATTGACCCTATATGTTCATATATACTGCATATGGAACTTTGCAGTGCGCCGCATGGGAGATTTGGTGTAAAATCGCTGTATCGTTCGTATATTGTGCGAGGAAGAAATGGCTGCGCATCTTTATGTCCTCGCGGCGCAGTGACTTATCCATTAAATTTTAGATGTGCAGTTTGTGCGGTTCCACGCCCGAAATTGAACAGATCAGCCATTGCGCGGCGAAAACGTAAAGATGCACATCATGCACCTTTTGGGGGAGGAGATCGTCCTTCAAAATAGGGCTTACGTGGATGCACGTCCGTAATTGGACGGGTGAGAAACGGATGTCTTCTTCCGTACCTGCCCTGTCTTCCTCATTTTACCCTCGTGACCTCTGCTTAAGATCGAAAAAGAAATGTTACTGCGCAGTTCCCCTCCAAGACCAACGCTCTTAAACAGGCTTTTTCAGCAACTACAACGGCACCTCCGTTCATAGCAGCTTAATTAGTTTAGAGGAAGCACTGTAGATCGTTAGCATGCGAGAGACGGATATGAGTCAGTGTGTCGAAATGAGTAGTCGTCTCATATGGACGCAATATTTAGGTCCCTGTACGCTCAGTTCCACACCGACACACCGGAAACGAATCATAACTTAGCGTTCCTCTACCTTTCCAAAGGGAGCAGAATATTCGAAGAGCCGGCCGAAGTGGCCGTGCGGTTAAAGGCGCTGCAGTCTGGAACCGCAAGACCGCTACGGGCGCAGGTTCGAATCCTGCCTCGGGCATGGATGTTTGTGATGTCCTTAGGTTAGTTAGGTTTAACTAGTTCTAAGTTCTAGGGGACTAATGACCTCAGCAGTTGAGTCCCATAGTGCTCAGAGCCAATATTCGAAGATTTGTTCCAATGTTTGTTTGATTTTATGTCAACTTCTTCATCTACGCATACACTCTTCCTTTAATGTCATCTAAAAACACACCTGAAGGCTACGGCACGTCTTTTCCTGCAAATACCTGCACAGCACTCTTCGCCGACTCAGTGAGTCTTCCAACCACTTCTTCTTTCAGCAGGCAGAGGATTCCCACCGACTTCTTTCCAACCCTACTCTAGTAGTACTTCATTTTTCCTGGTAAGTTTTGCCGTTCATTTACCTCGCTTCTTTCTTTAATGTTTTCCTACCAATTAAGTTTTCTGCGTCTGAAATGAACAGAAAGGTCGAAGAACACATGAGAAACGTAAAATCTGATGAGATTTAGGGAATCAGGAACCACAGAAAGGGCGTGCGTCTGAAAGGGGCAGGGAAAACACAGTAAATTAGCTGTAGAGATGATCGGTATTGTAGTTGTAAATTGTCGTAGCTGTGTTGGGAAAGAACCAGAGTTCCAGTCCCTAATAGAAAGCCCTGAAGCTCAAATAGTTATAGGTACAGAAAGCTGACTAAAGCCGTAAATAACTTCAGCCGAAGTTTTTCAAACGATCTAACAGTGTTCAGAAAGAATAGATTAAATACAAGTGGTGGAGTATTTATTGCTGTCAGAAGTAGTTTGCCTTGTAGCGAAATTGAAGTTGATAGTTTCTGCGAAATAGTATGGATTGAGGTTATACTTGACAATCGGCCTAAACTATTAATTGGGTCGCTCTACCGACCCCCCGGCTCAGAAGATATAGTTGCTGAACAGTTCAAAGAAAACTTTCAAATAGGTAACCCACTCATACAATTATAGTCGGTGGTGACTGCAATCGACCCTCGATATGCTGGAAAAATTATGCGTTTAAAGCCGGCGGCAGGCATAAAACGTCATCCGAAATTGTACTGAATGCTTTCTCAGAAAATTATTTTAAACAATTACTTCATGAGCCCACTCGAAGCGTAAATGGTTGCGAAAGCATACTTGACCTCTTAGCAACAAATAATTCTGGACAAATAGTGGGTATCGTAACGTATACAGGGATTAGCGACCACATGGCAGTTGCTGCTAGGCTGAATACCGTAACACCTACAACCATCAAAAAGAAACGCAAAGTACCTATTTTAAAAAGCTGATAAAAATGCTTTAACGCCGTTTTAAGAGACATCTTCACTACTTCCGATCTGATCATGCGAGTGTAGAAAAGTTGTGGAATGATTTCAAAGAGATAGTATCGACAGCAATTGTTTTTGAGATATATACCACATAAATTAATAATTGATGGTACTGGTCCGCCATGGTACACAAAACGAGTCAAATGGCTGTTGCAGAAGAAGCGAAAAAAAGGCCTGCCAAATCTAAAAGAAGGCAAATTCCCCAAGACTGGCCAAGTTTTGCTGAAGTCGATATATAGTGCGTACTTCAAAGCGAGATGCTCTGTCTCGAAATCTGGCAGAAAACCCAAAGAGATTCTGATCGTACGTAAAGCACACCAGTGGCAAGACGCAATCAATACTTCCACTGCTCGACAACAACGCTGAAGTCACTGATGACAGTGCCACTAAAGCAGGCCGGCCGAAGTGGCCGTGCGGTTAAAGGCGCTGCAGTCTGGAACCGCGAGTCCGCTACGGTCGCAGGTTCGAATCCTGCCTCGGGCATGGATGTTTGTGATGTCCTTAGGTTAGTTAGGTTTAACTAGTTCTAAGTTCTAGGGGACTAATGACCTCAGCAGTTGAGTCCCATAGTGCTCAGAGCCATTTGAACCACTAAAGCAGAGTTATTAAACACGGTTTTCCGAAACTTCTTCACCAAAGAAGACGAAGTAAGTATTCCTGAATTCCAATCAAGAACAACTGCCAAGACGAGAAACATAGAAGTAGATATCCTCGATGTAACAAGCAGCTTAAATCACTTAATAAAGGCAAGGCTTATGGGCCGGATTGTATACCATGAGGTTTCTCTCAGAGTATGCTGATACAATAGCTCTATATTTAGCAATTATATACAACCGTTCGCTCACAGAAAGATCCGCACCTAAAGACTGGAAAATTACTCAAGTCCACCAATACCCAAAAAGGGAAGTAGGAGTAATCTGTTTAATTAAGGCGTATATCACTAACATCGACTGGCAGTACGGTTTTGCAACATATACTGTATTCGAACATTATGAAGTACCTCGAAGAAAACGATTTATTGACATATAGTCAACACGGATTCAGAAAATATCGTTCTTGCGAAACACAACTAGCTCTTTGTACTCATGAGGTAGTGAGCGCTATCGGCAGGGGATGTCAAATTGGTTCCATATTTTTAGATTTCCAGAAAGCTTTCGACACCGTTCCTCACAAGCGCCTTTTAACCAAACTGCGTGCGTATGGAATATCACCTCAGTTGTGCAACTGGATTCGTGATTTCCTGTCAGGAAGGTCATAGTTCGTAGTAATAGACGGAAAGTCATCTAGTATAACAGAAATAATATCCCCCGTTCCCCAAGGAAGTGTTATAGGCCCTCTGTTTTCCTGATGTATATTAACGACAATCTGAGTAGCCGTCTTAGATTGATTGAAGATTATGATGTCGTTTACAGTCTTGTAAAGACATCAGATGACCAAAACGAATTGCAAAATGATTTAGATAAGATATCTGTATGGTGCGAAAAGTGGCAGTTGACCTTGAATAAAGAAAAGTATGAAGTTATTCACATGAGTACTAAAATAAATCCGCTAAATTTCGATTACGCGATAAGTCACACAAATATGAAGGCTCTAAATTCAAATAAATACTTAGGGATTACAATTACAAATATCCTAAATTGGAACCATCACATAGATAATGTTGTGGGAAGAGAAAACCAAAGACTGCGATTCACTGGAAGAACTCTCAGAAGGTACACCAGGTCTACTAAAGAGACTGCTTACACCACGCTTGTCCGCCCTATCCTGGAGTATTACTGTGCGGTTAGGGATCCGCATCAGATAGGACCAACGGACGACAACGAGAAAGTAAAAAGAATGGCATTCCGTTTTGTATTATCGCGAAATAGTGGAGATAGTGCCACAGACATCATGCGCGAATTGGAATGGCAATCATTAAAACAAAGGCGTTTTTCGTTGCGACGGGATATTCTCATGAAATTTCAATCACTAGTTTTCTCCTCCTATTGCGAAAACATTTTGTTGGCACCTACCCACATAGGGAGAAATGATCATCACGATAAAATAAGAGAAATCAGGGCTCGCACTGAAGAATTTAAGTGTTCGTTTTTCTCGCTTGCCTTTCGAGAGTGGAACGGTAGAGAGACAGGCACTTTATTGTGAATAGCAGAGTAATCACGTAGATGTAGATGTAGATGAGATTAAGCCGAAGATTATGAGAGCAAGGTAACAGGATGGGGACCGCGTGATGTCCGCCAGCAGACCAGATGATCAGCATGATGGTAGCGGTCGTGGTGTTGGTGTTGGTTGTTGTCCACGTTTCATTTCCACAGATTGCTACATACAAAATGCAAATTCAGAATCTCTATTCTGATTTAGAGACGAACATTGAAACTAACAGTTCTGTTTTATTGATGAATGCGTGTACCAGCCTACCCTCGCCGTTTTATTTTCTTCGACCATTTCACGTCATTTTAATTCTTAGAGAGTGTAAAAACCCCTTCACTCTTTCCATAATATTTAGCTCATCAAGCTTTTATTCCCAATCGTGCATTGTGCTTGACCCTACTTCTACACATAATGATCAACTATCCTGATAGTTGTCCGTAGGCGTATGTTTGCCTGAAAGCTTCAGCATAAATGAAAGCCGCCTTGTTCTTCCTCGTCAGAAAATCATCATCATGTGAGCTACACAGTAGAGGCCCAGTATCTCTCATTGGAGGATGCGTACCTGTGTGATATGTTGTTCTTCGTTTTCTCTTTCTTAAAACTGAAATCTGCGCTAAGTGGGCTATCGATTTCTCTAAGACTTCGGTATCTTCAGCCGGTAGGACAATCTTATCTGAGAGGCTTAGCTGGCTGGGTACCTTCACTTCTGAACTTCTCTTACAATTGTTTCTTCGTCCTTGCGACACTACAGCTGAATAATAGCGATAACAAACCGCAGCCCTAGCTTCCACTCTGAAGTGTCAGCAGAAGTGCCAACACCGAGTTGTTTGAGGAAGCCTAAATGCACGCTATAAGCTCACGCAGGATGGCGTGAGGTCTGAAACAGGATACGTAATGAATGCTATAAAGAAAGTACGTAGCTGCTGGAATACTTAACTTTAATCCAGAATTGGTGAACATTGGTCTTTTTACTGTACATGCTTCATTAGATACATAGCAAAGGATAAATGGCGCCTTGCTAGGTCGTAGCAATTGACTTAGCTGAACGCTATGCTAACTATCGTCTCGGCAAATGAGAGCGTAATTCTCAGTGAACCTTTCCTAGCAACATCGGCTGTACAACTGGGGCGAGTGCTAGTAAGTCTCTCTACACCTGCCGTGTGGCGGCGCTCGGTCTGCAATTACTGACAGAGGCGACACGCGGGTCCGTCGTATACTAGCGGACCGCGGCTGATTTAAAAGGCTACCACCTAGCAAGTGTGGTGTCTGGCGGTGACGCCACACACTCTATCAGACCTGGTCAGTCTTGTTTTTCCAGTTGTAACTACAGCCATTTAGTTCTTGTAGATACCATACATTTTACTCGTGCTACCAGAATTATTCACTCTCCAAACCACAAGTAATTTGTTGCCATTTACATTACGACTTGCGTTACACGGCCCCACAAAGTCGACGAAGACAAAGCATTTTGTGAAAAGTTAGAATCAGATTTCTCATACTTTTACATTATCTTATGCCACTCTGATCACATTCTAATAGGTCTTCTAATGTGGAACAGAGATTGCAGGACTCAAAAGACACGAAAGGATGTGTGATAGTGCTGTAACCTAATCCCGACGTTATTCAGTCTGGATACATAACAAGTTTCAGAGTAAGTCAAGAAATTTGGAAAGGCAATTAACGTTCAGGGAAGTCAACTGATTATTTTTAAAGTTTGCCAGTGACACTGTATTTCTGTCAGAGGGGGGCGAAGAACTTGGAAAATCAATTCAGAGAAATGGATATTGTCTTGAAAACGCCTAATAAGATGAATACCAGCCAAAGGTAAACAATCGAATTATATCAAGCGGTGGCGAGGGAATGAGACAAGGAAACGTGTCTCTAAAAGCAGTGGATGGTGAGAGAGAAAATTGAGCAAACCTGTATGCTATTCCACATGAAACAATATAATTCGTTTGTCACTGTTTAATAGTAAATCACTGTCGCCAATGCACTGCTGTGCATATAACACCTTGATTTACACCTTAATATAAGCGACATTAAGCACTTCCCATATATATATCTGCATCAAATGAAGAGATGTTCTGTTTCAAAGAGTGTATTCATTATTTTGGGACACCTTATAGATTCCCCACAGAGCAACTTGCAGTGAAAAGTACAAGGTAAGTTAGTGACATCAGACGAAAGACCTTCAAAGCTGCAAGCAATTAGAATTACAGATCCGTAGCACATTGGTTCGACAGAGTTGTGTGAACCGTATTGTTACGCGCGTTTCAGTATCGTTGGAATATTATGTTACGCTCTGCAGGTAAGGAATGTTGCACTAGTACTCACTGTGCCTCGTCGACTCCAAAAGGCACAAAACAAAACAAAAAATGGTTCAAATGGCTCTAAGCACTATGGGACTTAACATCTGAGGTCATCAGTCCCCTAGACTTAGAACTGCTTAAACCTAACTAACCTACGGACATCACACACATCCATGCCCGAGGCAGGATTCGAACCTGTGACCGTAGCATCTGCACGGTTCCGGACTGAAGCGCCTAGAACCGCTCGGCCACAGCGGCCGGCTAAAGACACAATAAAACCAGTTTTGTAACGTGATCTATGAATAAAAACGGCATTATAAATGGCACGTGATGTATGATGCAGATGTAGCACGAATGGTGGTTATTGTTAAGACACTCATTTGTGAGTGATAACACGTTTTAAATGGGACCAATGAGCCATAAACACGCAATGGGTTGTATGCATGTTACTGAGCCATTAATTTTTGCAACATCAACACCGTGGATATTCAAGGTACTTCCCATACCTCGGCGCACGTAGTGATAAAGGCATCATTAGTCTACCGCTCACTAAGTGGATTTTTGCCTAGTTGCTCTTCTCAGGAAAAGAGATCACTTACAATCCCGTTAGTGGCACAATGTCTAGCGTTCTATTTAGCTCAGAATTAAAATTTGGGAGACTATAATTAATAACTAGGAGCCTTCCAATCTTCAACAAAAATTAATGCAACCAGGCATCATGTAAGACTATAACAAGTACTGTACGAGCCCTGAGACCGTGTCTTCACAGCGGAACTCCTGGTAAATGCTTCTTGAAATGTAGAAACCTACAGTTTCTCAAACTTACACTCAGTCATTTTCTTATAATGCCACAACGTACATACTGAATATGGATGTACCATGAGTTTTCTGTAGCTATTTTCTTTGCACATTAAGGAAAATTATTCTCTTTGTTGAAAGAATAATTGATAGACATAAGAACAAATAAACTGTTTCATTCCCAATGGAATGACCCGGAAACCTTGTGTATCTAGGTTATCAGAGACAACTATCAGTAGATAATTTCCTTACTCTTATTTTGTTTGCGCTTTTGGGTCGCCTTGATATAAGTGCGTGTATCGATAATCTCATCGAATAACACCTTCACATATTTTGGTATCTAGAAATCTGCAGTCACCGAACTGCCACCGCAAGTGATGTTTCCTTACCCTTCCAGCGAAAATTGTAAATATAATTGCTGCAACATTCAGAATACGTAAAAAAAATTCACTAGCAGAGAGTATAAAACAACATTAGAAGTATACAAAGAATGGTTCATTCAGAACAATGACAAGACTACGTAGGTTAACCCGAAGATGATAAAATACGGTACAAGAAGGTTGGCGAACATCTTATGAATACAAAACTTCCACTGCCACAGTATGAGTGTCATACTCAATAGTTCCTTTCTTCAGACCTCAGTGAGATAAATCCAGATGAGAAATAAGGCAGGACGAGCTTAAATGCAACGTGACTACTAAGCCCTCTCGAATTGCTAGAGTCTGTGCCCAACGTTTAACTAATTTTTCCCTGACTTTCCTATACTAGACAACGTACCACCCTAAATTTTACACATCGCCAAGAGTAACTTGCAACATGTGACTTCCCTAAGTCAGATATAAATACCAGGAAAGATTTTTTCAGAAATTGTTAAAGGAACAAGTGAAAGAATTTCGGAAAGGATGAGATTTCAGTCGCGATTCAGACGTCTGTGATTATAAAATTACTTTAAATCGCTTATTGTTCGGTACAATCACATGAAACTTTAAACGAAAATTACTGTTTTCGGCCATCACTGCCCGTCTTCAAATCACCGAATCTGGCACAGAAGACAGCTCACTTGTTTCTTCTTTTTTAAACCCAAGCAGTTCTTGTGCACTCCATCATTGCAGTTCTAAGCGCCAGGCGAAAGTTGTTGGTGAATCTCTGAAAAATAGCAGATAAAAAGCAGATAGGCCATGCTGTGTTTTGTACTATGTGACGAGTTCGAGATGTTCATCAATAATATAGTAATTTCTTGTGAATTTTGTACCGCTTCTTATTTCCGTGCCTGCTAACAAAATTGGAGCTGAATTCCGCATTATGCAAGACCTGTTTTATAGTTTTGTTTTCACCCAAGCATATTTCAGTCCTCTGAATGGGATCATTTGCTTATTTTTCTTTCTCAATGACGCTATTAGTTGTATTGGCTAGTAGCTTTAAATGTACTATAAATTCTATAACTTGTCACGGTTTTTGATATTGTGGTGTTGTTTTCCTTACTTATTTCTTTTGCTGTTGTCGTTCAACGAGCATTTTGTATAATTTGCCAACAGTTTCTGCCAACAGGTGAAATGGCGGTAAAAAATCACGTGTTTGGCTGACAGGTCATAAAAAAGGAGTGTGTAAATACAGAGCAAGTGTTTTAATACTGACAAGCAAGGCAAACAACACCATAGGATCAAAAATTATGACAAGCTGTGGAAACACTTCCTGCACAATTATTCGCAGGGAATGGGCAACATCAGATGAACGTCTTGAAAAACTAGAGATTATGGCCTGCCTGAAAATGGTTTGGACGTTGCTTTGTTGCCACCCATCAGTGCTACAGACGATCTGAAAGATGAAGACTCTGCTGATGAAGACTTTCCAAACACTGATAATGTTCCAGCAGATCAGTTGAAAGATGCGGCCATAATCTGCAATAAAGATTTGTCTAACAATAAAATTTCCAGATCGATGAGTCTTGCAAATGACGCAGTTACTAATTGTTCAATAAGCACAGATTCCCTGGCTTCCACATCCACTGCTCCAGTATCTTAAATAACACCAAGAAAGTCTGCGCAACAAAACGAAGAAAATCAAGTAAACCATCTCACAAGTATAACTGGGAAAAGCAGCCATTTCCTACAACAACCACAATTTGGCCACAAATGATTAGTGGAAAAAAGTAATTGAGGTAAGCATTAGAATATTTTGAGCTGTTTTTTGACAGCAGTGTTACAAGCATGATGGTGAAATACGCTAATGAGTATGGTGCGAAGAGGAACAGAGGTGGAGATTGTTATGAAGAGGAAATGAAGTGTGATTCTTCACTTTCTCTCAGCGTATTTGTTGATCGAAAAGTCCACGGATGTATTTCCGGTTCAAAGCGTCCAATATTTCAGCGATCAAAGATATCACAATCGTCAGGTGAGCTGACGAACTGAACTCTTAAGGTTTTCTTGTTTTGGAACTTTTTATTTCCTCCCCTGAGGGGGGTGGAGGGGCTGTTTGAGTGCTTGCATTACCCTTTTCAGCCTTTTGCTATTCATTTATTTAATTATTCACATTTCGTGTATTAACTGCAATTAATTGAGGATAAGTACTTTTGAACATCATATTGAAATACAATAATATATAATACATTACAATACATATACAGGGTGTTACAAAAAGGTACGGCCAAACTTTCAAGAAACATTCCTCACACACAAATAATGAAAAGAAGTTATGTGGACATGTGTCCGAAAACGCTTAATTTCCATGTTAGAGCTCATTTTAGTTTCTTCCACCTACGCTCAATGAAACACGTTATCATGATTCCATACTGTTTTGCAACACCCTGTATAATGACTGAAACATGAAGTCTCCCTATTTTATTAATTTTATTACTTTATCAACATCGAGAGCCTATCATTTTTAGTAAATTTATTCAATATTAGTAATTTTAATCCCAAATGTGTAATGTGTTGTATTATACAGGGTGTTACAGAAAGGTACGGCCAAACTTTCAGGAAACATTCCTCACACACAAAGAAAGAAAATATGTTATGTGGACATGTGTCCGGAAACGCTTACTTTCCATGTTAGAGCTCATTTTATTACTTCTCTTCAAATCACATTAATCGTGGAATAGAAACACACAGCAACAGAACGTACCAGCGTGACTTCAAACACTTTGTTACAGGAAATGTTCAAAATGTCCTCCGTTAGCGAGGATACATGCATCCACCCTCCGTCGCATGGAATCCCTGATGCGCTGATGCAGCCCTGGAGAATGGCGTATTGTATCACAGCCGTCCACAATACGAGCACGAAGAGTCTCTACATTTGGTACCGAGGTTGCGTAGATAAGAGCTTTCAAATGCCCCCATAAATGGAAGTCAAGAGGGTTGAGGTCAGGAGAGCGTGGAGGCCATGGAATTGGTCCGCCTCTACCAATCTATCGGTCACCGAATCTGTTGTTGAGAAGCGTACGAACACTTCGACTGAAATGTGCAGGAGCTCCATCGTGCATGAACTACATGTTGTGTCGTACTTGTAAAGGCACATGTTCTAGCAGCACAGGTAGAGTATCCCGTATGAAATCATGATAACGTGCTCCATTGAGCGTAGGTGGAAGAACATGGGGCCCAATCAAGACATCACCAACAATGCCTGCCCAAACGTTCACAGAAAATATGTGTTGATGACGTGATTGCGCAATTGCGTGCGGATTCTCGTCAGCCCACGCATGTTGATCGTGAAAATTTACAATTTTATCACGTTGGAATGAAGCCTCATCCATAAAGAGAACATTTGCACTGAAATGAGGATTGACACACTGTTGGATGAACCATTCGCAGAAGAGTACCCGTCGAGGCCAATCAGCTGCTGATAGTGGCTGGACACGCTGTACATGGTACGGAAACAACTGGTTCTCCCGTAGCACTCTCCATACAGTGACGTGGTCAACGTTATCTTGTACAGCAGCAACGTCTCTGACTCTGACATTAGGGTTATCGTCATCTGCACGAAGAATTGTCTCGTCCATTGCAGGTTCCTCGTCGTTCTAGGTCTTCCCCAGTCGCGAGTCATAGGCTGGACTGTTCCGTGCTCCCTAACACGCCGATCAATTGCTTCGAACGTCTTCCTGTCGGGACACCTTCGTTCTGGAAATCTGTCTCGATACAAACGTACCGCGCCACGGCTATTGCCCCATGCTAATCCATACATCAAATGGGCATCTGCCAACTCCGCATTTGTAAACATTGCACTGACTGCAAAACCACGTTCGTGATGAGCACTAACCTGTTGATGCTACGTACTGATGTGCTTGATGCTAGTACTGTAGAGCAATGAGTCGCATGTCAACACAAGCACCGAAGTCAACATTACCTTCCTTCAATTGGGCCAACTGCCGGTGAATCGAGGAAGAACAGTACATACTGACGAAACTAAAATGAGCTCTAACATGGAAATTAACCGTTTCGGGACACATGTCCACATAACATCTTTTCTTTATTTGTGTGTGAGGAAGTTTCCTGAAAGTTTGGCCGTACCTTTTTGTAACACCCTGAAGACTTGACGTAGAAGGGGGTACTTAATTTATGTTACACAAAATATATGTCACTTTTGGAAACAATTTAGTGACGTTAATGAACTAACAAATCAATAAATTTAAGGTTACAGGCTTTGTTTTGAGATGACTGATGTTTATGTTCTGTTGTAAATCTGTGGTGTTGCATTCCTTTGAGTGTGTTTGTATTGATGGTATTCTCTTAAGCTATTACTTAAATTATTTCTTAACAATGTTATGCTAATTTACAGTGTTCAGCTATTGGTGGGAGGTATGGGTAATTTTAGTACAATATAGAATTGAGTTTGGAGTACAACTGACAATTTGTTGCTTGTTTAAGCTATCCTCGTTTCAATGTCAAGTACCCCTGTCAATGCAAGTACACTCCTGGAAATGGAAAAAAGAACACATTGACACCGGTGTGTCAGACCCACCATACTTGCTCCGGACACTGCGAGAGGGCTGTACAAGCAATGATCACACGCACGGCACAGCGGACACACCAGGAACCGCGGTGTTGGCCGTCGAATGGCGCTAGCTGCGCAGCATTTGTGCACCGCCGCCGTCAGTGTCAGTCAGTTTGCCGTGGCATACGGAGCTCCATCTCAGTCTTTAACACTGGTAGCATGCCGCGACAGCGTGGACGTGAACCGTATGTGCAATTGACGGACTTTGAGCGAGGGCGTATAGTGGGCATGCGGGAGGCCGGGTGGACGTACCGCCGAATTGCTCAACACGTGGGGCGTGAGGTCTCCACAGTACATCGATGTTGTCGCCAGTGGTCGGCGGAAGGTGCACGTGCCCGTCGACCTGGGACCGGACCGCAGCGACGCACGGATGCACGCCAAGACCGTAGGATCCTACGCAGTGCCGTAGGGGACCACACCGCCACTTCCCAGCAAATTAGGGACACTGTTGCTCCTGGGGTATCGGCGAGGACCATTCGCAACCGTCTCCGGCTGGGCTACGGTCCCGCACACCGTTAGGCCGTCTTCCGCTCACGCCTCAACATCGTGCAGCCCGCCTCCAGTGGTGTCGCGACAGGCGTGAATGGAGGGACGAATGGAGACGTGTCGTCTTCAGCGATGAGAGTCGCTTCTGCCTTGGTGCCAATGATGGTCGTATGCGTGTTTGGCGCCGTGCAGGTGAGCGCCACAATCAGGACTGCATACGACCGAGGCACACAGGGCCAACACCCGGCATCATGGTGTGGGGAGCGATCTCCTACACTGGCCGTACACCACTGGTGATCGTCGAGGGGACACTGAATAGTGCACGGTACATCCAAACCGTCATCGAACCCATCGTTCTACCATTCCTAGACCGGCAAGGGAACTTGCTGTTCCAACAGGACAATGCACGTCCGCATGTATCCCGTGCCACCCAACGTGCTCTAGAAGGTGTAAGTCAACTACCCTGGCCAGCAAGATCTCCGGATCTGTCCCCCATTGAGCATGTTTGGGACTGGATGAAGCGTCGTCTCACGCGGTCTGCACGTCCAGCACGAACGCTGGTCCAACTGAGGCGCCAGGTGGAAATGGCATGGCAAGCCGTTCCACAGGACTACATCCAGCATCTCTACGATCGTCTCCATGGGAGAATAGCAGCCTGCATTGCTGCGAAAGGTGGATATACACTGTACTAGTGCCGACATTGTGCATGCTCTGTTGCCTGTGTCTATGTGCCTGTGGTTCTGTCAGTGTGATCATATGATGTATCTGACCCCAGGAATGTGTCAATAAAGTTTCCCCTTCCTGGGACAATGAATTCACGGTGTTCTTATTTCAATTTCCAGGAGTGTAGATACCAATTGTGGGCAATTTTTAGTGGGTTTTTAATCTATGCTAGGTTGTGTGTGTGTCTTGGGTTGAGGTTCCACAGTATGGGCAAGGTCCCGATTTTCTTTGCTGGTGTTGTGGGCTACTGTACGCTATGGCTGAATATATTTGAATTTTGCTCGTCTGTTTGTTCGCGTTCTTGTTGTCAGAATGCCTTTCATATACACACGTTTTGTTTGTGTGTTTCCTCCATATTTTGCTTTAAGTTCAGTCAGTCTGGGCTGCATCGGCTCCACACCAGTGATGTCATATACGTCGTCATTGCGTATTGCCTCGGCAGTCTGAAGATGCTGTGTAAGACTCGTCTTTCGGTCCAGTAAAATCGTTCAGCTCCCGAAGGCGCGCGGCCGAGTTATATCCCCTGTCCCCACTGCCCGTAGCCAGGAAAATTAAGGAGCGGGTCAGCCTCCATTTGATACGTGAGAAGGAGTACTCGACCCGCCGGAGCCTTGAGTATAGCGTTCAGGAACTATTTACGCTAGTTTTACAACTGGCCAATCATTTTATTTCCTGGGACTGTATTGATGATGTTAGCTGGGTGGCAGCCGATTCCGTCGACAGGAAGGCCACAGGACATCAAATATCAAAATTATCATGTCTCTCTGACAAACCATCATTGGAATCATCGTGCGTAACGGTCTTTGACTGACATGCAGCTGAGTGAGGATGTGGTTTCAGTTGTGGAGAAGGGACTTAACTTTTCTCCCACCCGTTAAGTTCACTCATGTCGCGGACTCCGTCAATGTAAGTGAACAGGCTGCGGCGCGACTACCGCCTGAAGCAGCTGAAGGTCGTGAAACCTGCCGTGCTCTGACGAGAACTAAGCGTGCGTAGTCGAACACTACCAGCAGAGAGTTTGCGGCTGTTGGGGACCCGAGAGAGCGCCCTGAGATGATTGTTTTTACCTGCTGACAAGGGCAACGGTATTGTTGTTCTTTCCCACAAGGACTACATTGAGAAGATGCACAGCCTTCTAGATGACGACTCCTACAAGAAGATGGAGAAAAAGACTAGAACTCTTCTCAAGGAGGCAGGTTTACCAGAGGAGTGTCGCCAAGGAACTGTTAACTGAAGGACCTGTACCACCAAGACTTTATGGACTCCCTAAAGTCCATATAGACGGGATGCCATTGCGCCCCATTGACAGCGCCATTAGGGCACGTACATATTTGCTGGCAAAATATCTTGCGGAAATAGTAAGCCCTCATGTAGATAAACGCCGTCATAATATCCGCGATTCAGTGGCTTCTGAAAACGAGTGGAAAACTTCAGATATCCTGGTGAGTTTTGAAGTTGTTTCGTTATTCATCAGGGTACCTCTGCGAGAGTCACTAGAGTTTATTGGCCAGAAATTTGACGAGAAGACCTCCGACCTTTTTATGTATGTCCTGACCTCCACGTATTTTCTGTTTAATGAAGAACACTACGACCCAACGGAAGGAGTCGCAACGTGCAGCACACTCTCGTCTGTGGTCGCGAATTTGTATACGGAGTACTTCGATGAGGAAGCTCCGGCATCATCCAAATTGAAATCCAGTTTTTTTTTTTTTTTTCATTATGTATATGACACGTTCGTCATCTGGCCTCACGGAAGGGGCAAACTTCATCCTTCCACATTTGAAGTCCTTACATCCCAACATCAAATTCACTTTGGAGACTGAAGCAGATTGGAGATTACTATTCCTGGACCTCGCAGTCAAGAGAAGAGCTGATGCCTCCCTAGCCACGATGTGTATCGCAAGAAAACGCACGCTGACCCACATTTGCATGCGGACAGCTGTCACCACCTTCTCAGAGGAATGAATCACTAGTAGACAGCCGCGCACCGTCTGAGGCGCACAGAGTCTCCCCAAGGACCTGGAACACCTCAGAACTGTATTCCGAAAGAAAGAACAGGAACCCAGAGTGGCAGATCAGGCGTGCTCTTCTCCACACCACAACAGTACAGCCTGTGGAAACAGAAGAAGTCACGGAGCCACTGCTTTTATACCGTACCCTGCCGCAATGTCGGGAAAAATCGGACACAAATCGAAGAAGCAAGGACTAAAAATTGTGTTCTGCTCGCCCACTAAAACACGAGCACTGTTGGGAAGCGTCAAAGATGATCTCGGTCTGCGGAAGTCCGGAGTATGCCAGATTCCGAGTCAGTGTGGAAAGACCTGTATTGGACAGACCGTCGAAGATCGTTGCTGAGAATACCAGAGACATACTCGGCTGATGTATCCCAACATGTTAGCGGTTGCAGAGGACTGTTTGTCCGAAAATTACGCGACAGAGTGTGAACGTACCAGAATCTTGCCTCAAATTTCCTAATACGGGGCTAGGGGGGGGGGGGGGGGAATCGTCTTTGGAGAGGCCACGGCAATTCGCACCACGACCTCACCAACCCAGATTGAGGCTATAATCTTAGCGAGGCTTGGGAACCATCATTGAGTTTAAAGTTTAACTGAGACGACCCGCAGCAAACAAGCCGATCTGGTGACCAGGGTGGACAGAGCGCCCTATATCAACGCTAACGGAGGCCCAAAGGCTAGCGGATCGGGAACTCCCGAGGTGCGAGGTGATATAACTCGACAGCGCTTCCTCGGGAGGTGCAAATGACATCCCGCAACAGGCCAGTTAGCACTTTTCGTTGACGATATAGCTATATACCGTAGCAGCTGAAACCTAGGTTACATAGCTCCGAAACTTGAAGAGCAATCCACCAGTGATCCCTCCAGTGAAAGATTACAATTAATTCACCAAAAACATAGGCAAATCTGTTCACATATAAAGCCATACTTCCTGACGCAGCCGTTGACCGAAACGGAACTATTATACCGTGGAAAACTAGCATTAAGTACTTAGGCGTAATATCAGACAGTAAGTTAATCTTTAAGAAACACATGGAGGACATCTGCAACAATAGCCAAGGCCTCATACAGCAGACGTATCGTCTTATCGAAGGCGACGGTCGATCAGTCCAAACCAAGAGAGAAACTTTTCAATACGAGTATCTTTCCGGTAATTACATATGCTTGTGAAATCTGGGCTACGACAGCTGACACACGCTACAAGAAGACTCAGATTTTGTAGAACAGATTCTCTTCCTAACACACGCCGGCCGGTGTGGCCAAGCGGTTCTAGGCGCTTCAGTCTGGAACCGCGCGACCGCGACGGTCGCAGGTTCGAATCCTGCCTCGGGCATGGATGTGTGCTGTCCTTCGGTTAGTTAGGGTTAAGTAGTGCTAGGTTCTAGGGGACTGATGACCTCAGATGTTAAGTCCCGTAGTGCTCAGAGCCATTTGAACCATTTTGTAACCTAACGCGCGCATACACAACCAGCTCAATGTTAAGAAAATTGAAAACGCCAATTTCTTCGACACATTGTAAGGTTACCCTTGTGTCTTAATTTTCCTTTATCTATTCACACATCACCGGATCTTTACACATTGACAGGTTTGCTCTTAATATTTAGGCGCGTTGTGCCCCATGGTTATCAACTCGTCTTTCAATAGTTCAGTTAATGCGATGTTGCAGTGCCTGTGTTATTCACATCAGACTAACACAGACACTGCAAAAGATGGTTCAAATGACTCTGAGCACTATGGGACTTAACATCTGAGGTCATCAGTCCCCTAGACTTAGAACTACTTAAACCTAACTAACCTAAGGGCATCACACACATCCATGCCCGAGGCAGGATTCGAACCTGTGACCGTAGCAGCAGCGCGGTTCCGGACTGAAGCGCCTAGAACCGCTCGGCCACAGCGGCCGGCAGAGACACTGCAATACCGTATTTGTCTGCCGATACCTGGCCAGCGATTTTCAAATATAACATCTTACCTGTACGGGAATATACGTAATGGATGTGCGAGTACAGGTCGTAGACGCATGGTTGACGACATATGGAAAGTTTCAGCTGCCTCTGAGTTGTGCACGGATAACCAGAAGGTGCATTCCGCCGGAAGTTCATGACAAATTTCTAGAGGACAAATTGACTCCTTATGGTAACGTGAAAAACGTCCGTCATGATCGCTGGTCTACTCAATACAGATTATAGTGTTATAGTGGAATTTGTTCTGTGGAAATGCATGTCAAACGCAATATTCCGTCACATTTACAAGTGTGTGTGGTTACCGCGTCCGTGTCATGTATACAGGTCAGAAGGGAACCTGCTTCCTATGTAATGAAAGTCGACACGTTCGGTGTAACTGTCCGCGGAGGGTTTTTGTATTAAAGCCGTCATTGGTGTAGCGTCCCAAGTTGAAGGTTCCTGACCTTGTTCCTTCCACTCCTGCCGTCAGCCCTACTTCTGCTTCGGATTATAATGAACAAACAGTCAGTTCCGATAGTCGTGTCAATGAATTTCCGCCTTTACCTGCGCGACAGGTTCAGAATCCCAGTGGCCCCGCCGGCCGGTGTGGCCGTGCGGTTCTAGGCGCTTCAGTCTGGAACCGTGTGACCGCTACGGTCGCAGGTTCGAATCCTGCCTCGGGCATGGATGTGTGTGACGTCCTTAGGTTAGTTAGGTTTAAGTAGTTCTAAGTTTTAGGGGACTGATGACCACAGATGTTAAGTCCCATAGTGCTCAGAGCCATTTGAACCATTTGAGCCAGTGGCCCCAGGATAGAACCTATAACGGGACAAACAAGCGACGTCGCACTCAGGATGGTGATGGCGAGGATTTGGCTGTGCCTTCTGCGCCAACCTCCTCCGCATCGATTGTGTCCCCTGGTCCTCTCGATGCTACGATGCATCCGTGGTACGGTGAGTGGCGAAGAAGTTATCTCCAGCATCCCTCCTGCTCGAGACAGTGCAATGTCCTCCTGTTCCTTCGTCTTCAGCCACCGACGGTTTCCTGCATTTGCCGACCACAGCAACTCCCGAGGAGAATAAAATTAGCGACTAAGTGTCACCTGTTGTATTGGTAGTTCCACAGAATGATTACGCCTTAGTGACTGGAACTGCATTACACGACACTACTTATGGGGTGGGAGGAGGGGCAGGAAGCTGTGCCTATGACCTCCGTCATACACCTCCGTCTGCAGAGGCCGTCATCCCACGTAGCCAACAGAAATTGCGTATACAACCTGACGGTGCGGTGGCACGTAAGAATTCTAAGAAAAAAGGTTGTGATGACCAGTGTTCTGGACCCCGATGTCTGATTCCACTGTGGATTCCGCAATGGACATTGACCCTCAGCTGTCTATCTAATTCTACTCGGAGGTTCCGTACATCCCTGTTCAGCTGTGATCAATGACCCAAGCCATCACGTTCCATTCCTTAAACGTTAATCGTGTGGAATCACAATTGCGATTTCTCTTCGCTGCGTCAGTTCATTTATGATTCATGTGCGGAACTAGTTTTCTTACAGGAGGTGTTATTTAGTGATTTCTCCTTATCTAGTTTTCGTATGTTCTTTAATATAGCACCCGAATATTCTACGGGGACCGCCTTATTCTTTCGCGAAGGCATTCCTAGTGATGAGGCGGAAATGTTGGATTCCGGCAGGGGCATAGGTTGTCAGCTTTATGATCTTACCTTGGTTCCTTTATATGCCCTTCTGGCACTGGTCGTGCAGTGGATCGTTCGAGTTTTTATAAAGAGGATATTGTTTATCTGGTGAGTAAGAGTCCTCCAGGTATTCTGTTGAGCGGCGATTTTAACTGTGTATTGCGTCCTGCAGATCAATCTCCTAATTTTAATTTCTCTCGTGAATTACATGAACTGGTCCGCCCCTTACGCCTAAAAGACGTCTGAATACGTAAGTACACGACGTTACTTAAATTTAGCCACTATACTGCGACTTCTAGTAGCAGGTTACATAGATTTTACTTATGAGACTGCCTGAGCGATAGTATTCTTAATGTGGAAGTCATCCCAGCTACCTTTGCGGATCACTGTGCTGTGGCCACAACTCTCAATCTTGAACGGCGACCAGTCAAATTGTTTCGCCCTCCGTGGAAGTTAAACGTCGCTCACCTAGCTGATCCCTCTCTCTCTATGACGTGATGCGAGTCGTGTGGGAGCGTACTCTACGGTCCACTGAGACATACTCTTCCACCCTTGACTGGTGGACAAAGCTAGCAAAACCGAGGCTCAGACAAACTTTGATACTTTCTGTGGTGCCAAAGTGCGAGACTTTCGCAGAACTTACGAATATTACTATTCCATCCTGCGTGAACTTCATGCTAGTTCGGATCACGCCCCTCTGCGAATTGCGGATGTTAGGTGTGTTGACCTTGAAGAGAATACAAATGGAAAGTTTGAAAATCCGATCCAAGCCGCGTTCATTGATGACGGAAGAACTGACTGCCTTATATCATTTGCTTCGGCATACCCCTTGTATTCATTCTCTCACGACAAATGATGGACGTACCGTAACGGCGCAAGCTGATATTGTGCGTATCTTACACAAGTACTATGTAGACATCTACGACATCGATCAGTCCAATGAAACCTTTTACGACCACTTTTCAGCATCTTGGATACGACAAGTACACCTGAACATAATGCAACGCTCTTAGCTGCCTTTCAGCCTGAGGAAGTTAGCAAACTTATTGTGGGATCGCCTTCTCAAAAGTCCCCGGACGATGGACTTCCCAAGGAATTTTACGTGCTCTTTTGGCCGTTGTTGGATGCCACCTTTACCACCCTTTTGAATGAAGTGTTACAGGGTAGAGTAGTGCCGACCTCGTTCAAGGTGGGAAAAATTGTTTTAATCCCGAAACGCACTGGACCGGCTGCCCCTGATAGCTTTCGCCCACTTACTCTGATTATAAGACTGTGACGAGGGCAATTAACAGCAGGATGTCGGCTCTGATGGAGACGGTTGTTGTAAAACATCAAAACTGCGTACCTGATGATTCCATTCTTACCTCTACAGTCGAGTGTCGTGACGTGGTTTCGGTTGCTCCTGTAACGTCCGTTCCTTGTTCCCTTGATTTTCTAGACTTCGATAAGGCATTTGATCGTGTTAATCACGACTTTCTGCTTCGGATTCCGGAGGCAGATGGTTTCACTGTTGACACACGGCGAGTTCTTTCAGATCTGTTTACGGGTATTTCGGCTTCAGTGGTTATTAATGGCCAACTGACGCCCCCAATAAATATCCGTAGGGGAGTCCCTCGAAAAAGCCCGCTGTCAATTACTTTGTTTGTGTTGTCTCTGGAGCCCCTACTTCGGGTGCTAGAATCCCCGTTGACAGGTTGGACGCTTTCCGGCGGGACTACAGCTGTTCGTGCGTACACGGATGACGTGATGGTTCTACTTCGCAGTCCTACTGAGATCCCTCGACTGAAGGCTGCGATCGATGATTTTTGTCGGAGTTCAGTTGCAAAACTGAATGAAGGTAAGAGCAAGCTTCTTCCTTTACGAGGCTTTGTTCCTTGGGCTACTGCGGTGCATCGGCATACGTCTCTCGGTATCGTCATTGATCGTTGTCCACTCAAAATGGCGACGCTCAACGGAAAGCCCGTTACGGAAAACATTCAGGGGGCGATACTAGAGCATGAAAGACGTTCTCTTACTCTGCTCCAGAAAGTCCGAATACTGGATACATGTCTTATGAAAAGCATATTACGTGGCCCAAGATCATCCACTTCCCTCGATGATGGCGAAGAAAGTACAACAATTGTCTGGTCGTTTCTTATGGAAGGGACATATATTTCGCTTACAGTATGAGGTGATCAAGAGGCCTCGTTCCTTTTGGGGGTTGGACCTGACAGATATACGGAGGAAGACGCAGATGCTACAGTATGTGATCAAAAGTATCCGGACACCCCCAAAAACATACGTTTTTCATATTAGATGCATTGTGCCGCTACGTACTGCCAAGTACTCCATATCAGCGACCTCAGCAGTCATTAGACATCGTGAGAGAGCAGAATGGGGCACTCCGCAGAACTCACGCACTTCGAACGTGGTCAGGTGATCGGGTGTCACTTGAGTCATACGTCTGTACGCGAGTATTTCCACACTCCTAAACATCCCTAGGTTACTGCTTCCGATGTGGTAGTGAAATGGGAACGTGACGGGACACGTACAGCACAAAAGCGTAGAGTGCGACCTCGTCCGTCGACTGACACAGACCGCCGAAAGTTGAACAGGTTCGTAATGTGTAATAGGCAGACATCTATCCAGACTATCACATAGGAATTCCAAACTGCATCAGGAGCCACTGCAAGTACTATGACAGTTAGGCGGGAGGTGAGAAAACTTGGTATTTCATGGCCAAGCGCCTGCTAATAAGCCACACATCACGCCGGTAAATGCCAAACGACGTCTCGCTTGGTGTAAGGAGCGTAAACGTTGGACGATTGAGCAGTGGAAAAACGTTGTGTGTAGTGACGAATCACGGTACGCAATGTGGCGATCCGATGGCAGGGTGTGGGTATGGCGAATGCCCAGTGAACATCATCTGCCAGCGTGTGTAGTGCCAACAGTAAAATTCGGAGGCGGCGGTGTTATGGTGTGGTCGTGTTTCTCATGGAGGGGGCTTGCACCCCTTGTTGTTTTGCTTGGCACTGTCACAACACAGGCCTACATTGATGTTTCAAGCATCTTCTTGCTTCCCACTGTTGAAGAGCAATTCTGAGATGGCGATTGCATCTTTCAACGCGATCGAGCACGGCCTGTAGCGGAGTGGTTAGACGACAATAACGCCCCTGTAATACTAGCCTACACAGAGCCCTGACCTGAATCCTATAGAACACGTTTGGGATGTTTTTGAACGCCGACTTCGTGCCAGGCCTCACCGACTGACATCGATACCTCTCCTTAGTGCAGCAATCCGTGAAGAATGGGGTACCATTCCCCAAGAAACCTACGAGCACTTGATTGAACGTATGCGTGCGAGAGTGGAAGCTGTCATCAAGTCTAGGGGCGGGCCATCACCATACTGAATTCCAGCATTACCGATGGGAGGCGCCACGAACTTGTAAGTCGTTTTCAGCCAGGTGTCCAGATACTTTTGATCACATAGTGTAAATGTGCAAGGTACTGTTTTGACGCTGACTCTAAAAAATCACACATTCACGTCTCATTTATTTCTCTGTGTCCGTCCTGCTAGTCTTCAACCCCCTATTGATGTTGGTCCAATAAATTATAAGTTAAAACACATTCGTGACTTCTATCTTCCGGTGAGCTATTTAGGGGCTGACGTCTTATGGAGATGTGATCTCACCATGAAATTCCTAAAGACTCGATAAGAAGCAGACCCTTGCCCAAACATCGTTGAAAGAGAATCGCCGCATACAACCTGGACGACAGTTTGGTTCAATCTCAGTCTTCCGAGTTTGCCGATGCGTGTAGCGCCCTCGTGGTATAGGGTAGTGAATAATTTGATTCCAACGAACGAACGACTTTTCCGTATTGGGCTTAGTGACACGGATTTATGTGGTCGTTGTAGGTCTCCAGATACGTTACGACATCGCTTTACTTGTGGAGGTCATAAGTCAAACTGGTCTTAGATCAGGACACAACTAGTCTTCCTTACTCGATCTTCTGAGGCTGCATACACTACGGGCATCATATTGCGACCTGATTCTTCTTTCTTTCCACAGTCGAAAACCCATACCGTTATGTTGTTGCTGGGACACTTCGTTTATTATGTTGTAGAAGGAGAGGGGGAAGATCACCTGAACTTCATTTAGTACATGATCACTGCCTATTGGACATGCTTGCGAATGCCTCGATATCGAGACCTCTTCGCCGACATGTTGAATCTTGTTTTACGTCGGCAAGGTGTCGGTTAATTTAATTTTTTTTATAAGTGTTTTTCTGCGTTATGTATGTTCCGGTCTGAATTCTTCGGTTTTTCCTCTCCTGGTTTCCCTGTTCGTTTTCTTTTGTGTGTGTGTGTGTGTGTGTGTGTGTGTGTGTGTGTGTGTGTGTATTGACTCAGCATCGGTCCAGTTCTACTGTAAAATGTGTATAGATGAAGTATAGATACACATGAGCGTCGACAATCCTTGCAATCAAATTTTAAAAAAATATGGTAAGGTGACCGCTCGCGACAAGCGGGGAGTCTGGGTTCGAGTTCCGCTTCGGCACAAATTTCCACTGTTGTCATTCCGTTCTACAGCTGATGATAGTCCTTATTCGCAATTGCGAATTCATTTGATGTGGTTCAGTTAACAAGCTCGATAATTTATTTACAACCTTGGTCAATATGAACCCTCAGTAAACATTTAGATAGTGACTCATATAGCAAGACGTAGCAATGGATAATGCAAGAAAAAGGTCGAGGGACCATGGCACAAAATAGACGCCATATACTTGCCATAGCGTGCCTTTAATAGCATTCTCTCCTATGTCATTTAAATAGTATCAATTGTATGGCAATAACTGGATAAAATTATTTTTCTTTAGACTAGATGAACTGGAATACCAATAAAAAAGGGATTTGTTCAAGATTTGTATTTATTTTGATTATTTCACAGCAAAAAAGACGAATTCACTCATTATCAGTATCTGAATTTGAACATATCATCATCAAACGTCACACTTCACATACGTGCAAATACAATTAATCCAAGCTATCCCGTATACCGCAAACACATGCGAAAAAGGCGGTCAGCAATTTAAGCAAAGTTCTTTTCATCTCATGTTGTTCATCTTTCCTCAATGACTACGTATTATCTCAAATCAATTGGCAATACAAATGCACACTCTCAGTCTTGTTCACATCATTATTTAACGCAATGTAGTCGCTTATGTCCGGTATGCTTGCTCAGTCTAAATGTTTAGAATTTCATACATCAAACAACCCACCAGGCATAATTAACGCCGGATTGACCTAATGAGCTCAACTGGGGTATTAAATTGCGCCACTAGTACTCTCTTAACCTTGCTGTATTACATGCATCACTCACGCTTGTGTGAACACAAAACACAAAGAAAAATCTCTACAAATCCGAAAATTTCTCCACAAAATTTATATCGTTCGCCTAATATCTTTCTCAATGAACTTACAAGTCAACCAAATCGTAACATAATACCAAAAAAAAGGGGGAGGACGTCTACGTTACCGAAAGCGTGCCCATGTGTTCAATCTCACAAAGAAACGCTACGATATTGAATTAAATTCCCACATAAAAGATTCCTAAAGTGACTCATATTACTTTCTGATATCTCGCAGTGCTTTAAATATTGCGAGGAGGATAGTAAATTACACAGATTTTGTCTCTGATACCCACTGGCGTAGCCACGTGGCTAAGTACCACTCACAAACATTACGCTCCAAGTTAAATTAAATTTCCGTATAAATCGAGCATCACTTGAATGATATCGCCTCAAACTGAAACATTCCGAAATAGCCTTGCAGTATCAATATGACCGTGAACTGATGTTTCACATTACGCATGCCCTCATGTTTAAGTCCACAACTTTTGCAGTTATATTCATCAAAAAAATATTAATTAGAACTTTATTGAAGATTTCCCGTCTAAATTGATTCTAACGCCACAGATGCGTGCATTTCTTACAACAAAATGTTCCATTCTTACATCTTTCTTATCAATCCGCGATCAGCTCACCTCGACTCCGTTCGCTCTTCATATCAGCCACCGTCGGGCTAACACGGCCGCATTTCCTGTTCAACCACCCGCCTATTCAAACCAAGTGGAGGGGGTGTTCATTCTGCAATCAACAACCTGACAGCCACTATTCCGTTAAGTTAGGCTATCTTTGGTTCCTGTTTTCCTTTGTTTAAATTTGCTAACCGGGCTAAGTTAGCGCTACCCTACACTACTCCTACTATCCTTGGATAATCAAGATTTCGATATATACATATACTTACTTCATTCACGTTTTCACAGCACTCACACACAACAGGATGGAAAATTGTAAGATGGAAAAAAGGAGCGTGACGTAATTAAAACACTAAAGAGTCCAACCTTCCTAGTCGCCAGGCGAAGTGTGACAATAAAAACTATGAGAAAAATTACTGATGCCTTAATTAGCGATACCAAATTTAATTAAAGAGAGAAGCAACAAATGAAGCGGAACAACAGTTACAACATGAACACAATCCTCCCCTTATTCTCTCATCCAGTGCCTAGAAACTATTCCCCCACATCCCAGAGCAAAATTTCCTAGAATGATCCTCCAAAGGAATTTCTTACCTCAGACAACAAGGCACCACTGTCCTACAGCTCATCCCCTCAACCATAAACCCCAGGTTCCGACACCATGAAAGGGTGTATACTGTCCCGGGCTTTGAATCTGCAGGGATCCAGCTTCCATCCGACTGCAGTCGTCGCCGTCGTCATCGTTGTGAGGTAAACGACTTTACTCGACCACAAGACGATTCTTACGCAGCATGTCCAGACTGCCGAGTCTAACACCCAGTGGCGACGACGTATCTGCCGTCATTGGTGTGCTGCCGCTGGAGACGAGATTGAGCAAACTTAGAGCAAACTACGGAGGACACGTACTAACGAAACATCCAGACATGGAAGACAACCTGAGATCAAGAACACAAGCAAACAGACAACCCAGATTGAAACATATTCAACCAGCGCGTGCAGTAGCCCACAACACCAGCAAAGAATTCCTGGACCTTGGCCCCACTATGGAACCTTAGCCCGAGAACACATCACGAGGAAACATGCAATAGACTCAAGCCACACAAAAACACACACACAAGCATTCACAGAAGTGCATTAGAGTTATGTTAGCCACAGAACCTACCACAGAATGAAACTTTGTAGCTCTTCAATACTGCTGTCCCCTTATGGTCATAGGAGGACTTGGTGTAGAAATGAGGGTATCTGAAACAAGCAGCAAATTGTCAGTTGTTTTCTAAACTCAGTTGTATATTGTACAAGAATTACGCTCGCAAAAATAGGATAACATCATTAAGAAGTTGTTTAATTAATAGCTTAAGAGAGCACCACCACAAAGAAACACACTCTAAAAATGGCAAGCCACAGATTTACAAAAAAAGACATAGATCAGTCACCTTGAAACAAAAGCTGTAACCTCAACTTTATTATTTTGTTAATTCATCAACGTCATTAAATTGTTTGTAACAATCCTATATATTTTGTGTAACATAAATCAAGTAACCTTTTCGACGTCACTAAATTTTGTGTAACAACGCCATACATTCTGTGTAACACAAATTAAGTACCATTTTCAGCTTCAAGTCCATAATGATTGATACATGCAGTCTCCCTATTTTATTAATTTTATTATTTCATCGACATCGACAGCCTACCACTTTTGCTAAGTTTTTTCAGTATCAGTCAAAATGGTTCAAATGGCTCTAAGCACTATGAGACTTAACATCTGAGGTCATGAGTCCCCTAGACTTACAGCTACTTAAGACAAACTAACCTAAGGACATCACACACATCCATGCCCGAGGCAGGATTCCGGACTGAAGCGCCTAGAACCGCACGGCTACAGCGGCCGGCCAGTATCAGTCATTTTAATCCTGAATGTATAATGTATTGTATCATATATGTATTGTAATGTACTATGTATTATTGTTTTTCAATATTACGTTTAAAAGTACTTGTCCTTCATTAATTTGCACTTACGCACGAAATGTAAATAAATAAAGAAATTAATTGTACTTGCACAGCAAACGGCTGAAAAGGGTAATGCAAGCCCTCAAACAGCCCGCTCATCCCGCTGCGCAGGGAGGGAAAAGAAAATCCTTAGGAGCTCAGTTCGTCAGCCCACCTGACGATGTCGACATGTCTGATCCCCGACATTGTTCCCGCTGGGCACTACGAACTGACAGTACATCCACGGACTTCTCGATAGGGAAGTGAAGTGTTTCCTAGCCATTTGGCTTCTTAGTCTTGTGCAGAAAAGACGTCTATTTGGAGAGGTCAGCAGATGTCCAGGGACCGCTTCAAGTTCGCTATGTCAAGCATCCATGTTCGCAACAACGATGAACGTGATGGTAATGGCAGATTTTCTAAGGTTCGTCCTCATCCAGTATAAGCATCATAAATGAAAAATGCAGAGAATATACCCCACACATGCAAGGCAACGATAGCATTGTTACTTACTCGTATTTTGGCGTCATGGGACAAAGTAGATAGTTTGAGGCAAATCTATAACATACAGGTTGCAGCTCTGGTGTGGAGCGCCAAGTAATGAATATTTAACACGGCTCTAACGATACCAGGGTGACGGTGCATTGTTAGAAAAATATTCTGACAATAATATTGGCTGCGGAGTGGTCATGATTATGTCGAACAGCTGGAAGCGCTGCCGCATGGATTGTATTTTGATAATCCATTTACTTCATCTCAGATACCATGTAAGTTGCATCTGAGAAATATTCAGGCCACAGATACAATACGAACCAGCATAACTGGTAAAGACTGTAATCTACAGGATGGAGATGAACTGAAAAAGAAACCTAGGGTGACATTTAACTTCAGGTCTAACAGTTCAGCTAGATATTAGTGGTTTCATAGAATGACAACAACGTAGTAACAGTGATAACAAACTTTGATACTATAGCTCCAAATCATCCAGTAACGCTATATTTCACGTTAGCAGAAAAAACGGATCGCATTTCAACAATCAAGGGTAATTTACTATTGCAAGAAGTTTATGGGTGGGAGGGATACAGGTGACCAAAATAGTTCACTCTTTAGAGCATCTATCAGGGATGAGAAATGGTACTTCCTCATTGTTGCATATTTTGCGTTTTGTCGATGCAGTCAAGCGCAACACATCTCTGCCGTAGAGGGAGGATGGTGGTAAATTGGACTTCATGGCACTTGTTCCAAGGATCGTCACTGTAATTCTGGACTCAAACTAAGAGCGTCTAGTTCTTCACTTAAGAGCCAGTTTTGGCAGCTACAGGTCTTACTTCACAGGCTAGGTACTTTCGCAAATTGCCGGCCAATGAGGCCCAGCGGTTCTAGGCGCTACAGTCTGGGACCGCGCGACTGCTACGGTCGCAGGTTCGAATCCTGCCTCGGGCATGGATGTGTGTGATGTCCTTAGGTTAGTTAGGTTTAAGTAGTTCTAACTTCTAGGGGACTGATGACCTCAGATGTTGAGTCCCATAGTACTCAGAGCCATTTGAACCACTTTTTTTTTTTCGCAAATTGTATTAGGCGAGCTGACTCCGTACACTGCTGGGTAATTTTCCTTATGTATCTTTGGCACTTCATAAAATGCATAAAGGGAGAAACAATTTTACCCGCGGACATCGTGGCCAGTTTCGACGCAAACTCGTTATTCACAAGGGTGGCAGTAGACGAAACTGTTCGCATCCTACAAGAGCATGTTCTGCCATATATATGCGACATCGTTGAGCTATGTTTGTCTTCAGACGGCAAGGAAAATACGACGTAGTAGCAATCAGGATCGTCCTTATGCCCGTTAACTGCAGATATATTCATGGAGGCCTTCGAAGCAACGGTCACTATGTTCCGCTAAAGATGCTGGTTCAGATACGTGGACGACACGTTCGCTGTACTGCCTTATGGTGAAACGAAGCTACACAGGTTTCACGAGTACGTGAATAAAATGCACGGAAAGGATACAGTTCAGGCTCATGGTAGACAAGATGATGTTTGGTTTGTGGAGCGCTCAACTGTGCGGTTATCAGCGCCTATACAAATGCCAAACCACTGCTCAGTCCAGTCTCGCCACTTTCATGAATGATGATGAAATAATGACGACAGCAGAAACACCCAGTCATCTCGAGGCAGGTGAAAATCCCTAACCCCGCGGGAATAGGTAGACAAGAATGGCGCAGTTCCATTCCTGGGCGTGAAGTATACAGGACAACGGACGGCCGATTAGGACACTGAGTACACCGGAGGCCTACACATAGACGGCCGCTGTGGTCGAGCGGTTCTAGGCGCTTCAGTCTGGAACTTCTCTGCTGCTACGGTCGCAGGTTCGAATCCTGCCTCGGGCATGGATGTGTGTGATGCCTTAGGTTAGTTAGGCTTAAGTAGTTCTAAGTCTAGGGGACTGATGACCTCAGATGTTAAGTCCCATAGTGCTTAGAGCCATTTGAACCATTTTAGCCTACACGTACGGGCAGCTATTTGAACGCTCAACACAACCACCACCCAGTGCGTAAGAACTCAGTCAACCGTTCTTTGTCAATCTGTGGGCAGCGCCTAAGTGGTGCTCAGAACACAACACGTGAGCTCGAAAGGCTGAGTACTTCGTGACCAATGGGTACAACCGCAAACCGATCCAAGCAGCTATGGCAACAAACACAAGGAAGCTAGGTAGGCAAGAAATCGAGATACTGGAGCCAGCGGCGCGCTTACCTTACGTGTAAAGTGTCACTGGCGGGACTGGTAAAACTCCTCCGACGGGTTGTGTCCGGCCTGTCTACCACAGCAACCACAAGATCCAAGGTGTGCTGGGCTCCAAGAAGGACAAGATAGATGCTTCACACACTGCTGGTGTGTGCGAGGCGGAATGTCAGTGTGGGCCGGCTGGTCGTTAGAAACGCGCATACGAGAACATGAGCGCTAGAAAGTGTTGGATGTGAGGTCCGCCAGTTATGCAAAACACCGTTTTTCTCAGTACCCAAACATGTTTCGGCACCACTGTGCCATCATCAGTGGGTTTCCGTTTTTATTTATTCTTTACATTTGGTGTGAATCAATTTTCTGGATCACTTGTGCGTTAATTACTGCAGGTAGCTTGTCATGTTTTCGTGTGGCATGCACTTCCATTCTCCGCATCATGCTGTGGTCTTGTGATGCACACGTAACTATAACAAGTATTTTCACAAATAACGTAGTCAAACACTTTTCACTTCACCAGAACACAGTGTGATTGTGGTTCGTTCAGTGATCCAGACAATTCATGCACACCAAATGTAAAGAATAAATAAAAACCCACTGATGATGGCACAGTGGTGCCGAAACATGTTTGGTTACTGAGAAAAACGGTGTTTTGCGTAACTGGCGGACCTCTCATCCAACAATTTTAACTGCAAACACGGCCAATACAAGGAGCTGCAAATACGAATGATGCATATGAGCACTACATTCGTCTGGGGCAGCACAGCGAGTCTGTAGTGGCGGAACACGGGCAAGAGTGCGACAAGGAAATCAAATTTAACAAAACCCACGTACTGACTAAGCAGCCGGCTTTGGTGAAACACAAGATCACAGAAGCCATAGACAGAATGAAACACCCTAACAACATAAACGAGAGGATGGGTACAGGCTTGCCCCATGCTGGCAGCCAGCCCTCCAAGTCCAACAGGACGCACCAACAAGTGACACAAGTGCTACCGGAAGAGGGGAAGTGAGGGATGGGGCGGGGGGGGGGGGCGGGGGGGGGGGGAACTGCCGCCTCGCAGACTGCGCACGGCGGCCCCATTCGCCGAAGAGCACCAGTCATAGCGAACAATGCAAGAAGCAATAGACAACAGCTCATCCCACTCTTTCCTCCGTAGCAACCTATTATAATAAAAAGTTTCCGTCCCTTCCGCCTCAAGTGACCGATCATAACAACGACCTTTTCAAAATTATGACGTAATGTCATGCTCAGCGACCAGCAGTGAGAAAACATAAGCGACTCTACACAGCTCAACGCACATCACTAGAGCCGGAAGCCGGCCGGAGTGGCCGAGAGGTTGTAGGTGCTACAGTCTGGAACTGCGCGACCGCTACGGTCGCAGGTTCGAATCCTGCTTCGGGCATGGATGTGTGTGATGTCGTTAGTTTAGTTAGGTTTAAGTACTTCTAAGTTCTAGAGGACTAATGACCTCAGAAGTTAAGTCCCATAGTGCTCAGAGCCCTTTGAACCATTTAGTAGAGCCGAAAGAAGGCAACTGTGACCGTGGCCGAAAGGTTAATTTCTCGAGAAAAGGTTTTTACATTAAGACGCGGTACGATACTCAGAAAACTTTTGTGTCGAACGTGCATGTTTTTATCTCCTCTGTTGACTCGATCAGACCTACATAGCCATAACTACTGCACGTCTTTAGCTAATTTTATCTAGTTGTAACTGTCAGCTACTCATTCTGTCTGCTTGTTACTACATGAGGTGCATATCAGTCATTCCTTCAACAGTAAACCTATCCGTACTGCCCTGTGTCAGTGTTAACGTATAACAAACGCTGCCATAACAAATCTGAGAGATAATTGAGCAGTGCTGAATACCTGCTTTAGGGCAAAAAATAAAGTGAACAATATTGCTCTCAACAGCAAGTAGCACGAGTAAATAGAACAAGTTTGTTTTCTGACAGGACACACAGTACGTACCGGACCATTTCCACTGTAGTGCAAATATTATCGGTGCAATAAAGATAAAAAGATAAGTGGGAGTGAGACAGGAAATGCGTTTTCTCTGTAAAGCGCCACCGGGGTCAACGGACATCTTAGTAACTGATATTGCCCGCTTGTTTTCTGAAATGCATAAAATGTGCAATTAATCATCTCATTTGTGTAGCAACTAACTTATTCAAAGCATATTCTTTTGTAAACCAGATTAGGTGTTTTACTTTCTGGTGCAAAGACGAGTAAGTTCTGTGGTTGTCCAACACACAAAGACGCTACATATAATTGTCTGTGTGAGAAACACGGTTCTTTTCAAATTACAGTGTAATGATGGAATGTTTGCCCTTGTGCTTTATTAATAGTAACACTATACGCCATTCTTACAAGAAACTGAAGACTTTTAAAGATGAATCCTAATTTCGTTGAAATGAGTGAAATTCGTTGTATGAATTCGGAGTTGCCTTTTTGTTTTCCAGAAAATATTTCCCCCACTATCGTGTTTATTAGAAACTTTCTTTGGGAGAGCATACCGAGATTATTGAACGAATTTAAGAATTCTATAGGGAAGTCTACACCTTTTGTCTTAGTTCGTCATTCTATCAAAGGATTTAAATATTTTTGCTTCCCTTGGTAACATACTTGTAATCGCTGATTTGTTTGTTGAGCTACCTGATTTTTTTGTAGTTAAAATTTTTTGCTCACACAACCATTCCTTGCTTACGTATTTTATCTTTGAAACGGAGACACTTTTTCTGTGTTGCACGAATTATCGGTTAAGATAATCTTGCCAGTGTACAGATCACTGCGATATGTGCCGTTCCTAAGTTGTATTCTAGTATATCTTAGAATACTGAAGAAGACTCGAAAACACTGCTTAACATCCGAGAATGTTCACAAAACCTTGGGAACACTGTAGAACAATCTCGAATTTTTTCCCTGGAAAATGTACGTTGATGAGATTGAGACAGAAGATGTCTTGGTGACAACCACCATGTGATGCCGACCGCTTCAAACACTCATATCTCCTCAGCCACCAACAGCTACCACTGCGGATCTACTGTAGCGTGTGGTGACACCGCCAGACACCACACTTGCTAGGTGGTAGCCTTTAAATCGGCCGCGGTCCGTTAGCATACGTCGGACCCGCGTGTCGCCACTGTCAGTGATTGCAGACCGAGCGCCGCCACACGGCAGGTCTAGAGAGACTTCCTAGCACTCGCCCCAGTTGTACAGTCGACTTTGCTAGCGACGGTTCACTGGCAAATTACGCTCTCATTTTGCCGAGACGATAGTTAGCATAGCCTTCAGCTACGTCATTTGCTACGACCTAGCAAGGCGCCATTATCAATTGCTATTTATCTTGTGATGCATGTACCGTCAGACCGATGTTCACCAATTATGGATTAAAGTTAAGTATTCCTACAGATACGTACTATTTTTGCTAGTCTCATATCCCTGACCTGTTCCAGACCTCACGCCAGCCTGCGTGAGCTTAAACGCGTGCCTTTCGGCTACCCGCCATTGTGGATTGGCTGTCTTGCCAGTCCACAACATAGCGCACAACGAGGAAGCGAAGGTTAGCGTTAGACACAAAAACTAATCAAAAATGGCTCTGAGCACTATGGGACTTAACTTCTGAGGTATTAGACCCCTAGAACTTAGAACTACTTAAACCTAACCAACCTAAGGACATCACACACATCCATGCCCGAGGCAGGATTCGAACCTGCGCGGTTCCAAACTGTAGCGCCTAGAACCGCTCGGCCACCCCGGCCGGCAAAAACTAGTCATTGGCGGGGGTGGCTCTGGAGGTATCGTCAACTTCACCCACAAAAACTTCAACTTTTATATACAGGGTGGTTCATATTTTGTATTACATGTAGACTGATGAGCCAAAACATTATGACGACTGCCTACCGCCATGCTGGATGCCGCCTGGCACGTGACGTAGTGGAGCAGACAGGGATGGGGACCACCCTAGCGAAGATATGGGCTGGAAATGAGGAAAGCCATTGAGATAAGCCACTTTGACAAAGGGCAGATTATTATTACGCAGAGCCCTTGAGCGAGTATCTCGAAAACAGCGAAGCTGGGCGAAGCTTCGCGTTTTACTATCGTCAGCATCTACGGAAACAGGCAGGACAGTGAAACTACCACTATGCACTAAATGGTTGCACGTCCACAATTCTTCAGATATTGTGCGGTTCGGATGCTTGTCTGCTCCGCAAAGTAGGATAGGATCTGTGGCATCTCTGTCGAAAGAGCACAACACTGGTGTACGCACAAGTGTTTCGGACCTCACCGTTCATCGTACATTGTTGAACATGGAGCTCCGCGGCAGACCACCCATTCGTTTTCGCTTGTCTACCCAACGACATCGTCAGTTACGATTGCAGTGGGTACGGGACCATCGGGATTCGATCGTCGATCAACGGAAACGTGTCCGTTTTGCTGCATTAGGCCCATAGTCGTCTCCACAAACACCGTCATCGAGGTGAACAGCGGCTCGAAACGTGCAGCACGGCACGGACGCAGGCTCCTGGGAGCAGTATTACGCTGTGGGGACATTCTCCTGCGCTTGCATGGGTCCTGCGGTAGTACTCGAAGACACACTGACAGCTGCGAACCATCTACATCCCCTCATGTGTTATGCCTGCCTTGACGACAATGTCATCTTTCAGCAGTTTAACTGTCCTTATCCCGTACCCAGAACCGTCCTACAGTGGTTTGAGGAGCATTATAGTGAACTCACGTTGTTACGTCTGCCACAGACGGCCCCTGTCAGGCAGACTACACTCAAGACACCCCTGTGTACCATATAACATACACAAGCACTTGTAGGCGCAACTAAGAGGAAAACAATTCTTCAAAACAAACAGAACTTGCTAGAGAATAATGCGAACCTTTTTCTGCAGAGGTCGCGTCACAGGCTCAGGGAAAGTTGGAGTAATCCGCCGGTCTTATAAGGCTAGTGCAGCAGCAGTACAGCCAGTTCCTCGCCGAGCTAGGACCAGCTCCGACGGACCTCACCGACGCTCTTGATGAATGGTCGCCTACAAGTTATTTGTTTTTGTGTGTGTATAGTGATTGTTCGAGAAGTGTAGTTTAGTTTCAGTAACGACATTATACTGAGTGTTCTACAATACTGAGTATTCATCACACGTTAATGTCTTGCCAGTCAAATTCGTCTGCTGTAAATCCTATGGAAGTCATCTGGGTCGCTGTCGGGTGCCATCACTACGTACAGAAATCAAAGGCTCGCCATAAATAAATAAATAAATGTCGTGTGACTAGGGCCTACTTACGGGTAGACACTTCGCCAGGTGCAAGTCTTTCGATTTGACGCCACTTCGGCGACTTGCGCGCTGATGGGGATGAAATGATGATGATGATTAGGACAACACAATACCCAGTCTCTACGCGGAGAAAATTTCCGACCCAGCCGGGAATCGATCCCGGGCCCCTAGGATTGACATTCTGTCGCGTTGACCACTTTTTTTAATCTCATTTTGTTCGCTTTCGTTTGTTGCATCTGCTCGGGTCGGACGTCGTAAGACTCGTTTCAATTCGTCGTTGATCGGTTAACTCAGTTTTTTTGTTACAGAGGGCAGCTAACCCTCTGACCGAACAAGATGAGCTGCCATGCCGGCTCTCATTTTGTTCACTTTCGTTCGTTGCATCTGCTCGGGGCGGACGTCGTAAGACACCCGTTTCAATTCGTCGTTGATCCAAAAACCTCAGTTTTTTTATTACAAAGGGCAGCTAACCCTCTGACCGAACACGCTGAGATACCGTGCCGACCACTCAGCTACCAGGGCGGACAGCGGCTCGTTATTGACGTGAATTAAATGACGTGTGCACAGACGTCTAATACCACATATCTCCACAAACCTAATAAGAGTCGGCCCCTGATATGCAGAATCAGTGATGTACTTCGTTCCAAAGACGGAAAAATAAGCTATTATGCTGAGGGTCTTAATGTTTTGGCTCATCAGTGTATCTAGGGTTCGTGTAGTGGCCTTAGCAGATAAAGTTTCTATGAGCAACCCCCGTACGGAAACGTACCGTTTGGCTGTGAAAAAACTTTGATCGTCGGATCACTTTGAGACCTCCCGCTTCGTGGTATGCACACAGGAGAGACTATGACTTCTGACCAATACGCTCTACAGCAGACCGTGGCGAGGGCACTGTTCCGGGTAGGCCTGCTCGTCGTCGAGTTCTCTTCTTTTCAAAGTCGAGAGTGCGAAGCGTCAGTGGAGCAGTTCATTCCACCCTCCTAATGGCGAACGCATGTTTCTTACTCCCGTTGTCGTGGTCGGACAGAGATGGTATGGCGCATTAAACTCAGTTTGTGTGCGTACCGTGAAGCGGGAGAAACTTGTAATAGGAATTGTGAAACAGCCTGTATATATACAGGGTGCGAACAATGTAGCGCAGTGGCGTACAGGAACTCCAGGCGAACAATTCGGTATAAGACATTTTGGTCTCTAAAGCCGGTAAACAGCCTCAAATAGCCACCTGAGCAGCATCGCTCGGGATTTCTAATGTACTAAGACAAAAGAAAGAAAATACCCACCACTAATGAACTGTTCGAATCGCACAAAAAACGGTAAATGTGATGTACATCTATATCTACATTTATACTCTGCAAGCCACCCGACGCTGTGTGGCGGAGGGCACTTTACGTGCCACTGTCATTACCTCCCTTTCCTGTTCCACTCGCGTATGGTTCGCGGGAAGAACGACTGCCGGAAAGCCTCCGTGCGCGCTCGAATCTCTCTAATTTTACACTCGTGATCTCCTCGGGAGGTATAAGTAGGGGGAAGCAAAATATTCCATACCTCATCCAGAAAGGCACCCTCTCGAAACCTGGATAGCAAGCTGCACCGCGATGCAAAGCGCCTCTCTTTGAGGTTTGCCGGTGACATTGTAATTCTGTCAGAGACAGCAAAGGACCTGGAAGAGCAGTTGAAGAGAATGGACAGTGTGTTGAAAGGAGGGTATAACATGAACATAAAAAAAAAATCAAAACGAGGGTAATGGAATGTAGCCGATTAAATCAGGGGATACTGAGGGATTTAGATTAGGAAATGAGGCACTTAAAGTAGTAGATGAGTTTTGATATCTGGGAAGCAAAATCAGTGATGATGGTCGAACTAGAGAGGATGTAAATGTAGATTGGCTATGGGAAGGAGTGCGTTTCTCAAGAAGAGAAATTTATAACATCGAGTATTGATTTAAGTGTCAGGAAGTCTTTCCTAAAAGTATTTGTACGGAGTGTAGGCATGTATGGAAGTGAAACATGGACGATAAACAGTTTAGACAAGAAGAGAAAAGAAGCTTTCGAAATGTAGTGCTACAGAAGAAGGCTGAAGATTAGATGGGTAGATCACGTAACTAATGCGGAGATGCTGGACAGATGTGGGGAGAAGAGGGATTTGTGGCAGAAGTTGTCTAGAAGAAGAGATCGGTTGGTAGGACACGTACCGAGGCATCAAGGGATCACCAGTTAAGTATTGGAGTGAAGCGTGGTGGGTAAAAATAGTAGAGGGAGACCAAGAGATGAATACACTAAGCAGCTTCAGAAGACTGCAGGTTGCAGTAGTTACTCTGAGATCAAGTAGCTTGCAGAGGACAGAGTAGCATGGCTAGCTGCATCAAACTAAACTCTGAACTGGAGACCACAGCAACATTAAAATTCACAGTATTTTTATGTAAAACTTACATAGACATCAGTTCTACAATTTATAAGTGCAAGAAAAGATCGCGATTAATATCCGTGTACCATGTTATCGGAGGAAAGCAATGAAGTTGAAACGTTAAGATTGACGAAGCCTGTGAAGTACACTACTGGTCATTAAAACTGCTACACCACGAAGACGACGTGCTACAGATACGAAATTCAACCGACAGGAAGAAGATGCTGTGATATGCAAATGATTATCTTTTCAAAGCATTCACACAAGGTTGGCGCCGGTGGCGACACCTACAACGTACTGAGAAGAAGAAAGTTTCCAACCGATTTCTCACACACAAACAGCGGTTGACCGGCGTTGCCTGGTGAAACGTTGTTGTGATGCCTCGTGTAAGGAGGAGAAATGCGTACCATCACGTTTCCGACATTGCTGCTCGCGTTGGTCGAGATCCAATGACTGTTAGCAGAATATGGATTCAGTGCGTTCAGGAGTGTAATACGAAACGCCGTGTTGGATCCCAACGGCCTCGTATCACTAGCAGTCGAGCTGACAGGCATCTTATCCGCATGGCTGTAGCGGATCGTGCAGCCACGTCTCGATCCCTGAGTCAATAGATGGGGACGTTTGCAGGACAACAACCATCTGCACGAACAGTTCGACGACGTTTGCAGCAGCATGGACTATCAGCTCGGAGATCATAGCTGCGGTTACCCTTGACGCTGCACCACAGACAGGAGCGCCTGCGATGGTGTACTCAACGACGAACCTGGGTGCACGAATGGCAAAACGTCATTTTTTCGGATGAATCCAGGTTCTGTTTGCAGCATCATGGTGGTCGCATCCGTGTTTGGTGACATTGCGGTGAACGCACATTGGAAGCGTGTATTCGACATCGCCATACTGTCGTATCACCCGGTGTGATGGTATGGGGTGCCATTGGTTACACCTCTCGGTCACCTCTTGTTCGCATTGACGGCACTTTTTGAACAGTGGAAGTTACATTTCAGATGACCCCTGGCTCTACATTCGATCCCTGCGAAACCCCACATTTCGGCAGGATAATGCACAACAGCATGTTGCTGGTCCTGTACGGACCTTTCTGGATACAGAAAATGTTCGACTGCTGCCTTGGCCAGCACATTCTCCAGATCTCTCACCAATTGAAAACGTCTGGTCAGTGGTGGCCGAGCAACTGGCTCGTCACAATACGCCAGTCACTACTCTTGATGAACTGTGGTATCGTGTTGAAGCTGCATGGGCAGCTGTACCTGTACACGCCATCCAAGCTCTGTTTGACGCAATCCCCAGTCGTATCATGGCCGTTATTACGGCCCGAGGTGGTTGTTCTGGGTACTGATTTCTCAAGATCTATGTATCCAAATTGCGTGAAAATGTAATCAAATGGTTCAAATGGCTCTGAGCACTATGGGACTTAACATCTGAGGTCATCAGCCCCCTAGAAGTTAGAACTACTTAAACCTAATTAACCTTAGGACCTCACACACACCCATGCCCAGGCAGGATTCGAACCTGCGACCGTAGCAGTCGCGTGGTTCCGGACTGAAGCGCCTAGAACCGCTTGGCCACCGCGAAAATAGTAATCACATGTGCGTTTAAGTATAATAAATTTATCCAATGAATACCCGTTTATCATCTGCATTTCTTCTTGGTGTAGCAATTTTAATAGCCAGTAGCGTGGAAATACGATAGGATAGTGAGAATCCAGCGCGACGCGGCCTAGTTGAGGTTGTTTTCCGGCTTGATAGACCACAAGTGTTGCATAACATATGAAATACTTCGTCTCGACTTCCCCTACACCTGTGTGGTACGTTATAAACAGTGACGGTTCATACGCTGTTTGTCGATTACTGATAAAACATTGTTGAACAAATCCCGATGTGCTGTCGGTGGAGGCCTGGCTTGCCCTTTACAAAGTGCCTGTAAATACCCACCATTGGAGGATGAACCAGGATGGTTCGAAAGCTAGCCATTCTGTAGCTCCTGGTCGCAGCTACTGTACAGTGTGTATATAAGTCCTGAATCGGTAGAAGTCGGTAAACGTCGGGAGGCTTCGGTAGGCACTCAGTTTCGACTGCTGGCAACATTACGCAGCTGACTCCGTTGTACTAGGTAGCCATTGTCGTCTGCTTCGTTATTGTTTTGTGCTGTACTGTTCTGCGTGTTTTCATTGTGCAGTTGTGCTAAACATTATCAAAATGAGTGAAGAAGCAGTTGCTGGCCCATCTCGGGAGTCGCCAACAACCCCTACCGGTAGGCCTACGGTTAGAGGGAAACCAGTATTACGCAGCGATGTTCGCAAAATACAGACAAACATACATACATTCATTTATATATATATATATATATATATATATATATATATATATATATATATATATATATTATATTAGATTTTAATGTACAGGACGTACGGTGGCATCTCATTGTTTATGTCGTCATATATCCTCTAGAATGTGTCATTTCTTTTTTTTTTTTTGTTTTTTTTTCTTTTTTTCTGCTAGGAACCTTCGTGGGCGTACGGAAAACAAATCACCAAAATTTCATTGCAATCTAATGAATGGTTTGTGAGCGCTTAGTAGACAAACATATATACATTCATTTTTATACATAGAGATTGACAGTTACGTTATACTATATGACGTGTTTAAGTATATTTAAATGTTATAATTAATAGTTTAACATTGCAGACAATGAAATAAAATGAAAAAAATTGCGAGCAGTGGGAATCGAACGCAGGTCCGCTGCATTACAAGTTTCTATCTAACCAACTGCGCTACTCATGCTACAGTGACCTAAGTCTTGAATCATTGTCTATTACTCTTTTTGGGCGTTCGTAGAACAACTCACCAAAGTTCCATTGCAATCGGATGAATCGGATGAATGGTTTGTGAGTGTTGTGTCTAGACAAGACAGCCTAGACACAATGAGAGGAAGCCGAAAGGCACGCGCTAAGCCAAAGCAGACCTGAGGTCTGAAACAGGATACGTAATGAATGTTATAAAGAAAAGTACGTAGCTTCTGGAATACTTAACTTTAATCCATCCTGTTGGTACATCTGGAGATTGTGGCGATACAAGTGAGACTCTTTAGATACATGCAATGTTACTAATGGCGCCTTGCTAGGTCGTAGCCATTGACTTAGCTGAAGGCTATTCTAACTATCTGCTCGGCAAAGGAGCGAGGCTTCGTCAGTGTAGTCGCTAGCTACGTCGTCCGTACAACTGGGGCGAGTGCTATGCCGTATCTCGAGACCTGCCTTGTGGTGGCGCTCGGTCTGCGATCACACAGTGGCGACACGCGGGTCCGACATGTACTAATGGACCGCGGCCGATTTAAAGCTACGACCTAGCAAGTGTGGTGTCTGGCGGTGACACCACAGTGAGCGCATAGTAGACAAACATACATACATTCATCTTTATATACACTCCTGGAAATTGAAATAAGAACACCGTGAATTCATTGTCCCAGGAAGGGGAAACTTTATTGACACATTCCTGGGGTCAGATACATCACATGATCACACTGACAGAACCACAGGCACATAGACACAGGCAACAGAGCATGCACAATGTCGGCACTAGTACAGTGTATATCCACCTTTCGCAGCAATGCAGGCTGCTATTCCCACATGGAGACGATCGTAGAGATGCTGGATGTAGTCCTGTGGAACGGCTTGCCATGCCATTTCCACCTGGCGCCTCAGTTGGACCACCGTTCGTGCTGGACGTGCAGACCGCTTGAGACGACGCTTCATCCAGTCCCAAACATGCTCAATGGGGGACAGATCCGGAGATCTTGCTGGCCAGGGTAGTTGACTTACACCTTCTAGAGCACGTTGGGTGGCACGGGATACATGCGGACGTGCATTTTCCTGTTGGAACAGCAAGTTCCCTTGCCGGTCTAGGAATGGTATAACGATGTGTTCGATGACGGTTTGGATGTACCGTGCACTATTCAGTGTCCCCTCGACGATCACCAGTGGTGTACGGCCAGTGTAGGAGATCGCTCCCCACACCATGATGCCGGGTGTTGGCCCTGTGTGCCTCGGTCGTATGCAGTCCTGATTGTGGCGCTCACCTGCACGGCGCCAAACACGCATACGACCATCATTGGCACCAAGGCAGAAGCGACTCTCATCGCTGAAGACGACACGTCTCCATTCGTCCCTCCATTCACGCCTGTCGCGACACCACTGGAGGCGGGCTGCACGATGTTGGGGCGTGAGCGGAAGACGGCCTAACGGTGTGCGGGACCGTAGCCCAGCTTCATGGAGACGGTTGCGAATGGTCCTCGCCGATACCCCAGGAGCAACAGTGTCCCTAATTTGCTGGGAAGTGGCGGTGCGGTCCCCTACGGCACTGCGTAGGATCCTACGGTCTTGGCGTGCATCCGTGCGTCGCTGCGGTCCGGTCCCAGGTCGACGGGCACGTGCACCTTCCGCCGACCACTGGCGACAACATCGATGTACTGTGGAGACCTCACGCCCCACGTGTTGAGCAATTCGGCGGTATGTCCACCCGGCCTCCCGCATGCCCACTATACGCCCTCGCTCAAAGTCCGTCAACTGCACATACGGTTCACGTCCACGCTGTCGCGGCATGCTACCAGTGTTAAAGACTGCGATGGAGCTCCGTATGCCACGGCAAACTGGCTGACACTGACGGCGGCGGTGCACAAATGCTGCGCAGCTAGCGCCATTCGACGGCCAACACCGCGGTTCCTGGTGTGTCCGCTGTGCCGTGCGTGTGATCATTGCTTGTACAGCCCTCTCGCAGTGTCCGGAGCAAGTATGGTGGGTCTGACACACCGGTGTCAATGTGTTCTTTTTTCCATTTCCAGGAGGGTATATAGATTTTAATGTACATGACGATTTCAGTTTCGTTTACGAACAACATTTAAAGCGAGTTTTACTTCCAAGCCTTTCGTCTGCTTTCGTGTAAGCATGACGCGCAATTTGTAGTGCCAGCACTGCAACTGATAGGCGTGCCTTGTCCCCCTCCTCAACGGCTCCTCTCCCCTCGCCAGCCAATGCTTGCTTCCTCCTCTCCCCGCACTCCCCTTTCAACTCAGCCGTCTTACAGTTAACACACTGTACAAACCGCCCGCCTTTCGCTGCGCCTGCTGACGCCGCGCTTGTGTGTGTTGCAGCCGGGCATCATCCGCCGCCACGGCTACCCGGCCGAGGCGCACACCGTGCTGACGGGCGACGGCTACCTGCTGACCATGCACCGCATCCCGCGGCCGCAGCCGCAGGGCGCCTGCCGCATCCTGCCCGTCGTGCTGCAGCACGGCCTGCTCGGCAGCTCCACGGATTGGGTCTTTCTCGGGCCCCGCAACGGTCTAGGTGCGTACGCTGCGCACTGTCTGCTCACCAGCCACTGGACGTTAACGTGGGATGTGGCCACCGAACTCCATCCGGGATACCGTCAGTGGTGTATCTGAACGTCTGTGGGGGAACGGGAGTCCACTCTTCCTCGAGAGCCGAAGGTAGATTAAAACTGCGTGCCATACTGGGACTCGAAATTGGGCCCCTTGGCTTTCCTCTGTGAAGTTTGGAAGGTAGGACATTACGGCAAGTTGAAAACGAGAAGAATTAGAGAGAAGCGATATTTATACGTGCTAGCATGAGTTTCTTAGAAGTAGATACCTTAGGGGTTGCGAAGCAACTCAAATCGCTTGATACGGACAAGTCTTCAGGTCCAGATTGTATACCGATTAGGTTCCTTTCAGATTACGCTGATACAATAGCTCCCTACTTAGCAATCATATACAACCGCTCGCTCACCGATAGATCTGTACCTACAGATTGGAAAATTGCGCAGATCGCACCAGTGTTTAAGAAGGGTAGTAGGAGTAATCCATCGAACTACAGACCTATATCATTGACGTTGGTTTGCAATAGGGTTTTGGAGCATATACTGTATTCAAACATTATGAATCACCTCGAAGGGAACGATCTATTGATACGTAATCACCATGGTTTCAGAAAACATCGTTCTTGTGCAACGCAGCTAGCTCTTTATTCGCACGAAGTAATGGCCGCTATCGACAGGGTATCACAGGTTGATTCCGTATTTCTAAATTTCCGGAAAGCTTTTGACACCGTTCCTCACAACCGACTTCTAGTCAAGCTGCGGGCCTACGGGGTATCGTCTCAGTTGTGCGACTGGATTCGTGATTTCCTGTCAGGAACGTCGCAGATCGTAGTAATAGACGGCAAATCATCGAGTAAAACTGAAGTGATATCAGGTGTTCCCCAGGGAAGCGTCCTGGGACCTCTGCTGTCCCTGATCTATATAAATGACCTGGGTGACAATCTGAGCAGTTCTCTTAGGTTGTTCGCAGATGATGCTGTAATTTACCGTCTAGTAAGGTCATCCGAAGATCAGTATCAGTTGCAAAGCGATTTAGAAAAGATTGCTGTATAGTGTGGCAGGTGGCAGTTGACGCTAAATAACGAAAAGTGTGAGGTGATCCACATGAGATCCAAAAGAAAGCCGTTGGAATTCGATTACTCGATAAATAGTGCAATTTTCAAGGCTGTCAATTCAACTAAGTACCTGGGTGTTAAAATTACGAACAACTTCAGTTGGAAAGACCACATAGATAATATTATGGGGAAGGCGAGCCAAAGGTTGCGTTTCATTGGCAGGATACTTAGAAGTTGCAACAAGTCCACTAAAGAGACAGCTTACACTACACTCGTTCGTCCTCTATTGCTGCGCGGTGTGGTATCCTTACCAGGTGGAATTGACGGAGGACGTCGAAAGGGTGCAGAGAAGGGCAGCTCGCTTTGTATTATCACGTAATAGGGGAGAGAGTGTGGCAGATATGATACGCGAGTTGGGATGGAAGTCATTAAAGCAAAGACGTTTTTCGTCGCGGCGAGATCTATTTACGAAATTTCAGTCACCAACTTTCTCTTCCGAATGCGAAAATATTTTGTTGAGCCCAACCTACAAGGGTAGGAATGATCATCAAAATAAAATAACAAAAATCAGAGCTCGAACAGAAAGGTTTAGGTGTTCGTTTTTCCCGCGCGCTGTTCGGGACTGGAATGATAGAGAGATAGTACGATAATGGTTCGATGAACCCTCTTCCAAGCACTTAAATGTGAATTGCAGAGTAATCATGTAGATGTAGATGTATGATAAACCTCTTCCCTCAAAAATATTTGTCTTCTTCATACCTCCTATGTGTTAACACAGGTGACGTGTCACTGATCTCATTTGTACTAAGATTGCAGTACACGCGCGGCGCCTGTTTGCTTCATCGCCCTCAGTGGAATTAGTAAGTTCTAAGAGGTGTTGACAGATGTGAAAATCACCGAATTATCAGTATAATAAGTCACAGCTGCAAAATACTAACGCGAATTCTTTACAGACGAATGGAAAAACTGGTAGAAGCCGACCTCGGGGAAGATCAGTTTGGATTCCGTAGAAATGTTGGAACACGTGAGGCAATACTGACCTTACGACTTATCTTAGAAGAAACATTAAGGAAAGGCAAACCTACGTTTCTAGCATTTGTAGACTTAGAGAAAGCTTTTGACAATGTTGACTGGAATACTCTCTTTCAAATTCTGAAGGTGGCAGGGGTAAAATATAGGAAGTGAAAGGCTATTTACAATTTGTACAGAAACCAGATGGCAGTTATGAGTCGAGGGGCATGAAAGGGAAGCAGTGGTTGGGAAGGGGGTGAGACAGGGTTGTAGCCTCTCCCTGATGCTATTCAATCTGTATATTGAGCAAGCAGTAAAGGAAACAAAAGAAAAATTTGGAGTAGGTATTAAAATCTAGGGAGAAGAAATAAAAATTTTGAGGTTCGCCGATGACATTGTAATTCTGTCAGAGACAGCAAAGGACTTGGAAGATCAGTTGAACGGAATGGACAGTGTCTTGAAAGGAGGATATAAGATGAACATGAACAACAGCAAAATGAGGATAATGGAATGTAGTCGAATTAAGTCGGGTGATGTTGAGAGAATTAGATTAGGAAATGAGACACTTAAAGTAGTAAAGGAGTTTTGCTATTTGGGGAGCAAAATAACTGATGATGGTCGAAGTAGAGAGGATATAAAATGTAGACTGGCAATGGCAAGGAAAGCGTTTCTGAAGAAGAGAAATTTGGTAACATCCAGCATTGATTTAAGTGTCAGGAAATCGTTTCTGAAAGTATTTGTATGGAGTGTAGCCATGTATGGAAGTGAAACATGGACGATAAATAGTTTGGACAAGAAGAGAATAGAAGCTTTCGAAATGTGGTGCTACAGAAGAATGTTGAAGATTAGATGGGTAAATCACGTAACTAATGAGGAGGTATTGAATAGAATTGGGGAGAAGAGGAGTTTGTGGCACAACGTGACAAAAAGAAGGGACCGGTTGGAAGGATACGTTCTGAGGCATCAGGGGATCACAAATTCAGCAATGGAGGGCAGCGTGGAGGGTAAAAATCATAGAAGGAGACCAAGAGATGAATACAGTAAGCAAATTCAGAAGGATGTAGCTTGCAGTAAGTACTGGGAGATGAAGAAGCTTGCACAGGATAGAGTAGCATAGAGAGCTGCATCAAACCAGTCTCAGGATTGAAGACCACAACGACAACAACAAGAGACGTCCACCAACCTGCAGTCTTCTATAGTTGTTGTCTCCTGCATAGAAAACAGCACGTAGGTCGTGAATCCGTAATCTTGGGGCTGTAAGAAACTCTTAGCGAAGAAGTATTATCTTAGAAATAATTAAATTTCCAATCAGTTTGTTAAACGGAATGCCACTCGCTTTTTATTGGAAGAACACGAGAAACTGGCAATTGCATTCCTTTTTAGACTCACGAGTGATTTTTATTCTTCAGGAAATTACTGTACTGCATATTTCCGTAATTAGTATCACACAGTTCTCAACTATATGTCCAAATAACCATCCATTCTTAATAATCTCTGTCTTCCGACACTGCCGTACCAGCTCTGACTTACACACTAGACATTGCTAACTAAGTCTTAACTGATACCGCAGCGGGCAACATCTCTGTCTTCCGAGATTGCCGAACAGGCTCTGATCTTACAGCCGAACCACTTCGCCCGCCATCCAAGTTAGGAGCGATCCGAAGATCACTGAAGTGCTTCGTCGACCTTTTCGTTTTGCAGTTGTTTATTTTCTGCTGGTTATTAACATTTGAGGCAACGGCCTTGCGCCAGTGGATACACCGGTTCCCCTCACATCACCGAAGTTAAGCGCTGTCGGGCGTGGCCGGCACTTGGATGGGTGACCATCCGGGTCGCCATGCGCTGTTGCCTTTGTTCGGGGTGCACTCGTGATGCCAATTGAGGTGCTACTCGACCGAATAGTAATTGGCTCGGGTCACAGAAAACCATCATAACGACCAGGAGAGTGGTGTGGTGACCACACACCCCTCCTATTCGCATCCTCAAGTGAGGTTGACACGGCGGTCGGATGGTCCCGATGGGCCACTTGTGGCCTGTGGACGGAGTGCTTCATTAATACTTGCCACGTAATTATTACACGCTATTGAGAATGCTTTAATTTGAAATTCAAGTAAATACGCTGTTTAAAAAAATGGCTCTGAGTACTATCGGACTCAACTTCTGTGGTCATCAGTCCCCTAGAACTTAGAACTACTTAACCCTAACTAACCTAAGGACATCACGCACATCCATGCCCGAGACAGGATTCGAACCTGCGACCGTAGCGGTCACGCGGTTGCAGACTGTAGCGCCTAGAACCGCTCGGCCACTCCGGCCGGCACGCTGTTTAATTTTTCAGATATTAATAATAGAATATTACCATTGTGACGCGCAGCTTCCGAACACGGCAGCTAATCCGGGAGAAGAACCACAATTTAGGCGGTCCTCCTCACGATACCCGTACCGAACACACCATGGATCATCTGTACCTCGCGCCACACTACGTCATCTTGCCACTACTGCCTTCTCAATGCTTTAAAAAGAACTTCTTATAGCCGAATATGATGGCTGAAAAGCCAGAAATATTACGACAGACTGCCGGAAGTGATCTGTGAGTGAGGTGTCACCGCAAGGCACCACACTTGCTAGGTTTTAGGCTTCAAATCGGCCGCGGTCCGCCAGTACAGATCGTAATCGCGAGTCGCCACTGTCGACGCTAGCAGACCGAGCGCCGCCACTCGGCTGGTCTTACGAGACAAGCTAGCCCAGTTCGACAGCCGACTTTAATAGGAATGGTTCACTTGTTATAGCTCCAGAGATCTCATTTGCAGAGACGCTAATTATCATAGCCTTCAGCTAAGTCAGTAGCTACGACCTAGCCAGGTGCCACATACAGTTTATGCATTGACAATTGATCTATATGTGTGAAGCAATCAGAATTGTAAAGAAGTATTCGCAGTTCAGTCTATCACTGCACTTGTAAATATTGTTGTCCAAAGTCAAGATCGACGTTCACCGCTGATGCTGAATTAAAGCTAAGTATTTAATTGTATTGCTGTCTGTTAACTTTCTAATCACCTAAGATGTTCCAGATACGTCCCTTCAAGTATAGTTCATTGATCCTCACGTCAGCGTACGTGATCAGCGCGTTAAATTAATTGGCCACACCTCGTGATCAGACTAAGAGTCAAATAGCGTGACTCAGCCGGGTCACCCTTTTTCCATGAGGCCCATAGTTCCGGGTTGGGTTGGGTTGTTTTGGGGGAGGAGACCAGACAGCGAGGTCATCAGTCTCATCGGATTTGGGAAGGACGGGGAAGGATGTCGGCCGTGCACTTTCAAAGGAACCATCCCGGCATTTGCCTGGAGCGATTTAGGGAAATCACGGAAAACCTAAATCAGGATAGCCGGACGCGGGATTGAACCGTCGTCCTCCCGAATCCATAGTTACGCCTCATACACAATACTAAGGGTGCGTCGTGAGTCGTGCGTGGGTAGTTCAGTTGGTTCGAGGTCTTAACAAAGAGAATGCAGCACAAGAACCTATTTGCTAACTACCGGGTGATCAAAAAGTCAGTATAAATTTGAAAACTTAATAAACCACGGAATAATGTAGATAGAGAGGTAAAAATTGACACACATGCTTGGAATGACATGGGGTTTTATTAGAACAAAAAAAAGAAAGTTCACAAAATGTCCAACAGATGGCGCTGGACAGCTAAACGTCAGTCACTGCTACCGTGACGGGTGAGAGGTACGCCGATATGTTACAGAATCGCATCATCCCCAGCCTGGCTGATAAATACCTGCTGGAACTTACGATGTTTATGAAGGATGGCGCTCCACCCGATATTGCTAGACGCGTGAAAGGCCTCTTGCGCGCGTTGTTTGGTGATGATCGTGTGTTCAGCCGCCACTTTCGTCATGCTTGGCCTCCCAGGTCCCCAGACCTCAGTCCGTGCGATTATTGGCTTTGGAGTTACCTGAAGTCGCAAGTGTGTCGTGATCGACCGACGTCTCTAGGGATGCTGAAAGACAACATCCGACGCCAATGCCTCACCATAACTCTGGACATGCTGTACAGTGCTGTTCACAACATTATTCCTCGACTACAGCTATTGTTGAGGAATGATGGTGTACATATTGAGCATTTCCTGTAAAGAACATCATCTTTGCTTTGTCTTACTTTGTTATGCTAATTATTGCTATTCTGATCAGATGAAGCGCCATCTGTCGGACATTGTTTGAACTTTTGTATTTTGTTGGTTCTAATAAAACCCCATGTCTTTCCAAGCATGTGTGTCAATTTGTACCTCTCTATCTACATTATTCCGTGATTTATTCGGTTTTCGAATTTATACTGACTTTTTGATCACCCGGTACTTGGAGTTGTCGTTCATGGACCCACCGCCCAGCTGTGGTGCCCCGGGTGTGAGAAAACGTTGAACTGCAAGCAAGATGTTTCGACGATCCCCGCACGGTAACAAAAATAGTCTGTGACTGTATGCAGCGACCCCTGACAACGCGATGGCTGACGACTGGCGAGGACCGTCGAAATGACGACCGCCTCTTACCGGCCGCCCGCTTCGATAAGTTGTTCCCAGCGGGTAAGATGGATCTTTTTTAGTGCACATGGTGTCACAATTTTTGTGGTATGGCTCCATTTAATTCATATAAAAAATAAAATAAAACATCGTGACGGAGCACCTTCATGGTGGGAAGGGGGAGACACCGTGGCCAGTCCTCGGGGTTCGACCCTTTCCCTTATTGCCTCTTCAAGCCTGACACTGACTGTCCTGCTTCACTAAAAAGAAAGTTGGTAGGCTGCGGTGCTCGTGGAGTATCGACGACGCATGTGGCGAGTTCCAAAAGCGTTTCTTTGTGTTTGTTCCTTCCCTCCGTACTCAGTATAAAAAAAAATTAAAATAAAAAGTTGGTAGAGCACTTACCTGCGACATAGGTCCTGAGTTCGATTCTCGTTCTGGCACACAGTTTTAATCTGCCAGGAAGTTTCATATCAGCGCACACTCCGTTGCAGAGTGAAAAGTTCGTTCTGGAAGGCAGTGATGCTGCACACTGGGGTCTGCAGCGAAATTTACTTTCTGACTCATCCCAAAGGCACTCCGCTGGGTTCAGGTTGGGACCCTAGCAGGCCAGTCCATTTCAACAAACCACTGGCTCACAGATGCTGTCTCATAAACGGGCGCATTCTCATGCTGACAGTCACCATCTCTGAATGGTTCCTCTACTGAACGTACACAGTGCTGCAAAATGTATCCACATCCTTCTCTTTTCCATTTATTTTGAGAAGTTTCTCTTTACGTTGATTTTCTTGACATCCAGCTTGTTTCCCTTTTTTCTTTTTGTGGAGCTCGTTTATTTTTCGTCATACCCAACACTTCATTAGCTTTCATTCGATTCCTATCCAATTTATCCAGAGTCCAACTGCTACTTGCATACAGCCGTGTATTGAATACAAATGATTCTAGAAAAAGATTTTCTGACATCTATATCCGTATATTTGCTGGTTAAAATGTTTTTCGCAGTCATAAATGCCTACTTTGCTACTCTTGGGGGATCGAAAAGTAGTGCTGTTTTTTACATTACATTGCACACAGATACATTTTATTTTTGATCAGAGATGTAATCACCCTCGTTATCAACACTCTTTTTCCTATCTAGGAGCAAATTTTCGTTAACAGATCGATAAAAATCAATCGGTTTCCCAGAAAAATATCTGGAGATGGCATTTTGGACATCATCCACATTTTCAGATTTTTTACCAGTTAGGAACTGTTGTAGCGATCGGAATAAAGGGAAATCCGATGGCGCAATATAGAGCGAATATGGTGTGTGCGGCAATACCTTCCATTACAATTCATTAATTTATCCCGGGGTTCGTCTTGCGCAGTGCGGTCTTCCATTATAGTGTTGCGAAATAACGCCTCCCCTGTTGAGAATCGCTGGGCGATTTTGAGTTAAAGATGGATTTCCTCCATCCAGCTGTTCACAGAAAAGGTCTGCATTTATAGTTTGTCGAGGATTACGCAGTTCAAAATAAACGACCCCGCGAATGCTCCACCAAACACACAGGAGTGCCTCCTTTCGGAGGTGACGTATTAAAAAGGGTCTTTCTTTATCACCTGAGGATACGTCTTCTAGTGGCAAGGAACCGGTCGTGACTTTTAACAAAACGTATTCTACGACACGGATTTGCTTCCACTTTCAACCTTAACATGGCGTCCTCTAAAGTCGTTGCTTTTCCTCGTCGATACGAGTCGGAAAGACCAAAATTACCGGATTTGAACTTTGAAAATGACTTTTTTGCATTCACGAACGTCTAATGCACTTAAATAAGCATCCCAACGTTTTCGGTAGCAACTGTTGCTGTACTATCCTTGTGAAACTCAAGAAGCATACAACGCCGGATATGTACCTCTTCTGGTATTAGAGTAGCCATTTCGCCATAAATGTCAAAAAAAATCAAAATTTAATTATTTACGAGGGAACAAGTCACTGCGACATTAAAATGTCTTTGGCACGACTTTGAAATACACAATTAACAGATAAACGACAAATGACTACCGCCGTGTCCAGAAATGACATAGCTTTTCGGTCTCCCTGATACTATCAAGTTGTTTCAACTAAACAATTCTGTCATCATTAGTTTTTACATTGGTTTTAATTCCTCCCGTATTTTTCCTCGCTACAATTTACTTTTGTTTTCCGTTCGTTCAGTCTTAATTCCATAGTTTAATAGTCTGACGGGACTTGCAACATTCTGTTCATTTCTTTTCTGCAGTCTGCAACTACTTCATTGTTATCAGCAAATATGACACGTTATCACGGATTTTTACTCCCTTTGTCTTCTCCTTCATAATCTGAGTAGTTTCCTCAATGATCACATTAAATCAATATGTCCTCGTCTAACTTCTTTTCTAATCCTGGCCTCTTCCTCTACCTCAGTTATCTTTACTTTTGTGCTTTGGTTCCTCATCGAACTTCTTTTCTACTCCTGGCTTCTTCTACGTCACTGATATCTATTTTTGTGGTTTGGTTCTAATGCAGCTCATTACTCATTCTTCTATCCTTCCAATCCAGTGCTATTTTCTTCGTAGTTCTAAAGAGTAGCTCCCAGTTCAGATTGTCAAAAGTCCTTTCTAGGCCAATTGAAGTAAGGTAAGTCCATCTATTCATACCCATCCTTCTCTCTCAAAGCATGCGCAAAGCTAAAATTTCTTCCCTTGTTCCTCTATCTTCTCTAAATTCAAATTCCTCTTCTGCAACATACTTTTCCACCTTTACTTTCATCCTGTTCTTAACTATATTATTTACTATTTTGGAGACACATGATAACATTCATAGTGTACTATAATAGTTGCATTACAATAAATTATAAAAATGTGTTGCTATAATAATCGTTTCTTTACATCAGTGATTAATACACTGCTGTAGCACAATGTTCAAGAAATTCAGAGAAATGTAGCCTCGGAGAAATATTCAACCGAAAATTTGAGAAGCACATGCGTCGTTCAAAAGTTTATTTAAGAAATGAAATAGCAAATAACTGTCACAATATCACAATTTATACATTAACGGAAGTGCGCTCTTACCATTATCAGTATTTCACTTAAGACTACGACTGTGAAGACAGGTCTGCAGGGATGCTGTTCTTCAGTCGTTTGCACCGACATTTTGGAAGCCAGCCTTTTGGGATTTTTTTCCTTAGTGGAATGTATTTCCAATTTTTTTTTTTTTATTCCAGGCTTTGATCAAAATATGAACTGTTTAGACGATGACCGGTTTCAATGCGTAATGACCATCCTCAGTCATTGAGGACTGAAACCGGTCATCGTCTAAAGAATTCATATTCTGATCAAAGACTGGAATAAAAAAAACATTTGACAGTATTGGATCACTGTTTGTATACGCGACCATGTCTAAGTTGGTGAGTGTATTTCCCTTCTGCCTTCCACACTCAGGTTTCTGTGGTTTGCCTCTTCCATCTGTGGACTCAGGAAACGTGCAGAATCTGCTGTTGACAGCAGGTCCGGTCACCTTATGAATGTGCGCCTTTACCAAAGACAATCCACCTGAACAGAACTGACAAAAGCCACAAGTAAGATGAAACTTCCTGGTAGATTAAAACTGTGTGCCCGACCGAGACTCGAACTCGGGACCTTTGCCTTTCGCGGGCAAGTGCTCTACCAACTGAGCTACCGAAGCACGACTCACGCCCGGTACTCACAGCTTTACTTCTGCCAGTACCTCGTCTCCTACCTTCCAAACTTTACTGAAGCTCTCCTGCGAACCTTGCAGAACTAGCACTCCTGAAAGAAAGGATATTGCGGAGACATGGCTTAGCCACAGCCTGGGCGATGTTTCCAGAATGAGATTTTCACTCTGCAGCGGAGTGCGCTGATATGAAACTTCCTGGCAGATTAAAACTGTGTGCCCGACCGAGACTCGAACTCGGGACCTTTGCCTTTCGCGGGCAAGTGCTCTACCAACTGAGCTACCGAAGCACGACTCACGCCCGGTACTCACAGCTTTACTTCTGCCAGTACCTCGTCTCCTACCTTCCAAACTTTACTGAAGCTCTCCTGCGAACCTTGCAGAACTAGCACTCCTGAAAGAAAGGATATTGCGGAGACATGGCTTAGCCACAGCCTGGGCGATGTTTCCAGAATGAGATTTTCACTCTGCAGCGGAGTGCGCTGATATGAAACTTCCTGGCAGATTAAAACTGTGTGCCCGACCGAGACTCGAACTCGGGACCTTTGCCTTTCGCGTGCAAGTGCTCTACCAACTTTTTTTTTTAATTTCTTTTTGTTCGTTTTCTTTTGTTGTATATGATCGGGGCGGACGTCGTAAGACACCCTTTTAAGTTCGTTGTTGATCTATTAACTCAGTTTTTTATTACAGAGGGCGGCTAACCCTCTGACCGAGCACGCTGAGCTACCGTGCCGGCCATCCAACTGCGCTACCGAAGCACGACTCACGCCCGGTACTCACAGCTTCTGCCAGTACCTCGTCTCCTACCTTCCAAACTTTACAGAAGCTCTCCGCTGCAGAGTGAAAATCTCATTCTGGAAACATCCCCCAGGCTGTGGCTAAGCCATGTCTCCGAAATATCCTTTCTTTCAGGAATGCTATTTCTGCAAGGTTCGCAGGAGAGCTTCTGTAAAGTTTGGAAGGTAGGAGACGAGGTACTGGCAGAAGTAAAGCTGTGAGTACCGGGCGTGAGTCGTGCTTCGGTAGCTCAGTTGGTAGAGCACTTGCCCGCGAAAGGCAAAGGTCCCGAGTTCGAGTCTCGGTCGGGCACACAGTTTTAATCTACCAGGAAGTTTCATATCAGCGCACACTCCGCTGCAGAGTGAAAATCTCATTCTGGCACAAGTAAGATCTTCTGTAAAACATAGCTGGATTCCTTGCCAGTGCCGAGAGTCTTAGTTTTCACGCTACTTTATTCTCCAAACGTTACCTGCGAAATATATGAACTGACATATGTAAAAAATGTAAACGCTTTTGAAAAGTTTTTTTTGGTGGGGGGGGGGGGGGCTAGGCGGTGTTTCGATCCTCGTAACCCACTCTCTGGATTCGCCCCTGGCTGCTTGAGGCTTGATCGATTCCCAATTACGAAAACTTGTGTAAACGTACAAAAACAAGCTGTCAGTTGTGGGGCAACCTTTGTACCCGCACTAGCCCTATGTCGAGCAATGTGAAGCAAATCAACTGCAAGCTGCTGGACAAGGTTATTCTAGTTACGAAAACTAGCCTTGCTTCAGGACCGTTACATCGGACGCCTATCACGTTAAGTGAAATGTTGCCTATGGTATACGTTTAACAAAATACGAAGCAGTTGACCCTATCATAGACAGACACGTCATGAACAGAACAAGAAGTTCGAGGTTTCTTCGATAACCGCTTCCCAGGTCGACGGATTGGCCGTGAAGACGCATGGCCACCTCGCTCAGACCTGACACGACTGGATTTCTTTCTCTGGCGTTTCACTACAGATCATATGTACGAGTATGTTCCTCGCCTACCAAACAATTTAGCTGACATGAAAAATCGAAGCTACACTGCCGTAGCACAAGTAATGCCCGATTTGCTGCAATGAGTGTGGAAAGAAATTGATTACCGGTGGGGTGTTTGCCGCATCATAAATTGCACTCACATCGAACCGAAATGACACTTTACTCTTTTATGTGAAACTTGAGGTTCTTCGCTACAAAATAACACATCTACCGATTCCGTAAGTTATCTCAATAAATTTCTATACGATTCCAAAGTTGTTAAGTCCTTTTTCACACCCTATATTATCTACTGTCGTCTGCAGCTGTCGTTTCTTCGATTTTCGTGAAGCCACCCTCCATTCATTTCTGTTTTTTGATAATATTTTGATGCCTGCACACAGACAGCACTTAAAGTCTTCATTAAACTGTTTTGCTCATTCCAATCTTTATCTGTCCCTAAAGACAAAGACCCTGGAGGTATTTGCACTTCACTCAATAACTTAGCCTTTTTACTGGGTACGTTTTTTTTTAGATAACTTCTTCCTTTCCTCTCATTTGCTATATTTACTCCTCCGTCCGCAGCTCGTGGTCGTGCGGTAGCGTTCTCGCTTCCTGCGCCAGGGTTCCCTAGTTCGATTCCCGGCGGGGTAAGGGATTTTTTCTGCCTCGTGATGACTGGGTGTTGTGCAATGTAGTTAGGTTTAAGTAGTTCTAAGTTCTAGGGGACTGATGACCATAGATGTTAAGTGCCATAGTGCTCAGAGCCATTTGAACCATTCTACTCCTCCTTGTTCTTCTTCAGTATCACAATTCGAATGTTGCAGTTTCCATTTACACTGTTTCGCTACAGTTGACGTTTCTCTGCAACACAAGGCTGTAATACCGATCTTCATTTTCAGAAACGTCTTTCCCATCCTAAATCAGTATGTCATACTAGGTGATCACTTTTGCTGACGAAATATTTCAATAGTCACATCATTCTTCTCCTGCAGCGTCCATTCAACATTATCTTATTTCGTTCATCTCGTCTATTGAGTTCTTCTCAGAACTAATCTCCTTAAAAACATTGTTCTATTTTCAGTCCCTCTTCTTTCCTGGTGACTTCTTTGATACCAATCATTCAGTGCTCCATTGAACTCCAGCTTCTTTACTCGATAATATTACCTCGAAGAGTAGTAGTATCTTCGATTATTTCGTGATGCCGGCCGCGGTGGTCTCGCGGTTCTAGGCGCGCAGTCCGGAACCGCGCGACTGCTACGGTCGCAGGTTCGAATCCTGCCTCGGGCATGGGTGTGTGATGTCCCTAGGTTAGTTAGGTTTAAGTAGTTCTAAGTTCTAGGGGACTTACGACCTAAGATGTTGAGTCCCATAGTGCTCAGAGCCATTTGATTATTTCGTGACACAAGCCGTTAATTTTCCTGTAGTAGAGTTTATTTGTAAACAATTTTAATGCATGCAGTAATAACCCTTACTGTTCATAGCTCGCTGCACTTAGTCAGATGATAAGTAGACTGCCCTCCGAGAGACACGCATTTAATTCTTGATCGTGTCTACACCCGCAGCCTGTGCGTTTGGTAGGTAGGAAATACGTTCAAAAATAATGGTAAATTATAGTTTTTTGGAAATAATTTCATTTGTACGTCCACATTAATAATAACCCCTTCAAAATAATCCCCACTACATATTATACATTCATGTCAGCACTTTTACCAATCCCCCTGCGGGTTCGGGGGTAAGAATAGGCCCGCGGTATTCCTGCCTGTCGTAAGAGGCGACTAAAAGGAGTCTCAAACATTTCGGCCTTCTGTGATGGTCCCCTCTTGGGTTTGACCTTTTTTTCCCAAATTTCCGTTGTTAGTGCCTGCCATTTGGGGAAGGACGCCTTGCGTGGTGTTTTTCTATTGGTCCATCATGCACCACCATCTTGCATGTTCCTTATTGTCGTATGGCGGGATTTACACCCAACGTCTTCTGGGTTACCTCCTTCTCGTCTTGTGCGCAATCCCCTTCTTAGCGCCCACGACAACTGTGGACCCTTTCAACACCTAAAATCCAACACGGTAGCCAGTCCGTTGCTGTGGGGTCGTCATGTACCCTGTTGGTGGTAGCCCCCTGACCACGCAGGGATCGCACTGCAGATGCCAGAGCTGTTTCCTCCCCATGCATGCCAAGGAGTATGTGCCCATCTTGTCTGGGGTACGGGGACTCCGGGCAACGGGATATCAGCCAGGTACCCGTTGCTTGGCTGGGTGGCGCCCTTGGGGAGAGCCCTCGTTCGGAGTAGGTGGCATCTGGGCGGATGTGGCGCAATGAAGCGCATTAAATCACACCAAGCTGGTGTTCGCACGGCCACCAGCGTCTCTAAGCGAGGCAGAGTAGACTTTGATGCTGCGCAATACGACCCTCAGTCGTTCCCCTCGTTGGCTGCGCCATGGGAGGGACGTAGATCTAGTGCCAAGCGGGAGCCTTATGTACCGCAATACCTTGTCTGCAGCAGGACTGATGGTGGCTCCTTTCTTACGATGAAGCCTCTGTTTTTTGTGGAACACCTGGAGGATAAGTTTGGGGAAGTGGCGGGGTTGTCTAAAATAAAGAATGGGTCCATCCGCCTCAAGACGTCTTCCCCAGCCCAGTCACGAGCGTTGCTCTTGTGTGATAAGCTGGGTGACGTCCATGTTACCGTCACTCCCCACAGTAACTTAAATATGGTCCAGGGGATTATTTACCATCATGACCTATTGTTACAATCCGATGACGAGCTGAGAGCCGACTTAGAACGACGTGGAGTGCATTTTGTCCGTCGTGTACATCGAGGACCCAAGACTAACAAGGTGGCCACCGGTGCCTTTATCTTGGCCTTCGTGGGTGATGTCTTGCCCGAGAAGGTCAAGGTAATGGTTTACCGTTGTGACGTCAAGCCCTACGTCCCTCCCCCGATGCGGTGCTTCCAGTGCTGGAAGTTTGGGCACATGTCCTCCCGTTGCCCATCCAGCGCCACATGTCGAGATTGCGGACGCCCCTCTCATCCCAATTCTCCATGTGCGCCTCCGCCTGTCTGTGTCAACTGTGGGGAGCACAACTCTCCATGCTCGCCGGATTGCCCCGTTCTTCATAAGGAGCGGAAGATAATGGAATATCTTACTTATCGAGAGGCAAAACTGAAATTTGAAAGGTTGTATCCTGCTTCCCTTCGAACATCTTATGCTGCAGCCATGTCATCGTCGCCCTAGCGAGCGGCGGTTGTCGCCTCCTCTGTGCCGCCTTCAGTGGGCCCTCGGGGCCATGCCTCTCTGTCTGCCCCCCTCATGTCTGGGGGCACGCCTTCCTCTGTTGCCCCCTTAGCCGTTGAGGGCAAACCCTCTTCTGTCGCTCCCCCCACGCTTACTTCGGAGTGACGTCTGCTCAAAAACCGGGGGGGCTCGATCCCTCCCCCTCCTTCTCCACCGGCGTTGCCTCTGTGGTTCCTCTCTCGCGGAAGGGGTCCCTCGGGGCTCTCCCTTCCTCCGTTTCTTCTCCTGCCCAGCCGGATGTCAGCCAGTGGCTGAAGGTTCCACCACCTGCTGGTCGTAGGGCTTCTGCGTCGTCGTCAGCCTCCGACGCTCCTTCAGAGAAGCTCTCCCAGCCCTCTCACCCTAAGGGCAGACGCAAGAAGAAGGAACGGAATGTGTCCAAAAACAAGGGCGTTCCGGCGGTTTCAGTGCCGCCTGCTGTACATAGTCCTGGCTCCGGGGATGAGGTGGAGATCCTCGCCTCTGCCGCGGATCTCGCCATCACAGAACCCTCGGGGGCCTTTCTGTGGCCTCAGCTGACTCTCCCCCAGTGGCAGCAGTTGTCTCTGAGGCGCCGACTGCCTCTTAGTCGCCTTCACGCCCTCCCAGTCCCTTACTGCTTCCATTCTCCAGTGGAATTGCGGCAGTTATTTCCGCCACCTGCCTGAGCTCTGGATGCTTCTGAGTGTTTCCCCTGTTCTCTGCATTGCTCTGCAGGAAACTTGGTTTCCAGCAATGCGGACCCCCACCCTTCGTGGTTATCAGGGATACTATAAGAACCGTGCTGCCTGTCAATGAGCATCAGGTGGGGTTTGCCTCTTTGTTCACCACTCTGTCTGTAGCTCGCCAGTACCCCTTCTGACGCCTTTAGAGGCCGTCGCTGTCAGGGTTGAGCTCTCACCAGCCATTACTGTTTCCTCTGTTTACATTCCTCCGGATGGGGAGCTCCCCCGACATGTCTTGGCTGTGCTGCTGGCTCAGCTCCCGCCACCATTGCTGCTTCTGGGCGATTTCAATGCCCACAACCCTCTATGGGGTGGGACTGTCTCCGATGACCGCGGTCGTGCCGTGGAGCATGTGTTGGCTCTGCTCGACCTTAGCCTCTTGAACACCGGTGCTCCCACGCATTTCAGTGTGGCCCATGGCTCGTTCTCAGCCATCGATCTCTCTCTTTGCAGCCCTGGGCTTGTCCCATCCCTCCACTGGAGGGTGCATCCTGACCTGTGTGGTAGTGACCATTGTCCCATCTATTTGTCACTGCCCCAGTGTCATTCTTCTGGGCGCCTGCCCCGCTGGGCTCTCCACAGGGCTGACTGGCCGGCTTTTACTTCCGCTGCAACCATTGAGTCTCCCCCACAGGGTGACATTGACGAGGTGGTCCGTGTCTTAACCACGTCAATCATTTTGGCGGCCGAGGCTGCCATCCCCCGCTCTTCTGGACTCCCTCGGAGGAAGGCTGTCCCCTGGTGGTCGCCGGAGATTGCTGAGGCTATTCGCGACCGTAGGCGGGCTCTCCAGCATCATAGGCGGCACCCGTCTCTAGAGACCCTCATCGCCTTTAAGAGGCTCCGTGCCTTGGCCCGTCGCCTTATCGCACGGCGTAAGGAGGAGTGCTGGGAGAGGTATATCTCATCCTTGGCCTCCCGTGTCTCCCCCTCGCTCGTGTTGTCCCGGATCCGGCGGATTTATGGATACCAGACCCCTATGGGTGTCCCTGGGATCTCCTTGGACGGCGCTGTCTGCATGGACGCTGCCGCCATTGCTGAACACCTTGCAGCGTACTTTGCTCAGAGCTCTGCGACAGCGACTTATCCCCCCCGCCTTTCGCTCTCTAAAGGAGCGAGCCGAGCAGACGCCGTTATCATTCCACACGCGTCGTTCTGAAGAATACAATGGTCCTTTAAGCGAGAGGGAATTCCTCGCTGCCCTCGCCGACTGCCCTGATACGGCACCAGGACCAGACTTCATCCACGCACAGATGCTGAAGCATCTCTCCTGGGACTGCCAGAGACACATCCTCACCATCTTTAACCGCATTTGGAGCGAGGGCGTGTTCCCGTCGCAATGGCGAGAGGGTCTTATTGTCCCCATCTTGAAGCCCGGTGCGGACCCACTGGCGGTGGACAGCTATCGTCCCATTACCCTCACCAACGTTTTGTGCAAATTGCTCAAACGTATGGTGGGGCGGCGTTTGTGTTGGGTCCTTGAGTCGCATGGTCTCCTCGCTCCATCCCAGGGTGGCTTCTGTCGGGGGCGGTCTGCAGCGGACAATTTGGTGCGGCTGGAATCTGCTATCCGTACGGCCTTTGCCCGATGTCAGCATATCGTTGCTGTATTTTTTGATCTGCGGAAGGCGTATGACACCACATGGAGGCATCACATCCTTGCTACGTTGCATGAGTGGGGTTTTCATGGTCAGCTCCCGACTTTTCTTCAAACCTTTTTATTACGCCGCTCTTTCCAGGTGCAAGTGGGTGCCACCTCTAGTTCATCTTATATACAGGAAAATGGGATCCCACAGGGCTCGGTGTTGAGCGTCTCCTTATTTCTAGTGGCCATTAATGGTCTGGCTGCAGCCGTGGGGTCGGTGTCTCCTTCTTTGTATGCTGACGACTTCTGCATCTCTTTTAGCTCCACGACTACAGGAGTCGCCGTACGCAGGCTGCAAGTCGCCATTCGCAAGGCAGCATCATGGGCTCTGACTCATGGTTTTCAGTTCTCTGCAGCCAAGACTCGAGTTATGCACTTCTTCAGGCATCGGACGGTCCACCCTCATCCTGAACTTTCCCTCGACGGCCACCTGCTTGACGTGGTGGACACTTGCTGCTTCTTAGGACTCGTCTTTGATGCCCGGCTCACATGGGTTCCTCATATTACTCAGCTGAAGCAAAAGTCCTGGTGGCACCTCAACGCCCTCCGCTGCCTGAGCCACACCTCTTGGGGTGCGGATCGCTGCACGCTGTTGCGATTATACAGAGCCCTTGTGCAGTCCAGGCTTGATTATGGGAGCCTGGCCTATGGGTCTGCATCACCCTCAGTGTTGAAGTTGTTAGACGCCATACACCACTGTGGGGTTCGGCTTGCCACTGGCGCTTTTCGTACGAGCCCCGTGGATAGTCTACTAGTGGAGGCCGGGGTTCCCCCACTGCGGATTCGCCGCCATCGACTGCTCACTGACTATGCTGTCCACGTGCATTGCTCCCCAGGCCATCCTAATCGTCGCCTGCTATTCCCTACCATGGTCCTCCATCTGCCCGAACGGCGACCTAGGTCTGGGCTTTCCATAGCTGTCCGCATCCAGTCCCTGCTGTCAGAACTGGGGTCATTCCCTCTTCTGCCTCCTTTCCGGGTCCGTGCACCTACGCCTCCCTGGTGTTTGCCCCAGCCATCCATCCGTCTGGACTTGGCACAGGGACCCAAGGACTCGGTTCCACCTGTGGCCCTCCGTCGTCGTTTTCTTGCGCTCCTCGCCTCATTTTCGGGCTGTGAGACTGTCTTCACTGATGGTTCCCTGGTTGATGATCGCACTGCCTACGCTTTTGCTCACGCTGCCCATGTTGAACAGCACTCCTTGCCAGCTGGCTGCAGTATTTTTACTGCAGAGCTGGTGGCCATCTTGTGCGCTCTTGAGCATATGCGTTCCTGCTCAGGTACGTCCATCGTCATCTGCAGTTACTCCTTGAGCAGCCTCCAGGCCATCAACCGCTGCTATACCTCTTCTCCTCTGGTGTCCTCTATTCAGGAGTCTGTTTCCGCCATTACCCGCTCTGGTCGTTCGGTGGTCTTTATTTGGACGCCAGGTCACATTGGCATCCCGGGGAACGAACGTGTCGACAGGCTGGCCAAAGGGGCGATCGACGCCCCAGTTTTGTAATTCGGCCTCACGGCTCGCGATCAGCAGCTGGTGTTGCGCTGTAAGGTGCTTGGGATGTGGAGTGCTGAGTGGCGTGGCATGACATCCCCGAATAAACTGCGGGCTGTCAAGGAGACGACCGATGTGTGGCGCTCCTCCCTGCGGGCTTCTCGCAGGGACTCTGTAATCCTGTGTCGGCTCCGCATCGGCCATACCTACCTGACGCACGGCCATCTTTTGCGTCAGGAGGATCCGCCCCTGTGTCGGTGTGGGTTCTGGCTGACGGTCGCCCACATTTTGCTGGAGTGTCCCCGACTGCGCACCCTCCGGCAGTCTTTTAATCTCCCGGGCACTTTGCCTTTGGTTTTATGTGACGATGCCTCCATGTCTGACAACGTTTTAAATTTTATCCGTGGCAGTCCTTTTTATGGTTCAATTTAGGGCGGTCCTGCACCTTTCCCTTTCTGTGTCTTTTGTCCTTACGTCTCTCCATATTTGTTGCGTTTTTGGTGTGTCGTCGGATGGTTGACTCTTTCCCTTTTTTTGTTCTTGTGGTCAGTCAACCAGTCTCGGGCCGTCTTATTTTCTTCTGTTCCTTTCTGTCTGGTGTTCCTCTGTACTCTTCTTGTCTGTAGTGTTTGTTGCTGCATTTGTGTTCTTTTAGCGCCTGGGGGGCGTCTCCTCCCCCCCTTTGGTTTTTACCTGCTTCACCGATTTTCTGCTCGCCTGTTTTTGGAATGGGGGACTGATGACCTTTGCTGTTTAGTCCCCCTTAAACATCCCAACAACCACCACCACCACTTTTACCAATCTCCGAAACACTTCTATAACTCGATTCTACAGACAATTGCATGGGGGCTTAATTATTATTTTTAATGCAAATGTTTTTTTAATTTTTTGATTTAGTAGCTGTATGTCCGATTACGCTGTTTTGTAAACGGTTGGCCTTGACTAGTTTTTGTACGCAATCTGACTGCATAGAACAACAACAAAGAATGAAATGAAATTTCCGTTAACACAATTAATTAATTAAGTCCCCAGCAACTATAAAACCTACGAAACCAAAACACAAGTGTAATTGTTCTGTGTGTGGGAGTGTGATTCAACGTACACATCTGGCACGGTTCTTCTTCAACAAGACAAGAAATTTTAAATACCATTTATACTTAAGTAATAAAAAAAAATAGAAATACTATAATTGCGCAAGAAAACCAGAATTACACTCTAATACAAGAACACGAGCCAAATGCTTTGTTGACTGAACCTGTAATGACGCATTATTTAAGACACTGAAATAATGAAAAAAAGCGAGTTTTGTTACCTTCATATATATTGACGAAAAGCACTCTGATCATTACAACATCTCCATTCGAACAACATCTGCTGTCTAGCCCATCAAACAACTGCATAAAATATGGAACAAGCACTCTCCACTCCGACTTCTCGACAAGAACTTTTCACTACGACATCTCAGCAAGCACTCGACCAGAACTGCCAGTGGAGGCGGCCGAAATAAAACTCTTTGGCGCAATCTCTGGCGCTGTGGCTCAGTGTAGCCACTTTTCACAATTTTTAACACTCAGCGATGTGACTTTAATCTCATCTACGTTTGTACAACGACGACCTTTCAAGCTTTTCTTTATTTCTAGGAACGAACAGAAGTGACACGGGGTCGCCGGCCGGTGTGGCCGTGCGGTTCTAAGCGCTTCAGTTTGGAACCGCGTGACCGCTACGGTCGCAGGTTCGAATCCTGTCTTGGGCATGGATGTGTGTGATGCCAGAGTACAAGGAAGAGTAGATTAATGCGTGCGTTGTGTCTTCCGCAGCTTACCGGCTGTATGAGGCGGGATACGACGTCTGGATTGGGAACTCCCGAGGCAACACTTACTCTCGCGCCCACTCTAACATGTCCATCCACGACTCTCGCTTCTGGGACTTCAGGTACGTACCAGATGTATTCAGTCCGATGTGAGGAGTCTTTAAGAGTCAGGTAATCTGGTAGCACTGCATTATTTCGCAATAACTAAGCATTACTAACATAGCAGTACTGCCAGTTTAAGAGCAGGATTTTCCCAAATTTTACCAAGTTAATGTCTAACCCAATGTTCCTCCCATCCTCCCACCCCCCCACCCCACGACCCCTCCTCAACACACACACACACACACACACACACACACACACACACACACACACACACACACACACACACACACACACACAAACAAACAAACACAAACACACAGAGTGACTATTTCCCTTCGTGAAGTGTGTGTTTGTTGTGTCTTATGGATATGCGCCCTGTGTAGGCGAATATGATGAGTCTGCGCAGTGTTTATTAAAATGTTTGCGTTGCTAGTAACGATGAGAGGCGGAATGCAGGGGACAAAACCCCAGTGCTGGCACATGGCCTGTTCCTCATCAATAGGATCAAAGCAGCCGGCGAGCGTAACTTCTGACATACGGTCCACCTTTAACGTCATATGCCCGTACTTCCTGAGGCTCTGCAGAAAGGTGTCGAATTCAACATAGGATGTCGGTGATCTTCTTCTTCCCTTGCCGCTCAAATGCAAACGGAGAAAATTCGTTTCTTCACTTGTTGCGGCCCTCTTTCTTCGAAATAACGCTTGAATTTATTTTAAAATTAGTTAATGACCTGAGATCTCGAGCGCTGAAGTTCATATAACTTCACTCGAGTGAACCACTGCAATAAGGCGATAATGACAAATCTCGTGGTAAAATTAATTTACCAGTGTAATAATCATCTCACTGCTGTGAAATGTTCCGCCACTACGTCTACGATAAGTCAAAGAATAATACTTGTCTCAGCTCCACTCAGTAATTAAGAAACTGCACACTGTGCTAAATTAGTCAAAATGAGATGGTAATTCTCTCATTACGGTTTACTGCGTAAGGTTAAACAATTATTTCTTGTCGCGGCCATTGTCGCGACAGCTGTATATAAATTCCAGTAATTTAAAACAAAAATGCCTATTGGACGCTGCAATTTACTCTTTTTTTATCTGTGCTCTCAGGCACACCTCGCCTCGTTTACAGGGTAGGTGTCCTGAAATATTACATATAAAAGTTACTGTGCAGCGTGCAAAAGTCGTTTTTTTTTAAACTACTGCAATTTAAACCATTGTTCACTAAGTTAGAACATAATATACTTTTTTTAACTCTCCATCGGAGTGCATATTGTGGACGCAGCCGTATATGATAAATAATTAAAAATTAAGTAGTCTCTGGCTGCAGGAAATTTTCACAATTTTTTTTGGGGTGGGGGGGGAGGTTGGGAGAGGGGAGGGACTTCCATCTTCAAATCCACCTGTGCACGTAGAAAAAATTTTCCAAAGACTACCTTACATGAACCCAAATACAACATAACAGAAAAATCGTCAAGCCTCTGGGACACAAGGTCACTTTACAGTAATGTTGACACAGAATGTACATAGAGTTACAACTACTCATAGCCCAAACCTATGGTTACTATACATACTCTGTAATTAATCGCTGTAATTAATCGTAAATGAATGCAAGTGTATTAATTTTGAAAATAATGTATATTTGATTTTGGAAGTTTATTTTTGTGTCATAGGCGACATTATTAGGAAGTTGTTTATCCTGTATTCAACCGGTATGTTCTGTTTTCCACATTATGTTCTTTGGTATAGCTTCTGCTAACCTTGAAGATAGAGGTTGAGGTTTTGTTGTTTATTTGATATAGTGATGTGTCTTTTGTATTAAATTAAAAACTTAAATACAGAATGCCAAAAAGAGTCAGAGTTTAATGATGTGCTTATGGGGAAACACAAATCATTCAAAAGAGGAAGAAATAAACACGAGGTGACTTCGATTTATCCTGCTGGAAGAAGCAGATCAATTGCTAATAAAGGTAAGTCATGTAAGTATCATAAGGGATGAAATTGTACCATATTAATCCAAATAGGTATTTTTAATTATAAAGTTTAATAACTTCGCGTTATTTTGAAGTTCATTGGCTACAGACGCACTTGAAATCAATTCGAAACACAAGATACATTTGCAGAGTGCAAGCTCAACTTTCAAACTTCCATATTAAAGCAAAGAGAATGGTTTAGTATATCCAGCTGAAAATTATCTGGCTTTTCATCAAGTTCGTCACTATTATAGCTTTAAGTCAATGGGCTGCACGAGTAAATTACACACAGTTCTGTACAAAAACTATATCACTGCTAAGCAGTTTCGTGTGCTCACACCAAAGCTGAAAATACTGTTAAATTTATTTTACCACCACATTCAATAGAGACATAGGAGCAACCATGGCACTACGAAAGTGTTCCACATTCTAATACAACACTTTAAAAGCAAAGTACATGGGTTCAACATGAAACTGAATGAAATGAAATTCAGGCTTAATGAATAATGAGACACAACAGCCGCATATGTAAAGGATACATTACAAACACTTGGTACAGTAAAGAAAATTGTCCATCTTGCTCATGATAATACTAGCACTAATTACAGTGGAATCGGAGGGGCTGCTGGGAACAATGTATTCAGCCACATAAAAAGTTATTGAATTCAGAATAGGTAGGAAAGTACGTGTGGGCAACATGGTTTTTTGATTCCATGTTGAACACTGATATTGATTAAAATGTTTTGAAATTATTCATCTACTTTTCTATTTATACTGTACATACAGTGATTTTGCGGACGTTAGATACTATCATTTGTTATACCATACAGAAACTAGACGGTTTTGTCAATTTCCCTGCAATGAAAGGTTGATTGATATGTTTCCAGCATTTAAATCTTACTTTTCTTACTCAAGCCCCTCCCTTTTTAAACTAAGGGAAGCTAGGTTGTTGTTTGTTCACACAGTGATGTCAGTTTTCAACAATAATATTCCGAACTTGGAGAAAGAATCTAATTCTCTATCTGAATCTACTTCTGTTTTATAAAAATAAAGGCAATTCTTACAAATAAAAGGGAAGAAGATCACTTACAGGAATGTGACAGTTTTGGCAAAGGGATGACAGTTATGTATAGTTCAAGAGCTCAGGCCATTCAAGTGGATGCCGATCTCACGAATTCCTATTTGGGAGGATGTTGAAACCTGTATCACGTATGTCAATGAACAGACAAATGTAACTGTTACTGGTGCATCGTGCTTCGATCAGTTTAGTAATTTTATAAAATTTTTGAAGGACTATCTAAGGAAACAAAATCAGTCAACAACTGATTTGTGGTGTGTATATTCAATAAGGCATCTAGAGTTCTTTGGTATTCTGAACTGTTGAAAATTTACCAGTAGTCATAATGCTAACACAGAACGTATCTTCCTTTGTAAAAGCACCCTGGTCCCAAATACTTGAACTGCCTAAGATTTTATAAATACTCAGGAAACAAAATGCTGTTAAGTGAGATTCCTTCATCCTCCAGATATCCGTGTCATAAAAGTGAAAAAGACAGTAATGAGATAAGGTACTGCATATTTTATCTTAAAATAACACGGAAAGTCACTGATTTTAGCTTAGGGCACTATTACGTGTTTTATTTATATACATTGTCCTTTTCTTAGTGATGAACTTACGGTAAACATACCCAAACCAAATATTAAAAGAATAATTTTGAATTAAAAGCAGTTATACCAGGAGTGTCTAACAACTCTCCACAAGCAATAGGCATTTATGGCGTAGACGAAAACCTCTGTACTGAGCAAGAATGAATATTAATCCAAAAATATACTAAGATATAATGAAAAACTAGTTTTAGGCATATGACTACGTGGCCCAGGGGGCACAGAATAGCATTTTTGTCTAGTTACTCTTCCAGAATAACGTTCACTCAGTTTTATCGTACTGATTTTCAAACTATAAAAGTTTCAAGTTTTTAAAGATGATATTTCCGCTGTGACTATTCCTTCCTAGTAAACGAAATGTTAGCTGCCAGCATTACATTACGATGGTTAACATGTGAAGTAGAAATTACTGATCGTATTAATACTTCATTCTGTAAATTTTCATTACTATACCATGGGTCAAAGAAGATAACTGTAGCGATTTTAGCAACTTCTGTTTTATAGTATGACGATCATACGGGCGATTATTCGCCTAATTTCATGCTTTGACTATGTATCCCACGGAGTATAAAATAGTTTTTCATTACAATTACCTCAGTATCGTTTCAGATTAATGTTCAGTTATGATCAGTATAATTGTTCCTTGTCGACGATATACATGTGTGGGGATTAGTTAGACACTTCCACAATAAGTTGCAATCCAACTGTAAACTGATTACCAATAATTTGTAATGGCCTCAACGTCCCATAGCCGAAAATATTATTCGCTTATTATTTCGTCTGGACTACGAGTAATTGTTGTTCCACGTGTATTCTGACTTACAACTTACACGTACGAAATTTACCCTAATTTTGTGTCCGGGAGACTTGACAACTAGTACGTAGTGAAAAATACTGTCATCTTGTAAAAGCACTGATGTAACGTACTTTTGGCAAAATTTTTATTAAATGCACAGATGCATCTGAAAATGAGAATGGAAGTTCCGAAATCTATCACGTAATAGAAAAAGTTATGAAACCATCCTGGAGGCAAAGGCTATTTTATTTATAATTACACTCCTGGAAATGGAAAAAAGAACACATTGACACCGGTGTGTCAGACCCACCATACTTGCTCCGGACACTGCGAGAGGGCTGTACAAGCAATGATCACACGCACGGCACAGCGGACACACCAGGAACCGCGGTGTTGGCCGTCGAATGGCGCTACCTGCGCAGCATTTGTGCACCGCCGCCGTCAGTGTCAGCCAGTTTGCCGTGGCATACGGAGCTCCATCGCAGTCTTTAACACTGGTAGCATGCCGCGACAGCGTGGACGTGAACCTTATGTGCAGTTGACGGACTTTGAGTGAGGGCGTACAGTGGGCATGCGGGAGGCCGGGTGGACGTACCGCCGAATTGCTCAACACGTGGGGCGTGAGGTCTCCACAGTACATCGATGTTGTCGCCAGTGGTCGGCGGAAGGTGCACGTGCCCGTCGACCAGGGACCGGACCGCAGCGACGCACGGATGCACGCCAAGACCGTAGGATCCTACGCAGTGCCGTAGGGGACCGCACCGCCACTTCCCAGCGAATTAGGGACACTGTTGCTCCTGGGGTATCGGCGAGGACCATTCGCAACCGTCTCCATGAAGCTGGGCTACGGTCCCGCACACCGTTAGGCCGTCTTCCGCTCACGCCCCAACATCGTGCAGCCCGCCTCCAGTGGTGTCGCGACAGGCGTGAATGGAGGGACGAATGGAGACGTGTCGTCTTCAGCGATGAGAGTCGCTTCTGCCTTGGTGCCAATGATGGTCGTATGCGTGTTTGGCGCCGTGCAGGTGAGCGCCACAATCAGGACTGCATACGACCGAGGCACACAGGGCCAACACCCGGCATCATGGTGTGGGGAGCGATCTCCTACACTGGCCGTACACCACTGGTGATCGTCGAGGGGACACTGAATAGTGCACGGTACATCCAAACCGTCATCGAACCCATCGTTCTACCATTCCGAGACCGGCAAGGGAACTTGCTGTTCCAACAGGACAATGCACGTCCGCATGTATCCCGTGCCACCCAACGTGCTCTAGAAGGTGTAAGTCAACTACCCTGGCCAGCAAGATCTCCGGATCTGTCCCCCATTGAGCATGTTTGGGACTGGATGAAGCGTCGTCTCACGCGGTCTGCACGTCCAGCACGAACGCTGGTCCAACTGAGGCGCCAGGTGGAAATGGCATGGCAAGCCGTTCCACAGGACTACATCCAGCATCTCTACGATCGTCTCCATGGGAGAATAGCAGCCTGCATTGCTGCGAAAGGTGGATATACACTGTACTAGTGCCGACATTGTGCATGCTCTGTTGCCTGTGTCTATGTGCCTGTGGTTCTGTCAGTGTGATCATGTGATGTATCTGACCCCAGGAATGTGTCAATAAAGTTGCCCCTTCCTGGGACAATGAATTCACGGTGTTCTTATTTCAATTTCCAGGAGTGTACTAATATATTCTTTGAATCACATGACAGGCAATGCACCTATAAGTATTAAGCTGCATAAATCTTTAAAAATATTAGAGATAACTGCAGTACCCCTATCCTGGCGTAACTATAAACACGTCAGTCTAGAACGAGTGCAATGCAAAGACTGTTTTCCGTGACAGAGTCCAGTTGTGGACGCCGTTGCCTCTTAGATCACTGTTAAACGACTCCGCCGCATTCACCCGCCCGGAACGCGAAGCTGGGTGATGGCTCGAATGTTCTTGTAGATTACGTGAAAGAATTTGTTTCGAAAATGATTAAAGAAATGGTTTTCCCACATGTCGTCCTTCTCCCATTATTCAGCAATAGTTTAAAAATCCATCACCCTCTCACGACATCTGAAATAAAAATTTTAGTGGGGAATAAGGAAACGTACGTAACTGGACAGTTGCACACTAGTATTCGAACTGGCTTTAATGTGCCTGATAGTCCCGCCTTTATTAGCTTCTTAACAATGCCATTTTCACTTGAGACACCATACACAGGCCGCACTAAGCAAGAATATCACTCTATAAGTCTGTTTGGCTCTCTCTGTATTCCACAAATTCTATATTGATGTCGGCAGCTTTGCTTTACCATCAAAAACACAGGACTCAAGGGCTATCAACCCATTACACTTTTTTGTGCCCTGTGACCTTCGGCCAACAACATGTGTGATTTGCGCATTCGATTGTAGAAATGCAGGGAGATTACCAACTTTGCAAGCTTAGCCACAACAAAATGTACATGATATAACAAAGAAGTGTGGCTGAAGTTTCAGAAGATTATTAGTCTGACTTGCTTAGCCACAACAAAACATACAGGGTGTATCAAAAAGCAATGACCGAACTTTCAGGAAACATTCTCCCCACATAGCGGAAGAAAATATATTATGCGGACACGGATCCGGACACGCTTTATTTCTATGTTAAAGATCGTTTTCTACTTCCCTTCATGATAACATAAATGATGGGGAACATACAGAAATTGAACGTACCAGCTTTACATGAGACGCTTTCTGACGTAAAATGTTCAACAAACCCTCTCCGTGACACCTTCCTAAGTGAAATGTTTTGAATGCCCTCCGTTAGAAGGGATGCTTGCTTCAACCCGCTGTCGCATTGAATCCCTGATGCACTGATGAATCACTGGAGAATTGTGTATTGTTTCACAGCCTTTCACAATGCGGACAAGAAGATTCTGTACCTCTCGTAAGGTGGTTCTGTACACAAAAACTTTCAAATACCGTCACAAATAAAAGTCTGGTGGATTTAGGTCCGAAGAGCGTTGAGGCTATCGCATTCTTCCAGCTCTACGTATCAGAGAATCTGTTATTTGGAAGCCTACGAATATTAACAATGAACTGAGGAGGAGCTCCATGGCGCATGAAGTTCGACCTTTGTCGCACTCGTAAACGCACTTGTTCTGGCAGAACAGGTGCAGTTTACTCGAAGAAAGTATGGTAAGTTTCTCTGTTTAACCTGGGTGGAAGAACGTAAGACTATAACAAACAGCCGCAAACAGTGCCGGCCAAAATTTTGAAAGAATATTTTTGTTGATAACCCCATTCTCCAGATATACATCAGCACATCAGGGATTCACTGCAGGTACCACTGCTAACGGAAGGCGTTCGAAACACATCACTTAGGAAAGTGTTTCATACTGTAACGAAGAAGACATTTCGAAAACATCATGTAAGGAAACGTTTCACGTAATACTGGTAAGTTCCGTTTCCGAGTGTTTCCCATCATTGACGTCATCATGAAGTGTAGTAGAAAATGAGCTGTAACATGGAAACAAAGTTTTTTCCGACCCATGTTTATGTAAGGAGCGAAAAATAAAACGGACTAACTACATCGAAGAAACACGTTAACGAAACACACAAAATAGCCCGTATTTACACTCTAAGACAAAAAAAATCAACATACCATGACAGAATTATCCGAACCAGACGGAAATCTGTAAATATGATGTACATGTACATGTACATGTACAGACAAACAAATGATTACAATTACAGAAAAATTGTACGATTTATTCAAGAGAAAGAGTTTCACAAATAAAGCAAGTCAATAACACGTTGATCCACCTCTGGCCGTTAAGGAAGCAGTTAATCGGCTTAGCATTCATTGATATAGTTGCTGGCCATTCTCCTGTGGGGTATCATGCCAAATTCTGTCCAATTGGCACGTTATATCCTCAAATTGACGAGATTGTTGGAGGACCCTGTCCATAATGCTCAAAACGTTCCCAAATTGGGAGAGATCCGGCGACCTGGCTGTACAAATTAGAGTTTGTCAAGTACAAACAAAGCAAAAGAAAAAAACTTTCGCCGTCTGCGGGTGGGCATTATCTTGGTGAAATGTAAGCCCAGGCTGGCTTGTCTTGAAGGGCAAAAAGAACGGGGCGTAGAACATCGTTGACGTGTCGCTGTGCTAAAGGCTGCATTGGATGATAACGTAAGGGCTCGTGCTATGGGAAGAAATGGCAGCCACGACCATGACTCCCGTTGCTGTTGGGCTGGTACCCCAGTGCTGAGATGTCTCTTCGGCCTAGAATCTCATTGACTGGAGTAGTCTCCAGTGATGAGTCCCGCTCCGAACTGAGCCTCGACGACCTGCCAAGACGTGTTTGGGGACGTGGGATACCAGCCTGACTGTCGCCTGCAAAACAGCCCACCAACCAGGAGTGATGGTCTGGGCGTCCATTTCTTTTCATAGCAGGATGCCTTTGGTTGTCAACCGCGGCATTCTTACAGCGCAGCTGTACATCGACGATATTCTACGTTGCGTTTTGTTACCCTTCATGGCAAGCCCTCCTGGCCATACATTTCAGCAAGATAATGCCCACCCGTACACCGCGAGAGTTTCTGCTGGTTGTCCTTGTGCTTCCCAAACCCTGCCTTGGCCAACCAGAACGCCGGATACCTCCCCAGCGGAGAACGTTTGAAGCATTATGGACAGGGCGCACCAGTCATCTCGAGATTTTGATTATTTAACACGCCGCTTGGACAGAATTCGGCACGATAACTGCTTGCATAAGGGCTGGAGGTGGAGTAACGCGTTACTGACTTGCTCAATTGGTGTAGCTTCTTCACTAGAATATATCATCCAATTTTTCTGAAATTGCAATCACTGGTTTGTCTGCACATCACATCTACCGATTTCCATACCGTTACGATAATTTCTTCGCTTTTTTTCTTCTTTTTTCTTAGAGTGTATGCAACGTGATTAGCAAAGGCACGAAAACACTTTTCTAGGGCTCACCTGAAGTTACTACTACATCTGTCGATGTCCTTTCATCCAAAAGACGAGTAGGATGCTGCGTCCTCTCCACCAAGAAATCCTCAGTCCAGTCACAAATGTCGTTTGATGCCCCATTAGAGCTTACATTCGATAACAAGTGCAAGCGTGGTACTTTTTATTCAAATGCTTTTCTGGAGTCAAGGAATACCACTTCTATTGTACTGCCTTGATCTGTGGCTTCCAGACGTCGTCTGAGAAAAGCGAGACGTTGATTCACAATAGCACAGTGTAATATATATATTCTAACTTATGGTGTACGTATGTAAGCGTCCTTTGTTACAAGCTATTACTTACAGTATTTTTAGATCCATTATATCTTAAGACTGGTAGTTTCAGATCCCCTTGAAGACAGGCTGAATGTGAAGGTTGAGGTCAATCGTGGACTTGAAAATAGTAGCTATCAGCAACTGAAGCGGTCTTGCATTAATGAATACGCAGTATGTCCCACATAGCTTCGCCACCATATATATTTTCGAAATGAAACAAAATGTGAAAATTGTAAGTGGCCAGTGATGCACCTACGTCAGGACTCACACAATGGGCATGAATAGTACACGTAAACAAACCACTTTCAACACAAAGTTACGTTTTATTTTTAAATAGCACATTGTATGTTTTTTTCCAGTAAGTGAAAACTAGAGGTACAGTTAGTGATAGCCGAATTGGTTTCACCGCTCAAAAACTTATACCGTCTGGAATATGTAGATTTTAAATAATGTAAGTGGTGCCACAGTTTTCGCCATAATCGTGTGATGCCGTAATGCGGGTTGCCTGTACTGTCCTGAAGCATGCTGTAGACCAGGGGTTCCCAACAAAATTTTCTCGAGGACCCCCTCATCAAGCATGATTGGTACCTTGTCATATTACAGTATCAAGCACCTAAAAAAGCTAAATTAAGAGTCTTTTTATACGTTTTCTATTTTTGGTACGTAGAAAAAACATTGACGTATTCATTATTGAAAATACATTGAGCTTAAAACTGCTCATGCAGGATATGGCCAAAACAAAAAATCTGTTATCATACGAAATATATTTAATATATTTTTTATTCTAATAGCATCTTGCGGATTCCTATGGCATAGCTTGTAGACCCCTGGGGGTCCACGGACCACCTGTTGGGAACCACTACTGTAGACGACATTTGCTCTGCGCATTACGCCAGAAAGTGTGGTGCCGTTGCTATCCTTTAAAGTCTACGCATTTCAGAAGGTATGACGCTTGGAAAAGTGAAAACAAGTGTGCCGTTGCTAATAGTACCTCTAGTTTCCAGGTCCGTAAAAAACTTACATGTACCGTTTAAAAAAACGTAACTTCGTGTTGAAAATGATGTTTGTTTACATTTATGGATTGTATATACCTTGCCATTGTGTGAGCCCTTCAGACAGCTGCTTTCTTTCTTTCTTTTGCTTGTGCCTGTTTCCCGCAATGACGCAGGGTTGTCATGGTTAATCGGATTTGGCTAGGTTAATTTAAGGGGTGGCCGGATGCCCTTCCTGCCGCCACTTCATACCCCCCCTCCCAGGGGATGGAATTAGTGTACCCCAACTGTCTGTGTCTAGTGTGATTCATGGAATAGTGTGAATGTGTTCAGATGTCTGCGAGCCGTGTAACTGAGGCAGCGTGTGAGGACCAGCCCGGTATTCACCTAGTGGGATGTGGAAAACCGCCTAAAAACCTCATCCAAGCTGGCCGGCACACCGGCCTCCGTCGTTAAGCCGCCGGGCGGATTCGATCTGGGGCCGGTGCACCTACCCGAGTACAGGAAGCAGCGCATTAGCGCTCTTCCCCCCCCCCCCCCCCCCCTCAAGTTTCTGACGCAGTCTGCGCACTTCAAGGTAAAGCTCAGCATTTTCATGTATCAAGAAACTGTTACGTTTCATACCCTGTAATAAATATAAAATGAGTACTACTATATACAGAAATGTTTTCCACTCCTGTTTCAACTGGATGCAAGTGATATAACACACTGTAGTAATAATCCTGTTACCTTATGTTTTTCTTACTATCTTGTTTGGAAGAAAAACCTGTTTAACTCATTTTGTTTTGTACTTTGTCAAAAACTCAGACTTTTAAAAGTGCAAAATCTGAACCTACTTCTGAATAACGGGTGGAGATAAACAAAAAATAACATGTATAACCATATGTAACACTAAATTAGGCAACAACATTGCCAGCTTTCAAAGGCTGCCAACAGGCTTTTTCGCTGTTGCTGTTTTAACCTTGTGTTTCTTACTTTCACAATGCTGAATGAACTGTGCTTCAGAGTTTAATGTTAAATTACATGGCTGGCAATAATAATAACCAGATGGTGTTCTATAAATAGAATAGTTTTTTCCCACCAAACTCTGTGTGCCATCTTCATTCTGTATCACACTTGCAAGAATTGAATCTGACTGAGTAGCCTGTGGAGTTGTACTTGTCACAGTTGATCTCTGTTTATTTGCAAGTTCGGCTTTTCTGTGTTTCGCACCCCGTAAGTGCATATCCAACTGGTCTTGTGAAGTGGCGGCCACTTTACAAAGTTCACAGAAAAACTTCTTGGTTTTCTGAATTGGTGAATCTGGTTCAGGTGCTTTAAGCGCTAGTGGATCTGCATTTGACCATGGCTGAAACTGTGTAGCAATCGCAAATGTTCCCGTCTGATCATTAGCAGGAACTGCACACTGTTCTACCTTTGTTTTCGCTGCAGCATGGCCTGCAAGGGCTCTTCAGTGATTGCGTGCCATGTAGTGCTGCTCCGAATGTGCAGTTGACGTAAGGGCAACATTACATACTTCACAGAATGGAACATCTGGAACGCTTTTCTGTGGTTGGCCATCTTTAAACTGTTTTGGCAATGGCTCTCCACTCTCCTTTGACCAGTTCAATAAGAAACTATGAACTTTCTTTTCATGCTACCTCCCTGAGCAATGCATCTTTTCTGCGCTCTCGGCTAACCTGGCGGGTCCCCTTCAGACAGGTGCATCCTCTAGTAATTGCATTTTTCACATTTTGTTTCGTTTCGGAAGCATATAAGATGGTATAGTTGGGCGGGAGCTTTGGCTGTCGACAACATGTGTCGGAGACCGCTACCCCTGGAAGAGGTAGTCTGCCAGAGCGGCTACTTTTGGCGGCGCACAGTGCGGCGCTGTGAGCTGGCGTTGTGTTGTCGCAGCTGGCACGAGATGGGCGTGTACGACGTGCCGGCCGTGATCGGGCACGTGCTGCGCGAGACGGGCTGCCCGCAGCTGTTCTACGTGGGTCACTCCATGGGCACCACCATGTTCTACGTGATGGGCTCCGAGCGGCCCGACATGAACGACAAGGTGCGCGCCATGTTCAGTCTGGCGCCCGTCGCCTACATGAGCCGCGTCAAGAGCCCCATCCGCTACTTCGCGCCGGCCGCCAGCGACCTCACGGTGAGTCCACACGTGCCCGGCCACAAGCAGCGCCACAGCCACTGCCTTCGGAACGTAGTACACTACTGGCCATTAAAACTGCTACTCCAAGAAGAAATGCAGATGATAAACGAGTATTCATTGGACAAATATATTATACTAGAACTGACATGTGATTACATTTTCACGCTATTTGGGTGCATAGATGCTGCGTTGACCACAATGTCGTCAAACAACGATGCGACCATCATGATGCTGTAAAACATAAACCTGGATTCATCCGAAAAAATGACGTTTTGGCATTCGTGCACCCACGTTCGTGGTTGACTACACCATTGCAGGGATCGAATGAAGGGTAGAGACACGGTTCGTAACACATGTGAAATGTAACGTCCACTGTTCAAAGTGCCGACAGTGGCAACAAGACGTGACCGAGACGTGTAACCAATGAAGCTTCAACACGATACCACAGTTCGTCAAGAGTAGTGACTGGCGCATTGTGACGAGCCAGTAGCTCGGCCACCATTGACCAGACATTTCAGTTGGTGAGAGATCTGGAGAATGTGCTGGCCAGGGTAGCGGACGAACATTTTCTGTATCCAGAAAGGCCCGTACAGGACCTCCAGTCGTGCATTATCCTGCTGAAATGTAGGGTTTCGCAGGTATCGAATGAAGGGTGGAGCCACGGGTCGTAACACATCTGAAATGTAGTGTCCACTGTTCAAAGTGCCGTCAATGCGAACAAGAGGTGATCGAGACGTCTAACCAATGGCACCCAATACCATCACGCCGGATGATACGCTAGTATGGCGATGACGAATACACGCTTCCAATGTAGGTTCACCGCGATGTCGCCAAACACGGATGCGACCATCACGATGCTGTAAACAGAACCTGGATTCATCCGAAAAAAATGACGTTTTGCCATTCGTGCACCCAGGTTCGTCGTTGAGTACACCATCGCAGGCGCTCCTGTCTGTGGTGCAGCGTCAAGGGTAACCTCAGCCGTGGTCTCCGAGCTGATGGTCCATGGTGCTGCAAACGTCGTCGAACTGTTCGTGCATATGGTCGTTGTCTTGCAAACGTCCCCATCTGTTGACTCAGGGATCGAGACGTGGCTGCACGATCCGTTACAGCCATGCGGATAGCCGACCTCGGTGGCCACGCGGTTCTAGGCGCTGCAGTCCGGAACCGCGCGACTTCTACGGTCGCAGGTTCGAATCCTGCCTCGGGCATGGATGTGTGTGATGTCCTTAGGTTAGTTAGGTTTATGTAGTTCTAAGTTCTAGGGGACTAATGACCTCAGATGTTAAGTCCCATAGTGCTCAGAGCCATTTGAACCATGCGGATAAGATGCCTGTCATACGAGGCCGTTGAGATCCAGCACGGCGTTCCGTATTACCCTCCTGAACCCACCGATTCCGTATTCTGCTAACAGTCATTGGATCTCGTCCAACGCGAGTAGCAATTTCGGGATACGATAAACCGCAATCACGATAGGCTACAATCCGATCTTTATCAAAGTCGGAAACGTGACGGTACGCATTTCTCCTCCTTACACGAGGCATCACAACAACGTTTCACTAGCCAACGCCGGTCAACTGTTGTTTGAGTATGAGCAATCGGTTGTAAACTTTCCTCATGTCACCACGTTGTAGGTTCCGCCACCGGCGTCAACCTTGTGTAAATGCTCTGAAAAGCTAATCATTTGCGTATCACAGCATCTTCTTCCTGTCGGTTAAATTTCCCGTCTGTGGCACGTCATCTTCATGGTGTAGCAGTTTCAGTGGTCAGTAGTGTAGTATCAGATGCACTGGGCATAAATTTCGTCAACAACGTATCCAAAGCCGCTCGGCTTTCGGGCGACGCAAGCTCTTTGCAAACTGCGAACGTCATTACGTAGCCGTATAGACAGATCCGAGTAAAAGTAACGTGCCTTGTACACACACCTTTCATAGCTGTCTTACGAATTAGGATTCGTTACCTAATCTGTGCAACAAATTAAAGGAACACTTTTTCGAAACCCTATAATTGTCTTTCAGTCCGAAACGTAAGTTTGAAATTTGGCTCAAAGGTGTCTACAACCTTCCCCTGTAAAGGTGCAAAAGGCTGGCGCCCTGGTACATTGCTCATGGGCTCTGCGACGCTTCAAACAGTAAGATGCTGCTACGAAAAGGCCACAGCCCAGAGGTTCATATGAGCTATAAGGCGGGTTAATGACATGACATTGGCACCAAATTTTTACTATAATTCTGCCAAAGCCACTGTGCACTTGCCACACGATAGCAAGCTCGTCATATCTCCTGTTACCCACAGTTCTCCCCTTTTTTTGACGCCTTTTCGATGGAGAGCAGAACCGCGACACCCGGCATTGAAATCAAGTTTCTCTTATGGGTGGCCGAGAGAAACATTTCATATGCACCGCTGCTCGCAATCGACACGAAAAGGCCTCAGGGTACGCCATAAAGGCTTTCCCTGGGACGTTGATTCCCACACATTTCGCGATCGAAAGCTACAGTTCGCAGTGCGATGGCCAACAATACGACGTTCTCGACAACGTTCGACAGTGCTGCCACCTCCTGGGCATTTCAGCTCTACGCTAGAAACATCGTCAGGATGCAACCATATTGAACGTGATCTGACCTTTTTGGAGCGTAATGCGCCAGCAATTTTTGTTCCAGTATGCAGTGTGGAACCACTACACACCGTCCAAAACCGTTCAGCGAAATTTTGACGTGATCCTGAGTAACAAAGAGGGTTTATGCTTTTTCAGTGCTCCTGTTTTGCATCTTCCTGTGGCATGATCATGACGGGCTGCTCCATTAACGTGTGCGTGAACAAAATGGCAAAAGTTTCATCTAAGGCTCCTCCAGTTTGGCAACAACCTCAGTGCCACCCATGCACTTTTGTTTAGCTGTTTGAAAATGTAAATGTCAGAAACTTCGACGCCAATTCAGTCTCGAGGCTGCTCTTCCACCTCAAGTTATGGAAACCCCACGTAATGAGTGTCGAAGGGGTTGCCTAATCCTCAGGTGCTAGAGCAGCCAATACCCCGAATTTTTGTCGTAGTTTCTTACAGGTACATTTGTAATGTGCTCATCAAAGGCGCGTGGCCGAACTGGAGGAGTTTTAGACGGACGCTTTGCCGTTTTACCCACTAGGGAAACTTCCCATCACACCACATTGACAGCCAGTCAAAACCCGAACACAGATCAGGCATGAAAACAGGAAGAAAGCGTACTGAACTGTGAAAAAAAGAAAGCAGAATAGAAACACTGAATGGTCCAAGGACAAGAAGTGCAATACACAGCATCCTCAATGAGCAACGGCGTCATGATTAAGAGGTCACTCTGTTGAACCACCAAGCAGGCGAACCGTGTTCAAACCACCCTCGTATCAATAAGCCTTTTTTTCCCTCGCTGTTCGTTGCATTCAAATTTATGTCTATGTTGTGGCGTAACGTCCATTTGCAACAGCGAGGTGTAAAGAAGGGACCTATAATGACACTGATTCTAGACAACTACTCTATTAGCAGCCGAATGGAAGTGGCTTTCGAATGGCAATCGCGAAACGTTTGATGACAAGGCGACAAGTCAACCGAACCCTCCACCGAAAAACACGTCTGGCGCGTCATACACGGCATTAGTGATAGTGCTTGTGTCATACGAAAGGAATCTTACGGACCACCTAATTTGTATGCCTCGTAAGTGAGTGACATATGCCTCATTGCCCGGATGTGAATGTGATCACTCCCAAGGAAATGATGAAAACGAAACAGTTTCTCACATAAGCTGTAACAAATGAACGCAACAGTTTCACAATAGCACAGTTTCTCTGTGCTCTGTCAAAACATGTGTTTTTAACGTTTTTGATGGTGCGTTCCGTTTTGGAAGTTTTGACTCTTGAATTCCTTCTTTTTAACATAGTTCACACCCATTTCATTGATGTTTTCATTTCTGTGAGACGTCTATGTGGTATCTCGCCTGCTCTCACTATCTATCACTTTTACTTACGACGGTAATCACCTATATTCTGTAAGCAGCATATAATATGACAACTATCAAGACTACAGAAGGAGAACAAACATATCAATGACCGGGCGGACAGTTCATAATGTTGTGAAAAATAAATAAATGGCGCGAGAGAGTTTAGAACACGACTCGTCCGCTTCACAGTCCAACACCGTGACCACTTTGCCATGACGCCGCGGCTGCGGACACTCGCTCAATACTGCACTCGTTAAGCTTGCGCCGTTCACTGTTTCTATTTCATTTTTTTCCCTATTGAGTAGAGCTTCTTCCTGTTTTCATGCTTGATCTGTGTTCAGTTTTGACAAGCTATCCACAGGGCCATCTGACCACTAGATTCGACGGGGTTGCGATGGGGAGTTTCGTTTGTCAGGCACATCTTACTGCAGCAGCCGCCATGATCACGCCACAGGAGGATGCTACACAGCAACGCTGAAAAGCATAAACGCCCATTGCTACTACTGATCACGTTCAAATTTTGTCAAATGGTTTTGAACACCCTCTAGTGGCTCCACCCTGCATATCGGAGAAAAAAATTGTGGGCGCACTACACTCAAAAGAGGTCACATCACGTTCGGTGGGTTCGCAGCGCCACCAGGTCCTTAGCACAGGGTTGAAACGCCCAGGGGGTGGCAGCAGTGGGAAACGTTGTCCTGCTACTCCCCGTTTTGCGTAATGTCATTTTTGACCACGAAATGTGTGAGAATCAACACTCCGAGGGAAGGGGTAGTCTCAGTGACACTTTTTGTGCCACCCCTGAGGCTTTTCGAGTCGCTTCCGAGCAGCGGTGCGTATGAACTGTTTTCCGCGGCCACCCGCATGAACACCGCGTCACCTCAAGGCTGGGTGTCGCGGTTCTGACCTCCATCGCATTGCCTCAGAAGAAGAGCTGAAATGTGGGTAACACGGCGTCTGACCACGGTGGAGTTGGATCGAGTTTTGATAAAATTAGGTGCCAATGTGATATCATTAATTAACTCTACATCTCACATGAACTTCCGAATTGTGGCCCTTTTTAATTTGGATGTGTCGACATTTTGTTGCTTCATGCGTAGCCGAGCCCTAGGGTGACGTCGCAGGGTGCCGACCTCCTGCACTATTGCAGAGGAAGGTTGTAGGCGCCCTTGAGACAAATTTCAAACTTATTCCTCGGAATAGGTGACAATTATGGAGTTTCGAAAAAGTGATTCTTTAATTTTTTTGCGCAAAGTCTCAACTTATCCACACACTATTAGCGCAGTCTCCCTGCTCTTTATCCTCATTGCTAACGACATTTCGTCAATTCCCGTAAGAGTTCGAGAGTGGTGTGCGTCTACACTCAAGGCATCACTGGCCAGCCTCGCCTTAATTACACAAGGGTCACTCCAAAAGAAATGCACACTATTTTTTTTTAAATCAATCTTTTATTCTACATGTTTGAAAGTTTTACAGTTTGTAGATACATCCTTTAGGAACAATATTTTCATTTCTCCACATAATTTGCATCCCTCTCAACTGCCTTACGCCATCTTGGAACCAGCGGCTGTATACCCACATGGTAAAATTCTGGACCAACCTGTTGGAGCCACTGTTTGGCTGCGTGCACAAGGGAGTCATCATCTTCAAACCTTTTTCCACGAAGGGAGTCTTTCAGTTTCCGAAAGAGATGTGTTCTCCATCCGAGTTTCGTGATCGCTTCCATGGTTTTCTGACTGACATGTGGCCGTGCATTGTCGTGCAACAGCAAAACATCCTTCTTTGGCCGATGTGGTCGAACACGACTCAGTCGAGCTGGAAGTTTCTTCAGTGTCGTCACATATGCATCAGATTTTATGGTGGTTCCACTTGGCATGATGTCCACGAGCAAGAGTCCTTCGGAATCGAAAAACACGTAGCCATAACGTTTCCAGCAGAAGGTGTGGTTATGAATTTTTTTTTTCTTGGGTGAATTTGCATGATGCCACTCCACTGTTTGCCTCTTCGCCTCTGGTGAAAAAAGATGGAGCCATGTTTCATCACCTGTCGCAATTCTTCCAAGAAATTCATCTCCACCATTCGCGTACTGTTCCAAAAGTTCTCTGCATACCGTTTTTCTTGTTTCTTTGTGAGCCACTGTCAACATCCTGGGAACCCACCTGGCACAAACCTTTTTTAACGCCAACGCTTTCAGTGTTCTGCAAACACTTCCTTCCTCTAACCCAACGTAGCGTGACAATTCGTTCATTGTGATGCGTCTGTCAGCAGTCACTTATTCGTTAACTCTCTGCACATTGTCTGGAGTGTGTGCAGTACGAGGTCCGCCACTGCGAGGACAATTCTCAATATTGCCGTGCCCGCTTTCATCACGTAACCTGCTTGCCCACCGACTAACTGTACTGCGATCGACAGCAGCATCTCCGTACACCTTTTTCAACCTCTTGTGGATGTTTCCCACTGTCTCGTTTTCATAGCACAGAAATTCTATGACAGCACGTTGCTTCTCACGAACGTCAAGTTTAGCAGCCATCTTGAAGACATGATGTTACGGCGCCACTTAGGGGAACAGGTTGAACTAAGTTTGAAAACAAGCGGGATGTATGTATCTACACACTGTAAAACTTTCACACATGCAGAATGAAAACTGTATTTTTACAAAAATAGTGTGCATTTCTTTTGGAGTGACCTTCGTATATGCCCGAAAGAACACATATAAAATATTAATCACATCTACTCATTTCTCATACCATAGGAAACTGCTATAAAATAAACACAATACATAATCCGAAGATAATGAGCCAATTTAATCTGCAGATGAAAATTGCTCGAAATGTATATACATTCAACAGACTGATTTCTAACACACTCCTACACTACAGAACCTTTTAAGCATTTGTCCCACAAATGCTGCGTGGAGTGGCAGCGCGGTTTGAAACCCCATGTCACGGATTGTGCGGTCCCTCCCGCTGCAGGTTCGACTCCTCCTTCGGGCATGGGTGTATGTGTTGTTCTTAGGATGAGGTAATTCAAGAAGTGTGTAAGTCTAGGGACTGATGACCTCAGCAATTTGGTCCCTTAGGAATTCACACATATTTGAACTTTTTTTATCACAAATGTTTGCATATACAGTCATAGAAAGTAGCCCGACATTGTGTCTGCATATTAATAAACAAATTTCGAATTGTATATTTGGCAGCAACGATTCAACACCATTCCTTTCGCTAACAAATAAATGTTTGAAATCAGTATAAATACGTGCAATATTAAAGTTAATGTCAGCGCAAAATGTAAACAACAGTGACATACATAAGTCATGTCTTCCCGTGAACATTTCTGTTTGATGTTTGTTAAATGTGCAATACCCCATGTTCAGTCCACATGCAGGGTGACTCACCTAAGACTTGCGCCTCAGATACTGCGGAAATGAAAAGTGATATCGACGTGTGGGTTTGGTAGTCAAGGGCTCATATTGTTAGCCAATAAGCGGATTGCAATAATACTTAGAGAGTGTATTTTTGTGCGAGCGTATACTTTTTTAAATGGATCAATGCCTCAGTGGTGTTTGTTGCAGGATTCCAGTGAGAGAAGTTTACGACATATCGTAATTTTGAAAGTTTCCACACCGACACCTATTTGAGCCATTCAGCCCCTGTAGTTGCTATGTAAGAAGCTGTTATGTTTCCTTAAAGCGTGCTCGCGTGTTAGTTGAGAGCATTGCGACTTGCCAGTCACACAGTGTGGGACAGTCCAACCAGTACGTTGTGAGTGGACAATATGATTTGCCAATGCAGAAAAAGCCGACATGCTGATGGTGTACGGAGAGTGTAGGAAGAATGCAGTTGGTTCTCGTACTGTATATGCGACAAGATGTCCCAATAGACGTCAACCATCTCGGTAATTGTTTATCAACTTCTTCAACCAGTTACGTGGAAGTGATAGTGTAACGCCAAGACAACGTAACAGAAGGAAACAAGTGGTGACAGAAGAGGGGGAAATTAAAGTTCTTGCTGCTCTTGCAGATGATCCGCACGTTAGCTCCCACGCAATCGCACGAGGAAGTGACATGAGTCAGGTAAATCCCTATGCATTCTCCACCGACAGAGGTTCCACCGCTATCACATCTCCCTCTTTGTTGACTATCACTATTGGCTTTGTCAGGTGAAGCTCATAGGCCCGCGTTTCATAGACGGATTCTGAACGTGCACACGTATCGCACCCTCCTAAGAGACCATCTTCCACGGATGCTGGAAGACGTTCCTCTGCAGACTAGGAGGAACCTGTGGTACCAACATGACGGCTGTCCAGTCCATAGTGCACGAAGTACTACTACAGCATGTCTTGACGAATTGTTTCCAAATCGTTGGATTGCACGCAGGGGACCTGTTCCTTGAACGACCGTTCCCCGAATTTAACGCTTGTAGAATTTTTTCTGTTGGGAAAGCTGAAAGACATTGCCTACAAGGACATGCCAACTGCATTCGATGATATGCAACGACGTGTTACTGCAGTCTGCTCGGACATCTATGCTGAAATGCTAGCAATAGTTCCATGCCAGACTGGAAGCGAGTATTGCCGCTGTCGGTGGTCGTTTTGGACACAACTTACAATGCTCAATTGCCTCCATACTGGTCAGATATCCACGTAAGTAGTGTATACACTTTTTTTGTGCTACCACACGTTTTGTACAAGTGTCAGTGTGAGAACTTTTCAAAATACGGTATCTCGTAAACGACTAGCACTTGAATCTTGCAGCCGGCCGGAGTGGCCGAGCGGTTCTAGGCGCTACAGCCTGGAACCGCGCGATCGCTACGGTCGCAGGTTCGAATTCTGCCTCGGGCATGGATGTGTGTGATGTCCTTAGGTTAGTTAGGTTTAAGTAGTTCTAAGTTCTAGGGTTGAAATGGCTCTGAGCACTATGCGACTTAACTTCTGAGGTCATCAGTCACCTAGAACTTAGAACTACTTAAGCCTAACTAACCTAAGGACATCACACACATCCATGCCCGAGGCAGGATTCGAACCTGCGACCGGAGCGGTCGCTCGGCTCCAGACTGTAGCGCCTAGAACCGCACGGCCACTCCAGCCGGCTAAGTTCTAGGGAACTGATGACCTCAGAAGTTAAGTCCCATAGTGCTCAGAGCCCATAGAATCTTGCAACAAACAACACTGACATTATAATGTACCCTACTTTTAGCTTGTTAAAGTTCCGTTTAAAAAGGTGTATGTTGGCACAATAAATACACTTTCTAAGTATTATTAGAATCTATTTATTATCTAACAATACCAATCCTAACTGCCAATCCATTCTGTGAAAACCGCACATAATTAGTACTTTCCATTTCCGCAATATCTGCGGTGCAAGTTTTAGGTGATTCATAATTCTCCATGGTACTAACAATCAAACATCATTAAGTAGAATAAAAGAGAAACAAAAACTATTTACATTGCGTCCGCAGAATTATACCGTTAGAAACGTAACTAGCCACCACTCATGTTCTGTACGGGAATTCTTTGGCGAATGCAATGCGCCGTTGGACCACAATATCCAGAAATAGATACTAGAAATCCTTACCGGTAGGGACTGAGTGTGGGAGTGGAGCTATGTTACTTTTCTAGGTTTGTCTTTAATAACTCGAGAACTACTGCCTCTAGCGAAACCGTATCCAAATACAAAATTTAACTACATTAAATGTCTTACAAAAAAAAAAAAAAAATCTGCTCATATTTTCTATAGGATTAACGGTTTTCGTGCAGCTACCGAGATAATAAAAAAAAAATCTCGTGCATGGTTTTTGAAGGGCAGATATAGAATCGCCAGCTGCATAAAACTACATGGGCAGGGGCAAATGTATCCACGCAATGGGCTGTTCGTGACGTCATGGCTTGGACAAAGGCCTCATACCCATAAATCAAACATCGGCAGTATCGTAAATACCGGCCGTAAAAGACTACTTCGTGTGACAATTCTTTACTCCCGATTTTCTGCAAACTGTATCTGACCTCACTAGTCATATCTCGAGTTGTTGATGGTGGAACATCACCTTCGAATGGAATGAAAGCTTAATCGTTTAACATGTTCCATGTGTTGAACATCTCCACAAGCTTTGATAAAAATGACTACTGATTCCTGGTGTAACAATTTCCATTTTTATTAATGTTGTTGTTGTTGTTGTTGTGGTCTTCAGTCCTGAGACTGGTTTGATGCAGCTCTCCATGCTACTCTATCCTGTGCAAGCTTCTTCATCTCCCAGTACCTACTGCAACCTACATCCTTCTGAATCTGTTTAGTGTATTCATCTCTTGGTCTCCCTCTACGATTTTTACCCTCCACGCTGCCCTCCAATGCTAAATTTGTGATCCCTTGATGCCTCAAAACGTGTCCTACCAACCGATCTCTTCTTCTAGTCAAGTTGTGCCACAAACTTCTCTTCTCCCCAATCCTATTCAATACCTCCTCATTAGTTACGTGATCTACCCACCTTATCTTCAGCATTCTTCTGTAGCACCACATTTCGAAAGCTTCTATTCTCTTCTTGTCCAAACTAGTTATCGTCCATGTTTCACTTCCATACATGTCTACACTCCATACAAATACTTTCAGAAACGACTTCCTGACACTTAAATCTATACTCGATGTTTACAAATTTCTCTTCTTTAGAAAGGCTTTCCTTGCCATTGCCAGTCTACATTTTATATCCTCTCTACTTCGACCATCATCAGTTATTTTACTCCCTAAATAGCAAAACTCCTTTACTACTTTAAGTGTCTCATTTCCTAATCTAATTCCCTCAGCATCACCCGATTTAATTTGACTACATTCCATTATCCTCGTTTTTTATTAATACTGAAAGTAAACAGCACTGTCGGCCGCGATATTTATTGGCGGTGTCGCGCCAGCGTTCCCGCCCACCGAGCACACTGCTTGTGCCCTTCACGTCGCCGCCAGAGGGCGTGCTGCCTGGCAGACGGGCGTGTACCCGTGGAGCGCGTCCAGATCAATACTCCGGCCGGGCGGGAAATCTGGGATCGCTGTCAGATACTAAATTCGGTTCTTACTATACTGCAGTGCAGGGTCAGGACTGTATGTGACAATTTTAGCCTATCGATGGAGTTAAAACACGTGGAGGAGCCATTTTTAGCCGGTGCCTATAGGAATTATTAAGAAGAGACGTGTGTAAGGGGAGGAACGGAATTATACTGACGCACAACGTCCGGAAAATCCTGGACATGCCCTTCATTTGAACCTTATTGAACCGTGAATTTACTTTCAAAACTTTTTCTTAAGAATTTACTATATTTACTATGGATTCATCAAGAACATTAACACATTTAATCACACTATGTGAGCGTGGAAGAAGTTGCCAGTGAGTAACTGAGAAAATCAAAATAAAATTGCTTTTAACAAATGGGAATTTTATTCCTAAAAGCTTTTTTTTAAGAAACAGATTTAAAATTATAAGCAGAAAGCACCCTCTAAATATCAAGTTACAATTTATTCAGAGGCAGAAAGAAACAAATTTTTGAGTGTATGAGCTTTCGGGCTGAGAACCTTGCCGCTCCCTTTCGACACGGCCGTAGTCACGACCGCTCACAACAACCTCTGAAAGACTACACAGGTGCAAATCTGCAGCACATCAGATTACCTTAAAGTAAAAGTTTCAACAATTCACACAAGCAAACAAACTATGCACCCCGTAGGAGGGATAGAAATGGTACAAAACACTAAAATTAAGCCGGCCGGGGTGGCCGAGCGGTTCTAGGCGCTACAGTCTGGAACCGCGCGACCGCTACGGTCGCAGGTTCGAATCCTGCCTCGGGCATGGACGTGTGTGATGTCCTTAGGTTAGTTAGGTTTAAGTAGTTCTAAGTTCTAGGGAACTGATGACCTTAGAATAACGTCCCATAGTGCTCAGAGCCACTTGAACCATTTGAACTAAAATTAAAAGATTAACTTGCCACTGAAGGTGCTACTTGATTTTAACTTCTAAGAAAAGTCTTAAGAAAAGTCTTACGGTGGAAGGGTGGCAACTTTATATACTAAAATGGCCATTTAAATAAAAACCCATGAAATGCAGTCTTACATAAAATATACAAGGTTCGCCCAAACATGCTCTACATTACACATATACCGCCTCTCAAGATGATAGGCAAAATAAAAACGTATTTCAGGCATTCGGCCGTTACACTTCAAGCAATAAATTCATTAACACACCGAATCCTACAAACATGACAGAGGCAGCTATTAACGTATGGCAGATTGACAGGGAGATTACCGAACAACCCGAACCGCAGGTTGCTCTAACCCGCCCCTACTCCACAAGGGAAAACAGACCACCCAATTCATAAATAACCACCTTCCCGCGGGTGGGCGAACGGAGAAGAATTGTGGGACGACCCCAAAACAAAACGGCTGGTGACCTCACCAAGAAAACAAGTAGAATTTAACAAGTAAATGAAACAACATATCTCCAATCACTTAACTTCTAATAAACTGCGATTTCTGGTGAAGACCTGGCGCAGCACCCTCAAAACGCTATCCCGAACCGTCCCCTGCCAGCCGCTTCAACGGACGCAGGAAGGCGCGCCGATCTCCCGTCTCACGGCTTCGCAGCTCGCACCGGCCAGAGGGATGTCGTGGGTTGACTCCTGTTGCTCTCGTGCCGGCCGCGAAGCCACTACTCCTCACAATACGCCGCGGCCCACTGGACTCACGTGGCGACCTCACATGCGCTGACGATCAGGGCGGACCAGTCATCTCGTGTCTCAGTGCGCGACCGACCAACCGATCAATCCAACCGCCAATGACCGTTGCCTGAGCAACTCGAGCAGACTGGCGGCCTAACGCGCAGACTCAGATGCAGGAACTCAGCCCCGACCGGGCGACCACTAGCTTAGTTCTGTTACTGGCGGAGTGGCAAGACTCTAATTTTGCCGGCTTTAAAGTTTGATCCAAACGACCGACATACTAGCACTCCGAACGACAGACAGATACTTAACTGCCGCACAAATGCGAACGAGAGACAGACCAGCAACTGGTGACGAGTGACTGACCAACTGACCGACTGGCGAGCTTTTAGCGCCCCTCAAACGCACGTGAACAGGCAGCCTTTCCCCTTTTCCACCAGAGGGAGACATCAAAGCTGCGATTGCCACAGCGGCGCCACCGCCAGAAACGGAGGGCGACTGCTTCACACAACGCGCTGCGGCGCGCTCTTCAAAACAGCAATTTTTTCCACGGCTCAGAGCCATTTTTAGCCGGTGCCTATAGGAATTATTAAGAAGAGAGTTGTGTAATGGGAGGAAGGGAAATATACTGACGCGCAACGTCCGGAAAATCCTGGACATGCCCTTCATTTGAACCTTATATTTGGCGTCTAGCAAAAATTTAAAAAAAAATCTTGATTGACCTACAAGGGGCGTTCAATGAGTAACCCAACACCTTTATTGTCGGCCAGTTTTGCTTGAAAAATGCGAAATTTGTTGTCACGGAATATTCTCCCTTCAGCTTGTATGGTTTCACGATGTTCCGATAGGTGGCAGCGCTATACGAAGCCTCCAAAATGGCGTCCATAAGGGAAGTGCGTTGCAAGCACAGAGCTGTCATTGGTTTCTTTTGGCGGGAAACCAGAGCATTGCACACACCCGCAGGGCCTTGCAGAATGCCTACGGAGACCTAGCAGTGAACAAAAGCCCGGTGAGTCGTTGGGCGAGGCGCTGTCAAAGTCTCGCAAACCTGTCCATTGTCATCCGTGCCGGCCGGGTGCACACAGCTGAGATTCCTGCAGTGCTACGCTCAGGAATCTGAAGAAACGACTTCAGTGTGTTCGTTTTCACAAAAATGCAAACGAATCTCACCTTCTCCATGACAATGAAAGGCCCCATACAGGACTGCGCACCAGAGAGGAGTTCACAAAACTTCATTGGACTGTTCTTCCTCGTCCGCCCAACAGCTCGGATCTCGCACCATCCAACTTTGTTTCGTCAATGAAGGATGTACTCCGCGGGAAGCAGTACGTGTATGATAGGCCGTTTATTGATGCAGCAAACCATTGGCTCCGACGTCAAGCAGTAGAGTTTACCACGCGGGCATACAGAGCCTCTCAGTAAGGCGCCGCAAGGCCGTTGCACTGAACCGATATTTCGCTGCAAAATATGATTTTGTAGCGAAAAGAGTGGTCAATAGTATGAAGTATTGGAATCCTGAATAAAACCATCCTGCTTTCAGAAAGAAATGTGTTGCATTACTTATTGACCGCTCCTCTTAAATTCTAAAGACTGCCTAAGACACGTGAGACTGAGTTATACGAGCTGCAATAGCAATCTTTAACTAGCACTTACTTTCCCAGTTACCATTCTGATTTAATACAGCGTTGTGCCTCCAGACTGTGTATGTTAGCAAGACGTTTCTCCGATTGCTATCAGTATACGTTCCGTCAGCTAATTTATCTCGCTGAGTGGGGAACCGCCGCCTCGTCTTGCTGCACTGACTTTGACGTTTGTGCTCGTTGCGCGATTATAACATTTCTGAGGATCGCATAAAATCGCTTAAATTTATTCAAGACGCTATGTCAATTTGTGATATTTGGAGTCCTGGAGTTTATTATTTTTAAATTTTGGGTGTTCTGAATGATTAATTTAAATTCTGAAGCTTGTATAAATGATATTCGTAGCTGCATTCCGGTTTTTACTAACAATGATAGTACACACTTATGTAATCTGTTTTTGGAACAAAACACACCATCCTCTCAAAATTTAATTTGTGTTGCTAGCGAGGTTAGATGTTTAAGTGCCAGAAAGTGAAAAGTTTGTCATTCAGACCTCATGAAAATAGTAGGGAATTTTACCCATTGATCTGTTGAATGCGATTCTCATATAATTGTTGGCCAGTGGACAAGTGAAAGAAACAGAAAACTTAAGTACAATTATAGGAATGTAAGCAGCCTCTTCAGTAGTTGCAGGGGCAACAGTCTGGATGATTGACTGATCTGACCTTGTAACACTAACTAAAACGGCCTTGCAGTGCTGGTACTGCGAACGGCTGAAAGCAAGGGGAAACTACAGCCGTAATTCTTCCCGAGGGCATGCAGCTTTACTGTATGGTTAAATGATGATGGCGACCTCTTGGGTAAAATATTCCGGAGGTAAAATAGTCCCCCATTCGGATCTCCGGGCGGGGACTACTCAAGAGGAAGTCGTTATCAGGAGAAAGAAAACTGGCGTTCTACGGATCAGAGCGTGGAATGTCAGATCCCTTAATCGGGCAGGTAGGTTAGAAAATTTAAAAAGGGAAATGGATAGGTTAAAGTTAGATATAGTGGGAATTAGTGAAGTTCGGTTGCAGGAGGAACAAGACTTTTGGTCAGTTGAATACAGGGTTATAAATACAAAATCAAATAGGAGTAATGCAGGAGTAGGTTTAATAATGAATAAAGAAATAGAAGTGCGGGTAAGCTACTACAAACAGCATAGTGAACGCATTATTGTGGCCAAGATAGACACGCAGCCCACGCCTACTACAGTAGCACAAGTTTATATGCCAACTAGCTCTGCAGATGATGAAGAAATTGATGAAATGTATAATGAGATAAAAGAAATTATTCAGGTAGTTAAGGGAGACGAAAATTTAATAGTCATGGGTGACCGGAATTCGACAGTAGGGAAAGGAAGAGAACGTAGTAGGTGAATATGGATTGGGGCTAAGAAATGAAAGAGGAAGCCACCTGGTAGAATTTTTCACAGAGCGTAACTTAATCATAGCTAACACTTGCTTCAAGAATCATGAAAGAAGGTTGTATACCTGGAAGAACCCTGGCGATACTAGAAGGTATCAGATAGATTATATAATGGTAAGACAGAGATTTAGGAACCAGGTTTGAAGTTGTAAGACATTTCCAGGGGCAGATGTGGACTCTGACCACAATCTATTGGTTATGAACTGTCGATTAAAACTGAAGAAACTGCAAAAAGGTGGGAATTTAAGGAGATGGGACCTGAATAAATTGACTAAACCGAAGGTTGTACAGAGTTTCAGGGAGAGCATAATGGAACAATTGACAGGAATGGCTGAAAGAAATACAGCAGAAGAAGAATGGGTAGCCCTGAGGGATGAAGTAGTGAAGGCAGCAGAGGATCAAGTAGGTAAAGACGAGCGCTCGTAGAAATCCTTGGGTAACAAAGGAAAAATTTAATTTAACTGATGAAAGGAGAAAATATAAAAACGCAGTAATTGAAGCAGGCAAAAGGGAATACAAACGTCTCAAAAATGAGATCGACAGGAAGTGCAAAATGGCTAAGCAGAGATGGCTAGAGGACAAATGTAAGGCCCGCCGGCCGAAGTGGCCGTGCGGTTAAAGGCGCTGCAGTCTGGAACCGCAAGACCGCTACGGACGCAGGTTCGAATCCTGCCTCGGGCATGGCTGTTTGTGACGTCCTTAGGTTAGTTAGGTTTAACTAGTTCTAAGTTCTAGGGGACTAATGACCTCAGCAGTTGAGTCCCATAGTGCTCAGAGCCATTGGAACCATTTGAACAAATGTAAGGATGTAGAGGCTTATCTCACTAGGGGTAAGATAGGTACTGCCTACAGGAAAATTAAAGAGACCTTTGGAGAAACGAGAGCCACTTGTATGAATATCAAGAGCTCAGATGGAAACTCAGTTCTAAGCAAAGAAGGGAAAGCAGAAAGGTGGAAGGAATATATAGAGAGTCTATACAAGGGCGATGTACTTGAGGACAATATTATGGAAACGGAAGAGGATGTAGATGAAGATGAAATGGGAGATATGATACTGCGTGAAGAGTTTGACAAAAGACCTAAGTCGAAACAAGGCCCCAGGAGTAGACAACATTCCATTGGAACTACTGACGGCCTTGGGAGAGCCAGAGCTGACAAAGCTCTACCATCTGGTGAGCAAGATGTATGAGACAGGCGAAATACCCTCAGACTTCAAGAAGAATATAATAATTCCAATCCCATAGAAGGCAGGTGTAGACAGATGTGAAATTTCCGAACTCTCAGTTTAATAAGCAACAGCTACAAAATACTAACACTAATTCTTTACAGACGAATGGAAAAACTGGTAGAACCCGACCTCGGGGAAGATCAGTTTGGATTCCGTAGAAATGTTGGAACACGTGAGGCAATATTTACCCAACGACTTATCTTAGAAAATAGATTAGGGAAAGGCAAACCTACGTTTCTATCATTTGTAGACTTGGAGAAAGCTTTTGACAATGTTGACTGGAATACTCTCTTTCAAATTCTAAAGTTGGCAGGGGTAAAATACAGGGAGCGAAAGGCTATTTACAATTTGTACAGAAACCAGATCCCTGTTATAAGAGTCGAGGGCATGAAAGGGAAGCAGTGGTTGGTAAGGGAGTGAAACAGGGTTGTAGCCTCTCCCCGATGTTATTCAATCTGTATATTGAACAAGCAGTAAAGGAAACAAAAGAAAAATTCGGAGTAGGTATTAAAATCCATGGAGAAGAAATCAAAACTTTGAGGTTCGCCGATGACATTGTAATTCTGTCAGAGACAGCAAAGGACTTGGAAGAGCAGTTGAACGGAATGGACAGTGTCTTGAAAGGAAGATATAAGATGAACATCAACAAAAGCAAAACGAGGATAATGGAATGTGGTCGCATTAAGTCGGGTGATGCTGAGGGAATTAGATTAGGAAATGAGACACTTAAAGTAGTAAATGAGTTTTGCTATTTGGGGAGTAAAATAACTGATGATGGTCGAAGTAGAAAGGATATAAAATGTAGACTGGCAATGGCAAGGAAAGCGTTTCTGAAGAAGAGAAATTTGTCAACATCTAGTATACATTTAAATGTCAGGAAGTCGTTTCTGAAAGTATTTATATGGAGTGTAGCGATGTATGGAAGTGAAACATGGACGCTAAATAGTTTTTACAAGAAGAGAACAGAAGCTTTCGAAATGTGGTGCTACAGAAGAATGCTGAAGATTAGATGGGTAGATCACATAACTAATGAGGAGGTATTGAATAGAATTGGGGAGAAGAGGAGTTTGTGGTACAACTTGACAAGAAGAAGGGATCGGTTGGTAGGACATGTTCTGAGGCATCAAGGGATCACCAATTTAGTATGGGAGGGCAGCGTAGAGGGTAAAAATCGTAGAGGGAGACCAAGAGATGAATACACTAAGCAGATTCAGAAGGATGTAGGTTGCAGGAAGTACTGGGACATGAAGAAGCTTGCACAGGATAGAGTAGCTTGGAGAGCTGCATCAAACCAGTCTCAGGACTGAAGACCACCACCACAACAACAACAACTTGTCTGGATATTTGTGAATAAATATGTGTGAATTCCTAAGGGACCAAACTGCTGAGGTCATTGGTCCCTAGACCTACACACTGCTTAAACTAACTTATGCTAAGAACAACAAACACACCCATGCCCGAGGGAGAACTCGAACTTTCGGCGGGAGGGGCAGTGCAATCCGTGACATGGGTTACTAAATCGTAAAGTAAGCAGAGATATTGAATAAAGTGAGTTTCTCAGTGGAATATAAGTAAAAATTTCAAACACTTTATTAATATCAGTATGTGTACTACGTATGTTACTTAGTTTCTAAAGTAATAAAATAATGTGCAGTCAAACTATAGCTCTCAATATTTGATCACTTATCTTATCATTGTACTCTACATTATGTCAATATTTTGCAATTTCGTGTCCTTTATTCCCTTAACACGATCTGGTAACGCAACTATTTACTTTCCGCCGCACAACGAACTGTGGCTGACATAGTACATGTGTAGCAGCAGGTATAGATGAAAATGTTTCAGGTCCACAGATGCATGATGTCGCAGTGTATATGTCTTCACCAATTGAAAACACATCCTTTGAACAGAACAGTACTTTACTAGGCATCGCCCAATTAAATGTGGTTTTCCGATGGCTTCCTCCGACCTTTAAATTGACTAGTTAGTGAGCTATCGGGAAACACGCAGTTCAGCGTCGACTCTGAACGGCGATGTAACTCCGCATTTTTCACATTAACAAACATTTCCAGAGGTGAAAGAAGTGACAGGTGACAGACAAAAGTCACAGGTCTGGTCTGTCAAAGAAGTAAATCACTCAGTAAAAAGTAAATCACTACAGTCGTGTAAGCTACACCCTCCCTACAAAATTTAAACAATGAATTTTTCTGTAAATACATATCGCACCAGCTGTGCCTGTTTTTGGCTAAGTTTATGGCCCATCAGGGTCGTATTTTTATAAAAGGGCTTGGATAATCTGCCTTACAGTCTATTTTGTTTTGAATGGGCCACAGCAAATTAAGACAGTTTAATAAATTTTGTTTCTCTTGGTCTGCGAATTAAAAACATGTTCTCAGTTTGCCTTCTTTAACGTTCAATAAGTGGCTTTATGTAAAAAGAACTGACTGCATTCCTTTTTGGTGATGGGTGTGAGTGTACGCAGAAATTTGTCCTGGGAAAGGAGCGGTGTGGTGGGCAGGTGGGGGGGGGGGGGGGGGAATGGAGGGAGGAGGGGAAGTTCCACAATTGCCAACACAACAGGTATTAATTGTTAAAGTTCTTTGCTGAGTTGAGTTATTGATTACATTCGAATAAATAATCACTAGTATTATTATGATTTTAAATACTAACCGAAAAGTTTTGTTGCTGTTATTTACAGTGTATTTTTCTATAACCTCAAAATCGTTTTGGTTCTTTTTCAAATGCATGAAATTTTAAAACAGCTCCGTTACAGTTGCTTTGGATACTTATCGTTTTTGTATGATTGTTTCAGTTCTTTATGCATCTCTTCGGGCATGACGAGTTTCTACCGCAAAGCAAGGCCCTTCGATTCCTCGCGAAGGTCGCCTGTGAGCTGACGACCGTCGAAGAACATGTGTGTGAAAATGCCATGTTCACTCTGGTCGGATTCGACGAAAAACAATTCAACATGGTAAGTTCGTGCATACCATGTCATATATTACGGAGGTCCTCTGTCGTTTTCCACCTGCCCCTATCTTGTGGCATTAGGTGCGTATGCCGTATATGTAAGCCATTGATTCGTATAACAAACAATAAAAAAGGCAGCTTACAGTTTCTAGGTAATAGCTGGTAGAGCTTGACCAACTCTAATAGTAATATAGCAACTTTTGTGTAGTTTTTCAGTACTGTAGATGTGCAAGTAGAAACACAATTTTATCATATCCAACAACTCCAGTGGTACTCTTCACAGGAAACATTTTATATAGGAGAGACAAGTGAACTGAAAATATTCGACAGAATTCCTGTTTGAAGGTTAAACGTGAATTACTGTACATCAGCCGTCTTAATACTCTCATGCCAAGTACTTCGGCATCTCTCTAGGACAGAGTGGTGTACGAGTATTCTCCTGGCCGACCTGCAACTACATTGCGGGTGCGGCCCAAGGGTGAAGAGCTTACACAAGCAAAGTACACAACTTCAATCAGGCGCACGCCAGGCAGCAGTGCAAGTGCTACTAGAAGTCACTGACCCAACAGACCTGTTTGCTTCCCAGGGCCAAGTGACAGCAATGGCTCCTCTATGCAGCCTAGGTATTTAGGGCGGTGCAACACTACTACGATCCAGGCAATACCAACTCCCATATGTTTTATCCCACCGCCAGTGTGCCCCAATGCTCTGTCCTTTCCCCTCTCCTCTATCTCCTGTATACTGCAGATATGCCCAAACTTCCCCCCCCCCCCTCCTTGTTCACCTCGTATATGCTGATGACACTGTCTTCCTGCCCCTCTATTCTACCCTCTATATGTACCGTCTTCATCTTTTTATTGACTGTCCCACTTGGCTGAAGAGCGGAGGATTGTGCCGCTGCCAGCCTTCTCCTGTCCATACGGAGCAGGGGAATGAAATCAAAATAAAGAAAAAAAATACTCCAAGCCAGTCTTCCGCCGAGCTATGGGTCAAAAGCTGACTGCACCCGCCGTTCTTCAATCAATGTCCCATTCGGAATTTTCGCTACATACTGTGCCATGCCATTTGCTAGCCACTACCAACTGGGAGAGCCACCACACCACCATGACCAGGACTTGGCCTCTGCATTGCAAACGACCAGGATTTGGGTATCAGCCATCAAGCTTATCTTCGTACATCAAATGGACCTTGAACACTATCTTGTCCTGCAACCATGTGAATATGAGACCTTTCTATTTCATCATTAAGGCCTTTAGTCTAATTTCGGACTTCTGCATTTCAGTACTGATTGTGGACCTTCACAAACTATTGTAAGTGATTAACTTTTCTCCAAAGAGGACTTTACGGTTGATGCATTTATTAATAAAGCTGCTGTATATTGTTTATCTGGGCTGTGTTCTCAGTGCACTTCAATCAGCACAGGACATATCAGATAATCTGCTTCAGATCTAGATAGTAAGTCTCAACTGACTTCTTCCTAATGGAGAGTACCATTGCCATCATGAGAAATAGTACCATTTTCTGGCTCAGGAATGGAAATATTGTTCATCAAAATATACTTGCAGTGTGCTGTGTACTATGAATAAAGTAGCTTCTAGTATGGAAACTATAGATTTATGGACATATCCTTAGTAAAGCTTATGTTTTTACTTACCATCATACGGATCATTCCACAGTTATTCCCTACTGTGCATAATCACCTGTATTGGGTGTTCAATAATTGTGTACTCCCTTAACATTTTGTAAATGATTCTAGATATTGAAATCTGGTATCTGTCAATACACCAATGGGTAATTATTTTGCTACATGCTTAATGACTGTAGCTTTCTTAAAGCAGCGAGATATTAAGCTAAGCATGGGTCTCATACATAGGATAACGTTCTTTCTTAACAGGAATTGATAGCTACACAAAGGAGAGGCACAGTAACATGGCCTAATGTTTGTCATGCTGTAAATACTGTACCTTCACATGACAAACGCTAAAACAACGCAAATTTTGCATCATTATTTACATGGAAAGAGTGCCAAGTACTTGTTGAGATCTCAGTTTGATACTTGAATTGCTTGCAAAACATTTAGAGTGTCCATGTTGCATGAGACTCATTTGTCATCAGTCACTTTTTACAGCTTTCTATAATAATGTAAAATTCTTAGCAAGAAAATTTATGTGAGACACTTAGAATCACTAAGTTTATCTTAGAATAGCCTGTGGCTGTTGTTATTTGTTAATAACATATATTTATCACACTGTTATTTTGTAGTACCATTTACATAATATCTTTATCTCATAATTATTTGATTTGCTTGCTTGAATGCATGTGCTGTCTTGTATGCTCACTGTTTCATACACACTTTTTTTTCTGTTTGGCACTGTACATTATACAGAACAGTCTGACCTTTGTGCATACTGCAAACAACTTACTTCATGCAATTCCAGGAGAATATAAAAACATTGTGGTACTAAACACTGTGATAAATATCAACCATTCCACTGTCTTGACTTCATTATCTGTTATTTGTTTTCTGTAGAAGCAATTTCATTTCCTGTTAACTGCTCATGCAATGCCATCAGTAAACGACACTCTTCTGCGGGCAGTATCAAATTTTCACCTTATTCTAAATATAGATAAAAGTTTTCTGTAATTTTTTTCAATTTTGTTGGTTTATTAATTTAGCATGTACTAGCTATTTTTTGAAAATAATTATTTAATATGCATTATAGTCGAACTATGAGTTGCTGTTTCATTCCTATGGTGCACTGCCTCACTTAACATCGTTTTCTGTAATTCCTACCACAACAATTTACGCAGCATGAGAACTTATATAAGCTTTTTACTTTACTGTCAAAGTGCATAACTGATTTGTCATCACCACAAAAAAAATTAAATAACATTTCAAATATATCGAATATCTGTACCATAGAACATCAAGATCATATCCAGCTGGGTAGTCATGTATGTTAAGGGGACCACACCGTCGTTCAAGTCGAAAAAAAATCGATTTTCGGTTTTCATCATATTTCGATAGACTAAGGTTTTATTTCGGTAATCTGAAAAGGATTTTGCCGAAAAAAATTTTTTTTCGAGCATTTAAAAGAGCCTACCACATGTCTTTATGTGCCATGTTTACTTTTCTGTCACCCACTTTTCTGGATATATTCTAGATCTTTATATTCCCTATATAGCGCGTTAGGGATTTTTTTTTTTTACTCCAGAGTGTGATGGCTACCCTTGGAATGCAGTGGTCGGTATTCTTTTGTTTCTGCTGTTTGTAAACAACACGCTTATAAACACGTGGTTAGTTTTGTTCAAGTGTGATTGCGAGTAGTTGTTATATTTATGTTTGCAGTGCTTGTTTACGTGTGTTTTGTTGTGTTTATTGAAGATGACAAATTATAAAGGTATTTTCAAGAAACGGCAATGTAGAGGAAACAAGTTTAGAAAGCTTTCTGTACAAGAGGTTATGTCGGCTGGTGACGATGTTCCTAATTGTCATTCTTCAACAAGTGCATAATCAAAGAAGCTCTCACCATTTCAAGAGAGTTACAACGAATTTACTGTAAGTGACGAAGGGTGCAGTAACATTATTATAAATTTGAAAATATTATCAGATGTAATTTCTAACTTTGTACAATATAGACAGTGTGATGAGTCACAGAGTGTGGAACTTTGTGAGAGTACCAGTGGAAGAAAGGGCCTAGCAATTGCTTTGGATTTAATTTACACTAAATGCTCAGCTGTGATTTCATTTCTGAGTTCTTCAAAACCAGATGCAAGTGGCCCTTATGAAATCAATACTAGATTAGTTTATACCTTACGATCCATTGGCAATGGCATGGCTGTGGGGAGCACATTTTGTTCAGTGATGAACTAACATCAATCACCAAATAAATTTGAAAAACTGACTGCAATATTAGAGAAAGCTGTATGTGAGATCATTGAGGAAAGCATGAAACTGGCTGCTGGGGAAGCAATGGAAGAAAATAATGGATGTTTGGATATTGCAGTTGCACTTGATGGAAGTTGGCAGAGAAGACGACATACTTCTCTGAATGGAGTAGTGACTACCACGAGTGTAGACACCGGTAATGTGTTACGTGTGGAGATAATGTCTAAATATTGCAAATGTTGTAAAATCAGTGAACATAAAGAACAAAACTGTGTGGCTAATTTTAGAGGAACAAGTGGTGGTATGGAAGTTCTTGGAGTACAACAAATATTTCATCGCTCCATAGAAACAAGAGGCATATGGTACACCAAATATTTGGGTGATGGTGACAGTAAGGCATGTGGTGAACTCTAAACCATATGGAGATGGCATTATTGGCAAAATATAATGTGTAGGCCATGTTCAAAAACGTTTGGGAACAAGGCTGAGAAAACTAAATATTGATATGAGAGGAACAAAATTAGAAGATGGAAAATTGTTGACCGGACAGGGTCGGTTAACTAAAATTGTAATAGAAAACTTGCAGGTATACTATGGGCAGGCAATTAGGAGAAATAAAGACAGTCTAGAGGCAATGAAGAGAGATGTTTGGGCCATATTCTTCCATAACTCCTCTACTGATGATAAGCCACGTCATGGATTATGTCCATGAGGAGAAAATTCGTGGTTCAAATACAATAGGGCTCAGGCAACTGGAGAATCTTATTCTCAACAGCATTCTCTTCCAGCTACTGTTATTACAACAATTAAACCTATTTTCAGAGACTTGACTCATCCTGACCTTCTAAGGAAATGTCTGCATGGGCAGACACAGAACCCAAATGAATATTTCAACAGCATAATTTGGAACAGCCTTCCTAAAACTGTATTTTTAGGCATGCATTCAATGAAACTAGGAGTTCATGATGCTGTTATTACATTCAGTTGTGGTAATATTGGAAAGTGTTGGGTACTGAAAAAGCTTGAAATCAATCCTGGTGAAAATATGATCACTGGGCTGCAACATTGCGAGAAAATGAAGATAGCCGATGAAGGTCTGCATCTAATATGGTCAAGGAAGCAATACAAACATCCAGGAAGGTGAAAAAGAAGCTGGAAGACCTGCTAGAGGCCAAAGAAAGGCCATCATATGCAGCAGGACAGTTTTAATTAACTGTAAGTAACAAATATCAAAAGTTTTTTCTTTAAATTCAATTTCCTGCAAACCGAAATTTTCAGTATATCGCCCCATTATATTAGAAACTATCATAGATAAATGAATGAAATTTTCAGAGACACTGCATAACATAAAAAGCCACCTCTGGTACTACATTCATTAATATTCCCCCATTAGGAATTTCACAACAAATATTTTCTGCAGAAAAACTTAATATTTTTTCTTAGTAAATCAAAAGAAGTATTTCTTAACAACTACAAAATTGATATAGTAAATTTTAGTACAGTTGACTCTATTAGCATCATGTTACATACAGTAAAAATATTAAGGTCCTGCATCAAATAGGTTTTTTTTCAAAAATGGGTCAAATACTTGCCTAAATTAACATGGGTTAGATAGGCAGGGTGTGGCACCCCTTTAAGCATCAGTCCAGGACAGGGAGGTTCACTGGTCCTGGATCCAATGTGCCCAGTGGATTAATGATGGTTGGGGTGTCGGTCAGACCTGATGTGGTTTTTTTGGGGGTTTCCCATGTCTGACTAGGTGAACACTCAGCTGCTTCTCAATTCCCACTTCAGTTACATGATTCACAAATATTTAGAATACTTTCAAAATATTCACATGACTAGCACTGCACTTAGAGAATTGGGGTACCCATTGTTCTGACTATAATAAAAAATGCAAAACTTCATTACTTCAAAAATACTGTTACAGGAAAACACTTGCAATGGAGCGGCTGCACTACTAGTCTGAATGTCAACACAGGACTGAGAGTGAGGTGGGCTGGGCACAACTCTGTCAGCCATTGGCCAGCCAGTAGAGTGGACTACAGAGAGGCTGCACTTGCATCTAAGAGTGGAGGGCTCTGCTGATTCTAACATATTGTGGCATCTGAGGTGCCTGGACTGTGGATGTAGAATCTTATGTAGGTCACTAGACCCCTCCTCCCTTGGGGGTGGAGCGTCATGGTTCCCAGGCAAGAGTGGATGAATGCAATGTGGAAATTGCCCCTGTGTCAAAGGAGGCCTTGGAGGCAAGGGAGGAGGGCAGCTCCCAGTCAGCAGAGACATTAGAATTTGGGCTAAAGTGGCCAGCTTGAGGAGCACGCTGACACCCCCTATGGGAGCATGAGGTAACAGGAGCAGCAATGGGCAATCCAATCAGGGATCCATGGCGATGTCCAGCAGCAGTGGGGGAGGCAGAGGTGAATCCACCACAGGCTGAGACCACATAGGAGACACTGAATCAGCGAGGGACCTATCCACTGGCTAGAGGGGCACTCGAGGTGCTGCTTCAGGCTGTGGCGTAGTAGCCTTATTCTGTGGCACTGATGCATGTGAGAATTGGGGCTGTAGCACTATCAGTTGGGATGCATCCAGTGACCGGGGCACCGACAAAGGTGGTAGTATAGCCAGGATGAGTGCGAGGGTGCCCACCCAGACTTGGAGCTGATTTTGATGGCACCAGACCTCCTGGTCTTCAGCCAGAGAGTGCAGACATGGCAGCCATTTGGACACACAGTCATTGCCAGTAACCAGCACAGATGCCAACCAAACCACTCACCCAGACTGGCATACATGGCAGAAAGTGCTGTACAGTGGAACACAATGGTGGATGAGAACCCAAATGGAAAAGGTGGAGCAGCATCCACAGCTGGAACCCTTGGAGATTCTTGACAGGGCTATGGAAAACAACAGCAGTTGTCTGGTAGGCTGTCAGAATAAACAGTAATACCTCCTCAGGGGGAATGTCCTGCAGATACTTTTTCCTTTGGGTCTTAAAAGGTGCAAACCATATGCTCGACCTCTCTGTTAGATTGGGCGTGAAAGAGAGGGGACTGAACATGGCGAATGCCCAACAACACACAGAAATCATGAAATACCTGAGACAGGAACTGAGGTCCACTGTCAGAAACAAGAGTATCTGGGAGACCTTCCACAGAAAAATTTTTTGAAAGAGCCTGAATAGTAACTTCATTAGTGGCCAAGGAGCATCAGCCCACATGTGGAAAACGTGAAAACATGTCAATGACGATCAGCCAAAACACATTCAGAAACACACCCACAAAATCCTTATGGATGCGTTGTTAGGGGTGGTTTGCTGGAGGCCCTGGGGAAACTATGCCTTGGGAGCAACCTGTTGATTAGGGGGGTGAGGACACAGCAACCAAATGCTCCAGTTCTTGGTCAATGCTGGGCCAGTACAAGTCTGCGAGCCAATGCTGTGGTTCAGAAAACACTCCACTAACCCTTATGCAACAGCTGTAAGACACCCATCACAGACTCCTGGGAATGACCACCCTGGGAGCTGCATCATCCATGGAGAGGAGGAGAACCCTGTCTAATATCAAGAGACAATGGCGCCAGACAAAGTAGGTACAAAGCATGTCAGAAGTGTGGCACAGAGGACAAGATGACCAACATTGCTGGACCAGGTGGATAGCCTGCTTCAGAATGGAGTCAGACATGGTGGTCTTGACAACCCAGGTTCTAGTGATTGGAAAGCAGTCTACCACTTGGCAGGAGTCGACATCCAAACGAAAACATAAGAGCTCCTCTCGATCAAACTCAGGTTCTGAACACAAGGGCAGCCTGCATAAGTCATTTGAATCGAAATAGTGCCCAATAGGGCGAAAATGGATGCCATAGTAGTATCTAAAGAGGAACAAGGCCCACTGCCGGAACCTGTGGACCACCTTATCGTGTGCCCAGCAGATGGACTCAATAATGAAGCTAATGGCATGTTGTCCATAGTGGGTTGAAATTTGGTGCCATGTAAGAACTCATCACACAAATTTGGTGACCATATACCCAATGGCCAGAGCGTCCTTATCGGCCTGAGGGTAGTGGGCCTTTCCTGGACTGAGAGTTTTGGATACAAATGACAGTGGCTACTCCGAGCTATCTGCGTTCTGATGGGTGAAGACCATCTTAACACCATACTGCGAGACACTCATAGCCAAAACCAATGGTTTGTTAGGATCAAAAGTAGCTTGGAAAAGGCCTGGTCACACGTGGGAGACCAGACAGAGGAAGCACCACTGCAGAGAAGAAGATAGAGAGGATGTGCAACGATGAATACCCCAGGAAAAATGCCTACAGTTCATGCAATGATGAGGGATGGGATAGGTCCATAATGCCCTTGACCAGACTTGCCAAGGGTTTGACACCCTGCCATGATATGGTGTGGCCCAAATAGTCAAGAGAGTGTTGGAAAAACTTAGATTTTTGTAGATTTCGATGCATACCCAAAGTTTTTCAAAAAGGGCCCAGATAGTCCGCAGATGGTTGCCCGTACCAGTAACGACAATGTCATGTAGCTAGTTGAAACAGTGCAGAATAATAGACATGACCAGTTCCAGATAGCTTTGAAAAATTGCAGGGCTACTTGCCTTACCAATCATTAACTATCACTATTGATACAGGCCTAAAGGTTAAGGAACATGATACATTTTGACTCCTCATCTATGGGTAACTGGTTATATGCTTCGGGAAGATCAAGTTTGGAGAAGAACTGACACCCTGTTAAGCGTATGAACAGCTCTTTGAGATACAGCAATGAGTTTGTGTCAACCATGGACTGTGAATACGTGGTGCCCTGAAAATCTTTGCAAACTCTCAGTCTACCAGATGATTTCATCATCATAACAAAAGGCTTGGCCCTTTCATTTACAGGAAATGGAAACCACAACCCTAAGAGACCCGAACCAATCCAGCCCCATCTTGGCCTGGGAGTGAAGGGCTATCAGGATCTAGCAAGCAAGAAAAAATCTAGGACCGTTTAAAGGTTTTGTGGACTTTAAAGTCTGTGGTGCACCCTCGGCCTTCCACAAAAATATCCTGGAATTCAGAGCATGGAGATTCGAAAGACTGATAGCAGACACCAGCAAGACCAACTGTATGAAGTGACTGAAAAGCTGCAGACCTGAAAGGCATCAACCCCAGAAAGGTTTACTGAGCTAACATCTTGAACAACAATAAAAGTATTAGGCTGCATTACTCATCTATAGGTAATATCATTTCTGGGTTGACCAAGCAAGGGGATTTGGTGTTTACCAGATCCCCATAGGTACCTTATTACCAGCAACAGCACAGGGGAGGTAAGATCTGAATATGTTTGGGCATTTGGGCATTAGGCAGGGAAACTGCCGCACCCTTGTCCACCTGCAGGTGCAGATGCCATGAGACAACCAAGACCTTGACAAAGAATTTGTTGGATTTCTGACTGGGAATTAGCCTTGACAATGCCACTTCCTGGATATCCATACCCATGTTCTCTGATACTGCATTCTGTGCCATTGAGTGGCAGACTGCTGTAGTGTCGCCATTGTTCTGACACTAATGACAGATGGCCCAATGCTGGGGACATTCTGATCTATCGTTTTGGGAGAAACAAGATGCACATGACGGCAACAGGGAGCAGCAGCTGGTATGTTGTTAACATGCTGCATGGAAGCTGCCAGATTGGCACTTGTAACTTAGGCTATGAAGAGCCACAGCCAAAGCACGATAAAACTGATGGAGCTAATTCTTGCATTGGTAGAATTCAACTCTGGTGGCCACAACGTGCAGGTGATGGTGATAATAGGAAGACAATGACGAGCAAAAATTGTCAAAAAGCAAACAAGAAGTTTCCTGTAACAGGGCCAACTGCTGATACACTTGATACCCGATACACGGCAGGAGGAATACATGACAAAAACAGTGCATGACGTACCTCCACTTCTGTAAAGTGAAAGGCAGTGAAATGTTGCTGTAGCCAGAATCTGTACACTTCCCAATTTTCTGGTGCCTCATCAAACAGCAAGAATGGAGGAAGGAACATAGCCAGATACAGAGGAGAAGAGAGAAATGCCTGCACAGCCTGTCGCATGACTGTAAGAAGTTCCCTCTGTTGTTGCACCAATGTTTGAAGCAGTCTCCATGTCATGACAAGAAAAATGTCACAACCAATGCAAAAAACAACTACACAACAAAACATGCGAAAATGACCCTACTCATGGTCAATGTGTTCTCACTACATGAACAGGCATACAACAAAAAAAAACACAACACTTTATTACTTCAAGAATACTGGTGCACAAAAACAGTTGCCACGGAGTGGCTGCACTACTAGCCCAAGACACATAAGCAGAATGTCAACATATACTGAGAGCAAGGGTGGTCAGGCCTGACTGTTTAAGCTGCCGGCCAACCACTAGGGTGCACTATGGGGAGGCTGCACACGCATCTGAAAGTGGAGGCCTCTGGCAGTGCTAGCATCTTGTGGCTTTTGTGGGATGTCATACAACTGTGAGCCATGTGGAGTCTTACGTGAGTCACTATACACACATCCTGTCCTGAGGGTGGGGGGTAAAAGTGTGGCAGCAGGGTAGGGCAGCCACCCCTTAAATTAACCTTGTGAAAACCATTGATAATCATGCCAAACTTGTACAAATGCTGGACAAAAGTACAAGAAAAAGAAGAAGAACTTCAAGAGTATAGACTGTAATTTCATCATGAAGGCAGTGTAAATTGAAATAGGAATAATACATAATCAGTGAACAAGCTAATGGTCACTCAACACCAAACTTTTCACTGCATTCACATTTTTATTTCACGTGATCATGCATCTATGTGAAAATCATACAATACATAATTCATACGAATATCTCTTTCAGCATTTGCATAGAGTAGTATATGCTACCTTTGATTTCCGTGCTATGTGCTGCCTTTGATTTCTTCCTCTAGTCTTTTTCACATTCAAATTCAAAGCATACTTTTTTCTGTTTTAGACCATGCTACCTGTGCTGCTGAGCCACAGCCCATCAGGTTCCTCCACAAAGACTCTAGCTCACTATGCACAGGAGATCAATTCAGGTGAGGTTCTAATAGTCAGTGAGAGAAGTCTGCCTGCATTTGTTCAGATGCTAATTATGAATTATGAATAGCATGTCTCTATAATAATGATTCTGCACTGCCTTCTTTTTGTTCCTTAAACTGTTAGCCTGCTTCTAATTTTTCAATTTTGTTACAATTTTTACTGGCATAAAAAAGTTAGAGCATTTGTATATGTTGTGTGGAATAGTAATTTAGCTTCTCCTTCAGCACATCTTACACATATGGTTTGCAGTAGATTTTAGAGACCCTATTTTTAAAATAATTAAACTCACTTAACTTAACACATAAATTTATCAAGATCAAATTTTGTTTTACAATGCTGGAAATAACTAACTGCAATTTTGTTTTAGAACTAGCATGCACTTTCCCTGTACAAAGAGCATGACTAAACTTTTATTCTAACAAGCGCAGCAGCAGTTTAGTTAGTCAAAACCACACTGCTGAACACACCCAAACATGCGTATGTACCAGACAAATTACCATACTATCTTCTCTGGATGGCTGCCAATTTATGACCACAGGTATCCGATGGTTCGTTTCCAACTTATGGTTGTCTACAAAATTTCGCTCAATTCATCATCTTCTTCAAGGATGAAACAGGGACTGAGATCCCTTACTGGATAAAGGTCTCATCCAGGCATTTCCATGTCTTCAGCAATATGTACCCATGTTCTTCCATTGGAAGATTTACATTTCTTCTCATCTACAGCTACATCTATATTCTGCAAACCACTGAGAAATGATTGGAAGAGAGTACTACTCTACAATCTGTTAAGGTTTATTACTGTTCCATTTGACTGCTTGGTAAAAATTACTCCTCAAAAGCCCCTGTGTGCACTGTAATGTGCTGGCAAAACATAGGATATTATAGTATATTCCTACATTCCTCATTCTTGAAATCTTTTGAGTAAGCTTCCACAGGGTAGAAGGTGTCTGTCTTCAGGTATCTGTCAGTTCAGGTTTTCAGTGTCTCCAAAACACTATCCCATCGGTCAAACAAACCTGCGCATATGTGTGCTGTCCTTCATTTTATATCTTCAATATAACCTGTTAGTACCGTTTGTATGATTCCCCCACACTTCTCAGATGAGTTGCACAAATATTTTGTATGCAGTCTTCATTGCAGACTGATTGCATTTTCTCAGTATCCCATCAATGAAGCAAAGTCTGCCATCCACTTATTTCTTCTGAGCCTATGTGATCATTACATATCATATCCTTATAAATAGTTACACAAATAGTATTTGTATGAGTTGATAGATTACTATTGTAATTCAATGATACTGTACACAGTTTTTCATTTCTGAACATCTAAAGTAAGTTTCCAGTCTTTGTACACTTTGAAATCTTATTAAGATCTGACTGAAGATCCATGCAGCTTTTCCCAGACAATATTTGATTAGAAATAACTATTTCTGCAAAAAATCTGAGATTATTATTAATACTGATTCTCAGTACATTAATAAATATATAAGCAGCACTCAAATGAATACGATACACATGGAAAAAAAGTAAATAAACTGTTTATTATTTCAAAAGTTATTGTCATAACTGTTAATACATTTCTCCCATTGTGAGATGGAAAAATGTTTGCATTTGCCTACAGAACCATGATTGTACCCATATGTGGATCTCTTTAGGGCTCCAAAATGTAGGAATCACATGGGGAGATATGAGGACTGTATCCAGGATGTGCAAAGGCTTCCCAGCAAAAGTTCTGCAGTGTATCTGAAACAGGTAGGCCTGTCCACACATTGCCAAGCTAGTTTTAAGTAAGCTGCAGAAGTTTTACAATGAAGCACATCCTTCATGCAGTCCAAACCTCTCCCAATGCAATTTTAATACTTTTGGAGTACCTAAGGAAAAGCATTCATGGCTGTCAATTTGCTTTGGATGAAGAGGTTCACATCTGTGTACAATCACAGTTCCATAGTCAACTGCAAACATGTTTCTGTGAAGAAATTGACCATCTTGTCTCATGGCGGAGTAAGTGTACTAAATTTTATAGTATTACTCTTGAAATAAATAAAAATAACAGTTTACTTAATCAAACAATAGAAAATCCAGGCTGGAATAACTACAATATGTAAAGGATAAATTGTGACTCACTGCATGAGGAGGCAATAAGTCACAGACAGACACAATACAAATACTGCTAAATTTTTAGCTTTCAGACAAAACAGTCCTCCTCCAGAAGCAGAAAACACACACACAAATGTGCAGAAAACACACACACACAAGTGTGCTCCTTGGGGACAGGATAAGGCTGCTAGGTGCAGTGTCAGGAGGCTGAGATGGGGGAGAGGAAGAGGAGAGGAGAGATATAGAGAAAGGAAAAGGCTAGTAGGGGTGTTGGTAGAATATAAGGCACACATAGTGCTGGAGTGGGAACAGGGACAGAGATGGAGATAGGGATTAGTGACGATTGAGGCCAGGGGGGTTATGAGAAAGAAGGATAACTTGTAGGGAGAGTTCCCGACTGTGCAGTTCAGAAACATTTATGTTGATAGGAATGACTCAGGTGGAACAGACTGTGGAGTAGTCATTGAAGTGGAACATATCATATTGGCCAGTATGTTCAGCAGTTGGGTGGTCCAGCTGTCTCCTGGCAACGGTTTAGCAGTGGTTGTACACTACTGGCCATTAAAATTGCTACACCACAAAGATGACGTGCTACAGACGTGAAATTTAACTGACAGGAAGAAGATGCTGTGGTATGCAAATGATTAGCTTTTCAGAGCATTCACACAAGGTTGGTGCCAGTGGCAACATCTACAATGTGCTGACATGAGGAAAGTTTCCAACCGATTTCTCATACACAAACAGCAGCTGACCGGTGTCGCCTCATGAAACGTTGTTGTGATTCCTCGTGTAAGGAGGAGAAATGCGTACCGTCACATTTCCGACTTTGATAAAGGTCGGAGTGTAGCCTATCATGATTGCGGTTTATCGTATTGCGACATTGCTGCTTGCATTTGTCGAGATCCAATGACTGTTAGTAGAATATGGAATTGGTGAGTTCAAGAGGGTAATACGGAATGTCGTGCTGGATCCCAATGGCCTTGTATCACTAGCAGTCGAGATGACAGCCGGTAATACGGAATGTCGTGCTGGATCTCAATGGCCTCGTATCACTAGCAGTCGAGATGACAGCCATCTTAACCACATGGCTGTAACGGATCGTGCAGCCACGTCTTGATCCCTCAGTCAACAGATGGGGACATTTGCAAGACAACAACCGTCTGCACGAACAGTTCGATGACGTTTGGAGCAGCATGGACTATCAGCTCGGAGACCATGTCTGCGGTTACCCTTGACACTGCATCACAGACAGGAGCGCCTGCAGAGGTGTACTCAACGACAAAGCTGGGTGCACGAATGGCAAAACCTCATTTTTCCGGATGAATGCAGGTTCTGTTTACCGCATCATGATGGGTGCATCCATGTTTGGCGGCATCATGATGAACACACATTGGAAGCGTGTATTCATCATCGCCATACTGGCATACCACCCGGCGTGATGGTATGGGGTGCCATTGGTTACGTGTCTCGGTCACCTTTTGTTCGGATTGATGGCGCTTTGAACAGTGGACATTACATTTCAGTTCTGTTATGACCTGTGGCTCTACCCTTCATTTGATCCCCACAAAACCCTTCATTTCAGCAGGATAATGCACAACCACATGTTGCAGGTCATGTACGGGCCTTTCTGGATACAGAAAATGATTGACTGCTGTCCTGGCCAGCACATTGAAAACGTCTGGTCAATGGTGGCCGAACATCACAATACGCCAGTCGCTACTCTTGATGAACTGTGGTATCGTGTTGAATCTGCATGGGCAGCTGTACCTGTGCACACCATCCAAGCTCTGTTGACTCAATGCCCAGGCGTATCAAGTGTGTTATTACGGCCAGAGGTGGTTGTTCTGGATACTGATTTCTCAGGATCTATGCACCCAAATTGCGTGAAAATGTAATCACATGTCAGTTCTAGTATAATATATTTGTCCATTTGAACCCCATTTATCATCTGCATTTCTTCTTGGTGTAGCAATTTTAATTGCCAGTAGTGTATATATGTACAGGCAGCTTGTTGGTTCTCATGCCCATGTAGAAAGTAACTCAGGGGTTACAGCTTAGTTTGTAGATCACATGGCTGCTTTCACAGATACACCTGCCTCTAAAGGGTATGGGGATGCCTTAACGGAGCTGGACTAGGTGGTATTAGGTTGTGTGAGACAGATCTTGTCTTGCACCTAGGTCTATTGCAGGCATATGAGCCACAAGGCAAACACTTGGGAGAAGGGGAGGAGTAGGGATGCACAAGGATGTTGTGCAGATTTGTTGGGTAGCAGAATAACACTGTGGGAAGTATATGGAGAATAATGAGAGTCCTCCTTGTGGACAGAGTGGGGGTGGGAGGTGGGAGGTGACTGAAGAGCAAGGCACAGGAGATCTTCCATATCTACAGCATTCTGGGGCTGGAATAGATCCACAAATTTTTTTGTGATTATGACAACCATTATGAAACCTGTCTTAAATGTATGTCTTGTGTTATGCATGTGGAAAATTAGCCATGATTGGTATAACACAAGACATACTTTTATGGCTGAGTTGATAATAGACAAGTAGTCCAAAACTGGTTACCAATAAATAACGATTTAAGTGTGATTTAAGTCAGTTCTCATAATGGTTATTGTAAACTCAGGAGATTTGTTTCTCGGCACAATTAGGAGGGTAATTTCAATCTGCAATTGCATCAGTGAGACCTTTGGTGCATTTGGAGAGGGAGTGCTTGCCCATGGCCTTGTCACTATTGAACAATACGTTCCCCAAAGCCTGACTGACTCAAAACCTACTATCTCCTTCCTGGTCATCATGGCCAACTATCCTCACCTAAAATCACTTTGTCTATGAAGGCATCACCTACGAACAAATCCATGGTACAGCAAAGGGGACCAACATGGCAGCACCCTATGCAAGCCTTTTCATAGGCCATCTAGAATAATTATTCATAATCACGCTGGTTCATATTCATTGATATCTTTGTGATCTGGACTGAGGGTGAGGACACCTTATCTTCACTTCCCGAGAAACTCAACATCTTCTTCGTCATTCTCTTCGCCTGATCCTCCTCGACCCAACAAGCCACCTTCCTTGATGTTGACCACATCAATACATCAGTACCTCCAACTGCATCAAACCTACCAACCATCAACAATATCTTCTCTTTGACAGCTGGCACCCACTCCATTGCAAGGAGTCCCTTCCACACAACCCAACCACCCGTGGTCATCACATCTGTGATGACAATCAGTCCTCTTCAAATATGCCACAGGTCTCACTGTGACCTTCACAGACCGAAATTACCCTCCCAACCTTGACCAGAAACGATTCTACCATGCCTTGTCTCTTCAGTCACTTACTACCTCCCACATGCCAACTAACAGGCCACAGAGGAGCATTCGTCTTGTGAAGCAGCAGCACCCAGGACTGGAGCAACCGAAACACATTCTCTACTAGAGTTTCAACTACCTCTCATCATGGCCTGAAGAAGAATATCCTACCCACTATCATCTACACCCATCCCACAGTAGTATTCCACCACAAACAGCACCTGCAAAATATCCTTGTCCATCCCCACCCCATCTCTGCTCCTAAACTCTTGCCTCATTGCTCACATCCCTGCAGTAGACATATATACAAAACCTGAAAACAATTTACTTACTTTTTTTCCAAGTGTCTTGTTTTTATCCTACTATTCCTTGTACAACATGAACAATAAGAGTCTCAGTACATTATTTGAAATACTTGATGTAACTTTTATATCTGATGATGACTCTGCATCCAAAATAAGATGCTGCAGCCTCCTTACCAAATAACTGTCAATCCAGTTACAAGTTTTGTAGATATTGTGATAGCATGTGAAGGTTCCAGTCTTTACTCCCAAATAATTTGACTTCCTACCACCACAAAAATTACTTTTTTGTTCAGCTTCATTGCTCATTCAGTAAACTCATGTGAAAATATATCTGGCTTACATACATTTTACAACAAATATTCCAGATTCTTTTGGTTTTATTTCAAGATTACTGATACATGTGAAGACTGACTCATCAAGATAGTCATGTATGCTAGATTAATGATAAAATAGTATACCAACAGTTCTGTGTAAAGCTTTTATAACTCATACTAAGATTAATGTAATCATAATTTCATCACTTAAAAATAGTTCAGATTCAGGAATCTACCAATAATGCCTCTTCATATTGCTTACTATAAGTACCAGTAACAATGTTGCTGCTTATATACAAACTCCAGTAGTTATAATCAATTTCATGGTAATGGTAGTTAGCCAGAAAATAACATAATCTACTGTACACCCGTGACCATTCTGATTCAATCATCTCTGTATTCCAAACAACAATTTGTTAGTATCTGTTTATGTTTATCGCTACTCCTGACCAAGCAGTATGATGTTAACAGAACTGTCAATTTACAAACATTTCTCGTGTGCTTAATGTTCTGTACTACACTCCTACAGATGAAAAATAAGTAATTGCATCTAGCTATGTAATAAACAATCTGTGAATATTATTGAGTACAAATATCAATTTCGTATTCAGATAAAACTACACATAAACACAAGGGAATCTAAAACATTAAGCCACAAAATTTGCTCTTGAACAGTTCTTAATAAACATTAAAGATATCAGGATTTTTTTACCTTTATCCAGTTGCTGAAAATTAAAAGTGATCCACTATTTTCTTTTATTTTAAGCTTCTGTTCATTTTAAAAAAAAAAAAAAAAAAAAAAAAATAAAAAAAAAAAAAAAAAAAACTTCCAAACAGACAATAAAGGCACAATGGTTCTGTCGTCAGCCCTTAGGCATCACCAGATGCGAATACAGAGGGGCATGTGGTTAGCACACTGCTCTCCTGGCCATTGTCAGTTTTAGTGACCAGTACCACTACTTCTCAGACAAGTAGCTCCTTAATTGGCCTCACGAGGACTGAGTGCACCACACTTGCCAACAGCGTTTGGCAGACCCGTACAGTGAGCCACCCAAGTGCTAGCGATGCCCAATGTGCTTAACTTTGGAGATCTGATGGGAACCAGTGTTACCACTTTGGCAAGGCTGTTGGCTCACTAAGCAAAGCTATACCTATATCAGTGTCAGCAGTACAATCCTCTCTCACATCTTTTGCATTGTGTTATTAACAGAAATGTATTTTTCCTTTATTTATTAATGCTTATTTCTTTTCGGTATTCTGTATAATTTCCAGTTAGCTTAATTGTATTTCTACTAGACAAATCACACAACTTCACAGTTTTTTTCTTTGATATTACCTTTAAATATTAATAGTGTATAATCAACTTTACTGGTCTTTCCAGTGAAATCATACCACTCTCAGTAAAGAACAGTAATATCTTTTCCTGCCCTGTCCTTTACTTAATATTCTAAAATTAACTTTTGTCTATATTTAATTATTTCTGTGATGTTATGATCTTTACTTTAAAACTGATCAAAATCAACAATTAGCTCTCTATTTAAAAGAAAAAAAAATGTTGCAGAGACTGAAAACTGAATAGAATGAGGTGGAGGAACTTTTGTTTCAGGTGAAGAACATATCAGTTCTAACCTAATCGTAAATATTTAAGCTTGAATAACAAGTACATTGATTTTGTTCTACTGATTTTTGTTTACTTCAAATTAGTTTTTGGCTTATTGGACCATCTTCAGTGACTAGCATCTGAAAGAGACACTAGTTCTTAGGTAAACAAACATTACAAGCATAGATAAAACCCACTGTCACAGAGTGTTGTGCATCAATCTTGTTTCTTGGCATTGAAATACAATGGACAATGTTAATCATAATAAGTAATTAAACCACACAATATTACAGGTTAAATGGTTAAAATACTAAAGTTTGTGAGGCAAAATCAAATAATGGAAAGTCCAGGATGGAGTAATGACAATATTATGAAACGGATAGATTACTAGTCACAAATAGCAGAGATGCTGAGTCACAGATAGGCACAACAAAAAGACTGTCAAATAAGTAAGCTTTCAGCCAAAAAGGCTTTCACCAGAAAGAGACAACATACACCTACACACACACACACACACACACACACACACACACACACACACACACACACACAAACATCCAAAAGCATACACACATGACGGCAGTCTCTGGCTGCCAAAGTACGGAGTGCCACAAGGTTCTGTCCTAGGACCTCTACTGTTCCTCCTTTATATTGATGATATAAATTACTTTATTAAATTGGGAAAACTAATCTTATTTGCTGATGACACCAGCATATTAATAATAGCTGCTGAAAAAATCTCATTGGAAGTAGCAATAGATACTGTAATGTCCCAAATTACTAGCTGGTTTCAAAAAAATAAAATAATACTAAATAAAGAAAAAACTGTCTTTATGAATCTCCACTCTTCTCCACATGTGCAAAACTTTGTTACAGTACCATACCTTGAAAATAGGTTACTGAACTCGGTTACTGACACTAAGGTCTATGGGTACAAGATAACTTAAAATGGGACTGTCATATAAAAGAACCTGAGAAAAAACTTTCAAAAGCTTGTTATGCTCTGCGTGTGTTAAATAAAAGTGCAAGCAAGTCAACAGTTATTCAGGCGTATTATGCATACTTCGATGCGCTACTTCAATAAGGGCTAATCTCCTGGGGAAATACAGCCACCAGCATAAAGATCTTTAGGATGCAGAAAAGAGCAATCAGGGCTATCTGCAACCTAAGAAAACTGGAAACATGTAGACCACATTTCATCCAGATGAAAATAAGGAGCCTACCGAGCCTTTCCATATATGAGTGTATCCTGTTCGAAAATGAGTATCTTCTAAACCAAACTGGACATCTTCAACAAAATAAGCATATACACAGTCACAACACAAGAAACACAAATAATATCCACGTCACAGTGTAGAACAGCACTGTACCAAAAAAGTGTATCACATATAACAGTTCAGCTATATAACAGCCTACCCAGTGATTTAAAATCGCAGCAACATAAAAATTTTTTTAACATAATCTTAAGTAATTTCTAGCGGAAAAATGTTTTTACTCTGTAAAAGAATTTTTAAATTACAAAAATAGCCTTGTAAACAATGATTATGTAATAATGGTTAAATTGAAATTGCTATATTTGTCACTTGTAATTTATGATTGTTATCTGTAAATAATTTTGTCATGCTCTCTCTCTCTCTCTCTCACTCTCTCTCTCTCTCTCTCTCTCTCTCTCTCTCTCTGTGTGTGTGTGTGTGTGTGTGTGTGTGTGTGTGTGTGTGTGTGTGTGTGTGTGTTTCTGCTCTTTTTGCAATTTTGACTTGTCCTATATTCAATGTACTGTTTAAGTATGTAATGAATCAAATGGACCAATAAATAAATGAAACAAATGAAAATGAAGGCCAGACCACTCTAATTCTGATGAAGATCTATTTGACCAAAAGTTTACTTGTTTGACAGTCTTATTGTTGTTCTTGTCTGTGACTCAGCATTTTCACTATGTGATGAGGAGTAACCTATCCTTTTCATAATAAAGTTTGTGGGGTCTTGACATTGGCTGAGAAACCATTAATCTGAGCAACTTTCATTTGTGTCATGCAACAAAAATGTTTTTTAACACTGTAAACTAAACTTTAGCCAATGGACAATATTATACACAATAATTAAAATTGCAGGTTGTACAGTTATGGTGCCACAGTTAGTCAGGTTGTGAGAATGGTTGCCAACTGTTTAACTGAGCACTAGTAACTTATGTTGTGCAAATTGTAAATCACATATTTATGCAATGGGCGATATGAAACACAGTACATGGTTGAAAAACACAAATGAAGTATTATACATAGAACAAAAACAGTGTTCTTGTTACTCAACCTTAAATATGAAATTGTTCTATCAAGAAGTAAAAGAAGACTCCATAAACAAAGTGCAGCATAAAAGAAAGAAGTTGATATACAGCTAAGCTGCTGAGTTGTTGATGGGCATTGAAATAAGACTTACAATACACCTTTGATTCAATAATCTCTACTAGGCCCGGCTTCACACCCCCTGCACCTCAGCCGCATGATGCTATCTCCACTCATCCTACCCTTAGACTTTCCTCAGCAGTCACCTCTTTTCTCTGTTCTATCTCCATCACTCAATCTGCTCTTCCATGTTATTGTGTGATGTCAACAACTGCTGCAGTGAGCTCATTGGTATGATTTTCCTATCCTGTGAACATACTGCCTCTCCATCCTTGTCATCAGTCACCCTTCTCAAAACCTCCCTTCTGCTCCCGACCACCTCTCTCCCCTCGCCCACTCCATCCAACACAGTCCCTCACCCCAGTCAAGCTTCAGTGCTGGCAAAAGGTAGTAAGCAGGTAAAATATAGCTGCACAGGTATATGTGTGTGTATCTGTACCTTATTGTTCTGAATAAAAATTCATCAAAAAGTTATTAACCTTGTCAGCATTCTTTCTGTCCCTGTCAATGACTCAGTGCTTCAAGTATTCAGTGAGTTGTTACCTATACTCCTTAAAATATTTCACCAAGTATTTTTCATTCTTAAGTTAAACATAACACTTCAGTTTAGCATACCACAAAAAGACAATGGGGTGTACCATCAGACACACTCTCAATGTTCTTGAAACCTACTGATCAGCTAGAACATTATGATCACAAACCTGCTGTCACTATAAACCCATCCAGTGTCACCTGGTGAGGAATGATTAATATTCAGACACATACACATGGTGCATGTAGTATCAGTGAGCATGCTGTCCGTGTATAGAATGGGGAAGGGGAACGATCTATCCAAGTTTCATCAAGGGCAAATTGTGATGGCCCAGAAGCTCAACACAAGCATTTTGGAAACTGCACGACTTGTCGGATGTTCAAGGAGTGCTGTGGTGTGTGTCTTCAGAATGTGGTGAAACCAATGTGAATCACATTCAGATGTCACGGAATTGGGTGGCCACCCCTCATTACAAATGTTGGACAGGGTAGGTTGGTCAGACTGGTAAAACAGGACAGTCAGTGAACTGTGGTGGAACTAACATCATGCTTTACTGCTGGGCAGAGTACATGTGTGTGTGAATACACAGAGCACCAAACACTCCCAACGATGGTCTCCACAGCCAACAACCCATGCATGCATCAATTTTAACACCACAACATTGGCATCTGTGAGATAAATTGGCACATGACCATTGGCACTGGACATTGGCACAGTGGCAGAGCATTGCATGGTCTGATGAATGTCAATGCCTTCTTCATCGTGCTGATGTGAGGCACAAATCTGTCATCTTCAGGGGATCAGTTCCCTGACACCTGTACTACCAGACAGATACGAGCTGGCAGTGGCTCCATTATACTCTGGAGAACAGTCACATGGACATCTATGGGTCCAGTGGAGCTCGTCCAAGGCACCATGATGGCCAAGGAGTATCCCACACTGGTTGCAGACCACAGACACTCTTTCATGACAATCATGTTTCCCGCACTGGCGTTTTTCAACAGGATAATGCACCATGTCACAAGACCATGAAAGTGATGGAGCACTTTGACAAACACAGAGGCAAGTTCAATTGATTTCCTGGCCGTCTAGATGGCTAGATCTGAACCTGATCAAATAGAACTGCAATGTGATTGAACTTGGTGTCAGAGCTCATATCCCCCCTCCCTGGAATTTATGGGTATTAGGTGACTTGTGTGTGTAGATGTGGTACCAACACCCTCAAGCGACCTACCATGGCCTCACTGCTTCTATCGCAGGATGTGTTGTGGCTGTTATCTGTGCCAAAGGTGGACATACTGGCTATTATGTAGGTGGTCATAATGTTCTGGCTGATCATTGTATATGAGATATTGAAAAACTACTTGCGGTAAATTTACATGAATCAGTCAACATCAGTGGCTTCAAAGAAGTTCTTAAAATCTCAAAAAGGTAAGCATCAAATTTTCAATGCCCAGAATGGAAGGCTCAAGTCACAAGGCATAAATAGATTAATGACACATTTGTCTGACCATGATCATTATCCAAAAAAACTTTAAAGCAGGTCCTTTACTATATATGAATAATAATTTCTATGTTTCTGAATGACAATGAATGATTCTAATGGTGGAAATGCAGTTTCATCATATTTGGCAGTGATCAGATCAAAATATTAGTACAAAATTGTCAGCTAGTGTGAACCTTTTCCTTAACAACACTCTTACCACATGAGCCATTAGAATGTGTCTAATGGCACCCCTCAAATTTCAACTATTGATACATCTACTCTTTCTGAATCTACTTGAATATTCTCACACACACCATGCCCAACAAGCTTCTGTGGGAGAAAAAATATATCGGAAGATAGCATCTCCATGGCCTGAAAGTTCTTCTGTTATTAGAATTTACATGATGTCTTGTAGTACAACCAACAGTTCAAATGAGTCTGGAAGGTATGTGAGTGGTAATAGTAGCTTATGTCCTGTTCAGAATTATTTTGCAGTGGTTTACTTGGTGGGAGCATTAGCCTTGAAAGGCAAACTATGACTTCAGGTGACAGTTCTCAAGACAGTTTTAATCTCTCATGCATTTTCAGAGCCACCACCCTCCTCCCACTCTTCATATCCAGATATTCAAAGTGAACATTGCTTATGTCATTCTACAGACATCATAATATTTTTACATAAATAATCAGCTATTGCAGCAGAAGATGTGAGGGTAACTCAGGGATCACGAAGAAATAGAAATAATAATTATTTCTGTCACTAAAAAAGTATGACTGAGTTTACAATATGTCATATTCTTATGTAAAAATGCAGTAGGTTTAAATCATTTTCATTTCTCTCATTTACAGTAATGAAAAGTTGTTCACTGCACCATGTTGTTACAGGCAAGTTTCGGAAGTACGATTATGGAAAAACAGGTAATATGGAACGTTATGGAACTCCTGAGCCACCAGCTTACAACATTTCCAACATCCGTGCACCCATTTCACTTCACTTTGCTAGCAATGATTGGCTTGCCAACATACAGGTTTGTACTGCATATATGCCTATTGCTGCTTTATTTCAGTGACATTTCATCACAGAACTCATTCAAGCAAACAAGTCATTTTCTTTTACAGTTTCTAAAATTTGTATTCAAATTATGCTGCCTTTATATTTCAGCCTACTATCAAACATTCTTCTCTCTATTTAGCTTTAAAACCTATTTTTTTCAGTTCAACAGAACACTTCATCCCTGAATTTAATCATTTCCCTGACTGGAATACTTCAGGTCTTTGTTTATTGGTATAGATATTCTAGCTGTAATTCCAGCATTAAATATTAATTATGTAATTTTTCCCATGCTAATGTATAGTTGTACAGGGTGGTCCAAAAGTCCGGAAACACCCCGATAAAATCCAAATGGAGTAGCAAACAAGGAAACAGAGTCCCTACACATGAGGAACGGGAAGGGGGAAACTTTATAGGTGATGCCACCAACATGACGGCCATCTTGAAAGCCGCCATCTTGGATTCAACTCCAAAATTTCAAATGGGAATGTGGTCATATGACATATCAGACAGACAGAGAATTTCACCAGAAAAACAATGCCGTTGTTATTTTAAACATAGCTTTATTCATTCTCGGGTTACAGCCAATTACTTGCGGCAGCAGTGGGACACTCGGCAGCGTGAGTATTACGCACTGAGAAGTCATAAAATGGGGTCTGAAACGGTGCAAAGTGCCTATCCCATGTCTGATATGTTACATGTATTTAACTGTTCCCTGATTTACAGGTTACAAAATGTCCTTAACACATGAAGAACATATTGAAATCATCTTGATATCAGGAGAAAGAAGCACACGGGTTATTGCTAAGGATTTGAACAGTCATCACCCAACCAGACAGCCCATCACTCACAGCGCAGTTGCCAAGCTTTCGGCCAAATTCCAAGCAACAGGTTCTGTCGCAGATAAACCTAAGGCTGGAAGACTAAAATCCGCCACCGATGAAGAAACAACAGTGAGCATGTTGGCATCATTTAGCAAGAGTCCACAACAGGGTGCTCGTCGCCTGTCACAAGAATGTGGGGTTAGCCGTACCTCCCCATACTGCGAATTTTATCGCAGCACAAATTGTACCCATACAAAATTCAGCTGCTCCAACACCTGAACGAGGATGACCCAGACCGTCGGGGACAGTTCACAGAACGGGTGACACAGCAGCTGCAGATAAACCCACGTTTCCCCTATCAGGTTCTGTTCACTGATGAAGCCGATTTCTTTATCAATGGTGAAGTGAACAAGCAGAATAACAGATACTGGTCCGACACAAATCCGCACTGGATTGATGGTTTCAAAACGGTTGACTCACAAAAAGTGATGGTCTGGTGTGGTGTGTGGGGTACCAAAGTCGTTGGACCTTTTTTTATTGATGGTACGTTAACTGCCATCGGTTATCTGAGGTTATTGGATGACGAAGTGTTTCCCTCATTGTTAATGGAGGATGGGACATTTCCGGAATTCTTCCAGCATGATGGATGCGAGCATACCTGGATGTGCAGTTCCCTCAAAAGTGGATTGATCCTAGGGGTGCTGTGGAGTGGCCACCACGTTCACCAGATTTGACTCCTTTGGTTTTTTATCTTTGGGGTCATGACAGAGCACTGGTTTATTCTGTGAAAATATGGGATTTGCATCATCTAAAGCAGCGTATTGTTGATGCGTGTGGTCAAATTCAGCCAGATGTGTTGGTCAAAGTTCATCAGGACTGGATTCGGAGGATAGCATTAACAGTTCAACATAATGGACAACATATCGAGCCATTCCTATGACTGTTGGTGGTCTCTCGGGACTGTGTAACATTGGCGTAATGTCTCTTCGGCACATAACACACATGCTGCTGAGCGTCCCACCGCTGCCATATGTAACTTGCTATAACCCGAGAATGAATAAAGGTATGTTTAAAATAACAATGGCATTCTTTTTCTGGTGAAATTCTCTATCTGTTTGATATGTCACATGACCACATTCCCATTTGAAATTTTGGAGTTGAATCCAAGATGGTGGCTTTCAAGATGGCCGCCATGTTTGTAGCATAACCTATAAAGTTTCCCCCTTCCCGTTCCTCGTGTGTAGGGAATCTGTTTCCTTCTTTGCTACTCCATTTGAATTTTATGACGGTGTTTCCGGACTTTTGGATCACCCTGTATATCCCATTAGTAATAGTAACAAATATATCACAACATTTCTGCATGAACTAAACTTTTATTTGAAAGTGTCAGGGGCTTTCATTCATGTTACCTAGCATTTCTTTTTTTTAACACTAGTGATTATACAGTCAGCTCTTGATAATATGAAACTCAAGGGGAGAGGGAAAAAGTTCAGATTACCAATAGTTCAAAGTAATAAGAGTTCAAATAACTGAGGGGGACAGAGGAAAAAATTCAAATAAATGAGAAACTGATTGAAAGTAAATTGTAGTACATACATAAAAACATACATTTGTACATTCATCTTCAATTTACTAATGTGCAAAATAATACAGAGAAATATACATGTGGTACATACATGCAGTATACAGGGTGTTACAAAAAGGTATCGCCAAACTTTCAGGAAACATTCCTCACACACAAAGAAAGAAAATATGTTATGTGGACACGTGTCCGGAAACGCTTACTTTCCATGTTAGACCTCATTTTATTACTTCTCTTCAAATCACATTAACCATGGAATGGAAACACACAGCAACAGAACGTACCAGCATGACTTCAAACACTTTGTTACAGGAAGTGTTCAAAATGCCCTCCGTTAGCGAGGATACATGCATCCACCCTCTGTCGCATGGAATCACTGATGCGCGGATCCATCCCTGGAGAATGGCGTATTGTATCACAGCCATCCACAGTACGAGCACGAAGAGTCTCTATATTTGGTACCAGGATTGCATAGACAATAGCTTTCAAATGCCCTCATAAATGAAAGTCAAGAGGGTTGAGGTCAGGAGAGTGTGGAGGCCATGGAATTGGTCTGCCTCTACCAATCCATCGGTCACCGAATCTGTTGTTGAGAAGTGTACGAACACTTCGACTGAAATGTGCAGGAGCTCCATCATGCATGAACCACATGTTGTGTCGTACTTGTAAAGGCACATGTTCTAGCAGCACAGGTAGAGTATCCCGTATGAAATCATGATAACGTGCTCCATTGAGCGGAGGTGGACGAAACTAAAATGAGCTATAACATGGAAATTAAGTGTTTCCGGACACATGTCCACATAACATCTTTTCTTTATTTGTGTGTGAGGAATGTTTCCTGAAAGTTTGGCTGTAACTTTTTCTAACACCCTGTATATGAAAAACATGATGATGATGATGATGATGATGATGATGATGAGGTCCCATACTCTGAGTAGCATAGGGGACAATGCGGGAGACCAGCACCGCTGTACTAGGCAAGGTCCTAGTGGAGGTGACACAATGACACCCAGCCATCTCGAGGCAGGAAAAATCCCTGACCCCGCCGGGAATCGAACCCAGGAACCCGTACGCAGGAAGCGAGAACGCTACCGCAAGACCATGAGCTGTGGACATGAAAAACATACCAATGAAAATATTATATATCATTTTGAAAAATAGTTGGGGATTTTCTTTTGAGAGAGTGACTTCCAGCTAGTGTGGTCCAGTGAATTTTTGATAATGATAAGAACCGAAAAGAACCCGTCACTCATTTCTGTTCTGAGGGTATGGACAGATGGCCTTACCTCACTCAATGTGACTGGAGTTGGTAATTGTTCTTCATTATCTCCTCATTCTTATGCTGACAGGTCAACCCTTCAGATCTGGTTCGAACACCATGGACACCAATGTCATTACCAACATGAACAAAATCCTCACAGATTAATTCAGCACACCTGTGTAGAAGTTTCCACCTTAAGTCTTACAGGACTGAATTCATTAATTCTCAGGACTCTGATGACTCTTCCAGGTTTTCTCTTTGTATTACAAACCCACTCTTCCTGAAGCAATTATGAAGAGTGACAACTGACAGTTTTCCAGATGTTATCAATAATGGATATAGTGGTCAAAAACTCCTATGTTCCTTTTTCACATCCAACACAAGTGAAACAGTTCCTGTGTACTAGATAGTTTTAAAACTGTGTATTATATCCTGCTCAAATTTTGCAATCTTGATATCATGATGGTTGACAAAAAATTAATTTTACATGATCTAATGGTAGCTCATTGTTATGTACAGTCAGTTCCCCAAAACCAGTAACATTCTTCATTTTCCCTTCTTCATTAAACAGTTATGTTTGAGCAGTAAGTTGTGGGAAGCAATTTAATTCCCTATAAATACCATTATTTTACATATTTCACTACTACAAGTGGTTTCAACTTCTCAGAGCCACCCATATTGCTGGCTAGAAGGACAGTTATTATGCCCTTGCTCAGTATTTCTCCATGACGCTATTAATCTTTGAATGCTAGGGTGTGCTCAGGAAAATATTTATAGAAAAGCTCAGTTTCGTCTGTGCTGAACACATTGGACAGGTTCAAAAGTTGTTTTAATTCATAAATCTATTCAATACAAAGGGAATTGTCCGTGCTTGCACGCTATCCATAGATTTTTTACTATAACAGTGTGCTTTTTATTTATTTATCTTTTAGTGCGATGATGTGCGTTCAATTGATTGAGTATTTTTCAAGGGACTGGAAAGAATTTCAAACTATTGAGTGTCAAATTATTGAGAGTTGGCTGTATTTGAGTGTGGTGCATTGTGTTTGCCAAACATTATTTAGTTGCCATTGTCTATTTCCTAATGTGAGCTATACTTGTGAACTTTTTGTCTCAATATTTTAACTGGTGTCTACATGATTAGCATTGTATAGAGTTGTAATTGGCTCTTCTACTTTTCTCCATTATAATAGTTTTTAAATAATTGCATGCAGTTCACACTGACAAATTCTCCCAAGCCCATAACAGAATAAATATTCTCCTGCTGCAATTTAATACAATTGTAGAATGCAAGATTAAAATAGTCACTAGGGACACAGATTTGTGTGGAACTGTTCTAAATGTGTTTTCTAAAAATTATTTTAAGCAATTAGAGAATTAACTCTTCAGAGAGCTATTGAAAATTTCTAGCTGACAGACGAGAATTTTTCAAATCAGCTATCACAGGTGAGAGAATTAGTGATGACAAGGCTTGTGTAGTGTCAATGACTACAGATGTTAAAATTAAAAACCAGCAACTTTGTAAGATATTAGTGACTTTTTTGACAACAAAATTGTCATCTGTGAAATAAAAATGGCTTCCAGAAAAAGTCATGTTTTTAAATTTGGGTTGCTCTGATAGGGGCCAGTAGATAACAGGACTCAGATTGACGCTGTATTCTTTTGCTTCTGGAGGGCATGCAATATAGTTCTGAACTGTCACCTAATGAACAATAAGTTTATAGAATTACAGGCTAGCTTTGAGATTGGAAGTAGGACTTATTAGTACAAAAAAATCAAGATTTTATTTATGAGGTGCCGAAATCACTGGATACAAATAAATTTTGATGGTATCACAAGGGAGTGTTGTTGATCAATTACTGTATATAATATGTACAAATGGTCTGGTAGATAACTTTAGCAGTTCTGTGAGGTTGTTTGCAGATACTTGTGCTGTACATCACATGCAAAGTAGCAGTGCCAGAAAATTGTAGCAGAATACCGGATGACTTGTAGAGGATCAACACTTGGTACACAAATTGCCAATCGACACTAAACCTAAATAAAGCTACCATTCTCCATAAACAGATGGAAATAGCCATCTTTTTTCTACACTGTTGGTAATAATTCTCTGGAAACAGTGACAATTCTATAATATCTAGAAGTGTCCATAAAGACCAATGGAGCAACCTAAAGTGGAAGGACACTAGTTGTGGGAGAAACAATTTCCAGGCTGAAATTCATTTGTAGACTTCAAGGGAAATATAATTCACCCATAAAAGAAGTAGCTTACAAGCCCCATTTCAATTGACGCTGTATTTTTTTGCTTCTGGAGGGCATGCAATATAGTTCTGAACTGTCACCTAATGAACAATAAATTTATAGAATTACAGGCCAGCTTTGAGATTGGAAGTAGGACTTATTAATACAAAAAAATCAAGATTTTATTTATGAGGTGCCGAAATCACTGGATACAAATAAATTTTGATGGTATCACAAGGGAGTGTTGTTGATCTGAGTATAGGTTGTCAATTCCAGAATCTTATCAGGTGTAAGTCAGGTAGGTGAGAGAGCAGTTCCAAAAATGAGTAACACAATTTGTCATAAGTTCATTTAGTAAGTGTTAGAGCATCAGGGGAATCCTCATCAAATTCCAGCAGCAGATGTTGTACAAGTGTTGTACATCACAAAGATTTAGTTAATATTTTGAGAGTGTGCATTCCACAAAGAGTGAGGCGACATGTTGGTTCCCCCACATACATTTCACAATTTAATGACGATGACAGCAAATTAGAGAAATTCAGGCTCATATGCAGTCTTATCGACACTGAAGTGTCACATGCTACTGGCACTAGAACCACATCTGATCAGGTACTGTAAGACAATTTATAGTTTATACACAAAAATTTGCCAGTTCTTTCAGTAAATATAAAATATAGCTCAGTATATTAAAAGAAAGCTGGTTGATAGAATATTCCTTCTGTGACCTGGATGACTTTCCATATTTTCTATATTATATTTCAGAGGTGAACTAGCGGTTTTTATGTGTAAGATACTAACTGTTTCAAATTTCCATTTTGACCCCATTTTATAAGAGAACCAAACTATATTTCCCACAATCTTCTACTGAATGATTTAATAACCACACTGATGACTGCTGGCATTTTGATTTGTGCTTTTTGAGATGAGGCAGCTATGGTTTTCTAAAATTAGAAAATTAACCTGGATTTATGATTAGGAAGTGTTTGAATTTTCAAAGATTTATAGTTCTTTGCTCAAACCCAGCAAATATTTCCTTATGTAATCAACACCTAATTCCATCATTAATCAGATGTAAACTGACTGTGAGTGTCAGAAATTTCTGTGATCAAAAATTGCAAGCATTCGCTGCAGTCACTTCAAGCCTTTTGATTTTAAAACTAACAAATTATGAAGCAAATTCAACAGCTTCACATTTGATTGGCACCTCCCTTCCCCACACTAAGCCCCTCACACACTGGCAAAATGCATTACTGTGCTTCTTATGTGTCTTTCTTCATTTCATTTATCACCAGTTCAGATAACAGTTGTGACACTACACTTCCTTGTCTCAGCCCCATAACACACGTAAGCTAATTTGTCCTTCTTGCTTGGCTCTGAACATAGCTGAAGTTTTCGTCATGCATTCTTTGAAGAATTTTAATTGTTTATCTTCCAGATCCTTTTCTCTCCAAATTTTCCCCCATATACTTCTTCACTAAGTCAATATACGTCATCTCCAGATCTTTCCCGCGCTCCCGGTGCCCTTCTCTCAACAGCCTCATATTAAAGATTGGGTACACTGTTGATGTGCCATGTTGAAATCCATACTCTTCTAGCTGACTTTGTGCTTTTTCCACCAAACTTTTCTTCAGTTTCTTCTTTATAATTTTTGCTACTTGAAAATGACTGACACCTCAAGAGCTATACATTTTCTCTTTCCCTTCTTCAATACTGGAGCTATTATTCCCTTTTGCCATTCTTTGTGCAAAGATTTCTGAGTCCATATGCAACTTAGAAAACTATACAATAGGTTCAGCTGCCATTATCATCTCCACGCATGTTCCATCTATCCCAGCTGCCTTCCTGTTTTCATTCTTCTAACTGCTAGTTCCACATCTGACATAGTAATATCTTTAACTTCTTCCACATCTGGTTACCCCTGCAGTACTTTTGTTCCCTTTTCATTGCTGTTTTTCACATTTAGTACTTTGTCAAACTACACTTTCCATTAAACCTTTACCATGACAGTCACTGATGTCAAAAAAAAAACAACAAGTTTACTGTTACCAGTCATCTTTATTATATAAACATAATACATAAACTATTTATTATATAAACAGTTACTGGTAACAGTAAAATTGTTGTTTCATTCAATACTTTTCCCACATTTTCCTTATCTCTTCTAACTGCTCTCCAATTTCCCCTTTCACCAGCTTTATGTTACTGCTTCCTCTTACTCCTTGTAATTCCCTACTGCATCCACTTATATCCATTAACATCCTTTTCCAAGTCTTGGATGAATTCCTCCCAACTTTTTCTCTTTCCATCCAATACCACTTTCTCACTTTTTTTTTTTTTTTTTTTTTGCTGTCCTGGTATAGCCTTTTACTTTCTTCCTTTTTGTCTCTGTTCCATTCTTTCCATGCTCTCTTCTTTTCTTTCACTGCTTCCTTCACTTGCTCATTCCACCATAGTGTGTTCTTGTCATTTGCCCTTTCACAGGCATTTTCTGCTGAGCTTATAAATACTTCTTTGAATTACCCCATTCCTCATGCACACTTCCACATTCAAGCTTGGAATTTTAAGCTTAAGTAACACACTAAACTTTTCTTGTACCTTCCTATCTTTTAGCTTCTACACTTTTATTTCCTTCTCCATTTCTGGCTTCATTCCTTTCATTTTACCCACATTCATCTTCACTACTACTACTACTACTACTACTACTACTACTCCTCAATAGTCTCCACCAAAAGTTTTTCCTGCGAGCATAGTTACATCTATTAACTGTCTACAGTCTTTCTTTTCCACCAGAAATTAGTCAATGACTACCTTTATTCTTGTCTCTCGCCAATCATATCTTGTTATCTTTTGGCTAATTTTCTTCCTGAACCTCGTGTCACCCACAATCAAACCATATCTTTTCATACGAATCAGGTGTTTCTCCCCTTCCTCATTTTTTCCCCGTCTCTGTATGGATACAGTACCTTTTGCGATCCCAGTCTTTCATTTCGCACCTGTGCATTTAAGTTACCCTTCACCATCACTTCCATATCCATAATTTCATTCTCCGTTTTTTCTAGGATTTTGATGTTCTCCTCTTTATTTTCTGTCTGTGGTGCACATACTTGGATGAAGTCCTTCATACTGTCAGTTGTTCTCAGCCATATCTTCATCATCCAGTCACCTGTGTATTCTACTGCTTCCACATATTCTTCTAGGGTTGGTTTTACTATTTTTTCCATTCCATTTTGCTCTTTTATCTACCACTCCAACTTTCTCATTTTTCTCGTTTCTCTTCCACCTGACTTAACAAAGCCCCAACATTTCTACAGTCTCCTTCTTCATGATGTCTATCAGCTCTTCTGCCTTCCCTGTCAAGGTCATCATATTAACAATGCCCACCTTTAATGAGTTGGTGACTAGTTACACACATCTCATAGTTCTCGTGGCATCCAAAGAACTGTGTGTTGCCTGCATGGTATGCCTGAAGCTGGTTTTGGTGTACTATCCTGTATGTAGGTTACTACCTACCCCTCTGGAGTACAGATATTGCTGGTAATAGGGTATGTAAATAGTTCCCCTTTTTCAATAACTGAGACTTTTGTATCCTCTTCTTATTTCAAAATCATTGACCTAAGACCAGCATCTCTGGCAAGGGGCTCTTACAGGAGCTACCATTGAGAGTGAAAGACACGCAGGTTTCTTAATGTGGTTGTCACTCTCACCACTGCCAAGATGACATCCTGGTCTTGGGACTAGCACTGATGGAGACCTGGACAGTGACAAGAAGAGAGGACAGTAGAATCCAACCCAGTGGAATGACATTCCTAAGCAGTATGTTGTGGAAAACAAGGAGAGACAGAATGAGAAATTTTTATTAGTAAGTAGAATAATTATATGTAGTTGTAATGTACTACCATTACTTCAGAGCAATTTATGTCTTACACCACTTATATTTTCATACTGTATTAAGGTTATGAATGGGTATGTTTTATGAAAGCAAGTATGTGATGCAGTGTCTCGTAGCTTGATAATGAGCACAGGGAAATATGCAGAAATCTCGATTTTGCTCCCTGAATTAAGTCAGCATGGAGGTAATTTGAGTTGCCTTCCTCTGGTCTTCTCTTAAGCACATATTTGTATCATGTGGAAGCATTGGAGCATTGTGTTTATTTTGTCATTAAGAGTGTAAAAATCAAGGGAAGGGAGGGGACTTGTACCTAGTTTCCTCCAACAGGATTTTGAGCTTAATGCCTCTATTCATTCAACAAATTATGTTGAACTAGTGTCACATTCCCTCACTAGATTAGACATAGCAGACTAAGCAAATGAATTCCTATATGAAGCAAAATATTATGACAAGTTGCTTAATAGAGAGTTGACCAACCTTTGAAATGCAACACAGCAGAAATTGTGTGTGGCATGGAGTCAACACAAGACCTTAGCATCTTTCCAAAGGCATGTGGCAGCAGATGCCTGTGCATGGGTAATGTAAATCCCACAAATTATATGCTGGTGGTTTGTGGGTGTACCTCTGGCGCCAATAGTGTCCTAGATATGATCCATTGGATACAAATCTGGTGACTTTAATGGCTGAGACATCATGATGAGTTCACTATCATGCTCCTCAAACCACTGTATCATGATTCTGCTCTTGTGACACATTTCGATTGATCAACGATCCAGTGTCTATGATCCCATGCCCTCTAATTGTTATTTATTTATTTACTTGTTAATTTATTTTAGTCTGTCATCTAGATACAATTACAGAAGTAAGTATAAGTATAACACATAAAATTCTAACATGCAGTTTCAATAGTGTGTGCCCACTGCAGTCCAAATTGACAATGTCATTGCTGAACATGACAACAAGTAGGTATCATCTACTGTGGAGCCCCATGTTCCACAATATGCACAAAATGGTGGGCTCCAAAACACTTGCACCTGCACCAGTACTGTACTCTCTCTGTCATCCAATCTGCTACAGAGCGCCGCCAATCGTGCTGTACAGACAGGATAAGCCTGAAACTGGCACGTTCTGTGATTAGGTGTGCATTGTCATTAGAATGCTTCCCCATTCATCTCTTCTCCGCTTATATACTTTCCTTATCGTGTCACGAGCCTCCAAGGCCGCCAGGTGGGCAGTTGTATTGTTTTCCCTCATCAGCATATACAGGATGTCCCAGGAGTAATGGTAGTTATTCAGGGATATGACAGGAACAATCACTTTGATCAAGGAAATCTAGCAAACATGAGCTCTAAAATGCGTATCTTAACAGCTATGGGCACTTCTTCATTTTCGATATTGTGAAACAAATCTCTTCTACTTCCATATTTTGAGAGGTTGGTCATAGTTGCTAAACTTTGGGACGTGTCCCTGTGCATAGGAGCTTTTGACTCTTTTTTTCCAAAATGAGGGGATGGATTTCTAATCCCTCTGTAAGACGTAGTGACTTTTTATCCAAGAAAGAAAATTAAAAAAAAAGAAATATAAAAAGAAAAAGTTGCCAGACCATATAATTTTTATTGTATACCGAAAGTTGGCCAATAAGGGCCTGCCTCAGAGACGAAACTAGGCGCAGAAGGAAAGTATTTTAGTCGCTGTCTGGACAGGGTAAGTAACGGGGGTCGCTGTCTGGAGAGGGTAAGTGACGGGGGAAATACTGGTGTGTTTATTGCTTGACGCTCCTCGTACCGATGTGCTGTTGTCTCTAAATTTAGCACGGAAGTCAGTACATTCGGGAATGTGCATTATGAGACAATCATTTGCAAATGAGGTACTTATTTGTAGACAAGAACGTAAATTAAACTAAAGTTGTTGCAATACTAGAAGAAACATGGCCTAAGTTGAGGAAACGCTTACTCTATCAACAATCGTGTATAGATGGCAATCAACACGAAGTGCTCCGATTGGGCCTCCATGCGACGACCGAAACCAGGGGCCCTCGGGTAACCTTTCCAAATAAGACTGTGGATATTTTGTTTGAGAACAGTGGCCGTTCAGTGTAAAAATTGTTAATAACGGGGGAATGTTACTACCCAATAGGTGATTAGCTTTTTTTTCAGTCTAGAATTTGTTGCGAGCTTAGGGACTTTGAAGGTGAACATAAGGACTTTTCACATGTCTTGTAGAGACAAGGTCGAAAATGAGTTGATAACAATGGAGGTAGTAGTAGGGACCAAAAAAATGAAATGTGTCCAGTAAACATGATCTCTAAAGTAAGTCACGAGCACTTGTTGATCTTCGCTACTGTGAAACGCTTCACATACATTCCTGAAATTTCCTTCCACCATGATCATTCGGCACAACCACCTCGCTGAGTTAGCGGCCTATATTATGCAGAGTACTTTTTGTTAGTTTGTTATGATTCTTTCATACTATTCCAGTTTCTGCAAAAATGATTTCCAATTACGACACAAAAACTAAAAAAAATTATTTATACTTCGCTTCAAAATAAGTTGCCAGTTGCACTGCTGACATCTGAAAGATATAAAGATACTGAGGACCGAATTTTTCTTCCAATTCTATCTTTATAGAGCAGATTGTAATGGAGATTCTGGCAGAAAATTGACCGTAGCTTAGTAAAAAGAAATATCCCCATTCTTGCATGAAATTATTTAGAAAAGCATCAGGGAACTTAAATTATAATAGTTAACAGGGAGTTGAAAGCCCCCTTTCCCTGAGGGCGAAACAATGTCATACCTATTGCGCAACCTCTGTCTTTTCTCAGATTTGATTTTCGCTGCGTTTGCAATAAACTTCGGGTAAGAATGAAGAATGTATCAGGTTTTAACGTCCTGTTCACTAAGGCGTCATTGGCAACAGAGCAAAAACTCGGATTGGACGAGGATGGAGAAGGAAGTGGCTGTGTCCTCTCGAAAGCCACCGATGCCACTCACTTTGCCTAGATTTCCGGAAGACGCAGAAGGGCGTGCAGACATTTGTACCCTCTCCTGGATGTGAGTCCAGTGCTTTAACCAATATCTCAGTTCATTTTCCAGGTGTTCGTTTTTTTATTATTATATGGATTAGTGTTATCTACCACAGTACGACTCCAAATATGAGTCTAAATCTCGACGCTGAAGGAACACAAAGAAAAGTTTTCAATAAGTCTTTGTTGTTTCTCAAAATTAAAGGAGTAGAAACAATTTTTTCCTAAAAACGCGCCACTGTTGTTTTTGATTTTTTGGCCAAAGATTGAAGAGCACCCGTTAATGCCAATTGGAATAGTTTTTCCCTTCATTAACGGCACCTCACGCTTAAACAGCTCGAGAGGATGCGCTATACATTATCGCACAAAACTGATCCTGAAGAATGCGTCCTATTCTGACTTAACGTGAACTAAATGAATGTAAATGTGCCATCACGCGACGCGGGAGTCTGCTGTTCTCTTGTCTCCGGCTCGCAGTTGGGAACGTATTCCCACAGTAAACAAAGCGAGTGACTCTGTAATACGTACCCAGGCTCCTGTTCGCACGCATCCTATAGACAATGGCTGGCGAAAGAGTTTCTCGTTCTCGGCGAGAGTTGGCGTCTGCAGAGAATCCGATGAGGCTCGCCTTCCAGTTCGGGTTTTCCTCAGAGGAACGCTCTTCCAGCACGCTACAGCGTACACATTTAGATGTAGAGGATGTACATGTATAGCACTTACATTTCGCGGTATTTCCTGCATTGTAGTATAAACAAGGATGTGTGCGCACAGAATTTCTGTGAAGTACCAGGAAAATTCTGTCCGTTAATGCCAGTCATCAAGTACTGTACTTCTAGCGAGACAACGCGTTTTTCTTTTTTTTTTTTCTTTCACACAGTACAAGTTCTAGGCTATACAATGCGAGTGTCGGGGGATGCGTTTGCATTGCAGCGACCCACACTGTATCGAGAGAGTGCAGTGGACTGATAAATAACGCAGAGAAAGTTTGGATAAGCGCATAATGCAATGCTATACTGTATTACACACAGCTCAGTACTTAAATGTAAAGAAAAAAGTAAAGCAGTTAAAAAATTTACCGAATGCAGCGGTTAGATGGACTACATTCAAACGGCGAGCAAATAATAACACTGCAGTACTTTCAAATATAATGCTGTACTGCACTGCGGTATACAGCATGGATCATAATTAACGGGGTTAACGTATACAGTTGAAAATACATTATACTAGAAGCAAAAAGGTCTCAGTAAGCTTGGGCTCGAAAATGCATGCCTAAAGAGCTACGAGTAATGCTTTATCCTCGATTCGGTGAAACAGGTCTCTTCTACTGCAAGCTCTTTGCTTTCCAGGTTTTGCGAGGGGGTAGTAGCTCAGTACTATGGACCAAAAGAATAAAATTATATATTATGTTATGAGACCAAGTTGCTGCTGTGTCCGACTACACACACATAAAAAAAAAATTTGCATCGCCTCGGTTCCGAGAGTTCCGGAACCTGTACAGAAAATTGGAATAGTGTTCAACGTAAACATCATTTCCGACCCTTTTATTGCTCGTGAAAACCACACATTACATGTCGTACCACCATACAGTGAGACCTTCAGAGCTGGTGGTCCAGATTGCTGTACACACTGGTACCTCTAAATACACAGTAGCACGCCCTCTTGCACTGATGCATGCCTGTATTCGTCGAAGCATACTATCCACAAGTTCATCAAGGCACTGTTGGTCCAGATTGTCCCACTCCTCAACAGCAATTAGGAGTACATCCCTCAGAGTGGTTGGTGGCTGACGTTGTCCGCAAACAGCCCTTTTCAGTTCATCCCAGGCATATTCGATAGGGTTCATGTCTGGAGAATATGCTTGCCACTCTAGTCAAGCGATGGCGTTATCCTGAAGGAAATCATTCACAAGATGTGCACGTTGGGGGCGCGAATTGTCGTCCATGAAAACGAATGCCTCGCCAATACGCTGCCGATATCGTTGCACTATCGGTCGAAGGATGGCATTCACGTATTGTACAGCCGTTGCGGCGCCTTCCATGACCACCAGCGGCCTGCGTGAGCCCCACATAATGCCATCCCAAATCAGCAGGGAACTTCCACATTGCTACACTCGCCGGATAGTGTGCCTACGGCGTTCAACCTGACCGGGTTGCTTCCAAACACGTCTCCGATGACTGTCTGGTTGAAGGCATATGCGACACGCATCGGTGAATAAAACGTGATGCCAATCCTGAGCGGTCCATTCCGCATATTGTTGAGCTCATCTGTACTGCGCTGCATGATGACGTGGTTGCAAAGATGGACCTCACGATGGACGCCGGGAGTGAAGTTGCGCATCATGCAGCCTACTGCGCACAGTTTGAGTCGTAGTACGATGTCCTGTGGCTGTACGAAAAGCATTATTCAACATGGTGGCGTTGCTGGCAGGGTTCCTCCAAGCCATAATCCGTAGGTAGCGGTCATCCACTGCAGTAGTAGCCGTTGGGCAACCTGAGCGAGGCCTGTCATCGACAGTTCCTGTCTCTCTGTATCTCCTCCATGTCCGAACAACATCACTTTGGTTCACTCCGAGACGCCTGGACCTTGTTGAGAACCCTTCCTGGCACAAAGTAACAATGCGGATGCGATCGAACCGCGGTATTGACCGTGTAGGCATGATTGAACTATAGACAAGACGAGCCGAGTACTCCTTCCTGATGGAATGACTGGAACTGATTCCCTCCGTCTACCTGGTGGTAGAGTGGGAGGTCGTCTCGAGGTGTGGCAGGGGGCGAAAGACATTCCGGAGGGCTGAACGGAAGACCTCTCCAGTTTCAGGCTCTGTCTCAGGCTGATACTGATCTTCGGGCGTACATGGTTGCTTGTCCTGTTCCAGAGGTTGCCCCTCTGTCTGCAAGATCCGGGAGGTCGCAGAGGGTGGGCTTACTGGTAGTTGGGAGCTCCAACGTCAGGCGCGTAATGGGGCCCCTTAGGGATATGGCAGCAAGAGAGGGGAAGAAAACGAATGTGCACTCCGTGTGCATACCGGGGGGTGTCATTCCAGATGTGGAAAGGGTCCTTCCGGATGCCATGAAGGGTACAGGGTGCACCCATCTGCAGGTGGTCGCTCATGTCGGCACCAATGATGTGTGTCGCTATGGATCGGAGGAAATCCTCTCTGGCTTCCGGCGGCTATCTGATATGGTGAAGACTGCCAGTCTCGCTAGCGGGATGAAAGCAGAGCTCACCATCTGCAGCATCGTCGACAGGACTGACTGCGGACCTTTGGTACAGAGCCGAGTGGAGGGTCTGAATCAGAGGCTGCGACGGTTCTGCGACCGTGTGGGCTGCAGATTCCTCGACTTGCGCCATAGGGTGGTGGGGTTCCGGGTTCCGCTGGATAGGTAAGGAGTCCACTACACGCAGCAAGCGGCTATACGGGTAGCAGGGGTTGTGTGGCGTGGACTGGGCGGTTTTTTAGGTTAGATGGCCTCGGGCAAGTACAGAAAGGGCAACAGCCTCCAAGGGTGCGGGGCAAAGTCAGGACATGCGGGGACCAAGCAGCAATTGGTATTGTAATTTTAAACTGTCGAAGCTGCATTAGTAAGGTACCGGAACTTCGAGCGCTGATAGAAAGCACCGAAGTTGAAATCGTTACTGGTACAGAAAGCTGGCTGAAGCCAGAGATAAATTCTGCCGAAATTTTTACAAAGGCACAGACGGTGTTTAGAAAGGATAGATTGCATGCAACCGGTGGTGGCGTGTTTGTCGCTGTTAGTAGTAGTTTATCCTGTAGTGAAGTAGAAGTGGATAGTTCCTGTGAATTATTATGGGTGGAGGTTACACTCAACAACCGAGCTAGGTTAATAATTGGCTCCTTTTACCGACCTCCCGACTCAGCAGCATTAGTGGCAGAACAACTGAGCGAAAATTTGGAATACATTTTACATAAATTTTCTCAGCATATTATAGTCTTAGGTGGAGATTTCAATTTACCAGATATAGACTGGGACACTCAGATGTTTAGGACGGGTGGTAGAGACAGAGCATCGAGTGACATTATACTGAGTGCACTATCCGAAAATTACCTCGAGCAATTAAACAGAGAACCGACTCGTGGAGATAACATCTTGGACCTACTGATAACAAACAGACCCGAACTTTTCGACTCTGTAAGTGCAGAACAGGGAATCAGTAATCATAAGGCCGTTGCAGCATCCCTGAATATGGAAGTTAATAGGAATATAAAAAAGGGAGGAAGGTTTATCTGTTTAGCTAGAGTATTAGAAGGCAGATTTCATACTACCTAAACAGATCAAAACGAAAATTCTGTTCCGACACTGACAATGTTGAGTGTTTATGGAAAAAGTTCAAGGCAATCGTAAAAGGCGCTTTAGACAGGTATGTGCCGAGTAAAACTGTGAGGGACAGGAAAAACCCACCGTGGTTCAACAACAAAGTTAGGAAACTACTGCGAAAGCAAAGACAGCTTCACTCCAAGTTTAAACGCAGCCAAAACCTCTCATACAAACAGAAGCTAAACGATGTCAAAGTTAGCGTAAGGAGGGCTATGCGTGAAGCGTTCAGTGAATTCGAAAGTAAAATTCTATGTACCGACTTGACAGAAAATCCTAGGAAGTTCTGGTCTTACGTTAAATCAGTAAGTGGCTCGAAACAGCATATCCAGACACTCCGGGATGATGATGGCATTGAAACAGAGGATGACACGCGTAAAGCTGAAATACTAAACACCTTTTTCCAAAGCTGTTTCACAGAGGAAGACCGCACTGCAGTTCCTTCTCTAAATCCTCGCACAAACGAAAAAATGGCTGACATCGAAATAAGTGTCCAAGGAATAGAAAAGCAACTGGAATCACTCAACAGAGGAAAGTCCACTGGACCTGACGGGATACCAGTTCGATTCTACACAGAGTACGCGAAAGAACTTGCTACCCTTCTAACAGCCGTGTACCGCAAGTCTCTAGAGGAACTGAAGGTTCCAAATGATTGGAAAAGAGCACAGGTAGTACCAGTCTTCAAGAAGGGTCGTCGAGCAGATGCGCAAAACTATAGACCTATATTTCTGACGTCGATCTGTTGTAGAATTTTAGAACATGTTTTTTGCTCGAGTATCATGTCGTTTTTGGAAACCCAGAATCTACTCTGTAGGAATCAAGATTGATTCCGGAAACAGCGATCGTGTGAGACCCAACTCGCTTTATTTGTTCATGAGACCCAGAAAATATTAGATACAGGCTCCCAGGTAGATGCTATTTTCCTTGACTTCCGGAAGGCGTTCGATACAGTTCCGCACTGTCGCCTGATAAATAAAGTAAGATCCCACGGAATATCAGAAGAGTTTTTAGCAAACAGAACACAGCATGTTGTTGTTATCAATGGAGAGGCGTCTACAGACGTTAAAGTAACCTCTGGCGTGCCACAGGGGAGTGTTATGGGACCATTGCTTTTCACAATATATATAAATGACCTAGTAGATAGTGTCGGAAGTTCCATGCGGCTTTTCGCGGATGATGCTGTAGTATACAGAGAAGCAGCATTAGAAAATTAAAGCGAAATGCAGGAAGATCTGCAGCGGATAGGCACTTGGTGCAGGGAGTGGCAACTGACCCTTAACATAGACAAATGTAATGTATTGCGAATACATAGAAAGATGGATCCTTTATTGTATGATTATATGATAGTGGAACAAACACTGGTAGCAGTTACTTCTGTAAAATATCTGGGAGTATGCGTGCGGAACGATTTGAAGTGGAACGATCATATAAAGTTAATTGTTGGTAAGGCGGGTACCAGGTTGAGATTCATTGGGAGAGTCTTTAGAAAATGTAGTCCATCAACAAAGGAGGTGGCTTACAAAACACTCGTTTGATCTGTACTTGAGTATTGCTCATCAGTGTCAGATCCGTATCAGATCGGGTTGACGGAGGAGATAGATAAGATCCAAAGAAGAGCGGCGCGTTTCGTCACAGGGTTATTTGGTAACCGTGATAGCGTTACGGAGATGTTTAGCAAACTCAAGTGGCAGACTCTGCAAGAGAGGCGCTCTGCATCGCGGTGTAGCTTGCTCGCCAGGTTTCGAGAGGGTGCGTTTCTGGATGCGGTATCGAATATATTGCTTCCCCCTACTTATACCTCCCGAAGAGATCACGGATGTAAAATTAGAGAGATTCGAGCGCGCACGGAGGCTTTCAGACGGTCGTTCTTCCCGCGAACCATACGCGACTGGAACAGAAAAGGGAGGTAATGACAGTGGCACGTAAAGCGCCCTCCGCCACACACAGTTGGGTGGCTTGCGGAGTATAAATGTAGATGTAGATGTAATAGGCGCTGCTCATGCATGGTTGTTTACATCTCTGGGCGGGTTTAGTGACGTCTCTGAACAGTCAAAGGGTCTCTGTCTGTGATACAATATCCATAGTCAACGTCTATCTTCAAGAGTTCTGGGAACTGGGGTGATGCAAACTTTTTTTTGATGTGTTATTTTTATTATAATAGACTTTTTTTGGCGTGATTGCCATTTTAGGTCATCTGCGGAAATACATAGTTTGGTACAACATTTCAGATTTTTAATTAGATAATTTAAAATTTTGTGGAACAGTATTATGCTTCGCTATGTACATCAGTTTGTCTTGATATCGCTGTCCCTACTGTGTAAGTTTGCTCTTTTGATGTTAGTGGAGCTGTAGTAGATCTTAAACCTTAGCTGGAGCAGTTATTTCTGAAGCTGGTTTTATGCAGCTCTCGATGCTGCTCAATCCTCTGCAAGTCTGTTCATCTCCATGTAACTACTGCAACCTACATCCTTCGGAGTCTGCTTAGTGTATTCATCTCTTGGTCTCGCTCCACGATTTTTACCTTACATGCTTCCCTCCAGGGCTAAATTGGTGATCCCTTGATGCCTCAGAACGTGCCCTACCAACCGATTCCTTCTTCTAGTCAGCTGTGCCACAAATTCTTCTTCTCCCCAATTCTATTAAGTACCTCGTCATTAGTTATATGCTAATCTTCAGCATTCTTCTGTAGCACCACATTTCAAAAGCTTCTGTTCTCTTCTTGTCTAAATTATTTATCGTCCATGTTTCACATCCATACATGGCTACACTCCATACAAGTACTTTCATAAAGTATTTCCTGATACTTAAGTCTATATTCGATGTTAACAAATTGCTCTTCATGAGAAGCGCTTTCCTTGCCACCGCTAGTCTACATTTTATATCCTGTCTACTTCGACCATCCTCAGTTATTTTGCTATCCAAATAGCAAAACTCATCTATTACTTTAAGTGTCTCATTTGCTAATCTAATTCCCTCAGCATCACCTGATTTGATTCGACTGCCTTCCATTATCCTGATTTTGCTTTTGTTCGTGTTCGTCTTATATCCCCAGTAATTCTGAAAGTTTGTTTCATAATGGCGTCATTTGACAGCTGTATTGGCAGTTGAATCAGCGATGTTCCACGTTACAAACTGTCTGTTTCTATGGTATTCTGTAGGTCGTAACTTTGTTCTTACCAGTTATATTCTATTGCTTATATGATTCGTGTTTATGTAGTTCTACGCTCATATTTAATTTAACACTACTGCTCTGTTGGAATTGGTTATGCCAGATTGTGTTGTAGTGCACGAGGTTTATGAGAAGTTCCCGATGTTCTCAAACGTAAACTTTCCAGTGGTTATTTTTAATTTCACGGTACCATGATCTCTGATATGTTTTTAGGTTTTGTTTTTCCACTCACCTCGTGTTTGAGAGTATAATTTCAATGAAATTTTCTAAGTGAAGTTTATGTTTCAAGCCGATCTAGAAATGAACAATTCACGGCAATAAAGAGCCTTGAATTTTCAAATGACGTCCTAATCCAGCGGCTGAATTAATACTGTTGCGTTTTAAGGCTAGAACAAAGTTTCTATTTTAAATCCTTTATGTCCGAATCTGCGATATGTTGGGCATTTGCTGTATTTTGATTTTCAGCTAGAATCAATAGTCTCCCGATAGCCCTTGTACCATGAAAAGTTGACAACACCACTGGCGCTATAGGCTAAGTAACCTGTTGCATCTGTTCTGTGTTAATTTATTGAGGCTCTAATAATTTCCTTCTTCGCCATTTTCATGACATCGAAACTTCCGCAGTTTCACGAAGATTTGTCTTCAGTACCACGATGTCGAGAGAGTGATAAAGACCCACACAATGGACTTCCCTGTCAAGAATAATTCTTCCGTTTCTATTACTTGCTCGATGTTCATTCAGTCCACGTTAAAGCAGTGCTGCTCTCCCTCTGCATTTTCACTTCTTGAGGAAGAATACTTGTTGCAAAAATTTTCAGAAGTTTGTGGTAAGGTCCTATGGGACCAAACTGCTGAGGTCATCGGTCCCTAAGCTTACACACTACTTAATCTAACTTAAACTAGCTTACGCTAAGGACGACACACACACACACCATGCCCGAGGGAGGACTCAAACCTCGACATGAGGGGGGGGGGGGGGGGGGGGGGAGGCTCGCGGACCGTGACAAGACGGCCTGACCGCGGCTACCCTGTGCGGCAGTACTTGTTGCCATTATCGTAAGATATTCGTTTACACTGTTAATAAAATGTGTATTCACAAGTCAATCGAGAGATCTATTTGGCAGGTATGTTTGTGTCTCACTGCAGCTGTGCTGACTTGTGCAGTATATTTTCAGCAGTCACAGAATTTCTTAGTATCGGTAATGTAGCTGAAATTCTTGTGAGCCCTCTGTGTCCACCCTTCCTGCTGAGTGGCCTTCGGCGCTATCGGTTACGCACTGAGAAGAGTTAACACTACTGTTTATAGCCGGCCGGTGTGGGCGAGCGGTTCTAGGCGCTTCAGTCTGGAACCGCGCGACCGCTACGGTCGCAGGTTCGAATCCTGCCTCGGGCATGGATGTGTGTGATGTACTTACGTTAGTTAGGTTTAAGTAGTTCTACGTTCTAGGGGACTGATGACCTCAGATGTTAAGTCCCATAGTGCGGGACAATAAGTTGTGAATGTGGGTCTTACGGGAGGCATGCCAGAGATAAATCCTTGCAGTCGCACTATCCTCTGTGTCCTCGGTGGCTCAGATGGATCGCCGGTACGGTAACTCAGCATGTTCGGTCAGAGGGTTAGCTGCCCTCTGTAATAAAAAAAAACTGAGTTAATGGATCAACAAAGAACTGAAACGGATGTCTTGCGACGTCCGCACCGAGCAGATGAAACGAACGAAAACGAACAAAATGAGATTAAAAATATTTTAAAAAAAGATGGATAGAACGTTTGCCATGTAAGCAGGAGATCTCGGGTTCGAGTCCCGGTCGGGGCACACATTTTCAACTGTCCCCGTTGACTTACATCAACGCCTGTATGCAGCTAAGGGTATTGGTTCAAATCGCTCTGAGCACTATGGGACTTAACTTCTGTGGTCATCAGTCCCCTAGAACTTAGAACTACTTAAACCTAACTAACCTAAGGACATCACACACATCCATGCCCGAAGCAGGATTGGAACCTGCCACCGTAGCGGTCACGAGGTTCCAGACTGAAGCGCCTTTAACCGCACGGCCACACCGGCCGGCGCTAAGGGTATTCATTTCATTGTAAAACGTGATGACTGGCCAGCAGCCGTAGCCCACGGACACTGGCGTTGTTACACTCTTGGAACGAGGTTCCAGTTGTGCACTAGATAGGGTAACTCAGGGAGAGTTGGACCACTTTTTTTCTTTAGAGTGAAACTCATCGGTTTTTAATTTTTTTTTTTTTTTTACTTCTGGCATTTTCCTATAGATTGTCATATAAACTTACATACAGTACATTATTGAGGCCCTCCCACTCAAAGTGCAAGTCACACAACGAAATAAAAATATACATCAGCGGTCCATCTCACCCGAAGGTGTATGGATGAGATGGACCAGTGTAGTGGTAGAGATGGACCACTTAAATAATTGAATGGAAATCACATATTTTTATTGGAGTATGTAGTAATGAATACAGTGAGACACTTCAGACCAAAACAATTTTATCAGTTTTTTGTAAATAGTAAGCGATCACTGGATTGTCATTGATTTGTAGATTTTGTGCAAACTTTAGGATATTTTTCTCCTACCACAACTATTACACTCATTAGCAAATGATGAACAATATTCATGTGACCATCGTGAACAGGAAATACACTGAATCCAGTCGTAATAGATTTCACCACACCCCACACATTCATCTTCATCCCATTCGTCAAAGCTATTTTCAGTATCTTCTACAAAGTCTTCAGTGTTGCAGCTTCCTGCATCTGATGAACATGGTGGACTGTTTGCAGCATTTTTCTTTTGTCGTTTCTTGGGTCTCTTTTTCTCCTCCCTAGTTCTCTGCTTCTCCGTCTTACTTTCGTCTTACTTCGGTTTACTCTCGATTTGCCGACCGCTGTGGCCGGGTGGTTCTAGGCGCTTCCGTCCGGAACCGCGCTGCTACGGTCGCAGGTTCGAATCCTCCTTCAGTCATGGATGTCTGTGCTGTCCTTAGGTTAATTAGGTTTAAGTAGTTCTAAGTCTAGGGGACTGATGTTAAGTCCCATAGTACTTAGAGCCATTTGAACCATTTACTCTCGATTCATATTCTGTACTCATTAGAATGTTTTTCGATTCAACAGCTCCTGTCATTCTACCTCACCATTACTTAGGAAAGCAATGTTATCAGTGAATCTTATTAATGATATTCTTCCACTATGAATTTTAATCCCATTCTTGAACCTTCATTTCATTTCCGTCATTGATTCTTCGACGTATAGATCGTTTTTTAATCCAAGCACTACGATCTTGATCTTCCACGGCTTATAGTGTTAAAGAATGTGGTACACTACAAAATGGTTCAAATGGTTCTGAGCACTATGGGACTCAACTGCTGAGGTCATTAGTCCCCTAGAACTTAGAAATAGTTAAACCTAACTAACCTAAGGACATCACAAACATCCATGCCCGAGGCAGGATTCGAACCTGCGACCGCAGCGGTCTTGCGGTGCCAGACTGCATCGCCTTTAACCGCACGGCCACGGTACACTACAGCTATTTCACCATGTACCGATACAAATCTAGCATTGGCTAACAGTGACTTCTCAGTCATGTACAGGGCGACAATTATTGAACTACATAAAAAAACGTAAATTAGTTACAAAATACGGCGTGTACGCACTTTATTCAACATGTAAACGTCACTATAGATATTCAGATTTACTTTATGACATGTTCGATTTGCCTACCATCTTTGGCGATGACGTGGCGCAGACGAATAGCGAAATTCTGCATGACCCGCGCAAGTGTCGATGCTGTCGATGATCTTCTGAATGGCTGTTTCAAGCCCAGTAAAGGTTTTGGGGCTATTGCTATAGACCTTGTCTTTAACATAGCTCCACAAAAATGAGTAGCATATGTTCAAACCCGGAGAATAGGCGGCCAATCGAGGCCCATGCCGATGGTCTCGGGGTACCTCAGAGCCAGAATGCGGTCCCCGAAGTACCCCTGCAGGACATCAGACACCCTCCTGCTTCGAAGGGGTGGAGCTCCATCCTGCATGAACCACATCTTGTCGAAGTCAGGGTACTTTGGATAATGGGGATGAAATCATGTTTCAAAAGCCTCACGTACCGTTCGGTAGTCACTGTGCCATCAAGAAATACCGCACCGATTATTCCGTGACTGGAAATTGCACACCATACAGTCACCCGCTGGGGGTGAAGAGACTTCGCGATAGCTAAATGCGGATTCTCAGTCCCCCAAATGCGCCGATTTTGCTTATTGACGAACCAATCGAAATGAAAGTGGGCTTCGTCGCTAAACCAAACCATACTAATTCCCAGCATGCCCCGCGGGCAACCGTGCAGTTTGAACGTCCTAACGCAAAACTATGACGATTTTATTTCATATAGTTCAACAATTGTCACCTGCCGTATGAAACGACTTATTTTCTCTTTCTGTGGTAATACAGAGAAGTTTAGAAGCTGTAGTTCAGCATTTGAGGAAACACACAGGGCTCAGTGTCCGGCAGAAGGATGGCCAGTCCGCTAGTTACGTTCCCTGACAGTTGTGCAGCTCCATGGGGTGGACAACTGCCATGTGCTTCAGTTTCTGCCAGATAACGCTGTCTGGGACGATCAGGTACGGTTCAGCAAAGTTCGGAGTGTGACAAAAAACTCGCCTTATCATCAGAATGAAGCTATCGAAAAGCACACGGCTGTATACAAGTTTGTTTTGTGGGCTGTGGGCCGCTGCTTGTTTTACCAGAGTAAGCAAATACGTTGAAGAAAACGCAGTATCTTACAGAAACTGATTTGTACAGGAAATGTACGGATAAGGACGTAAAAGAGCGGGAAATACTAGAAAGAAACGACCATTTAGAACAAATCTTTTCTACTCGTGCTTTGTTTTTCCAAGTTTTGGGCAGCGCAAGCAACAGAAATCTAAATCGCAACATGGTGGTGGTAGATTCCTATGGGACCCACCTGCTGAGTTCATCGGTCCCTAAGTTTACACACTACTTAATCTAACATAAACTATCTTACGCTGAGGACAACACACACACACACACATACATGCCCGAGGGAGGACTCGAACCTCCGACGGGGGAGCAAGGCGCCCCTGACCGAGCCGCTAACCCGCGCGGCAAATCACAACATGCTCAACAGCTTCTTCAGTAATAGGGATGCGCATGTAACAACAAACTCTGCTAGTTGCTGAGAAACAGACGTACAATAATTTTTAAAGGAACGCACTGCCATTTGACTTTTATTGCTTATCTAAGTACAACCCAGGTTTCGACCTTTTATGCCTTTTCAAGTATACGATTTTATGTCTTTAACATGCGTAGCACGTCCAGCGAGTCGACTTGGAACAACAGAGACACCACAGGATATTTTAGTCTCCACTGTCTACATGTTTTTACAAATAAATTCATAAAACTTTGTCAACATGACCAGGATGGATTCAGGGTTCACACTCATAGCGGTTGAAGTTCAAAAACATAAAAAAATAATGAAACTTCCTGGCAGATTAAAACTGTGTGCCCGACCGAGACTCGAACTCGGGACCTTTGCCTTTCGCGGGCAAGTGCTCTACCATCTGAGCTACCGAAGCACGACTCACGCCCGGTACTCGCAGCTTTACTTCTGCCAGTACCTCGTCTCCTACCTTCCAGATGGTAGAGGACTTGCCCGCGAAAGGCAAAGGTCCCGAGTTCGAGTCTCGGTCGGGCACACAGTTTTAATCTGCCAGGAAGTTTCATATCAGCGCACACTCCGCTGCAGAGTGAAAATCTCATTTCATAAAAAAATAATGTTTTTAAATGTGAAATTTCATCATTTTTTTCACTTACTATTGGCTGCATTTGTTGCTATAGATACACCCTTCTTCATAAAAGTAAGGGAGATTATTCGATGAATTTTGCACAGCATACAAGCCATACGTACAGGTGTATGAAACTGTAGAATTTTCCACATTTATTAAAAACTATGGTAAAAATTGAGATAATTAACTATAAAATTTGAGTTTCTTCTAAACATGAAGTTTTAAATGTAAGAGCTCATTTATTTTTTCATAAATTAAATAAATTCAAGAGTTTTATACACCTGTAAGCATGGTTTGTATGCTGCGCAAAATTCATCGAAGAATCTCTCGTACTTATGAAGAAAAGCGTAGCTGTAGCAGCAAATGCAGCCATTAGTAAGTGGAAAAACAATACTTATGTTTTTGAACTTTCGCTGCTGTGAGTGTGAACCCTGAATCCTTCCTGGTCATGCTAACAAATTTTTATGACTTTATTTGCAAAACTACAAGCAGTGGAAACTAAAACGTCCTGTCGTGCCTCTCCTGCTCCATGTCGGCCCATTTGACGTCCTACCCCCTTAACATGTTATCAAGCTCAAAGTTGGCCATAAATTATGAAAAATATTGGCTCCGCACAAAATTAAAGATGTAAACTCGCCATCTTGTAACAGATCACTAAATAATCGTGGGAGCACATCACATTTAATAAAAACAGACTTACGTTGGTAAATAAAAGAAGAGCACATGCCCTTGTAATGAGAGTGAAATCAAAATCTTTGCTTGCACTATTATTACGTTTTAAGGACATATCATCTTTTATTTACCAAAGTAAGCCTTTTTTACTAAATATGACGTGCTCCCACTATTATTTTTCTAATCTGTTGCAGTATAGTGATGTTACATCTGGTATTTCGTGGGGGAGCCAATATTTTTCTTAATTTACGGCCAACTCTAAGCTCGACAGCATGTTAAGTGTCCTGCAATGTATGTTAAAGACATAAAATCAAATACTTGAAGGTCGCATTAATGCAGAAACTTGTGTTATACTTAAATAAACACTAAAAGAACCAAATGACGGGGTGTTGGTTTAAAAAATGTGTCATTAATGCCAACCACAGAGAGTAGGGATCCAGAGAAAAAGCTATAGCTTGCTCGAGAAAATGGTAGGAAAGTTTCCTCTAATATACATGATAGAGAGCGAATAATTCGTGGTTCAGCTCTAACAGGGCAAACTAGAAACCACATGGAGGATTTTGAGAATGGTATTCATTTATTACGCTCGAATAAGGTGAGAGCTAACGTCGAGAATTACCTAAGCTGCTGGCACGACTGCAGGCTTACGGAGCTCCTCATTTGAGACCGTGACCGTGTATTGGCAAACTGTAACGCGCAACGACAACTTGTTAGAGGCCAATGAGATGGGGACTTGATCGAAAAGTGTACATTTCAGGTCACTCTAAGACAAAAACAAACCATCGCACCACGAAGGAGTTATGCAAATTAATATACATTCAGGTATCGACGGGGAATGCAAAATTGTAAACTTTGGCGGCCGAAGCATGAATGTGTGACTCTGCAGCGCAATTTCACCGCGCAGCTGACAAAGATAGTAAATAGGGGACATGTCGATACCAGGGCATAATATCTTTGTGAATTTCATTCCGTGTACTCAGTTGACACCAACTATCCCTCGCAGACAGGTGCGTCAACAATATAAGCAGATGTCAGCGTTTGTGAGAGGACGTGTTGTTGGGCTCAAACAAGCCGGATCGACTAATAGGAGAATTGCTCGACATTTGAATAGGAACGATGCCACAATTCGACGAATGAATGGGTGAATCATGGCCAACGGTTCTAGGCGCTTCAGTCCGGAACCGCGCGACTGCAACGGTCGCAGGTTCGAATTCTGCCTCGGGCATGGATGTGTGTGATGTCCTTAGGTTAGTTAGGTTTAAGTAGTTCTAAGTTCTAGGGGACTGATGACCTCAGGTGTTAAGTCCCATAGTGCTCAGAGCCATTTGAACCATTTGAACCATGGCCAAACACATCGTCTAAAAGGAAGTGGACGACCTACATAGGGGACAGGGCATGAGGAGCGAGCAATTCAGAGAGGCCCGAGTTCATCATTATCATCGACCCGATGTGCTTCTGGTGTTCAGTGACCACAGGGACCATTAATAGGCGGCTCACAGACAGGGGCGCCACTTGTCCCGACTACCATTGACCTCTGTACACCATCAAGGCCGGTTGCAGTGATGTCAGGCACATTTGGCTTGAGACCTCATTGACTGGAGTAGTTGTCTTCAGTGATGACTCCCGCTCCTAACTGAGACCTGATGACTAGCGAAGACATGTCTGGACACGTCAGCAGTGGGATACCAACTTGACTCTCGCCCGCTGTGCGGCTTGACAACCAGGAATGAGGGTCTGAGGTGGCAGTTTATTTCACAGAAGATTTCACAGAAGAACGCCTTTGGTTGTCATACGCGGTACCCTTACAACGGTACGTCGACGATATTCTAAGTCCCGTTTTGTTGTCCTTCATGGTAAAGCTACCCTGAACTTATATTTCAACAAGATAATGCCTGCTTGCGCACGGCAGAAGTTTCCACTGCTTGTCTTCGCGCTTGCCAAACCCTACCTTGGCCGGTATGGTCACCACATCTCTCCCTAATTGAGAAAGTTTGGACCATTATGGGCAGATCGCTCCAACCATCTCGGGATTTTGATGGCCTGATGATCCGATCGGACAGTATTTGGCATGATGTATCTTAAGAGGACATCCAACAACTCTATCAATCAAAAACAGGCCGAATAACTGCCTGCATAATGGCCGGAAGTGGACCAACGTATTACTGACTTGCTCAATTTGTTAAGTTCTTTCTCTTCAATAAAACATACATTTTTTCTGAAATTGTAATCATTTCAGTGCATGTACATCACATGTACCGATTTCCGTTCCATTCGGTTGAGCCCTTCATGGTGCGTCGGTTTTTTTTTTTTTTTCTTGTCTTACAGCGTACATCTATACTAAATTGAATAATATATCATAGTGACATATGTAATATGTCCTCGTTCAGGAGGACGTTTTTGCTTCTATTCTCAAATATCTTCATCTGTGTCAGTTTTCGCTATTAACTGTAGAATAGTCTGACCTCATCCTCGTGAGAATGTGGAGCCTATTTCAGGACTAGTGTTAATTACCATAGGGTACAGGGCCTGAGACGAACTGAAAGTCTGATTCAGAGTATATGAGACGATAGAAACGAATTTTAAAAAAATTTCGTGGTATATTAGTGTACCACTGTTTATTGACTTGGAAAGTGCCCGTAAGTTGCATTACAGTTGTGTGTTTTGCGTCTAGCGGCCACGTGCCTGCGTCTACCTCACATGCAAGAAAAGGCATTAATGGTGGTGCAAGTCTCTTCTCAACACATGAGCACACACCTTGAAAAGCACGAATGTTATGTCGTTGTTCAAGTAACACGGTTTGCTTGCAGTAGCTGCTGGTGCAGCCATTATAATTTTTGTCAAAGGTAAAATCTTAGCAATAAGCTCAGGTGTTGGTTAATGAGTACCTTTTGCATCGTAATGCATGTGTGGGTGTGGTGGAAGAGATTAAGATGGCAACTAATATGCTATTTAAAAACTTTACTTGTATTTCAGCCAGTAGTTAATACCTCATGTTGCTGGGCTTCTCACAACAAAGAAAAATACGATATGTAGAGAGCTGTACCAACGATGGTGATCTGTTGGTACTGGGGACAATTGCCCCAGTTAAACGTTCCATTTCAAAAAATCTCCTGCTCTGATCTCTAACGTTATACCGGAATTACAGTCATGAAAGCACGTCATGGAGATAGTACCGACAGATGTCACTAGATGGGAGCACAAGGGAAAGCTCTTGAATTAGACTGTTCTTGATTACGATGGTTTATTTATTCATTACTTGCTGTTTTTACATATGACCTGTACCGTAGAAGATTTTGCAGTTCGTATTTCGCAGTTATTTTATTATCAAAATCTGTAGTATGTTAATAACATTGTGGAGATTGTATTGGTTGGTGCATAAGATCGTAGCGCTTTTGTTCGTCAAGTTGGTATTCCTGCTGCTACGGGTTTGTTTATCGATAGTCATTTTTATGTGTAGCTCACTGTTGCTACCTGAGTTTAGATATTGGCGTTTTGTCGTTTGTAGATAGTAAGTGGAGGTGTGGACGCTAGAAAATCGAGTGCCAAATGGAGAAATCGGAACATTTCCGACATATTCTGCTGTTTGTATTCAAAAGAGGGAAGACAGCAGCGGAGGCAACCAGAAACATTTACGCCGTTATGGGGATAATACCATTCCACACATCACAGCAAGAAAATGGTTTTCACGTTTTAAGGAGGATCGTTTTGACATAAGTGACACTCTACGTTCAGGAAGACGTTCGGGGTTTGAAGAAATCACTTAAACACATTAATCCACATTGATCGACGTCATTGTACTCGATAACTGGCACATGTGATGAAGTGTGATCATTCCACCAGCGTGCAGCGTATGCACGCAATGGATAAAATGCAAAATCACAAAAATCAGCAAATGCCCATAGGTGCATCTTTGCCTGTACGTCATCAATGAACTCTTGAACAACACCGACCATTCCTATCCTGTATCGTTGCTGGTGACGAAAAATGGTGTCTTTATGCTAACATAAGGAAAAGAAAGGAATGGCTGAGCCCAAACAAAGCAGCAACTCCCCATGGAAAGACCTGTGCACGTCCACAAAAGATAATATTATGCTTCTGGTGGAACAGTGACGTAGTGGCGTATTTTGAATTGCTTCCCCGATGTGTAACCATCACGGCTGATATTTCTTGCCAGCAACTACCAAGCGAGTGCTTGTAGCATTTGTCCATCGGAACTGATATGAGTTATCACAGCCAATGCTACTGTACATTGATAGCAAAGCCCTATCACCCAACTGTTTTGCTATAATTTTTCCTTTTTACACTACTGGCCATTAAAATTGCTACACCAAGAAGAAATCCAGATGACAAACGGGTATTCATTGGGCAAATATATTATACTAGAACTTACTTGTGCTTACATTTTCACGCACTTTGGGTGCATAGATCCTGAGAAATCAGTACCTAGAACGACCACCTCTGGCCGTAATGACGGTCTTGATACGCCTGGGCATTGAGTCAAACAGAGCTTGGATGGGGTGTACAGGTACACCTGCCCACGTAGCTTCACCACCATACCACAGTTCATCAAGAGTAGTGACTGGCGTATTGAGACGAGCCAGTTGCTCGGCCACCATTGACCAGACGTTTTCAATTGGTGAGAGATCTGGAGAATGTGTTGGCCAGGGCAGCAGTCGAACATTTTCTGTATCCAGAAACGCCCGTACAGGACCTGCAACATGCGATCGTGCATTATTCTGCTGAAATGTAGGGTTTCGCAGGGATCGAATGAAGGGTACAGCCACGGGTCGTAACACATCTGAAATGTAACGTCCACTGTTCAAAGTGCCGTCAATGCGTACAAGAGTTGACCGAGACGTGTAACCAATGGCACCCCTGTAGTGTCACCGCCAGACACCACACTTGCTTGGTGGTAGCTTTTAAATCGGCCGCGGTCCGTTAGTATACGTCGGACCCGCGTGTCGCCACTGTCAGTGATTGCAGACCGAGCGCCATCACACGGCAGGTCTAGAGAGACTTACTAGCACTCGCCCCAGTTGTACAGCCGACTTTGCTAACGAAGCTACACTGACCAATACGCTCTCATTTGCCGAGACGATAGTTAGCTTAGCCTTCAGCTACGTCATTTGCTACGACCTAGCAAGGCGCCATTACCAGTTTATATTCAGTGTAATAATGTCTAACAAGAGCGATGTTCTCCAATTGTGGATTAAAGTTAAGTATTCCAAGAACTACGTTCTTTTCTTCATAGGATATTACTTTACCTTGTTCCAGACCTCACGCCAATCTGCGTGAGCTTAACGCGTGCCTTTCGGCTACCTCCGAGTGGCTTGGCTGTCTTGCCACGCCACTACAACCCCATACCACCATGCCGGGGGATAAGCCAGTATGGCGATGACGAATACACGCTTCAAAAATGATTCAAATGGCTCTGAGCACTATGGGACTCAACTGCTGTGGTCATAAGTCCCCTAGAACTTAGAACTACTTAAACCTAACTAACCTAAGGACATCACACACATCCATGCCCGAGGCAGGATTCAAACCTGCGACCGTAGCGGTCGTGCGGTTCCAAACTGTAGCGCCTTTAACCGCTCGGCCACTCCGGCCGGCAATACACGCTTCCAATGTGCGTACACCGTGATGTCGCCAAACACGAATGCGACCATCATGATGCTGTAAACAGAACCTGGATTCATCCGAAAAAATTACGTTTTGCCATTCGTGCACCCAGGTGCTCCTGTCTGTGATGCAGCGTGGCTGCACGATCCGTTACAGCCATGCGGATAAGATGCCTGATATCTCGACTGCTAGTGATACGAGGCCGTTGGGATCGAACACGGCGTTCCGTTCCGTATTACCCTCCCGAACCCACCGATTCCATATTCTGCTAATAGTCGTTGGTTCTCGACCAACGTGAGCAGCAATGTCGCGATATGATAAACCGCAATCGCGATAGGCTACAATCCGACCTTTATCAAAGTCGGATTCGTGTTGGCACGCATTTCTCCGCCTTACACGAGGCATCACAACAACGTTTCACCAGGCAACGCCGGTCAAATGCTGTTTTTGTATGAGAAATCGGTCGGAAACTTTCCTCATGTCAGCACGTTGTAGGTGTCGCCACCGACGCCAACCTTGTGTGAATGCTCTGAGAAGCTAATCAATTGCATATCACAGCATCTTCTTTCTGTCGGTTAAATTTCGTGTCTGTAGCACGTCATCTTCGTGGTGTAGCAATTTTAATGGGCAGTAGTGTAATTATCTCAACGCAGAGGAATTAAACGCATCTGACTAATAAATTTTAATGTGGCTCTGTCTGTAAACGTTTCCAATGGACTCACTCCACCTTGGCATGACCACATTGCCATTCTATTGCATTCATTTTAATCAGAGCTTGGCTATTCTAGTAATAGCTTATGGCAAAAATGCCTGAACAAAATGGCTACCCTCTACTGAAAGATCATGATCACCATTTTGTTTCATATCTCCTCTTTTTTTCTGTGATTCTGCCACCGCAATGATACAAAATTTCCCCCAGTACATTTAAACATAAAAAAACAAGGAATTCTCTGCCCTTTGGGCATGATATTACATACATATTTGAATATCGTATGGTCCTTAATGTTTTTCCTGATTACTATAGTGCACTTTCTGGATTGGTACCGATACCCACTACTTCTGTCTCTGTCTCACTCTCCTAACCTCATTTATTAGTAACCTTCAGAATTTACTAGCGATCAGGATATTAAAAGAAAATTCTTGCTTTATGGTTCAGTACTTGTAACTAAGACGACACATTCAAATTATACAGATAAAAGATGTAAAATAAAACAGAACAGCCGACCATAGCCAGTACATATGAAATCTTCCCCACAAAAAAATTTCAACCCACATTACCAAGTCACAGACTTTCGGATTAAATTTCTCGAATAACCTTTCCTACGGACCTACCACATACTCTGGAGGATTTATGCTCATCTTCCACTGCAATGTAACCCTCATTGTGTTGCTGGGCAGATGGCTAACTCACCTTTATCTCTCTCAGAGTATCAAAATGTCTAACTTGCTTCACACGAATGTAATTATTAACGGTAACTTTGGTATCATGATTTTTAATTACCTCACACACGGATCCTCAACTGAAAGTTTGCACAAGCACTTGTGTTTTCCATTGTTTCTTGGTCAGATTGAGACGAAATCAGTACGCACCATGTGGAAGTGTTTGTTCCTAATTCAAATTCTGCTCACGCAATTATTAAACATTCTCAGCTCAAATTTACACACGCAAAGTATCTCAGCTAAAAATTACCACTCGCAAGTATTTCAGCTTAAAATTACCACACGTGGTTTCATTGTGACCGTTGGTCACTACCAGAGAATCCTAAGTTACCCATGAGTTTTACTTGCCTACCTTTACATGAATCTCCCACCAAAAAGTTTTGTTCTCGTCGATATTCTGAAAAGGGAAATCATTATTTCTAGCTTCTCTTAAATATTCCACATACATACATTTCCCATATCCCTTTGTTTTATGGAGCACACAGAAAATAGGTGTTTCAACTTCAGGAACCAGCGACAGAGTGTCGGATCATGGCCGTTCACCAGGCCATCCCACGCTTCCTCAGAAGTGGGGGGGAGGGGGGGGGGGAGGGGTCCTGTTACCGTCAGCCACACTCGAGGCACTCCAGTGCTCTGGAATACTTTCTTTCTTTGATTCCGCCAAAGGCGACCAGAGGACTGTCTCAAAGATAATTACAGATTCTACATCCACTATCTGTCGTTAGCGCACAACAAACCATTCACTCATTTCTCAAACATCACAAAACTCGATATAGTGATCTATTTTTGAAGGAAGTCCACATATGAATAATTAAATATAAAAATTGTCCTTCTTTCCTACATTAGTATCCGGTTTCAGTGTATTGAATGAAATAGTGTTACCTTAAAACCGCTGTTCTGACAATAACAACGAAATATGTTGTTATACAACAGACATTAGTGAACCCAGTGAGGCAAATCTTTTCTATATCGGGTAGTACTCTACCCTTTCAACATTATTCACGATCTTGCGCCCTCAGATTTTCATCTATTTTCCTCTCTATCAAACAATCTTCAAGGACCTTCCTTTCCGGAATCAAATGCGCTTCGCCCATCACTTGAAGAGTTATTCGCCTAAAAAGCACGTAATTCCTGAAGTCACAGAATCGAAAAGTTACCCCGGTGTTGGCAGATTGTTGTAACAGTAAAGGAGAATGTATTATTGGCAGCTAAAATCTCTGTTATGTGTATCTGTTGTGTTTATTAAACCTTCTACGAAGTTGTGCACCAACCGAATATTAACAGAAGTCGCTAGATCGCGGGGCGATCGAAAGATCGAGCGGAACCGGATATTTCTCCAGCTGTGATTTCAGCTGTTCCAGGTGTTCAAGTTGTGCACAAGCACAGAACTTTCTACATCTTCCTGTTCCTCTGATTTTACACTGATATTTATTTTTCTCGGCACAGTACTTAAATTACGGAACACATGTACACTACTGGCCATTATAATTGCTACACCAAGAAGAAATGCAGATGATAAACGGGTGTTCATTGGACAAATATATTATACTAGAACTGACTTGTGATTACATTTTCACGCACTTTGGGTGCATGAATCCTGAGAAATCAGTACCCAGGACAACCACCTATGGCCGTAATAACGGCCTTGATACGCCTGGGCATTGAGTCAAACAGAGCTTGGATGGCGTGTACACGTACGCCCATGCAGCTTCAACACTGTACCACAGTTCATCAAGAGTAGTGACTGTGGCGCATTGTGAGGAGCCAGTTGCTCGGCCACCAGTGACCAGAAGTTTTTAGTTGGTGAGAGATCTGGAGAATGTGCTGGCCAGGGCAGCAGTCGAACATTTTCTTTATCCAGAAACGCCCGAACAGGACCTGCAACATGCGGTCGTGCATTATCCTGCTGAAATGTAGGGTTTCGCAAGGATCGAATGAAGAGTACAGCCACGGGTCGTAACACATCTGAAATGTAACGTCCACTGTTCAAAGTGCCGTCAATAAGAACAAGAGGTGACCGAGACGTGTAACCAATGGCACCCCGTACCATCACGCCGGGTGATACGTGAGTATGGCGATGACGAATACACGCTTCCAATGTGCGATCAACGGGATGTCGCCAAGCACGGATGCGACCATCCTGATGCTGTAAACAGAACCTGGATTCGCCCGAAAAAATGACGTTTTGCAATTCGTGCACCCAGGTTCGGTGTTGAGTACACCGTCGCAGGCGCTCCTGTCGGTGATGCAGCGTCAAGGGTAACCGCGGCCGTGGTCTCCGAGCTGATAGTCCATGCTGCTGCAAACGTCGTCGAACTGTTCATGCAAGTGGTTGTTGTCTTGCAAACGTCCCCATCTGTTGACTCAGGGATAGAGACGTGGCTGCACGATCCGTTACAACCAGGCTGATAAGATGCCTGTCATCTCGACTGCTAGTGATACGAGGCCGTTTGGATCCAATACGGCGTTCCGTATTACCCTCCTGAACCCACCGATTCCATATTCTGCTAACAGTCATTGAATCTCGACCAACGCGAGCAGCAATGTCGCGATATGATAAACCGCAATCGCGATAGGCTACAATCCGACCTTTATCAAAGTCGGAAACGTGATGGTACGCATTTCTCCACCTCACACGAGGCATCACAACAACGTTTCATCAGGCAACGCCGGTCAACTGCTGTTTGTGTATGAGAAATCGGTTGGAAACTTTCCTCATGTCAGCACGTTGTAGGTGTCGCCACCGGCGCCAACCTTGTGTGAATGCTCTTAAAAGCTAATCATTTGCGTATCAGAGCATCTTCTTCCTTTCGGTTAAATTTCGCGTCTGTAGCACGTCATCTTCGTGGTGTAGCAATTTTAATGGCCAGTTGTGTTTGTACAACATTTATGTACATAACATTTACAAAATTAAGACAAGGCACAAATATGACAGAAATAGATAAATAAATAAACACGCAAAAAATATTCCGTCTCACCACGATACTGTTTACCGTTGCAGGACGTTGAAGAATTCTCACTGAAGCTGCCCAACGTGGTATTCAGCGAGCTGGTGCCGCTGCTGTCTTTCAACCACCTGGACTTTCTGCTGGCCAAGGACGTTCCGTACCTCGTCTACGACAGGGTTGAGCAGCTGATGGACAAGCTGCAGCAGGACGAGTGGGACCTGGACGACATCTAATCGTCGAGCAGTCTGCACCTTTCCGGGGACGGGCTGCCGCCTGTTATCTGCTCGCAGTTACTGCGGAATACAGCAGGCGCCTGTAGACGCCTCGGCTGGTCTTCCGCGGAAGTCGAGACAAGCGGCAGCCAGGAACACTGCACTCCCAAAATTCTGTATGAGATGGAGCAAACGACTGCTTCGAATCATGTATTTATCACACCACAAATTGATACGTAAAAAAAGTACTTACCGTAAGAGCTCTTGTGCTCTGTATTATTACTGTTCCTCTCTAAGCAACAGCTTGAGGACTGAATAAGTGTACATTAGATTCTTCATTGCGCCGACTAGACATTGTTAGACACTCTAAAAAAAAACAAAAGACCCACCACGAAGGAATTATCCAAATGGGATGGAAATCGGTAGATGCGAAGTAGCTGAACAGACAAACAAAAGATTACAATTTCAGAAAAAAGTTGGATGATTTATTGAAGAGAGAGGGTTTCACAAATTGAGAAAGTCAGTCCTGGCACTTACTCAAGCAGTTATTGGGCTTGGCATTGATTGACAGGGATGTTGGACGTCCTCCTGAGCGATATCGTGCCAAGTTCTGTCCAATCGGAGCTTTGGATCGTCAAAATCCCGAGCTGGTTGGTGAGTCCTGCCTATAACGCTCCAGGAGTTCTCAATTGGGGACACTTCCGGCGACCTTGCTGGCCAAGGCAGGGTCAAGCACGAAGAAACTATCGCCGCGTTCGGGCGGGCATTATCTTGCTGAAATGTAAGTCCAGGATGGCTTGCCGTGAAGGAGAACGTAGCGTAGAATATCGTCGACGTACCACTGTGCTGTTAGGGCGCAACGGATGACAACCAAAGGGGAGCTGCTACGAAAAGAAATCGCACCCCAGACCATAATTCCTAGTCGAGCCGTATGGTGGCCAACAGTCATGTTGGTATCCCACTCCTGTCCAGTGCGTCTCCAGAAACGTCTTCGCTGACCATCGAGCCTCACTTCGAAGCAGAACTGAAGACAATTCTACTCCAGTTAACGATGTTTCACGCCGACGACGTGTCTACTCCAGTTAACGCCGAAGAGCAGTGGAACACCAACCTGACTGTTGCCCGCCATAATGCCTGACAACCAGAAGTGATGATCAGGGGTGCAATGCCTCTACATAGCAGGACCCCGTGGGCTGTCATCCGCGGTATTCTCACAGCACAGCCGTACGTCGACGGTATTCTACGTTCCGTTTTGTTGCCCTTCATGGTAAGCCATGCCCGGCTTACTTCTGAGCAAGATTATCCTTGGTCAAGCACGGCGAGTGTTTATACTGCATTTCTTCGTGCTTTACAGACCCTACCCTGGCCAGCACGATCGCTGGATCTTTCATCAGTTGAGAACGTATGGTGCATTACGGCAGGACCTTCCAACCAACTCGGGATTTTGACGATCCAACATGCCAGTTGGACAGAATGTCGCACAGTATACCTCCGGAGGACATCCAACAAGTCTTATTGACAAAGCTGGATAAGTCTGCTGAATAACTGTTTGTGTAAGTGCCAGAGGTGGACCAATGCCTTACCTACTTACACAATTTATGAAGCTCTAATTCTTGAATAAATCATCCAATATTTTTGAAATTGTAACCATTTATTTGTCTGTACATGTACACACATCTATCGATTTTCATCCCATTCGGATAATTCTTTGGAGGCGCGTCATTTTTTCTGTCCTAGAGTGTAACTAATCTACCAAATATCTGCAGCCATTGGTTGTGCACTACATCCGAGTTAAAGAAGGATCTACGTTAATATATACATGATTATAACATTCCACTCTTGAACAGCACCTGAGAAAAATGAACATCTCAACCTATCATTTTATACAATAGTCATTTTTGCATCGCAGGAGGGAGTTGGTGGTCGAAATCCGCGAAAAGATGTCGCCTTTGTTTTAGCTATTGCTACCCGAACTCGCTTATGGAATACGTGACACTCTCTCCCCAATTTCATGATAATGCAAAACGAGATGCCAGTCTTTGATGAACTTTTTGAGCGTCCTTCGTCAGTCTTACCATACAGAAACCCATACCACGCGGCAGTGTTCCAGAAGAAGACGGACAAGTGAAGTGCGGGTTGTCTCATCAACAGATTTATGGCACCTTCCAAGGGTTCTGCCAAGCAAACATTGCTTTTAATTCGCTTTCGCCTTTTTCTACGTGACGGTTCCAGTTTACGCATTTAGTTGAATCGACAACATTTAAATCTGCGATGATTTCTATAAATCTCGATAAGAAACAATCGTCAGCAACTCAACGTTTCAGTCACATTGTTGGGTTCCTCTTCAGGAGCCCCTCATAAGGATGAAGATTCCTGAAGAATATCGCGTCAGTGGGATCGTTTCATTGACTCGCAGAAAAAGTAAGCGTGGAAAATTACGCGGTCTAATAGCTCAGAAGATTTTTATGTTTATTTAAATCGGCAAAGTGTTATACGCCAGAAGTATCGTTGTGACCTCAAACTACCTCCGTTCCAGTGAGGCTGCGTTTACTGCTGTTGATTACGAGCAATTATTAAACTGCCTGTGAAAAGACAGTTCGTGTTCAGTTCCCATACATTTTTCAAGAAAAGTAGTACCCAATTAACAACATTACCCACGCATTTCTCCGTCAGAACTACTTAAAGACATCAAATTGTCTGGAGTAGCGCCACAAAAAGGTTCTCTCTTACTTCGCCGTTGACGCTCTAATCGTGACTAGCAGCTAAACTCTGCCATCATTTCAATTTCCCATATGTGAACGAGGAATTTCAAATCAAGTACATATTCCGCTAAAGAAATGAAAAGGGTTAAACTTAGTTAGCTTGGGCATTGTATTAAATACGTAAACCTGTCTTACGCTTTCCAAAAGTCAGCTACTTTTTTCCTCAAGATTACAGCATAATTTAGTGAAAGCTACTCTATTCTGATAAACGCCTGCTATCATTCGAAATCCGCTCATTACCTGTTCTGCCTACGCGTTGCCTATCTTCAGTTTTAAACCGCAGTGGCGCTGACAAAGCTCTGTTTGGCCCATACTGTTGTGAACGTTCAAGCAGTTTCGTGTGTAACGGAGGTTATCAGTTTATCAAACGCAGACGGATCTTTTTTGTTGTTATGACGCTGTTCAGAATTCTGAGCTGTCCGCTTCTTGGATTTAATACAAAATGGTCACTTTGCGTTTCATTCTTAAATAATATGATGCCTTATGGCTCTTTGTTATTACTTGAAACTTTTATCTTCCTTTTTATCACGATAAATATATAAATTATTCGACCACTCGACATTAGTATTTTGCTCACATTTAACGCACATGTTTTAAACAGAAAAAAGTAATTTTTTGAAGTTGTGATGAGGACAGACATTCATCTTCCTTTTGCCCAATATCATTATATCGGAATACAAGCGAAATTCAAGAGAAGTTGCTCTCCTACCGTCATTCCGTGCGTCAAACAGTGCAAATAGAAAGATCACTGTTCGTACAGCTCCCTACCGAAACCTATTCCGTGAGTCTTTTATTGAATAAATATGTGACGAGAAGCAGGAGTTGTTTCACTTTCATAGTTACAAATCCAGTAGCAGACCCAATCTGTGTTGTAGTATGTATCGAAAAACAAAATATTATTCACCTGCATGTAAATCAATGTGTCACAAAGTTGGTGTTTCAGTAAATATATGTTACAAATGTAACCATCTGTAACTCACTATATAAGAGAGCGCAATGTGTTACATTTTCCCTACTCGTCCTAATGTTTATTTAGTATTTTCATAGTTCGTTACATTTGCATCCATATTCTATCGTAAGTTAAAGGTATTATCTTTCTTCTCGGGAACGTTGATTGTTGCTCAATAAAACTGGACGACGTGAGAATATCTTCTGTCAGTTTAATGCAGAAATAGTGTTGTATAATTGGCAAAGAAAAGAATTGCTTGTTAAGATCAGAATCTCGTCGGTGTTACATACTTTAACTTTCAAAATGATTTCTTATTTAATCATAATGAAAATTGTCCTGTTTCCTCTCTGTGTATAGATTCAATGAAATTCCTTTCGGAAATTCTTGATATTTGATGTTTGCTGTACTCAAAATGTGTGAAATAAATGTTTGATGTGTATTGCTCCAGCTTGTAACATTCCCTTCCCACAAACTAACAATTCAAACAGTTTCACTGTGCATGAGCTTAAATCCACCACAGCTCACGGATTTTGTGTATAGTGTAGTGTCTAGCAAGCCTTCATACTCGGTTCGCTAGACAAATAATCAAACAAGTCGTATTAATGAGTATCATTATAATAAGAAAAGATACAATACTGTGGCTGTTGCACAGATGTGTCGCAAGCAAAGGGCGACAAACGAAATAATCAATCTTCTTCAGTATAGACGACCCCAAGTCTGTGCTGCGTAGAGAGTGTCTAGCGTTGAAGCTGCTATTGAAGCCGCTAAACTTGAAGCTGCTATTGAACTGGGCCGTCACTAGTTGGTCGCGGCGCTTATGTCCTCTTCACATAGAGACCACTGCTGTCGCGTTGTCGTCCTGGAGGGATGTCCGGTCGGCATGCGACTGGCTGACTGCTTCTCACGGCCTTCTCATCCCTGTCGTTCCCGAATGGCGTGCCGCCGCTTGGCTTTACGCCGTAACAGAGAGTACAAGTAACGCTGCTCATATTTTTCTCATAGCTCATATTCTCTTACGAAGTACATAAGTTTCTCTATTGCTGCTAACGGTTCACCAGTGTCAAACACACGAGGATGCTCTTTGCAGTATTGCGTCTGCAGTTCAAGCAGTTCTGTAGCAAAATTCAGGGTCTTTCAGGAACAATTCATGTGCTCCATCCAGCGTTGGGCAGGGCACAGTACCGGGGAGGTAGGCTCCGGTTACTGCAAACACTAACGTATCGCAGTAGTGCAGAGGAGCTGCTGTTTATACTGACTTTTCAAAACCAAGTATTGCTCTATCTGATAAAAAATACCAGGTGATCAAAAAGTCAGTATAAATTTGAAAACTTAATAAACCACGGAATAATGTAGATAGAGAGGTAAAAATTGACACACATGTTTGGAATGACATGGTATTTTATTAGAACCAAAAAAAAAAGTTCACAAAATGTCCGACAGATGGCGCTGGAAAGTAAAACGTCAGTGACTGCGCATGACAATCGTGTATAAAAGTGATTTAGTGAAGCGGAGGTCATTTGCGGTGTGGGCGTTTTAAAAGATGGCGGAAGATGACGATTGGTTGAGTAACTTGTTGTGGACCGACGAAGTTCATTTCACGCTCCGAGGGTCTGTCAACGCCAACAACTGCAGAATTTGCCGGCTGGAGTGGCCGAGCGGTTCTAGGCGCTACATTCTGGAACCGCGAGACCGCTACGGTCGCAGGTTCGAATCCTGCCTCGGGCATGGATGTGTGTGATGTACTTAGGTTAGTTAGGTTTAAGTACTTCTAAGTTCTCGGGGACTGATGACCTCAGAAGTTAAGTCCCATAACTGTCGTGGAAACTCCATTGCACGACGAGAAAGTCACGGTATTGGTTGGGTTTACCACATCTACCGTTATGGGGCCTTTGTTTTCGTGGAAATGCGTGATTCTGGTTTTGTAACTGCTACCGTGACGGGTGAGAGGTACGCCGATAAGTTACAGAATCGCATCATCCCCAGCCTGTCTGATAAACACCTGCTGGTACGTACGATGTTTATGCAAAATGGCGCTCCACCCCATATTGCTAGACGCGTGAAAGATCTCTTGCGCGCGTCGTTTGGTGATGATCGTGTGCTCAGCCGCCACTTTCGTCATGCTTAGCCTCCCAGGTCCCCAGACCTCAGTCCGTGCGATTATGGCTTTGGGGTTACCTAAAGTCGCAAGTGTACCGTAATCGAACGACATCTCTATGGATGCTGAAAGACAACATCCGACGCCAATGTCTCACCATAACTCCGGCCATGATTTACAGTGCTGTTCACAACGTTATTCCTCGACTACAGCTATTGTTGAGGAATGATGGTGGACATATTGAGCATTTCCTGTAAAGAAGATCATCTTTGCTTTGTCCTACTTTGTTATGCTAATTATTGCTATTCTGATCAGATGAAGCGCCATCTGTCGGACATTTTTTGAACTTTTGTATTTTTTTGCTTCTAATAAAACCCCATGTCATTCCAAGCATGTGTGTCAATTTGTACCTCTCTATCTACATTATTCCGTGATTTATTCAGTTTTCAAATTTATACTGACTTTTTGATCACCCAGTATATGGTCACCTGTTAGTGGACATCAATATGGGGTCCGTCCACCGTTCCCCTTTATGACGTCTTTAATTCTGCTGGGGACACTTTCGATGAGGTGACTGAATGTGCGTGCAGGAATGTAGCCTACTCTTCCTCAAGAACCTAAACCAGAGAAGGTAGTGATCTTTGTGATGGAGTCTACGTTGCAACTCATCCCAAATTTGTTCCATGGGCTCAGGGCGAGACTGTTGGCAGCCCATTCCACTTCAGGAATTATTACCCAGAAACATTGCCTCACAGATGCTGCTTTATGACACGGTGCATTTCATGCTGATACAATTCCGCATTTTCTTAAGCGGAACCCTCATACCGCAAACATCACCTCCTCGTACTTCACTGTTGGCACTGCACGTGATTGCCGGCCGGAGTGGCCGAGCGGTTCTAGGCGCTACAGCCTGGAACCGCGTGACCGCTGCGGTCGCAGGCTCGAATCCTGCCTCGGGCATGGGTGTTTGTGATGTCCTTAGGTTAGTTAGGTTTAAGTAGTTCTAAGTTCTAGGGGACTGATGACCACAGCAGTTAAGTCCCATAGTGCTCAGAGCCATTTTGAACTGCACGTGATTGTAGGTAACATTCTCCAGGCATTCGCTAAACCTAAACCCTTCCATCGGATGGCCACAGGGAACAGTGTGATTCATCGCTCATTTCAAGTCATCTACCGCCCAGTGGAGTCGCTCTTAGCATTTACTACAGAACTGTGTGGTTTATGAGAAGCTGCTCAACCACTGTACCACATTCTTTTCAACTCCTAAACAGACTCATTGTGCCTGGAACATTTCTGGCGGCCGCTCTGAACTCACGAGTGGTTCTTTCCGATGACTTCATGCGATTTTTTTTAGAACCAGCCTCCGCAATGTTCGACAGTGCCAGATCGTCAATACATGAAGTCTCTCTGGTCTTGGTTCAGCTGTGCATTTCGACTTCACAATCACATTACCAACGGTCGACCTAGGAGAGGGTTGAAATGTGGATGGATTTGTTATTCAGGTGACATCCAGTTACTTGTCCGCATTCGAAATCACCGACCTCGCTGATGCATTCTGTAGTTACTGCTTCTCTGCTGACAACAGAAATGTCACACCTCCTTTTATACTGGTGGGACAGGCTCTCGTGGCAAGCAGTAATCAGTTCCGCATTACATGCGTGTGTCCAGGAGCTAGATAGCAGGGCGGGTTCAAGACCACAAGGGGGACAGGCAATCCGCGCGGTTATCATTGGGCATATATGGACAGATAGCGATCTTACCTCGATGTCACTGATAAGGACTTCCGCTTTACATTTGTGCTGGTTATATTTGACATCACCCTCCACTGCTCTCCCCCAGAGGGTATACCGGCAGTTCATTAGTCATCCACAGGAACGTGTACCTCCAGCCCCTCGCTACCCACTCACATGTCGACCAATCATATTCAGGCCCCTACCCATCCTCATTTTTATAACTGGATCATTTCAGTGAGTAGCTTCATTCTGAAGTTGTGCAGCATATGAAGAAGGTCAATGCGTCTCTATTTGTTAATAAAAAATTAATGTTACTGTAATTACGTAAAGTCACATCACATGACACCTTGCGTATAGGTCTTTATTAATAACAAACTAAGTTTAATATTACACGATTTTCGTCATTCGAAGCACCGACAGAGACCACACTTTGGCAAATAAGTAAGTACTCTCGTTTTTCCATATTTTCCTCAATTTTCCATATTTTTCCATATTTTTTGCGGTTTTACGTATTTATCCATATTTTCCAAAATTTTACCCAATTTTTGAGTTACACGTGTTTACGCCAACTCTCTCAACGTCACCTCGACGTCGCATGTCACTTCACGTAATGTCGACGTCATGATACTCTCAGCCAATCACAATGCAGCATGTGCCTAAAATTACCTGAAGTATTTATCATTACTAAGCCATCTCAACTTTTCGTGTGTGTGTGTGTGTGTGTGTGTGTGTGTGTGTGTGTGTGTGTGTGTGTGTGCTCGTGTGTGTATGTGTGTGTGTGTGTGTGTGTGTGTGTGTGTGTGTGTGTGTGTGCACTTCAGTAGCTACTGATTTTCAACCAAAGATACAGTACGTATAATAAATATCACAGAACGAGAGATAAATTCTTGTTAAGTCGCCTCCACCCTACATGACATGTGTGCGATAGCATGTGCATTTCCAAGACTCGACCAAAGCTACGTTATATGTGTATTAAAATTAGCAAAACGCTACAAAATACGAACTTAGAGAGCTGACCAGTATCTCCATCACTGCGGGTCATTCAAGGTAAGCAACGGAAGGACAGCCTGGTGCATGTTAGAGTAGACCACACCTCCAATGTTGACATGTGGAGTATAGATACGTCTGCAAACACTGCTCTGGCGGAGCCCAGCAATTTACAATACTTTACACGTCATTGTCTCGGACTCGACTGAGGCATCCTACCCTGCCAACAGGCCCCGACGCGACAGAGAAAACATGTGGGCTGCATTGAGGATAAATGCCAACCACTCCCTACTCTTCGCAGTTTTCCCATAGACCAATCATAATCAAGCTCCCCAATCGCCCTGCTTTCAAAACTAACGCCTATGCATGGACCATCCAGACAGATGTCTCAGTTAGAATAAAGACAATTAGAATTACGATGCCTAAAAAACAAACCCTGCAGTATTGTCACTATATGTGACATTACTCGCTCGTATAATACCCATATATTTACTGCAGAAACTACAATACAATCCAAGTATGTCCTTCGGTATTAATGTAATTTCGATCGATGCATAGAATTCTAAACACACATGTGAGACAGATAGCACGCTGCAGCACTTAACGAAATTGATGCTCCGAAAAACTTATCTGTACAATAATAATGAGTGATCTCACATACATGTGTATGCTTTCATGGTGGGAAGCTGGCGATTACTTCCTGCGACAGCACGATATTTCTATAAAAATAAATTCTGCTATATCATTAGTTTGCGATGGTACTATCACACTCGTAAATAACTAGGAAAATATCCGTACATATCCTTCCACAACAAATCGCTATACACAATCACAGTGGCTTACTACTATAACAAAATACGAGAATTTCCTGCAACGCATTATTTAACAAGAAAATACATGTGGTAAAGTACCTTCTGCAAGGACAGGATGAAGGTCTCTTCCGACCAATATTAATAACTATTTACGCTAATGGCCATTAAAACTGCTACGCCAAGAAGAAATGCACATGATAAACGGGTATTCATTGAACAAATATATTATACTAGAACTGACATGTGATTACATTTTTACGCAGTTTGGGTGCATAGATCATGAGAAATCAGTACCCAGAACAAACACCTCTGTCCGTAATAACGGCCTTGATACGCCTGGGCATTGAGTCAAGCAGAGCTTGGATAGCGTCTACTGGTACAGCTCTCCATGCAGCTTCAACACGATACCACAGTTCATCAAGAGTAGTGACTGGCGTATTGTGACGATCCAGTTGCTCGGCCACCATTGACCAGACGTTTTCAATTAGTGAGAGATCTGGAGAATGTGCTGGCCAGGGCAGCAGTCGAATATTTTCTGTATCCAGAAAGACCCGTACAGGACTTGTAAGTTTCGGTCGTGCATTATCCTGCTGAAATTTGGGTTTCGCAGGGATCGAATGAAGGGTAGAGCCACGGTCGTAACACATCTTAAATCTAACGTCCACTGTTCAAAGTGCCGTCAACGCGAACAAGAGGTGACCGAGACGTGTAGCCAATGGCACCCCATACCAGCACGCCGGCTGATACGCCAGTATGGCGATGACGAATACATGCTTCCAATGTGCATTCACCGCGATGTCGCCAAACACGGATGCGACCATCATGATGCTGTAAACAGAACCTAGATTCATCCGAAAAAACGACGTTTTGCCATTCGTGCACCGAGGTTCGTCGTTGAGTACACCATCGCAGGCGCTCCTGTCTGTGATGCAGCATCAAGGGTAACCGTAGCCATGGTCTCCGAGCTGATAGTCCATGCTGCTGCAAACGTCGTCGAACTGTTCGTGCAGATGGTTGTTGTCTTGCAGACGTCCCTACCTGTTGACTCAGGGATCGAGACGTGGCTGCACGATCCGTTACAACCATGCGGATAACAGGCCTGTCATCTCGACTGCTAGTGATACGAGGCCGTTGGGATCCAGCACGGCGTTCCGTATTACCCTCCTGAACCCACCGATTCCATATTCTGCTAAGAGTCATTGGATCTCGACCAACGCGAGCAGCAATGTTGCGAAGCGATAAACCGCAATCGCGATAGGCTACAATCCGACCTTCGGAAACGTGATGGTACGCATTTCTCCTCCTTACACGAGGCATCACAACAACATTTCACCAGGCAACGCCGGTCAACTGCTTTTTGTGTGTGAGAAATCGGTTGGAAACTTTCCTCGTGTCAGCACGTCGTAGATGTCGCCACCGGCGCCAACCTTGTGTGAATGCTCTGAAAAGCTAATCTTTTGTATATCACAGCATCTTCTTCCTGTCGGTTAAATTTCGCGTCTGTAGCACGTCATCTTCGTGGTATAGCAATTTTCATGGCCAGTAGTGTAGATGATTCTCCAAATACGCACCCGCAATTACAATTAACCTACCACCAATGGGATTCAACTTGCTAACAACACAGGCATAATACCTGCCGTAAAAACGCTGCCTGAACATACATGACACACCATTTCTTCTCAATTTCCAAAATTTGTCGTGTTCACAGAATGATCACTGTGATGGAATTATTAAGTATGCGTTTTGTTCACACATGCAGTAGTAAACTATGATGATGTATTACAAGACAGGTCCACACATGGTTTCCTGTGAAGAACAAAAAGAAAGACTGAAATAAAAAGGTTTTGGTCCGTCTGCGTGGTTTATGAGGCTGATGGCCACACTTCGTGGCAGTCATTCTTTTGTGGCTTGCAGGAATGCTGAAGCAGAATCGTTACAAGCTTAGCAGAAGATATTTCCACAACCAAAGGGATAATGCTGGACTTCTCGCCGGTGGATTCGATTAACATGTTAGTATTACGTGAGCTGAAACTGGACAGTGCTCTTTTACTGAAAACACTATTGGGAACTAACATTTCCAGACAACACACATTTTGTGCAACAAAAGAGAAAATTTAGCAGCTCGTACAGAAGCATACAGATAATCGTTTTTATCCTTCATCTATTTTTGTGCGGATGGCCAAGGTAACGTCTGCCTCGGATTTGTAGAATATGTATCCATTCTAAAACAATTTATGGTGAGACATCATGATTATGTGATCAACTTATAAGCATAGAGTGACTTAAAGTTTGGACCAACTTTAAATAACCCAATAACCTGCTACTTGTGCGCGCGAGCATCTGTCTGACACTCGTTCAGCCATCTGCATATTTAAACACTACACTAGTTTCACACCTCTACAAAAAAATCTCAGTCTGTTTTTTTTTCAACATACACAGTGCTCTCTGCCGTGGGCTTACTGATTATGTGTGCTTTAAATTTTAGGGAGAGACATCATCAAGTGACCAACTTACAAGCACACATTGACCAAGATTTCAAACCAAAATTAAATACCACAAATCGGCTAATATACACTCCTGGAAATGGAAAAAAGAACACATTGACACCGCTGTGTCAGACCCACCATACTTGCTCCGGACACTGCGAGAGGGCTGCACAAGCAATGATCACACGCACGGCACAGCGGACACACCAGGAACCGCGGTGTTGGCCGTCGAATGGCGCTAGCTGCGCAGCATTTGTGCACCGCCGCCGTCAGTGTCAGCCAGTTTGCCGTGGCATACGGAGCTCCATCGCGGTCTTTAACACTGGTAGCATGCCGCGACAGCGTGGACGTGAAACGTATGTGCAGTTGACGGACTTTGAGTGAGGGCGTATAGTGGGCATGCGGGAGGCCGGGTGGACGTACCGCCGAATTGCTCAACACGTGGGGCGTGAGGTCTCCACAGTACATCGATGTTGTCGCCAGTGGTCGGCGGAAGGTGCACGTGCCCGTCGACCTGGGACCGGACCGCAGCGACGCACGGATGCACGCCAAGACCGTAGGATCCTACGCAGTGCCGTAGGGGACCGCACCGCCACTTCCCAGCAAATTAGGGACACTGTTGCTCCTGGGGTATCGGCGAGGACCATTCGCAACCGTCTCCATGAAGCTGGGCTACGGTCCCGCACACCGTTAGGCCGTCTTCCGCTCACGCCCCAACATCGTGCAGCCCGCCTCCAGTGGTGTCGCGACAGGCGTGAATGGAGGGACGAATGGAGACGTGTCGTCTTCAGCGATGAGAGTCGCTTCTGCCTTGGTGCCAATGATGTTCGTATGCGTGTTTGGCGCCGTGCAGGTGAGTGCCACTATCAGGACTGCATACGACCGAGGCACACAGGGCCAACACCCGGCATCATGGTGTGGGGAGCGATCTCCTACACTGGCCGTACACCACTGGTGATCGTCGAGGGGACACTGAATAGTGCACGGTACATCCAAACCGTCATCGAACCCATCGTTCTACCATTCCTAGACCGGCAAGGGAACTTGCTGTTCCAACAGGACAATGCACGTCCGCATGTATCCCGTGCCACCCAACGTGCTCTAGAAGGTGTAAGTCAACTACCCTGGCCAGCAAGATCTCCGGATCTGTCCCCCATTGAGCATGTTTGGGACTGGATGAAGCGTCGTCTCACGCGGTCTGCACGTCCAGCACGAACGCTGGTCCAACTGAGGCGCCAGGTGGAAATGGTATGGCAAGCCGTTCCACAGGACTACATCCAGCATCTCTACGATCGTCTCCATGGGAGAATAGCAGCCTGCATTGCTGCGAAAGGTGGATATACACTGTACTAGTGCCGACATTGTGCATGCTCTGTTGCCTGTGTCTATGTGCCTGTGGTTCTGTCAATGTGATCATGTGATGCATCTGACCCCAGGAATGTGTCAATAAAGTTTCACCTTCCTGGGACAATGAATTCACGGTGTTCTTATTTCAATTTCCAGGAGTGTAGAAGTCAACTTCAGTGCCAGACGCTGCCAAGAGGAGCTGTCTGTATACCACATCTGTTAATGCAACCCCATAAGAGACTCAGACTGTCGAGCAAAGCACGTAAGGCGACGTATTTTTTCGTAACACACATCGAAAAATGCACTTGAAAATTCCAATAATTTCCTACAACGTGGGATGTAAGTGACAAATTTAGATTAGATTGATCATGATGGGCAATCATCGGTATTTTTCTGGCATTATATCTACATTAGCGTAGTATGGTGGAACTGCAACATATTCCCAAATATATCGTCAAATGGGGTGAGAATGTGCCTTAAATTTATGGTTTTCCCTACACAGACTCCCAACGGATGATTGTACGGCTTTCACATTTTGTTGCAACGTTGCTCCACCATATCCTCTTGTAAAACGTGGGTCCACGAGGCTTTTATCTGTTGATGGGATCTTTTTTGGTGGGACAGGCTCACCTCACATGTTGGGTGAGGCTGTGCCGCTACTCATTTGAGCCTGAAATGAATGGAAAAAATCTGTGGCACAAACTCAGCTCTTACTGAATCACCAGAAGACAATTGAACCATTAATAGAACACACACCACTGAACGACTACGTTGCATCAGTTACAATATACAAAAAACCCACATCTGTAAATTTTCAAACTTTTCAAATCCTGTAGGTAACAAAGGTGTCTAATTGTTAATCACAAGTAGCGGAAGAAATTATTTACGAACCATGCAAGATAACCAACTATTTTTTATTTCAAAAAGTGTAATTCAAAGAACGATGTGGGGAAAACCATTTGTGATAAGCTTATGAAATGAGAAACAATTACCCTCTCTTCACTCGCAGAAAATACATTTTTTCCCTCAGAAGTTTTAGTAAAAACTACTTATACTTTGAGTTTAAGGGTGTTGCGATGTACTGTGCCATTCCTGCAACACACGTAACACTCACTTCTGTCAGTGGCAATAGGTACCTGCTATCAAATCTTGATGGAAGTGGAACTTACCTTATATTGCCTATCATCTTAGAAAGTGGGTACCGCCTAGCATAGGTATCTAGATACCAGACGTACGTTTCAAAGATAATTACAATGTCTCCAATGAAAAAATGATATTAAAATGTTGTCTGGATTCACTTTTTAGCAGCTTCCCTGATGGAAATCTTCCGGTTCTTTATATCTTCCGACGTTAGGCATAAATGTTCATTTGCCCAATTATGATGCCGCCATCCTCCGACCTTTTCCGTGTGTGCACGAACCATACCTACACTGAAGCGCCAAACAAACTGGTATAGGCACGCATATTCAAATACAGAGATGTATAAACAGGCAGAATACTGCGCTGTGGTCGGCTACGCCTATATAAGACCATGAGTCACAGTTGTTCGATCGTTTAGTGCTGCAACAATGGCAGGTTATCAAGATTTGATTGAGTCTGAAGATGGTGTTATAGTCGCCGCACAAGCGATGGGACATAGCATCTCCGAAGTAGCGGTGAAGTGGGGATTTTCCTGTACAACCATTTCACGAGTGATGTGTTATTCCTTTCGACACTTCGAAATTAAACACGTAACCAGTTTGTAGTTGTCATACACTTCTTTATTTCAAACACATGCTGTTAATGAAATCAACAGCAACAACAATTATAATAAAAGGCACCTGCCCTACAGAACCAGCAGCAGGACTCAGATCAAAGTACTAATGCATTTAAGTCCGATAGACACAGATCTTTCAAAATTTACTCAACCAATTTTCACTAATTAAACAATGTTCATAAAACCACCATTAATCAAATTTAACTGACATAACTGAATGTTTCATGACTTACATAGAAACTGGTTTTTCACACAATTCATATCAAATTCTAAAACTGCTTCCAACAACTAAGACGTTTTCCATGGACTGATCTTAATCAATTGTGACAAATTAAAGGTATTATCAGATTAATACACTCAACTAAGCTTCTATTTAGTATTACTTACAGGTACGATGTTCACATACACTTCATCCCCAGAACATAATAATAACATATTAAACAGGTTTAAAATGAAGCCGTTTCAATTTTACGTTGAAAATTAGTGATGGACGCGAGCAGACCGATAGGTTCAACCAGATACAGGAGATTCACGGACCAGAAGGTAAAGTAGAACTATACTCAACTTTGAGCTACAATTAAGCTTCCAGAAAACCACAACACTCCACCGGAAAGATGGAATTGCAGGACACTAACAACGTAACCATAGACACCGATCCAGGCCCTTACATTCTCCTCTTCGATAGTGATACCCCGATCGGAGTTTGCTCCCGTCGACCGCTGCCAATTATCTGAAATACAAACACAGCAGCGGGGGACGACATTCTGGCGCATCTGATACACAAAACATATCTGCCCAACTGCTTATAAGTAAGCCTTTAATTATACACAGCACAAATGAACTCAAGCAGAACTAACCTACGTGACCACTTGCCCAGTAACGGCTCTTAAAATTTGATTAGCCAATTCTCCAGAACAAACAGATAAAATAATAACACAGAAAAAGGAAATAGGGAAAATTATTTCGGCCTGCTCTTGAACGTCAGGCACAGACTTACGTACCAGTTGGCATGACCTCTAGCTACGCATTAAGAACGGATTCATGTCTATTTGTTGTGCGTAGCTAGCGCTCCCTTAAATACCGTCAACATGTCAGGCGGCCAGATCAAATACAGTGACAAGTAACTGAAACAATCAAGATAGTTTTCAGTGTTCCTGGCAGATTAAAACTGTGTGCCGGACCGAGACTCGAACTCGGGACCTTTGCCTTTCGCCGGCAAGTGCTCTACCAACTGAGCTACCCAAGCACGACTCACGCCCTGTCCTCGCAGCTTTACTTCTACCAGTACCTCGTTTGGAAGGTTCGAGTCTCGGTCCGGCACACAGTTTTAATCTGTCAGGAAGTTTCATATCAGCGCACACTCAGCTGCAGAGTGAAAATCTCATTCTGGAAACATCCCCCAGCCTGTGGCTAAGCCATGTCTCCGCAATATCCTTTCTTTCGGGAGTGCTAGTTGTGTAAGGTTCGCAGGAGAGCTTCTGTAAAGTTTGGAAGGTAGGAAACGAGGTACTGGTAGAAGTAAAGCTGTGAGGACGGGGCGTGAGTCGTGCTTGGGTAGCTCAGTTGGTAGAGCACTTGCTCGCGAAAGGCAAAGCTCCCGAGTTCGAGTCTTGGTCCGGCACACAGTTTTAATCTGCCAGGAAGTTTCATATCAGCGCACACTCCGCTGCAGAGTGAAAATCTCATTCTGGAGTTTTCAGTGTATTCTGGTATTCAATCAACATGAACAGAACCAACCAAGGAACAATTCGACGACTCCAGTTCATTCACTTTGAGTAACATATAACAGACGCGAAGGAATTCTGTCCTCCAGATCTCAAGGAAATCACAATCACCGTCGGCAGCGGATCTGCACTCAAACGGCTCAACACACCGCAGTAGCTGACCACGCTCCTGCGTCGTGCCGACTCGACCACTCGCCAGCGCAACACGTCACTGTCGCTCACACAGCTTATACTTGAACGCAAAACGTTGCAGAGCGCGCGCACCGCAGTTAAAATGCCATCCGCCAAAGATGCGAAGAAGGCAAGCAGGCATCGAAAATGACTCACAACGATCGGAACTACAATCGATGGAGACTGGCGCCAGCAGCGCACCAGCTCAACGAGTTTACCGTGAATATACGGAATACGGTAAAACATCATATTTCCTACATAGCTGCAGCCGGAAAAGTCCTGCAAGAAATGGACCAACGACAACTGAAGGGAATCATTCAACGTGACAGAAGTGCAACCCTTCCGCAAATTGATGAATATTTCATTGCTGGGACATCAACAAGTGTCAGGGTACGAACCATTCAACGGAACATCACCGATATGGGCTTTCGGAGCCGAAGGTCCACTCGTTTACAGTTGCTGACTACAAGACACAAAACTTTACACCTCGCTTGGTCCCGTCAACACCGACATTGGACTCTTCAGGACTGGAAACATGTTGCCTAGTCGGACAGGTCTCGTTTCAAATTGTATCGAGCGGATGGACGAACACGGGTATAGAGACAATCTCATGAATCCTTTAACCCTGCATGTCAGCAGAGGGCTGTTAAAGCTGTTGGAGGGTCTCTGACAGGTGACACGTAGGTAAGCATCCTGTGTAATCACCTGCATCCATTCGTGTCCATTGTGCATTCCTAAGTACTTGGTCAATTCCAGACGGACAATGCGGCACCCCTCACGTCCAGTATTGCTACAGAGCGTCTCCAGGAACTCTTGTGAGTTTAAACACTTCCGCTAGCCACTAAACCCCCCAGATATGAACATTATTGAGCGTATCTGTGGCGCCTTGCAACGTGCTGTTCAGAAGAGATCTCCGCTTCCTCGTACTCTTACGTATTTATGGACAGCCCTGCAGGACTCATGGTGTCAGTTTCCTCCAGCACTACTTCAGACATCAGTCGAGTCCATGCCACGTTGTTTTGCGGCACTTTTGCGTGCGCGCGGTGGCCCTATACGAGATTAGGCAGCTGTACCAGTTTCTTTCGGTCTTCACTGTACATAAAGTACCATCCCCCAGTAGGGCGGTTGACGAACTGATTAGACAAATACTCAGTCATTCCCTGCTGCCATTGGCAAATGTTCTGCATTCTTGTAATGCATATACATCCCATACTAATTCAGAAATGTAATTTTCTGATGGCGAATAGACAATCATCCAGTAGAGCAACATAGTATTCCATAATACTAATGTTTGTATCCCCATTTGGTATTTCATGTAACCCTCTATCGCTTCTCATAACCTGGAATCTCTACACTTCCACACAGGTCAACAGTACTCGCTTTAGTTCTGAGTTGCTGGTTTATATCCCACATCAGTAGGTATTACTATTTGTAAATGTGAAGGACAAACACTGGAATGCAGTTGACCATAGCAATATGATATCATAGCGCCTGTCAACAGCAGATGCCTTTTACTGATGATGGTTATTTTGTGGCGGCGTTTGTAGCGACAAACAATTCGCGGTAGAAACGGCTTACGAAGTCACCGCCACACTTTTAATAGCGGGCCGACCGGTCCGCTGGAACAGTGAAAAAGAAAGATGAAAACCCAAACACTCTGATTAAATAAAAGTCGGTACTTATCTTTATTAACGAAGATACAGAAACACAATAGTGAACTCCGTGTCTACAGAAACCTGTCTAGTTCGAGTCGGAGCGGCTAGGTCAGCGTCGGCTGACGACAAACAACAACTCTGCTGCGATGAACACACAACTGACTAGCTAGTACACAATTCGGTGGCGAGTATACAACTGAGCGGCGAATACAGAACTGTCCTAGCGCTCGCGACTCCAGCGCTTAAGAAACCAGAAACCAGCGGTGGCGCGCGCAGACTTGCGGCGATTTCCTGTCTCGCTGGCGCTGCTTATGCGGACGGCGTCCGGACTTTGATGCTGCCAACCTTTTGGCAGCGGGCTCGGGTGGCATTACTGGCTAGGATATAACAGGTTATTCGTACTAGTAGCCAAAACCTTTGATAAAATGTCATGGACAACAATTCCAGTCATATGATCTTCTGGTCATACCACCTAAATGTGACTGGGATTGCAATCCAGTTACGCTATTTTGTGCTTGCTGCGACACGGATACCCTGGGGCCACGGGGTAGATTGTGGGTCCAACAAGGACAAGCAACTAGCATATGATCGGTTTGTATGCATAGCGTTACTCACCACGCCAGAAACACATACTTAGCGATGTATATTTATTAAAGTAGCATTCCCGATGTCTATAGTAAAAATGCAAGATGCCACTTCCAAGTGAACAGCACAACTCAACGTGACAACCGTGTACAAGACTGTGATAATTTTACCCTAACATGGAAAGTCGTAATAATGTATGATGACTCTGATGTCGTTTTCAGTAAGACTAAGACAAGTAATTTTGAAAAAAAATAATACGCACAATCCAGAATTAGACCTCAATCTTGCTTTTATATACTCTCTGAAGTAGGAAATGACCTAGAATACTTTATTTTGTATGAGTTTCCGTAATCAATTTCCAGATTAAATAATTAAAATTACAATTAGACAATATTTTGCATTAGACCCCAACCTACCAAACACAGTTTAGATTACTCGTATCGGTAGTTAAAATTTCTGAGAAAAGACCCAAGATGACAGTACCTTCAGTCATATAGTCAATGTGTGGAAGTAATTACACTAGTTGATGTCTGTGCTGTAATGAGGGTACCCAGAGCCATGGGTAGGGTGGATGTGATTCGTTTTTTGTATGCAAAATGTTGTTCAATCCCCCAACACGCGTGCTTCTGTTCAATATTTTTTACATCGCCCAGTTTCACATTACAGCAAGAGTGTATTTGTTTTTTTTTTCAAAAAGAATAATAATGATGATAATAATAATAGTAATAATAATAATAGTAATAATGTTAAACATTAAAGCCATAGGGCAATGACAGGCGCTCGTTGGCTGACGGATAAAAATACAGTATGGTCCTGAGATAGAGCTATCTAGAGACGTCGTAAATTCAGCAGTGACGGGCATAATCTAACGCACACTTAGCTATCAGATATGGACATCAATAGAACTGACAGTATATCCAGACTTCTCTCTCCAGTGCTCGTTAACTATTCTCTAAAACAGTTAACTGTGTATTTCCCACAACTGATACTGCGAGGGAGAACAATCGAACAAATGGTTAAAAGTAAGATAAGCTGTTTAAAAAATTAGACAAACGCCGTGCCATAGTATTAAGTGAAAGTCTACGCCAAATAAATAAAATTATGCTACCTGACATCAGCAAACTCTTCGTGATTTTATCTGTGGTAGTATCAATACGTGATCCGTGTTTATCGCTTTCCATTTGTGGAATCATGCTACTTAATATTACATCCAAGTTTTTACGATTCCAGGTACATATGACTTGCAACTCACGTGTATTTGGAGAGAATACAGAGCATTTGGAATCCACACAAATAACGCTACCCTTTCCTCATCGACACTGAAGTAGTAGGACTATGACAATCCATCCGTCACCATGTATTTCTAGAATGCACCAGCTTTCCACAATCAAAGCATATGAGGTGTCAGGTCCTCTCCTACATCTGGTTGTTACATTAAGCACCTACACCGCCCCTCTGCCACGTATTTTGATTGCTCCATCTGTATAACTCGTTTTTATATCCAAGTGTATGTGTGACGTCATGTCTCTTCGTCCCTCTGTAAAATAAGAAGCTCCATACATATTTTTTCAAGGGGATGTGAGCTCTCTCAACTACAGCACAGGGGTCTCAGTCATTTTAGGAGCAGACGGTACTTTGATCCCAACAGTTCTATTCCTTGATAAAAACTTGTAGCTTTCTAAGAAATTATCCAGGAGATCTCCAGAAACTCTGATCTAATGCTAACGTCTCAAAATTTCGACTACTTCTATGTACAAATAAAGATATCTTCTATGCTGATGTCGTATCCATATTTTTTTTACTTTTTTACCGTTTTTCATTTTTTCATATTCTCCATTTTTTTTAAACATTCATTCCATATTTTCCGATTTCTTCCATATTTTTTCATATTCTATATGTAAATGAATAAGTGTGTATACACTCTTATTGCTTACATGACCAACTTTTTGTTGCTATTTTCATGATCCAACTGTGATGCTCAGCCGTGGTATCTAAGAACTTTACTTCTCTCATGTCAACTCACATGGAGTGCTGTGGAAGTAGAGTGCTGCTGACATTATTCTTTTCTAAACAGACACAAAACTCAGTTAAGGTACTTTCTGTGTCGGTATCGCCCCCCTTCCGCTGGGAGATAGGGCTTTTAAAGGCACATTTTTAGCCATAGAACCCTGTTTAATAAAGCATAAAAGGCAATGCAAGTTATCGTGTGCGCGGTCGCATGTGATCGCTGGTGAGACACAGGAAGGATGTCTAGTCTTTTGTTAATGACTTCTTCTGTTACCTGTTCTGGAATGGAATCGAGGCAGAGCCTCGCGCATTAGACTGGCCGCTCTAATTTAAACTCTTTAATTTTATAAAAAGTCACTGCGTACTGCAGGGCGGATACTCGCGCATACTAGTAATTATATAAGGAAATTTCCACTGCGCATGGACGAGATACCGACGTGCGGATAATCAACATATTACTAGTGATTAATATTGTATTCCCAATGTAAGTAGCATAGTGCACTTCGGTAATTATAGTTATGATTAACGCTATTGTGATTTCATTATTTGTTTAATCTATGATCCTAAAATTTCAACATTATATGTAAACTGTATTTTCAGTACTTATCTCATTTTAGCTCAGAAATAACGTGGACCACGAACCTCCTTCTTACGGCGACGAAATTCTCAAAGTATATGTCCAATGCCGCCTTATCATAGTTTAAATATATTCACTGATTTTTAAATATTTCCATCCATCTCAATTCAGTTCAATAAAAATTAATTACATTGGCGACTCGAACCTGCAATGTTCTGCAATCAGAAAAATACCCATCATGAAGGATCCAATCCATAATTATTTATTATTTACATTCCACGGTTCGGATTTTCAGACTTTCCTGCAGTAATACGAGCATTCCTTCCAAGAGAGTATGGTTGATACATGCTGTCTTAAGACGTAAGATGATTTTATTGTAATAGGGTTAAAGCACAAGGACCGTGAAGACGAGCTAGTTTGAGTATGCGTTATTACAAGTTGTGTGTCGGATACACGTAACAGCATACAATTCAAAACTGAAGTGATGTGTCGATCGATGTTTACCCATCTGAGTCGATCTAATCTATAACTATTTATCACTTGCATATCATATTTCATGGACTTTTGCGGATTTTCAGTTGCTTTGATCAAGGATGTGCAAGAAACAGCTATTTACCAGTCATAAGCGTACTTATTCTCAGGAGAGGATGTGGAGGATTTCATGATTCTCATGGTATGGTGGAAGAAAAACCCAATGGGAGAGCAAAATTCAAGAAGTCTCAGAACTTAACGCGATTGTTTGGTCCGTGATGTTTTCGATTTGTGTATGTGGGTTAGTATATCTGGCAGTGTGTAACAGTGCTACCACACTACGCTATGTCAGTATACTGTCACGAAAAGTACTGTCTGTAATAGTACTGTCTGTAATAGTACTGGAGGGAACTGAAACCATGAATCCTGCAGGGCTGTCCATGCATCCGTAAGAGTACGAGGGGATGTATGTCTCTTCTGGACAGCTCGTTGCAAGGCATCCCAGATGTGCTCAATAATGTTCATGTCTGGAGAGTTTGGTGGCCAGTGGAAGTGTTTAAACTCACAAGAGTGTTCCTGGAGCCACTCTGTAGCAATTATTGATATGTGAGATGTCGTGTTGTGTTGCTGGAATTGCCCAAGTCCGTCGAAAGGCACAATGGACTTGAATGAATGCAGGTGATCAGACAGGACGGTTACGCACGTGTCACCTGTCAGAGTCGCATCTAGACGTATCAGGGTCCCATATCACTCCAACTGCACACGCACTACATAATTACAGAGCCTCCACCAGCTTGAACAGTCTAGATTCATGAGGTTGTCTCCATACCCGTAGACGTTCATCCGCTCGATACAATTTGAAACGAGACTCGACTGACCAAGCAACATATTTCCATTCATCAACAGTCCAATGTCGATGATGACGGGCCCAGACGACGCGTAAAGCTTTGTGTCGTGCAGTTATCAAAGGTACACCAGTGGGTCTTCAGCTCCGAAAGCCCATACGATGATGTTTCGTTGAATGGTTCGCACGCTGACACTTTGTGATGACCTAGCATTGAAATCTGCAGAAATTTGCGGAAGGGTTGCACTTCCGTCTCGTTAAAAGATTCTCTTAAGTCGTCGTTGGTCCCGTTCTTGCAGGATCTTTTTCCGGTCGCCGTTATGTCGGGGATTTGACGTTTTATTAGATTCCTGATATTCACGGTACTCCCGTGCAATGGTCGTACGGGAAAATCCCCACTTCATCGCTACCTCGGAGATGCTGTGTCCTATCGCTCGCGCGCCGACTATAACATCACGTTCAAACTCACTTAAATCTTTATAACCTGCCATTCTAGCAGCAGTAACCGATCTAACAACTGCGCCTGACACTTGTTGTCTTACATACGCGCTGCCGACCGCAGCGCCGTATTCTACCTGTTTACATATCTCTGTATTTGAATACGCATGCGTCTACCAGTTTCTTTCGCGCTTCAGTGTATTGAAAATATTTCTCTGAAAACCACTAATTTGGGTAGCCGTGGTGGCAGCATTATCATGCCCTTGTCATAACAGTAGTCTTGCTTTAGACCACTTCCAATTAAATTGTCACAAATTTCTTCTGTAATCTCATTAGCTGATATTTCCATATAACAGTGACGTCCATAAAGGATACCTCCACTGTGACTTCCGAACCTTTAACACGTAAATATCGAATTACTTGAGGCATTGCCTAGCGCTGGCGTTAAAAAGGTGCTGTTCCCACAATTCAAAGACAAGTTTGTCAATAAACTAACTTTCCCATGCATCACTCTAAAAGTATTATTTACCTGCGCGCTGCACCTGAAGGCTACTTCTCCTGATGTGTTTTCAGTCCTGATGTAGGCTACGAGGGAGAACTTCCATTTGCGAATAGAAACACAAAAGGGAGTCGTGAAGCAGGAGAGAGCAGGCCACTACAAACAATCTGAGGCCTCACGACTCGCATTTTCGAGAGTGACGCCGATCTCCACTCTCACGACCGAATCTATAAAATAGTAACTCTTGGAAAACATTTATGTAGGGCGTGAATTATGACGCCCACTACCTTCTGACTGTAAAATCTCATATTTTATTTTACGATAAAAACTGTATATTATAGTTTTTTGCGCTTCTAAAAATATTGCGCCCGGTGCATCTGCCCATTTTGCGTGTGATCGCAAAAAGTCGGTCGGAAGATACAGGCATATGGTAACCGAAAAAAATGGCTTTAGCACTATGGGACTTAACTTCTGAGGTCATCAGTCGCCTAGAACTTAGAACCACTTAAACCTAACTAACCTAAGGACATCACCACACATCCATGCCCGAGACAGGATTCGAACCTGCGACCATAGCGGTCGCGCGGCTCCAGACTGTAGCGCCTAGAACCGCTCGGCCACTCCGGCCGACTATGGTAACCGAGTTGGTCCAGAATTTTAAGGTCGCACGTCAGGTCAAATGTAGTAATAACCAGTAAACCTACCGATTCTTTAAAAACTCGAAATTTCATGCGCAAAACAGCTTCAAACGTCTGATAGAGAACGAGTCAGCCGGCCGCGGTGGTCTCGCGGTTCTAGGCGCGCAGTCCGGAACCGTGTGACTGCTACGGTCGCAGGTTCGAATCCTGCCTCGGGCATGGATGTGTGTGATGTCCTTAGGTCAGTTAGGTTTAAGTAATTCTAAGTTCGAGGGGACTGATAACCACAGCAGTTGAGTCCCATAGTGCTCAGAACCATTTGAACCAGAACGAGTCAGTGTGTTGAATATTTGACTTTAGGCGTGTCAGGGAGAAGAAGTTTCGCAAAGTTTTAAAATTACGTGTAAATTTTGATGTAAGTTGCTAACGGGTCTCATTCTTAAATACTGGATGAATATAGTCTGGGTAATTTGCGCGCCGCGAGTTATGCTGCCTTAAGACGTACACACAGTTTCTGTCGACAATACTTGTCTTAATGTATTAAACTTATAACGTAAGTTTTTATCTCTTAATAAGTTGATTGTGACAGCATTTTAAATTTTGAAATTATTTTTAATATAATTATATGACATCCTGAATATTTTTGTTGCCTCTTGAGCCGTCAGATAGGTACCTGCAAGTTGGACTGTGGACCATAAGCTATGAACCTGGGTAGCCGTTTAGTAACACGCACTGTCTGGATAAAAAAGAATGGTAAGAGTAAAACTTCACGTGTTGAGAGGGTATGTGATGTTACTTCAGTGATTACAAAACTGAGTCAAATTAACGAAGAACTTAGCAATATGAGCTTCCTTACCAGTGTGACATTGCACCTTCTCTGATGAAGGTGCATGCACTGATTCGTTCGGTAAGGATACCGTAAAGCCATTGCAGCTTCTCCAGAGGCACAGTTGGTCACAGCTGCTGTATCTGGTCCTTGATATCCTGGAAACGGGCACTAGCACTGAGTTGGCGTCCAAGCTGGTCATGTTCTATACGGGACAGAACTCAGGATATTATCGTCCACCGGAGTACATCGACATCATGCAGACAAAACATACCATGTGTGCAAGATATTGTGTTACTGGAAAATACCACGATGATATCGTCACACGAGAGGTAACATGAAAGGGCGCACCATGTCGATGATGTATCATTATGTCGTCAGAATTCCCACTATCAATACCAGTTGCGACCTGAAGCCATACTCGTTGGCTTCTCACAGTAAGACTGCTGCACCTGTCCAGACATTAGAAGAATGAGACCTCTTCCCAGGCCACCGCCGTAGACGCCGACGGTGGTCGTCTGCGGTACAGAAGAATCGCGACTCGTCGCTGAACACATTGCGATGCCATTCATCAGTGTCCCATGCTTCTCGGTCACGGCACCACACTGAATGCAGTCATCTGTGTTGTGATGTTAAAGCCAGTCCATGCATGGGGCAGTAATTCCCCAGCCCAGTTGCTACCTGTCTGTCGCCAATGGAGTGTGGATGACAGCATGCTGCAGGGAGCCCATTAATTATTCTCTCATGGCAGGTGCAGATGTGGAAGAGTTACAATGTTCTTGGTGCACAATACGGCGATCCTCCCTTCTGATGGTCACATGTGGTCGACCAGAAACTAGATGACGAGTGTGCTTGCCCTGACATTCCCATGTAGTCCAACATCGAATCACCGTCATATCTGAATGCCCCATAAATTTGGATTTTGCACGATCTGGCCAGCTGCCCATGAGGAGACCCACAACGAGGCCCATTGCCAACTGTCATGTGCTGATGATGTTGTCTCATATGAGTACACAACATCTTATTGTCCTTCAGAGTGACCACTGAATATGTGGTATTGTTCGGTCCCCTTATACATCGTACCCGGTCTGGTCACAACACTTAAAACGAACAACATTAGCACACACTAGTGCCCGTTCCAACAAAGAGAATCATAACTCTGTTTATGTGTAATTCATCCAAGTTTTGTCCAGATTTATTCTATTCACATAGATATTATTGTCTTATCGACTTAATCTAAAAAATGCTTCAAATAGCTCTAAGCACTATAGGACTTAACGTCAGTCTCCTAGACTTAGAACTACTTAAACCTAACTAACCTAAGGACATCACATACATCCATGCCCAAGGCAGGATTCGAACCTGTGACCGTAGCAGCCATGTGGTTCCGCACTGAAGCGCCTAGAACCGCTCGACCACAGCGGCCGGCTCGACTTAATCTAATAGTTTCCTAATCAGGAATGAACGTAATTTCTTTTATCTGTCTTTATGAATATTGTATTACCATTAACACCAATGCTGTTCAATCTAAATAATGCATCCTTGATACCATACCAAATAAAAATAAATACACTTTGGTGTATTGGCAGAAGAGCCAACACCGTGTTGCTAGAGGAGGCCGAAATGCACGCGTTTAAGCTCACGCAGACTGGCGTGAGGTCTGGAACAGTTAAGGGAATTTATAGTAGCAAATAAAGTACATAGTTGATGTAATACTTAACTTTAATCCATAATTGGAGAACATCGCTCTTGTTGATACATCAATAACAATCTCAATATAAACTGGTAATGGCACCTTGCTAGTTCGTAGCAAATGACGTAGCTGAAGGCTATGCTAACTATTGTGTCGGCAAATGAGAGCGTAGTTGTCAGTATAGCATCGCTAGCAAAGTCGTCTGCACAACCGGGGCGAGTGCTAGGACGTCTCTCTAGACCTGCCGTGTGGCGGCGCTCGGTCTGCAATCACTGACAGTGGCGACACGCGGGTCCGACGTATACTAGCGGACCGCGGCCGATTTAAAGGCTACCACCTAGCAAGTGTGGTGTCTGGCGGTGACACCACACACTTAACACAATGGACAATGTTAAGCGTAATAAATAATTACACACACATAAAAAAGGCTTTGCATCACCTCGGTTCCGAAAGTTCCGGAACCAGTACAGAAAATTGGAATACAGATCAACATAAACATCTTTTCCGTCCATTTTATTCCTCATGAAAACCACACATTGCATGTTGTACCACCATACAGCGAGACCTTCATAGGTGGTGCTCCACATTACAGTACATACCAGTACCTCTAATACCCAGCAGCACGTCCTCTTCCATTGATGCATGCCTGTATTCGTCGTGGCATACTATCCACAAGATCATCAAGACACTGTTGTTCCAGATTGTCCCACACCTCAACGGCGATTCGGCAGAGATCCCTCATAGTGGTTGGTGGGTCACGTCGTCCATAAACAGCCCTTTTCATATTCCAAGCATGTTCGATAGGATTCATGTTGGGAGAACATGATGGCCACTCTAGTCGAGCGATGTCGTTATCCTGAAGGAAGTCATTTACTAGATGTGCACGATGGGGCCGCGAATTGTCGTCCATGAGGACGAATGCCTCGCCAATATGCTGCCGATATGGTTGCACTATCGGTCGGATATGGCATTCACGTATCGCACAGCCGTTATGGCGCCTTCCACGACCACCAGCGGCATACGTCGACCCCACATAATGCCACGCCAAAACAGCAGTGAACCTCCACCTTTCCGGACTCACTGGACAGTGTGTCTAAGGCGTTCAGCCTGACCGGATTGCCTACAAACACGTTGACGACTGGTTGAAGGCGTATGCGACACTCATCGGTGAAGAGAACGTGATGCCAATCTTGAGCAGTCCATTCGGCATGTTGCTGGACCCATCTGTACCGGGCTGCGCGGTGCTGTGGTTGCAAAGATGGACCTCGCCATGGACGTAGGGAGTGAAATTGTGCATCGTGCAGCCTATTGCGCACAGTTTGAGTAGTAACACGCCGTCCTGTGGCTGCGCAAAAAGCATGGTGGCGTTGCTGTGAGGGTTTCTCCGAGCCATAATCCTTAGGTAGCGGTCATCCACTGCAGTAAAAGCCCTTGGGAGGGGTGAGGGAGGCATTCCATCAATAGTTCCTGTCTCTCTGTACCTCCTCCACGTTCGAACAACATCGCTTTGGTTCACTCCCAGCCGCCTGGACACATCTCTTGTTTAGAGCCCTTCCTGGCACGAAGTGACAATGCGGACGCGATCGAATGACGGTATTCACCGTTTAGACATGGTTGAACTGCTGACAACACGAGCCATGTGCCTCCTTCCTGGTGGAATGTCTGGAACTGACCGGCTGTCGGACCCCCTCCGTCTAATAGGCGCTGCTGATGCATGGTTGTTTGCATCTTTGGGCAGGCTTAGTAATATGTCTGAACAGTCAAAGGGACTGTGTCTGTGATACAATATTCACAGTCAACGTCTATCTTCAGGAGTTCTGGGAACCGGGCTGATGCAATAATTATTTAAACTTTCCCTACTTAACACGTTATAACATGGAAACTAATTACTGTACGAGTACCAAACTTGGTAGCATTAATGTGCAGAGTATGGGGTGCTTGATTATCATGCGTCACAGCGCCACCATTCAGTTCCAACTATGGCCACCAGGTGCCGTGATCAGTCATTGTGATTCATAGTCTCACAGAACTGACCAGTCGCAGTGCACTTATTGACATGTCAACAAGAGCTTCGACAAAAGGAGCAGTGCATTTTTTGAACAGGTTAGCGCTCAAGGACCAAAGACGTGCAGTGTGACTGGCCAGCGTTACTGTGATACCCTTCGCCAGCATGTCATACCAACCCGCAGGAGAGAGACGCACTGAACAACAGTTTTCCATGCAACATGGGGCTCCACCGCACATCTCTCGTGAAGTTCAGCTGCTTCTCCGAAACACATTTGGAAACGATCGATTTTCATCCAATCGTTTCCAAATGTTTGGCCAGCACGATCAACTGATCTCACTCCCTGTGATTTCTGCTTGTGGAGATTCCTGAAGGACAGAATTTACCAGAGGAACATTCACACATGAGCTGATGTGAAGCGCAGTGTATCAAGAGAGGTAGCCAGCATACCTACGAACATGCTTCGTTCTGCTGTGCAGAATGCAATCCTGCGCTTTCAGATTCTTCTGGACACTGATGGGCGCCATATTAAGAACCTTTTGTAGCAGTAATGCTACCGGTATGTAATGGTATGATGGTACGTAGTAGGACATTAAAAGTGTTTCAGTTGCACTGGTTCCGCATTATTTCTCTTCCCCACGTCCCTGACATTAATGCTACCAAGTTTGGTACTCGCACGATAATTGGTTTCCGTATTATAACGTGTTAAATAGGAAACGTTTAGTTATAACCACCCGGCATATAAATATGTGCTTAACGCTGTACATTGTTTAAAGTGTAATTTCAAAGTTAAATAACAAGTTTGATACATAACACTCCATGCAGGTGATTCTATCTTTGTCTATAATGTTTGGTTACCTAAGAACCAGTGTTCCTTCCAGACGCAAGTCAGTTGTTTCCTAAAGATGGCCTAATAAGCCAAAAACTAGTTTGAAATAAACCAACACCAGAAGAACAAAAACAAAGTGTTTGTTATTGAAGTTTAAGTATGGAAGTAATGGAAGAATCCATAATAAGATATCTCTAATAATCATTTACGTATGCGTTGATGGTGTGTACATGTACGATGCTGCATTGATGTCTGACCATGGACTCTGGGTACTTAATTCTTTTTATAAGGCAGTGTAGAGAGTGAGAAGCAATTTGCACGTAGTGAATGCCGTTTAAGATTGAAGTATTCATGACACTATAAGTTTTATCCAGATACCGTGGCATACTTTTTTCACTATAATTCAATAACGGGTTTCAACGAATTCTGTAATAAAGTAATAGTGATATCTCAATATAGTGTCCTTAGCAGACTGCACTCATCCGATCATCAATAGTCATAAGTAAAACCAATAACTGAAACGTGAGTAGTAATTAAGAAGGAAGCTCACAAACTTTCAGCTACTATCAAGACACGTGGGATCTCCGGTATTTCGGCTGCTCTCGCGACGATACGTGTGTGTGTGGGGGGGGGGGGGGGGGGAAGGGGGTGGGGGGCACGCGCGTGCATGGCTAATTGATACAGTAATAGCGACATAAGGACCATGACAGTAAAGTAACTGGGTGGACAGCTCTCACAACAACTTTGCCAGATCATGGTAGGCAGGAGCGGAAGTAGAGATCTAAGGTCTACTGCGCCTGTATCAACACCACAAAGCTGTCTGCTGTGAATCTCACTTTTCTCGGCGAGACTGATAAATGAAGTACCTCTTGGTAGAGCTGGGGTAGCGGTAGTCGCGTTCGAAGGAGCTCGAAATTTCCCGGTACACCGCTGTCCTCTAAATAATATCGAACCTACTCCATCAATCACTTGACGTTTGACTCCCTTGACGCGAGTTCAAGAGATACACGAGAAATTATGAACGACGCACGACAACAAGTTGCAGCCTGAAAGAAGAGAAAGAGACAAAGAAATAGCGTTAAATCCTACTATCACACAATCTCTTGTATTTGAACAAAGTTGCTATAAGAGATGTCATGCAGTACTTGTTGGTATGGTTGTACGAAAATGTATGCTGACTTTTAAGCAGACTCCTACCCACTCATAGGCGATAATGACACCTTAACCGACAGCCTAAGCAAAGGCAGCCACTTTGCATCCCAGCTCTCTGTCACCTTCACCATCCCTGACGATACCCACCCACTTGGATTACTCCTTATTCCCGACAGTCCATGAGCCAATACTACCATCTCACCTCTCGCTCCTAACATGTAGTACCTTGGCAACATTCCACAGACAGAATTCAGTACTCCAACAACAACACAAGGCATACAACAGATACTCCATAACAAACGCAACACTGATCCCGGTCGCGACTGCATAACCTACACACACCTGAAAGAATGCCCTCCCCTCCTTCCTGGAAACCCTAGCCACCCTTTGCAACGTAATCCCACACACGGGTTTCCATACTGAACTATGGAAAATCTCTTGAAGCCTTCTCTTCCTCAAATCTAATAAACCTGCCCCTGACACCTCCTGCTACCTTCCCATCAGCCTCACCTTCATGTTTAGCAAGGCTTTAGAGTTCATCCTATCCTGACGTAACCATACACACCTACATCAACAATTATCCATTCCAGTCCATCAGGCTGGCTTCCGTCCCAACTCCTCCTCCGATGACCAACTCCTGCGCCTTAAGGCGCGTACACTTTACGCCAACCAAGGCCAAGGAGCGACAGGGTGTCCTGAAATTCGCACCCAGTGAAATTCGAACCCAGAAAAGATCGCTGTAAGGTCCTGTAATCTCTCCATCCGATCTGCATCCGGCAGGTAGAATCGCCGCTCGGTAGGTAGGAGATGGCTCAAATGGCTCTGAGCACTATGGGACTTAACTGCTGAGGTCATCAGTCCTCTAGAACTAGTTAAACCTAAATAACCTAAGGACATCACACACATCCATGCCCGAGGCAGGATTCGAACCTGCGACCGTAACGGTCGCGCGGTGCCAGACTGTAGCGCCTAGAACCTCTCGGCCACTCCGGCCGGCCAGGTGGGAGAGCCGAAGGCCTTATTTTACGGCAATGTGCGGCCGCAATAGTGTTGCCAGCAACATTGCTGCAAGGCGTCAATGCCCGGGCCATATTCGTCTCAGTTCTTGTCTGTATGTATTTGCCTTTCACTCTAAGCCTCGATTCTTCTTCCTCAGCTGACGGTACTGCTGTGTAAAGTCACGTCAAACAGCATTATTTCGTTCTTGGAGATTAGGTTCGTCTAACGAATTACACGAACCACTGCTCCAAGAATACAGAAGCAACTACAGGTATGTAAAGTTGGGCAAGAGAGACAACCAACGAGAAATCCATGAACGTGATAAATACATCTACAACTAGAGCGAAAGAAACAGAAAGTAATGTATACAAAGAACGAATTCTGGAAAAGGACGTTCTCACTGCTATCGTTTTATAAGATCTGTAGTACTGAAGGGAAATTTTATTCTACATCGGTTATTAAGACGCCTGAACGTTTTTGAAGCTACATCACACGTTTTAAATGGGCATCAATTTGCCAACTGTTATTATTTTATTGCGATGGTTGTATACATTAATTTGCACACCCTAAAACTCTGGTTGACTTTGGTCTACTACATTAATAAATTCTTTGAGCCCTTCCACCAAAGCATTGCATATGCCTTGTACCAAGAACCATATGGATGAGAAATGAACTTAAAAGATATAAAATTTTTCAGTGCGTCGCGCCTGGCAACTGAAAAATGTGGAAGGAAAGACATTTTTAAACATTTACAGCAAAGTTGATAATTCATTATTTAATGTTGGTTGACTAGTTTAGGACTTCGTCCATTTTTACAAGCCACTTCTTACACAGAACAAAATCTGTTACGATTGGATGCGCTGATAATAGATAATAAAGGTATCATAAATAATATGGTTCATACGGAAACTGTCTATGTATTTTGTATGTATGATGTGTTTGGTTTGGACAGTTCTATTTATACCACCACACATGAATGTATCTCAGATCTGTGTTCGAAGATGTCACAATTGTATTTACACCTTACTGTACCGTATTATGTTAATTATGTGCAATATATTTAACTGTAGTACCGTCATTACTCAGCATGATGTGACCCACATGACAAGGATATTTTATATACGGTGGAGAATTTGTTCTCATTGGATTACGCTGCTTATTTATTGCAGGCATTATCGCAATTTTAACAGAAACGCACACGACACCAACATCATTTATAAAGTAGCAAAACCATGACGATATAACTATTCTGGTAGATAAAAAAAGGAATGCAACGGATGTAATAAAGCCTACGTTGGGCAGACGGACGTTTAAGGGGATCTGGACGTGAAATGACTGAAATTTTCGAAAACATATTTTTGTCACCATCTGAAAGATAAAATTCTCCCTTAATTTTTAGCTACTTTTCAATTGTTGACTTGATCTTAAACGCTCTTTCAACAAATGTCTGTGAACCAGCCACTCTCATGTGACAATCAAGGAATATCACCATAAACATTTCTTGTCTGCTACAGTCATGGAAACAACGAAGCCAATATACAGGGAACTTGCAGATACAAAATTACTTAGCAGATGTCTACATGGCCATACACCAAACCCTAATGAGAGTTTCAACAGCTGCGTGTGGCAAAGAGAACCAAAAATAGTGTTTCTTCGATTGTAATGAATGCTGTCATCTGTTTCAGTGATGGTGTAATTAGCAAGACAAATTATGCATCCAGCCAGAAAATAATATGATAGCTGTGTTGAATGCCAAGAATTGTCAGCAAGTAGTTGTAGCTGAAACGGTTGCAAAAGTCAGCCCTAAAGGTCCAGAGTAACGAAAAGATTCCTGAAAAAGTCTACAGAGCATGAAGAAACAACAATCTTGCTGGAATGTTCTGAAATAGGCATACGGCGAGTCAAAAACACTGAGAACAATCTTTTCCCATTTTCTCGAAACTACATTTTCAGGACATTAGGTACATACATCTTAACAACGATTTGAACTATGTTCACAAATCCCTCCATAGTGAACTGTCTGTTACACAGAATGTCATATTTCTTAAACTGTAAAAAATAATGAAATAGCTTACCTTGTACAGTTTTAGTTAATATCATTCAGTGTTGGTACAAAACCGCAACTTACTTCGCATTGTACATCAAGAGTAACATGCGATGAAAGCGAGGCGTAGATATGCAGTTCGTTGAACTCCAGGTCCCTTTAATACTAGATATATAGGATACATAATCAGAAGCGAAAATAACCTTTTCAGCAAGTACCTCAGAGAATAACACACTCCATTGTAAATAGCATGAGAAAGTTCACTACTTTACAGGTTTTCAAAGGCCAATTGATGGACATGCTAGAAGAAATACCTGTACTAATATACACTCACACACCTAAGCTCCCAGAACAAATGTTAAATCAACAAACAGAATCGAGCAGCAGAAAAATAATAGAAAATTTCCATAGCGCCTTAATCAGCACATGAAAGGTACTCCTCCATGCATTAATCATCAAATACGCGACTGCAAACGATTCATAGAAACGTTCAAGAGTACCTTAATCAGTATATGAATCGTAATCTATACAGTGAGAATTATAACAGCAGAATATTATTGTATGTAGATTTCGTTGAAATACAAATTAAACAACATGTGTGCTTTCAAATAGTGCTGAAAGGAAACGAAATATTCATTGTACAACTGTTATGTGATGGAACACTGAATTACACTGGATATAGTCATTAAGCTTAACACAATCGCGAAGTAAACTGAATACATCAAAAATATATAAAACATAATAAAATTCGTTGTGTCAACATCTGTCAAAATTGTGATAATATTTACGATAAATAAGCCAGCGTGACGCACAGTGTAGTTCATTGAGGAACGTCTCCATTGTATATAAAATATCTTTGTCAAGTGAATCACATCATGCTGGGTAATGAAGGAAAATATATATTATGCTGATATGTTAACATAGTACAGTAAGGTGTAACTACAATTGTGACATATTTTAATGCAAACACATTCTAAATACAAAATACGTAAATAGTTACCATGTGAACCATACTATCACTGATAGGCTTCATTTCTTATCCACATTCGAGGCATCGACTCATTACAAAATTTATTCTCTGCATCACGTGTCATATGAAAATAGACAAAGCCCGAAACTTGTCAGCCAACACTAAATAACTAGCAGCTCTGGTGTAAACTTTTAAAAATGTATTTTTTGTTGCTCTTGAAAGAGGAATATCAAATCTCTGTATCAATCCCCACTAAACGAAAGCTGACCGGTTGCAACTCATATATATCAGATAATAGTGGTATTGGTTTTACCAATTCTTGGACGAATTACTTTTAAACGATGTATTCTAAAACGGGTTTCAGCATTCTGGGAAGGTGTGTTCCCAGTATCAGTTAACAAGCTAAAGTTTCCAGAAGCAGTTTACCTGCTTTAAAAAAGAACGCATCCACGATGCCCTATTTCTTTTGTTCTTGCTAATTTTTTTCCTTGTAGAATGCAAATGTAGGAGAGCCCCACTCAAATCCTCTATCTTGCTTTTGTTCATTACGCGGCCATAGCGTGGCTCATGGAAACACATTTAGACCGGAACAGTTTGGGCGCAAACATTCCCGGGCAACAGTGGCCGGCAAACATTGCCAGGCAACAGTGGCCGACAATGTTGTCGTACATGTGGCTGTAATTCGTGTGGCCGCGATATTGCCAGAGAGCACTGCTGGCCTATATTGTCAGCAGTAGCCAAGTTTTACAGTCCGTGGCCTGCTGTGGTGGCCGAGCGGTTCTAGGCGCTACAGTTTGGAACCACACGACCGCCACGGTCGCAGATTCCAATCCTGTCTCGGGCATGGATGTGTGTGATGTCCTTAGGTTAGTTAGGTTTAAGTAGTTCTAAGTTCTAGGGGACTGATGACCTCAGATGTTAAGTCCCATAGTGCTCAGAGCCATTTGAACCATTTTACAGACCGTGTAAACGTACTTTTCCGTGGTGTACAGGCGAAGACGACTACTGATGATCGAATAAGATTCGTAATGCCATATTACTTATTATAAAAGTGATCATATTTCTGTTAGATGATTTTTACTTAGTACTATAACTTCCGAGACTGTAATCGAAAACAGAAAAACCAATTTACAAACACAGGATTTAAAGATCTAACCACTTCTCCTTCACAAATAATACTTTAAAATAAACAAAAAATAAAATATGGTCCACGGCATATGGTACAAGTAATGTATCTAAGACACGTTGTCATACTAACTGAAAGCCCAGGATTAGGGATGAATGTAGGTGAAATTAGCTCTACATGGCTTCTCACCTCACACCTAGCGCTACATCCGTGCAGCCCTTGTACAGGGTGTCTTGATCTTCGCACATTATGTGACAATGCATGTTATGTATTTTACGTTACATATACATAATATACCATTCGTAGTTGTAGGCCACACATTATTTTATGTTTATTTTAAAGTATGCTGTTGGGAAGTAGAAGAGATACGATTTTTAAATTATATGTTTGTAATTTTATATACATGTTTTACATTGTTTCTGGAGATGGACAACAATGGCCGATAAAGGCCATATGTGAAAATTTTGCGATTGCGTCAGAGAGAAAATTAAAAAAAATGTCAAATGGTCAATCATGGTACTCCGTACATCAAACATAATTTCTTGTTGGAAGTGATAATATGGAGTTTTCGTAATAAACAGACTACCATCACACTTTATCCAGGCTTTGGACTGGGTAAATGGCAAGAGCAAACTGTCATTTAGGCCTTTTAAAATCAGTTACTTTGTATTTTTTATATTTTTTATTTTTGGGTTTAATTTTTTAAATTTTATATTTTGTATTTAAATTTGTTAGTTACTATGAGTATTTACAATTTGTACATTCTTTTCATACATATCGTCCAACACTAACATATGGCTTCATTCAAATTCTTGGGCGCAAGCCCTGATGTCACCATCCTCTTCATACTTTTCTACTATTTTTTCGAGCATTTCATCAAGTTTCGTATAAGTTGTTTTCTTTCGTTTGCGTTTCATACTTAATTCGGACCTCATTAATGCTCATGCCGAGTTCCCTGCTTCTGTCTCCATACACTCGCTCACGTCTTTCATTTTAGGGTTCTGTTTTCCGAGAAGGTTGTTGTGCCAACCTTCTACAGCTTTGGTCGTACGATGTCGCCATCTGTACCAGTTCCAAACATTGATCGGGTTTTCGTCATTTTCCAACCATCTATCTACAAAATAACCGAAAAATTGAGCAACTTCGGCGATATCCGGCGCTTGTGAATGTATCACGAGCCTGCAGCCATCTTCAGGTCGAAGGAACGCCAGACCAGCACACATGCGAATTTGCAGCCTTACTTCCTCGTTATCTCTGTATTCGCAAGTAAGTCCCAAGTCTTGCACTTTCCTGCCGAGAGATTTCTATATATGGAAATGGCAGCCATGCACTTCAACCGACTTGATCACAACTTTTAGCGCAGAAATCGCAGCAGATCCAAATCAACAAAGACATTATGAGGTATCCATTCTGATACATTATCCACAACACTGCGGAAAAGACGGATATATGTTTCTTTTCTTTTGTTTGGTAAGAATGCAAAAGCCACCGCATAGATGTTTGTTTCGTACTCTGAACTTCCGAAGTCTGCATGAATAGTACGTACACTCCTGGAAATTGAAATAAGAACACCGTGAATTCATTGTCCCAGGAAGGGGAAACTTTATTGACACATTCCTGGGGTCAGATACATCACATGATCACACTGACAGAACCACAGGCACATAGACACAGGCAACAGAGCATGCACAATGTCGGCACTAGTACAGTGTATATCCACCTTTCGCAGCAATGCAGGCTGCTATTCTCCCATGGAGACGATCGTAGAGATGCTGGATGTAGTCCTGTGGAACGGCTTGCCATGCCATTTCCACCTGGCGCCTCAGTTGGACCAGCGTTCGTGCTGGACGTGCAGACCGCGTGAGACGACGCTTCATCCAGTCCCAAACATGCTCAATGTGGGACAGATCCGGAGATCTTGCTGGCCAGGGTAGTTGACTTACACCTTCTAGAGCACGTTGGGTGGCACAGGATACATGCGGACGTGCATTGTCCTGTTGAAACAGCAAGTTCCCTTGCCGGTCTAGGAATGGTAGAACGATGGGTTCGATGACGGTTTGGATGTACCGTGCACTATTCAGTGTCCCCTCGACGATCACCAGTGGTGTACGGCCAGTGTAGGAGATCACTCCTCACACCATGATGCCGGGTGTTGGCCCTGTGTGCCTCGGTCGTATGCAGTCCTGATTGTGGCGCTCACCTGCACGGCGCCAAACACGCATACGACCATCATTGGCACCAAGGCAGAAGCGACTCTCATCGCTGAAGACGACACGTCTCCATTCGTCCCTCCATTCACGCCTGTCGCGACACCACTGGAGGCGGGCTGCACGATGTTGGAGCGTGAGCGGAAGACGGCCTAACGGTGTGCGGGACCGTAGCCCAGCTTCATGGAGACGGTTGCGAATGGTCCTCGCCGATATCCCAGGAGCAACAGTGTCCCTAATTTGCTGGGAAGTGGCGGTGCGGTCCCCTACGGCACTGCGTAGGATCCTACGGTCTTGGCGTGCATCCGTGCGTCGCTGCGGTCCGGTCCTAGGTCGACGGGCACGTGCACCTTCCGCCGACCACTGGCGACAACATCGATGTACTGTGGAGACCTCACGCCCCACGTGTTGAGCAATTCGGCGGTACGTCCACCCGGCCTCCCGCATGCCCACTATACACCCTCGCTCAAAGTCCGTCAACTGCACATACGGTTCACGTCCACGCTGTCGCGGCATGCTACCTGTGTTAAAGACTGCGATGGAGCTCCGTATGCCACGGCAAACTGGCTGACACTGACGGCGGCGGTGCACAAATGCTGCGCAGGTAGCGCCATTCGACGGCCAACACCGCGGTTCCTGGTGTGTCCGCTGTGCCGTGCGTGTGATCATTGCTTGTACAGCCCTCTCGCAGTGTCCGGAGCAAGTATGGTGGGTCTGACACACCGGTGTCAATGTGTTCTTTTTTTCCATTTCCAGAGTGTATTTGTGAAAACTGCTTCCAACAGCATGTGAAGGTGCCATCCACAAAAAAAAGTCTTGTTTAGACTTTAGAGTCTCTCTTATTCCTTTTCCGCTAAAAACTATGATTCTATCTCCAAAGCTGTCATCACTTACGAAAAAACTGCTGCCGTCGTTCATGGTTAGTAACTCTGTTTGAAGATCAACTTCTTGTCGTGTTTCTGGCTGTTTCTGATTGCCGTGTGATTTGGCTTGATGCATGTATAATGTCCACTTCGTTGTTTGCTGTTCTGGCATTTCGGTAACAAAACTGTATCCTCGATTGTGCAAGTCGCCTGACTCTTCTCTCTACTCTCAATGGAGAGAAGTCTTCCGAAGTAAGAGTGATTTCAGGTGTGCCGCAGGGGAGTGTCGCAGGACCGTTGCTATTCACAATATACATAAATGACCTTGTGGATGACATCGGAAATTCACTGAGGCTTTTTGCGGATGACGCTGTGGTATATCGAGAGGTTGTAACAATGGAAAATTGTACTGAAATGCAGGAGGATCTGCAGCGAATTGACGCATGGTGCAGGGAATGGCAATTGAATCTCAATGTAGACAAGTGTAATGTGCTGCGAATACATAGAAAGATAGATCCCTTATCATTTAGCTACAAAATAGCAGGTCAGCAACCGGAAGCAGTTAATTCCATAAATTATCTGGGAGTACACATTAGGAGTGATTTAAAATGGAATGATCATATAAAGTTGATCGTTGGTAAAGCAGATGCCAGACTGAGATTCATTGGAAGAGTCCTAAGGAAATGCAATCCGAAAACAAAGGAAGTAGGTTACAGTACGCTTGTTCGCCCACTGCTTGAATACTGCTCACCAGTGTGGGATCCGTACCAGATAGGGTTGATAGAAGAGATACAGAAGATCCAACGGAGAGAAGCGCGCTTCGTTACAGGATCATCTAGTAATCGCGAAAGCGTTACGGAGATGATAGATAAACTCCAGTGGAAGACTCTGCAGGAGAGACGCTCAGTAGCTCGGTACGGGCTTTTGTTTAAGTTTCGAGAACATACCTTCACCGAGGAGTCAAGCCGTATATTGCTCCCTCCTACGTATAACTCGCGAAGAGTCCATGAGGATAAAATCAGAGAGCTTAGAGCCCACACAGAGGCATACCGACAATCCTTCTTTCCACGAACAATACGAGACTGGAATACAAGGGAGAACCGATAGAGGTACTCAAGGTACCCTCCGCCACACACCGTCAGGTTGCTTGCGGATATGATGTAGATGTAGATGTAGATACTTCAGAAATCGAAGTCTCTTCCTCTCGTGATCTCTTCTTCGCCTGATTCGACGTCCTTTTTACTTCTAAGGGAGCGTCATCCGGTGCCCCACATTGATGCTCGTTTGAACTAAGCACGATACAGAGTTTGGTCTTAAGCATTCCTCGGCATTGTGTTGTTCTATGTTTCGAACAATGCCGTATCACAGTCCCATTTGCTTTGGTTCTCTTTAAGATGAATGAGTGACCATCATAGTGGGCAAATGGTTTACCGTGGGAGGTTGTTGAAAGTTCCACGTCGAACGTATAAGCACACAGAGACACAAGGCGACCGAGCTGAACGCTCCTAAAGTTGGATCACACTGACAGTGGCCAGCCCAGCGGTCAGTCACTTGAGTGGACGAGGACTTCCCGAGTGCAGGTACGCCGCGGCGCACGGGGGTCGTTTCCGGTGGATGACAACGCCCGGAGCCGCATGTAGGCTCTGCCCTTGAGCAGGCTTCCAACAAAATTGGGTGGGAATATCACAGATTTCTGACTGGGTGCGATTTTCACCGGGTGCGATTTTCACATATCCAGCGACAGACACTGGATTCCGCCGAACGCTGGTCACCAGTGTATTACCATTCAGCTTCTCATGCTCACCAAATGGAGTGATTGTGGCCGAGGGACTCGTCCATGTCAAATCGTAATTGACTCTGATAACTTGTAGACGTTGCTCCCGGCTGGTTATTATTATAAAGTAGCGTTTTAATTACAATTTCAATGAGAGATGCTATGAGACAAGAAGAAGGATTTAGCAGTCATCGCATGTGTAGCATTTATTTTACTGTAAGAAGCTGACCACCAGAAAAAGCGGAAGGAGAAAAGACGCCACTGGAAGACCACTCTTTTGGAAAGTAGGACCAGTATGGTGAGACAAAATTAACGTCCACCATAAAGTTAAATTGTAACATGGGGTGTTTCATATTTTTCCGAATCAAAGCTACAGATTTAGAGTTGTTATTGAATTGTATAGGCCCTAAAATTTACAAGAAAAGATGACACCACTTTTCTTAGAGCTGTACTTGCGGCAGAAAGATTAATGGTCACTCCCAGTATTGTTTGTTCCTCTTTGTCGTTCAATAAAGACTGCCTTTCCTCTTTCACATCGCGCACATATCCTTGTAATGGCTCATTTATTTCCCTCCAAGCATCCAATCTCTTCAGTTTGTTTTCATAATCGCAGTTCATAGCTGTCCATAAACATTCTCTGTCACTATAAAACGCTATCAACTTTAATGCTCTCTCCATATTCCACTCCATACTCCAGTATTTCTGAAAATAATATATGCGCACACTTCGAGTGGCCAGGCATCACGGTCAGGGGAAACAGTGTTTAAATTAAGTTTTTCAGGACAGACACAAGTCGCACTCAGTACGTTTTATTGACCGGCTTTGCTCTTTAATTGAACAACCAACTACTGTACTTTAAACTGTGCCGCGCGGAGTGGCCACGCGGTTAGAGACGCCATGTCACGGATTGCGTTGCCCCTCCCGCCGGAGGTTCGAGTCCTCTCTCGGGCATGGGTGTGTGTGTTGTTCTTAGCATAAGTTAGTTTAAGTAGTGTGTAAATCTAGGGACCGATGACCTAAGCAGTTTGGTCCCTTAGAAACTCACACACAGTTGAACATTTTAAACTGTAAATTCCCACGTTTCTGATGATGCTTGCGTTAAATTAAAGAGTGAAACCCGTTAATAAAGCATACTAAGTGCGACTTGTGGTTGTCTGAAAAACTCAGATACACACCTGTTCTGGAGGAACAGCAAATCGCCTCTCGTCCAACGAACATTCAACTCGGTGTCCTCACTAGGAGGGGGGCTCCCAACACCAAGCAACTGCTTTTATGTTACCAATATCAGACTGGACCCCAACCGAAGCCAGTCGCTTTGTTGGCTCCGATTTGTCGCCCATACACACAAAGCAAATCTTGGAAAACGAAGTGGTTGGCTGCCATTCGTTTGCCTCCATTGGTAGAGTGTGTATGGGCCTTTATTCATCCCCTACACCACCAAATCACAAGCGCAAATCCGCCATTTTTGTCTTCCTTGATCTCAAAAAAGTCTATGACCATGATGGCATTCTGGCCTTCTCTTTATACTCTCGACCCGTGCACTTCCCATAAATTGTGTCCACCTAATTGCATGCTTTCTCTTTCATTAGCCGTGTTATGTCACTCGGTTTGAATCCGCGCCAGATGGCATGGACGTCGAAGACCACTATAGGTCCCTGCACCGTCGAACCGTAAGAGGTGGCGGCGCGCGCCTCCTGCCTGGCCCACGTATAATGTGAGGGCGCGACGGTGGAACACGTGGTCCCAGAGGCCAATAGCGATGTACCCGATCATACATTTAAGCACCTGCCTCTTGCTCAGCCAGTCAGTCTGACCTTTGTGTGCGTCTAGCAAGATCTCGCCTACAGACAGTTTGTTTACGTGGCTTTGTTCCGTCTACGAGTGGACGTGGTTGATTCGTGGGGTTTTCTTGTGACTCCGTTGCTTCTTGCGTGTTGTTGTCCATAAGGTCTCGCACGGTTGTCCTTCGTTGTTCGTGTCCGTCCTTTCCCGTTTGTGTTGTTGTGCGCGGGCCGCTCCGTGGGTGCCGCAGAGCTTTCCTTCACATCAACCCCGCCACCATTCCCGTCGCGGTTACAACAGTCACCATCAACAACAGCACCCCACAACAGATGTGTGCCAAGGACCTATTCTCTCTCCTCTCCTGTAGCCCCTCTATACTGCCCATATGTCGAAACCATCTCTCGTATTCATCTCCTCCAGTATGTCAATGACACCATCTTCCTCGCCCTCTTATCTACCATCAGAAATCCCAACGATCCTTCCCTCTCCATCCCAATCAGTTCACCTCCTTGTGCAACCAATGGCTCCTCAAAATCAATCCTGCCAAAACGCAGTCAATAATTATAGGCTGATGCACCTGCAGCTTCTACCCCACAACTTTTATCTTATCATTTACAAGCAACGTATCCACTCAACTGACACACTAAAATGCCTCAGACTAACGCTTGATCATTGACTAAGATGATAGCGTCATCTACTAAGCACTCAACAGAAAGCTCGCAATAGAGTACCACTTCTAACCAGCTGAAAACGGGGATTGCACCCTTCCACAATCCTCTACACCTATAAATTCAAAATGGTTCAAATGGCTCCAATCACTATGAGACTCAACATCTGAGGTCATCAGTCCCCTCTACACCTATAAATCTCGGATCCGACCCATCCTCTGCTATGCAAATGTGGCACAGATTTCTGCTCCTCCCTCTTTTATCACGCGCTGAGATCCTCGAACGCCATGCAGTCCACCTAGCCTTTTTAGATCCACTTACCCCGCCTAACCGAATCCTCTACCAATTCCATCTTGACCATCTCCGAGTATTCTATATAACCTGCAAGCACGACCCTGACCACCCATTGGTTCTCCCCCTGCTTTCTGATTCGCTGCGCCTCTGCCACCAGATTCCCCCGCACTACACCTCCGCACGCTCTAAGTCCTCTTTAAAATAAACTTTAGTCACCTCCGTTTACCCAATCATGAAATTCACTCTGGTTCATACTATTCCCACCTGATCTAGGAGAACACACTAGTCCTCCACGTGTCAAGGCTCCCTCCCTCACTACTCCCCTCCATTTACATCCTACAGCTTGATTCAGAACTGCATCCCTCTTCACTCTCCAAAATCACTCCTCTGAACAGCCGCCACGCAAATTCCCGCCAACACACTACCCCAAATGCTATAATCCCCTAATAGTCCTCTCCATGATCGTCTACATCCACTTATAACTTCAACTCCTCTGTGTATCTATTTTGATCAAGCAACACGTCAGGCTATTATCTTTAACTTACCTGGCCATCCGTCTTTTATATTGTGTGAAACATTCATTTTCCACTCATCTGTAGATATATTTTAATTGATCAGTAACTCAGCCTTTTATATTCTAATTTATGCAACTGTCCTACTGTCTTTTTGTTGTGCCAACCATTTATTTTTCTATGGCCATGTACAGTCTTATAATATTTTTTAGAATATTTACTATCATGTGGCAGAAGGGCGGCAAATTGTATCATCTGACAGCCCCCCCCCCTCCCCCATAAGCGTGGAGGAATACGAAATAACGCTAAGGAAAAAAATATCGAGGAAAGTTACAGGCACACACGACTATGTTGTCCCTCAAAGTATATTACTTGACAGTAAATGCAGTGGCCATTATCAGGTATAATGGATGCCTCAATTCTTTTGCAAAATACTGTCTTTCTGCTTAGCTGAGTGGTAATGTGCTCACCTCCCACGCAAATGGGCCCAGGCTACATTCCTGGCCGGGTTGAAGATTTTCTCCGCTCGGGGACTGGGTATTGTGTTGTCCTCATCATCATTTTATCCTCATCACGGGCGCGCAAGTCGCCCAGTATGGCGTCGAGTGAAATAAGACTCGCACTTGGCGTCCGAACTTCCCCGGATGGGGCCTCCCGGCCAATGATGCCATATGCTCATTTAATTTCATTTTTTTGGAAAATACTATGAAATGCGTAACAATAATTTATAATGTCCTTAGGATGATCTCAGAGCTTATACATTTCATGTTCATTTACATCTTTAAGGCTAGAGCAATACACAAATACTCAATATCAAATAATCTTATAGTTTCAAAAGGTGTCGATTACATCTTTCTCTATATGTGTGTCATTAAATATTGATAAATCAATCAAATCATATTTTAAAAACACACAAAGGGCACTATGACGTAACAGTGTTCTACTGCAATTTGAAAGAATTCCGCCATCGTAGAAGTAAAGTAACACACTATTCAGGAGGACATAAGAAGCGCTCTAACAGAGGGAAAGAAAGTGGTCTTTGCAAAAGTCTCCTAGTAACAAACACAGGCTTTAATGTGTGAAAGCAATTTCTGAGTATGTACATCTAGAGCATATTATTTAATGAAAATCCGTTATTTACATATTGTTTAATCTGTAAGATGATGGGAAGTATGGAAATCATCGTATAACCATAAAATTACGTAACAGTGTCAGTTCAGAACATATTAATATATTTATACCATTCCTTGTCATTAATTTCCTCGCTAATATAACTCAATTAAACACCTCCCTCAAAAAAGGTTATACATCACAATTTCACAATATTTCAGGAAGTAAAAATAATTTCTGTTTTCCTTTGGTACTGCTTACTTATACATTTTGTTATGTATGATCAAGTGATACAGTGTGCATTACAGAACAGCAACGTGTATTTGCCATATTTTGCAATGTTCAGGAAATTATCTTAATTTTTACGTAGCTTTCCGTGTAAAACGTTGCATATCCTGTAAAATTACATAGTGGAATGACTCTCTGTTTGAAAAAACACTAATGTTGTGTTACAGTGGCAAAAATAACGGAAAGTATTAACAGAATTTATTATCAGAAACACTGAAATAATACAATGTCTTTATTTAATTAACTTCCAAACTAAAAAAACTGGGTCTATGCAGGACAAGAAACAACAATGGAAAGAAAAAGAAACTGAACAGTCAGAAGGTAAGTTCACACAAAATGGTCGGTATTGAACATCAAGGTATCTACACATAACCAACAAGACCCTCATTATCCTGGCCAATGGAGGAAGAAGTTTTTTATGACAGAGACCACCACACGAGCACCAACAGTGTTCCCACCAGCAAATTCACTTAGCTCCTACGGAATGCACTCGCACCTACAAAAAACGCTGTTCTCACTATGACAGACACTTGCAACAGGCTGAGGAGATTATACAGGCGTTGCCCAGATACAGGCATGTTAACCTGAGGTTGATTTTATCTTTTGTTTTTAACACAGAATAACATATTGTAGGTTGGATATTATGACCAAGACGAAGAAAAAAATGCAAAAGAATCATATGCATCTATAGTCAACCACGTAACTAATAATTTTCAAGTTAGGGTCAGACTTTATAATTACTTGAAGAACAGTGATAGCAACAAAACCATTTGGTTCATTTCCTTTGTAACGAAATGCGTATTTAAACAGGCTTCAGGTATTACACACTTCCATTCACAGGTAGTCATGACAACCATTACTCTTCTTTTTGTCTGGCTAATCCAAAATGGTCCCAAGGTAGAAAGTTATGCCATGAAACAATAAACTTATTCTCTGCTGTTCTAAACTATCCTGTCAAAGCGAGATAGTTGTGTAAAGTATCACTGTGTAGTTATCTGGTTTTTGCCCAAACCAACGGTCAGACTATACAATTTTGTACATCATAGTGATACACAATGTACTTATATGTACCATTTTTGACACAGATTTTTGAGGCACCCCTTTCCCAGCTGTAGAAACATAAGATTTTCCTTTATTCCTCCTACTTTTTTTATATTGTGCTTCCAATTTGATGTATTTGATGGCGTTTTTATGCTTTTATTTAAGGATGAGGTATCCTTTGTGGTTAAACTTACATCACCCACCTCTGCCATTTTCATTTATACAGGGTGGTCCATTGATAGTGACCGGGCCAAATACCTCACGAAAGAAGCATCAAACGAAAAAACTACAAAGACCGAAACTCGTCTAGCTTGAAGGGGGAAACCAGATGGCGCTATGGTTGGCCCGCTAGATGGCGCTGCCATAGGTCATACGGATATCAACTGTGTTTTTTAAAATAGGAACCCCCATTTTTATTACATATTCGTGTAGTACTAAAGAAATATGAATGTTTTAGTTGGACCACTGTTTTCGCGCCGCGCGGGATTAGCCGAGCGGTCTAGGGGGCGCTGCAGTCATGGACTGTGCGGCTGGTCCCGGCGGAGGTTGGAGTCCTCTCTCGGGCATGGGTGTGTGTGTGTTTGTCCTTAGGGTAATTTAGGTTAAGTAGTGTGTAACCTTAGGGACTGATGACCTTAGCAGTTAAGTCCCATAAGATTTCACACACATTTGAACATTTGAACTGTTTTCACTTTGTGATAGATGGCGCTGTAATAATCACAAACGTATAAGTAGGTGGTATCACGCAACATTCCGCCAGTACGAACGGTATTTGCTTCGTGATGCATTACCCGTGTTAAAATAGACCGTTTACCAATTGCGGAAAAGGTCGATATCGTGTTGATGTGTGGCTATTGTGATCAAAATGCCCAACGGGCTGGTGCTATGTATGCTGCTCGGTATCCTGGACGACATCATCCAAGTATCCGGACCGTTCGCCGGATAGTTACGTTATTGAAGGAAACAGGAAGTGTTCAGCCACACCAGGAATTGCATGACGACGACTTTGAACGTCGTGTACAGTTCTGCCACTGGGCACAAGAGAAATTACGGGACGATGACAGATTTTTTGTACGCGTTCTATTTAGCGAGGAAGCGTCATTCACCAACAGCGGTAACGTAAACCGGCATAATATGCACTATTGGGCAACGAAAAATCCACGATGGCTGCGACAAGTGGAACATCAGCGACCTTGGCGGGTTACTGTATGGTGCGGCATTATGGGAGGAAGGATAATTGGTCCCCATTTTATCGATGGCAATCTAAATGGTGCAGTGTATGCTCATTTCCTACGTAATGTTCTACCGATGGTACAACAAGATGTTTCACTGCATGACAGAATGGCGATGTACTTCCAATATAATGGATGTCCGGCACATAGCCCGCGTGCGGTTGAAGCGGTATTGAATGGCATATTTCATGGTAGGTGGATTGGTCGTCGAAGGAGGAGGAGGAGATTAGTGATTAACGTCCCGTCGACAACGAGGTCATTAGAGACGGAGCGCAAGCTCTGGTGAGGGAAGGATGGGGGAGGAAATCGGCCGTGCCCTTTCAAAGGAACCATCCCGGCATTTGCCTGAAGCGATTTAGGGAAATTACGGAAAACCTAAATCAGGATGGCCGGAGACGGGATTGAACCGTCGTCCTCCCGAATGCGAGTCCAGTGTGCTAACCACTGCGCCACCTCGCTCGGTAGTCGTCGAAGCACCATACAATGGCCCGCACATTCACCGGATCTGACGTCCCCGGATTTATTTCTGTGGGGAAAGTTGAAGGATATTTGTTATCGTGATCTACCGACAACGCCTGACAACATGCGTCAGCGCATTGTCAATGCATGTGGAAACATTACGGAAGGTGAACTACTCGCTGTTGAGAGGAATGTCGTTACACGTATTGCCAAATGCATTGAGGTTGACGGATATCATTTTGAGCATTTATTGCATTAATGTGGTATTTACAGGTAATCACGTTGCAACAGCATGCGTTCTCAGAAATGATAAGTTCACAGAGGTACATGTATCACACTGGAAAAACCGAAATAAAATGTTCAAACGTACCTACGTTCTGTATTTTAATTTAGAAAACCTACCTGTTACCAACTGTTCGTCTAAAATTGTGAGCCATATGTTTGTGACTATTACAGCGCCATCTATCACAAAGCGAAAAAGTGGTTTAACTAAAACATTCATTGTTCTTTACGTACTACACGACTATGTAATAAAAATGGGGGTTCCTATTTTTAAAAAACGCTCTTTATATCCGTTTGACCTATGGCAGCGTCATCTAGGGGGTCAACCATAGCGCCATCTGGTTTCCCCCTTCAAACTATACAAGTTTCGTTCTTTGTAGTTTTTTCGTTTGAAGCTTATTTCGTGAGATATTTGGCCCGGTCACGATCAATGGACCACCCTGTATACTTCTTTCGTTCAGGAGGGTAAACTTTACCGTTACAAATATCTCAACTTGTAAACGGGGAAAAGACGTCTGTTGCTATGATAGCATGCCTCATGAGATGTACAACTTTGTTCCAGCGAAAATTCAACTTTGCAAAAAATGTGACGTACAACCTTTTTATGAGGGAGATCTTCAACGCATTTGTTGCCAATCATCATTACATGTTAGCTACCAGCTATTTTCATCTCCTTACACACGTTTTTTTTTTATTATCAGATATACCACTTATGTAATCAAGTGTTGACTGTATGTTGCGTACACCAAATGCCAAGGCTAGCCGGAGTGGCCGAACGGTTCTAGAAGCTTAAGTCTGGAACCGCGCGACCGCTGCGGTCGCAATTTCGAACCTGCCTCGGGCAGGGATATGTGTGATGTCCTTAGGCTAGTTAGGTTTAAGTAGTTCTAAGTTCGAGGGGACTGATGACCTCAGATGATAAGTCCCATAGTGCTCAGAGCCATTTGAACCAAATGCCAATAAACAGCAATTATAAGAGTAGATGAGTATTTAAATCAAATAATATGGGTTGTATGTTTATTACCATGAGTAATTTTAACGATGTGTGTGGAGAAGCCAGATCTTTGATGTGGTACAGTGATAGTTAGGGCAAAATAGGCGCCAAAAAGAACATATTGTTGTTGAGCAACAACTTCATGCAATAAATCTTCCACGTCATGCGTCCACCTTGCATAAATGTGTTTCAAACTGAAACAACGAAAGTATATAACCACACGTAAGTACTGGAAATTTGAAGAGAATGTGGCATCAAACATCACAAATCGATATTCCTGAAAAATCAGACGAGTGAGCATTCACCTGACTCAAAATATCAGAAGAATTACTCTAACACCAAATGGGAACTCTTTGAACAGGAACGCACTTCACTCAAAATACAAATCGGAATAATTAATCACCAGCAGGAAGTGAAATATGTGTCGGTACCAGCGATTGCCCATACTTAACAAACGTAGATTACAATTTCCTACACCCAATTGCATGTTCACATAAATAAGAAGCCTCTATGATAGCAAGCTGTCCTTGGTTGTAAGCGAGCAGATGCGTCATGGATCATACAGCGGAAGGGGAGGGATTTTCCAGCAGGAATCGCAGAAGGCAGCTGGACACCTGCAAAGGAGAACAGGAGGACTTCTGGCTGAGCCGTACCTTTTGAGATAACCTGCTCTGCCTGCCGGACGTGCTAAAGCCACAATACCGATTGTTTCTCCAGGTTGCGTCGGGGCAATGGAGTCTGTTTTTAATTAACTCCGTATCGTAGGGGTACTGCGCGCCATGTTTGGTAGCGTTTCATAAGAGCGCTATTGTGGATAGAAATGGTAGAAGATAACTACAGAAAGAAGATTGGTAAACAGCAAAGTTTAGAACTTGCTCCCTTTGAAGACCTTGCTCCACAACCCCACCGACCTCAGAACGAAACGTTTAACAAAACATGAAATCAACTGCTATTGAGTAATCTAACTAATTTAGAGGTGCGAGAGAGACACACGGCTGTGCTTACAGAAGTCCACCCTCACTGGCCGAAAGCGGACGTAGACAGAGAGAGGAGACAGTAGCGTACAGGTTTTCCAGCGCCAGGTGTTACGAATTTTGTTACTGATTAACTACCTGAAATGAGAGTAAGGGAAGGAAACTAGTGTCTTTCATGACAGTTTACTGGATAGCACTGGGAATATTAATCAGTCAGACAATCAACATTGCATGAAGCCAGGAAATCCCAGAGACCCGAGTCTTCCTTCTCAGAGGCTGATGAATAAAAGTTACTCTTCATCAAAGTACCTTCCCAGGCAGCCGTCTTGCTTCACATCTTGGTGAATGGGTACCTTCGCTGGCAGACTTCAGTTACGCATTTAGCTGGCTGACTTGAACTGTGATTCAGATACAAGTTGTTGGGAGACAGCCATTGAGAGATTTTCGAACTCCTTCAACCACCATTTCCAGGTTAATATGTTGAGATCGAGCCATAACAATGAGTAAAACTAAGCAAATTCGACTCGTTTTTACCAGCATTCAGTAACTTCAATCTTCCTTCTGAAGACTTGTTTGCAGTTAAAGATTCAATATGCTTTCAACTCCCGCCATAGATGCAAATGCATACCTTCTGCAGCTCTTTCTAGTATTTGATACCTCAATCGGTAAAAGTGGAACCCTTATGGGATCACTTCGTTCTCCATCTCTCTATCTGTCTGATGGTTAAAAACCTTTTTCTCGGGATTGGGTAAGTAGTAGGATAACCTATTGTAACGCTGCGCTTTCGGGGCACACGATACTCCTTAAAGCCTGTACTATGGTAAGTTGACGGGCTTCACCTTAAGAGAAAGGATTTTTGTATAGATATTGATCGCGTGTACCTGAATGGTGGCAAATCAGGCTTACACCCACTCTGTAATAACAATGATACGTCAAATAAGTCCGAAATGCAACTACACGTCAGGACGGACAAGAAACAACACAGAAGATGCTACCAATTTGTTAATAATACGGTCGCCAGCCTAATTAGGCATTAACTGAGTTTCTTCCCTATACAAGTTGACGTACGTTCAAGCAAAACAACACGTAGTAACACAGCATAATATGGTAAATTTTAGAACCAGAAAATCTACTGAACTGATAATTTCACTTTCTGTACTAATATTGATAAAGCATAAATACATAACATTACACTATAATGTTTACTACAAAACATCGTACTGTCTATTGATTTGATTAAAATCGGGCATAGGTTACCCTAGAAATAGCACTTTCGAAACACACACACAATGTCAAATTTGATAAAGGTAAAACACTGATAAATTTTGGGTTTTATTTTGGCTTTAACTTTGCTGATCAAATCAGTCTAGAACACTTCAGAATTCAAATGAATAAAAAAGAGGGGGGGGAGGGGGGACCCTGAAACTGTTATGATCACTGTATTAAAAATTCGATTACTGAAATCATTGTGTGCTCAAGATTTCCAATATATGAGTTACTGCTCTTTTTATCTTATTTCCTGCTCATTTAAATACCATTATATCTGTCTCGAAATAATTAAACTTCATTACTAAATCAATATCAAAATTATCTTCCAACTTTGTCAGACCTTTGTTATTCACCTATTGGTTCATTATCAAAAAAGTTCTTTAAACATCATTCTAACATAGCTAGGTCTGCAGGCAATTATTATTAACATAAACTTTAATTCTTTATTTCGGGACACTCGGATTGCACAACATTTGGAAAGGACCCTGTCTAGGTTAGTTGTGAGGATAATTAAATGATAGGACAGTTCTGGTAAAATTTAAGTTGTTATTGAACAGTATGGAACAAAATTAACACTGGTCCATACGAATACAGTACTAAAAGTTTCAACCTGTTTGTATCGATGTGGCGGTTGGCGGGCGGCGAGATGGCGAGGCACAGAGCACCCACACAACCACAGCAATGGCTCTTGATGTATCGGCACGTTATTTCTTCATAGCGTCGCAATACTTTTCCATTTAGTGCCTATGGAATTTTGCCATGCTGTATAGGCGTCGGAACGGCATATCCGAGGCTCAATGAAACTATGTCTTCCAGGAGAGCCTCCTCGATCCAGAACGTGTTGCTCAGACCAATGCCCAACTCCGACTACTACTGCTGAGCCCGTTACGCCGTGCAGCGCCCATGTGCATTTTCCCGAGCTCGCCTGCCATCCACCTTTTACCGCTCCCTTACAGACAGGGTATTCACCCGAGGTTTTGCATTCTACATATTCTAATACATTGCCTACGCATGGACCAGAAGCACAATTACAATTTTAAACATGTTACAATAGATTCAACGTTTGTTACACTTCAATTCTATTACAATATTGCTTGAAATTTGACATAAACATTAATATCCACACTGAAAATTGTTTACAGTTTTCTTAACACAATGACATGAAACAAAAAAAAAAAGAAATGAAATCAGAACATCGATTACACTAATTTATCGAAAAATCAGATGGGAAAAAATATTTGCTTATATGTACAATAGTACAGCGTTGTTGTTGTTACACTATGTCCTGGGGCATTTTGTTAGTGCAGGTTACGTACATCAGGTTCAAGCATACATTCAGGGGCCAAACTATTGATCTGCTCCATGTCAGCCCTTAACCTATTGTTCTCTTTTGGTTGACAGGTCCTTAATCTGTTGTTCTGCTATGTGGATTATGACTCCCTGAGCATAATCCATCCTTCCAAGAAACTCACTGCCTACTCCCTCCTCCTCCCCCTTTCCCTCCATTCCTCACCCTACTGGGAACTCCCCTTGCTGATACAAGCAAAATTTTGATATCAAATTGGTTGTCTAATTCATGAAATCGATCAAATTAATTAATTAACCCTACCCCTCTGGGAAACCCCACCAGCCCTTAACCTCTAAATTGGTGGGAAAAAAGACTCAGTTGATTGTCTGCTTCGTGGAGAATCAATCAATTGCAATGAATGGAATATTGTTTAAACAATTTCTGGTAGACAAAGCAATGTGTGGAATATTGTTTATTCAACCAAATTATTGGATCTGTGGCTGTGTATGGAATATAGTTTATTTACCTATTTAAAGAAATTGGTGGCAAATACACTGGTGTCAAAAATTAAAGCAACAAATTGCTATTTCCCTGTTCTGTGTCTAATTCACGATATAATCATACAAACTGTCAGCAGTCATCAGTACGATTGTGTTCTTCATGGAAGATCACATTCCAGCCAATGGACAACCACATCAAAAAATGCTCAGATGTGTGTGAATTTCTAGGGGACCAAACTGCTGAGGCCATCGGTCCCTAGACATACATACTAATTAAACTAACTTACACTAAGAACAACACTACCACCCATGCCTGGGGGAGAACTCCAACTTCCGGCGGGAGGGGCCCCGCAATTCATGACATGGCGCCTCTAACCACGCGGCCACTTTGCGAGGCAATCACATCAATGATGATGTCTAGGCACCTATCAAAGAGGGTAGTGTTTGCCAGGTAGTCCCACATCTGCAATCCCTGTGTACCACAGTCACAGACATGCATTATGGCATAGAGAAGACACCTGCCACTCTCTCTGCTGTGGAGACCCTTAGGAAGACTGGAAACAGGGCAATTGCAAACTGATGTGACCCAATGGCTTAATGTGAATTGTTCTGTTGTTCTCATTTTATAGAGACCGAAACTGTATCCCGAAGACTGGGGCAGGGCCAACCACAATTAACATCAGAAAGAGAGGACTGTTCTTTGACCATAAGGGCACAAGGATACCACCTTAGTACTGCAAGGTAATGTAACTGGCTTCTGACCTCACAGCATCCACTGGACATGTTGTATTAAGGCAAATGACGTATTTAAGGCTTTGGCAGAGTGGCCTTTATTGTGAGAGACCTGCTGTATGTGTACCTCCAACGCTTGTTCACAGAAGGGAACATCTAGAGTGGAGCCATCAATATGCCACCTGGATGGATGAACAGTGGACCAACGTTCTTTTCACAGACGAGTCCTGATTTCGTCTGGAAAGTGATTCTCGACGTATACACATATGAAGGAGCACAATTTCAGGACCACAACACTGTGAAAAGAGATCAATATCGAAGAGGATCCGTAGTGGTGAAGGCAGGGATTACGTTGATCACTTGAACACCGCTTCATTAAATTGTACAGGTGAATCGCCAAGGTTTAACTAATGTTGGATATTGTGACGAGATCTCGGGACTGCATGTGCAGTTGTCGTGAGGTGCTGTGGGCGCCAACTTCATACTGATGGACGTTAAAGCTCGATCTCGTAGAGTGCAGGTGGTTGATGTTGTCTTGAAAACAGAAGAGAGACAATCATTCTCTAAGACTTGATGTACATTATTGCCTCAACATGAGATTCATTACATCATTCACAGTATACCCCGTCGTTGTCAAGCCCTTATTGCTGCCAGAAGTGATCACAATCTATACTGAGCACGTTAACCAGTTGTCATAATTTGTGTACAAATCTCTTAAGTTCGAAAAAACGAAAAACATTTTTGTCTACTGTTAGGCACGAGGCAGTTGATTACATTCTGTATTCTTTACACTGTTTCCACAATACTATCACATATTTATATTGTTTTGTCACAAAATAAACGCAACCTTGTAAAATTTCCGTTAGTTGCTTTAATTTTGGACACCATTGTAGTTTGCAGTGTATAGATATCGTTTAAACAGTTTCTGGTAGACCAGGTAACGTGTGGAATACTGTTTATTTAAGCTATTTATGAGATAGAAGTCAGTGATTGGAACGCAGTATAATTTATTTATTTATTTAAAAAAAATTGTCAGGAAATTGACTGAAGAGTATGGAACACTATTTATTTACACATTTTGAGGGTGACAAGTCGGTATGAAATATTTAAACAAATGCCCACTCATGCAAGGAAAACAGTCAGCATAGCTTACTCCACCTAATTACACCATTCAAAATCTTTGGCACTGACCACAGGGCGTTGCCCGCTCACACCCCCTACTGCTTTGCCAGGCCGGCCACTTCACATAATCCCTCACATGTAGGCGGCACTGTACCTGCTCAGACGCCACAACTGGCATAGCGTTCATGCTAATCCCAAACAAAATTCCTGTCAAAACACATGATCTCTCTCTCTCTTTCTCTCTCTCTGCATCCTAGGTGAGAACGTCCTATTGCATGCCACTGACAGGCCTGCACGTGCCGTAGGTCACAGTCAGACCAAACTACCAACAAAGCAGATGCCCTCACTCTGTCAGACTGATTGACAAATTAATTAAATCGATACCTTTCGTGTGTGGCCAGTTTTTCCTTGCATTCTATTGGTAATGATAATGAGCGTATGGCAATGGTGGTTGGGAAACCCTCGCGGGGCGGTTCAGCAGCCGCTCCACAAGTTCTTTAACGCCACTACGGCGACTTGCGAGTGAATGAGGATGACATGATGATGAAAGACACACAACACCCAGTCATCTCGAGGCAGAGAAAATCCCTGACCCCGCCGGGAATTGAACCTGGGAACTCGTGCGCGGGAAGCAAGAAAGCTACCGCAAGACCACGAGCCGCGGACATCCTATTGGTAGACGCTAGGAATGGTATATTTCGCATGGTTCGATCTTGCAACTGTCCGGTTTCCAAATCCTACTGGATTTTTTTCTGGCCTCCAGTCAGAAGATATTGGCACAGTTAGGTCATTTGGTAGGAAGTCCTTTACGTTGGAGGTTACTCAAAATTTAAAATTTCAGCTCAATTGCATGCTATGTCCTTAAACAACTTGCAGGAGGGTGTGGACAGATGCGTGCTCGCAATATAGCTATGGGAAACATTAAATTGATCACTTGGGAACTTGACATTCTGATTGGGTTTTTAAAGCATTATAGAATTCCTAAACTGTTTCTCTACACCACATTTGGAAGGAGTGGAAATGGCTACTGCGTGATAGGATAGAGACAACAACAATTAATACTACTGCAAGACAGAGTCCACTGCAATGTATTGAGAAGCACTAATCACACTTAAACCACAATCCAGCCTATAGCAGTAGCTGTCATGGCTCGACATCGGAGATTGCTGAAACACTTGCAGCCGGCTGCTGTGGTCGAGCGGTTCTAGGCGTTTCAGTCCGGAGCCACACGGCTGCTACGGTCGCAGGTTCGAATCCTGCCTCGGGCATGGATGTGTGCGATGTCCTTAGGTTAGTTAGGTTTAAGTAGTTATAAGTCTAGGGGACTGGTGACCTCAGATGTTAATTTCCATAGTGGTTAGAGCCATTTGAACCATTTGAAACACTTACACATCCAGCATGCTCATGCGCTGATGCAGGGCCAAAGCTCAGAGGTTGCAGAAAACTGCAGCCACAATTGTGGGCGTGCGTCTATGCCAGATCCTACCACCCCCAGAGATGGAGGGCATCCAGGAATGATTGGAGGGAATTCAGATGTTATCAAAATGTCCAACACCAACACTCGTCAGTGATCGATGCAGAATCGATCAATTTTCCACAGAGAATACATGCAACACAAGTGATCGCGGGGACAGCCTAACGCATATTGAATATTACTTCACTGTTGAGATATTCGAAGGCGCTGCAGCCAGGACTTGCCCCTGATGCTGCGCCAAAAACCGACTAGCCAGCTGGACAGAAATTTTCTTGGCAACTGTCGCTTGCGAGAGCCTTAAGCCAGAAACGTCCATTCATTACAGCCACAGGCTACCTCTGCACACGTCCTGCATGCCTAGGAAAGCAACTACGTATTTACCACTATAATTAAATAAAATATTATGGCTGCAGTCCTAACTGGAATCCATTTGACAAAGGACAAACTATCAGAAATACCTCCTCCTGATGGCTGTACTACTGAAATATCAGTATCTATATCCTTCTTATGACAGGACATAATTTTACACGTAAAAGTGGGGGCACTTCCAGATGTCAGTGCACTACAACTGTAATCACCCACGACAAATCCAAATGTCCCTTATGACAACATGTAGTCATTTTGTTTGCACATGCTAGAACAATGACCATTGTAACTTTACACCCCAACTGAGCTTTCCAAGCCTGCTGATCACAGTGAATCTATCACACATCCCCTACTAAGTGTAATACTTCGCCAGTAACTGAATCCTGGTGGCAGCAAACAGTACTTGTCGAAAATCTACCAAGGATGGACATACCTCATTTGTTTTTCTTGCAAGTGGTACCAGTATCTCTCTGGAAGAGAGACGTAATCGTCTTATGAGCGACCAGATGTTAAAAACGCGATGGCAGCGACCATGTTACTATTACCCTCCATAAAAAGGTTGTCCTGGTTCTATAGCCACATACAAGTATTGCTTATGACATCCATGTTAAAAACTATATTTGGTTTATAAACCGAGGTACAGTGTTGCTTCTGAATGATGTGCTCTACCACACAAATAAGGGATGTTGAACATAGACAGTGATCACAGGATGTGTATTAACAGACCGAAAGTGCAGGTTATATCACCCTTATTACCGCATTTAGGAAGTGATTCGGCTAAGCAACGTCATATTACGCCGATATTTGCAACTTCCTCCTGCTGCTACTACATATTTCCCACCCTAACAGAGGTTCTGCAATATATCCATGGGGTTATTGGCGAGGATCAATACACCAACTCATCAGATGTATAGTGTTACACTTTCTGGTAGAAATGCTGTCTGCAACTAGGAATCAACTCTCTCCATTCATAGTATGAAGGCTTTCACGACCGGATGACATATCTTCTGGTAAACCTTCCGGGAAGTAAGGTCGTGGTCCATGAAACTCTTCATCTCCTAACGTCGGCAAGACTCACCGGAAGAGAAACACCCCTCTGAAGATGTCCAGCGCAGCTCTGGACGAAACGTCAGGAGCTGAAGAGTTTCATGGACCACGACCTTACATCCCGGAAGGTTTACCAGAAGATATCTCTCCATTCAACCACATACTTGCGTTGGATCCTATGGAGAAGTCTTTTCATGATTGCAGCCACAGGTGAATCACATTTATGACACTCTCATAACGAGTCACCTTTTTCGAACCTATCTGTTAAGGGCCCCATACGGCAAAACTCCAGCATGGTTACAGACAGTCCCTCCTCATCTTGTAACTATTCCACAGTCTCTACCCCGCCCTCCCAGCAGCTTTGTCCATGTGATCGTTCCAGTTTAAGCTGGCACCAAGCAGAAGTCACAAAGCACTATAACTACGACAGTGTGTATCCCATGGAGAAATAGAGTGAGTTAATGAGATAGGTCCATGTTTTGAACACTCGGGAGAAATGATAAGATGTTGTTATAGCACTGCCAACCATGTATAGTGTCTAAGGCCAGTGCCAAACGAAGCTTTCTCCTGCAACACAATGTAGTAGAAAAGACAGTACGAGCAACAGTGGTGTTTCTTATCAGGAAAATTAGGAAGACTCCACATCACAGGGGACCTGGCAGAAGGAATAGGATTTTGCTACTGCATTCCGCTGTGTCTCCAAACTACATACAGGTATTGCAGTCCCTTAGGGTGCATTCATGTCTGTCATACAAACATTGTCTTTATACCTGTAATTTTGTACAATCCAAAAGAGAAAATCTAAGAACTATAAAAACTCTGTTGATGTCACCCAGTAGAGAACTTCATAACATACACTACTGGCCATTAAAATTCCTACACCAAGAATAAATGCAGATGATAAATGGGTATTCGTTGGACAAATATATTATACTAGAACTTACTTATTACATTTTCAGTCAATTTGGGTGCATAGATCCTGATAAATCAGTACCCAGAACAACAACCTCTGGCCGTAATAACGGCCTTGATATGCCTGGGCACTGAGTCAAACAGAGCTTGGATGGCGTGTAAAGGTACAGCTGCGCATGCAGTTTCAACACGATACCACAGTTCATCAAGAGTAGTGACTCGCGTACTGTGACGAGCCAGTTTCTCGGCCACCATTGACCAGACGTTTTCAATTGGTCAGAGATCTAGAGAATGTGCAGGCCAGGGCAGCAGTCGAACATTTTCTGTCTCCAGAAAGGCCTGTACAGGACCTGCAACATGCGGTCGTGCATTATCCTGCTGAAATTTAGGGTTTCGCAGGGATCGAATGAAGGATAGAGCCACGGGTCGTAACACATCTGAAATGTAACGTCCACTGTTCAAAGTGCCGTCAATGCAAAGAAGAGGTGACCGAGACGTGTAACCAATGGCACCCCATACCATCACGGCGGGTGATACGCTAGTATGGCGATTCTGCTAACAGTCATTGGATCTCGACCAACGCGAGCAGCAATGTCGCGATACGATAAACCGCAATCGCTATAGGCTACAATCCGACCTTTATCAAAGTCAGAAACGTGATGGTACGCATTTCTCCTCCTTACACGAGGCATCACAACAACGTTTCACCAGGCAACGACGGTCAACTGCTGTTTGTGTATGAGAAATCGGTTGGAAACTGTCCTCATGTCAGCACGTTGCAGGTGTCGCCACCGGCGCCAACCTTGTGTGAATGCTCTGAAAAGCTAATCATTTGCATATCACAGCATCTTCTTCCTGTCGGTTAAATTTGGCATCTGTGGCACGTCATCTTCGTGGTGTAGCAATTTTAATGGCCAGTAGTGTATTACTGCATCCCTCTTCTCCAATACGTCGAAAACAAATACCATATGCATACTGACATCGAGCATATGTGGCAATCCTATTAAATGTACAGGTATTGGTCCATTGAAGCAGGTGGCCAGTAATCGAAGTCGTTCGTGCAGACCAGCATAAAGTTATATCACCTGTACTGCAGAAGGACCGCATCACAAGTGAGGGTCCTTGTGTTGTTCTTTCATAGTCAGTTTGACACATTGTTTTTTCTGCTGTAACACATCCAAGAAGTGTATGACTACTGCTTTGTACCCAAGCATACATTTTGTTTTCACACCACGACTTTGACGTCTCTGTCAGGTGCTAAACCGACATCAGTATGTTCAAACCACTGGCTCTTACAGAAAGCCGGACATTCCATGTTGTAAACTATAATGCTCACATAACAGACATGATGGTATCACGACATACGGAAACTGGAAGAGTTTTGTGGCATTGTGGAATGTTTCCAAACAGCTGCCTGAAGATGATGACCTCTACATTTCATCTCATCTTTCAAAGTGATGGAGTGGCAGATGCCTAGGTGCTCTGTTTTGAAGAGATCAAGAGCATTTATTCGTTATGTTGTAGCCACGTACACAAGTACCATTTCTGTACTGGCCATCCCCCACAAGGTGTTGCTCCCACCAAGACTCTCTTCATCTCAAACAAGTAGTGTCCGTCAATCATTATGTGGTAACCAAAACCGTTCCAGTGGACAGATGAGCTGGAAAAGACACCATTGATATGGGACAATGTACTGTAAGAAGCACCAAAGTTGATAATTCCATCAGTTTTAGCAATTTTACCAATTTTTCCGTAATTTCAACACTGAAAAATGACATAACAGCATGTTTCCTGATTCCTGTATCATAGATCAACCACCCCTCCACTATTTCGTGTGTACCATACACTAGCTTACAAATAAAGACAGATGACTATGTAGTGCGTCCATTCATGATTAATTCTTGAATGTATACACCAAAGTATACCAGTCAGTGTCTGATACTGATGCTGTTAGATTATCTACATATTTCTAGCACTTCCATCATAGTGCATAATTTACGATTGCCCATTTTTCCCTATGAGGAGGGTAGTCACAGAGTATTCTCTCATTCTTAGGACAAAATGGGAGATTCAAAGATCTCCCTACATTGTCTTTGAACAACCCTCCCAACAACAATGTCGCCGATTTAATCTGCAGCTGACCAAAAGTAGGAGGGTACTATATCCACCACATTCCACGTCTTGTGAAGGAACAGAGCGAGCTGTGTCAGTAACTGCTGTTCAGCGTAGACTGTTCTGTACCAGTCTTACTCAAGACACCCGTCCAAGTGCGCAAGATCTCTCCAAATGTGCACTTGTCGAGGAGGCTGAGAATGTTGTAATGATATAATAGACAGTTAAGAAGACTTTTGCATGATGGAGCTTCAGACGGATGGAGTTTGAAGCCTCTTCATAAATCAACTGTGCTACCAATTCTATTGTTCTAATGTCTGGGTCAGTACCAAGAAGGTATCAGCAAGAGAAAAATGATGGTAGAACATAAACACATGCACTCTCCTAAGGCTAGATGGTTCTGCACTTAAACACATTATAATGTTAAAGAAATGTGGTTTCTGAAACATTAGTCATGTGGAGTGCAATGCTCTTAACATTCTAATGAAGGACATTGAAACGTCCCCTTAGAAATATTATACATGACTGTGTTTAAACTGACAAACAATATTTTTTAGCGCAACGCAATCTGACATTCAAAAATCCGTACAAAAGAATGGCCCTGACTAACATTAACCTATACGTTTTACAAATCACTTACCTCACAAAAATCTTCGTTACTCGAACTACTGCAATACAGCGAGCGCCACTACTGCCAGCTAAATAAAAGATTCAAACTACTGAAGGCACTAACTACTGATAAGCACAGTTAGCAAAAGAAAGATTTTGATAGAGAACAAACAATGTATTTACCTTAATATTGTTCAAAAGTCATATTATACACTCCTGGAAATTGAAATAAGAACACCGTGAATTCATTGTCCCAGGAAGGGGAAACTTTATTGACACATTCCTGGGGTCAGATACATCACATGATCACACTGACAGAACCACGGGCACATAGACACAGACAACAGAGCATGCACAATGTCGGCACTAGTACAGTGTATATCCACCTTTCGCAGCAATGCAGGCTGCTATTCTCCCATGGAGACGATCGTAGAGATCCTGGATGTAGTCCTGTGGAACGGCTTGCCATGCCATTTCCACCTGGCGCCTCAGTTGGACCAGCGTTCGTGCTGGACGTGCAGACCGCGTGAGACGACGCTTCATCCAGTCCCAAACATGCTCAATGGGGGACAGATCCGGAGATCTTGCTGGCCAGGGTAGTTGACTTACACCTTCTAGAGCACGTTGGGTGGCACAGGATACATGCGGACGTGCATTGTCCTGTTGGAACAGCAAGTTCCCTTGCCGGTCTAGGAATGGTAGAACGATGGGTTCGATGACGGTTTGGATATACCGTGCACTATTCAGTGTCCCCTCGACGATCACCAGTGGTGTACGGCCAGTGTAGGAGATCGCTCCCCACACCATGATGCCGGGTGTTGGCCCTGTGTGCCTCGGTCGTATGCAGTCCTGATTGTGGCGCTCACCTGCACGGCGCCAAACATGCATACGACCATCATTGGCACCAAGGCAGAAGCGACTCTCATCGCTGAAGACGACACGTCTCCATTCGTCCCTCCATTCAAGCCTGTCGCGACACCACTGGAGGCGTGCTTGCACGATGTTGGGGCGTGAGCGGAAGACGGCCTAACGGTGTGCGGGACCGTAGCCCAGCTTCATGGAGACGGTTGCGAATGGTCCTCGCAGATACCCCAGGAGCAACAGTGTCCCTAATTTGCTGGGAAGTGGGGGTGCGGTCCCCTACGGCACTGCGTAGGATCTTACGGTCTTGGCGTGCATCCGTGCGTCGCTGCTGTCTGGTCCCAGGTCGACGGGCACGTGCACCTTCCGCCGACCACTGGTGACAACATCGATGTACTGTGGAGACCTCACGCCCCACGTGTTGAGCAATTCGGCGGTACGTCCACCCGGCCTCCCGCATGCCCACTATACGCCCTCGCTCAAAGTCCGTCAACTGCACATACGGTTCACGTCCACGCTGTCGCGGCATGATACCAGTGTTAAAGACTGCGATGGAGCTCCGTATGCCACGGCAAACTGGCTGACACTGACGGCGGCGGTGCACAAATGCTGCGCAGCTAGCGCCATTCGACGGCCAACACCGCGGTTCCTGTTGTGTCCGCTGTGCCGTGCGTGTGATCATTGCTTGTACAGCCCTCTCGCAGTGTCCGGAGCAAGTGTGGTGGGTCTGACACACCGGTGTCAATGTGTTCTTTTTTCCATTTCCAGGAGTGTATATATCAGTCCATGAATCCAGTATTATAAATTTACTCTTTCTGATGGACACAAGTCCAGATCGACCGATTTCAAAATTCCGCCATCTCTCTCCCCACATCCACCACTGCTGGCGGCTCACCTCCAACTGCGCAATGCTACGCGCTGTTAACAGCCAACTGCCCAACACTACAATAGCCAACAACAATGAAAACCAGCCACAGACTGCACATAGCACAGCCAGTGACTTTCATACAGAGTGCTACGTGGCGTTACCAATAAAAAAACCTAAACAGCCTACTTACATAGCCCCCATGCTCCCCACAAAAAATTTTACAAATTGTTTTGGGCAGTGGCCAATACAGATTTGAAAATATTTTTCATAATTACAATAACAAAGAAATTAAATGCACACACTTATTGATACAATGTTGGTCAAAAGCTGAAATTTTCTCACAGTCCATAAAGACAGTCCACATCATTCATCACAGTAAAATTGCAGTGGTTTTTTTTTCTCAAAGTCTGAGCAGTGAAAGAAAATGCACATGGAAGTAGTAGATTTCCATGCAGTCTTGAAGAAGTAGTGTTGTCCTTCCAACGGAAAGACAGTGCTGACTCTTGACATGCAGACAGGTAATGGGCCACAACAGAGCAAACCCACAGCAGAGACAGTCGAAGTTTTGAAGAATATTGGTAGGTAGGACATCACAGAACAGACCACTGTAGTCTTGTTAGAGATTACGGTATTGGTGGGCCATCAGAGGTGCAGATCCACTGCGGTCTTTGTAGAAATAATGGTGTTGGTGAGTCATCAAAGGTGTAGACCCACTGCAGTCCTTGTAGAGATGGCTAGCAGCCATCCGTTGCGACTGTGCAGGTGCACAATCACCATCAAAGAGTCTTGTGGACAATATAGCAAGTCCATGAACCACCACATGTGCACTCAAAAAAAATTTTTTTGGAATGTCCTTAGAACCAGCAATGCTGTTATCCAGTCCCTTGCTGAATCATTAACACACGTGCAAACACTATCAGTCCCTACTTCTCACATATTGTCCATATACTATGACCAACAGAAACGTGTGCAGTGAAATGATACTTAATTTGAAGAACTGGTGTCTATACAAATATAAATTTACAATATAAGAATACAATTACAAAGGTACAAAATACATCATTAAAGAACATAACAGTACAGATAACATTTGTCGTAACACAGGCTTTACAAAAGAATAGAAATAAACATATACATCAGTGTTACAAGAATTATGACGTAAGTACATACATAAAGATCAGAATAACTTTTGAAACATCACTTTCACATATGAGCAACAAAACGGAATAAATAATGTCTACATATCTTTACAAAGTAAAAAACATATTACAAATGCAAATTATATTTGAGGATAACAGTATTCCTCATCATAGTGAATGTAGCTTAGTACTAGAAAAATTCTACAACATAGATCTTATTAACTACACACATAAAGACAGGAAGAACACAAATACACAAGGGTACACAAACACATAGAGGGATAACACAACAGGAAAGGACAGGGTTTGTTTTACTGCAGTATTTTGCATGAAGATCTCCCTTCGTTCATCATTATTCCCAAAAAGTCCTATCTAAGCCTGCTTTCTGTATTCTATTCATCCTCTTTTACAATAATTCTTCATTGTACAGTACCTTTTCTTTTACAAACTTTTTTTGCATAACTTCTCGATGCATTTCTTCCAATTTATCATAACTCATTCTCTTATATAGCTGACACCCTCTTAAGCTAATTTAAATCTACTGAGCTCAAATGCATAAACTAAGGGACGAGGCAATGCAGCAGCGCAAAACAATTAATACAAACAGCAATGAAAAATATGCAAATTGGCAAAGCTAGCAGTAGTAAATTTTAATTAGCAAAGCAAATGCAACATTAAACTAATATGAGCCAATCTGCAGCAACACGAAAAATAAATCATTAGTAAAACTGGCTTAACAGAGTAATACAAAGTTAAATTTAGTAGCACTATGGCCGGCAAACAGCAGCAGCAAATGCAATAACTTATATCTAAACATGACATAGCTCAAGCAGAAAAAATATTACAGTAAAAATGGCCATGTTTAATACCTATGTCACATCTTAACACTAGGGTGATGCATCACCTTAACTTACACTACTAAGTAAGTTACCCAGCCATTGACAAAAATTATGTATGCAATTCCTGTGAAGGGAAATGTCTTTTTGTGCTCCCTCGTTTTTTTGAAGTAGATTATTAAGTTATTATTTACTGGATCTGTAGGCATAAAATATTTATATTAGTACATCTATAAAATTTTATTATAACAAATGCTGCAGTGCAGCTAGAAACTAGATATTAAACAAAATGAGCAATCTCTCAACTGCAAACACAATAGATGAAAAATGTTTCTCATCATTTCATTAGGCATTTTAGTAAATATCATAAATTAAGAGCTCCACAGTGTAATCATATGTTTTCAAGTTTGAGCGTGTCGTATTTGCGATGTTTTCGACAAAGAAATGTCAATAGCGAGGAAATGGCCTCTTTTTTTCCACCTAATGGCTTCCTTTTGTCAGACGACTATCTCTCAGCTGGGCGCCCAAAACGCCTTACGTCAAGGTCACTTACCTTTCTTACTGAAATATTAGGACAGCAGTTTTCGCTACAGTGGCAGTCTCATATAAAAATATTTTCACAGGTTGAGAATTTGCGTTACAAGTGTGTAGAAAATAAAATCCTATAAATATAACAGTGTCCAAAAAATTTTCAACAGCATTGTAATACATTCACGCATGTACACACATTTCATACTTCTTAAAGTACGATTCTTGGTTTCCAACATCCTTTTCCACAAATCAGAGACCCTAACCACTACTCATTATTCCTTACCTTATTATACATATACATATACGTCGACACTTCTTCAATATTTCATCATACGAAATATGTAGCATAATCAAATTCCTCATATACGGTAGCGTCATCTTATTGATCATAAACATATCTCAACAGTATAATACACATCGTCGTCGTAATAATATCATAACATCTCAGTCAATTCTCAAAATAGTCGTAGCTTCCTCCAATATTTTCAAAACCTAAAAAGATTCTCTGCTCATTTCAATAGTGTCATCTACCTCAAACGTACTTAAAAAATCATGATCCCATACCAAATACATTATTCAAAGCTCTCATAGTATCACAATGGTTCCAAAAAATATGAAGGGTTCACACAGTACTGACAAAATACAATTTCATTAGTGTGAAGTTATCCAACTGTGTAACTGCATAACATCTGTCACTGACGTAGTAAAAAAAAATGTTTGTCTCTCAGTTAAATGGTCAGATAGCTGTGTAATTTATGTGTTAGAGAAATATGGTACCGATGTGTAAAGTTGTATAAGCAAATACCATATTAGCTAGGGCTCCTTGTGTTTGGCAGACACATAGTACACAATGTAGGCGTGTACCCCCTGAGGATTAATGTAATTATACCCTCAGGTGTTACACATTACAGCAATCGAATGAAATGTATCACAAAAAACTTTCTGTGTATCTTTGTGATTCAAAAATCTTTAAAAATAAATGTTTTAAGTACAAAATTAATCACTCAGATACGTGTACTGTAGCGCTAAATGTGCTTCTTGCTGTAAGATAATTCTTGGAAGTGTCGTAGTTATCGTCCTCCGAAATCTAACTTCTGCAGAAGTCAATGTACTTACCTCATCATAAACAAAAGTGAAATGCTATGCGTGTAGATATCATAGTTATTATGTACATTACCGTGATCAAGAAAGTACTATAATGTAACGTATTATTGTGCTAAAAAAAAACTGTCTCATTGTAGCTATACCACAAATGTTACTACTAATACATGTTTTACTTTCCAGAAGAATTCAAAAAAACTGAGCAGATATAAAGCAGATACAGCACAAAATCGACAATGTAAATTGTGTCACACATTAGTATCGTCGTGATATAATCGTGTAGCTGTCAAAGAAACCAAATACTAAGTCATCTTTAATCTCACAAAAACTACTTCAAATAAGGAATGTCTTTTCAAGTAAACCAAAATGTTTCATTAAAATCTCATTAGCAGTATATGTTTTAAGTATGTAAGCCTTATAGTCGTTACATAATTGTGCAACTAACAAGCAAGAATGTACACACACAATAACACTGTGACGACTGTTCACTATAACAATGCATTCGTAATTTCTGTTTAAATAAGTTCTCTTGGTTCTTGACTGGATATTTAACTTCAAACATTGTTGCATGTTAACAGATTTTAAGTCTGACAAAGCATACTAGTAACGTAAAGTGAAAAGTTATATGGCAAAGACAAAGTTAAAAAGCAAATTATCTTTCAATAAACGGTTTTACATGTGAAATGTGGTGTAAACATTTACTCTTACGACTATGCAGAGCTCCAGCTTCAACGGAATCATCATGGTGGTATATGTCGGTAAAGAATACTGGAATTTTTCTCAAGGTTAGGTTATGTTATTTCTCTCTGAGCCAGCCGGCGCACATGGCTGCCTGCGGTGCGAGTCATTGTGTCTCTTTGTTGGCGCGCGTTGTTATTGGGATTAGGAGACCTAACTTCTACAAATTCACCTTGACGAGAAGGCCCTGCCCTGTTTGAAACTCGCCAGTTCTTATGGAATTCAGGTCTGTCGTTTTGTCGGTAGTTTACATGGTTTCTTGTTTGTCGGTCATGTCGTGGAGAATTTCTCCCGGAATCGTAACTGCGTGGTGGACCGTTGCATCTGAAGTTATTCTGTCTCCCTTGATAATAAATATTTTGGTTCCCATATTGTCTGTTTCTATGGTTGTCCCTGTCACATTCATTACTATGGAAAAGCGATCTTTCTCTGTAACTATTATTCTGCCAACGGTTGTCATACGGGTGGTGTCTGTTTTGGTCATGATTTACGTTGTAAGAATAGCCTTATCGTGTCCAGTAATTATTTCTTTCATCGCAGAATTGTGACGGATGTGGCCTGTAATTGTTGTGTTCCTGTTTTAGCGTTCCGCGATTGTCAGTGTCAATTTCCAATTCTTGTAACAGTCCTTGAAAAGCTTCAATGTCATCTTTGCAATGTCCTGCCAAAATAATATGTCGTAAATGTTCAGGTAGTTTGATTAAGCAAATGCGGATGAGTTCTGAGGGGCTGTATGGGTTTGACAGGTACTGATTCTTGTGCGACATGTGTTCAAAATATTTTACAAGACTAGAAAATTCAGATTGTTCGAAATGTCTCATCATTATGATGCTATGTTTTACTCGGTCTTGTGTAGCTTGAGACCAATATGCTGAGAGGAAGGCATTATAAAATTCTCCTTCACTGTGACAATAGTGAGTGACCGATCGCATTCTTACAGCTGGTTCATTCTCTAAATAGCCACACATAAATTCTAATCTGTGCTCTAATGACCAGTTGGGAGGAAAACAATGAGAGAATTGATGAAGCCACGCTTGTGGATGAATGTCGTTGCCAGAATTCTTAAATGTTTTGAATTTACGTGTAGTAATGAACAGCTTATAGTCAAAATCATCATGTTGGCAAGTGGCATATCGGTCATTGTTACTTCGTTTCGGCGGTTCCATCTCAAAATTCGGTAAACTTTGTCAATTTCTTTCATAATTTCCGAAGTGCCTCATGTTATTATTTTGTGGCTGTTCCGAATTTCTGTGTCCCTCTTCCCGTATTGGAGCGCGAGTGTCCTCTGAAATATGTAATTCTTATATTACCTGCGTCAACTGATCTTGTACTTCCCGGATTTCACTTTTGTACTGTGTATTGATTTGATTTTGATTTTGTTTGAATTTTCTAATTTTTACATACTCTTCTGTGTCAGTGAAGGCTACAGGTCTTGTGTCATTCAGATCATCATCTTCCTTTGTAGATAAGTTAGTGAACTGATCCGAAAGTTCGGCTACTTTCTCCGATAGTGAACACATTTCCTCAGTGTGATTTTCTGAACCAAGTTTCCGAGTGTCCATTTGTGTTGAAATCGGATCTACTGTGTCCTTTAAGTTTTCCTGAGTTTTTGCAAGTTGCGTAACCGAATCGGTAGATGCAACTGAGTCAATATTAGCTTGCAAGGTGTCGTGATTTTCATGAACAATAGTTTGCAGTTCTTTTATGGCTTCTTTGTGATTCTGTAAGGCATTTTCATGCCGCGAAAAAAAGGTTGAAAATGCTCACCAATTTGTGTTTTTACATCATTACGGACTTTTTGACATTTCGATTCAATGTTATGTAAGTCAGTAGTTAAATCTTCACGTGTTTGTTCAAGTGTGGTGTCTAACTTCCGAAGATTTTGTTCCACTGTGTCTAACTTTTGAAGCTTTTGCTGTGTTTGTCTCTGATTTTGTTCCATTGTGTGTAACTATTGCTGTGTTTGTCTCTGGTGTTGTTCCATTGTGTCTAACTTTTGAAGATTTTGTTCCATTGTGTCTAACTTTTGAAGCTTTTGTCCCATTTGTTGCATTAATTGTAATAACAATGCACTGATGTCCGAAACATGTTCCTCAGTGCTATTCGGCAATGCATTTGAACCGGCAATATTCGCATTTTGAAAAGCAGAAAATTTGTCCTGACTTATTTGAGAAAACAGCGAAGACGCAAAACCTGAATCTACAGTATTTGCAAGATTGTGTCCTGTCATTTAGGATTCCTGAGGCAAGCTGTTGCTGACCGATCGATCAATAATGCTTCCCTGTTCACTAATTGTTACACCATTATTTGCAGTCCGCTCCATTTCCCCATGCACAATTACCAAATTACTACTTTGAACATTAGTTAATTCATTACTCGGCGGCGCTAACACACTGCTTTCGTCTTCACTGTCATCTCTCAGTTTACTTTGGAGCCTAGTATTACGTTTTTCACACACCATTATTGTCACAATATTTCACACGACAACACAGAAAAACACAATTTGAAGAGCAAAATAAGAAAACACATTAACATAACATTGAAAATAATATCTCGTTAATTGCAAGCGCAGCTGCGAAATACGAGGTGCATTCAAGTCCTAAGGCCTCCGATTTTTTTTTCTCCAGACTGGAAAGAGATAGAAACATGCGCATTGTTTTAAAATGAGGCCACGTTCATTGTCAATACGTCCCAGAGATGGCGGCACCGAACGGAAGATGGAATTTTACCGGCAGCGGCGAGAATGAGAACTGTTTTAAATACTTAAAATGGCGACGTTTTCCTTACTTGAACAACGTGCAATCATTCATTTTTTGAATTAGCGTGGAGTGAAACCAATTGAAATTCATCGACAGTTCAAGGAGACATGTAGTGATGGAGTTATGGATGTGTCGACAGTTTAATGAAAGCAGAACATCGTGTGACAACAAACTGAAACAACCTCAGGCTCGCACAAGCAAGTCTGACGACATGATCGAGAAAGTGGACAGAATTGTTTTGGGGGATCGCCGAATGACTGTTGAACAGATCGCCTCCAGAGTTGGCATTTCTGTGGGTTATGTGCACAAAATCCTGCATGACGACCTGAAAATGCGAAAAGTGTCATCCAGGTGGGTGCGACTAATGCTGACGGACGACCACATGGCTGCCCACGTGGCATGTTGCCAGTCAATGTTGACGCGCGACGACAGCATGAATGGGACTTTCTTTTCGTCGGTTGTGAAAATGGATGAGACATGGATGCCATTTTTCAATCCAGAAACAAAGCGCCAGTCAACTCAATGGAAGCACACAGATTCACTGCCACCAAAAAAATTTCGGGTAACCGCCAGTGCTGAAAAAATGATGGTGTCCATGTTCTGGGACAGCGAGGGCGTAATCCTCACCCATTGCGTTCCAAAGGGCACTACGGTAACAGGTGCATCCAACGAAAATGTTTTGAAGAACAAATTCCTTCCTGCACTGCAACAAAAACGTCCGGGAAGGGCTGCGCGTTTGCTGTTCCACCAACACAACGCACCCGCACATCGAGCTAACGTTACGCAACAGTTTCTTCGTGATAACAACTTTGAAGTGATTCCTCATGCTCCCTACTCACCTGACCTGGCTCCTAGTGACTTATGGCTTTTTCCAACAATGAAAGACACTCTTCATGGCCGCACATTCACCAGCAGTGCTGCTATTGCCTCAGCGATTTTCCAGTGGTCAAAACAGACTCCTAAAGAAGCCTTCGCCGCTGCCATGGAATCATGGCGTCAACGTTGTGAAAAATGTGTACGTCTGCAGGACGATTACGTCGAGAAGTAACGCCAGTTTCATCGATTTCGGATGAGTAGTTAATTAGAAAAAAAAATCGGAGGACTTAGAACTTGAATGCACCTCGTACTTGGTGCAAATCTACATGCAATCCACAACTGTTTTACTGTTCAAGAATGAAAAACTACAACTACAAAGGAAATTCACTCTACAATTACGCGCTAGCAATAAGCAAAGGCTGCACTAATTGCACAAACTACAAGAAAAAAACAGAAGATTCCAGTGAGGTATCCTCGGCTAAGGGTCGACATATCAAACGTCCCCTTAGAAATATTATACATGACTGTGTTTAAACTGACACACAATATTTTTTAGCGCAACACAATCTGACTTTCAAAAATCCGTACAAAAGAATGGCCCTGACTAACATTAACCTATGTTGTTGTTGTTGTTGTGGTCTTCAGTCCTGAGACTGGTTTGATGCAGCTCTCCATGCTACTGTATCCTGTGCAAGCTTCTGCATCTCCCAGTACCTACTGCAACCTACATCCTTCTGAATCTGCTTAGTGTATTGATCTCTTGGTCTCCCTCAACGATTTTTACCCTCCACGCTGCCCTCCAATGCTAAATTTGTGATCCCTTGATGCCTCAAAACATGTCCTACCAACCGATCCCTTCTTCTAGTCAAGCTGTGCCACAAAATTCTCTTCTCCCCAATCCTATTCAATACTTCCTCATTAGTTACGTGATCTACCCACCTTATCTTCAGCATTCTTCTGTAGCACCACATTTCAAAAGCTTCTATTCTCTTCTTGTCCAAACTGGTTATCGTCTATGTTTCACTTCCATACATGGCTACACTCCATACAAATACTTTCAGAAACGACTTCCTGACACTTAAATCTATACTCGATGTTAACAAATTTCTCTTCTTCAGAAACGATTTCCTTGCCATTGCCAGTCTACATTTTATATCCTCTCTACTTCGACCATCATCAGTTATTTTGCTCCCCAAATAGCAAAACTCCTTTACTACTTTAAGTGTCTCATTTCCTACTCTAATTCCCTCAGCATCACCTGATTTAATTTGACTACATTCCATTATCCTCGTTTTGCTTTTGTTGATGTTCATCTTATATCCACCTTTCAAGACACTGTCCATTCCGTTCAACTGCTCTTCCAAGTCCTTTGCTGTCTCTGACAGAATTACAATGTCATCGGCGAACCTCAAAGTTTTTATTTCTTCTCCATGGATTTTAATACCTACTCCGAATTTTTCTTTTGTTTCCTTTACTGCTTGCTCAATATACAGATTGAATAACATCGAGGAGAGGCTACAACCCTGTCTCACTCCTTTCCCAACCACTGCTTCCCTTTCATGCCCCTCGACTCTTATAACTGCCATCTGGTTTCTGTACAAATTGTAAATAGCCTTTCGCTCCCTGTATTTTACCCCTGCCACCTTCAGAATTTGAAAGAGAGTATTCCAGTTAACGTTGTCAAAAGCTTTCTCTAAGTCTACAAATGCTAGAAACGTAGGTTTGCCTTTTCTTAATCTTTCTTCTAAGATAAGTCGTAAGGTTAGTATTGCCTCACGTGTTCCAACATTTCTACGGAATCCAAACTGATCTTCCCCGAGGTCCGCTTCTACCAGTTTTTCCATTTGTCTGTAAAGAATTCGCGTTAGTATTTTGCAGCTGTGACTTATTAAACTGATAGTTCGGTAATTTTCACATCTGTCAACACCAGCTTTCTTTGGGATTGGAATTATTATATTCTTCTTGAAGTCTGTGGGTATTTCGCCTGTCTCATACATCTTGCTCACCAGATGGTAGAGTTTTGTCATGACTGACTCTCCCAAGGCCATCAGTAGTTCTAATGGAATGTTGTCTACTCCCGGGGCCTTGTTTCGACTCAGGTCTTTCAGTGCTCTGTCAAACTCTTCACGCAGTATCTTATCTCCCATTTCATCTTCATCTACATCCTCTTCCATTTCCATAATATTGTCCTCAAGTACATCGCCCTTGTATAAACCCTCTATATACTCCTTCCACCTTTCTGCCTTCCCTTCTTTGCTTAGAACTGGGTTGCCATCTGAGCTCTTGATATTCATACAAGTGGTTCTCTTCTCTCCAAAGGTCTCTTTAATTTTCCTGTAGGCAGTATCTATCTTACCCCTAGTGATACAAGCCTCTACATCTTTACATTTGTCCTTTAGCCATCCCTGCTTAGCCATTTTGCACTTCCTGTCGATCTCATTTTTGAGACGTTTGTATTCCTTTTTGTCTGCTTCATTTACTGCATTTTTATATTTTCTCCTTTCATCAATTAAATTCAATATTTCTTCTGTTACCCAAGGATTTCTACTAGCCCTACATTAACCTATACGTTCTACAAATCACTTACCTCACAAAAATCTTCGTTACTCGAACTACTGCAATACAGCGAGCGCCACTACTGCCAGCTAAATAAAAGATTCAAACTACTGAAGGCACTAACTACTGATAAGCACAGTTAGCAAAAGAAAGATTTTGATAGAGAACAAACAATGTATTTACCTTAATATTGCTCAAAAGTCGTATTATATATATCAGTCCATGAATCCAACATTATAAATTTACTCTTTCTGATGGACACACGTCCAGATCGTCCAGTTTCAAAATTCCGCCATCTCTCTCCCCACATCCGCCACTGCTGGCGGCTCACCTCCAACTGCGCAACGCTACGCGCTGTTAACAGCCAACTGCCCAACACTACAATAGCCAACAACAATGCAGACCAGCCACAGACTGCACACAGCACAGCCAGTGACTTTCATACAGAGCGCTACGTGGCGTTACCAATAAAATAACCTAAACAGCCTACTTACAACATATATGTCCAATATCTGACACAGATCCACCCTGCAAGTTTTCTGTCCCACTCACTATAGTGACGAGTTGATAAAACTATTTCCTTCTACACCAAAGAAGAACAAAGATTCTTTGTGATACACACACAATGTAGGTGCATAGCGCCTACTGTTCGGATCCGATCACAGTTCAGAAGTTATACTCGTGTCAGCCCCATAAAATGATCATCAGCAGTGGAAAATATCTCTTACAAGGAAACAGTCAAATGCATAGCAGCCGAGTTTGACATCTGAAATTACACGCCATACTGCACTAACTTCATAAACAAGACAACTGTCACGTAAATGTATACGTAGGGTTTGCAGTAACTCACATACACCTATCACTAACTTAGAATCACTGCAGTTATGAAACTGAAGAAATGGAGTAATTCGTATGCATGTTCGTTCGTCTAGACGAGGGTGCTGAAATCGGTTTTTCCATTCGTGGACATGATTCATCATACATGCATTGGAAGCCCACTGCTGACTGTGGTATGGAGACATTTGCTGTTGATGGCTGCAGGTAGATAGTACTCTAAGTCATGTACAGAACATGCAATTCTATTCAAGACAATCACAAGTTATACTGCACAACTGAGGCGCCTTGAGAGGACAACTGAAAAATATGGTTAAATGCATGATAAATGACCTTCTGCAACGTCTCCCTCTCTCTAGAATGCATCATTACCCTACCATTAAATCATACCTCCTTAGAACCCCTCTCAATCTGATCACTCCATCTACTTTTTGTCATCCTTTAATGCAGATCCGCAACACACACACAGGCAGACATGCAAATAGTTTGTTATAAATATTGTTTGTTAGCATAAGAAATGTCTAGCAGCGTCGGGAGGGAGCTGCAAATATCGGCTTAATACGTTCCTCAGACGAATCACTTTCTAAATTCGCTGATAAGGGTGATTTTATTACGAGCTTACACCACTGGCGACGTGCACCCACACTTTCGGTCTTTTGATACACATCCTCTGATCATTGTCTGTATTCAACACTGTGGTATTTCTGTGGGAGACCACTTCATTCGGAAGCAATACCATACCTCGCTTTATAAAGCACGTATAGTTTTTAACATGGATATCGTTAGTGATACTTGCGTGTGGCAGCAGGACTAAGACTGCTTTTTATGCAGGGTGACAGTAACATGGTTGCTGCGATCGTGTTTTTAACATCTGGCCGCCTATAAGACGATTAAGTTTCTTCTTCTAAGAGACACTGGTACCACTCACAAGAAAAACACAATGGATCATTTGGTGCTGCCAGCATTCACTTATTAGCCAAGTATTACACTTAGTGGGGGATGTGTGATAGATGCGCTGTGATCGGCAGGCTTATAAAGTTACTGTGGTCATTGTTTCGTCATGTGCAAAGAAAATGACAATGAGCGATCATGAAGCACTGTACGTGGAAAGGTCACAAGAGGGATAATGATACTGACATGTCCAGAGCTACAGCCAACAGGAGGAGGTATTTTTGAAACTTTGCTTATTCTGGAATGTCGTCAGATTGGGGCTGCAATCGTAATATTTAATTGTAATTACAGTTATATGTATGTGGTTGCTTTCCTATGGCAACACCTTTTGGGTTGTGGGGGTGTGAGTTTTTTTTCCGCCAATTTCCAGGTTATGGAAGGGAGGGCGAGGGATGGAGGGGTTTCCCTGAGGTGTAGGGTTGATTAATTGATCGATTTAATTAGTTAGTCAATTAATTTGATATCAAAAGTATGCCTGTATTGGCGAGGGGAGTTCCCAGTAGGGTGGGGAGGAGTGGGATGGGGAGGGGGAGGAGGAGGAGGAGGAGGAGGAGGGATGGTTGGTGGTCTTCTTAGAAGGACAGAATATCCCCAGAGAGTCACAATCCACTTGTCAGAACAACAGGTTAAGGGTCTGTCAATCAAAAGAGAACAAGAGGTTAAACGCTGACATGGAGCAAAGCATAGTTTTACACCTGACTGTAGCCTTGCCCCTGATGTAGGCAACCCACACTAACAAACGCCCCAGTTCACAGATTAGCCTACTACTCGGGTAGGTGTATCAACTTGAAATTTATTTGACATACTTAGGTCTACAGTCCGTTGGTGGTGTAGCAAATCGAAGCTTATATATCAATGCAGTCAAAAGATACAGCCATTAATATCATATATTTTGATACTCAAAAATTTACTCATCGAAACCTCTAGCATGCTTCCTCTAGGTCTACAATCAAGAAATTTCGGAAGAAAAAAGGTTACACAGTACAAGGGAAGAAAAAATATCGTCAAATTGTTAATTTGTAACTATAATACACACAAAATATTTCTTTTATCATTTGTTATCTTAATATCAGACTTGAAGTTAAAACATTCTCGAATGTCCCGGAATCCATTGGACCAATACATTTCCAGTAACAACGTCAATAACAGGGAAAAGTCGTCGAGATTCTCGATTCCCAAAATGGATGGACTGTCTATATACATAATTAAGTTTGTATGGAACCCTCAGGGCACGAATCCTATTCGCACCTGGCCATTACTTGTCTTTAAGGACTGGCCCTTCGGCAATCGTGGTACGACTTACGTGAATTTAACTGTCTATCTAAATGCATGTTCACTGAATCTTGTCCCAGATTTCTTGTCCAGGTTTGCCAAGGCATTAGCTTATCATTGTCAATGATTGTCAAACCGTTTCCGTTGCATTTTTGTGTAATAAACTGAGTTAATTGCGATTCTTATTCAATTTCATAGGCAACAAATACCTTGATCAATATTTTGGAGTACAATGATTTTATGTTCAGATATAGAGGTCCATTTTCACTTATCCATTTAACATTGCAATCGTTATCAAGCATAAATCCATGACCACTTACAAAGACGAGATTGTAGTTGTCTCTATTAAAAGAGTAATATGCGGGGAACACACAAAAGTTTAATCACCATCACAAAAAGTAAAGTACATAATTTTATGTTAATTTGTAGGTACATCTCTGCAGTTATGGTCTACATTTTAATTCCCACATACTTGAGCCGAAATTAAAAGGTTCAGCCCATTGTTTAAGTCGAGTATCCTGCAGCAAACAGTTTTCTGCATTTCGAGGGAACAATATTACAACAGACCGTGCTGTGTTGATCAAAGTGTTCAAAAAGCAGCAACACACCATCATACACCACAAGCGTCAGGTGGTGTGGACACTTCCACTGTGGTGAACCACACTGGATTACAAAGAACAATGTGGCAGACCATCTGTCTGCGAAAAATCTGGAATCGCAAGAGAACTGGAGGTGCTCGTGGATGAAGACATTTTGAACGTGGCAAATGTCGCAGCCCACTGGGCCCTTTGACCACACTTACCAATCCGAAAGGTCCGCCAATCCGGGACAGCAGCAAATAATTGTTGCAGGTGTATCAGACCAGCAAAGCTGACTTCTTTAGCCGCCTACACAAACCATGGGAGAGTTTTGGCTCTGTCACTATGGCCCCGAGAAAAGAAGCAAAACAGGTTGTGGAAATATGTGAAATCACCAACGCCGAAAAAGGCGAAGACTTCACCATCGTCAGGAAAGGGAAGGCTGGGTACTTTTTGGGGACTGCCATGGTGTGGGGCGAAAAGATTATATTCACTCGAGGTAAACCGACACAGGAACATACTACTGACATCTCCTCTTGAGGCCAAGATTCACGGAAAGCTGTCGGAGAGGTGTTTTTTGCTCCAAGAGAACAGCTGATTCTGTACAACAAAGTCACATGTGCTGTTTCTCTAGCTGTCATACTTCGTCTCACTCCTCCCCCCACTCCTCACCATACTCCTGTATTCTCGTGACCCAGCGCCCACACCCCTTACTTATTTATGTTATGAAAGAACCACTAACTGGCAAGTATTTCCATCACAATGACAAAGTGATTTCTGAGTTGGAGCGATTCCTGAACAGTCTCCGCGAAGTCATTTACCGTTGGAAAACGTGTCAGATTAGATCGTGAAATACAGGAAAATGATAGAGAACTCTGGAGAAAATCGGATCAAGTTTATGAATATCAAGATCTTACATAGCAAGCAAGTACAAAGCAAAGAATGGAGAGCTCAAAGGTGGAAGGAATACAAAGGAAGGCTATACAGGGGAAAATGAACATGAAGGCGACACTATAGAAACTGTATACAGTCAAATGATTAAAGTGATTAATTTTAATTAAAGGTATGAATTTTACAGTAATGAGGCTAGTTACACTACTGGCCATTAAAATTGCTACACCAAGATGAAATGCAGACGATAAACGGGTAATCAGTGGACAAATATATTATACTAGAACTGACATGTGATTACATTTTCACGCAATTTGGGTGCATAGATCCTGAGAAATCAGTAACCAGAACAACCAACTCTGGCCGTAATAATGGCCTTGATACGCCTGGGCATTGAGTCAAACAGAGCTTGGATGGCGTGTACAGGTACAGCTGCCCATGGAGCTTCCACACGATGCCACAGTTCATCAAGAGTAGTGACTGGTGTATTGTGACGAGCCAGTTGCTTGGCCACCGTTGACCAGACGTTTCCAAGTGGTGAGAGATCTGGAGAAAATGTGCTGGTCAGAGCAGCAGTCGAACATTTTCTGTATCCAGAAAGGCCCGTACAGGAACTGCAACATGCGGTCGTGCATTATCCTGCTGAAATGTAGGGTTTCCCAGGGATCGAATGAAGGGTAGAGCCACGGGTCGTAACACATCTGAAATGTAACGTCCACTGTTCAAAGTGCCGTCAATGCGAACAAGAGGTGGGGGACTGCTACAGTCGCAGGTTCGAATCCTGCCTCGGGCATGGGTGTGTGTGATATCCTTAGGTTAGTTAGGTTTAAGTAGTTCTAAGCTCTAGGGGACTTATGACCTCAGACGTTGAGTCCCATAGTGCTCAGAGCCATTTTTGAACAAGAGGTGACCGAGGTGTGTAACCAATGGCACCCCATACGCCAGGTGATATGCCAGTATGGCGATGACGAATACACGCTTCCAATGTGCGTTCACCGCCATGTCGCCAAACACGGATGCGACTATCATGATGCTGTAAACAGAACCTGGATTCATGGCGTTTTGCCATTCGTGGACCCAGGTCCGTCGTTGAGTACATCATCGCATGCGCTCCTGTCTGTGATGCAGCTTCAAGGGTAACCGCAGCCATGGAGTCCGAGCTGATACTCCATGCTGCTGCAAACGTCGTCGAACTGTTCATGCAGACGGTTGTTGTCTTGCAAACGTCCCCATCTGTTGACTCAGGGATCGAGACGTTGCTGCAGGTTCCGTTACAGTCATGCGGATAAGATGCTTGTTATCTCGACTGCTAGTGATACGAGGCCGTTGGGATCCAGCACGTCGTTCCGTATTACCCTCCTGAACCCACCGATTCCATATTCTGCTAGCAGTCATTGGATCTCGACCAACGCCAGCAGCAATGTCGCGATACTATAAACCGCAATCGCGATAGGCTACAATCCGACCTTTATCAAAGTCGTAAATGTGATGGTACGCATTTCTCCTCCTTACACGAGGCATCACAACAACGTTTCACCAGGCAACGCCGATCAACTGCTGTTTGTGTATGAGAAATCGGTTGGAAACTTTCCTCATGTCAGCACGTTGTAGGTGTCGCCACCGGCGCCAACCTTGTGTGAATGCTCCGAAAAGCTAATCATTTGCATATCACAGTATCTTCTTCCTGTTGGTTAAATTTCGCGTCTGTAGCACATCTTCGTGGTGTAGCAATTTTAATGGCCAGTAGTATAGAATGTGAAGGAATATTGGGACCCAAAAATCGTATGTGTGTTACATTGTGTTGTGCAACCCCAGTGGCATGGTACCGCAATGCAAGTGCGTCGCTCAAGCGCCAAGTTAAGCAACACGAAAGAGAACCTGTGTCATCAACCAGCGGAGACCGTGACAGGAAACAGCTCGCCTCACGTCGGGGTGTCAACACTGAGGGCAGTAATCAGGTCAGCTACGGCAGCCAAACTACACCAGAATACTGCACCGACCCACTGGGGAGGAACAAGAATTGCAAACATCAGTGGCAGAAAGCAGTATTAAAAGACAGGCAGCCAGCTCATCAACACTGACTGTCGTGAGGCGTCGGAGTCACCACTGTGACTGCGGTCATTGTAATAACCACCGTCGTAACGCAGGTCGTCGCGTAGGAGGCGCCACAGTGACGCCACCGCTGTAGTCATCACCTTCACTAACGTCGAACGCCGTCAACAGGCTCTGTCTGTAAAGGGAGTCATCGCCTGAGGTGCCGTCACTCTGGCACGGTACCGTGACCGGAGCCAGAGCCGGTAAACCTGGTCCACTGAAGCCAGACAGCTGACTCTAGGGATGGTCACTCAGATAGGGAACGGATCTGTCCCACTGCTGCTGCTCCCACGCCCCTCTCCCTCCCCCCCTCCTTCCCCAGCTGCAATCACAACAGATGGCCATTGCGCATGGTTCTAGCCGTTGCGGTATAACCCTGCAAGGCCGAAGCGCCGCTGCCACAGCAGCAGATTCCAGTTACGCCAGCACAGCTACAGTTGCAGCAGCGGAAGCAAGTGTGGGCGTCCGCTGATCACCTTCATCGCTGCCAAGTTTGTTGCAAGTGAGAGCATGCCTCGCCCAGAGGACCAACAACAGATGTCTTGCAGTTGATCAATAAATGTTGTTATCCTGTCATCAGGAGCCATCTGGGGACACCTCCTCAATCATAATCTTCCTCATGGCCAGCAGAGAAGGCACATTCGAATCTGGCAACAAGCAGTGGAGTCCCATGCCTGTTTACAAAACTGAAGAGAAATTTTTGAATCTAAGACAGGGGATATGAAACTGCGAGAAGAACCTCACAGAAGATTGAAAGACGTTAAGTCAAACCAAAGCAGCTGGAGTAGACAGCATTCCCACAGAATTAACGAGATCCTACTCTACTTGGTGTGCAAGATATATGAGTCGAGGTACATCCTCTGAGCTCAAGAAGAACCTCATAATTCCAATTCCAAAAGGCAGATGCTGACAGGGATTTGTATTGTAAGTAGACTGTATAGGTTTTTTTATTGGTAACGCCACATAGCGCTCTGTATGAAAATCACTGGCTGTGCTGTGTGCAGTCTGTGGCTAGTTTGCATTGTTGTCTGTCATTGTAGTGTTGGGCAGCTGGATGTGAACAGCGTGTAGCGTTGCGCAGTTGGAGGTGAGCCGCCAGCAGTGGTGGATGTGGGGAGAGAAATGGCGGAGTTTTGAAATTTGTAAGACTGGGTGTCATGAACTGCTATACATATTATGACTTTTGATCACTATTGAGGTAAATACATTGTTTGTTCTCTATTAAAATCTTTCATTTGCTAACTATGCCTATCAGTAGTTAGTGCCTTCCGTAGTTGGAATCTTTTATTTAGCTGGCAGTAGTGGCGCTCCCTGTATTGCAGTAGTTCGAGTAACCAAGATTTTTGTGAGGTAAGTGATTTGTGAAAGGTATAGGTTAATGTTAGTCAGGGCCATTCTTTTGTAGGGATTTTTGAAAGTCAGATTGCGTTGCGCTAAAAACATTGTGTGTCAGTTTAAGCCCAGTCACGTAAATAATTTTTCTGAGGGGACGTTTCAGTATTAATGAACTATCAGTTTCTTAAGTTCATTGTTGCGAAATATTGATACAGAGGAGTAGAAAAACTGGTGGATGCTGACCTCAGGAAAGATCAGTTTGGAAATATTAGTCGCAAAAACGGACAGTGCCTTGAAAAGAGGTTATAAGATAGAATTAATATCAACAAAAGTGAGTGAGAGTAATGGAATGCAGTCAGTTCAAATTTCATAAGGAAATGTGACATTAGAATTAGTAGATGAGTTTTGCCATTTGGGCAGCAAAATAAGTGAAGATCGCTGAAGTGGAAAAGGTATAAAGTGGAGATTGGAAACAAAAAGAAAAGCATTTCTGGAAAAAGTAAATATGCCATCACATAAATTGAAATGTTTGGAAGTATTTTCTCGAGGTATCTGAAGTATAGTCTTGTGTGGAAGTGAAGTGTGACAATAAACTGTTCAAACAAAAAGAGAGTAGAAGCTTTTGAAACGTGGTGTTACAGGAGAGCCGGCCGTTGTGGCCCGGCGGTTCTAGGCGCTTCAGTCCGGAACCGCGCTGCTGCTATGGTCGCAGGTTCGAATCCTGCCTCGGGCATGGATGTGTGTGATGTCCTTAGGTTAGTTAGGTTTAAGTAGTTCTAAGTTCTAGGGGACTGATGACCTCAGAAGTTAAGTCCCATAGTGCTCAGAGCCAATTTTTAGTTACAGGAGAATGCAGAAAATTAGATGAGTAGATCAGATAACTGCAGTCAACGAACCGAATCAGGGAGAAAACAAATGTGTGTCTATCTTTACTAAAGATAGGAACAGCAACGCACCTCCAACGTCCTCTCGACTGCCAGAATTTAGATCGCCGCCACGGGCTAGATGGCCCAGTCAGTCACAGACAGTCAGCCCAGTCGCAGATGGCAGTCGCAGTCAGGCCAGTCACTAGCTCAGTCACTATCCTAGTTGACGTCTGTCAGTTCACGTCACCGTCTATGAGAGTGTAGTGCTTATAGTGGGAGTTGTTCATCTCCAGCTGCAAGGCTAAAGTAGACTGTTACGGAACAGGTTGTACCACAACAACTTGCTTAAAGATAATTAGCTTCTTGTCCTTATGAATAAAGACGTGTGTGCAGTTGTGTTGTAGAAACAGGTTTTTTTTTTTTTTTTTTTTCATCAGGTTTGATGCGGCCCGCCACAAATTCCTTTCCTATGCTAACCTCTTCATCTCAGAGTAGCACTTGCAAACTACGTCCTCAATTATTTGCTTGACGTATTCCAATCTGGCCAGGATACTGGCCACCAAACAACATCCTTTCCTTGCTTCCCATGGCAACGACGACACAAAAGTTGCGACGAGGATAATTCAGTGAAGAAGAAGACTTTGCTTGCTTCTCTTGTGTTTTAGCTTGCAGGGATGCTGATTTTGCTAAATTTTTGTTGTGTTCTTGCATGAATTCTAACGGGGGAGCCGCAGAATTAATCAAATTTTTCTTTTCAGAGGCTTTGCCGGCTTTTTGCTATAAAGTTGTAAGTAGGCTGTTTAGGTTTTCTTATTGGTAACGCCACGTAGCGCTCTGTATGAAAAATCACTGGCTGTACTGTGTGCAGTCTGTGGCTAGTTTGCATTGTTGTCCGCCATTGTAGTGTTGGGCAGCTGGATGTGAACAGCGCGTAGCGTTGCGCAGTTGGAGGTGAGCCGCCAGCAGTGGTGGAAGTGAGGAGAGAAATGGCGGAGTTTTGAAATTTGTAAGACTGGATGTCATGAACTGCTATGTATATTATGATTTTTCAACACTATTAAGGTAAATACATTGTTTGTTCTCTATTAAAATCTTTCTTTTGCTAACTATGCCTATCAGTAGTTAGTGCCTTCTGTAGTTTGAAACTTTTATTTAGTTGGCAGTAGTGGCGCTTGCTGTATTGCAGTAGTTCGAGTAACCAAGATTTTTGTGAGGTAAGTGATTTGTGAAAGGTATAGGTTAATGTTAGTCAGGGCCATTCTTCTGTAGGGATTTTTGAAAGTCAGATTGCGTTGCGCTAAAAATATTGTGTGTCAGTTTAAGCACAGTCTTGTACAATTTTTCAAAGGGGACGTTTCATATGTCGTCCCTTAGCCGAGGATACCTCACTGGAATCTTCTGATTTTTTTCGTGTAGTTTGTGTAATTAGTGTAGCTATTGTTTACTGCTAGCGCGTAATTGTAGAGAGAATCTCCTTTGTAGTTGCAGTCTTTCATTGTTGTTGTGGCATACATGTAGATTTGCACCAAGTATTTCGCAGCTGCGCTTGCAATTAACTAGATATTATTTTCAGTGCTATGTGAATGTGTTTTCTTATTTTGCTCTTCAAATTGTGCTTTTCTGTGATGTCGTGTGAAATATTGTGACAATAATGGCGTGTGAAAAACGTAATACTAGGCTCCAAAGTAAACTGAGAAATGACAGTGAAGACGAAAGCAGTGTGTTAGCGCCACCGAGTAATGAATTAACTAATGTTCAAAGTAGTAATTTGGTAATTGTGCATAGGGAAATGGAGCTGGCGGCAAATAATGGTGTAGACAGTGAAACAATTAGTGAACAGGGAAGCATTATCGATCGATCGGTCAGCAACAGCTCGCCTCAGGAATTCGAAATGACAGGACACACTTTTGCAAATACAGTAGATTCAGGTTTTGGGTCCTCACCGATTTCTCAAATAAGTCAAGACACATTTTCTGCTTGTCAAAATGTGAATTTTGCCGGTGCAACTTCACTGCCGAAAAGCACTGAGGAACATGTTTCAAACACCAGTGCATTGTTATTACAGTTAATGCAATAAATGGGACAAAGGCTACAAAAGTTAGACACAACGCTTGAACAAAATCAGAAACAAATGGGACAAAATCTTCAAAAGTTAGACACAATGGAACAACACCAGAGACAAATACAGCAACAGTTAGACGCCATGGAACAAAATCTTCACACCACGCTTGAACAAACACGTGAAGATTTAACTAATGAGTTACATAAAATCGAATCGAAATGTCAAAAAGTCTGTAATGACGTAAAAACCCAAATTTGTGAGCATTTCCAACCTATTTTTTTGCGTCATGAAAATGCAATACAGAATCACGAAACACCCATAAAAGAACTGCAAACTATTGGTGATGAAAATCACGACACCTTGCAAGCTAAAATTGACTCACTTGCATCTACCAATTTGGTTACGCAACTTGTAGAAACTCAGGAAAACTTAAAGGACACAGTCCCGATTTCAACACAAATGGACACTCTGAAACTTGGTTCAGAAAAACACACAGAGAAAATAATTTCACTATCGGATAAAGTAGCCGAACTTTCAGATCAGTTCACTAACTTATCTACAAGGGTAGATGATAATCTGAATGACACAAAACCGGTAGTCTTTAATGACACAGAAGAGTGCGAACAAATTAGGAAGTTGAAACAAAATCAGAATCAAATTAATACGCAACACCAAAGAGAAATCCGGGAAGTACAAGATCAGTTGACACAGGTAATACAAGAATTACGTATTTCAGAGGCCACTCGCGCTCCAATACAGGAAAAGGGACATAGAAACACGGAACAGCCACAAAATAATAACTCACGGCACTTCTGAAATTATGAAAGAAATTGGCAAGGTACACCGAATTTTAAGATGGAACCGCCGAAACTACGTAACAATGACCGACATGCGACTCGCCGACATGATGATTTTGACTATAAGCTGTTCATTACTACACGTAAATTCAAAACATTTTAGAATTCTGGCAACGACATTCATCCACAAGCATGGCTCCATCAATTCTCTCATTCTTTTCCTCCCAACTGGTCATTAGAGCACAGATTAGAATTTATGTGTGGCTATTTAGAGAATGAACCAGCTGTAAGAATGCGATCGGTCATGCACATTTGTCACAGTGAAGGAGAATTTTACCATGCCTTCCTCTCAGCATATTGGTCTCAAGCTACACAAGACCGAGTAAAACATAGCATCATGATGATGAAACACTTTGAACAATCTGAATTTTCCAGTCTTGTCAAATATTTTGAAGACATGTTGCATAAGAATCAATATCTTTCAAACCCATACAGGCCTTCAGAACTCATCCGCATTTGCTTAATGAAATTGCCTGAACATTTAAGAAATATTATTTTGGCAGGACGTTGCAAAGACGACATTGAAGCTTTTCAGGGACTCTTACAAGAATTAGAAATTGACACAGATAGTTGCGGGATGCAAAAACAGGAAAACAATCACTACAGGTCACATCCGTCACAATTCCGTGACGACAGAAACAATAACTGGACACGACAAGTCTATTCTTACAACGCAAATCGTGACCAAAACAAACACCACCCATATGACAACCACTGGCAGAGTGACAGGGACAACCATAGAAACAGACAATATGGGAACAAAAACAATTATTATCAAGGGAGACAGAATAACTTCAGACGCAACAGTTCAGCGCGCAGTTACGATTCCGGGAGAAATTCTCCACCACATGACCGACAAACAAGAAACTATGTAAACTACCGACAAAACGACAGACCTGAATTCCATCAGAACTGGCGAGCTTCAAACAGGGCAGGGCCATCTCGTCAAGGTGAATTTGTAGAAGTTAGGTCTCCTAATCCCAATAACGACGCGCGCCAACAAAGAGACAGACAATGACTTGCACCGCAGGCACAGGCAGCCACGTGCGCCGGCTGGCTCAGAGAAAAATAACATAGATGCTAACCTTGAGAAAAATTCCAGTATTCTTTATCGACATATACCACCACGATGATTCCGTTCAAGATGGACCTCTGCCTAGTCCTAAGAGTAAAGGTTTACACCACATTTCACATGTAAAACCGTTTATTGAAAGATAATTTGCTTTTTAACTTTGTCTTTGCCATATAACTTTTCACTTTACATTACTAGTATGCTTTGTCAGACTTAAAATCTGTTAACATGCAACAATGTTTGAAGTGAAATATCCAGTCTAGAACCAAGAGAACTTATTTATACAGAAATTACGAATGCATTGTTATAGTGAACAGATGTCACAGTGTTATTGTGTGTGTACATTCTTGCTTGTTAGTTGGACGATTATGTAACGACTATAAGGCTTACATACTTACAACATATACTTGTACTGCTAATGAGATTTTAGTGCAACATTTTGGTTTACTCGAAAATACATTCTGGATTTAAAGTACTTTATGTGAGATACCAGATGACACAGTGATTAGTTTATGTGACAGCTACACGATTTTATCACAACGCTACTAATGAGTGACAATTTACAATGTTGCTTTTGCGATGTTTCTGTTTTATATCTGCACAGTTTTTCTGTATTATTCTGGAAAGTAAAACATGTTTTAGTAGTAACTTTCGTGGTATAGCTACAATGAGACTGCCTTTTCCGTAGCACAACAATACGTTACAGCACAATACTTTCCTCGTCACGGCAATAAGCGTAATAACTAAGATATCTATACGCAAAGCATTTCACTTTTGTTTATCATGAGGTAAGTACATTGGCTTCTGCAGAACTTAGCTTTCGGAGGACAATAACTACGACACTTCCACAGAGATTATCTTACAACAAGACGCACAGTTTAGGGCTATAGTACACATATTTGAGTGATTAATTTTGTACTTAAAACATTTATTTTTAAAGATATTTGAAGTACAATGATACAAAGGTTTTCCGTGATACATTTCATTCCATTGCTGTAATCTATAACACCTGAGGGTATTATTCATTAATCCTCAGGGGGGTACACGCTTACATTGTGTACCATGTGTTTGGAAAACACAAGGAGCCCTAGCTAATATGGTAGTTGTTTATACAACTTTACACATCGGTACCATATTTCTGTAACACAGAATTACACAGATATCTGATTATTTGGCAGAGAAACAAACATTCTTTTTCCTACGTCAGTGACACATGTTTATGCAGTTACATAGTTGGATAACTTCACACTTATGAAATTGTATTTTGTCTGTAGTTTGTGAACTGTTCATATTTTTTCAGAACCATTGTGATACTATGAGAGCTTTGAATGATGTATTTGGTATGGGATCACGATTTTTAAAGTACTTTTGAGGTAGATGACACTATTGAAATGAGCAGAGAATTTTTTTTAGGTTTTGAAATTATTGGAGGAAGCTATGACGATTTTGAGAATTGACTGAGATGTTATGATATTATTACGACGACGATATGTATTATGCTGTTGAGGTATGTTTATGATCAATAAGATGACACTACTGTATATGAGGAATTTGATTATGCTACGTATTTCTTATGATGAAATACTGAAAAAGTGTCGACGAATATGTATATGTATAATAAGGTAAGGAATAATGAGTAGTGGTTAGGGACCCTGATTTGTGGAGAAGGATTTTGGAAACCAAGAATCGTACTTTAGAATTATGAAATGTGTGTACATGTGTGAATGTATCACAATGCCACTGAAAATTTTTTGGACACTGTTATATTTATAGGAATTTGTTTCTACACATTTGTAACGCTAATTCTCAAACTGTGGAATTTTTTTATATGAGACTGCCACTGTAGCAGAAACTGCTGTCGTAAAGATTTCAGTACGAAAGGTAGGTGACCTTGACGTAATGCGTTTTGGGCGCCCAGCTGAGAGATAGTCGTCTGGCAAAAGAAAGCCATTAGGTGGAGAAAAAAAGAGGCCATCAACCTCGCTATTGACATTCCTTTGTAGAAAACATCGCAAATGCAACACGCTCATTAGTTGGAAAGATATTTACATCTGCACACCTGATTATGACAAGCGTCTTTCTACAAGAGTTGAGAGAATTTCCACTAACTTATGAAATGTCACATGACTATTGAATGATATTTTTATGCTTTGCTTTTCATAGTTGCTTATTTCATTTGATATCTGGTTTCCAGCTGTGCTGCAGCATTGGTTTTATAAAATAAAATTGAATGCATTTGCTCATGTGAACACTTTGTCAACAGATCTATTAAATAACAATTTTATGGTCCACGTTCTTCAAAAAAGGAGCACTTGGAAAGGAAAGAACAATAAGAAGGGATTAATAACAGTTACTGCGTGTATAATTTTCTTTTCAACTACTTGGTAATTTCTTTGGTACAATAACTTCTTGTGGTGCACCACTTTAATTACATAGGCATTAAGATGTGAATAGACATAATAGACATTTCCCTTATCTGCATTGTTGTCTTTAGTGTAATATTTGTTCTGCTTGAGCTTTGCCATATTTAGGTATAAGTTATAGCATTTGCTGCTGCTGTTTGCCATGCATAGTGCTACTGAATGTCACTTTGTATTACTCTGTTAAGCCAGTTTTACTACTGATTTATTTTTCTTGTTTGCTGCGCATTGCCTTATATTAGTTGTAATATTGCATTTGCTTTGCTAATTTACGCTGCTTGCTTTGCCATTTGTATTTTTTATCATTGCTGTTTGTGTTAATTGTTTTGTGCTCCAACCCGACTGCACTAGTGTCACATTGCAACTCCCCGACTGGCAGGTCTGGACTGTGCTCCAGACGCGTTCCAACTGACTGGCTGCCTGAACTCGCGATCCAAACTGACTTACGACAGACAACGACCGGGAAGTAACAGCAGTCGAGCAAAGATACTGATATACTGATAGGCGGTGCTCGCGCCACTCACGGTCAGGCAAAGCAGCAACTCAGTGACACCAGTAATTTAAATTAACATAGCGAGGTGGAAGTACGTTAAAGACAGGGTGTAAAATACATGATGGCGGGAACACGAGCCACGCACGGCTCAATTTGTAGTGCAAGTTTTAGGTGATTCACCCTGTATATTAAGCATATTTACGTCTGTGACATTACTGCCAAGTTTCACTATGTGATGTTGTTCCGTTCTGTGCTACAATTTCACGGTTATTATTTTGTGAGTGCTGGATCAGTGTGCTTGAGAGAGAAACTTTGCATTCTGCGCACAGGGATGATGCACTCCCAGTGTGGTCTCAGGGTCCTGTTGTGGGCGGGAGGCAATCAGTGAGTTTCATTAGGAGAGATTCGCCTGCCCAGGGAGATGGGAACTTCTCACAAAACTGAAGCTGCCACTTGCTTCGCGCTGTTGTGGACGAGTCGGCCTCCTGGCGTAGCTGCGGAAAGGGGGGGGGGGGGTTGCAGTGCTGTATAGCCGTCTCTAGAGAATACCTGAGTTTTACATTTTTCCCCTTTCTGCACTTACATCAAAGACCGAGATGGTTGATTGATGCGTGGGAGGGGGCCTTACAGCGAGGTCATCGATCCCATTGGATTAGGGAAGGATGAGGAAGGAAGTCGGCCGTGCCCTTTCAAAGGAACCATCCTGGCATTTGCCTGAAGCAATTTAGAGAAAAATACGGAAAACCTAAATCAGGATGGCTGGATGTCCGTTTGAACCGTCATCCTCCCGAATGCGAGTCCAGCGTGCTAACCACTGCACCACCTCGCTCGGTAAAGACCGAGATACCATGGCATTTCCTGGGCAGCTTTTCTCCAAAATTTTGGGTTTTCCAATCGAATTGAGTCATCCCACCACTGCACTTGACACAAAGGGCCACGAGCAATCGAGGAAACACTGCTGCAGGCCAGTATCAGCATTATGTTTCTTCATGTGCATTTTGTACGTCACGGGTGGGAAGTTCTTGCTGCGTTCATCTGTTTCGTCCGTCACAGCCTTGAGACGTCCCTATATGTAGGTACTTTTGAAAGTAGAGAGTGGAGGGCTGTGAACTTAAGATTCTGGACATTCGTCTCAGGGCCATCGTTGAGCCATCGCCGGCCGTCGTATGGTGGTGACTGGCGCACGCCAGCTGATTTGGAGAAACGTGAATGTCGTCAACTATTGGTAGCACGGTCTGCATTCTGAGCGGCTCCTTGCTTGCATACTCTGCCACGTAACTTGTCTTGCTTAAATTGGTTATAATTTGCAGCAAACTTTTTGTAACGTTAACTTCGATTTTTTGTTTTCCTGAGCTGAGCGTGTTGTGCTTCTTCAGTACAGTCTTCCACAGTTCTTGGTACTTCTCCACATTGCTATAGCCGTTCCGTAATTTGATTTTGGAGATCTTTGCTCTCTGTTAACTTTATGTCTCTGTTAATTTACTTCTCCACATTGCTATACCCGTTCCATAATTTGATTTTAGAGAACATTGCTATCTGTTAACTTTATGTCTCTGTTAACGCATGTCAGTCATTAGAGCAAATAAATAACTGTTACTCAGTCAAGATCCTTCACTGTCTTACGACTTTTTCTTTGTTATGCTTCCCGCAAATAAGAAATAAGACCTCGTGTACACCAAAGTTGTTGTTCTGACTGTGGTGGTGTTTTCATTACGTGAAGTGACCAAACTCAACGATTAGCTACGCTAAGCGTTCAGAGAAAATAATGAGCAATCCACTCGCTCGTCTGGTATTATCAAAGATTCGTTTTTTAACGAACATTGTACTTACTTTCCTCGAGTGAGTTCAGGACATACCCGACACAAATTTCAAGCTGATGCAGGGTACTGAAGTTATGGAAAGAAGAAGAAGCTTGTACAGGAGAGAATAGTGTGGAGAGCTTTGTAAGGTGTCAGGCAAATCCAACACCTTCCATGAAAACCCTGACATGATAGCAAATCCGGCAGTATGTCACATAGCTCCAAATAAATCCTGACATTAAATTAACCAAAGTAATACGATCAACGAGTGAGCAAATGAAATACCACAGACTAACACAAGAACGCCTAAATGCATGTCATACCTCCCCACCGTGAAACAGACGCAGTTCCGAGGGGAGAAACGAGAACAGAAGCCGAGAGCAGAACCGTGTTAAGCTAGAAGGAGGCCCTACGATAAGGGACGGACACCCACATCGCCAGCTGACCGCCAAACCCCCCCCCCCCCCCCAGCCCATATTAAAAGATAGATCTTACGATAACACTAAAAGGGCCACACCAGCAGCAAGTTTTACCCTGAGACTTTCTCGCGTCTCTGTTACGTTGCAAAACGTTAAAAACATTGCCCCACCACGAAAAGTATAACGTTTCTCATTGGATAGACAGAATTTTGTAGGCGGAGCTTAAGGTTAACATTGAGACCCTGATTGGTCAGTTGAAAACACAGCCAGATAGCTTTTTTGAATCCAGCTTCGGTAAATTGTAGTAAGGGGAGAGTTGCTTCCGAGACGGCGAGGTGTGGAGCTGTGTCGCCCGCCAACCCCTGACGCTGCCTAAACACCGACAAGGTAATGAACGCACGTGATGCCGCATTTTTGAGCGCATAAGGCTTCACTCAGAACTGCAGAAGTCTCATCTGTTACATCCCCTTTTTACGTAATACTAGTGTCAATCGTCAATTAAATCTCATGGTGTTCACATTTGCTACTTGAAGTAAAAATCTGAAATGCGATGATTTTTCTGTTACATAATTACTGAGAAGCCACATCAGCCACTGCAATTTACGACAAGTTAGATAAGTAATTAAAGATAATTGAGGGTCACTGTAGACCATTTTGATAGTTTTCTCTTTTATGAAACTTAACTTAAATCTAGATTATAGATGTAATATGGCATAGGTCATCCTTCGATCCATTGGAAACTTGGAAACCCATTCAAGGAATATTCGTTCACATTTTTGTTGAACGCAGTTGGTTTTTATCATCCTGTATTAAAATATTTCCTTTTATCAATAGTTTGCAGCTCGTGGTCGTGCGGTAGCGTTCTCGCTTCCCGCGCCCGGGTTCCCGGGTTCGATTCCCGGCGGAGTCAGTGATTTTCTCTGCCTCGTGATGACTCGGTGTTGTGTGATGTCCTTAGGTTAGTTAGGTTTAAGTAGTTCTAAGTTCTAGGGGACTGATGACCATAGATGTTAAGTCCCATAGTGCTCAGAGCCATTTGAACCTTTTATCAATAGTGCAATTTATAAAGAATGTTTTGTGAGTAGAATAAAATTTCCAGTGGTAAACTTAACTGCTTTTTCGACGTTATTTTACCAGCTAACTAAAAATAGGAAAACCTTGAACCCCTTCCACTAAATTTAGTTAGTATTAAGATTCTTTTACAGGGAGTGCAGTGGAGCTGACGCTGAAATCATTAAGTATTTGGTTATATCATCGCTAGTCTTACTAAACTCTTCTGAACTCTGCATGTCATGTGTGGTCTGGCGTCTCCTTACCAGCAACAGGTTCCAGGTTCAAACTAGTCAATTCCCTGAAAAACACGCTCAGACCGTCGTTGCGCGAAAGTGGTAGGGAGACACGACTTAGAACAAACAGATACCACGCAAAATGTTAGAACTTGTAGTCTCCCCCCTCCTTCCTTCTTCCATCTATTGTCCACTTTAAATAATGCGCAGTCCAAGTAATTAATAAGCAAAGTCTTTCACGGGTCTGATTCTTGAAGTTGAAAATCTAACATCCAGTTCTCGCGATTGGTTTGAACTAAAGAAAATTGAAGATTGTTGTTGCAGAATGATTACGTAAATATACCTTCCACTGATTTTATCACATTTTAGTATATCATACAGTATTTTGATTTTTCACATTAACAGAGCTGAAATTTACATTGTCCGCACGTATTATACTAAAATATGTCCGATCACATCAGACGCAAGCTTACGACTATCACACTCTGCGGAAATAACAATATTCAAAGGTTTTACAACTTTTCTTAACAAATGAATTCCTATTACTTTTCAAAAAATGGCTCTGAGCACTATGGGACTTCACATCGGAGGTCATCAGCGTTACCGTGCTGAGCAGTAGACCGATAGAGTATGTCGTAACGGTACTGCGAAAGAAACGAAGACCAACGAATCGATTTTTCCGCCGTACGTGGTGGTACGAGCTTCGATAGATGGAACAACGTAGTCAATGGTTTATGGTCGGTGATGAGAATAAACTTGCGACCATACAAGAAATCATGGAATTTTGTCACACTAAAAATTACAGCTAAAGCTTCCTTCTCGATCTGCGAATAATTTTTCTGAGCAGATGAGAGCAATTTAGATGCAAAAGCAATTGGATGATAGCGAGAACCGGTTTTATGGGCAAGAACCGCCCCGATCCCAAAATGAGAAAAAAAATGGTTCAAATGGCTCTGCGCACTATGGGACTTAACTTCTGAGGTCATCAGTCCTCTAGAACTTAGAACTACTTAAACCTAACTAACCTAAGAACATCACACACATCCACGCCAGAGGCAGCATTCGAACTTGCGTCCGTAGCGGTCGCGCGGTGCCAGACTGAAGTGCCTAGAACAGCTCGGCCACTCCGGCCGGCTATTACTTTTCGTTACATTATTAATTTTGATTATTATTTTATAAATGATTCCAGAAGTAAAAATAGCAAACAGTACAGGATTGCGCAATTAATAATACAAGTTTTAAGTGCGAAAATAATTCGCAATTTCAAAAAATAAATAAATAAAAGAATTAACTGTACATTCAGAACGAGTACTTCTCGATTATAGCATCGAAATAAAATATTTTATAAAGTAATTTCTTTTCATAAATTTTAGCTCGAAATGTAACATACAGTGTATAAAATTATACGAAAGTTTTCAGAAAAGCAACTGAGATAACACTGTCACGTCCAAAATTCGAAAAAAAATAATACTGGTATCGACAACTACTGTTGAGAAAAAGTAATGCTAGAGGATGATGTCCCGTTAGAACCTGCAGCGAACCACTCTTCGGATTGGAGACCGCAGCAACAGCAGCAACAATCACAACTGCTGTAATGGGAGCCTATTAATGTGACCCGTCGCAAGTGATCACAGTAGACAACCGTGACTGAAGACACGCCGAAAGAAGCGGAACCGTTTCTTTTTCACCAACCGGAGCACCGACCTACAAACGCCAGCCCTCATCTCCTCGGCCGTCCAGTAACAGCCGGCAGCGCTCTGATAACTACAACACTGCGCCGGAGCAGCCTACCTTCCGGCTGGAATCGCAGTCCTCGGTTGGCTGCTCCAGTAACGATCGTGCAGCGGACGGCGGCTGCTGGAGCAATAACGGCGCCCGCGGGCATTGTCGGCCACCCGTGGCCATCTCCGTCATCTCTTCCGGCCCCGCTATTGTTAGCTGATGGGTGGCGTGCCCGCGTTCACTCAGTATTTACGCCACACCAATACTATGCATTAAGTACTATATGGGCAGGCTAAATTGACAGTCCGCAGGGGATCGAGCGACCACAACGGATTCTGCGTATTACATCGCTCCTGCGAGTAGTGAAAATACAGTACCTGTGGAGTGAGCAGAGTACATTGCACATCTCGGCAAACACCAAACTGGTATAGTTATGTGACTTTCGTATAACGCTGTAACACTGTTTATTTACGAGAGGTAATGTGGTGTCACCGCCAGACACCACACTTGCTAGGTGGTAGCTTTAAATCGGCCGCGGTCCATTAGTACATGTCGGACCCGCGTGTCGCCACTGAGTGATCGCAGACCGAGCGCCACCACAAGGCAGGTCTCGAGATACGGACTAGCACTCGCCCCAGTTGTACGGACGACGTAGCTAGCTATGCACACTGACGAAGCCCCGCTCATTTGCAGAGCAGATAGTTAGAATAGCCTTCAGCTAAGTCAATGGCTACGACCTAGCAAGGCGCCATTTGTAACATTGCATGTATCTAAAGAGTCTCACTTGTATCGCCACAATCTCCAGATGTACCAAAAGGATAGATTAAAGTTAAGTATTCCAGAAGCTACGTACTTTTCTTTACAGCATTCATTACGTATCCTGTTTCAGATCTCACGCCCTCCTGCTTTAACTTAGTGCGTGCCTTACGGCTTCCTCTCATTGTGTCTAGGCTGTCTTGTCTAGACACAACAGGTAATCATAAAGTATTAAATATCATCTACATCCATATAACTAAATAATTACTCTGCAGTTTACAATTAAGTGCCTGGAAGACGGTACACCTCACCGGCTTCAAACTATTGTTCTACCGCCCCACTCACGAAAAATGCGGCCGGGATGGCCGAGAGGTTCTAGGCGCTTCAGTCTGGAACCGCGCGACCGCTACGGACGCAGGCCTCGGGCATGGATGTGTGTGATGTCCTTAGGTTAGTTAGGTTTAAGTAGTTCTAAGTTCTAGGGGACTGATGACCTCCGATGTTAAGTCCCATAGTGCTCAGAGTCAACAGCGCGCGGGAAAAATGAACACTTAACTTTTCCCGCGCGAGCTCTGATTTCTCTCATTTTATTACACCGATCTTTTCTTCCTATATACACTGCAGCGCCAAAGAAACTGGTTTAGGCATGTGGATTCAAATACAAAGGTATGTAAACAGGCAGAATAGGGCGCTGCTGTCGGCAACGCTTATATAAGACAACAAGTGTCTGGCGCAGTTGTTAAATCGGTTACAGCTGCTACAATGGCAGGTTATCAAAATTTAAGTGAGTTTGAACGTGGTGTTATAATCGGTGCACGAGCGATAAGACACAGCATCACCGAGGTAGCGATAAAGTGGGGATTTTTCCCGTAGAAACATTTCACGAGCGTACCGTGAATATCAGGAATCTGGTAAAACATCACATCTCCGGCATCGCTGCGGCTGAAAAAAGATCATGCAAGAACGGGCTCAACGACAATTGAAGAGAATCGTTCAAAGTGACAGAAACCGAGCGAGGTGGCGCAGTGGTAGCACACTGGACTCGCATTCGGGAGGACGACGGTTCAATCCCGCGTCCGGCCATCCTGATTTAGGTTTTCCGTGATTTCCCTAAATCGCTCCAGGCAAATGCTGGGATGGTTCCTTTGAAAGGGCACGGCCGACTTCCTTCCCCATCCTTGCCTAATCCGATGAGACCGATGACCTCGCTGTTTGGTCTCTTCCCCCAAACAACCCAACCCCAACCCCAAAGTGACAGAAGTGTAACCCTTCCGCAAATTGCTGTAGATTTCAATCAACAATTGTCAGCGTGGGAACCGTTCAACGAAACATCATCGATATGGGCTCTCGGAGGCGAGAACCCACTCGTGTACCCTTGATGACTGCATGACTCAAAGCTTTACATCTCGCCCGGAGCCGTCAAACCGACATTCGACTGTTGATGACTGGAAACATGTTCCCTGGTCGGACGAGCAGCGTTTCAAATTGTATACAGCAGACGTGTACAGGTATGGAGACAAGCTCATGAATCCATGGACCGTGAAAGTCAGCAAGGGATTGTTCAAGCTAGTGAAGGCTCTATAATTGTGTGGGACGTGAGCAGCTGGAGTGATAGTTGACCCCTGATACGTCTAGATACGACTCTGACGGGTGACGCAGAGGTAAGCATCCTGTCTGATTACCTGCATCCATTAATGTCCATTGTGCATACCGACAGACTTGGGCAGTTCCAGCAGGACAATGCGACACCCCACACGTCCATAATTGCTACAGAGGAGCTCCAGGAACACTCTTCTGAGTTGAAACACTTCCGCTGGCCAGCAAACTCCTCAGACATGAACATTATTGAGCATATCTGGGATTCCTTGCAATGATGCTGTTCACAAGAGATCTCCATCCCCTCGTACTCTTACGGATTTATGGACAGGTCTGCAGGATTCGTGGTGTCCGTTCCCTCCAGCACTACTTCAGACGTTAGTCAAGGTCAAGTCCATGCCACGTCGTGTTGCGGCGTTTCTGCGTGTTCGCGGAGGCCCTACACGACAATAGGCAGGTGTACCAGTTCCTTTGGCTCTTCACTGTAGACGCGTGTCAACAAAATTTTTTCGCATTCGGAGGAGAAAGTTAGTGATTGAAATTTTGCCAAAAGATCCTGTCGCAACAAAAATGACTTTCTTTTAATGACTGTTGCCTCAACTCGCATATCGTATTCGTGGCACTTTCACGTTGCGCGATAAAGCAGAACGAACTGCCATTCTTTGAACTTTTCTGTATCTTCCGTCGCTCCTACTTGGTACGAATTCCATACCGCCCAACAGTACTCCAGCAGAGGACATACAGGTATGTTGTATGCAGTCTCTTTAGAAGCCTGTTGCATCTTCTAAGCGTTCTACCAATAAAACACAGTTTGCCTTCCCCACAATATTATCTATGTGATCACACTAATTTAAATTGTTCGTAACTGTAGCTCGTAAGTACTTAGTTGAACTGACAGTCTTTTCATTTGCGCTATTTATGGTGTAACCGAAAGTTAATGTATTTCATTTATTACTCGTATGGACGACCTCACACTTTTCCTTATTCATATACAACTGCCACTTTTCGCGTCATACAGATATCGTGACTAAATCATTTTGCAATTAGTTTAGATCTTCTGATGATTTCACGAGACAGTAAATGACAGCATCACCTACAAACAGTCTGGGAGGGCTGCTCACTTAGTCTCCTAAATATATACAGGGTGACTCAAAAGTCCGTTCACGTTTGAAATTTCAGTATTTCACGGAATCATGCAGGTAAAAATTAACGCTCATGTAATGACATGGGGTTTTATTGAAACCAAGAGGGTGCACAAAATGACCAACTGGTAGCGTTCCGTATGATACAAGAGCAATAGTGAACATAGCAACTGCCACGCATGGTGGCCGCACGGTCTGGGGCGTCTTGTCACGGTTCGCGCGGCTCCTCCCGTCGGAGGTTCGAGTCCTGCCTCGGACATGGGGTGTGTGTCGTTCTTAACGTAAGTTTAAGTTAGATTAAATATTGTGTAAACTTAGGGACTGATGACCTCAGCAGTTTAGTCCCTTAAGACCTTACTACAAATTTTCAAATTAACGTAGCAGTTGACTTTTAGTAGCCGGCCACAGTGGCCGAGCGGTTCTAGGCGCTACAGTCTGGAACCGCGCGACAGCTACGGTCGTAGGTTCGAATCCTGCCTCGGGTATGGATGTGTGTGTCGTCCTTAGGTTAGTTACGTTTAAGTAGTTCAAAGTTCTAGGGGACTGATGACCTCAGATGATGTCCCATAGTGCTCAGAGCCATTTGAACCATTTGACTTTTAGCAAACAAGATGTTCTTTATAAGAAATAGTCGACATATCACCCGTCATTCACCAACAATGCCTGTAGTCGTCGAGGGACAAAGTTGCGAACAGCACTGTACAGCATATTAGTAAGTATGGTGAAAATCAGACGTCGGGTGTTGTCTTTTAGCATCCCTAACTAGGTCTGACGAACGCAGTAGACTTGCGACTACAGGTAAACCCACAACCAATAATCACACGGTTTGAGCTCTGGGGATCTGTGAGGCCAAACATGACGGAAGTGGCAGCTCAGTATGCAATCCTCATCAAAGGTTGTGCGCAAGAGCTCTTCCACACGTATAGCAACATGGGGTGGAGCGCCATCCCCCATAAAAGTACCTTTCAGCAGGTGTTTATCAGCCAGGCTATGGAAGATGCGAATCTGTAACGTATCGGCGTAACTCGCACCCGTCACGTTAAAAGTTTGAAAAGCAGCAACTCGCATTTCCTCGAATAATAAGGGACCGATCACCACTGATGTCGTAAATCCACACCACACTGTGACTTCCTCGTCATGGAATGGGGTTCCCATGGCAGTTCTAGGATTTTTCGATAGCCCACATGTTACTGTTGTGGGAGTTGACAGACCGTCGTTGTATTACATGGGCTTCGTTGGCCCACGAAACGTCAGACAACCAATCGTCATCTTCTTCCATTTTTTTGAAGTGCCCACACCTTCAGCATGCCACGACTCTCTTTTTTTCTTTATTGTTATTTTGAAACCTTTACAAGAAAGGTAGGCCGGCAGCGGCCTATCTATGCCACTCTTTGGCCACAGAGAATGCATACAGAAAACATGGAGACAGAAAAACAAACAAACATTGTGGATAAAAAGGGAAGATAGACATAGTAAAATAAAGTCGATCACGGGCGCACTGTTTGGATAAAAAAGGTCATCACTGTAAACAAACGGGAAAGATAGAGTTTACACACGTGAAAGGAGGAGCACAAACGGAGAGACACTGAAGTACTGACGCGAAGACACACACGAGCACTGTAGACGAGCTCTGGTGCACGAGGATGCACTGTTCATGCACAAAGCCGGGGACCTGCCAAAGGGAAGAGGTGCAGGTAGAAGGGAGAGGGGCAGGGGGTTGATGCCAGTGGTAGAGGAGAAGGAAGGGGGAGAGGGTACAGGGGTTTGTGGAAGCCCAGGGGGCGGGGGGGGGGGTGAGGGAGGAAGAGAGGAGAGAAAGAAAGAGGGGGCCCTGGAGGAAAAACACAGGGGGAGGAAGGGGAGGATCAAAGTTGGGAGGAGGGGTAGATGGAGGGGATGAGGGCATCATCAGGGAGGGGGAGTTGGCGGAAGCCACCTTGGGAGAGGGTATGGAGCGTGGAGAGATGGAGAGTGGGTGGGATGTGGGAGTACAAGCGCAGCAGTGGACTAGCTTGGGAAAGGATGGGAGAGACAAGCGGGTGAGTGGGATCAAGTTTGCGGGAAGTGTAAAGGATCCGTATCTGTTCTAGGAAAAGGAGGAGATGTGGGAACGGAATTAGGTCATAGAGGATCCACTTGGGGGAGGGGAGGCGGACGCCATAGGCAAGACGGAGCGCATGGTGTTGCAGGATTTGAAGGGATTTGTAGAAGGTAGGAGGGGCGGCGATCCAGGCGGATGGGCATGACAGAGGATAGGACGGATGAGGGATTTATAGGTGTGGAGGATGGTGGAGGGCTCCAGACCCCATGTGCGGCCAGAAAGGAGCTTGAAGTGGCGGAGTCGGGAGTGTGCCTTGGCTTGGATCGTCCAGAGTTGGGGGTCCAGGAGAGGCGACGGTCAAGGGTGACGCCAAGGTACTTGAGGGTTCACAACTCTCTCACTACAGCTCATTTTATACCCGATTCTCATGCAGTGTCACTCACGTACTGTAATCCAGTGGCATCTGTTGGCACTCCTTTTTGCTTCAATAAAACCCCTTCTCATTTCAGGCATGTGTGTCAATTTTCACCTCTCTACCTACATTATTCCGTTAATTAGTGTACAACTGAAATGATACCCACAAGCATGCAGTTCGATTGTAAGCCGCTACTGAGAAACGGTGTCAATAGAAATCTAGAAATACGGAAGCAACTTGAGATCCCCTGTCGATAGCAGTCATTACTTCATGGGAATAAATAGCTGGTTGTGTTTCACAAGCACGATATTTTCTGAATGCATAACACGTGTCAATAGACCGTTGCATTCGAGATAACTGATATTGTTCGAACGCAGTATATGTTACAATAGCCATCAAATCGACGTCCCTGATAGGGGTCTGTATTTCATCGGATTTCTCGTACTTCCTTCTTGAATGTTGGTGTGACCTGCACAACTTTCCAGTCTCAGTCTTCAGCACAGTGGTCTCTGAGGAAAAGAGCACCGCACTGTGAATGCCTTCACGCCAGAATGTCTGATGGAAAATAGCCGGAAGGGGTCCGCGGGTAGCGCGGCGCGTTTGCCGGCAGTTGCCGCTGCCTCTGCCGGTTGTCGCTGTGCATAGTTCTCGGACACCAATACTTTGCGCGTGCCATCTACACCATGCGGCTCAGTGCACTAGTGTTTTGTTTTGAGTTTTTTGTCAAGTTGAATCGCTTCACATATCGTTGCAAGGCGTCATTATTGAACTGCGCGGAGTCCGAGGCTTCTCCTGCCCGTATGTCGATGGGCCCTGTCCTCAGACAGAAACACTGTGCGTATGTCTTCTATATCTACATATATACTCCGATAGCCACCAATCGATGTGTGGAGGGCACAATTCGCACCAAAGTCATATTTCCACCCCTCTGTTTCACTCGCGGATAGCGCGAGGGAAAAACGGCTGCCTGAACGCCTCAGTACGAGCTCTAATTTCCCTTATCTTTGAATGGTAATCATTGCGCTATTTGAAAGTTAGTGGTCATAATATACGTCCTACATCCTCGGCGAAGATCGGATTTCGGAATTTAGTGAGCAGCCCCTTCCGTTTAGCGAGTCGTCTATCTTCAAGTGTGTCCCACTTTAAACTATCTATGAGACTTGTAACGCTCTCGAGATGGCTAACTGTACCAGTCACGAATCTTGCCGCTCTTCTTTGGACCATCTCAATATCTTGAATGAGACTCAACTGGTAAGGGTCCCATACAGACGAACAATACAATAACACTGGACGAACTAACGTATTGTAAGCTATTTCCTTTGTTGAAGGACCGGACCACTTCAGGATTCTACCAATAAGCCGCAACCTAGAGGTCGCCTTGCCCGTTACTTGTGTAATCTGATCGTTCCATTTGAGATCATTTCGAATAGTCACACCCAGATACTTCACGGATGTTACCGCTTCCAAAACGTGAGCATTTATTTTGTACTTCTACATTAATGGAGATTTTCGCTTTGTTATACGCAGTACGTTACACTTACTAATATTGAGAGATAACTGACAGTCATTACGCCACGCATTTATTTTCTGCAAATCCCCACTGATTTGTTCACAACTTTTGTGTGATACTACTTTCCTGTAGACTGCAGCATCATCGGCAAACACTCTAATGCCTCTGTCAATACCATCAATCAGGTCGTTTGTGTAAATCGTAAATAGCAGCGGACCTATTACGCTGTCCTGATGTTACACTTGTTTCTGTTGCAGTCACCCCATTCAGGACGACATACTGCTCCCTGTCTGTTAGAAAACTTTCTATCCAACCCCATATGTCATCGGATAGACTGTAAGCGTGCACTTTTTGGAGCAAGCGACAGTACGGAACTGAGTCGAACGCCTTTCGAAAGTCGAGGAATATGGCATCACCCTGGGAGCCGGTATCTAGAGCCTGTTGTATATCATGCACAAAGAGGGCCAGCTGTGTCTCGCATGACCGCTGTTTCCTAAAACCATGCTGGTTTCTGCAGATGAACTTGTCAGAGTCTAGAAAGGTCATTATATCTGAACACAAAATATGTTCCATGGTTCTACAACAAATCTATGTCAGCGAAATTGGACGGTAATTATGTGCATCCGATTTTCTCCCCTTTTTATAGATTGCTATGACCTGGGCCTTCTTCCAGTCCCGTGGAACTTTCCGCTATTCCAATGATCTCCGATAGATCGATAGACAACGGGTAAGAATGGTGCTATATTTGTAGCATAATCAACATAAAATCTTACGGGGTTACCGTCTGGGCCAGATGCCTTCCGGGTGTCTAAGGATCTGAACTGTTTTACAATCCCAGATACTCTAAACACTATGTCAGCCATCCTTGCGTTTGTTCGATAAATGAAAGAGGGAATGGTGCTGCAGTCCTCTACCGTAAACGAGTTTTTGAAAGCTAGGTTTAGAATTTTGGCCTTGTGTTTATCATCATCCGTTTCATTACCCGTACTGTCAGCAAGAGAATGTATTGAAGTATTCGTACCGTTCATAGATTTTACGTAACATCAAAATTACTGTACCGTGCGACTGAGCGCTCGAGTGTTTTGTTTTCAGTTTCCTGTCTGTCGAGTTTCCATTCGGGAGTGTACACACGAAGGATCTACGAGTGTTTCTTGTGTTGAATAACACAAAAACAGAATCATATGTGGAATTTAGACTTGAATTCATATTTCCCGGTATGCATGTTCCCAATGGTTCGACGATACGCAGGTTAGTGGAGAAATTTCACGAGACTGGATCTGTGTTACACAAACGAAAGCCTAGAGAGCCTAGTGTTTTAATTGAAAAAAAATAGGTGAGATAAGGGAGGCCTTGGAAAGAAACCCGAGAAAATCTCGTGCCGTTTGGCACTTCAGCCTGGTCTGTCAAAAACATCTGCTCACAGAGCTGTGAACAAACTGAAATTGAAACCATACAAAATAACGGTAGTGCATCGACTGAGGAACTCAGATACTGTTTCTCGACGTCGTTGTTGCAACTGGCCGATACACTCAGTGCACTATGGGGAAGTTGAGCCTGACGTGCTTTTTTTTGTGAAGAATGGCTCGATTTGTCACGGTACGTAAATTATCAGAACAATCGACGTTGGAGCTCCGAAAATTCTCATGAATTACATCAACAATCTCTTCATGATGTGTAACAGGAGTGTGCTGTGCAATTAGTGCAAGATGGATTATTGGACCAATCTTTTTCCACGAAACAATACGTTCTGACTAACGCCTAACGGAAAGATTTGCGGCTATTCCATGCAGGAAAAAGCAAGGCCACACATCGCCGTTTCTTCTTATGACAGCAATACAGAGTGTTTTTGAGGATAAGTTCTCCAGATCTAAATCCGTGTGATTTCTATCTTTAGGAAATGTTAAAAGACGAGGTGTATGCAACCAATCCCCACATGCTCGAAGAGTTGGAAGACAGGGTTCTACATCTACATCTACATACTCCGCAAGGCACCTGACGGTGTGTGGCGGAGGGTACTTTGAGTACCTCTATCGGTTCTCCCTTCTATTCCAGTCTCGTATTATTCGTGGAAAGAAGGATTGTCGGTATGCCTCTGTGTGGGCTCTAATCTCTCTGATTTTATCCTCATGGTCTCTTCGCGAGATATACATAGGAGGGAGCAATATACTGCTTGACTCCTCGGTGAAGGTATGTTCTCGAAACTTGAACAAAAGCCCGTACCGAGCTACTGAGCGTCTCTCCTGCAGAGTCTATCATCTCCGTAATGCTTTTGCTATTACTAAATGATGCTGTAACGGAGCGCGCTGCGATCTTCTCTATCTCTTCTATCAACCCTATCTGGTACGGATCCCACACTGGTGAGCAATATTCAAGCAGAGGTCGAACAAGTGTACTGTAACCTACTTCCTTTGTTTTCGGATTGCATTTCCTTAGGATTCTTCCAATGAATCTCAGTCTGGCATCTGCTTTACCGACGATCAACTTTATATGATCATTCCATTTTAAATCGCTCCTAATGCCTACTCCCAGATAATTTATGGAATTAACTGCTTCCAGTTGCTGACCTGCTATATTGTAGCTAAATGATAAAGGATCTTCCTTTCTATGTATTCACAGCACATTACACTTGTCTACATTGAGATTCTATTGCCATTCCGTGCACCATGCGTCAATTCGTTGCAGATTGTCCTGCATTTCAGTACAACATTCCATTGTTACAACCTCTCGATACACCACAGCATCATACGCAAAAAGCCTCAGTGAACTTCCGATGTCATCCACAAGGTCATTTACGTATATTGTGAATAGCAACGGTCCTATGACACTCCCCTGCGGCACAACTGAAATCACTCTTACTTCGGAAGACTTCCTCTATTGAGAATGACATGCTGCGTTCTGTTATCTAGGAACTCTTCAATCCAATCACACAATTGGTCTGATAGTCCATATGCTCTTAGTTTGTTCATTAAGCGACTGTAGGGAACTGTATGGAACGCCTTGCGGAAGTCAAGAAACACGACATCTACCTGGGAACCCATGTCTACGACCATCTGAGTCTCGTGGACGGCTAGTCATTTCCCAGATTTCTGCAGCCGAAATTCGTCGAGTGTTTGCTAATGTGTTCGGGAGATGTCAGGCTGCTATTACCACAGAGGGACATCATTTTGAGCACCTACTGTAAAAAAAGGTAGACTTAGTTCATCAAATGGCAACATTGTTTACGCTTAACTCAGGGGAAGCGCGCGCAGATTGGTGTCCGAGAATCGGGCGCGGTGCCGGCCGATGGCCGTGCCGCGCGACCTGCTGACCCCTCTCGGGCGACTTCCGTGTGACACCCCGTGCTCTCAATCCCGATTACGCGGTACCTCACGACAAGTCGACCGATGCGCCCTCACTCCCAGGTCCAATAATATTGTGACCGAGCAATAGTAAATGCGCCGTCGAAGTTGACACTCCACACGGGGGATGCTGGGAGCGACAGTAAGGGATTCTTCCTCTTGCATTGCACGTAGCATAGTCAGACGGCGCGTATAGGAGACGTACTGTATTTTACGGACTATAAAACGCACTTTTTTCTTCTAAAAATTGCCTCCAAAACACAGGTGCGTCTTATATTTGAAATTAATACAAAAATGTGCAGTGTTTGATTTAAAATTCCCGCCAGTCTGAAAGTGGCCATATATGCCGCGGGAAACCTATCTCTATTTCGCGACATTGAATTCAACTGGCAGCAGCACTGCACCGGTGCGACGAACATGACTTGAGTGGATTCACACAGGCTCGCTAACGCTGTCTCCCTCCCGCCCCGCCGTCAAAAATCCAGAACACCATCTAGCCTACGATGCGTCGTTGCAGTCTATGGTGCCAGTAAACTTGAACTGAAAGCGATTTGTGTTATCGCTAACAGTGCGAGGTGCCGGGGCAAGCAGTGTATTTAACATTAAATCCTTCTAGAATCTACATATGTGAATGATGCTCTAAGCCCCCCCTATTCTAACTCCGACTTTTGCTGTTGCACATGGATTAAAAAATATACGCGAACTGACTGTAATCAACCCTGCAAGTGGAGTAGAAAAGAGTTTGGCACCTGCAATAATTTAATTTGATAAATAAGTTAAATAAAGGAGGGTTTCATTAACGTAGTGAGAAATGATGGGTTGCTCTACCGATTAACAGAATGAAAGTTCTGTCGAAAATAACAATATGATTTATTAAGACTAAACACAAAATAATAAACAAAAACACATGAAACATTTATAATACATCAAATTGGCTCAAATTGGATACTCAAACAAACGCTGTGAAGGTGAAGTTGACCCTAAACTAGATTGTGAGGTTTATGACAAAGTGGTATGTGGAGCCAATTCCTTGCCACTCAAATCTTAAGAGAGACACACAGCTAAGCCAACATTAATTGCTGCTACGCAAGACAGAACAAAGTTAGAAAAAGACGAACAGGCGCCCTCTGCTGAGCTCTGATTATCACCTAGGAAAATCCCTATCTGCCGGTGCTGCGGACATACATTACCAAACTGTCTTCTTAACTGCCAGAACACGATCTGGCGTCCCAGAGGCGATGGCTGGTTGCTTCGACGTCCTCGACCGAAAGGCGAGAGCCGACTACCCACAAGAGCACCCGTACAGGCCGAACACACAACATTCCCGCCCCCACGACAGTGGCCGTGGTTAAACGTTCCAATCAGCAACACGAAAACCGGCGGAAAATTCCACTCCATTGCCGGAACACTACCATTCCACCAATGGAGATTCTTGGCGCCAATTTCTGCGCTGATTTTGCTACGTCACGGAGCTATGCCCTGAGCAAGCCAATCACAGTTACTATTTTGCAGAAAGCGCGGGAATTTTCCCGCCACCACTGCCTGGGTACACAAGTCATTCCCACGCCTCGCTGGTAGCCCGCCAGAAAGTGTTTTCGCTAAGTTTCTGCTAAGTAACGGAACCTCTAGCCCAGCCGCTACTTCAGACCCCTCCGGGTGTGTCTTTTGACAATGCCGGCGTCTGCAAAGCATTCACTCGACTTCCTCACACCCATCGGCTTAACCCTTTCCAGATCAGCAGGGCCCGCCTGTCACCGGACCACCCGGGTGACGAGAGACGCTGCATGGGAAGTCCGCGTGTGAAGGAATAGCGACTTTTCACTGCATGCAATTAGAGAGGAAAATCGTAAGATAGAAATATGACAGGGGGCTCATGCCACCTCTCAACAGTACAATATTTCTATTAGCAAACGATTTCGTAACGGAAGAAAAAGGTGTTCATATGATGCGACCTATAAATTGAAAGTAATAGCATATGCAGAAGATCCATGGAAACAGAGCAGCTATCATTTAGGCCCACCAACAAAAGAAAAAAACCATTCGCGATTGGCGGGCTAATACAGTAGAATTGAAAAAAAATGAGAAAGACTAAATCTGCAAATAGAGGATTGAGTGCAAAATGGCCAAAACTAGAAGATGTCGTATTCAAATACACTACGTGATCAAAAGTATCCAGACACGTGACTGAAAATGACTTACAAGTTGTGGCGCCCTGGAATTCAGTATGTTGTTGGCCCAGCCTTAGGCTTGATCACAGCTTGCACTCTCAGAGGCATACGCTTAATCAGGTGCTGGAAGGTTTCTTGGGAAATGGCAGTCTGTTCGCCACGGTGTCCTGCACTGAGGAGAGGTATCGATGTCGGTTGATGAGGCCTGGTATCAAGTTGGCGTTGCAAAACATCCCAAAGGTGTTCCATAGGATTCAGGACAGGACTCTATGAAGGCCAGTCCATTACAGGGATGTCAGCCTCCGTAGCATAGCGGTAGCGTTACCGCCTACCACACAGGGGGTCCGTGTTCGATTCCCGGCAGGAAACTGGGTGTTGTGTGTCCTTCATCATCATTGACTCGCAAATCACCGAAGTGGCGTCAACTAAAATGGACTTGCAATAAGGAGGCCGAACTCCCCCGAATGGGGCCTCCCGGCCAACAATGCCATACGATCATTTCATTTCATTACAGGGCTGTTATTCTCGTGTAACCACTCTGCCACAGGCCGTGCATCATGAACAGGTGCTCGCTCGATCGTGTTGACTGTTCAACAGTTGGAAGTAAGAAAGTGCGGCCGGCCGTTGTGGCCGAGCGGTTCTAGGCGCTTCAGTCTGGAACCGCGCGACCGCTTCGGTCGCAGGTTCGAATCCTGCCTCGGGCATGGATGTGTCTGATGTCCTTAGGTTAGTTAGGTTTAAGTAGATCTAAGATCTAGGGGACTGATGACCTCAGATGTTATGTCCCATAGTGCTCAGAGTCATTTGAACCATTTGAACCAAGAAGGTGCTTAAAACACCAGTGTAGGCCTGTGCTGTGATAGTACCACTTAAAACAACTAGTGGTGAAAGCCCCCTCTATGAAAAACACGACCTCACCATACCACCACCGCCTCCGTATTTTACTGTTGGCACTACACGCGCTGGTAGATGACGTTCACCGGGCATTCGCCATAACCACAGCCTGCCATCGGATCGCCACATTGTGTATCGTGATGCATCACTCCACACAACGTTTTTCCACTGTTCAAGCGTCCAATGTTTACGCACCTTACACCAAGCGAGGCGTCGTTTGACATTTACCGGCGTGATGTGTGGCTTAGAAGGAGCCGCTCAACCATCAAATCCAAGTGTCCTCGCCTCCTGCCTAACTGGCGTAGAACTTGCAGTGGATCCTGATGCAGTTTAGAATTCCTGTGTGATGGTCTGAATAGATGTCTGCCTATTACACATTAGGACCCTCTTCAACTGTCGGCGGTCTCTGTCAGTCAACAGACGAGGTCTGCCTGTACGATATCGTGCTGTATGTGTCCCTTCACGACTCCACTTACCTATCACGTTGGAAACAGGGGACCTAGGGATGTTTAGGAGTGTGAAAGTCTCGCGTACAGTCGTATGACACAAGTGGCACACAACCACCTGACCACGTTCGAAGTCCGCGAGTTCCGCAGAGCCCCCCATTCTGCTCTCTCACAAATAACTACTGACGTCGCTGATATGGAGTACCTGGCAGTACGTGGCAGTACAATGCATCTAATATGAAAAACGTATTTTTTCTGGGGGTGTTCGGATACATTTGATAGATTCAATGACACCGTCAAAATGGCCATGAAATTAATACAAAAATGATTCAAATACACGCTCATAAGCGAGCGCTAGAGTGGAACAGACTTTGATAAGAGTGCAGTTGGCTGGTGCTATAGGTTTAGCATGCGAATCAAAACCATAATATCTAAGAAAATGCCACAACAGCATGAAGAGAAAATATTACCTTTCCATCGGTTTATTGTTCAATATCGAAAGAAAACCAACGTGGAACTAAGCCAAATGGAATTTAATGTGCTGTGTAACAGAACCATTGCCATGAAAGGTGTTAAAGCTGTAACTACACACATCAAAAAAAGTTTTACATCACTCCGGTTCCCAGAACTCCTGAAGATAACCATTGACTGTGGATATTGTATCACAGACACGGTCCCTTTGACTGTTCAGAAACGTCACTAAACCCGCCCAAAGATATAAACAACCATGCGTGAGCAGCGCCTATTAGACGGAGGGGTCCGACAGCCGATTAGTTCCAGTCATTCCACCAGGAAGGAAGTACACGGCTCGTGTTGTCTGTAGTTCAACCATGCCTAGACGGTCAATACCGCGGTTCGATGGCGTCCACATTGTTACTTTGTGCCAGGAAGGGCTCTCAACAAGGGAAGTGTCCAGGCGTCTCAGGGTGAACCAAAGCGATGTTGTTCGGACCTAACGGAGATACGTAGAGATAGGAACTGTCGATGACATGTCTCGCTCAGGCCGCCCAAGGGCTATTACTGCAGTGGATGACAGCTACCTACGGATTATGGCTCGGAGGAACACTGACAGCAACGCCACCATGTTGAATAATGCTTTAGGTGCAGGCACAAGACGTCGTGTTAGGACTCAAACTATGCGCAATAGGCTGCATGATGCACAACTTCACTCCCGACGTCCGTGGCGAGGTCCAACTTTGCAACCACGACACCATGCAGCGTGGTACACATGGGCCCAACAACATGCTGAATGGACCGTTCAGGATTGGCATCACGTTCTCTTCACCGATGAGTATCACATATGCCTTCAAACAGGCAATCGACGGAGACGTGTTTGGAGACAACCCGGTCAGGCTGAACGCCTTATACACACTGTCCAGCGAGTGCAGCAAGATGGAGGTTCCCTGCTATTTTGGGGTGGCATTATGTGGGGCCGACGTACGGCTCTGGTGGTCATAGAAGGCGCCATAACGGTTGTAAGATACGTGAATGCCATCCTCCGACTGATAGTGCAACCATGTCAGTAGCACACTGGCGAGGATTTCGTCTTCAGGGACGACAATTCGAGCCCCCATCGTGCACATCTGGAGGAAGTTCCTCCAGCATAACGACATGTTCGACTAGAGTGGCCAGCATGTTCTCCAGACATGATCCCTATCGAACATGCCTGGGTTGGATTTAAAAGGGCTGTTTATGGACGACATACCAACTACTCTGAGGGATATACGCCGAATCGCCGTTGAGGAGTGGGACAATCTGGACCAACAGTGCCTTCATGAACTTGCGGATAGTATGCCACGACTAATAAAGGCATGCATCAACGCAAGAGGACGTGCTACTGGGTATTAGTGGTACCGGTGAGTACAGCAATCTGGACCACCACATCTGTAGGTCTCGCTGTATGGTGGTACAACATGCAATGTGTGGTTGTAATGAGCAATAAAAACGGCGGAAATGATGTTTATGTTGATCTCTGTACCAATTTTCTGTACAGGTTCCGGAACTCTCGGAACCGAGGTAATGGAAAACTTTTTTTGATGTGTGTATAAAAACAAGCAGACATGAAAAAACGTTTTCATGTTGTGCTGACGGCACTACACTTCATCCAATGATCATTTTAAGTGCAAAACAATGCCAAAACATTCTGAAACACCACCAGGTGTTGTTCACGTGCATTATAAGAGTTGAATGGACGAAGCTGGTATAAAATTATCGATCAACAGAGTGTGGGAGAGAAGGAAAGGTGCTTTATTGTAGAAGAGTTCTCTTTCTGTCCTACATCAGTTTATCAGCCATTCTAAAAATTCTGTGAAAGAGAAATTGTGATAGAGAAATACAGAACAGACGTACTTCACAACTGCAATTTCTTGATGTCTCGATAAATTAACCATTTAAAGTGTATATGAGAGAGGAATGGAGCAAAGGCATGGTGGATGAAACGCAACACGAACTGGTGCCGAAGGAGTCTTTAAAAATGATCTGCAATCAAAAAGTGTATTAGTAGATAAGCAGTCGTAGTCTAGAGTGAGAGCAGACATTATTGTTAAATCTTTCAAGAAGTGCGGCGTAAGTAACTCTCTCCATGGCAGTGACGACCAGCTTATACATGAAGAGGGGAACGTTGACAACGAAGAGGAGAAAAAAGAAGAAAAAGAAAGTTTATATGACAATTTTCAGGTAATTTAGAGGTAGTTCGGTTTTCTAAACCAATAATTTTTTTAATCTGGCTTTGCAATTTAGTAATAAGAATGGTAAAAATATCATTTAAAACAATTGCTTTAAAATTAAGGTGCGTCTAAAGTCCGTAGCGTCTTATAGTCCGTAAAACACGGTATCTATGGAGTAAGCAAAGTGCACTGTGCATATCGCAAAGATCAAGCTGGGACTGTTACGTGGATTTTTATAACGCTGTTTGTTTACGAGTTGTAATCACATAGTTTTAATTATCACCCACAAAATATCAAATTGCGACCTTGAAAGTGGATGATGGTGTTAGCCCTTCTCTTCATGTTCACCCTTCAATGTGTGTATTTCCCACAATTATGGAGGGGACCTCGGTTGCAGAACTCTGCATTTTATTGGTCCGGGAAACATCTCAGTTCGAAAATCACCTCGTCTCCATTGTGGAAATGCTTGACACGCCATGGTTTCTTCATCCGAGAGAAGAGTAAGAAGTCGCTGAATGCCATGTCAGGAGAACAAAGAAGGACGAGGCAAACTTTGAAAGCTCAAAGAGGCAGGTTGTGTGACTGTGTACCGAGCAGAGTAAGATTAGGTTGTGGAGGAACACGAACATACCCTTGGACATTTTCCAGTGACGCTTCGCCTTCATAGCCTCCAGCAACTCGCCACGAGATTTCGGTGTTACTCTCCTGTGACCGTATGCCCCTTACTAGCATAATCTGTTTCCTCCACACCACGGTAGACCAAAAGAACACTTGGCATTACCTTTCCCAATGATGGTTCGATCTTCGGCTTTTTTCGGTGGCAGTGAATCAACAAGTTTCCGATGTTTGTTCTGCTCTTTTGTGTCGTGGTCATAGTGACACGTCAAACACTCGCCCATGGTGTTTAGTTGGCTTAGGAAGTTATGTGGATTGGACTGACACAATGGCAACATTTACTTGGTGCTGCTACAAAGATTTCCTTTTGTAAAAGAACATTTCGAAGCGGAGTTCAGCGTTTCTGATAATGATTTGCTATCCACTATTTCAGTTCCCGTCTCGTCCGTGAGCATCTGGACACTAAGGTGCCGCTATCAGCCTTAACATACGACGAGAATGTCTTTTAGTTTTGTGAGAAATTTTTTGCCAGTACTCTGCTACTGTAGTCGATTAATACTTCACGCACTGCCCCTTCGACAGCCAAACAAGTTTCATTCGGCATCTCCCTATCTACAGCCCTACCCTTTGTTTTACATCTATTATGTAGTCGTTTCTTTTTCTTTACAGTGACTATATACCATGGGCATCTCTCCAATCATAAAAATACCCCGTCCCGAAAATCATTTTTTGGAACTTTCGAGCGATAAGTTTCAAGATTAAAGTGCCTGCCAGTTGACATTTTCCAGCATTTCATGCGTTGTGAGTCAATCCGACGGCTAGGAACTAATAATGGGATTCCTCTTGCTGCTTACAATCTTTTTTATCTTCGTATGTCAGCTGTGCTGATTTTTGTGAAGATTTTATATCCGGGATTATGTATCCTTTGGTTTTTCGGATAACATTTCCAACAGTGAAATATAAGGTGATAATTGCTTACCTTTGTATCTACTTATAGTTCATGTTTTTGTTTACCCTCTTCGGATAGGAAAATTCGATTAACATTAAATAAGCATAAGGAATGGATCAGAGGAAGCCTTTTTGTCAGAAATCAAATTAGGATGTAGAACCATTCTCTCTGTGTCCAGAGATAAGAATAGAGTTTTAAAAACTGCTACTGCACTTACACAGTTGTCTCATAATACGTTAAGAACAGCTATTTTCACTACACAACGACATGAAATTTCTAATGATAAAGTGCGCCTCCATTACCTACGCTAACAACAGAAAGTGTTACAGACAAACACACAAGCCGCCAGTTAAACAGAATAATTACGTATTGCCTCCAAGAAAAACAAAGAAGGAGGAAAACAAAGAAAGTAGTACATATTCTGCGCACGTGCTCCTTTCATCCGGCCGAGTTGACCTTTTAAGTGCAGAAGGGCACCATCTTTCGCCGGCACCGTTTAAATGCCCTCGGGACTCGTCGCCTGTGCGCCTGCGCAGTCCCCGCTGTTTCAATTGCCACGCTCGATTCGGGGCCGCCTACTGGCCCGCGTGGAGGGGAGATGCGGCCCGGGTTCAGCGTGGTCGCGCGGGCCCAGAGTTTGACCAGCCTCGTTGGGGGACGGTCGTGCGTTTGGTTAGCAGTGTCTGTGCGCGGAATTTCCCTTCAGGCGTCTTTTGCCTGAACGCAGTGATTCTCCTCTGCTAGTAAGTACGCAGCTGGTTCTATCAATGATTTCATACAGTCGCATCACTGTCGATATTTAAAAAAAAACTGAAATCTATTTTTGTTTACATGTGTGATCTGACATTTCGCAATGTTTATGTTTGTGTTTGGGATGCACATTTCCGGCGCTGACAGATAGTTCTCTGTTATGTAGCCAGTATTTGAGTTTAGCACGGAAGAACTGCCAACCGAGGCAGTGATCACATTTGAAAGAAAATGCCGTAAGTGTTTTGGCAGCTTTTGTGCCTATTCTTAGCTCATCATTTTAAATACTAAACAAGAAAACTGTCTATACCAGCAAAACAGGATGTAGGTAAAGGAGTTACAACATTTGTTTACACCGTTCAGTTGCCAACTTTAGCATATAAGAAGAATGTATAGTAGTCCTAGGATATGCCCATGCATTTTATATATGCGTCTCTCTCTCTCTCTGCGCGCGCGCGCGCGCACACACACACACACTCACTCAGCGGAGTGCCAAATTTACGATATGCTAATCTTTTTCTATACAGACGTAATAGAAATAAGTGAAATCGTTCTCTCTCATGTTTGTAGTTTATAGGTGTCGATATTTAATGACATGAGACGCTAATGAGTAATTGCGATTGATTGTATTTGCAGAAACTGAAGAAACAATGCATAGTACAATGGCAAGATTCTGAATACACACAGGTGACAACGGGATAAGCAGAGGGAATAAAAATGCAGACTGCCAATAGCAAGAAAGGCATTGAGATACAAGAATACGGTACCATCTTATATCAATTTCAGTATTAGGCAGTCTTTTCACAAGCGTGTAGCCTTGTACGGAAGTGAAATGTGGACGATATGGAGTTAGGATAAGAAGCTTTTGAATGGGTAGATAGATTAACAAATGAGGGACTGAGTCGAATTTAGGATAAAAGAAACTTGTGGCACAATGTTACTGACACGGGGAATCGGTTCATCCTGGGGGATCGAGGCATTTTCAGTTGGTAGTGGAAGTAGGTATGGGAATAAGAATGGTAGAGGGAAACAAAGGATTGAATACAGTAAACAGTTCGAAATAGACGTAGATTGCGGTAGTTATACTGAAATGAAGACGCTTGTACAGGATATACTTGTGTGGAGATCTGCAGCAAACTAGAAAACAACGGTATTCGTATACAGCACTTGCTATTTTGACAGCAAATATACTAATAATAATAGAGAACTGGTACAATGCTGCCCACTTAAAGATGAGTAGCGTTTTCGAGCAAGAAAGTTGCTTTATACAAACAAATTACGGAGGGTAGAGCGGATGTTGACAGTTGTGTGCTATGTTGCGTTATATCGGAGGAGGAATACATGTGATCTTAGTTTCAGTTGCAGCCATTAACTACAATATTTCATTGAAATTAAATGAATAGACGTTATGTGGAATATATGAACGTTTCTGAAATGAAATTGTGAAATCTGTTAGGAAGTGCTGAACCTAAAATGTTATTTACTACAGAAAGTATTTCCGATAGTAATCATCAACCTCCGACCCGTGTTCGAAGTATACTTCTTTGTGATTCATTACATGTATGGTTGTTTGGTGTAGTCAGAAAGTTGGCGTTCTATTTCTCAGAACGACAGTGATGCGACGAGTGATACCTCATTAATGTAATGGAAAGTGACGATTTTGGAGTTTGAAAATATTACCCCTTATAAACACGCTGCAATAAGAAATGTGTTATTTAAACGTGCTCTTATTGACTGAATGGACTCGAGTGACACGTTATCTGTCACACCCCTAATACGAGCTTGTAGAAAATTTCTGCCATTTTAATTTTAATATTTCGCGCTGCTAAACAATAGCACAGTATCCAGAATGAAATCTTAACTCTGCAGCGGAGTGTGCGCTGATATGAAACTTCCTGGCAGATTAAAACTGTGTGCCGGACCGAGTCTCGAACGCGGGACTTTTGCCAGTACCACCAGCGACTTTTCATTTTAAATGATTTGCTTTAGTTCACCCGCCTTTCAAATTTGCAGACTGTTGTTTCTTCCGCTTTATAAGGCATTTCTCCATCAATGACAGTTTTTGTACAGGAGCCAGTTCACCAGGATTTCCTGATCATCCATCAAGCCTTTAGTTGGAACATGGGATGTCTAATTATTTCGCTGCTTTTTCCTCCTCTACGGTTTCCTAGAAGTCGTGTGTTCGTCAAACAGTTTTTGTTTTCGTGACATCTGCAGCCGTGCAGTTCTGTCGTCTGTAACGGAAACTTTATCAACTACATTTTCAATGCGTCTGCATTCCAGAACTTGTGATCTCGTTGTAGTACCTAGCAAGTTTGTCAAAATTTTGTCAATTTCCTCCAGCGATTCATTGCTTCGGATCCGTCTGTATTTAGGCACCCTCAGAAGTAGTATGACCGAAATTTCAAATTTTCTTATACAGATACAGGTATTTCTTCGAAGAGTTTTGCTTAGTCGTCGGTACTCATTATTTGAAATTTGCGGTTTGAAGTGCCGATGACTGTCAAAATAAACGTTGCGGAGACAACGATGACCTTCCTTTGGTGAGGCCGCTTGCGTTCGAGGCTTCGCGCCTGTTGGCACCCCCTTCTCCTCCCGCCATTGTTGGCAGGCCCATCTTAACTTTTATCTCGTTGGTCCAATGATCCGTTCGAATTGGATAATGGGCGCTCCACTGCTAGTAACTCGACTGCTCCACAATTCTCAGCTGCAGTGCTGTTGCCTTCTGTGCAGCAGAATTTTCTATACAACAAGCGGACGAAGACGATCAGAGACACTGAAACGGCAGTAAAGATGCAATTTCCAAACATACCTCGTTAATTCAAACCGGAATACGCCGTCCACAGCCCTTCGTTTCCCCCAGTATGAACACGCAGTCAGGTCAGTGTATTTAACTGCGTTGCTGATCGTTAAGGGGCTGCGGAACGCCCTATACTTGCAATGTTAAAATAATGCTTATAAATTACATCTTTCCTCACAAAGTATTAGAGGTAGGAAGTTGAACTTTTACAGATTATTTATTGGAAAATGGGCTACAACTTAACACAGGGATTTTACAAAATTTTAGTTCAGTTATTAAAGATGATTTTTTTTCAATTGTAATGAAAATTCACAACTTTTTTGCAATTTTTTATTTATATATTCAAAAATATACAGTTTTTTGGAAAAAGGCTGTGTTAAATTATGCAGAAGGTACTGTGTAACATTTACTGAAAGTTTGAAACAAATATGTTTGGAAGATCCTTAGAAAACATGTAATTAGTATGAGAAAATAAAAGTTTTGGAAATCGAGCGACAAAGATTGGATTAACTTTTTAGTGCATTCCAGGTCCATAGGATGGATTATCTTCATCCTCTGCAAACTCCTCCTCCAGCTTCCTCTTGTTCCTCCTCCTGTTTACTCTTGCTTGTATTGCCGGCCGAAGTGGCCGCGCGGTTCTGGCGCTGCAGTCTGGAACCGCGAGACCGCTACGGTCGCAGGTTCGAATCCTGCCTCGGGCATGGATGTGTGTGATGTCCTTAGGTTAGTTAGGTTTAACTAGTTCTAAGTTCTAGGGGACTAATGACCTCAGCAGTTGAGTCCCATAGTGCTCAGAGCCATTTCTTGCTTGTATTTCTAGACTCTTTACAGCCCTGTCTGCAGCCCGAAGGCGTTCCTTGTCTAAAGCAAGCATCGCTCGTTGTTGTGTTCGTAGATTTTGCTACCATTTTCTTCAGTTGCAGTTACTGCAACACTGTTCCAAAAGGTGGTCATGTATGAACACTTATCACATTTCAGTTGTATTTCACTAGCAAGTCCTACGTGCTTTATTATGGAGAGTTCCAGACCAACTTCACTACAATGAATACATCTTACACAGTTTGAAAAAATTCCTTTGAGAACCGACATATCAAATATTTCATTCACATCCGATTCGCCCATAAAACATTCATAGTTTTCACTCATTGAACCAAGCTTCTTCTGTGAAGTATTTTCTTTCCCACTTTGACTGCTATGGGCAGGTGTACTTGAGAGGTTAGGTTCACTCACTTGGTTATCGTCTTTATTGTTTACAGTAATAACCCATACCTTTGGCTTTCCAACATTTCTCCTTTTCTTAAAAGCCTTCAGAGGATTTCTAATAACTTTACTTTTACTCATTATTATACTTCAACAAAACAGAGACTCAAGAAACAGAATTAATTACGAATATTTTCGAGATAACGAAAGAGTAAATAAACATGAAACAATCGACAATCACACCAGCGATATATATTGAACCATCACAGGTTAGCCACAACACATACTTTATCCCACATCACTAAAATGTACCTGATGAAAACGGACGTTAATAATAACACCATTTGACAGCAGTTTAACAGCGCCACAGTGGGTCACGCCCATGTAGAACACATTTAAAAAAAAATTTAAAAATAGTTGTAGTCTTCGGAATTGAATAAATTATATATCTATTAAAAGGTAATAGTCTGCAGATTCAGAAAACGCAAAAAAGTAAAAATTGAACTTTTCATGATTTTGAGCCTTTCCGGAGCCCCTTAAAGTTAGGCCAATGGTAGTCACCCTGGTCCCTACAGCCCACTAGAGGACTTTCCAGCTTTCATAGTGGGCGGCGTGCGGTAGAGCTACTAAAAACTTTTTCATTAGGTTTTCATAAAAATTGACATAAAAAATTTGCTAAGTAATCATTATTTTAACTTGCTGTACGTCTGCTTTATAAATTTTTGTAAGGTAACGTTACCTCCCTACTTTATAAAGCGTCATTACTCTAGAACGGTGGGCAGTTAGAAAAACATAAGCGCAAAAGTGGTTTAGGCGATTCTGGTGACATTGACTCCGAAATTAAATCGTTGTCTAGATTATGTAACTAACCACTCGCAGCTTACATTGCTTTATCATACAATCAATATCCCAGTAGATGATCATAAATCCCATTTCTCTCCCACGCTTATAAATGAAAAATGAACTAATAATAAAACGGTAAAAATGTGAAAATAAATAATAAAAAGGCGAGCGCGGGCGGACACACACACACACACACACACACACACACACACACACACACACACACACAGAGAGAGAGAGAGAGAGAGAGAGAGAGAGAGAGAGAGAGAGACCGACCGACCGACCGACCGACCGACCGACCTACCTACCTGAGAAAATCGGTAATATTGGCAGAAACGAACGACACTCGAGACACAGAAAAAGGCACTTACGTAAACGCAATTTTCGGTACTTCGAAGAATAGCGCGCCTGTGTCGTCTGCTAGCCGCTTTCCCAAAATATCCACAACGATGTCATGACCACGTCCATGGGAGATTCCAAATGTGGTTTCGATGTGCTGCAACTTTGTACGAATATTGCAGAGAATCTTAACTTACACGAATAACAATGTCTCAGAACGTGTTGTATATATTTAGAGGAAAAAAATTTTTTTTCATCCACCCAAGCACGAACCCGTGTCCTTTCGTATAGCAATCCCGCGCGCTGACCACTTTTTGGCCACGCCATACAAGAGCCATATAGTGCTCAATTCTTGTAGTATTATTTAGAGGAACGTAGACTGACTTCGTTGCCAAACGGTGCTGCGTAAGTCATAAATGCGTGATAGTTTGGAAGGTTTTTAATATCAGGCTTCACATATTTGATTTTCATTATTGCTGGTGATGCTGATGGAATTAGATTAGGAAATGAGACACTTAAAGTAGTAAAGGAGTTTTGGTATTTGGGGAGCAAAATAACTGATGATGTTCGAAGTAGAGGGGATATAAAATGTAGACTGGCAATAGCAAGGAAAGCGTTTCTGAAGAAGAGAAATTTGTTAACATCTAGTATAGATTTAAGTGTCAGGAAGTCGTTTCTGAAAGTATTTTGTATGGAGTGTAGCCATGTATGGAAGTGAAACGTGGACGATAAATAGTTTAGACAAGAAGAGAATAGAAGCTTTCGAAATGTAGTGCTACAGAAGAATGCTGAAGATTAGATGGGTAGATCACATAACTAATGACGAGGTATTGAATAGAATTGGGGAGAAGAGGAGTTTGTGGCACAACGTGACAAGAAGAAGGGACCGGTTGGAAGGACACGTTTTGAGGCATCAGGGGATCACAAATTTAGCGTTGGAGGGCAGTGTGGAGGGTAAAAATCGTAGAGGGAGACCAAGAGATGAATACATTAAGCAGATTCAGAAGGATGTAGGTTGCAGTAAGTACTGGGAGATGAAGAAGCTTGCACAGGATACAGTAGCCTGGAGAGCTGCATCAAACCAATCTCAGGACTGAAAACAACAACAACAACATTGAAAGTTGTAAACACGTTTCGATAATTACTAACTAACCCAATCGTGGGAAAATGTACACAAAGACAATAATGATTCAAATGGCTCTTAGCACTATGGGACTTAACATCTGAGGTCATCAGTCCCCTAGAACGTAGAACTACTTAAACCTAACTAATCTAAGGACATCACACACATCCATGCCCGAGTCAGGATTCGAACCTGCGACTATAGCGGTCTCGCGGTTCCAGACTGAAGCGCCTAGAACCGCACGGCCACAACGGCCGGCCCACGAAGGCAATAGCAACGTCAATTCACACTCATGTAATATACGTAAACAGAGCCGATGTCTGGATATTTAATGATCTTTAAACTCTCATTTACATAAAAATAACACGTATTTTGAGAGAATATTGACCGAAAAGTTTTTTTGGATGTAATCATTCACCGTAACAACCTAACCTAACCATATTTCTAACAAATAAAAATATATTATGAACTCACTTTCCAGCCGGATGCGTCCTCTGGTGATTCTTTACTAACACAATCACTAAATCCAAACCTGAAACCGCGAAATATGTTTAAAATAACAAATTATAGGTGTATATAAACCACAGCTTACCGATCGACAGGGCCAGGCCGAAACCCAAAACCTCTCACTAAAATTGCCGTAAAATCGGTGGCAGGACGGTTCGGTAACAAGTCCCAGAAGCTTACTGAATTGGATATTTCAATGAAGAACCGAAAATGAAGTCACTACAGAGCCTAACCTACTACACCGATCGGTATGAACGATACAGAATAGGGTCCCCAGGGGCGGTACCATGTGTAGTGTTGTGAAGAAATCATCCTCCAATTTGAAGCGGATGAAGATGTCTTTATTGCGAGGTATGTGACAATGGACGGAACTTGGATTCAAGACTTTGATCCTGAGACAAAACAACAGTCACAACAATGGAAACATCCTATCCCAAAAACAGTTCTGGGTGCAAATATAAGCTGATAAGGTGATGGCATCGGTCTTCTGGAATGCAGAAGGGGTAATTATGGTGGATTACTTGCAAAAGGGTGTAACTATCAATGCATCATACTACTGCACCGTTTGAGGTAAGAGATAAAGGAAAAAAGACGCGGAAAATTGGCGCGCAGAGTTTTCTGCATCGGGACAACGCACTAGCGCACAAAGCCGTCGCAGCGCTGGAAACACTGCGTGACTACGGGTTAGAAGTGTTACGTCATCCGCCATAGTCTCCAGATTTGGCTCAGACTTTTTTCTTCTCCCAAACCTAAAGAAAGATCCCAAAGGACGACGATCAGACAATGATGCTACAGTGATTGATGTTGTGAACGCGTGGTTGGACTCGAAATCGAAGATCTTTTATTTGAATGAGTGGTTTGTAGAAGTTATCTTAGCGTGCCCGCAAGTGTATCAGTGTACATCGACTAACGCGTCGATGGGGATAAAATGACGACGATTAGGACAACACAACACATAGTACCTAAAAGGAGAAAATCTCCGACCTAGCCGGGAATCGAACCCGGGCTCTTGGTTGGTTGGTTGGTTGGTTGGTTGGTTGGTTGTTTCGGGGAAGGAGACCAGACAGCGAGGTCATCGGTCTCATCGGATTAGGGAAGGACGGGGAAGGAAGTCGGCCGTGCCCTTTGAAAGGAACCATCCCGGCATTTGCCTGGAGCGATTTAGGGAAATCACGGAAAACCTAAATCAGGATGGCCGGACGCGGGATTGAACCGTCGTCCTCCCGAATGCGAGTCCAGTGTCTAACCACTGCGCCACCTCGTTCGGTCCGGGCTCTTGGGATTGACGTTCTGTCACGCTGACCACTTTTTTTAAATTTTTTAAAATCTCATTTTGTTCTTTGCATTTGTTCAGGGCGGACATCCCGCGACACCCGCTGAAGTTCACTGTGCACTGGGGGCGGACTGTATTTTTGTAATGTCTTGGACTCATCTCGAACACATTTTGAACAGTCGAGCTTAGTATAGATGTGATTGTATGCACAGTAGCACCAGTAACGTTACAGAAATAAACAGTCCTGACATGTTTTGCGTTTTCCTTAGACCACTTACGCGATTTGGAACACGTCGGCCGAGACTTCTGAACGATAAATGTTCGCTATATTCGTCAATGTTTCCACGCCTTTCACATTTTTCAACATACTGTTTCAACATTCTCGAGTAAGTGTAAACTTGTTTACAAAGGTCTCGTAGATGAACAATTTCCTTTACTTCAACTTGGCATGTGGCGTATCAGTTTTCGCCGACAGGTTAATATTCTAGACGATCTGAGAAAGCCTTGTACAGCAGCGTGAGAAAATCGTTGCGTCCTGTAGCCAGTAGCGCTTGCTAGCGGAACTGTGCTCGAACTATTCTCCCGTAACCATTCTAACATTGTCGCCCAACATAGGTGTAACGAGAGTGGCTGTTGCAGTCTGTGAACGATGGAGGGGTTGATCACAAAATGCTTCATTTTTTTATGATGAAACACGACAGCATTTATGGGTGTACGGATCTCACAAAACAGCCAACTCTGGAGGTCTGAAATTCCTTCTCATCAATTACAATTCCAAGGCCTCTGCGTGGTGTAAAAAATATAAATAAATAAAATAAAATAAAGTGTGCTGTACAATTAGAACAACTCTGATTATTGGACAGGTATTTTCCTTCCAAACTCTAATCTCTGATAGGTATGAGGAAAATATACTGCAACTTGTTTTTCAAAGTAGAAACAGCCCTGTAAAACACTGGAACATGTCGTCTCCCGGCCACCCATGTGTACTACCCCTGCTCGCTATTGTAGCCGCCTGAGCCTGCATCCGGCTGAAGGGGCGAGACGCTTTTTTCTCAGTCTGCAGCTGATGGATCGGTCTTTCCCCAGTTCTCCTGAATGGGTTGTGGCCGGGACCTGCATATCGCACTTAACAGGAAGAGTTATTTCCCCACGACGGCTGCAACTTCCACAGTCTATTGCAGAAAAGGTTCTCAGTATCCTGGCAGGAGGCAGCATTGCACCTAATTGGCTGGAATGCCTAAAGGGTTAGCAATGTCGCGGAACGATCTGGAGTTCGTGAAGTTGAGAAGTCGGCTGCCAGCCCTCAATGGGGTTGAGGTGGCAAATGGTGGTCCCTCTCCGGCGGATGTGTTTTTTAAAGCGCTTATCCTTTCGGAAGTCTGGAGTCAGTGATCAACGAGTCTATTTTTTCGGCTCGCAAAGGGTGCAAAACATTCGAAAGTGCGCGCCATTGAATTCCGCGCAGGCAATTTCCCATTTTTCTCCGCGATTTTTTCGGATAAATGAGCATCGACTTGTTCGGTAGAAAGAGTCGTCAGAGCAGCGTGTGGATGCATCAGTAGCTGGACGTGGCGATGGATAAAAGTAACGGGGCTAATTGATACCAGGTAAATTTCAATTTATTTGTTGCTAATTTGAGAGAGATATTTTGATATGACTTTTTCCCTAATGAAATTGAGCTGTATTACTGATTTGTTCAGTGGAAATTATCGGCGGCAGCAACTAGGTCCCAATGGAGGCGGTGTATGAGCTGTTGGCGCTGAACACATTCCAGCTCAGTGATCGGATTTCGGAATCCTTCGTCAAAGTAGTTAGACAGCTACAGGGCTTTTAATTATTGACTTCAGAGTCGTGATGTTCAACTGTATCTCGCGGTTCAAAGTGAGGCTGGCGAGCTTTGGAGTGATTTTATAGTGCAGCGGAGTCATAAACTGATACGCCACTCACCACAAGACATGATCGCAGCCTGCCTAGGGTGTCCATACTGGAGAAAGCGCTCACGTTGTACATGAGAGAACATACTGCACAGAACGTCTAAATAACAGCGCCTCCGGAATCCAGATATACCAAAGGAATTGCTCACAGTGTCCTATCGGAATTCCCACTTGGCCTCAGAGGTTCAGATGTGAGCACGAGATTCCTTACCGATATATTAATATGTCGCGTGACATCAGCTGAGGCGTCTTTCTTGTGTTTACGCGTATAAGGCGAAGCATCGTGATTCCCCTCCCATGCTCGCCGCCCCTCACCTATCCCCACCCACACTCGTCCTCCCGGAATGCAGCGATAGTTCGGAGCGCCGTCGTCGTAGGCGCTGGTACTGCCTGTGTTTTGGTGTGCTGGCCAGATGCTGGTCGGTTGACCTTGGCCCCGGTGTTTGGAAACTGCGCGCAACGCAACACACTGGCGGGACTGGACCGCCTGCACTTCTCGGCGCTCAAGGGCGCAAGTCGAGCGCGAAGATAATGGCTGCGGAAGACACAACTTCAGTGCTTGCTGTAAAATACCCCTCTCGTTTAGCGCGTTCCACTGAGCAGAAACAGTTTTGCTCATGCAATGAGATACAGACTCGGGGTGAAAGAAAATTGCTTTAAAAGATTCAGCTACAAAAATCACGCAAAAAAATCTTAAATTCACGTACGGTATAGGTACCTGTCGTGGCTCTAAGCACGTAAAAAATCGGTTCTTCCTTTGTAAACGATGGTGTATTCTTGTCTGTGAAACGCTAAGTCATGCCTCCCAAGCTACTGAGCTCTTCAAAATAACTTATTTCCCGTTGATTACCAAATTATCTCGCTCAGCAACTCGTCTTTCAAAATCTTCGTATAACTGTGCGTTTGCCTCGAGAAATGGCGTTTTTTTGCGATCTACAAAAACCACATATGTCTGTTCTTGACATTTATTGGAGCTATAGTAACCTTTCCGTTCGAAATGGGTGAAAGTTTGGCGCCCGTAGGAATTTCATACATAACCCGTAGACCAGCGTGCGGTCTCAAGCGAACTGCAGGCAATTTTGTGTGTATTTTTTTTAGTGTGTGTGTTTGTAACACTGTAGCACTGCAGTTCTCACAAGGGAAACTCTCAATAGTACCCTCTCTCCCCACCCTCCCCCCTCAGATTTACCGAGCGAGGTGGCGCAGTGGTTAGCACACTGGACTCGCATTCGGGAGGACGACGGTTTAATCCCGTCTCCAGCCATCCTGATTTAGGTTTTCCGTGATTTCCCTAAATCGTTTCAGGCAAATGCCGGGATGGTTCCTTTGAAAGGGCACGGCCGATTTCCTTCCCAATCCTTCCCTGACCCGAGCTTGCGCTCCGTCTCGAATGACCTCGTTGTCGACGGGACGTTAAACACTACCCACCACCACCACCCTCAGATTTAGTGGTGGGAGAGCCCAGTGGACAGACCGTCATAAACAGAACACAGATTAAGCATGAATACGGGAAGAAGGTGGACTGAACTGCGAAAAAGAGCAAAATGTAAACAGTGAACGGTCCAAGGACAGGAAGTCCAATATGTAGCAACCTATAACAGGAGTGGCGTCGTGGTTAAGTGATAATAGTGTTGGACTGCCACGCCTTCCACGTACCAATATTCTCGTAGTTCGCTTTATTCAAATTTGTGCCTGTGCCTGTGTCGTGGTGTAACGTCCTTTTGCAACCACGAGGTGTAGAGAAGGGACCTATAATAATAGTTGATTCTGCACAACTACTCTATTAGCAGCCGAAAGGGAGTGGCTTTCGAATGGGAACAAGGCGACAACATTTGTGACAATACGTGTCGTATGATAGGAATCTCTTATCGACGCACTTAATTTGTACGCCTAGTGACTGAGATATGCCTCCTTGCCCGATTTAGGTGATGGTAAGAATGTGAATGTGATCACTCCCAAGGAAATTATGAAAGCGTAATCGTTTGTAACATAAGCTGCAACAAATCAACGCAATAGTTTCACAACCACACAGTTTCTTTGTGCTCTGTCAAAACATATGTTCCTAAAGTTTTTGAAGTTTCTTTCCGTTTTGGAAGTTTTGTTTCTTGAATTCCTTTGTTGTAACGTAGTTCACACCCATTCATTTGTGGTTTTTATTCTTGTCAGACGTCTGTGTGGTACCTCGCCTGCTCTCACTATTCATCACGTTTACGTGCAACAATAACTATTCTTACCACATGACTCATATTCAGTGCAACTGCCAAGACTACAGAAAAACACACATTTCAATGACCGGACGGGCAGTTCTCAGTTGTGAAAAAAAGTTTCATAAAGTTGTGAAAATATAAATAAATATGTGACAGAGGTGGTTTTGAACACGGCGCCTCTGCCGTACTATTGAGTTTCCCTTGTGATAACTGCAGTGCTACAGTTCAGCACCATTACCACTTTTTTTTGTGTACCTATCTTCTCATTTAGACAAGTTTAATCTCCAAAAATAAAAGAAACTAAATCAAATCACCTCTTACTTGGCACCACCACCTTAACCTGCCATAAAAAAGAAATGAACTAATCCCTTTTCAGGCTTTGCCCCTAACAACTCCCTCACATTTTCATTTTTATTTTTTTATTTATGTATTTTTTTACTAGATTATGTGGTGTCACCGCCAGACGCCACACTTGCTAGGTGGTAGCGTTTAAACCGGCCGCGGTCCATTAGTATACGTCGGACCCGCGTGTCGCCACTGTCAGTGATTGCAGACCGAGCGCCACCACACGGCAGGTCTAGAGAGACGTCCTGGCACTCGCCCCAGTTGTACAGCCGACTTAGCCAGAGATGGATCACTGACAAATACGCTCTCATTTGCCGAGACGATAGTTAGCATAGCCTTCAGCTACGTCATTTGCTACGACCTAGCAAGGCGCCATAGCATTTGATATTGAGATTATAACATGTACCGTCAAGAGCGATGTACACCAATTGTGGATTAAAGTTAAGTATTATATCAACTACGTACTTTATTTGCTACTATTAATTCCCTTAACTGTTCCAGACCTCGCGCCAGTCAGCGTGTAATTAAACGCGTGCATTTCGGCCTCCTCTAGCAACACAGTGTTGGCTCTTCTGCCAGCACTTCAGATTACATTCAGGAAACGTGTACAAATGTGAATTCTAGTAACTGAGTGTTACAACAGCAAAGGTGGAATTCAAATCTTAACCACGACGCCACTGCTATTCACCTTCCATCAATATTGCTCTTGCTAGCTTCGACCGTTCATTGTTTCTATTATTTTTTATTTATTTTTTACTTTTTTTTACATTTCAGTACGGCTTCTTTCTGTTTTCATGCTTGATTTGTATTCAGTTTTTGATGGGCTTTTTTATGTCATGTTACCACGAAATCTAAGGGGAATGTGACGGGGAGTTTCCCTTGCCAGTACCTTCCAGTTTCCATTGAGCTGTGGAACACAATGACTGTGCTTTAACAGCTGGTAGCCTCATCTGAGTTGCCGCTCCCAGACAAAGACTTCGAAAAGCCCGCGCATATGTGTCAAATCGAATTATTGCCCCGCACGGATACTGTCTTAACAGAAGTCGCTATACTGCAGTACGGAGATATGTTTGCAGCATGGATATATGATGTGCAACGTATAACACTTGCGCATCCGACTTGACTGGGCAAGGCACGGTGCAATGCGATTGTCGACTGTCAGTGGCTTCTCAGTGTTTTCAGCAAGAAAGTATGGAAAATATGTGTGTACGAAAGCGGCTAAGCGTGTTTGCCGCTGGTGTTTAATATAATACGAAGGAAACTCTCTACGCGGTAGTTAAATTAGTGAATTTTAACAAAGACTTATTAAAATCTATTCATTACCAGGCAGTCGAATTTCTCCGGATACAAGAGGAAATAACCCTCCCACAAGGACGCCTCCGGAGGCCCATAAAACTATGACAGATCCCAGGAAACCCGGACTTACGGCAGATTAAATTGACAAAATTACGCAGCATTGGCCGGGGAAAGGCTTTACTGAGCTTACAGTGAACACAATAAAACATTTAGAAAATAATAGAAATTGTTTATCATTGCTAGTTAGAGCACTCATGCATTTTTGTTACCTTTAATTTTTTGATAAAAGTCGTTGCATGTTCCAAACGTCAAATTACGACTGCATAATTCAGTTTTTATCGTATCAACACACAATTTGTTTCTCCATCGTCAAGTCATTAATGATTCATGTGACTTAAGACTCTATCTGCATGGGCATAGAACCGCCATTATCGTTTAGATCATATTTTCATGTAAGGCGTTTCTTATGAGTTTAAAAACGTTTTCCCACAAAAGCAAGTTTGTGAACTTAGAAGCTTGACTTTGTAATTGTTCCAACGTTTTATTTAGTATACGGGTATTCATACAGACTGCCAAAATTAGTGATGTGAAAGGAGTTCTTAAAAATACACAGCAATTCTTGCTTCTTGCTTCATGCTTCCGTACCGAACGTCAAATACAGGGCTGAAATGCAGAGCAGTACTGCCCCCGGGTTCCCGGGTTCGATTCCCGGCGGGTCATGGATTTTCTCTGCCTCGTGATGACTGGGTGTTGTGTGATGTCCTTAGGTTAGTTAGGTTTAAGTAGTTCTAAGATCTAGGGGACATGATGACCATAGGTGTTAAGTCCCATAGTGCTCAGAGCCATTTGAACCATTTTTTGCAGAGCAGTTAGGTAACAAACCGAACACCTGGCAACCCAGATGGCTGTGCTAACAGCAGGTAAGTTTGTGCCCGTGGAACAAGATTGAACCCATGATACTGTGTAAGAGATTTTTCCAACGAAGCATTTGTTGGTATCCTAGATTGAACGGCGTTCTTGCAATCAAGTGAAAGTAAGTGACCCTAAACTGTGTGAATGGGTACGGTCATATGCTCGGTGAAGTAGAGTGCGAGTTCAGCTGCACCCATGACTCGGATCTTGATCTAGATTACCGAAGCGAACGTGACAGTTATTCAGAATAAGGCATGGAAGAGGTAAATGAGTATGAGGTAGAAAAGGAAGCGGTATTAGGAGCAACTAGATCAAAATACAGGAAAATAAAACTTTCCACATTAGTTGTGGCACAGTAACTATGCAAGAAGTTTTTAAGAACTATGTGTAAAACTCGTGTGTGGTTGTTTGCTTCCTGGTTAAAGTTGTTTACAATTTACGTTATTTCATTGCTAAAGTTCCTGTTCTTATAATCCATTAATAATATCCTAATTTCAACAGTTTTGCAAGGTAAAACACACAAATTCGTTGTACACAGAATTTTTTTTACTTGAAAAAATTTAACAAGAAAATGTTTGCAATTCATTTTAAGTATGTTCACCTTAAAATATTAGTAACTATTAAGATTAAATTGATTACAAGGGTTCGTTTTATTTCTATACTCCTAATTTTGAAATAAAAATCTGGGTTCCTTATTAGCGTGGCGGAAGTGGCAACATAGTCGATGCCGACAATGCTAATATAACTCGGGTTTGTCAGCGACTCCAGACTGGCTTTTTCCATAATTTTGGGAAAAAAAGGAGGCAAATTGGGGGAAGCAATTTATCTGACTAGCCTTACACTAAAGCCGTCTTTGATATTTTAGTTCAAATAACTCATCGTTAGATTTCTAGATATTCTCTCTCTCTCTCTCTCTCTCTCTCTCTCTCTCTCTCTCTCTCTCTCTCTCTCTCTTTCTCTCTCCAAATTAACCGATGCACCTTTGCTTTTGTGGGAGACTTTGGTTCACCAAGATGACACATCACAATAGCGTGTACATATCCTATTTGGAATGTCTATCGACTCTCGTGGTCGTATCGAGTTCTGATGAGGCACTATATTGGATTTCATCGTTTTAGTTGAAGCTTTTATTTGATGGCTTTTTATATTATAACGTATGTTCTATGAATATATGCTGTTTCGGTTATTGAGGATGTGTAGAAAATGCGTCGGTATTGGTGTGATTTGTTACAATTAAAGTTAAGGCAATGACAGAGTGGCGGTTGGGGATGTGAATAACTATCACGGGCACGGATTTTGTGTGTTCAAAGTAGCATAGTGGACAGAGGGGCCCAGTTGCGAACTGAGGTGTAACTAGTGCTCTAATGATAAATCAGTAGAAAAATGACGAAAACAAATGTGGCACCCCTACAGCAGGTTTCTTGTTTTTCTGGTCAAGGTATTTTTCCGATTTACAAATTACTAATTTTAGTTTAGATATAATTTTCTAATATGTACGACAATTTCACGGCCCTAGATACACAATTCCATCTCTTCAAGATGCCCACATTGCTAACAGTTTAAAAGAATAAATAGGTTTAAGATATTTGCGGAAAAGTTGCCCAAATGGTATCTTTTTGGGGATTTTATGTTTGCTATGGGGGAGTTTCGAAAACTCAGTCTACCGTTGCTGTATTGTAGACAGGAAAGCTCGTTCTGAAATGCCCACTAATGTTAACTGGACTGTGAGCCACTTTCCGTTTCCTGTCATTTTTTCCGCACTTGCCCTTTTCAGTTCGTCGACAGGAACATAACTGAAAGCGAATTTGTTGTTGCTGTTGTGGTGTTCAGTCCAGAGACTGGTTTGATGCAGCTCTCCATGCCACTCAACCCTGTGCAACCTTCCTCATATCCGAGTACCTACTGCAACCTACATCCTTCTGAATTTGTTTAGTGTATTCATCTCTTGGTTTCCCTCTACGATTTTTACCCCCCATGCTTCCCTGCAATGCTACATTTCCCTTGATGCCTCAGAATGTGTCCTACCAAGCGACCCCTTCTTTTAGCCAGGTTGGGCCACAAATTCCTCTTCTCCCCAATTCTATTCAGTAAACTATTTATCGTCCATCTTTCACTTCCATACATGGCTATACTCCAAACAAATACTTTCAGAAACGACTTTCTGTCACTTAAATCTATACTTGACGTTAACAAATTCCTCTTCTTCAGAAACGCTTTGCTTGCCATAGCCAGTCTACATTTTATATCCTCTCTATTTTGACCATCATCAGTTATTTTGCTTCACAAATAGCAAAACTCATCTACTACTTTAAGTGTCTCATTTCCTAATCTAATTCCCTCAGCATCACCTGATTTAATTCGACTACATTCCAGCAGGTGTTGACAGGTGTGAAAATTACCGAACTATCAGTTTAATAAGTCACAGCTGCAAAATACTAACGAGAATTCTTTACAGACGAATGGAAAAACTGGTAGAAGCGGACCTCGGGGAAGATCAGTTTGGATTCCGTAGAAATGTTGGAACACGTGAGGCAATACTAACCTTACGACTTATCTTAGAAGAAAGATTAGTAAAAGGCAAACCTACCTTTCTAGCATTTGTAGACTTAGAGAAAGCTTTTGACAACGTTAACTGGAATACTCTCTTTCAAATTCTGAAAGTGGCAGGGGTAAAATACAGGGAGCGAAAGGCTATTTACAATTTGTACAGAAACCAGATGGCAGTTATAAGAGTCGAGGGGCATGAAAGGGAAGCAGTGGTTGGGAAAGGAGTGAGACAGGGTTGTAGCCTCTCCCCGATGTTATTCAATCTGTATATTGAGCAAGCAGGAAAGGAAACAAAAGAAAAATTCGGAGTAGGTATTAAAATTCATAGAGAAGAAATAAAAACTTTGAGGTTCGCCGATGACATTGTAATTCTGTCAGAGACAGCAAAGGACTTGGAAGAGCAGTTGAATGGAATGGACAGTGTCTTGAAAGGAGGATATAAGATGAACATCAACAAAAACAAAACGAGGATAATGGAATGTAGTCAAATTAAATCGGGTGATGCTGAGGGAGTTAGATTAGGAAATGAGACACTTTAAGTAGTAAAGGAGTTTTGCTATTTGGGGAGCAAAATAACTGATGATGGTCGAAGTAGAGAGGATATAAAATGTAGACTGGCAATGGCAAGGAAATCGTTTCTGAAGAAGGGAAATTTGTTAACATCGAGTATAGATTTAAGTGTCAGGAAGTCGTTTCTGAAAGTATTTGTATGGAGTGTAGCCATGTATGGAAGTGAAACATGGACGATAACCAGTTTGGACAAGAAGAGAATATAAGCTTTCGAAATGTGGTGCTGCAGAAGAATGCTGAAGATAAGGTGGGTAGATCACGTAACTAATGAGGAGGTATTGAATAGGATTGGGGAGAAGAGAAGTTTGTGGCCCAACTTGACTAGAAGAAGGGATCGGTTGGTAGCACATGTTTTGAGGCATCAAGGGATCACAAATTTAGCATTGGAGGGCAGCGTGGAGGGTAAAAATCGTAGAGGGAGACCAAGAGATCAATACACTAAGCAGATTCAGAAGGATGTAGGTTGCAGTAGGTACTGGGAGATGAAGAAGCTTGCACAGGATAGAGTAGCATGGAGAGCTGCATCAAACCAGTCTCAGGACTGAAGACAACAACAACAACAACAACAACAACATTCCATTATCCCCGTTTTGCTTTTGTTCATGTTCACCTCATATCATCCTTTCAAGATACTGGCCATTCTGTTCATCTGCGAATTTATGAAACTAATTTAGGCGCAGGGAATGAAGTTGCGGCGTTATGGTTATGTAATTATTGATAATGCTGCAAGTGGTCATAACAGACTAGGCAGAGCTTCGGAACGAAACAAGTGTCGTAGAAGAAGGGATTGGAGAAGGCAACCGAAGGCCCCGTTCTTGCAGCGTAGAGTGCAAAGTGGTCCTTCGTCGGTATGTCAGCTATTTGCAGAGCTAAATATCCCCAACGTAGTTTGCTGGTGGCCGTAGCCAATATTTGCCGTTCACAGGCGTTCGGCATAGCACCAACAGCTTTACAGAGTGGAATACATGTTTGCAGGCGACGCGCACGCAACCAGACTTCACACAATCGTCGCTAAGATATTTGGAGTGTTCTTATGTGTGGTTTCCTCGCAACTGCAGCTCAACGTAATGTACATCTATACTGTTTAAATGACTGTAAGACACCTGGCAGAGGATACTTTTGCTACGTACAGTTCGTTATACCGTATACATCTACATCTACATCTACATCTATACTCCGCGAGCCACCTTACGGTGTGTGGCGGAGGGTACTTATTGTACCACCTTCTGATCCCCCCTTCCCTGTTCCATTCACGAATTGTGCGTGGAAAGAACGACTGCTTGTAAGTCTCCGTATTTGCTGTAATTTCTCGGATCTTTTCGTTGTGATCATTACGCGAGATATATGTGGGCGGTAGTAATATGTTGCCCATCTCTTCCCGGAATGTGCTCTCTCGTAATTTCGATAATAAACCTCTCCGTATTGCGTAACGCCTTTCTTGAAGTGTCCGCCACTGGAGCTTGTTCAGCATCTCCGTAACGCTCTCGCGCTGACTAAATGTCCCCATGACGAATCGCGCTGCTTTTCGCTGGATCATGTCTATCTCTTCTATTAATCCAACCTGGTAAGGGTCCCATACTGATGAGCAATACTCGAGAATCGGACGAACAAGCGTTTTGTAAGCTACTTCTTTCGTCGATGAGTCACATTTTCTTAGAATTCTTCCTATGAATCTCAACCTGGCGCCTGCTTTTCCCACTATTTGTTTTATGTGATCATTCCACTTCAGATCGCTCCGGATAGTAACTCCTAAGTATTTTACGGTCGTTACCGCTTCCAATGATTTACCACCTATGGCATAATCGTACTGGAATGGATTTCTGCCCCTATGTATGCGCATTATATTACATTTATCTACGTTTAGGGAAAGCTGCCAGCTGTCGCACCATGCATTAATCCTCTGCAGGTCCTCCTGGAGTACGTACGAGTCTTCTGATGTTGCTACTTTCTTGTAGACAACCGTGTCATCTGCAAATAGCCTCACGGAGCTACCGATGTTGTCAACTAAGTCATTTATGTATATTGTAAACAATAAAGGTCCTATCACGCTTCCCTGCGGTACTCCCGAAATTACCTCTACATCTGCAGATTTTGAACCGTTAAGAATGACATGTTGTGTTCTTTCTTCTAGGAAGTCTTGGTCTGCCTGTACAATTTTTGCGTCCCACACTTCCTCTCTTTATCAAACTGACTCTCATCATTTATACAAGCTGCTTCATAAATTGTAGAACGGAAGGTAGCTGCAGCATTCAAAATGGAGTCAAGAAACACGTTCTGAGGATGATCTAAATGTATCTGTATAAGAAGGTTCAGGATGAAGAAATACGTTAGTCTTTCTTTGCGAAACTGAGTTATTGCTGCAGCTCGGTTCAGACTGATCATACGCATCTGTTGAGAGGCTGAAGCTGGAAAAAAGATAGTCCAGAGATATTAGCATTCAAAGTGTTGCTATAAAGGGAAAGAACCACGTAAGTTATTTAGGGGAGAGAAGCAGGCAATTCAGTGGTGACTCATCACGTCTTGAGAGGGCAGAGCAAACAGAATTCTGATGCAGTAAATTGGTTGCAAGGAAAAGTAAAAAGAAGGTAGCTATCTGCATAGACTTTGCAAAAACATATCCCTGCCAAATATAGCAACCAATGACGTTTAGCGTACATTAAGCAGCAGTTTCCGACGTATTCGTTCAATACCCGTGTTCTTTCAACAGGCGAATCTTTTATTTACGTTTATCCTGAATGCATTGCGAGAAAGTGAGCAAATAAAGTGAGGTCATTCCTTTTTCACTTCGTCACTCATGTGGGCACTGAAGATCTCCCTTCATGGTGTGTCCCAAGATACCAGTAGCGCTATTCCACATTCGATACACCCAAGATGTTCAATTTATGAAATAAAAAAGTATTCAGTGTTCTTACGTGTTCATGTAATCACTATCCAAACATTACAATCGCCTTTTCTCGACTGTCACAAAAATTGCTGACCCGACATTTCTTTTACGATTAACACAAAGACGAGAGTACCATCCATCTGCAGCACTTATGATCTGTGACGTGTACGTGATGTACGGAAAGAGCGTAACGCGGTACATTTTTTTTAATCGAGCAGCGCGAAAAATTTGTAATGTTTGCATATCTTACCTACATTATGGACGCTATGCAAAATATATTTACGTATGTTGTAATATAATTGTTAACTGTAGTTTTTTATTTTACATGTGCTGTGACTAGGCCCGTCGTCACTTAAGCTGCCGAACCTGGACAAAGACTTTGAAAACGCCGGACATGCGGGTGAAATCGTTTTTTAAAACATAACGAGGGAAACTTCCTACGCCGCTGTGGTCATTTCATAAATTTTAGTAAAGATTTATTAATTATTTTTTTCAATGACTCTGATTTCTCCAGATACAAAAAAGTACGTGCGTATCAGGGACAGTTGTTTAAACACGCCCCCCCCCCCCCCCTACACCTTGCCCTCCAGGACTTCCTAAGCCTTAACTTGGACAAATCCAGGGAAACCCGGACATAAGGTTAGCCCTAGCTGTAACTGACCTGAAAATGTCTAACGCCGAAATCGGTAATCAGTGACTGAAAATAATTGCAGTAAAAATTTTTATATGCAACTGGTTTGTTTAAAACAAATTTCATAGACTTCCAGTCCCTCGTTTTCTGGTCTTAAAGCAGTTCACTTTATAAATCAGTGCAATATTTCATTTCAGACGTACAGTTGCAGGAACTCGGTGTAGCATCCCTTTGTAAATATTTAATACCGGTACAGCACCGATGCCGCAGAAATTACACTACTGGCCATTAAAATTGCTACACCAAGAAGAAATGCAGATGATAAACGGGTATTCATTGGACAAATATATTAACTAGAACTGACATGTGATTACATTTTCACGCAATTTAGGTGCACAGATCCTGAGAAATCAGTACCCAGAACAACCACTTCTGGACGTAATAACGGCCATGATACGCCTGGGCATTGAGTCAAACAGAGCTTGGATGGCGTGCACAGGTACAGCTGCCCATGCAGCTTCAACACGATACCACAGTTCATCAAGAGTAGTGACTGGCGTATTGTGACGAGCCAGTTGCTCGGCCACCATTGACCAGACGTTTTCAATTGGTGAGAGATCTGGAGAATGTGCTGGCCAGGGCAGCAGTCGAACATTTTCTGTATCCAGAAAGGCCCGTACAGGACCTGCAACATGCGATCGTGCATTATCCTGCTGAAATGTAGGGTTTCGCAGGGATGGAATGAAGGGTAGAGCCAAGGGCCGTAGCACATCTGAAATGTAACGTCCACTGTACAAAGTGCCGTCAATGCGAACAAGAGGTGACCGAGACGTGAAAGCAATTGCACCCCATACCATCACGTGGCCCATACGCCAGTATGGCGATGATGAAAACACGCTTCCAGTGTGCGTTCACCGCGATGTCGCCAAACACGGATGCGACCATCATGATGCTGTAAACAGAACCTGGATTCATCCGAAAAAAATGACGTTTTCCCATTCGTGCACCCAGCTTCGTTGTTGAGTACACCATCGCAGGCGCTCCTGTCTGTGATGCAGCGTCAAGGGTAACCGCAGCCATGGTCTCCGAGATGATAGTCCATGCTGCTGCAAACATCGTCGAACTGTTCGTGCAGATGGTTGTTGTCTTGCAAACGTCCCCATCTGTCGAGACGTGGCTGCACGATTCGTTACAGCCATGCGGATAAGATGCCTTTCATCTCGACTGGTAGTGATACGAGGCCGTTGGGATCCAGCACGGCGTTCCGTATTACCCTCCTGAACCCATCGATTCCATATTCTGCTAACCGTCATTGGATCTCGACCAACACGAGCAGCAAAGTCGCGGTATGATAAACCGCAAAAGCGACAGGATACAATCCGACCATTATCAAAGTCGGAAACGTGATGGTACGCATTTCTCCTCCTTACACGAGGCACCACAACAACGTTTCACCAGACAACGCTGGTCAACTGCTGTTTGTGTATGAGAAATCGGTTGGAAACTTTCCTCATGTCAGCACGTTGTAGGTGTTGCCACCGGTGCCAACCTTGTGTGAATGCTGCGAAAAGCTAATCATTTGCATATCACAGCATCTTCTTCCTGTCGGTTAAATTTCGCGTCTGTAGCACGTCATCTTCGTGGTGTAGCAATTTTAATGGCCAGTAGTGTATTACTTTCAGTGTGTCAACCCGCATCTGAGTTCTTCTTCCGTCGATCATACGTTAAATTCTATTCTCTGTTCCAAAGCGTCCTGCACAGTTTTTATGATGAAGTAGTCAATGTTCTCGTTGCTAATTCCCACCGTATGCATCGTCCTTGTTCTATTTCTCCTTGAGTCAAGCCCTAAGTACACTGAGGCCACAAAAGTCGTGGAATACCTCCTAAAGTCGTGTCGGACGTACTTCTGTCCAGCGCAATGCAGCAACTCTACGTGACATGCATTCAACAAGTCGTTGGAAGTCCCCTTCAGTGGTATTGAGCCCTGTTACCTGCACAGCCGTCCATAAAAGTGTTGCAGGTGCTGAACTGACATCTCGACTGTGTCCCACGTCAAATAGTTCTTTCGCTGACGTGGCGCATTGTCATCCATTAGAATTCGATCGTTGTTTGGGAACATGAAGTCAATGAACGGCTGCAAATGGCCTCGAAGTAGTCGAACATAACCATTTCCAGTCACTGATCCGTTGAGGGCTCAGTCCATTCCATGTAAACACAGCCCACGCCATTATGGAGCCACCAATAGCTTGCACAGTGCCGTGTTGGCATCTCGGGTCCAAAGCGTTGGGAATGCGCCACACTCAGACACTACCATCAGCTCTTACCACCTGAAGTAGGGGATTCTGATCAGGCTACGGCTTTTCATTCGTCGTGTATCCAAGCGATATCGTCAGGAACCCAGTAGAACCGCTGCAGGCAATGTCGTTCTGTTAGTAAAGGCACTCGCGTCGCTCGTCTGCTGCCACAGCCCATTAGCGCCACATTCGACATCACTGTCCTAACGGATGCGTTCGCCGTACGCCCCACTTTGATTTCTGCGGTTATTCCACGGTGTGTTGCTTGTCTGTTAGCACTGACTACGCAAACGCCGTATGTCTCTGCGTTGCCCGTCGTGAGAGATAATGTCTGAAATTCGATATTCTGAGCACAATCGTGATGCTGTGGATCTCGGAGTGTTGAATTCCCTAACGATTTCCGAAATGGAATGTCCCATGCGTGAGTCGGCCGCGGTGGCCTAGCGGTTCTATGCGCTTCAGTCTGGAAACGCGCGACCGCTACGGTCGCAGGTTCGAATCCTGCCTCGGGCATGGATGTGTGTGATGTCCTTAGGTTAGTTAGGTTTAAGTAGTTCTACGTTCTAGGGGACTGATGACCTCAGATGTTAAGTCCCAAAGTGGTCAGATCCATTTGTCCCATGCGTCTAGCTCCAACTACTCTTCCGCTTTCAAAGTATGTTAATTCCTGTCGTTGCTGTATATGACATGGAGTACAAATGACAGCTCCGCCAATGCACTGCCCGTTTCTACCTTGTATACGCGTTACTGACGCCATCTGTCTATCGCTGGCCCATGAGTTTTGGTAGCACGATGTAAGCCGTCCAGATTTCCTAACTCTTGCTTAGTTTCCTGAAGGCCTATATCATCTGCGAAACTCAACATTGTTTTCTCTCGCAGTTTTACTTCACATTCTTTGTCATCTCTTCGACTAACAATTGAAGCGTTTGTTGCAGTAAACTGAAACCAAACATCAGCCTGCACCTAACGCGCGCCAGTGTTTCCTGATTTTCCATTTGTATTAACTCTCTCTCCGCTAGGAACGATTTCCTGCTGCCTGCCGACCATAGACAGGTATGCGGGGAATTGACTGCGACCTCCGGTCTCGGCTGCCGGTGCGGGCGTGGGAACCGGCTGGCAGTACAGACGGCGGCTATGGCTGTGGCCGCCGCCCGCCGCCCGCCTGTACTCACTTTCTACGGACACTCCCGTTACTCGACCCGCTTCGCAGCGGATGCCGAGCCTCGCTGTTCTGTTCTCAGGAGCGCCCGGAAGGCAGACGCTGGGCAAGCCGCCAGGTGGCAGGATGGCTTTCCACCGTGCCTCAGGCTTCGTCTACACCCGTTTACGCTTCGCAGTTGAAAGCTGTCAATAGCACTGGCAGGTGTCAGTAATCTCCTTCAGGGGGGTAGGACGTCAAACGGGCCGACTTGGAGCAGGAGAGGCACCACAGGACATTTTAATTTCCACTGTCTATACTTTTACAAGTAAATTCATAAAACTTTGTCAGCATGACCAGGAAAGATTCACTCGTAGCAGCGGAAGTTCAAAAACATAATAAAATAATTTTTTTTACATGTGAAATTTCATCATTTTTTCCACTTACTAGTGACTGCATTTGTTGCTATAGGTACACTTTTCTTCATAAGTAAGAGAGACTGTTCGATGAATTTTGCACAGCATACAAACCATACTTAAGGTGTCGGAAACTATAGAATCTATTTAATTTATGAAAAAATGAATGAGCTGTTTCGTTTTAAACGTTATGTTTAGAAAAAAATCAAGTTTTGTAGTTAATTATCTCAATTCTTCCAACAGTTTTTAATAGACTTGGAAAATTATAGTTTCATACACCTGTAGGTATGGTTTGTGTGCTGTGCAAAATTCATCAAAGAATCTCTTGCTTGTGAAGAAAAATGTACCTATAGCAACAAATGCAGCCAACAGTAAGTGAAAAAATGATGAAATTTCATATCTAAAAAAAATTTATTTTGTTATGTTTTTGCACTTCCACTGCTATGTGTGTGAATCCTGAATCCTTCCTGGTCATGCTGACAAAGTTTTACGAATTTATTTGTAAAAGTATAGACAGTAGACAGTAAAATGTCCTGTGGTGCCTCTCCTGCTCCAAGTCGGCCCGTTTGACGTCCTACCCCCCTTAATGGGAGTTGGAATGCCCTAGCCCGACAATGCTAAATTTGGTGACTTGGCTTCCCTGTATTTCAGGAACCTCTGTAGCCATTGACATGAAACTTTTACAGGGAATTAAACTGTATGTTCCGACACTACTGAGCGACAATAACAGCATTTCAGCCACCGCTTCGGAAATGCAATTTTTTACTTACACGGTTAAAATTTTGTGTACTTTTTGTGAGTTATCCTAAATAATTTTAATTACGCATAACATTATGTTCTTCTTTTAATTCAGTAGAATCGGGATATGTATGTTGTGGACTGGCAAGACAGCCAATCCACTATGACAGGTAGCCGAAAGGCACGCGTTTAAGCTCACGCAGGATGGCGTGAGGTCTGCAACAGGACAAGGTCTTTATAGTAGCAAAAATAGTACGTAGCTTCTGGAAAACTTAACTTTAATCCATAATTGGTGAACATCGGTCTGACGGTACATGCATCACAAGATAAATAGCAATTGATAATGGCGCCTTGCTAGGTCGTAGCAAATGACGTAGCTGAAGGCTATGCTAACTATCGTCTCGGCAAATGAGAGCGTAATTTGTCAGTGAACCATCGCTAGCAAAGTCGGCTGTACAACTGGGCGAGTGCTAGGCCGTCTCTCTAGACCTGCCGTGTCGCGGCGCTCGGTCTGCAATCACTGATAGTGGCGACACGCGGGTCCGACGTATACTAACGGACCGCGGCCGATTTAAAGGCTACCATCTAGCAAATGTGGTGTCTGGCGGTGACACCACAATGTATGCAATTACTCCCTGAATATTTGAATACTCTACACGAAGTGGTTTCTGAGATTTCGGAAAAAATGCAACAGAAAATGTAAATTTTCAGGAACAGCTTCTAAAGTTGCAAAAGACTGTAATTCATTTAATATATGTTCAATTTTTTTTTTTTTTTTACTTTTAGTACTCAGAAGCGCCCTGCAGCATACTCTACATAACCCTCTTGATCTTTTTTCAAGTTTTTTCTTCTTTTCTTGTTTCTGGACTCCTTAGTGGCCAATTGTGCTGCATACTCTACTTTGTCAGTGCGAACCTTATCCATCCGTTCAAGTTCTCTGCTGCAGTTTTCTCCAGCATTAATTCCCTAATTCCCATTGTGGTGTCACCGCCAGACACCACACTTGCTAGGTGGTAGCCTTTAAATCGGCCGCGGTCCGTTAGTATACGTCGGACCCGCGTGTCGCCACTATCAGTGATTGCAAAAAAAAAAATGGTTCAAATGGCTCTGAGCACTATGGGACTCAACTGCTGAGGTCATTAGTCCCCTAGAACTTAGAACTAGTTAAACCTAACTAACCTAAGGACATCACACACATCCATGCCCGAGGCAGGATTCGAACCTGCGACCGTAGCGGTCTTGCGGTTCCAGACTGCAGCGCCTTTAACCGCACGGCCACTTCGGCCGGCTCAGTGATTGCAGACCGAGCGCCGCCACACGGCAGGTCTAGTCTAGAGAGACTCCCTAGCACTAGCATCAGTTGTACAGCCGACTTTGCTAGCGATGGTTCACTGCCTACATAAGCTCTCATTTGCAGAGACGACAGTTTAGCATAGTCTTCAGCTACGTCATTTGCTACGACCTAGCAAGGCGCCATTTCTTCAAGAACGTATTCTCAACAGATAATATTGTGAATCATGTACCGTCAAGAGCGACGTTCATCATTAATGGATTAAAGTTAAGTATCAAACTAAGTATGTCCGCTTTCTGAATTCTAATTCCTTGTCATGTTCCAGACCTCACGTCAGTATAGTTCTTCCCTCCTCACGCCAGCCTGTGTGAGCTTAAAACGCGTGCATTTCGGCCTCCACTAGTAACAAGGTGTTGGCTCTTCTGCCAACACAACACCCATATGCTGTAGAACTTTCAGCCTACCAATGTTGCCATCATTTAAAGCAATAACAGCATCATTGACATCACACCCCCCCCCCCCCCCTCCATGTCTTCATTCCAACAAAAACATTTTTTGGTAAGCGAGTCCATATGAGGTTGTTGAACGACTCATTGGGATTTTGAGTCTGACCATGCAGACACTTCTTCAGTAATTCAGGATGTGCCAAATCTCTGTAAATAGGTTTTATGATATCCGTGACAGCTGCTGGGATGGAATGTTTATGGCTCTATGACCAGTTTGAGTACTGGGCATTGCGGTAATTGCACCAGGGATCAAGTCCAGGAAGGCACAGGTGGTGTACTGGTTCTTCATCGATTGACAGTCTGCGGAAGAAGGTAGCCCACACTGCCTGCTTAATTTCAACAAATCCTCAGTATTATTTGTAATGACCATCCCATAATACTGCTGTAGTTCATCAATCATTTTGTCTGTCAGCCACCCTCTTATGGCTTTACCATCAGAAAGTTTCTTGTCTCTCAAACTTCGTTTCAACTTCCTCAACCTGATGCCCAGTCTCTTCTGGACATGACCAACACTGTTAACCTTCACAACACAGCAATCCACAGCCATCTATATAAAAAAATATTACCGATTTTATTGGATCTTTAAGTAATGCACGTAAAAATTTTGACATTTTCAACCAGTGCAAATTATATTTAAAAAAATAAAATACTTCCCATGTGAGTTTATAAGTGATATATATCATTTTATTCGGAAAATTGCAAATGTTATAATGAGCTAAAATTCGAAAACGTGAAAAAAAGTTTTCCGTTCTAATTCCTCTTGACTTGACTGTAGGAGCGTGTTAGTAGTAATGAATACATGTATTAAAACTTCAGGCATGGTGCGGCATTTTTTCCATGCATATTACGTCATATGTCTTGAACAATGTGTCGTACCATGAGACAAGACTGTTTGCGTATGTAGGGGTGTACATTCAGCGACCTCTGGGGGTACTGTCAGTGAAATATGTTAGAATGTAGTTAGTTCAAAATGGTTCAAATGGCTCTGAGCACTATGGGACTTCTGAGGTCATCAGTCCCCTAGAACTAAGAACTACTTAAACCTAACTAACCTAAGGACATCACACACATCCATGCCCGAGGCGGGATTCGAACCTGCGACTGTAGCGGTCGCTCGGTTCCAGACTGTAGCGCCCAGAACCGCTCGGCCACTCACCCGGCAATGTAGTTAATACCAAAGAAGCAATAAATGTAAGCGTCATGCACCTCATTTTTCATGCATCTCATTGTTTATGACGTCAAATCACAGCTATGATAGGTAGGTGGTTCTGACGCCGATAGCGATTGTTGCCGGACGGTAAGGGAAGTGCATGCTAAGTTCGGTTGAAATCGATCCAGTAGGTTATTTTGAAAACACACACACACACACACACACACACACATATATATATATATATATATATATATATATATATATATATATATATATATATATAGGGCTATTACAAATGATTGAAGCGATTTCATACATTCACTGTAGCTCCATTCATTGACATATGGTCACGACACACTACAGATACGTAGAAAAACTCATAAAGTTTTGTTCGGCTGAAGCCGCACTTCAGGTTTCTGCCGCCAGAGCGCTGGAGAGCGCAGTGAGACAAAATGGCGACAGGAGCCGAGAAAGCGTATGTCGTGCTTGAAATGCACACACATCAGTCAGTCATAACGAAGTTCAACAAAGATTCACCAACTGCTAACTCCATTCGGCGATGGTATGCGCAGCTTAAAGCTTCTGGATGCCTCTGTAAGGGGAAATCAACGGGTCGGCCTGCAGTGAGCGAAGAAACGGTTGAACGCGTGCGGGCAAGTTTCACGCGCAGCCCGCGGAAGTCGACGAATAAAGCAAGCAGGGAGCTAAACGTACCACAGCCGACGGTTTGGAAAATCTTACGGAAAAGGCTAAAGCAGAAGCCTTACCGTTTACAATTGCTACAAGCCCTGACACCCGATGACAAAGTCAAACGCTTTGAATTTTCGGCGCAGTTGCAACAGCTCATGGAAGAGGATGCGTTCAGTGCGAAACTTGTTTTCAGTGATGAAACAACATTTTTTCTTAGTGGTGAAGGAACAGACACAATGTGCGAATCTGGGCGGTAGAGAATCCTCACGCATTCGTGCAGCAAATTCGCAATTCACCAAAAGTTAACGTGTTTTGTGCAATCTCACGGTTTAAAGTTTACGGCCCCTTTTTCTTCTGCGAAAAAATGTGTATCTGGACATGCTGGAAAATTGGCTCATGCCACAACTGGAGACAGACAGCGCCGACTTCATCTTTCAACAGGATGGTGCTCCACCGCACTTCCATCATGATGTTCGGCATTTCTTAAACAGGAGATTGGAAAACCGATGGATCGGTCGTGGTGGAGATCATGATCAGCAATTCATGTCATGGCCTCCACCCTCTCCCGACTTAACGCCATGCGATTTCTTTCTGTGGGGTTATGTGAAAGATTCAGTGTTTAAACCTCCTCTACCAAGAAACGTGCCAGAACTGCGAGCTCGCATCAACGATGCTTTCGAACTCATTGATGGGAACATGCTGCGCCGAGTGTGGGAGGAAGTGGATTATCGGCTTGATAGCTACCGAATCACTAAAGGGGCACATATCGAACATTTGTGAATGCCTAAAAAAACTTTTGAGTTTTTGTATGTGTGTGCAAAGCATTGTGAAAATATCTCAAATAATAAAGTTATTGTGCAGCTGTGAAATCGCTTAAATCATTTGTAATAACCCTGTATGTATATATATCCGCGCGGGATTAGCCGAGTGGTCTAGGGCGCTGCAGTCATGGACTGTGCGGCTGGTCCGAGCGGAGGTTCGAGTCCTCCCTTCCTCCCTTGGGCATGGGTGTGTGTGTGTTTGTCCTTAGGATAATTTAGGTTAAGTAATGTGTAAGCTTAGGGACTGATGACCTTAGCAGTTAAGTCCCATAAGATTTCAAACACGTTTGAACATATACATATTATGATTCCTCCAGAAAACCTTCTATATTCGAAGCATCAGATTCAGCCTTAGATGCTGCTCGCATGGTGGAATCGACGTATCTGCTGATTAGTTAATACCGTAGCAATTTCTGTCAACAAGAAATCAGATTCTCGGCCTGTTGGCAGTCGAGTTTGTGTGTGTGTTGGGGGGGGGGGGGGGGGGGGAGCGCAGCCTCTCCTGTCCTGCTTCCCAGCAGAGGGTCTCCACGCTCTCGCTGAACGAAGCCTGCGCTGATCGCTATCCACCACGGCCTGTGCGAGAGCCCGGCGCTCCCTCCATCCCTGAGACATTCAGGCGAACACGCAGCTCGCGGGACGCCAGGCCGATGTCCGGTGCTTTCTCTTTCTGTCAGCCGCCCGCCTCGTCACCTGGCCTGTGAAGAGTCTCTCACGCTTGACCACAGTACGCATTATGCTGCCGACACACTTCTTGACCAGATTAAATCTCGCGCAGATAATCTTTCTCCGATGTTAGTTATCAGGAACACGACCGCCGATTCCGGTCACCACTTGACCGCTGTTTACTGCTGCCCACCACATCTGAAAGATTATCAGGTTGTGTTTTACACTTAGCTCCTCTCCTCTTTGTTTTCGGCGGTAGCGGCGTACTCTTGGGGCATTCGACTCGAGGGCAACCAGTTCGAGTCTTGGTGGAGCATAAAATCGCGCGTATTTGGCCGGAAAGATGACGTTAACTACCAGACAACCAGATTTTTTGTCAGTGTCCTAGGTTTAATCCCAGGTCTCTCCTCAGTGTTGATTGTAATATGGGTATGTGACGCTCGGCCATTAAGTCGAGACGGTAAGCTCTGTGGCCACCTTGGTGTTATTAGCAACTACATTGACCACTCCCATCTGTCATTATGATAATCAGCAAGACAGAATACACTGCACGTGTTTGTGGCAGTCATGGAGACTATGGAGCTGTCCGCAGCTCGTGGTCTAGTGGTAGCCGGCACGGTAGCTCAGCGTGTTCGGTCAGAGGGTTAGCAGCCCTCTCTTAAAAAAAAACTGTTAATCGATCAACAACGAACTTAAACGGATGTCTTACGACGTCCGCCCCGAGCAGATACAACTAACGAAAGCGAACAAAATGAGATTAAAAAAAAAAAAGTGGCTAGCGTCGCTGCCTCTGGATTACGGGGTCCCGGGTTCGATTCCTGGACGGGTTGGGGATTTTTATCTGCCCAGGGACTGGGTGTTTATGTTCTCCTCATCATTTCATCATCATTCGTGACAGTGACTAGATTGGACTAGCAAAGAATTAGGCCGTGGAAAAATTTGGACTTTGACGGGCGCTGATGACCGTGCAGTTCAGCGCCACACAAACTAAACATCGTCATCGAGACTATGGAGCTACAGAACTCAGGTATCGGACAAGCAATTGCTCGCATAGTGTCACATTGTCTACAAGCGTTTCAACACCTGTGCTGCTCTAAATTGATTTACAGAGCGAGGTGGCGCAGTGGTTAACACACTGGACTAGCATTCGGGAAGAAGACTGTTCAGACCCGCGTCCGGCCATCCAGGTTTAGGTTTGTAGTGATTCCCCTAATTAACTACAGGCAACTTCCGGGATGGTTCCTTTCCACAGGCATGGGCAATTTCCTTCCCCATCCTTGACACAATCCAAGGAGGTGCTCATCTCTAATAACCTCGATGTCGACGGGAAATTAAACCTAATCTTGATTGCTTCTTCTTTTTTCAAAATTCATTGCAGTGTAGTGCTTCCGTCTCGTTTTCGTTTAACACAGTTTAAATAAATATTCGATCCCAATTACGACTGATGATGTGGTGTAGGCTAGGGGTATTCAAACGTTTAGCTTACTTCCGCCACATTGGAGCAAGATGGGTATTTTTGGACCACACGTAATATACACTAAGGCACCAAAGAAACTGGTATAGGCATGCGTATTCAAATACAGAGATACGTAAACAGACAAAATACGGCGCTCCGGTCGGTAACGCCTATATAAGACAAGTGTCCGGTGCAGTTGTTAGATCGGTTACTGCTGCTACAATGGCATGTTATCAAGCTTTAATTGAGTTTGAACGTGGTGTTATAGTCGCCGCATGAGCATCTCCGAGGTACCGATGAAGTTGGGATTTTCCTGTACGACCATTTCACGAGTGTACCGTGAATTTCAGGAATCCGGTAAAACATCAAATCTCCGACATCGCTGCGGCCGGAAAAAGATCCTGCAAAGACGCGATCAACGACGTCTGAATAGAGTCGTTCAGCGTGATAGAAGTGCAAACCTTCCGCAAATTGCCGCAGATTTTAATGCTGTGCCATCAACAAGTGTCAGCATGCGAACCATTCAACGAAACATCATCGATATGGTCTTTCGGAGCCGATGACTGCACGACACAAAACTTTACGCCTTGTCTGGGTCCGTAAACACAGACATTGGACTGTTGATGACTGGAAAGATGTTGCCTAGTCGGACGAGTCTCGTTTCTAGTTGTATCAAGCGGATGGACATGTACGGGTATGGAGACAACCTCATGAATCCACGGACCCTGCATGTCAACGGACTGTTCAAGCTGGTGGAGGCTCTTTAATGGTGTGAGGTATGCGAAGTTGGAGTGATATGGGACCCCTGATACGTCTAGATACGACTCTGACAAGTGACACGCACTTACACATCATGCCTGATCGCCTGTATCCATTCATGTCCGCTGTGCTTTCCGACGGACTTGGACAATTTCAGCAGGACAATGCGACACCCCACACGTTCAGCGGTGCTGCAGAATGGCTGCAGGAACACTCTTCTGCGTTTAAACACTTCCGCTGGCCACCAGACATGAACATTATTGATCATGAACCTTCCTGGCAGATTAAAACTGCGTGCCGGGCTGAGACTCGAACTCGGGACCTTTGCCTTTCGCGGCCTTTTGCCCGCGAAAGGCAAAGGTCCCGAGGTCGAGTCTCGGCCCGGCACACAGTTTTAATCTGCCAGGAAGTTTCATATCAGCACACACTCCGCTGCAGAATGAAAATCTCATTCAGGATTATTGATCATATCAGGGATGCCTTGCAACTGTTCAGAAGAGATCTCCACCCGATCGTACTCTAATGGATTTATGAGCAGGCCAGCAGGATTCATGTTGTCAATTCCGTCCAGCACTACTTCAAACATTAGGCGAGTCCATGCCACGTCGTGTTGCGGCACTTTATGCGTGCTCGCGGAGGCCCTACACGACATTAGGCAGGTGTTTCAGTTTCTTTGGCTTTTCAGTGTACTTCACAGTAACAATAACCGCTGCGCAGAAAAAAAGTGGGGTGCGGTCGGAGGTATGCAGTTAGTCATTTAAGTAATTTTGAATTTATTAATTTAAGATTCTTTATTCTAAAAAACAAAATGGAATTAATTTCACATTTTATCGTATACACAGGCGGAAAAAGATCTCAAAACGAAAAAAATAGATAATGCAGAATAATAAAATTTCGGAATACATTTGTCTAGGTAACATATTTAAGTGATTAACATAGCAAGATCACAGGTTAATGTAAGCGCTATTGCAAATGCGAAATGCTGGTGCACTAATAACCAGTGTACGCGCCATATTTTTGAATGTGGGCGTGCAAACGTGCATGCATTATGTTGTACAGGTGCTGGATGTCTGTTTGTGGGATGGAGTTTATTGCCAGTTGTACTTGGTTGGCCAATACTGGGAAGGTTAATTCTGTTCGTGGATGACGCTGGAGTTGTCGTCCGACGATATACTCCCCCCTCCCTCCCTCCCTCCCTCCCTCCCTCCCTCCCGGCGGAATCCTGTGGCAGCACAACAGGTCAGATCACCAGACTGACGCACAGATTTGGAGTCTAGATGCATGGGGTAACCAGAAGAGTGCTCCTGCTGCCATACGAAGTCGCACCTCTAGACTGTAAGTCCAGGTGAAGGTCCAGTATGCCTAGTGTTCAGACTGATTGGTTGCAGGCGCTCGACTGGCGTCCTAAACAACGCACAGCCATCACTGGCACCGAGGCAGAACCTGCTTCCATCGGAAAACACAACAGACCTCCACCCTGCCCTCCAGTGAGCTCTAGCTTGACACCTGAAGTCGGAAATGGCGGTGGTGTGGGGTCAGTGGAATGCATGACACGGGTCGTCTGCCTAAGAGATGTCCTTGAGGTAACCGATTTTTAACATTTCGTTGTCACTGTGGTACCAACTCCTGCTCAAATTGCAGATGCAGGAGCAATACGTTGTGCCAGAGCCATACGCCGAACACGATGATCTTCCCTCTCGGTAATGCCACTCGGCCGTCCGGAACCCGGGCTTCTTGCGGTCGTACATTCCCGTGACCAGGGGTGCCAGCAATTGCGTACAGTGGCCACATTCCTGCCAAGCCTTTCTGCAGTGTCGCAGAAGGAACATCCAGCTACATGTGGCCCTATTACACCATCTCGTTCAAATTCAGTGAGGCGTTGATAGCGGCTTCTTTGTCGTCCTAAAGGTATTCTTGTCTAAAATCAACTACTCGCATTCGGAAGGACGACGGTTCAATCCCGCGTCCGACCATCCTGATTTAGGTTTTCCGTGATTTCCCTAAATCGCTCCAGGCAAATGCCTGGATGGTTCCTTTGAAAGGGCACGGCCGAGTTCCTTCCCTATCCTTCCCTAATCCGATGAGACCGGTGACCTCGCTGTCTGGTCACCTCCCCCAAACAATCCAATCTAAAATCAACTCACCACTTTCAGACTCAGAGATAACTAACAATGACGACTGTTAGAGCGTGTATTTAAGGCAAACGTGATCTGCATCTTCATAGTCCCACTACTAGCGCCGCTGTTATGTATCTTTCCGACGTAGAAACATGCCTACCAACCTTCGTTTGTCGCACTACTCCTTCTTGGTGTCGTGTTTTTTTCCAGTAATGTATATGACGTTTCATTAACAATTTTATATATAAGTAACTACAAATTGTAGAATTAATGTGACATTTGACTTTGAATTTGTGAAATTAATATCAACATCAGGCTTGGCGCAAGTGTTTGCAATTCTCAGAGAGTTCTCAGTGTGTTCATATGAGATTTTGGTTCTATTTTTACTCTTCGTGTCCTTTACTCTAGAAAATAACTGTTCAAAAACGTACGTCCTTCAAGCAAAAATGACATATATAACCCATGATGGTGCATCAAGGGATGGTTATCTCTGGCCAGGTATGATTTGTAAAAGTCCAGCAGACATACATGAACAATTTGTTTGGATGTCAGACTGCAACTCTATGCATTTAATCTGAAAATCTCCTGTCAACGTAACTGTACTCTTTGTAAGAGGTGTCGCACGAATACAAAAATTTTGATTATTTTTTCGAATATCCTGAAATCGATTTTCTAATTCTTGGCCGGCCGTTGTGGCCGAGCGGTTCTGGATGCTTCAGTCCGGAACATCGCTGCTGCTACGGTCGCAGGTTCGAATCCTGCCTCGGGCATGGGTGTGTGTGATGTCCTTAGGTTAGTTAGGTTTAAGTAGTTCTAAGTCTAGGCGACTGATGACCTCAGATGTTAAGTCCTATAGTGCTCAGAACCATTTGAACCATTTGAATCTAATTCTTGATTCAAATCCAGAAGTATGGCTGCGCATTTAATCTTATTTGTTGGATCTGTTTGCCCGACGTGTTGAAATTAAAACAGTTGTTTGCATTTACTTATGCTTGCCATAATTTGATTTGGGAAAACTTTTATTGTTTGAAACATTGTACCTATAAGTAGGTTTCTATCTTGACGATGCTTGTTTAAGTCATCTAATTCAACAGTCAAACCAACAACAAATGGGGCGGCAGTGTCTGCAATATAGTTGCCATCGTCAAGTTATGACGCGGATTTTGCTTTTGATATCGTGAACTATTTGATTTCATAAATTATGCTATAAAATCTTTTTAATATCTGGCGTCCACTACCTCCGTAATATATACGACAGCACCATACACAGCATCCAAACTTCTGAGGAATTCCTGGAATCGATGATTCAGTTCCTTAGGAAGCTAGTCCGTTGGCTGTCAAGTGAAGAAATTAAATCGAATTAAAGCTCATCTGTACCGACCATCTGCTGTGGTAGAAATTGCAAATCAAAGTAAAAAGATTTCGTGAAAGCCCATTATAGGGACGTTAGTGTTCAAATAAGGTTCTTATATTGAGCAACGGATATTATATCAAATTAAATCTGTGATAACTGAATTGCGGTACTGTTAGATCGCAGTTCGTAGTAATAGACGGCAAATGATCGAGTAAAACTGAAGTGATATCAGGTGTTCCCCAGGGAAGCGTCCTGGGACCTCTGCTGTTCCTGATCTATATAAATGACCTGGGTGACAATCTGAGCAGTTCTCTTAGGTTGTTCGCAGATGATGCTGTAATTTACCGTCTAGTAAGGTCATCCGAAGACCAGTATCAGTTGCAAAGCGCTTTAGAAAAGATTGCTGTATGGTGTGGCAGGTGGCAGTTGACGCTAAATAACGAAAAGTGTGAGGTGATCCACACGAATTCCAAAAGAATTCCGTTGGAATTCGATTACTCGATAAATAGTACAATTCTCAATGCTGTCAATTCAACTAAGTACCTGGGTGTTAAAATTACGAACAACTTCAGTTGGAAAGACCACATAGATAATATTGTGGGGAAGGCGAGCCAAAGGTTGCGTTTCATTGGCAGGACACTTGGAAGATGAAACAAGTCCACTAAAGAGTCAGCTTACACTACACTCGTTCGCCCTCTGTTAGAATATTGCTGCGCGGTGTGGGATCCTTACCAGGTGGGATTGACGGAGGACATCGAAAGGGTGCAAAAAAGGGCAGCTCGTTTTGTATTATCACGTAATAGGGGAGCGAGAGTGGCAGATATGATACGCGAGTTGGGGTGGAAGTCATTACAGCAAAGACGTTTTTCGTCGCGGCGAGATCTTTTTTACGAAATTTCAGTCACCAACTTTCTCTTCCGAATGCGAAAATATTTTGTTGAGCCCAACCTACATAGGTAGGAATGATCATCAAAATAAAATAAGAGAAATCAGAGCTCGAACAGAAAGGTTTAGGTGTTCGTTTTTCCCGCGCGCTGTTCGGGAGTGGAATGGTAGAGAGATAGTATGATTGTGGTTCTATGAACCCTCTGCCAAGCACTTAAATGTGAATTGCAGAGTAGTGATGTAGATGTAGATGTAGATAGCAAACAGTGGCAGTAATTACAACCCACATTAAGATGTCTAGCTTCTATGAATTTGTAGTGATGGAAGTGCGGTGAAAAATCTTCTTTCTCAAAATTTATAGAAATAACACAAACGTTTCTTGTTATTTCCATAAATTAATTTCATTAAACGTCTCTAAATCTCTAGTTCCGTAGCTGCAAGCGAAGTAACCATAAGATAACAGACCAGTGCGTCTGACTTATTGGCCGGCTGTAAGAACGAGAGTTTGGCACTTTGGCGCTTCAGGTATAGCACGGGCGACATTGTTAAGAAAGGGGTAGTCCAATGAGGGAAAATAGCATCGTATGGAGGCAGTGTCAGATTTAAAGTATTCAGTTTATCACAACTTTCCATTAACGGAATTTTACGGAGTTTTTTAAATTTTTTTTTAAATTTTTTTTAACAGTTCGTATGACAGATGCTCACCCGCGGGTCAGACACCACTGGTGCAGTCCAAACACTTCTTTCCGCACCCTACCAAGTATTTCCAGCTCTTAGAGCTGTCTATAATTTTCTGTCTTTCGTAACTGGCTGGGGTGTTGATAAACACAAACCTATTACGGGGAAATTTTATTGATATAATCGTTTCGTGCCTGGCATACTGTTAGTGATGGAGTTGATTTAAATATCAGCCTACTATTCATAATCTTGTGAAGATAGTAACATTATGTGTACTGGAACACGAAACAGAGAGTTGGAAAAAAATTTGTATGACGAAGAAAATCTCTGAGTAAACACGTAAAGGTATGATATAGCTTTCTTTGAATGTTCACAACGGTTTCTTTAAAACAGGTATTCGAAATACCGAGCTGACACTATCATGGACAGTCTCAAACACTCTAACACACCAGATGATAGCAGTAATAGCAAGCCGACCCCAGGAGCCGCGGTCTGACGCCAGCTGCCCTAGATGGCCACAGAACATCACCTCCAACATCTGCACCTCGCTGCCGAAACTGTACACTCTCATCGCGAGCAAGAAGAGCGAATGCTTCTCCATGTTGAAGGCGCAGCAGTATCCGAATTACTAACAACACGCCTTTCAGAAAGTGTGGAACGATATGGCCAACAAATTTTGACGAATGCCTTTTTTCAGTTTTCCTTCAGCTATATTTATTGATGTTATAAATGCAGACAAATGAAAAACAGGCCTCAATTCTGAGCAATTTAAGTCCGACAGTACCTTCCTACGAGATAGATGAAGGGTGATGTTCTAGGCACGTTTTGAAAACATTCTCCGTTTACTGTATCGCAAAATGCAATTGCCCAGTGACTCTTTCCCTCATACGAGTCACCAGACATCCCTAAGCCTCCTCTAAAAGTTTGGTGGTAGAGGTCGTGTCACCTTGTGCACGCTACTTCTGGACAATCGGCTCGTATTTTCCTAGGCGTGTTATCTCATTATCAGCAAGTAATCAAACAATGAAGATGAAGATGGACGTCTTCGGTACACTAAAATTGAAACAGAAATTACTTGCAGAACTGAAAAGGGGAGGTCACGACGTTTGGAACGCGGATTTACTGCAAACTTCGTACACTCGTAGTACTCCATGAGGGCAACAAAATGTGTAAGCAGTAGCGCGTGCTTCTCAAGCGTTATTGAGAAAATCGCAAGATAATTTCGGTCAAATATCGTCAAATGTATACACCTGTGCGTGGCCGTTTTTACCATGAAGCGCCGGCAGCCGAGTGGTTAGCGTTCAAGCCCCGTAATCGCTGGATCCCACTAGTCAGTTTTTTATTTATTTTTTTATATTTTTTTCTAACACAGATATTTTCTTTACTATTTACATTACAGTTGATGTAATGGGAAAAATACGTGTAATCGGATGAACTTTTATTAAATTTACAATGTTATTTGGCACTCTACAAATTTTTATTATCACAAATAATGTAATATTCGTAACTACCGACTAGTAAAGGTCCAAACGCATTTTTTTTTGTCATCAGTCTACTGACTGGTTTGATGCGGCCCGCCACGAATTCCTTTTCTGTGCTAACCTCTTCATCTCAGAGTAGCACTTGCAACCTACGTCCTCAATTATTTGCTTGACGTAATCCAATCTCTGTCTTCCTCTACAGTTTTTGCCCTCTGCAGCTCCCTCTAGTACCATGGAAGTCATTCCCTCATGTCTTAGCAGATGTCCTATCATCCTGTCCCTTCTCCTTATCACTGTTTTCCACATATTGCTTTCCACTCCGATTCTGCGTAGAACCTCCTCATTCCTTACCTTATCAGTCCACCTAATTTTCAACATTCGTCTATAGCACCACATCTCAAATGCTTCGATTCTCTTCTGTTCCGGTTTTCCCACAGTTCATGTTTCACTACCATACAATGCTGTACTCCAGACGTACATCCTCAGAAATTTCTTCCTCAAATTAAGGCCGGTATTTGATATTAGTAGACTTCTCTTGGCCAGAAATGCCTTTCTTGCCATAGCGAGTCTGCTTTTGATGTCCTCCTTGCTCCGTCCATCATTGGTTATTTTACTGCCTAGGTAGCAGAATTCCTTAACTTCATTGACTTCGTGACCATCAATCCTGATGTTAAGTTTCTCGCTGTTCTCATTTCTACTACTTCTCATTACCTTCGTCTTTCTCCGATTTACTGTCAAACCATACTGTGTACTCATTATACTGTTCATTCCGTTCAGAAGATCATTTAATTCTTCTTCACTTTCACTCAGGATACCAATGTCATCAGCGAATCGTATCATTGATATCCTTTCACCTTGTATTTTAATTCCACTCCTGAACCTTTCTTTTATTTCCATCATTGCTTCCTCGATGTACAGATTGAAGAGTAGGGGCGAAAGGCTACAGCCTTGTCTTACACCCTTCTTAATACGAGCACTTCATTCTTGATCGTCCACTCTTATTATTCCCTCTTGGTTGTTGTACATATTGTATATGACCCGTCTCTCCCTATAGCTTACCCCTACTTTTTTGAGAATCTCGAACAGCTTGCAACATTTTATATTGCGAACGCTTTTTCCCGGTCGACAAATCCTATGAAAGTGTCTTGATTTTTCTTTAGCCTTGCTTCCATTATTAGCCGTAACGTCAGAATTGCCTCTCTCGTCCCTTTACTTTTCCTAAAGCCAAACTGATTGTCACCTAGCACATTCTCAATTTTCTTTTCCATTCTTCTGTATATTATTCTTGTAAGCAGCTTCGATGCATGAGCTGTTAAGCTGATTGTGCGATAATTCTCGCACTTGTCAGCTCTTGCCGTCTTCGGAATTGTGTGGATGATGCTTTTCCGAAAGTTAGATGGTATATCTCCAGATTCATATATTCTACACACCAACGTTAATAGTCGTTTTGTTGCCACTTCCCCCAATGATTTTAGAAATTCTGATGGAATGTTATCTATCCCTTCTGCCTTATTTGACCGTAAGTCCTCCAAAGCTCTTTTAAATTCTGATTCTAATACTGGATCCCCTATCTCTTCTACATCGACTCATGTTTCTTCTTCTATCACATCAGACAAATCTTCACCCTCATAGAGGCTTTCAATGTATTCTTTCCACCTATCTGCTCTCTCCTCTGCATTTAGCAGTGGAATTCCCGTTGCACTCTTAATGTTACCGCCGTTGCTTTTAATGTCACCAAAGGTTGTTTTGACTTTCCTGTATGCTGAGTCTGTCCTTCCGACAATCATATCTTTTTCGATGTCTTCACATTTTTCCTGCAGCCATTTCGTCTTAGCTTCCCTGCACTTCCTATTTATTTCATTCCTCAGCGACTTGTATTTCTGTATTCCTGATTTTCCCGGAACATGTTTGTGCTTCCTCCTTTCATCAATCAACTGAAGTATTTCTTCTGTTACCCTTGGTTTCTTCGCAGCTACCTTCTTTGTACCTATGTTTTCCTTCCCAACTTCTGTGATGGCCCTTTTTAGAGATGTCCATTCCTCTTCAACTGTACTGCCTACTGCGCTATTCCTTATTGCTGTATCTATAGCGTTAGAGAACTTCAAACGTATCTCGTCATTCCTTAGTACTTCCGTATCACACTTCTTTGCGTATTGATTCTTCCTGACTAATGTCTTGAACTTCAGCCTACTCTTCATCACTACTATATTGTGATCCGAGTCTATATCTGCTCCTGGGTACGCGTTACAATCCAGTATCTGATTTCGGAATCTCTGTCTGACCATGATGTAATCTAATTGAAATCTTCCCGTATCTCCCGGCTTTTTCCAAGTATACCTCCTCCTTTTGTGATTCTTGAACAGGGTATTCACTATTACTAGCTGAAACTTGTTACACAACTCAATTAGTCTTTCTCCTCTTTCATTCCTTGTCCCAAGGCCATATTCTCCTGTAGCCTTTTCTTCTACTCCTTCCCCTACAACTGCGTTCCAGTCGCCCATAACTATTAGATTTTCGTCCCCCTTTACATACTGCATTACCCTTTCAATATCCTCATACACTTTCTGTATCTGTTCATCTTCAGCTTGCGACGTCGGAATGTATATCTGAACTATCGTTGTCGGTGTTGGTCTGCTGTCGATTCTGATTAGAACAACCCGGTCACTGAACTGTTCACAGTAACACACCCTCTGCCCTACCTTCCTATTCATACACCTGTTATACCATTTTCTGCTGCTGTTGATATTACCCGATACTCATCTGACCAGAAATCCTTGTCTTCCTTCCACTTCACTTCACTGACCCCTATTATATCTAGATTGAGCCTTTGCATTTCCCTTTTCAGATTTTCTAGTTTCCCTACCACGTTCAAGCTTCTGACATTCCACGCCCCGACTCGTAGAACGTTATGCTTTCGTTGATTATTCAATCTTTTTCTCATGGCAACCTCCCCCTTGGCAGTCCCCTCCCATAGATCCGAATGGGGGACTATTCTGGAATCTTTTGCCAATGGAGAGATCATCATGACACTTCTTCAATTACAGGCCACATGTCCTGTGGATACATGTTACGTGTCTTTATGCAGTGGTTTCCATTGCCTTCTGCATCCTCATGTCGTTGATCATTGCTGATTCTTCCGCCTTTAGGGGCAATTTCCCACCCCTAGGACAAGAGAGTGAACCTCTGTCCGCTCCTCCGCCCTCTTTAACAAGGCCGTTGGCAGAATGAGGCTTACTTCCTATGCCGGAAGTCTTCGGCCGCCAATGCTGATTATTTATCAAAATTTAGGCAGTGGCGGGGATCGAACCCGGGACCGAAGACGTTTTGATTATGAATCAAAGACGCTACCCCTAGACCACGGGTGCACTGGAAGGAGCCCGAAACGACTTGTTACTTCCAAGTTTTGACCGGCACAGACGGCTTTCGAAAGATGTACAATTAATCGTCGCTTTCGACATTACGATTACAAGTTGCGGGATGGTATTTTTCGTAAAAACATGAAAAACAAAGTAAAACGGCACCAGCTGCATTGAATAAATGCTATGTTTCCGCACACGCAAGGTGTTTTCAGGTTTTCCGTGGAAAAACAAACCTCGTTAACATTTTCAAAAACCTCTCTTTCAGCCGATAATTTGGAAGCAAACCATGCATAGCGCAGCATTTCCTTAAATATCGGCGCTGATCATTGGTCATGCAGTATCGGGTGTTTTTTAGAAGCGTCTTCACGAGAAGCTATTTCTCGTTCTCTTTCGATTTGAAGACACGGACAAGCATACATTTTCAGTATCACTTTATGCGTTTGGTCGTTTACTAGTCGGTAGTTATGAATATTACATTATGTGTGATAATAAAAATTTGTAGACTGCCGAATAACATTGTAAATTTAATAAAAGTTCATCCGATTACACGTATTTTTCCCATTACATCAACTGTAATATAAACAGTGAAGAAAATGACTGTTAGAAATAAAAAAAAAAACTGACTCTTGGAACTCGATCCAGCGATTACGGAGCTTGAACGCTAACCTCTCGGCTGCCGGCGCTTCATGGTAAAAACGGCCACGCACAGGTGTATATATTTGACGATCGAAATTATCTTGCAATTTTCTCAATAACGCTTGAGAAGTACGCGCTACTGCTTACACATTTTGTTGTCCTAATGGAGTACTACGAGTGAACGAAGTTTGCAGGAAATCCGCGTTCCAAACGGCGTGGTCCCCCCTTGTGAGTTGCGTACGTCATTCTTTGGGGCCCCTATGTCGTCATTATCACCAAGCGATGGGACAGATATGTGAACGCGCATAAACTGCTCCGCAGGATGAGCAAGTGATAACAGAGGAGCAATAATATTTCTCGGAAAATGTACGGCGGTGTTGGGATGCTCGCGCAGGGCCTCATATTTTCCGCAGTGAGCAGTGTGGGGGCGACGCGATAAGCAGGGGTCAGGGGCAGGGAGCGTGTCGCTCTGTAGTCAACACTGGAATTCTGGCTAATCTGTCTGTGCTTCGAAACTGCCGAGGAAGCTCCTTGCAGAGTTCCTTACTTCGTAATACTCAGTAGGGAGAAGGAAAAGCGTATGCCAGGACTTCCAGATGATTCTCATGCTCCGATACCCTTCATACATGGCAGGAGCACCGTGTGGACAAGTCGTCGAAATCTCCACTTGCCTTAACGATGTATATGACTTTTTGCCAGTATGAAAGTTCGTAGCTTTCAGAAAAGACTTTTCACTACGTTATGATAACAGTGACGGTGAAAGTTGTTTTCGTTGCTCAAAACGTTATCATAGGTGTCATGTGTATTTTGCTGTGTAGCGTAAATATATAGGTTTATTTGTGGTGATAGACAAACTCTGTAGATGCAAAGTGTAGTATCTTGCTTACCTTTCGGCGTAATATACACTCCTGGAAATTGAAATAAGAACACCGTGAATTCATTGTCCCAGGAAGGGGAAACTTTATTGACACATTCCTGGGGTCAGATACATCACATGATCACACTGACAGAACCACAGGCACATAGACACAGGCAACAGAGCATGCACAATGTCGGCACTAGTACAGTGTATATCCACCTTTCGCAGCAATGCAGGCTGCTATTCTCCCATGGAGACGATCGTAGAGATGCTGGATGTAGTCCTGTGGAACGGCTTGCCATGCCATTTCCACCTGGCGCCTCAGTTGGACCAGCGTTTGTGCTGGACGTGCAGACCGCGTGAGACGACGCTTCATCCAGTCCCAAACATGCTCAATGGGGGACAGATCCGGAGATCTTGCTGGCCAGGGTAGTTGACGTACACCTTCTAGAGCACGTTGGGTGGCACGGGATACACGCGGACGTGCATTGTCCTGTTGGAACAGCAAGTTCCCTTGCCGGTCTAGGAATGGTAGAACGATGGGTTCGATGACGGTTTGGATGTACCGTGCACTATTCAGTGTCCCCTCGACGATCACCAGTGGTGTACGGCCAGTGTAGGAGATCGCTCCCCACACCATGATGCCGGGTGTTGGCCCTGTGTGCCTCGGTCGTATGCAGTCCTGATTGTGGCGCTCACCTGCACGGCGCCAAACACGCATACGACCATCATTGGCACCACGGCAGAAGCGACTCTCATCGCTGAAGACGACACGTCTCCATTCGTCCCTCCATTCATGCCTGTCGCGACACCACTGGAGGCGGGCTGCACGATGTTGGGGCGTGAGCGGAAGACGGCCTAACGGTGTGCGGGACCGTAGCCCAGCTTCATGGAGACGGTTGCGAATGGTCCTCGCCGATACCCCAGGAGCAACAGTGTCCCTAATTTGCTGGGAAGTGGCGGTGCGGTCCCCTACGGCACTGCGTAGGATCCTACGGTCTTGGCGTGCATCCGTGCGTCGCTTCGGTCCGGTCCCAGGTCGACGGGCACGTGCACCTTCCACCGACCACTGGCGACAACATCGATGTACTGTGGAGACCTCACGCCCCACGTGTTGAGCAATTCGGCGGTACGTCCACCCGGCCTCCCGCATGCCCACTATACGCCCTCGCTCAAAGTCTTTCAACTGCACATACGGTTCACGTCCACGCTGTCGCGGCATGCTACCAGTGTTAAAGACTGCGATGGAGCTCCGTATGCCACGGCAAACTGGCTGACACTGACGGCGGCGGTGCACAAATGCTGCGCAGCTAGCGCCATTCGACGGCCAACACCGCGGTTCCTGGTGTGTCCGCTGTGCCGTGCGTGTGATCATTGCTTGTACAGCCCTCTCGCAGTGTCCGGAGCAAGTATGGTGGGTCTGACACACCGGTGTCAATGTGTTCTTTTTTCCATTTCCAGGAGTGTAAACTCGTATGATCACACGAATTTACATTCACTTTGCCCTAGCTGTGGGTTCTTTGATTACTCATGGGAACTACAGCATAAGACTTCAATGCAAAAAATGATGAAAAGATTTACTTAATTAGTTACAGTTTCTGGCCACAGGAGTTCATGATGATTTACAACTGTCAATGACTATTAAACTGTGACTTTATTCAGTAATTAAACGAGCTGTTCTGTTGAAGTAGAATTTTCAACATTTACAAAAGTAAACTTCCATCTGAGACTTGAATAACTATTCACGCCCACTCGATGATGTTGACTGCTTCAGCTGAGGTATATACTGCGCATTCATATTGGCCTGCCATGTACTCTGGATGACATTTTAGCGGATGACCCAGGAGCAGCTGCTCGCGTTCTTCATTTTATCCACTTGACAAACCTGTCTAAGGACATTTGATTATGCTGTTTTCTTTTAATCACTTGCCTGTTAACGTGCCTGTTAGAGTGTTGTCCTTTTTAGTTGCTGTTTTAACCTTGTGCCCTGCAGTGCATTCATAACTTGGTCTGGGCGCTAATGACCACTGCAGTTGTGCGCCCTAAAACCACAAAAAAAGTAAAAAAAAAAATCAGCTGAGGTCTCGAACTGGGACGGAGCGCTTCCAGGCTCAGCTCTATATTGACCTCAGTGTGAGGGCGCTGCTGTGTTGAGAGACAGGGCGTGTCTTGTTCAGCCTATTCATTCGTAGTTGCGGATTGCAGCGAATTATCGCTGATGTCTGTTGTGTCGATGTGCGTTCCATACTTGCTGTCTTATCGCAATCTTTGGACGATACCAACATAAACTTCTTTAAAGCAGTCAGATGCTGTAAAAAGACCCAGAATTTTCAATCTGTCACAAAACTCAGTCAGTTCTTATCGTAGAAATTTGTTTACGTTGTTGTAATTCATTGTTAGGTCCTATTAAGTAGTTTTTTCTATTACATTGTTTTTTGCTGTAGGACACCAAAACACCAAATCAATTAACAGTGTATGTAAATGACACTGTAAAACTAAATTCCTCTCGAACAGGCCACGAAGGCCCAACGTGCGCAACCTTACCGACCGGCCGCCGTGTCGTCCTCAGTCTACAGGCGTCACTGAATGTGGATAATGAAGGGTATGTGATCAGCGCACCGCTCTCCCGGCCATATGTCAGTTTCCGAGACCAGAGCCGCTACTTCTCAATCAAGTAGCTCCTCAGTTAGCCTCACAAAGGCTGAGTGCACCCCATTTGCCAACAACGCTCGGCAGACCGGATGGTCACCAATCCCAGTGGTAGCTCACCTCGACAGTGCTTAATTCGAGGGTAAGTCAAATGAAAACCTTAAATTTGTAATAACAAATAGAAATTTCGCGCCGTTATCCTGTAAGTTGGTAAGCGTGCTACAAACAGCGTGCAGAATGGCCTGTAGGTGGCAGCATAGTGCAGACGCACCTTCGACCATAAATATAATAGACTGGCCCTGACATCATTTTCGTGGCTCCAACATCTCTGGGCTGAAGTAGCGTGAATGTTGGCAAAACATGGTTGTTTCGTGTTGCGCTTATGGCTGTGCTCAGCGTTTTGTCGGGGGAAATGGTATTACATTTCACGCGTAAGTTTTTCTATGGTAGTGCAGATGCGTTTATTGAAATCTGCTGAAGTGACTTTTATATGTTTTTTACACTTGAAATAGAGTATCACGTAAATTAAAGTGTTGAAAGTGATGCCTGTAAAGTCAGACTCATATTACAATTTGGAAAGTATCTGTGATAATTCGGTTGCAGAAGTCAGTATAACTGTTTCTCGTTCCTACTCATAGTTTCCCTAAAGATGAAAACCGAAGGCAGCTTTGGATACAGACCCTGAAACGGAAGAACTTTACGCCATCTGCACATACGCGCCTTTGCTCGAAGCACTTCGAGGAGAAGTGTTTTGATAGGTTAGTTATTATTTACAATATATATTTATGACTTATATTTACAGTGTCTGTCAATTTTAATCCTGATGTTTTTATAGGGCTAAGACTGGAGGGAATTGGCTAAGTAGTGATACTATCCCGACACTTTTTGATTTTCCGGAGCATATGAAATCGAAGAGGCCTAAGCTCCGTAAATCACACACTGGAAGGCGTTCGTTAGATGATGCCTCGTCTTCTAAAATCTGTGCTTCCAGTGCCTGTAAGTCTGAATGTTGTTAGAATGTGTGTGATAACTGCGAGTTAGTGAAATATTGTATTAGAATAGAAGTGTAGCGCGTTCCTTTTTTTTAAACTGATAGTTTAAACTTTTGTAAAAATAGTGGGATCTGAACCTTTAAAGTGCACCTAAAATTGATGCTCTAAAATGGACCTGCTCCTAAAGTCGACAATTTTGGCACCTATAGTTGACATAATTCCCATATCCCATTTTCTTTTATAAGTGACTAGAGCTCAAAACGCGGCGAATCCAATGTTTAAAGTTTTGTCACGATCCCACTCTTACTGTTTAAAAGAATTTTAACGACATTTTACTTTAATTGGTAGTGTACAGTAATTTCGTCCCGCTGCCCACCAGAGTGGCGTTCGATGTATTTGTTGGATTTTATAAATGGTACTCTGAACAAAACCAGGTCAAATGTAGTTCTGGCATAATTTTTCTCAAATAAACAAGCAATTTTTGTTGGAAGCGTTTGGCAGTCAATTGAGAAATGTGGGGAAAATACGATACAAACATAGGATGGCAGACCGCTGATTTGAAATCCCGCCACGTTTTGCCAACAGTCACATGGTTTATGTTGGAGCCACACCAGCCCTATAGCTTGTGCACAGCAAGGCCAGTCTACTAGTATCTACGATCGAAGAGATGCACCCATACCGTCGCAGTATCAATATAAAGATGGCCGCCCCACTTGCGACTTGCACCAGGGAAGAACAGCATTCTGTTATCCGGTTTCTGCGTAGTGAAGGTGTGAAACCTATTGAAATTCATCGACGAATGAAGGTTCAATACGGTGATGCATGTTTGTCACAGCTGCAAGTCTACGAATGGAGTAGGAAGTTCGCAAGTGATGTGACTTCAGTGGAAGATGCTCCTCGTCCAGGTCAAACACAACGAGTTGTGACCCCACAGAACATTGAAGCAGTTGAAGCCATAGCGAAGGAAAACCGCCGAGTGACACTTAATGACAATGCAGCATGTTTACAGATGAGTCATGGGTCAGCACACCACATTGTGCATGATGTGCTCCAGTTTCACAAAGTGTCTACAAAATGGGTGCCACGGCAGCTGACTCCTGAAATGAGAGAACGACGTGATGATGCTTGTGAAGAACTACTTCGGCGCTTTGAACGAGGAAGTGATGGCTTCCTTGCAAGACTCGTTACTGGGGAGGAAAGAAGTTCCGTTCTGTTGAAGAGGTACGCCACGCGGTGCATGAGTGGTTGCGCGGACTACCAAAATATTTTTTTTCTAAAGGAATTTACGCACTTTGTAAGCGCTGGAGGGCTTTCATTGAGCGTGGGGGAGATTATGTTGAAAAGTGATACAGCTTTGTACCACTTCTGCACAATAAATAACATTTTTTTTTTAATTTAAGGTTTCGTTTGACTCGCCCTTGTACTATAAGTTAAATGTAATTTTAAAAATGAACAGCCATCTGCTGTCAGCTCGAAAGCAGTAACGATTCTACTTGTTCTGAGTAAATAGCATTATTAATAGTGGCTAGCGTCTGTTTTGTAGATGAAGATGAAATGGGAGATATGATACTAAGAGTTTGACAGAGCACTGAAAGACCTAGGTCGAAACAAGGCCCCGAGAGCACACAACATTCCATTAGAACTACTGACGGCCTTGGGAGAGCCAGCCCTGATAAAACTCTACCATCTGGTGAGCAAGATGTATGAGACAGGCGAAATTCCCTCAGACTTCAAGAAGAATATAATAATTCCAATCCCAAAGAATGCAGCTGTTGACAGATGTGAAAATTACCGAACTATCGGTTTAATAAGTCACAGCTGCAAAATACTAACGCGAATTCTTTACAGAAGAATGGAAAAACTAGTAGAAGCGGACCTCGGGGAAGATCAGTTTGGATTCCGTAGTAATGTTGGAACACGTGAGGCAATACTAACCTTACGACTTATCTTAGAAGAAAGATTAAGAAAAGGCAAACCTACGTTTCTAGCATTTGTAGACTTAGAGAAAGCTTTTGACAACGTTAACTGGAATACTCTCTTTCAAATTGTGAAGGTGGCAGGGGTGAAATACAGGGAGCGAAACGCTATTTACAAACCAGATGGCAGTTATAAGAGTCGAGGGACATGAAAGGGAAGCAGTGGTCGGGAAGGGAGTGAGACAGGGTTATAGCCTCTCCCCAATGTTATTCAATCTGTATATTGAGCAAGCAGTAAAGGAAACAAAAGAAAAGTTCGGAGTAGGTATTAAAATCCATGGAGAAGAAACAAAAACTTTGAGGTTCGCCGATGACATTATAATTCTGTCAGAGACAGCGAAGGACTTGGAAGAGCAGTTGAACGGAATGGACAGTGTCTTGAAAGGAGGGTATACGATGAACATCAACAAAAGCAAAACGAGGATAATGGAATGTTGTCGAATTAAGTCGGGTGATGCTGAGGGAGTTAGATTAGGAAATGAGACACTTAAAGTAGTAAAGGAGTTTTGCGATTTGGGGAGCAAAATAACTGATGATGGTCGAAGTAGAGGGGATGACTGGCAATGTAGACTGGCAATGGCAAGGAAAGCGTTTCTGAAGAAGAGAAATTTGTTAACATCGAGTATAGATTTAAGTGTCAGGAAGTCGTTTCTGAAAGTATTTATATGGAGCGTAGCCATGTATGGAAGTGAAACATGGGCGATAAATAGTTTGGACAAGAAGAAAATAGAAGCTTTCGAAATGTGGTGCTACAGAAGAATGCTGAAGATTAGATGGGTAGATCACATAACTAATATGGAGGTATGGAATAGAATTGGGGAGGAGTTTGTGGCACAACTTGACTAGAAGAAGGGATCGGTTGGTAGGACATGTTCTGAGGCATCAATGGATCACCAATTTAGTACTGGAGGGCAGCATGGAAGGTAAAAATCGTAGAGGGAGACAAAGAGATGAATACACTGATTCAGAGGGATGTAGGCTGCAGTAGGTACTGGGAGATGAAGAAGCTTGCACAAGATAGAGTAGCCCGCATCTCGTGGTCGTGCGGTAGCGTTCTCGCTTCCCACGCCCGGGTTCCCGGGTTCGATTCCCGGCGGGGTCAGGTATTTTCTCTGCCTCGTGATGGCTGGGTGTTGTGTGCTGTCCTTAGGTTAGTTAGGTTTAAGTAGTTCTAAGTTCTAGGGGACTTATGACCACAGCAGTTGAGTCCCATAGTGCTCAGAGCCATTTGAACCATTTTGAACCAAGATAGAGTAGCATGGAGAGCTGCATCAAACCAGTCTCTGGACTGAAGACCACAACAACAACAGCAGCATCTGTTTTGCCTCTTTGCTAAAAGTAAACTTACATTTTTAAAAAGAAGCCGTGTCACCATATGAAATTTCGACAGAAATGTCGCAAGGAAATGTAATCACTGTACACAGGAAAAGAATTTAAAGTGTGTTTGTTAGAAAATAGCATGTGGTAGCACAAACACATTGACGCCAGTTGGCAGTGCTGCAGAGAGACGCAATCTGTTGCTTTTATACCGAAGTACTTCCTATCTGGGGCCCACGAGAAAGATGTCGCAGCGCGTACGTCAGAGCATGGCATGCATACTGCAGGTCGTACAAGCGCCAGCAGCTGTCTCCAGCAGGGAGCGAGTAACTGTTTCTAACGAGTTTAATAAATCTGAAACTGCGCGTTTAAATGGGTGCAAGCTGTCGATAGCACAGGAAAAATTTAAGACCTTTAGTGTGTACCTTTTCATTCACATATTGATTTCGCATGAGCCCTGCACAGCGCCGAGCGATCGCGAAGTATGGTGGACAAGGAATCTAGTGTGACGTCACAAGTTCGTTGCGGCCCCGTTCGTACTGTACGTTGCAAAAGCCTTCTTTGTCAGTGGAGACAGACTGATTGATGCACTCTGAATATACACTGCTGGCGCTATCGAAAGCACGCAGTGGCACCCGTCATTGCAGTGGCACAGATCCTGGAAGCACGGCCCGATGAGTTTAAGAAAGGCCCGTGTTTACTGCGGCGTATAAACGAGTCAGGGACGGCGGCGACAAGTCGCGGAGCAGTAAGCGGTCAAGGCGGTAACTGGATTTGCCAACAGGCTTCGCTTCCAATCCGCGGACTTCCTGCTCAGGCGGCAAATCGAATCGGCCGGAATTCCAGCCGCAGTATCTGAATATAACCCGTGGGGGAAAGAAAAAGCTGCAGAAATTTCAGACGTGTCGTAGCGACCATATATTTGGTCGCGTAAAATAACTCGGACGTTAGTTTCTGGCACCGGTAAAATAAAATCATTAAAACAATGGCGCTCGTCATTATTTCTTCGTTTCCTCCCAATACCATGTCACCTAATGATCATTGTTGACTTGTTTTGTCAGTTTTACACATTTATGTATACTCTTATCTGTTCACCTTTTTTCTGTCTTCTCCTGCTGTCCATTCTCTCTCTCTCTTTCTTTCAGTCTTGTATCTGATTTATTCACACTTCTGATTTCCCTCTGATTAGTATTCTCGTAATGTCATACCTCTCTATATGTTTCCTGCCGATATTTATGTGGTTCCTAAGGGAATAATGGTTGCCTGGGAATTCTTCAAAGTGCGTCAGTTTTTGACAGCCCCTTAGGATTCGATCTGTGTCGAGCTGTGTCGGTTAGATATCAACAACTTTTTTACACCAATATTTTTACATATTTGTTTCCTCCACATTACCTTTGATGAAAAAAGTTTTGAATATTGTTCATCTTACAAGTGGATTGCCTAACAAAAAAAAAAAAAACTGAAGTACCCAAAAACGGAGGACGAAATAAAATTTAAGTATTGAAAAGTTATGCGATGCTAGTTCAGAAATTACAAAGTCGAGTAAAAGTCACAAAGAACTTGGAGATATGGGCCCTTTCATCAAATTGACATTGCACATCTTTTGACCAGGTTGCATGCACCGATTCGGTTGAAAAGGGCGTCAAAGCCATTGTATCGTCGCCTGATGTATGTACGCAGACGAAAGCGACGAATGAAAAATTGTTCGAAGGCCAGTATTCGAACACAGGTCTCCGGCTGGCTAGGCGTATGCACCAAGCAGTATGCCACACTAGCACAATGGCTTTACAGAACTGCACGGACATCCCCAGTATGCCCCCGGTTGTTGTTGTTGTTGTTGTTGTTGTTGTTGTTGTTGTGGTGGTGGTGGTGGTGGTGGTGGTGGTGGTGGTGGTCTTCAGTCCAGAGACTGGTTTGAAGCAGCTTTCCATGCTGCTCTATACTGTGCAAGCCTTTTCACCTACGAATAACTACTGCAATCTACATCTTTCTGAATCTTCTTAGTGTATTCATGTCTCCCTCTAAGATTTTTACCTCCCACACTTCCCTACAGTACTAAACTTGTGATCCCTTGATTTCTCAGAACGTGTTCTGCCAACCGATCCCTTCTTCCAGTCAAGTTGTTCCATAAAGTCCTCTTCTCCCCAGTTCTGTTCAGTACCTCCTCATCTAATCTTCAGCATTCTTATGTAGCACCACATTTCGAAAGCTTCTATTGTCTTCTTGTCTGGACTGTCTATTGTCCATGTTTCACTTCCATACATGGCTACATTCCATCACATACTTTCAGAAAAGACTTCCTGACGCTTAAGTCTATACTCCCTATTCAGTCAAAATTCCCATTTACGCCTAAGCCCACGTGGTATTCCAGCTAAGCTCAAACAGCAGTCCACAGTTACTCCAGCTGTACTGGAATAGCACCTCTGTATCTAATGGAGCAGAGAGCCCTGCCTGAGACTCAGACATAGGTGCTCTAGTCATATGAAACTATCTGCTTCCAGAGACCTTTTCAAGTCTCAAAAATTTACGATATGCATGGACACTGATGTGATGAATGAATATTACTACAGAGGCCGCGATTAGAACGCAGGTTTATTGCCTGGGTTTTAGGCAGAATCCCCCATTCCAACCGATTCTGAGATGCCATTCCCACACAGTTGCAGAAAGTCTCAAGTGCTGTTTGAGTTTCGTCGGAACACCATGTGGGGTAAGACGTGAGTAGGGGTCGAATGCCGGCCTTGGTACAAATTTTCATTCGCCGCATGAGTCTGCATACTGTATACAGGGTGATTCACGAAGATATGCAAATATTTTAATTCACGACGATATGCAAATATTTTAATATGTTATTCTACAAGTAAAACTAAAGAAAAAGGTTCATATAAACACAGGTCCGCAAATGTTTAGATACGGAGTTACGGCTAATGAAAGACTTTGGCTGAAATGTAGCAACTTCCCTAATATGAAGCCATCGCAAAACTGTACGAGGTTAAAGTAAAGCACGAATTCCATTTATGTTGTTGTTTTGCGTCTGGTGAATCTATAAAACATGTCCCAGACGCGTATCTGCAGTAGTTTTCCAAAACATCCAGAGAAGCAAAGATATTTATACAGTTAAGCATTAACAACAAACCTTCGAAACTGAAAAGAAAAACAAAATCTGTTCATACATGTGCAGTTAAATGCATTGAACTCGGTGGAGTCATTTTTGAACCTTTATTGTGAATCGTATGTACACTGTACAGCCGGCCGCTGTGGTAGAGCGATTGTAGGCACTTCATTCCGGAACCACGCGACTGCTACGGTCGCAGGTTGGAATCCTGCCTCGGGCAGGATACATCAGAGACCTAGAACCAGATAGTTTCATTTGGTCGTCTCCTGATGTCAGCTGGCCCTCAACTTTGTGACTGCTCCTTGATGTTCTGGACGATGTTGACGACCGAGCCGGTCTCTCACAAGTTCTGTTAGAGACAGATCTGGGGATCTTCTTGGTCACGGGAATGCCTCAGCATCATGGACACCGATCATAGCGACACATACCAAATAGCACCACGTTACTGTGATACTGCCGCATGAGAGGTCACACATGCGACGCAGATTGTCTGTGACCTACCGTTGTGTCTTCAGTCCCCTCAATCACTACCAGCGGTGACCCCTGAGGTCATACCAGATGGCTCCCCACGCTGTGGCACCAGCAGGAACACTGCTTTGCCTCTCCAAACCAGTGGAAGGATGGGGCAACCCCCACCCCATCCCTCCCATGTCTCCACCACACTGGCCGTTGATGGTCATCAGTGGCAGTGCAAAACGGCAACCCATCTCTAACACAGTCAGCAGTCCATGCTTCCCGGTGACGACACTACTGCAAACGCAGCCGTTTGCGATCTGATGTTAACAGGAGCCTAAGCGTCCGACGCTAATTCCCAAGTCGGGCTGCCGCCAGTATGCAACCAGTGGTGCAGGGGAGACACAGAATGTTTCTGGGAGTCCGTTAATCGTTCTCCTTTGGCCGGCGAAGATGTGAAGGAGCTACGAAGTCTGTTCAGAAAATTTCGGGACTTCGTCCTCAAAACTTTTTACGCTTACTTTTTATTTATTGTGCATCCTCTCCTTCGAAATACTCTCCTCCACAATTTATACACCGCTCCCAACGCCGTTTCCACTTCCGGAAGCAGCCTCGGAACGCCTCATACTGCATCGCGCGAAGCGCCGTCTGCGAATTTTCTTTTCTCTAATCTATCGTTGTAAATGTCTGCAGCTCGTGGTCTAGTGGCTACCGTTGCTGTCTCTGGATCGCGGGGCCCCGGGTTCGATTCCCGGCCGGGTTGGGGATTTTCTCTGCCCTGGGACTGGGCGTTTGTGTTGTCACCATCATCATCATCCATGATAGTGGCTAGATTGGATTGTGTAAAAATTTGGACTCTGTACGGGCGCTGTATGATGGCGCAGTTGAGCGCCCCACAAACCAAATCTTCCTCTGTTCAACGGGATCTTCAGCTTTGAAATAAAAGAAGTCCGCAGCGGCCTGGTCTGGAGGGTACGGAGGACGAGGCACCCCACTGTGATTTCTTTTTTTGTGCAACGGTCTTGCACCAACAGATAGTGACGAATGTACAGATCCGTTATCGTGGTGCAAGAGCGATGAATCGTCTCGCCACATTTCAGGCCGTTCTCTTCCCACATTTTCTCGCGTCGCGACACATCCCGATACTACCATCGAACAGTTTGTCCCTGTGACACGAATTCATGATGAACTAAATCAAAGTCGAGGAACATTATCTCTGGTGGTGTTAAGTTCCTATGGGACCGAACCAGTCCCTAGGCTTACACACTACTTAATCTAACTTCAACTAACTTACGCTAAGGACAACACTCACAGCCATGCCCGAGGGAGGACTCGAACCTCCGACGGGGGAAGCCGCGCGACCCGTGGCAAGGCGCCTATGACCGCGCGGCTATCCCGCGCGGCAGAAAATTATCAGCATGGCTTTGACGTTTAATCTGACCTCACGAGCCGTTATTGGTCTAGGAGAATCTTTCCTGACCCATTGTGAAGACTGAACCTTGGTCTCAACATCATAACCGTAGACTAAAGTCTGATCACCAATTATGATTCTCTTAAGGAACATCTCGTTTTCATCTGCGTGATCCAAAAGCTCTTCACAGATTGCGAGGCGAAGGTCTTCCTGCTCTTGACGCGTGAGCCGTGAGACGAACTTAGCGGCAACACGATGCGTTCCAAGATGCCGTGTCAGGATTTCATGACGTGATCCAACTGAAATGTTAAATTCTTGTGCAACATCTCGGACAGTCTGTCTTCGTTTGGCACGCACAATTTCGTTGACGTTCCTGACACGAACGTAGTTGGCAGACGTCGAAGGGCGTCTTGAACGAGGGTCATCTTTAACTTGGTCCGTCTATTTTTAAACTGTGTGAACCATTCGTAACACCGAGTACTGGTTAAGCACTTGGGGTGTGTGTGTGTGTCTCTGTAGAGGTTTTCTGGAGTTACACGCAAAATTTAATGTAGACGTGCTGCTCCTCTAACTCTCACACTAGACTCGCATTCGGGAGGACGACGGTTCAATCCCGCGTCCGGCCATTCTGATTCAGGTTTTCCGTGATTTCCCTAAATCGCTCCAGGCAAATGGCGGGATGGTTCCTGTGAAAGGGCAGGGCCGACTTCCTTCCCCGCCCTTCCCTTAGGGCTGATGCGACCGATGACCTTGCTGCGTGGTCTCCTTCCCCAAACAACCCAACCCAACCACCAACTCTGCCATCTCGAAATTCGCAAACTGACACAACGTTCTACTCAATACAACACTGAACAATAACTAACAGACATACAACAATGAAACTTCGGGTAGTTATACTTCAAGTACAGGCGTGTGCATGGATGCCAACAGCATTTCGCTCCCACACACCATTGACGCGAAATGATGAATGTTCGGGAAATTTTCGAACAGATCTCGTACGATATGCTTGGAGCACAATACGGCGATCCTCCCATATGATGGCCAGACGTGGTCGACCGAATACATGTCGAGGAGTGTGCCTGGCCTCACGTTCCCATACAGTCCAACAGTGGACCACTGTCATATCCGACTGCCCCAAAAATCTGGGTGTTGCACTATTTGACTAGCCATTCGAATGGGCCCACTTTCAAACTTTGCCAGATGCTGATAGTGCAGTTTCAAACGAGTAGGCGGCGTCTTCATGAACTTCAGTGATTACTCAACATCATCTCCTGTTCACGCATCCTATCAGGCCGGCTAACAACACTAAGCACGAACAACAGTAACGCACGGTGATGGCCGCTTTACCTGTAACAGAGAACGCAACTCCAATTATTTACGTACCCCACAACTATGCATACGCGGCTTACGACGTTAGAGTGACACCTGACTGTATCTGTAGGGTGCTTCACTGCTTTTGTCAGGCGGTATATGTTAGTCTCCTGCGGGTTTTTATTTACTTTCACACGCCGATTTTGTTTGCTTGCCAGTTCTTTAAAGTGGTGTATGATTTTTGCCTGTCTGTTACGGTTTGTCCGGCAACTGTGCCGTTAAAGTAACAACTATTTTACGATTCACTAATTTTTCTACACATTTGTTTCTTTCGAGTAATCTTTTGATCAAACATGTTTCTGCTATTGTTCATGTTACTAGTATCTTCTGCTAATATTTGTCTGTGTTCGTGGTTTAATCGTTACCTTTTGTGGGTACTGAAACTCGTGTTGCTGAAGCATTCGTACTTCATGGGCGTGATATTTTTTCATAAACTTCTATGTCTATGGTAACAAAACTTTTGCTGTAAATAGCCGAATAACGAATAAAGAATATACCGAAACCACATTATAAATGGCGAGGATGACTATCGTACGGAGATTTAGAGAGACTGCACGCGAGATATTCAACCCATTTTCCTAAGCTTATTGACCCAAGAGTATTAAAATAAAGATCATCAAGAATGTGTCAAGTTTTCACGGGAAATAAAAAAAACGTAGTGAAACGGCGTGGTTGTAGAGGAGATGAAAAGTTCCAATTACAAGGCTTCCAGACGGTAGTGCTATAGTGTTGTGGTAGTAGTTGTAGTAACAGTAATTCTTCTCGCACGATGTTTTCATTTTTCGGTAAAAGGAGAAACCTCATCGTGGCTTCGGAAGTAGGGCCTTTGTCGCCCCCACACGGTCATTAGCGCGTCTTGCAGAGGGAAATTAGAGTGGGCTCAATGGGTGACCACAATGGTTGGCACGTCCACCCCCTGGCTGACCTCGTTATGAAGCTGGTGGCGGCAGACTTTTGGCGGGGAAGCCCCCCCTCAGCCGCAGCCGCAACCCGTGCAACTGCGCCCAGGCTAGCCAACACAACCCAGGCCGGAAGTCTGGATAATGAGCAGACCGCAAGCGACTGGCTAATGGAAGGGACTCGCCTGTGCCGTTATGGTCTGCGCCATCCCCCGCACCCCACCATATCACACACCGCCTAGTGGCCTGGCCTGGTCGTCCCTAAATAAATAAACCCTCACCGGCTGGCGGCCCGGCCCATGTCTGTAAATTTAAAAATACTCCTGTGACGAGTGTGTTGACCGCCCTAGGTGACCTTTGCAGTCAGTGTTCCCCTTCTGAAGTATCAGCCCCACATCTCACCTCCCTCCTGAGACAGGCCTAAGTTACGGGACACCTTCTTACGATCGTTCAGAACTTAAATTCTTCATTTGTATGGCCATAGTGTCCGCAGTTGCTTTATAATTCATGAAGGTATTTTTGATCCGTCGTTGCAACTACAAAAATGCGTGATTTTTTTTCAGCAGACGCGTTTCGCTTTATTGAGGTAAAGCATCATCAGTGGTCTGTAATTAAGTTTATTTACATTTTGATTTGCATTTTAGATCGAAAAACAGTTCGTTAGGAATAGGTTGGTTCGTACGTACGAAGATTTTTCGGCTGCTTTCATGCTTACATCGGGAAATGCCGTCTGCTGGCACATCGTTGTTTCTCTGTGTTAGACGCTGATAATTTTGGTCTAATTTTTAGATGTTCTGCAGCGCTATGCGTTTCTCACAACACACTTTTATGCACACCACACTCTTCTAGTTGTTTTCGTACTTCAAGTATGTGTTGATGCTTGTGTTTTGTAGTGTTGCCAACATATCCTTTCCACTACTTTGTCTTTGACCTACAAATATTCTTTTTTAAATTAGATTATTGTATGTGTGTAATTCTATTTAAGTATGTTCCTGTGTATTTATATACTGTGTAAGAGTAGAAAACGAATAGCGATGGAGAGTTTTTGGGAGAAAAACCATGATCAGTGGACACGAGTATACAGCAGTATGATGGAGTGTGGGTTATAGGAGAAGGTGAGGAGCAAGAGGTGAAATGAAACTGTGAGTTGGGGGTGGGGGGGTGGGGTGAAGGATGGAAAAGGCTCTTTTTCATGTGATTTCATCAATTATTCTATATATAGTCTGGTTTCCAATATTTATCAGGTCATTGAGCCACTGTTTATTTTGTGTTAATGCTTTTCATGTGTGGAAATTTTCTTGGAAAGGAAGGAGGGTCTGTCTTTACTGATTTTTATGATGATCACATCGTTTTCAATATTGCTTGGTCTTCGGTGTTCTACTTTCAGATGATCTGCAAATTTTGAAGTACCATACTTGAATGCTCTGATGTGTTCTTCATGTCTTGTGTCAAATGTCCTGCTAGTCATTCCAATGTATATCTTCTAGCAATCTCTGCAACTGAGCTGATAGATACCACATTGTTGGTATCTGTCTAGTTTTGATTTTAGTTTTGGGATGTGCTTTTGTATGCAAATATTTGTTTTGTAAGCAACGTCTGTCTTATTTTTTGAATATGTTTCCTATTTCATGAGTGCACTTGTTGTGGTAGGTCATTGTATGCCATTTTTTGGTTGTAGTGCAAGTTGTACAAGTTAGTGTGCTTTGGTTAGTTTTCTTCGTTATTTGTCCCTTTATTTTTTTTTTAGTTCATCTATTTGTTTTATAATGGCTAACTCTTTTTGGTAATTGGAAGTGTTTAGGGGGATCCTGTTTAACATGTATCTGACTGCTCCTTGTTTGTGGTTCTGTGGGTGGTTTGAAATTTCATTTAAGATAATGTCACTTGTTGTGAGTTTTCTGTATGTGTCGAATGTGTGTTTATTATTCTTTTCTTATGGTTATGTCTAAAAAGTTGAGTGTTTTCATGTTCTTCTTCTATTGTGAACGTTTTGTGTACAGTATTTATGTCTTTGTGTAGTTGCTGTATTCTGTTTTTCGGTTCATCCTGCCATGCATACTATGTCATCCATGTATCCGTACCAGCAGATGACGTTGTAGCTTTACTTTGTTATTATGTCTTCAAACACAGGGCGGCGCAGGGAAACTGGAAATTTCGAAATAACGTCATTTCCATGAATAAATTTATAAAACTAGTAATTTATTAACGAAAGTGAATGTATTCAGTATGTCTTTACAATCAAAATGTCCAAAAGTGTCTCTTTACTTTTTAAAGATGACATCGGAAAGATGTGCTCCCATTCGGCGTTCACACTCTAACAGCCTGTTATGAAAACTCTGGAATGTGCGGTGTAGCAAATCTTGGGGAATTGCAGTGATTTCGCTTTCAATGTTCTCCTTCAGTTCATGGATTGTTGCAGGTCGTGTACGGTACACCTTGCCTTTAAGATATCCTCACAGGAAGAAGTCGCACACACTAAGATCAGGGGATCTCGCAGGCCATGCAATGTCACCGTTACGTGAAATAATGCGTCTTCCAAACAATTGACGAACTGCTGCCATCGATTGTCGAGCAGTGTGTGACGTGGCTCCGTCCTGCTGAAATCACATGTTTTCGACGTTAAGATTAAGCTCGTACAGTCTCGGTGTAAAGAATGTTTGAAGCATTTCAACATATCGAGCGGATGTTACTGTCACTGCACTACCATCCTCACGTTCAAAAAAATAAGGGCCGATAACACCATGACATGATAAATCACACCATATTGTGTGACCTTGGCGCTATGTAGTGGTCGCTGGTGAAACTCACAAGGCTTGTCCTCTGTGCACAATAACGAAAATTCAGTTTGTTCACTAGTCCGTTCGGGTGGAAATGGGCTTCGTCTGATATCCATAAGTTACTAAGGAAATTCGCGTCCTCGTTGATTTTAGCCAATATCTGGCTACTAAACTCCATACGTGACGCAGGGTCTCGTTCATGTAAGTGTTGCACAATCTGCAACTTATAGGGATGTAAGTCTAATTCGTGCAGTATTCTTTGTAAACTTCGTCGCTTAATCCCTAGCGAAGATGCATTCTATCGAACGGAGCGGCGAGGACTTCTCTCGATTGCAGCTCTAGCAGCTACAATGTTCTCTGGGGTACGTATCGTTGGAATGCCACCTGGAGGTTTCTTTTTCAAGGCAGATCCTGTTTCTTCAAAATTACGCACCCACGTTGTAATCGCATGCGCAGATGGGACACGTCCATGACGTCCAAGCTGGTAATGCTGTCGAAATGTTCTTTGCGCGGCAGTCGCACTATCACCATTTTTGTAAAACGCTCTCACAGGTACTGCACGTTCCGCACCAGTCCAATTCTCCATGATTACTAAATGGCAATGCGTTCACATCAATTGTGCAAAGTTTCGAACATCTGCCGCGCTACAGTGCTGCCAACTGTAACGTTCAAAATTTCGCGTTCCCTGCGCCACCCTGTATTAGTTTTTCTATATGATTGATGAGAGTGTTAGCTAATGTTCCTGAGATAGGTGAACCCATGGGTAAATCTTCTTCTTGTATGCAGTAATCTTGATTGAATTTAAAATAATTTTGTTGTGTTATTAACTGTAATAATTTTATGGTTTCATTTGTGTGTTCATGAGGTAGCTGGTTGTGTGTTTTCAGGTTGTCTTCAATTATTTTTATGGTTTCATTAACAGGGATTCAACTCAACATACTTTTTACATCAAAGGAGAGCAATATTGCTGTGTCATGGATTTTAATGTTGAGAGCTATAAAATGCTGTTGTATAAAATCTGTTATCAGTTTAGATAGTCTTCCAAAGATACCTGTTCCTTGATACTTTTCACACTCTTCTTTTGCAAGCAGCAACTCGAGCACTCAGTCAGCGCAACATATTTTTTGTTTGGAGATGCATTTGTTGTACATAACAGTAAATTATCTTGTGCTTGTATAAAATAGTCATTGTTTCTGTATCTAGTGACTAAAAACAGACGATGCTACATTTTACACCGATGTCCATGTTCGCGGATCGTTGGCACAGATAAATCGGAACCAATGCCGGGTTCCCAACACGACGCTCTCACAAGACGGCTTCCTTGTCGCAGCATATGTAAAGTAATTAGTAGAAACCATATTCTGAAGAACGGTGCCTAGCGATTTCTGTGAAAGTTATTAAACGGTTCAACAGGAAGCCCTATCGCAAACAGTTCTGATCGTTTACCTCGTTGCGCAGTGCGTTGCGCGCCACATTTCTTTCTGTGTCCCACACACAATAATACACCGATGCAATAATGCACTGATTAGCCAAATAATTATGCCATCGTTCTTAATTGCGTTGTTGGACCACGCAATACAGCGCGTGGTACGTACTACACGAGTCCTTGGTAGCTTTTAGGAGATGTGTGCCATCAGATGTCTACGCACAGAATGCGCAATGCCCGCAGATTACAAAGCGGTGGTTTGGAGGCGCGGAGCTGGCGCCAGTATTGCCAACAGTTAAAGTGAACTCCCCACCAGTTCCAAGTCCAAAAACCACCAGAAAACTACTAAAAAAATGTTCCTACTCCCATCATCGCTAAAATTTCAGTTTCCTTTATCATTAAGTAATAAAATATTTACAATCATTAATTAACATACAATAAGTAAATTAGCAGGTCAAGGTCACCAATATACAAGAAGTTCTATAACAACTTCTAATTGTTTAAATGAATTCGTCTTCTTCAGATGAGTCATTTTTGTCTTCATCATCATCATCATCGTCATCGTCGTCGGTTTTAGATTGATACAATTCTTGGGTACCGATTTGTACATCGTTTATTGGAATTTCATATTCGTTGCAGCATTTGCCTTCCAACCTCAAACCACAGCGTATTCTTGATACAGTGTAGCAATTGAAAGATTTAACTTCACTCTAGTCCTCTGCTTGTTATTTTCTTTTTTTTTTTTTTTTTTTTTTTTTTTTGTATTCATACTACTAAATACGCTCTCAAGATCTGCATTGGAATGAGGCAGTATTGGGAGAGTATTCACAAAAGTCGCTAATTCCTCAGATCTGGATTTCCCTTCAGTATCTTTGAAATGAAATACTTCATTGCAAAATTTGTTTGTATCTTTGGTCTCATTTCAGTTAAACAAATGAATTGTCGTCACTGATCATCCATTCTTGCTATAAATTCTACACTTTTATTGAACTGAGTCATTGTATCAGTTAGATTTTCTTTGTTGTGATTAAGTGCCTGTTCAACAGTTACTCCGGAAATCTTTTTCATCAACGTAAAATTTTCTGGTAACCTGTTTTTTATTTCTTCGATCAGACGTACTATAAATGTTATGCACCAATTACGCAACATTTTGTCGTCTTCCCGTCATAATCCTTTTTCTCTCATTCCAAGCAACTGCTTTTCAAAGCGGAATCCCAGGTAATAGCTTCGATCGAAGAAATCGCCAATATTTTGAGGAAAAATACTAACTTTATTTGCAGGTAACGTAACCTCGAAAATTTTACTGACTCTGTTTATTTCAATTAATACTGGATATAAAAATGAAATACATACGTAATTAATCTCGTTTTTATACGTAACGTCCAACAACTCTGCCATGTGACACCTTACGCTTACTTGAACTACGGGAAAATGTGTGATTCCGTCTATCGTTGATGGTTTTGTATACCCCCTTATAAAGAGATTGGAAGAGGAGCGACTAACCAATAATGTGTTGCTTTAATTAAAAACTCCAAATTTCTCGGTAAAAATTCTTTTGCAGCAGCTGAAACAGGCAGTTGCAAGGAAGGGCACAAGCAGTGTACTAAAATCAGGTGTGGTACCTCTTCTTTCAATTTCGTAAATACTCTATTATGTACTCTAACCATGACAGAGGCATTATCTGTACCAATGTCCACTAAATTTTCAAGTCACAAATCGAATCGTTGAAGTGTCTTCTTTATAGCAGAGACAATAGTTTCAGCATTACTCTCGACAGTTCAGCAAGGTCAAGGTATGTAGATACTATTTTTGGTGTAATTTACTGTAATTAACTATAATCAATCCCACATACTTATGTACAGCGATATCAGTAGATTCATCAGTTAATAAGCTAAATGGTTGATCTTTCCAATCTTGTTTTAGAATGTCAGTGAAATGCGGTGCTTCCACATTTTTTATAACTGAGGTGCACTTAGTTGGGTGCAGCTGAACTTTTTCGATATCATTTTTTTCGTGACTGTGATCAATTACCTCTCCCAGATGGTCGACTACACGTATAATAGTATGCATAGCTGTGAATAATGCAAGTTTTGCTGCTTCCTTCTTTTTTTTATTCCCAATGGCCTCTGACTTAAAAGCAATTTTAGGCTGCATAGTTACAACCTGCATCAATTTACTTAATCAACGAGTGGTCAAAGATATAAAACCCATCAATGAATGAGTTATCAATTAAAAAAGATTGCTTACCTTTTCAATTTTATATGGTTCTTTGACATCCCATGAGACTTCAAATATCCATAGTGACTCCTTAAAACTGTACCCCAAAATTTGCACTTCGTTAACTGGTCCGAAGTACTTTTAGCAACTTGAAGCCAATCTTTTAAATTTGGGTCTTGAAACCAAGAATCTTGCGTGTATTGCGGTTTCGGCATAGTTATGAAGCAGTGAAATAATGCCATACACTGAGAATCACAGTTGTATAGTGCCCCGTCGAAAGACGACCATAGAGTTACCTTTTCTGAGGATATGACGTGAAGCATCCTGCGTGAGCCAACAAGCGCTCAGTGATTATTCGAAGCGACAATAAATTAAGTGAGCACCGGTTGCTGTACTATGTGTACCCGCGCAAGCCGCCTTAGCTCGTGAAATGAACTATAACTAGGTGCTACTAAACACTGCTCATTTATCAGGGAATCCCCGCATGTAGTCTATCGACTGTGATGGTTCGTTTGATGTCACATTGTAATGCCTCAGTTGTTTTCGCAGTAATAGTTAAATACTCTTCAAACAAAGAAAATAGAAATAACATGTTTCGAAACATATGCGCTACTGGCCATTAAAATTGCTACACCAAGAAGAAATGTGGACGATAAATGAGTATTCATTGGACAAATATATTATACTGGAACTGACATGTGATTTCATTTTCACGCAATTTGGGTGCATAGATACTGAGAAATCAGTACCCAGAACAACCACCTCTGGCCGTAATAACGGCCTTGATACGCCTGTGCATTGAGTCAAACAGAGCTTGGATGGCGTGTACAGGTACAGCTGCCCATGCAGCTTCAACACGATACCATAATTCATCAAGAGTAGTGACTGGCGTATTGTGACAAGCCAGTTGCTCGGCCACCATTGACCAGACGTTTTCAATTGGTGAGAGATCTGGAGAATGTGCTGGCCAGCGCAGCAGTCGAACATTTTCTGTATCCAGAAAGACCCACTAAGGACCTGCAACATGCGGTCGTGCATTATCCTGCTGAAATGTAGGGTTTCCCAGGGATCGAATGAAGGGTAGAGCCACGTGTCGTAACATATCTGAATTGTAACGTCCACTGTACAAAGTGCCGTCAATGCGAACAAGAGGTGACCGAGACGTGTAACCAATGACACCCCATACCATCACGCCGGTAGATACGCCAGTATGGCGATGACGAATACACGCTTCCAATGTGCGTTCACCGCAATGTCACCAAACACGGATGCGACCATCATGATGCTGTAGACAGAACCTGGATTCATCCGAAAAAATGACATTTTGCCATTCGTGCACCCAGGTTCGTCGTTGAGTACACCATCGCAGGCACTCCTGTCTGTGATGCAGTGTCAAGGGTAACCCCAGCCTTGGTCTCCGAGCTGATACTCCATGCTGCCGCAAACGTCTTCTGTTTGTGCAGATGGTTGTTGTCTTGCAGACGTCCACATCTGTTGATTCAGGGATCGAGACGTGGCTGCACAATCCGTTACAGCCATGCGGATAAGATGCCTGTCATCTCGACTGCTAGTGATACAAGGCCGTTGGGATGCAGCACGGCGTTCCGTATTACCCTCCTGAACCCACCGATTCCATATTCTGCTAACAGTCATTGGATCTCGACCAACGCGAGCAGCAATGTCGCGATACGATAAACAGCAATTGCAATTGGCTACAATCCGACCTTATCAAAGTCGGAAACATAATGGTACGCATTTCTCCTCCTTACATGAAGCATCACAACAACGTTTCACCAGGCAACGCCGGTCAACTGCTGTTTGTGTATGAGAAATCGGTTGGAAACTTTCCTCATGTCAACACGTCGTAGGTGTCGCCACCAGCGCCAACCTTGTGTGAATGCTCTGAAAAGCTAATCATTTGCATATCACAGCATCTTCTTCGTGTCTGTTAAATTTCGCGTCTGTAGCACATCATCTTCGTGGTTTAGCAATTTTAATGGCCAGTAGTGTAAATAGTGGTCGAGAGATCGCATTTTCAGCAACTGAAACGGAATTCTGCTTAACCACTATAAAATCCACCAGACACTAGAAGTTTTAGTGGAAAATCCACGAAGTTGGTAACACTGTCTGGCGTCCGGTAGCGTCCCAGACGTGTTCCCAAGTTTAGACCAGGCGGCTTTGGTTTTTCGGGAAGTCACGTGAGTTCACTGTCCTTCTCCTCTAGCACGATCCTGCCCTTGTGACGTGGACAGTTAGTTGTCCTCTTGGATGTTGCATCTTCATAGGCGAATGCAGCAAGCGTAAAATGATGCATGTTCTCTGCAACCATGTTCACGGAGTCCACAGCTGTCACGGTGCTATTGATTGCCACCACAGGTGCCAAGGAAGACCCATAGCACACTGCTGCGCCGCGCCAGCTTGTGTCCGTTGTGCAGTGCATGTGCATTTGGCAGACGTTAGATTGAAAGTGTATCTGGACTATCGACCTGTTGAACAGGAAACGGGATTCGTCCTACCGATTCGTCCCTAGAACGATTCCTCATTCTTCTCTGCTTCACTTGCGTACCTTCCTTACCTTGTGAAGGTGCCAGTAACAACGCCAAGCGACATTCGTTCTCTAGATGGGAGTTCTCTCGATGGGAGTTCTCTCGATGGGAGTTCTCTCGATGGGATTTCTCTCGATGGGAGTTCAGTTCTCTCGATGGGATTTCTCTCGATGGGAGTTCTCTCGATGGGAGTTCTCTCGATGGGAGTTCTCTCGATGGGAGTTCTCTCGATGGGAGTTCTCTCGATGGGAGTTCTCTCGATGGGAGTTCTCTCGATGGGAGTTCTCTCGATGGCAGTTCTCTCGATGGCAGTTCTCTCGATGGGAGTTCTCTCGATGGGAGTTCTCTCGATGGGAGTTCTCTCGATGGGAGTTCTCTCGATGGGAGTTCTCTCGATGGGAGTTCTCTCGATGGGAGTTCTCTCGATGGGAGTTCTCTCGATGGGAGTTCTCTCGATGGGAGTTCTCTCGATGGGAGTTCTCTCGATGGGAGTTCTCTCGATGGGAGTTCTCTCGATGGGAGTTCTCTCGATGGGAGTTCTCTCGATGGGAGTTCTCTCGATGGGAGTTCTCTCGATGGGAGTTCTCTCGATGGGAGTTCTCTCGATGGGAGTTCTCTCGATGGGAGTTCTCTCGATGGGAGTTCTCTCGATGGGAGTTCTCTCGATGGGAGTTCTCTCGATGGGAGTTCTCTCGATGGGAGTTCTCTCGATGGGAGTTCTCTCGATGGGAGTTCTCTCGATGGGAGTTCTCTCGATGGCAGTTCTCTCGATGGCAGTTCTCTCGATGGGAGTTCTCTCGATGGGAGTTCTCTCGATGGGAGTTCTCTCGATGGGAGTTCTCTCGATGGGAGTTCTCTCGATGGGAGTTCTCTCGATGGGAGTTCTCTCGATGGGAGTTCTCTCGATGGGAGTTCTCTCGATGGGAGTTCTCTCGATGGGAGTTCTCTCGATGGGAGTTCTCTCGATTGGGAGTGATGATAATGCTTTTGTTCGTCTCTGTATCTTCTGTGGCTTCTCTAGTGCCTTTGACGTCCACTGATTCTTTAGTGACATAGAATCAAAGGCGCCCCACAAGCTAGAGAAAAGGTGATTATCCGAGGGCGGTTTGAAAAGTACTCGGAACAGAATAGAAAAAAAGTGTTTACATCGCTGAAACTTTTTTTTTATTTTTCAATGTAGTCTCCTTGTAGATTAATACACTTGGTCCAACGATGTTCCAGTACCTTGATCCCATCTCGTAAATGAGTTTCCTCCAGGCCTCCAAAATAGTTGTAGACTCCGGCTATCAATTCTTCGTTTGAAGTGAATCTTCGTCCACCAAGAAAAATTTTCAGTTTTGGGAAGAGATGGAAGTGTGAGGGTGTCATATCACGTGAATAAGGTGGGTGTGGCAAAAATTCATACCTTACTTCGTGTAATTTTGCCATGACGACGACACGTGTGCGGGCGCGCATTGTCCTGGTGGAAGATGACATTTTTCCTTAAATCTTTCCTTTTTCGCGTATCTTTTGTTGCAGTTTTTCCAAGAGGTTCCCATGATATTCTCCAGTAGCTGTTTGTCCAGTGGGGAGATAATCTACAAATATAATCCCCTTCACATCCCAGAACACTAATGCCATGACCTTTCCCGCCGAAGGAATTTTCTTTGATTTATTTGGTGGCGGACAATCGGCATGTTTCCACTGCTTTGACTGTTGTTTTGTCTCTAGGGTATAGTAGTGCACCCAAGTTTCATCAGTGCTCACAAATCGGGGCAAAAAATCTTGTCCGTTTCTCCTAAAACGGGCCAAACATTGTTCCGATATGTCCATTCTCATGCGTTTTTGATCCAGCGTCATTATGTTGCCAGAAACACATCTATATTGGTAATCTTTGCTGATAATTTTTTCATTTCTAATTCTTCAGTTAAAAAGTGATGTACCCTTTCGGATGACATCTGGCAATCGTGAGCAATTTCAAGCACTTTCAATGGGCTATCCTCCATGACCATTTTGTGCACTATAGCAACGATTTCTGGAGTAGTGACACATCTTGGCCGACCACTGCTTGGATCATCATCTAAGCTCTCCCGACCAAATTGAAATTCATTTATCCATTTGGAAACAGTTGAATATGAAGGAGCAGAGCGCCCCCCCCCCCCCCCCCTCCCTCCCAGTGTATTCTGTAAATGGGCATGAATGTCTTTCGCTTTCATCCCTTTGTTTACGAAGTACTTAATCACTGCTCGAATCTCGGTTTTTTCCGTCTTCGCAAATCTCTTCGCGGGAACAACAACAGAGCTACGTCACTGCCACAGCTGTCTTCCAAGAGCACTGACGTGGCACGTGTTTACAGGCAGCAGTCCAATGAATATCACGTGAACAACTCGTTGCGCTAGCGCTGACCTCTCGTGGTGATTCCGGGAACTTTTCAAACCACCCTCGTATTAGAAGGACGTGCTGAAAAGTAATGCCTCTGAATTTTTATTCTGTTCTCAATATCGGTTGGGTGTTACATGTGCATATTACTGAGTCGATTTTCCCGCTTTGTTGATTGCAGTTGCAACCTTATGCCGCTGGAGGGCTCCGGATTGTAGCATATAAGATGGCGGTGTGTAAAGTAACTATGTCGGCGTATGAGAAACATCATGCTATAATCGAGTTTCTAACCGCGAAAAACGTGTCTCCAGTTGAAATCCATAGGACAATGAAAGCTGTGTACGCTGATGATTCTATTGACAGCAGTAATGTGCGACACGGATTGGTGAACGGAACGGTGGTGCTAACCTCAATGTGTGTGTGTGTGTGTGTGTGTGTGTGTGTGTGTGTGTGTGTGAGAGAGAGAGAGAGAGAGAGAGAGAGAGAGAGCTCGGTGTGGACGACTTCCTACGGCAAATCTCATCGGAATCGGGTTGATGGAGTTGATCGGCGACAGTTGTCGAGTAACATAGACACAGCTCTTTGTTTAAGTGTGGGGCATCTCGAGAGTGTATACGGGCCACCGTCGCAGAACAGCGATATAAAAAAAAAACTGTGTGCGCGGCGGATACCTCGAATGCTCATTTGCGGGAATTGTGTGACATGAAATACAGAATATATACATCTGTCAACAATTTCTTTTGCGCTTGGAGTGTAAGGTTGGTGGGTTGCTTATGAACATTGTGACAGGTGTTGAAGGCCGAGTTTGCAATTTTTACTCCGCAAACAAGAGAACGTCAATGGAGTTACGCAACAAAGGATGATCGACGTGAAAAAAAATTCAAGCCCATGCCATCAGCAGGCAAAGTTATGCTCAGTGTTTAAGGCCGTTCAAGGTATTGTGAATCTGGAATTTATGCGTAAACGCACCACCATAAACTCTGCAAGATACTGCGAGACCCTCGCAGAACTGAAAGCATGGATTCGAATAGTTTGTCCATACACGGAATAGCCTCTACTTCAGCATGACAAAGCCACGCCACACACGAGGGCTGCGTCAACTCCAACAATCCGACGTCTTCAGTTCACTGTCATCGATCGTACTCTATACAGCCCAGACTTGGCCCTATCCGATTTTCATCTGTTTCCAAAGCTTGAAGAACAGCTTCGAAGACTTCACTTTGATAGCGAAGAAGCGGTGCAAGTGCAGGTGATAGTGTGGCTTTGTCAACAAAGATTCTACAGTGACGCCATCAACAAACTGGTCTATCGTTCCTCGCTAAGGTGACATGAAGAATGAAAATGTTGAATGTTACTAAAATTTGTTTTATTTAAAATGTTTTTGGGGTTTTCACATAAATTACTTTAGATCCGTTTTTCGTTCCATCGACACGTACTCCAGTTTATAACATAATTGTTGGGGTATTGTAGTGAAGAATCGTCCGAATTTACAGCATCTGCTTATATGGAGGATATTACTACACTTAAGACATGTAGAAGTCAAATGTTACATAGCGTGATAGTCTAATTCTCTCTCTCTTTCTAGACTATTTCGTTCACAATAAATATTAAGCCACGGAGCATGTAATTCTGAGGGCTATGTTAGTCAGCTGATACATGTTATTTTACAATTCTGTGGCTGAGTGTTGAAATAGTTATTATTCGCGAAATGTTGCCGATTTTATTTTTATAGTTGCTACACCTGCCGTAGCATCCGAAGTCGTCTGGCTTTCAACTGCGCGTTGCCTGTTGTGATCTCCGGAACAAAAGAAGGGAGACTAAGGCTTTACGTCCCGTCGACGACCGGGCTATTAACCACTGAGCACCAGCTCGGACTGGGCTTCAGGAATGCCGGCAAAGGAAACCGGCCGCACGCATTTCGAAGGAACCAACCTGGCATTTGCCTTAATCGATGTAGCAACACCACGGAGAAACTACATCTGATTGCCGGACGGGAATTTTGAAGCACGGTCCTCTCGATTTCAGGCCCTTGGCTGATGTGAACCTTAAAGAGATGACTGGGAGCTGCTGTTCCAAACTAACAAAGCCTCTTAGTAAGAAGCAGCGGAAGAATGCAGAGTGATATCGAGCCTGAGTCACTTTTGAGTGTTCGAGAAAGTGGACGGGGTGAATTGCCCGCGGCGGGTTCACGACCTCAGCTTACGGAAATGGCAGGAAGTGGGGGGAGTTACCAGCGAAAGCACTCAAACTCTGGAGTGTAGGCACGCTGCTCATACGCGCCGGAATTGTGCCCGTGGCGTTCATTTGCATACTGTCTGTGTTTTAACGAGTCCACCTAAACGGATGGCAGGTGAACGGCCGTAGGGAAGTGCGCCTATGAGGTGGGGCGGCAGCAGGACTAATGACAGGAGAAACTGGCACCTATTCCGCCGTTGTAGTGCGTTTCCAGACACACTGTTCGTTTAGACTAATGCCACAATAGGCGATTTCCCCTGTTCGATAACATTTGCGGTTGAAATAATCGCACACTGGAATCGATTGTAATTTGACATCACTACGAGACGCCAAAATAAAAGCTGAATATTAACGACACATCGTGTTTTATATAAATCACATGAGACCACTAAACGTTAAATTAATGGAAACCGGGGGTCCACAACGTGAACTTCCACGCTATGACGTCACGGAACTCGTCCAGCTTCATATCGACGACAGGTTGCACGCCCCCTATGAAGACTGCTGATCAATTATGGTCCAGTAAGAATCAGGAAACACACTACTTCTTGCGACACAGGTTTAGCAACCTAGCGCCACGTCTACCAAGGTGTGACAGCCTTGGTAGACCTGACGCCACGAGCAGTCGACCATATGTCCGCCGTGAAGATGGCCCCTGCGATGGGTTGATAACGGTCGGCACTAAATAAATAAAAAACGCGATTAAGACTATTTTCTTAATATTAAGTTAATTTATATGAATCGCTGTTAATCCAGAAACATGCTGTCCAAACATCAGTGTATTTTATTGACGCCAACCTACATAAGGAGAAATGATCACGTAATACAATAATAAAAAGCAGAGCTCGTGTGGAAAGATTTAAGTGTACATTATGCCCATGGGCTGTCCGAGAGTGGGACCGTTAACAAAGAGTCTGAAGGCGGTTCGATGAACCCTCTTCCAGGGACTTAAGTGCCAATTGCAGAGTAGTGGTACAGACGTAGCCTACGGTGGATTTCGGAGTACAAATATCGCTTTGGATGTACTTTGAAGTCTTGACCAAGTACTTTGTCGCTGGCAGACGCGGCTAGCAGGGAAACAAGGCGTGTGAATTAGGTTGCTGGAAGACCCGTTTTCCACAGGCTAAAAAAATATCGTGGATTGGGGGATATTTTCTTCCAACACCAATTCATAATCGATTCATAACCAGCTTTGCTTATAATGCCTTGCACTGCCCCTACAACGTTGCATTCTCGCAGCAGTCACTTCTGATTCCTGCCAGACACACACACACACACACACACACACACACACACACACACACATCCTATGGAGGAACCTAACTGACAGCAGCGAAGGTGAATGGTCACAGCAGCAAAGGTGAATGGTCGCCAGCCAGGTCGCTGTACCGTCTAACAGTTCCAGTCTTTTCCTCCTGTCGGTGCTCTACAGTTGTTACGGTTGCCGAGAGCGTTGGTTTGCGTCGCTTCCACGCACGAGTACACAGCACAAGCACACTGTTGCGGTAGGTGCGGGATTGCCTTCCCGCTGATTTATGTGGCCGGTGAGCTGCTCCCCCGTATCGCGTCGGCCGGCCTTCACGCACCGCCATAGATCTTCCACTGTCGCATCCAGTTGCACGTTCAGCTGTGCGATTTCCTCGACGGTCTTTCAATAAACGTTTCTCCACAAGGGCACTAGAGCATTCCGTGTATTACACCGCTTTACGTGCACGAACGTAGATAATTCTTCTCTCTAAATCGGACTGAGTTTTTCAGCTTACCAGGTATACCGTGTAAGTAGGCTGTTTAGGTTTTTTTATTGGTAACGCCACCTCTGTATGAAAATCACTGGCTGTGCTGTGTGCAGTCTGTGGCTAGTTTGCATTGTTGTCTGCCATTGTAGTGTTGGGCAGCGGCAGCTGGATGTGAACAGCGCGTAGCGTTGCGCAGTTGGAGGTGAGCCGCCAGCAGTGGTGGATGTGGGGAGAGAGATGGCGGAGTTTTGTAATTTGTCATGAACTGCTATATTTATACATGATGATATCAAGGTAAATACATTGTTTGTTCTCTATTAATATCTTTCATTTGCTAACTATCCCTATCAGTAGTTAGTGCCTTCCATAGTTTGAATCTTTTATTTAGCTGGCAGTAGTGGCACTCGCTGTATTGCAGTAGCTTGTGCAGCGAAGATTTTTGTGAGGTAAGTGATTTGTGAAAGGTATAGTTTAATGTTAGTCAGGGCCATTCTTTTGTAGGGAATTTTGAAAGTCAGATTGCGTTGCGCTAACAAAATATTGTGTGTCAGGTTAAGCACAGTTATGTATAATTGTTCAAAGGGGACGTTTCAACCGGTATGAAATGAGCGTTAAGATACAAATGTGTCGATAGGGAACATTTGTTGTGAACGAGCCTTAATTTTTATTTTTGTTTGGTTGGTATGACATCTGTCAAAGATATTTAGTATACATCAAGTCATGGAACAAACATCATCATATGTTTTCATCGTGTTAACAGCGTCGAATTTTGTACCAGAAAGTGATGATTTGCGGGAGGCATTAATTTTTTGTTTTCATTTGAAAAAAAGTGCTGCAGAGTCGCATCGAATGCTCGTCGAGGCATATGGTGATCATGATCTATCAGAAGCAACATGCAAAAGATGGTATCAACGGTTCATAAATAGTGATTTTGATGTAAGAAATGAAGAACGTGGAAGACCACCAAAAAAGTTCGAAGACGCCGAATTGCAGGCAATATTGGATGAAGATGATACTTTGAGTCAAAAGCAAATGGCATCAATCGTAAATGTTGCGCAGCAAACAATTTCTGACCGTTTGAAAGCTATGGGAAAGATCCAAAACTGTGGAAAATGGGTGCCATATGAATTGAATGAAAGATGTAAAACTGAAAAACCATTTGTCAAATTTTGCTTCAAAGACATGAAAAAAAATCAGTTTCGCATCGAATTATTACTGGCGATGAAAAATGGATCATCGACTGCAAAACCAGATAGATTCGGCAAGAGGACAATGCTCTGTGTTTGGTGGGATCAGAAAGGTGTGGTGTATCATGAGCTTCTAAAACCCGGTGAAACTGTGAACACTAATCGCTACAGACAACAAATGATCAATTTGAACTATGCATTGATCGAAAAAAGACCAGAATGGGCCAGAAGACATGGCAAAGTAATTTTTTTACACTACAATGCGCCTGCACACAAAGCAAAACTGGTTCAGAATACAATCAAAACACTTGGCTGGGAGCTGCTACCCCACCCGCCGTATTCACCAGACTTGGCCCCTTTCGACTACCATTTGTTTTCTTCAATGGGACACGCATTGGCTGAGGAACACTTCGATTCCTACGAAGAAGTCGAAAATTAGGTGTCTGGTTTGCTTCAAAAGACGAACATTTCTATTGGCGTGGTGTCCACAAATTGCCAGAAAGGTGGTCAAAATGTATAGAAAGCAGTGGTCAGTACTTTGAATAAAATGTTTTTACTTTTCAATTCAAAATTAGTGTTTCACTTTCACAAAAAAACGCTCGTTTCATACCGGTACACCTGGTACGTTGCTTCTTGCACGTAATGAGGCTACGGAAATGACACTGCGACAACAGCGTACGTTCAGTTTCGCACCAACGGAAAGGCTGCTTTTTGGGGCAGAAGACGGGAACACGAGGCGTAGGTCAGCTCGCGTACCTATCTCCATTAATTATTAAACAGTATGTACCGCTTGTTTTTTTCTCGCTCACAATTTGCGCCTTTGACTGGGACCTATCTCGTCAAGTCGATGGTGCGGTCAGCCCTCGTACAAGGAAACGGACAATATATATGCAGCAGGTCCACTTCCGGAGAGAAACTACCGATTGCGTACGTTTGCTTTGCCCCTGGGGTAGGATGCTGGGAGCGGAGGCTTGCTTTACGCTTGTAATGCATTGGCTGTTGGAAGACGCCCCGCCTCCCTTTCCCGGGCTAGCCAGATTGCAATTTAAGTACACTCTGAATTAACAGTCCTCGTTTATAGCAAACGAGTCCTAGTGGAGTTGATGACGAGAGTGTAGAAGGACCAAGCACTGACTCTTCACTCATTTTTGTGATTAATGTTGTCGATCGTGACGGCGGTGTGGCCGAGCGGTTCTAGGCGCTTCAGTCTGGAACCGCGCGACCGCTGTGGTGGGTTTGGCGGAGAAAAGGAATCCTCGGGAAAAACTGTCAGCGTCCCACCAGGAATAAACCCATCCCCAGAAATTCTCTCTCCTTCCCGAGGTTTTTTAAAAAAAAAATCTGTTACATGTATGCCCTTCAGCCATTTGTTATTATGTATTGTTTACTATGACTAGGTTTTAGGCACAGGATCAGGAGTGTAAGCCTATAGTTGCAAGATCCAGGTGTGCCAACAACTTGCACCTAGGAAACCTCATTGTGCTGAGGCGGTGGGGTTATAAAAAAGCGTGAATATGTCAAGATATTTTGATTTTAATGTCTTTGGTGTTGCCAGATAAGTCTAAAAGCAAATTCCTTTCTTTTACATCCCTAACTCCGCTCAAGACAAAAATGGTTCAAACGGCTCTGAGCACTATAGGACTTAACAGTTGAGGTCATCAGTCCCCTTGAACTTAGAACTACTTAAACCTAACTAACCTAAGGACATCACACACATCCATGCCCGAGGCAGGATTCGAACCTGATACCGTAGCGGTCGCGCGGTTCCAGACTGAAGCGCCTAGAACCGCTCGGCCACACCGGCCGGCCGCTCAGGACACATTCGCATTTTTTCCTACTATGACAGAACCATATCTCATTCTAGTTCCCAACTGGCGTACGTAAAAAAAGGTGTTTTCTCTTAACGTAAAATCCGAATGAAGCTATATTTTTGATAACGAGTTTTCAATTTCATGGTAAGACTGCAGTTTTTTATTTATTTGATTCACTTTAAAGCGTTCTCGCCCATTCAGTTCACGTAAGAATGAATTTTACGTGCCACATTTAGGTCGACTTCAAACCATCGTATGTCAACAACGGATAAAGGTTATTGGATAAATAAATTTAGTTTCGACTTCATCCCTTTACCTATCTTGGTGCAAAGTTTGAACCGATTCGTGCAAGTTTAAAACATAGAAGTGACGCGTTTCAAATACCTTCCAGAAAAGTGGCTTTTTGTAGGTTTTTGCACGTAAAATCCGAACGGTGCACATACAAATGGTGCTATTAGCTGAGAATTCTGCTTCCGTGTTGTAATGATTCAATCTAATGGAAGAGGTGGGGGAGGGAGTTAACACTAGTACAAAGTGCGCACGATCAAAGGCTGCCGCATTTGTGGCTGTTCATTCTCAGGCATAATGCTGGTGTGTGCAGTGTCGCTTTGCACGTAAAACAGCAAACAAAGCTCATATTTTCTTTCGCGAAAAGTTCTATGTGTGAAAAAGAAAGGCAAATACGCATCGCAGGTGACGTAATCCATAAGTATTAGCGAGGAACTTGTAAACTTAAGTAGACGCCAATTGCGTAGGTGCTAGGGGAGGCAGAGTTGTGAATGGGATAAACATTGTTGACATAAACAAAGAGAAACACACTCGGTAGCTATTTCGATTCAAACTCAACAACTGAAATAATTATTCCTCGTCACGATTAAACATTTTGTGTAAAGTCATAAATTTGATCTTCGAGGAAAAGTGTAATGATAAGCTAAGTAAATAAGGGAAACAAATTGGAGCCTTCTGTTGTTACACGAAACAGAGGAAATAAAAATCCAAAATATAAGAATAGTTTAGCTTTACACAAGACTGAGATACAGAGAGGAAAATACCGTCATGAAGTCACTGCTTTTACGCGCAGACTCCTCCAGCGACAATAACAACAGTGCAACGTAGTTTCCTAGCAACAGTTGTGCTACAGCTTGGACGTCACATCACACCTTTCCGAAGTGCCCCGCCGTATTTAATTATTCATCTCCTGACTACACAGTGCCTCAAGGTGGTAAGTTCCACGTACATTAGAAATGACGCGTTTCTTCTGTTAAAAAATTTGTCCATTATAAAGCAAAGGATATCAACACCTGGTTTCAAATTTACGTTGATGTCGACATGTAGCAGAATCGAAGCTTCTTACTGCTGTACTATTTTCTAATTTTTCACTTCTCGTGTGTGTCAATCAAAATAAATTTAACAATAAATCACTCTAATTTTCCAATTTCGGAAGAAACTGTTGAATTTGTAATTTAGCAAGTGTTTTGAGTTTTTATTCAGCCACACCTGGTCGTTTTCCTTCTGCCTTTTTCCGGTACCTTCACGGGGTGGGCGTGCTTCTACATCTACATGATTACTCTGCAATTCACCATTACTAAGTGCGTGGCAGAGGATTCATCGGACCACCATCAAGCTGTTTCTCTACGGTTCCAGTCTCTTAACAGCGCGCGGGAAAACGAGCACTGAAATCTTTCCGTGCGAGCTCTGATTTCTCTTATTTTATCATGATGATTATTTCTCGCTATGTAGGTGGGAGCCACCAGAATATTTTCGCATTCGGAGGAGAAAGCTGGTGATTGAAATTTCACAAGAAGCTACTGCTGCAACGAAAAACGCCTTTGTTTTAATGACTGCCTTCCCAATTCACGAATCATATCCATTACACTCTCTCCCCTATTTTGCGATAGTGCAAAACGTGCTGCTCTTCTTTGAACTTTTTCGATGTCCGTCAGTCCCATCTGGTGCAGATCCCACGCCGAACAGTCATCTGATGACTTAACAAGACGGTAAATGACAGCATCATCTGCAAGCAATCGAAGAGGGCTGCTCAGATTGTCTCCTGTGTCGGTTTGTAGATCAGGAACAGCAGAGGGCCTATAACACTTCCTTGGGGAACGCCAGATAGTACTTCTGTATTACTCGATGGCCTCCCCTCAGTTACTACGAAATGTGACCTGCCTGATAGGAAATCAGGAATCCAGTCGAACAACTGAGACGATACTCCGTAGACATGCAGTTTGGTTAGAAGACGCTTAGCATAATTAATGTGGGGATGGCAGGATGCCCTTCCTGTCGTCACCTCTTAACAGAGTTTGTGTACTCACCCTGTCGGACAGCCGTGCGAGTTAAAGCACCGCTTCCGGCACAGGGAGGTGCGCCGGATCCAAATTGGATCCGCCCAGCGGATTAACGGCGAGGGGGGCGTGCCGGTCAGCCTGGACGTGGTTTTGAGGCGGTTTCCCGCATGCAACTAGGTGGATACCGGATACGATTCGCAAACATTTAGAATACTTCCGCTCACTCTCACATGAATAACAGTACACGCAGACAGTTGGAGTACTCACATTCCGCCCTTGTGGACGTTAATGACCATGGCCACCCTGCGCCAATGCGGGACAAAGGCACAAGAAGACGCCTTGTGACTTATTCCTGTGGGATTTCATTAACGACAACGTTTATCCACCAGCACTACCACATAACTCGGAACAGGTGAAGAACCGGCTCCGTAATCCCATGACACTAATGACGATGGACATGCTTGCTCGTGAATGGAAGGAATCCGACTAGCGATGTGATCTGTTCGTGTCGCTGGTGGAGCAAATGCGGAACATACGTAATCTGAACTTGAGAGATTCGTCAGCGCGTGCGTCCCAAGTTTTATAGCTGTACGTCCTATAGCTAATAAATATAGACGTTCGAAGTAAGTATATTCTTTTTGAAACACCCTTTATAAGACGTGATCAGTATGAATGTTAACTCTATAATCATATTAAGTCGTGCGGCTTTCTGAATTACTGTTCGCTGGTATGCAAAATTATTTTAATGTCTTTCGTAAGACTGCCGTTCGGTGGTGGTAGTAGTAGTAGTAGTAGTAGTAGTAGTAGTAGTAGTTGTAGTTGTAGTTGTAGTAGTAGTCGTTGTTGTTGTTGTTGTTGTTGTCTTCAGTACTGAGACTGGTTTGATGCAGCTCTCCATGCTACTCTATCTTGTGCAAGCTTCTTAATCTCCCAGTACTTACTGCAACCTACATCCTTCTGAATCTGCTTAGTGAATTCATCTCTTGATCTCCCTGTACGATTTTTACCCTCCACGCTGCCCTCCAACGCTAAATTTGTGATCCCTTAAAGCTTCAGAACATGTCCTACCAACCGATCCCTTCTTCTTGTCAAGTTGTGCCACAAACTCCTCCCCAATTCTATTCAATACCTCCTCATTAATTATATCTATCCATATAATCTTCAGCATTTTTCTGCAGCACCACATTTCGAAAGCTTCTATTCTCTTCTTGTCCAAACTATTTATCATCCATGTGTCACTTCCATACATCGCTACACTCGATACAAATACTTTCAGAAACGACTTCCTGACACTTAAATCTATACTCGATGTTAACAAATTTCTCTTCTTCAGAAACGCTTTCCTTGCCATTGCCAGTCTAGATTTTATATCCTCTCTACTTTGTCCATCATCAGTTATTTTGCTCCCCAAGCAGCAAAACTCCTTTACTACTTGAAGTGTCTCATTTCCTAATCTAATTCCCTCAGCATCACCCGACTTAATTCGACTACATTCCATTATCCTCGTTTTGCTTTTGTTGATGTTATCTTATATCCTTCTTTCAAGACACTGTCCATTCCATTCAACTGCTCTTCCAAGTCCTTTCCTGTCTGTGACGGAAGTACAATGTCATCGGGGAACCTCAAAGTTTTTGTTTCTTCTCTGTTGGGTAAGTGCTCCATATTGTAAAACGTGTGTTTCCTGCTGGTAGATATCGTGAGATGCGAACACTTTCCGTGCAAAACAAGTGACGTTAGATATAGACGCAGGCTTCCGCGGCCATTGTGACATTCAACAACATTTTTCTGGGCTTGCTACCGCATTGTCAATATGTATAACTACCGACGTTTCGGCCACTTGCAACAGGGACCGGAACGTCGGTAGTTATACATATTGACAATGCGGTAGTAAGCCCAGAAAATTTTTATTGAAAGTAACGTTAGCTTTAGTGATAGTGTGTGTTGATGTCAACTTATGTTTAATGGGAAAAATCTTGACGATCAAAGTCTGAAGCATTGCTCATTAAAGCGCTACAGACAGAATGTAAGAGTGTGATGGTAGCGGCGGCCTCATGAATTGCACCCAAGAGGTGTGCTCTACCTGCTGTGGCTACGCTGCTACCAGCTACGCTGTTGTTGCCTTCAGCGGACTCGACAAAGCGGCTTATCGAGACGCCGGCCAAGTTTTCCCCTGCCAGAATCTGGCTATTAATAACACCCCTTTAGTGCCCACTGCCCGCCTGGCCGCGCTGTGTATAATTTAGCCGTGGTATTTATCGAAGGCTGGAGGGAAGAAGTCCGCACATTTTAGCTTGAAATTTTTTTACAGTATAATTTAAAATGACGCCCATCCACGAAAGTTGTTTCCGCAACTCATTTGCCCCTCGTACTTAATCTGTGGCTTTGGTGCTTCACCTTCCGACGTAAGTTAAGCTCCTCTACGTCGCTGCAGAAATTTGTGAAAATATTTTAGGAAAGTAAAAGCAAGTTGGCGTCCACATGGTCCGTCTTTGGACAGAGTTAACTTTTGCGTTTCAGAAGCTCAGTGTCAGATACGTTCTAAAAGTTGCACGCCTTCTCGGCGACTTTTTTTTTGCCGCAAAGTTTCGGCGAGTTTGCTACTCTTCAGGTGAAGTGTCGGTTTCATGTCCAATTGGTTCTTTACAGCTGCTGGACAGCAAACTCCGTGCCGAGAGCCCGACTGGTGGGCAAAGGCCGTGCCTCGGGAAGGAATGTCGCTGCAAGTGACTGGGAGCCCCTCGGTGAGGTGTAAGGGGGTCCGGGCGTCGAACCCTGGTGCTGCCAGTCTGTTCCGCCAGCACCCACATCAGAGCGTTCCTCAGGCGTGCGTTGTAGTGTCATCAGAAATAGTATTGGTTAAAAACAGTCTTGGATGCAATTTTAGTTTTTTGTTTTTAAACTACGCGTTTCGCCTTATTTAGGCATCTTCAGGTCGATCTTAATTTGGTATTTCTTAGAACGATCCTTTAGACAGTGTAGCCAAAGGGCATCGTCGAATACACTAGGCCAACATCGCCTTCGTTAAAGTCAGTAAAAACTTTTCTGGATGGACGCGAGTGACTCCAAGGCCTGCATAACGCGTCCCCGTTCACAGGAGCGAGTAACAGAATAAGATGGGGCTCAGGTAGTAAGCGTCCACCCAGAAAAGTTTTTAGTGAGTTTTACGAAGGCGATGCTGGCCTCATGTATTCGACGATGCCCTTTGGCTGCACTAAAATTGCAACCAAGACTGTTTTTAACCAATACTGTTAAGCACTGGTTTGCTGTATGCCGCAAATGGATTGGAAGAATTTCATCAAAAATACGTCACGGAACGGTCCGATGTGAGAGCGGCGGAGGGCAGTTGGCGCAAGATTGGTGTGCGGTTGACAGCCGAAATACCGGAAGATGCAAATACTGGTGTCCCGCATACACGGACGAAAGATGATGGAATAACTTGTACTTCCATTGACGTTACGTACAGAGAAGGATCTTTTGAGAAAGGCGAGCAATTGAACACTGAATGGATCTTGGCAGCACCTACTGAATGACTGTGTGCTCAGAGGAGCGTGGGAGGCCGTGGGCTGGCTGGTGTACTTAGCTGGTGCCCTACGCTACGCCAGCCACTGCCAAGTGGCGCACAGATGGGGGCAATGACCCAGCAGCGCCGTACAGTCTGAAGGAAACCCACCTTCGCTGTCCAGTGCATTTTAAAAAGGACCCGGAGTCACTTAATTGTGAATGGCGAACTGCAACTGTGCTTTAATATGGGGATTTATCTGCACGTAATATTCAAGCAGCGGCTTTGTTCAATTTGGATACGATTTGCTTTCTGGACCATTAACTAGCTCTCGGGCCACTACAGGCTCGTCATACGGAGGTATCACAGTGACCTCATTATCTGGACCATGTGGAGTTAAGACGCTATGGTCGTGCTGCTGGCGGAAATAACAGGCGTTTAGTAGCCAGTAATGAAAAGTTAACGGAATGAAAACATCGTTTGTTTTAAAATAGTTATACTGCACTGTCTCGTGGTTTCCTAGATGAATCGAGGGTATGATTTTGTTATCGACTTGCCAGACCATCAAACAGTGAACAGGATATTAAACACTACTGGCCATTAAAATTACTACACCAAGAAGAAATGCAGATGATAAACGGGTATTCATTGAACAAATATATTATAGTAAAACGGACATGTGATTACATTTCACGCAATTTGGGTGCATAGATCCTGAGAAATCAGTACCCAGAACAACCCCCTCTGGCCGTAATAATGGCCTTGATACGCCTGGGCATTGAGTCAAACAGAGCTTGGATGGCGTGTACAGGTACAGCTGCCCATGCAGCTTCAACGCTATACCACAGTTCATCAAGAGTAGTGACCGGCGTATTGTGACGAGCCAGTTGCTCAGCCACCATTGACCAGACGTTTTCAATTGGTGAGAGATCTGGAGAATGCGCTGGCCAGGGTAGCACTCGAATATTTTCTGTATCCAGAAAGGCCCGTACAGGACCTGCAACATGCGGTCGTGCATTACCTTGCTGAAATGTAGGGTTTCGCAGGGATCGAATGAAGGGTAGAGCCACGGGTCGCAACACATCTGAAATGTAACGTCCACTGTTCAAAGTGCCGTCAATGCGAACAAGAGGTGACCGAAACGTGTAATCAACGGCACCCCAGAACATCACGCCGGGTGATACGTCAGTATGGCGATGACGAATACACGCTTCCAATGTGCGTTCACCGCGATGTCGCCAAACACGGATGCGGCCACCATAATGCTGTAAACAGAACCTGGATTCATCCGAAAAAATGGCGTTTTGCCGTTCGAGCACCCAGGTTCGTCGTTGAGTACACTATCGCAGGCGCTCCTGTCTGTGATGCAGTGTCAAGGGTAACCGCAGCCGTGGTCTCCAAGCTGATAGTCCATACTGCTGCAAACGTCGTCGAACTGTTCGTGCAGATGGTTGCTGTCTTGCAAACGTCCCCATCTGTTGACTCAGGGATCGAGACGCGGCTGCACGATCTGTTACAGCCATGCGGATAAGATGCCTGTCATCTCGACTGCTAGTGATACGAGGCCGTTGGGATCCAGCACGTCGTTGCGTATTACTCTCCTGAAACCATCGATTCCATATTCTGCTAACAGTCATTGGATCTCGACCAACGCCAGCAGCAATGTCGCGATACGATAAACCGCAATCGCGATAGGCTACAATCCGACCTTTATCAAAGTCGGGAACATGATGGTACGCATTTCTCCTCCTTACGCGAGGCATCACAACAACGTTTCACCAGGTAACGCCGGTCAAGTGCTGTTTGTGTATGAGAAATCGGTTGGAAACTTTCCTCATGTCAGCAGGTTGTAGGTGTCGCCACCGGCGCCAGCCTTGTGTGAGTGCTCTGAAAAGCTAATCGTTTGCATATCATAGATCTTCTTCATGTCGGTTAAATTTCGCGTCTGTAGTACGTCATCTTCGTGGTGTAGCAATTTTAATGGCCAGTAGTGTACATGCACCGGGGCAAATCATTGGCAATAACTGAGACGGATATGACCTGGGCAGCGACGCGTTGTAGCAGTGTTACTGGCAACACTCTTGCTGCCACACATTGTCGCAAAATAAGGCTTTCGTCTCTCCTACCTGCCGGGCGGAGATCGGACCGAGAGATTACAGGACCTTTGCTCGACCTTTTCTGGGTGCGAATTTCGGGACCCCGTGAAGAACATTCTGGAAAATGTGAACGAACGATTTGGCCACTCGGGTGGCCCGACGTGGGACATAAGCAAGAGGTCAAGTCGTGCACAAAAACCTGCGCCGGCAACAGTTTCGCATTTATGGGCGGCTGTAGAGGCAACAGGGCTCAGCATTTCAGTAGGTGGCTTCCAACGACTTGTTGAAACCATGCCACGTCGAGTTGCTGCAGTGCGCCGGGTGGAAGGAGGTTCCATTAGATATTAGGAGGTATCCCGTGACTTTTCACACCTCACTGTAGAAGCCCCAGCGCAAGACGTGAGACTGCTCTTCGCGACTGAACTACGGACTGTGCGAGAAATGCGGCCACGCTCTACCGGCCGCAGAGCGCATTCCGCTAGCGCACACTCGGCCGAGCGCAAAATGATGGTCCAGGAGCGATCTCTGCGCGAGATCTCCGCGAGGCGTAGCAGCTTCGGGCGGACGCGGGCGCTCCTGTACACGAGTTGCGCGCCTGTCAATCCGAAGGCTTCGAGAGCGACAAACGTGACGCGTTGCCGAGGTGCCGAACTCCACGCTCCGCTGGGCACGGAATGTTGGCCAACCGCTCCACGCGGACGACTTTCGCACCTGTGTCCCAGGCGGCCGCTCGTGCGTGAAATGTCATGCGGAAAAAGCCAAACAAACAGCGAGCGAGCGCGGAAAGTATGGTACGCTCTACCACGGGAACTACTTGAAATGGAGCATTGTCTGAAAAGTTTGTTGTAGCACGTACAGAACAAAATATGATTATAGTGGAAAATACAGGGTGTCCGAAAAGTCTTTCCCTGATTACATAAATTGGTAACTCAGGCTAGAAGTAAGATACAAATATGAAACTGGTGTCTGTTTACAAACTATCAAAGTTTTTTTCATACATCAGTAAACTTCTACATGAGCACCTTTGGTAGCACGTAGCACATCTAGGCGATATTCAATTTCCGTGCACACATTAGCCAACATCACTGGAGGGATCGATTCAACGACTGTGGTTATCCGTTGCCGCAGGGTTTCAAGATCTATTACACGTGTTCGGTAGACCTCGTCCTTGACATAACCCCATAAAAAGAAGTCTAACGGGTTTATGTTAGGAGAGCGTGGTGGCCAAACCGTTTGCCCATCACGACCAATCCATCGCCCAGGAAAGGTCATATCGAGATAGGCACGGACGTCCAAACCCCAATGAGGCGGTGCACCGTCTTGCTGAAACAAGACATCGGGGTGATACTGAAGCAGCTGAGGAACAGCATACAGTTGCAACATGTCCAGATACACTGCAGATACACTCAGCGAAGAAGAATGGACCGATAATTCGATCGTGCAATAGCGCGTACCAAACATTCACCTTTGGACTACCTCTGGTGCACTCCATGACCTCGCCAGGGGGCTGTGAACCCCAAATGCGCACATTATGGCGATTGACTACTCCACTGACAAAAAAGGTCGCTTCGTCGGAAAAGGCAATTCGTCTGAGATAACCATCATCGTCCTCAATACGTGATAGCATTTCGACCGCGAAAGTCATATCGACGTGTACCGTCATTGGGCAACAAGGCCTGAACGATTTGCACTTTGTATGCACGAAACAATAAACGTTTGTGTAAAATGTCATGGAGAGAGCTTTTTGGCATCTGTAATTCACGTGGGGTCCTGCGCACCGATTTCTTCGCAGAAAAGACTGCCTTACAGCTTCCACCCTGTCTGCTGAGGTTCTCGGTCGACCAGGCCTCATAAGGTCAGCAACCGATCCTGTGTTCTTGAACTTCTCGTACCAGGCTTTAATGCTCTTGGCATCAGGTGGATTCTTCCCAAATGTTGTCTGGAAGTGTCTCTGCACTGTGGTTGGTGATCGTGTCTCATGGTACCACAGGACACACTGTGCCTTCTCCTGATTGGTTAACATGGCTTCTTGGGCACTGCATCTTATCCACTACTTACGTACTGCGAACCTAAAAAAGGAAAAACTTTGATAGTTGTAAACAATTCGACAGAAGTTTCATATTTGTATCTTACTTCTAGCCTGAGTTATCAATTTATGTAATCAGGGAAAGTCTTTTCGGACACCCTGTATTTGTCATTTTCCTCCCCAGTCACATGATACACTCTGCTGGATCAAGGCTGCCTCTACATTCTTCTGTACATAACTAAATTCAGCTATAGGCACCAATATTGTTCCACCACGTTTTATGATATCATGTACCCCCTTCTGTAAAGTTTTCGCCCCTGTCTTCTTATTTACTGAAATCGGGCGAAGAAATTTACTTGGTACAGCTATTATCCATTCCCTTGGCTGCATGTTCAGTCTCAGTGTCAGATCGGCCCTAATTAAGGCTTCCAATCCACACTCTTCCCTGATCTATTTCTTTATGTTGGTACCTCTTTTAGACGAAAGAGACTCGGAGCGGAAGGTTATCTGCAACTTGTGCAACAAACCAGTCGAAGAACATGAAAGGAAGTCACAGTTGAGAAGGGAATGAAACAGGTTGCGTCCTCTCCCTGAACTTTTTTAATCTGTACATCGAGCAATCAATAAAGGAAACCAAGGAAAATCTGGAAAGTGTATCAGTGTTCAGGAAAAAGATATAAAGCACCGCAAGATATATAAAGAAATATTGTTTTCAATCTCTAAAAACTAAAATGTGCAAACATTATGTATCCCCATTTCTAGAATGACCACAGAAGATGCTTTGTAAATAAAAACAAATACGTGTCTGATGTAAAATAATCTTTAATTAACTGCAGTAATCTTAAGATTGAAAAATGAATAATGTAGGGAATTATGGCTCTAAGCACTTTGGGACTTAACATCTGAGGTCATCAGTCCCCTAGACTGAGAACTACTTAAACCTAACTAACCTAAGGACATCACACACATCCGCGCCCGAGGCAGGATTCGAACCTGCGGCCGTAGTAGCAGCGCGGTTCCGGACTGAAGCGCCTAGAACCGCTCGGCCACAACGGCCGGCAATCAATAATAACTGAAAAACATTTGAGGTTAGCCAAGGATATTGTAATTCTATCAGAGACGGCGAAGAACTTGAACAGCAGTTGAAAGGAACGTATAGTGTCTCGAAAAGAGGTTACAAGGTGAAGAAAAACAAAAGTAGAATAAGGGTAATGGAATGTAGCTGAATTAAATCAAATAATGTTGAGGGGAAATTAGGAAATGAGACTCTAGAAGCAGTAGATGAAGTCTGTTATTCGGGCAGCAACCGACAATGGACGAAGTGGGGAAGACAAAAAATGCAGACTGATAGTAGCAAGAAAAGTTTTTCCGAAGAAAAGAAATTTGCTAACGTGGATTATCCGTTTTCAAGCGTTGTGAGGGCTTTTCTGAAGGTATCTGTCTGAGGTGTGTCCTTGTACGGAACAAGAAATTCTGACGAGAAGAGAAAAGTAGCTCTTGTATAGTGGTGCAGAACAATGCTGAAGATTAGATGTGCAGATCGAGTAACTGATTAAGTTGTACTGAATCGAAGTGGACGGAAAGCTATTTGCGGAACATCTTGACTAGAAGCAGCATCTCTTACTAAGATACATGCTGCGGCATGAAGGAGGGAAGTGTCTGAGTGCACGGCGGTATATACGTGTGCACCACCCTGGAACCAATCGCAGCGCGAACTGCTGCCGCCCACTGTACCTGCACCTTCCGCGTGTGTACAGCACCTAGATTGTGACGTCACTAGAGGCAGTGCGAGGCCCACGAGAAAGACAGGCCGCGGCGCGTACGTCACGAAGGTAGGTCTGAGCTAGCTCGCATAACTCAGCGGGCAAAATGCGTTTTTAAACCTTTTATTTTGCAACTGAGCGTGTACATACTAATGAGATTTGCGTCTTCTACTGGAATCTGCTATTATGAAGTCTTACTGATTACTAGTCGCACAACAAAATTAGAGGTCAGTTCTCGACATAAATGATATAACATCTTGTTTATAGCATTTAGTCTGTTCTGCGTGAAAGTCCTCACTTCATACAAGATGTGGTGCCTTGTGCAACCGATAATCATTTTGGCATGATTTTAATTTTGTTGTACCCCAGTACAGTCTTGACAAATTATTTGTAGGTCTGTGGACTTCCTAGCATTTTAGGACTAACAACAGTAAATGGTTCAAATGGCTCTGAGCACTATGGGACTTAACTTCTGAGGTCATCAGTCCCCTAGAACTTAGAACTACTTAAACCTAACTAACCTAAGGACTTCACACACATCCATGCCCGAGGCAGGATTTGAACCTGCGACCGTAGCGGTCGCGCTGTTCCAGACTGTAGCGCCTAGAAGCGTTCGGCCACTCCGGCCGGCCAATAACAGTAAGATTCCATAATAGTGGATTCCAGTAGATGCAATTTTCTTTTGTACATACACATCCAGTTAAGAGTTAACAGGTGCAGCAACGCATTTCACCAGCTGAGTTCAGGGAGCGAGCTCGGCCTACCTCCGTAACGTACGCGCCGCGGCCTGTCTTTCTCGCAGGCCTCGAGGCAGTGCGTGGCCAACCATAAATACAGGCCAGAGCCCAGACGGCCGTTACGAATGTGTCGTCAACAGAGTGTATCTACTGCCACCGACCAGATCCAAGACAGATCTGTTGACCTGCTGACAGCTAGTTCATAAGTTGTGCAAAAGTGTGCTACTTCTTGGAAGAAAATATCTCAACGTTCTGTTGGTGACATATGAAAGCAGTGCCGCATACAATACAAGCTTTTATGGACTATTTCGTCACTAAAACAACTAGATCTCTGTTAACGTAGTTTCTATATTGCATTTCATAGCATGTTTAAGATCGACGTTTTCATTTTACACGCACTGTATCAGAATACTAGCTGTACCCGACCAAGCTCTACTGTGGCTCCATCTGCTTAGATGGAAAGGAGAGAACAGAGAAAGCACTCGTTCCTAATATGCAAGGGAATCGGATATACATCGTAATCTCATTCTCTCTGCTGTCTCTGTTCCATCTTCCTCTCCCCCTTTCCTTGTCCATCTCCTTCTCCTCCTTCCCCCTCCTGTGCATCACATCCTTCCCTTTTCTCTGCTCATCTTCCCCTTCTCCCGTCTCTCTGTCCATCTGCCACTTTTCTGTGTCTATTTCCTGCCACCCCTCTGTCCATCTCCTCTTCCCCATCTCTCTGACTCTGAGCCTTGTTTATTGTTGCTGCAGATTCAGTAGTAGCAGCAGCAGCAGTAGTAGTATTCCTAATCATAAACGAATCAGTCATAAATGAATCTCTTCTGTTTGCTAACAACGTTACAGTATTGTATAACGTATATTTTACACATTCTTTTATATATTAAAAAAGTTGTAGTCTCTATGTGTCTAAGCGTTTATTACAGTAACGTGTAAAAATTTGAAGTAAATCGGAAAAGTATATTTTTAGATTTTTGGTGACAATGTCTTCCCTTTATAATTTAACGTATGTATATTTATATACTATTTATCATATGTATTAGAAATATACATTATTAGAAGAATTATGTACCTAAAATCACGACCGTATTAGAACTCAACGTTGTGTCAATATTTCAAAAAATCTGTCTAGAACATTCGGTGATACGCGATACACCTGGTTGTAAAACTACCTATAAATGACAAAATTAAAAAATTGGTACTTTTTCTCCAAAAAAACACAGAATTGAGGGAAAAATGGCTGAGGAAAGTCAAAACAGATTTAACAAAAGTGAAGTAACCTGTCATGTGGCCTCTTTCCCTTAGACTTAAGACCCTAGTCTATTTGGGTACAATATGCAACATGTGGATTTCTTCAATTTTAACGCGATTTACATTCTGTACCATTAACTAGTTTTTGAGCCACTTCAGGACCATCTTCAAATGAAGGCGCCACAAGAACATTATCTGGGCCACGTGTGGATGATGATGTTCCATTTGAGGGCGATCAACTGCGCTGTCATCAGCGCCCGCACAAAGTCCCAATTTTTACACAGTCCAGTTCAGCCACTGTCACGAATGATGATGAGGAAACGAGGATGACGGCACAAACATACACTCCTCGGGCAGAGAGAACCGCCAACCCGGCCGGTAATCGAACCCGCTATCTCGTGATCCAGAGACAGCAACGCTAGTCCCTGGACCACGAGCTGCGGACTGGGCCATGTGTAGGCAGAAGCTGTGGTCGTGGGACTGGCGGCAAAAACGAAAATTTGGTTACCGATAACGGAGAGTTTATGAAACGAAAATAATGTTATGTTTTAGTTCCAGTGCCTTGTGGTATCCATGGGAAACTCATTCTGATAATGTTAGTTTCGCGGGCTATACATACATATACACAGTATTTCGCTGTACTTGGTTCCATACTCATTTACAGTAAGTAAAACACTGAACGCAAGTACAAAGTATATGTATGTGGTAGACCTCACACTCTGACACATCGCGATCTTCGTGTTAACATGCATTGCATTACAAAATAAGTACTTACAACGATAGCTAACTGATGTTAAGTCAACACTGCAAGCTGCAGGAGTGATCGTACGTTGGCAGTATACATGTAATACAGATCAAAAAGTTACACAAAAGATAAATAGCGTGAAACAATTACGAGATATTTAAAAAGTGAATAAATTCTTGTCTGACAGCACTTTTCATCTTGGAAACATCTTAAACTAAGAGAATCAATGGAAGACTTTTTCTTCTAAAACTTCTAAGACAGCCGGCCGGTGTGGCCGAGCGTTTCCAGGCGCTTCAGTCCGGAACCGCGCTGCTGCTACGGTCGCAGGTTCGAAGTCTGCATCGGGCATGGCTGTCTGTGATGTCCTTAGGTTAGTTAGGTTTATGTAGCTGTAAGTCTAGGGGACTGATGACCTCACATGTTAAGTCCCTTAGTGCTTAGAGCCATTTAGAGCCTTCTAAGACATCTTGGCAACAAAACAGTTTCAAAAATAACAGTAACATAGAGGCCCCATCATGCATACATTATTACTCTCTTATTCATGTAACGAATTGCTTGCCGTTCTGGCATTTCAATAACAAAATCATACCCTCGATTGTCCAAGTCGCCAAACTCTTCGGTATAAATTTTAGCAATCGAAGCCTCTTCCTCTCGTGATCTCTTCTTCGCCTGATTCAACGTCTTTTTTACTTGTAAGCGAGCGTCATCCGGTGCACCACACTGATGCTTGTTTGAACTAAGCACGAGACAGTCTTTGGTCTTAACCATTCCTCGGCAACATGTTGTTCTATGTTTCGAACAGCGCCATATCACAGTTCCATCTGCTTTGATTCTCTTTACGATGTACGAGTAACCATCGTAATGGCCACATGTTTTACCATGGGTGGTTGTTGACAGTTCCATATCGAACGTATAAGTACACAGACACAAGGCGAATGAGCTGAACACTCCGAAAGTTGGATCACACTGACAGTGACCAGCCAAGCGGTCAGTCACTTGAGTTGACGAGGACTTCCCGAGTGCAGGGAGGCCGCGCCGCACAGGGATCGTTTCCAGTGGATGACAACGCCCGGGGGCGTAGGTAGGCTCTGTCCTTGAGCATGTGGTGTCCAGCAAAACTGGGTGCGAATATCACAGATTTCTGACTGCGTGTGATTTTTACTGGGTGCGATTTTCACGTATCCGTTCTTCAAACCAATCGTGAACAACTGTGGCCCGGTGACGTGGCGCATTTATCATCCATTAGAATCCCATAGTGAAGTCGATGAACGGCTACAAATGGTCTCCATGCAGTCGAATATAACAGTACCCAGTCAATGATCAGTTCAGTTGGACCAGAAGGCCCAGTCCATTACTTGTGAAGACAGCCCACACCATTATGGAGTCACCACCAGCTTGCACAGTGCTTTGTTGACGACTCGAGTCCATGGCTTCGTGGCGGCTGCCTACCATCAGCTCTTACCAAGTGAAATCGGGGCTCATCTGATCAGGCCACGGTTTTCTAGTCGCCTAGGGCCGAACCGAGTCCGAGGAGAGCCGCTGCAGACGATGTCGTGCTGCTAGCAAAGGCACTCGCCAAGTTCGGCCACACTCACATCGGACGCGTTCGTCGTACGTCCCACACTGATTTCTGCGCAGCGTTTCTTGTCTGGTAGCACTGACACCTCTAAGCAAACGCCGCTGCACTTGATCATTGAGTGAAGACCGTCGACTATTGCGTTGTCTGCGGTAAGAGGTAATGCCTGAAATTTGGTATTCTCGACTAATTGCTGGCACTGAGGAATTAGGAAAGTTGAACTGCCGTACGATTTCCGAAATGGAATGCCCACGTGTCTAGCTTCAACTACCATTATGCGTTCAAAGTCTGTTAATCCCCATCGTGCGACCACAATCACATCGGAATCCTTTTCACATGGATCACCCTAGTACAAATGACAGTTCCGCCAGTATACTGTTCTTTTATACCTTGTGGACGCGATACTACCGCCATCTGTATACGTGCATATCGCTATCCCATGACTTAAGTCACCTTTGTGTATCGCAGTGCAATAGCATATTTTCTCGGATTTGAGTGCTTACTGGTCTATTTAGGAACAAGCCGCTATACTCTTCATTTTAAAGTCGCTGTGTCGGTAACATCTACAGAAACAATACGCAACTTGCCATACGATTTATGGCGGAGGGTAACTTGTACCATTGCTACGCATTCCCTTTCTTAATCCACTCGGAAACGGAGTGACGGAAATACAACTGTCCGTGTCCTTCCCTCCAACTTCTGCTTTATATTGTCTTGTACAAAATATATGTTGGTGACAGTACATCGCAGATGTCGTTCTCTAAATTTTCTCACTAGTGTTTGTCGCTCGGCAGATTCCTATTCCAGTGCAGGTTGCGTTTGCGTATCCGTAATACTCGCGCGGTTATCGAACCTAAGGGAACTGAAGTAGCAGCGCGCATCTCAGTTGCATCCAGACCATCTTGTAATACGACCTTGTCCGAATCCCAAAAGACACGAGCTATGATCAAGAATGGATCGCACAAGTGTTGTGTATAGAGTCTCCTTCATACACGGTCCAGTCCCATTAATGTGACCACCGCGTGTGTTAGACGACATCGTACAGTAAACTGGACGATAATTAGTTTGGACAAGAAGAGAATAGAAGTTTTCGAAATGTGCTGCAACAGAAGAATCCTGAAGATTAGATGGTTAGGTCACATAACTAATGAGGAGGTACTGAACAGAATTGGGGAGAATAGGAATTTGTGGCTTAACTTGACTAGAAGAAGGGATCGGTTGGTAGGACACGTTCTGAGGCATCAAGTGATGGTTAGGGCAGCGTGGAGGGTAAAAATCGTAGAGGGATCCAAAGAGATGAATATAGTAAGCAAATTCAGAAGGATGTAGGTTGCAGTAGGTACTTGGAGATGAAGCAGCTTGCACAGGATACGGTTGCATGGCGAGCTGCATCAAACCAGTCTTTGGACTGAAGACCACAACAAGAACAGTTCCAAAAAAGTACTATCGTCTTATCTCCCTCTCCCTCCTTCTCTCTCTCTCTCTCTCTCTCTCTCTCTCTCTCTCTCTCTCTCTCTCTGTGTGTGTGTGTGTGTGTGTGTGTGTGTGTGTGTGTGTGTGTGTGTGTGTGTGTCAACAGTAGAGTTATCTCATGATGTTCATCTCCTGATGTTTCATAAACCTATTACTTGTTTCAGGGGCCCTGGAAGAGAGGATCTACAGAAGTGAGCTTCTGCAGCATCGGCTGTAAGTAAATATATTCACTATAGTACTGCCATATAATTATCAATATTTTATCGACCTTAAGGAAGAGAATCTCATTTGTATGCGTTTTCTGGTGTAGACATGCCCGTAAACCCATTCCTGAGAAATCGTAACTAATTGGTCTGGACCTGATGACCTTCTGATGTTATTTTGATTCAGTAATAATCATACTCATCACATATTGCTCCTAAAATAATGCAGTATTAGTGAAAAACGACCTAACTAATTAAGTAAAGGTAAGGTGAAATGGAATTTTCTTCAAATGTAACAGCTATTCCATGTCTGATCGCATATATTTCGACGGCGAACTTTATGGATAAAATATTTTATTGCTCAATTGTGGTGATTGAGAGAGATATAGGCCTACATGTCAACCGCTTTGCTGTTTATACAGTATACATAATAATGAAAAGTGCTCGAAGCGGATAGTGCGTGATACATTATTTCATTTCTCAAATAACATGATAGCATAAGAAGTTATTATTTCACAGATAACAGACACAGCATTCAAAACGAGAATGGTTACGATGTAACTCTGCAAAGGTGCCAGAACTAGTCTGAAAGCAAAAAATGTGTTATTGCCAAGCACAATAGAAAACACAGAATTAATTTACTTCCCCTGTTAAGCGAGTGCCCAGCCGCGGTTCTCATTTACCTTCATCGTGCATATGTATAAATTATGCTCCTGAGCTTTTCGTATGTTCCATCGTTACTGTCACTAGAGGCAAGTGCTTTCCGGGAATTGTCCGCAGCTCGTGGTCGTGCGGTAGCGTTCTCGCTTCCCACGCCCGGGTTCCCGGGTTCGATTCCCGGCGGGGTCAGGGATTTTCTCTGCCTCGTGATGACTGGGTGTTGTGTGATGTCCGTAGATTAGTTAGGTTTAAGTAGTTCTAAGTTCTAGGGGACTGATGACCATAGATGTTAAGTCCCATAGTGCTCAGAGCCATTTCCGGGAATTTAGACAACCATGAAGGTGAGAGAGGTAGAACGTTCTTGAACTTAATTAAAGTGATGTGACTCTGTTCCAAGAAACTGAGCCGTTACTACGTACACTACGATTTCCGTGGGCACATCGGTAACTGCACGCCATTTGGAAGAACCAGTGGGGAGTTAGTCTCTCTAACCGTCCTGGCTTACGTTGGCCACCGCCCACCGCGAGATGAAGTGATGGCTGGTGGCACTGAGGGCTCGTGACGTAGTAAGGAAAGTACAGTATGACCCAAAAGTCCGTTAGCATTGGAAAATTGCAGGTAGAGAGGTAAAAATTGACACACGCGCTTCAAATAAGATGGGGTTTTATTAAAACCAAGAAAGTGCAAAAAAGACCAAAGATGGCGCTTCATATTATATAAAAGCAATAATTAGCAGAACAGTTGATTTTTAATAAAGACGATGTCCTTTATAACAAATGCTCAGAATGTCGGCCGTCGTTCATCAGCAATACCTGTAGTCGTGGGACAATGTTATGAACAGCAGCACAGCATATCAGTAGGTATGGTGAAAATTTGCCGTCACATGTCGTCTTTTAGCATCCATAATGGGGTCGAACGTTCGTAGTAAACTTGAGACTCCAGGTAACGCTACAACCAGTAATCACACGGACTGAGGTCAGGGGACCTGTGAAGGAAGTACAGCACTCGATTCTCACCAAACGAGGTGTGCACGAGATCTTTCACATGTGTAGCAATGTGGGGTCGAGTGCCATCCTGCATAGAAGTCGTATTTTCCAGCAGGTTTTGGTCAGCTAGGCTAGGGATGATCTGCCTCTCTCTCTCACTACAGCTCATTTTATACACGATTCTCATCCGGCATCACTGACGTGTTGTTGTCCAGCGCCATCTGTTGACCAGTTTTTGCACTCGTTTTTAGTTTCAGTAAAACTCCATGTCATTTCGGTTATGTGTCAATTTTATCTCTCTGCTTACATTATTCCGTGAGTTAGTGCGTTTTCGAACGTTTACGTTCTTCCGGGTCATCCCGTGTATATGTGGAGCAGAGACGAATGGAGGATCAGTATAGCGATGAGACGGGCCGCAAATGGGGAGACGTGTGCGACTCTGAAAAAGGGCAGAATGTTACGGCGCTGTGCCTACGAACGAGCATCATGGAAGCTGGTCGAATGGTCGTGAGGATCTGCGGGAAGTAGATGAAGGAAAGCGAAGCCACGAGCAGGGGACGACGTGCTGGGCGTCCACGCCTAATCGCAGAAAGCGGAGTCCAGAGGCTTTTATGCTCGCCCTGTAGCGTAGGTTACGCGGCGACCAGTAGCTGAAGTGAGTACAGAGTACAGTGCCAGTGCAGGCGAAGGTGTTTCGGAGTACCACACCGCTGAGCGCACACTGCTGGACATGGGGTTCCGCAGCAGGTGACATCTAAGTGTTCCTATGATACAACACCATTGTCCGTTATGATAACAGTGGACACTAGAGCATCGAGATTGTACAGTGGGTCGATGCAAACGTTTCACCTTCTTGGATTGTAAGCTTTCTATAAAAAATTTGTCTGTATGTGAGAAAAACTGAATATATTTACACTACTGGCCATTAAAATTGCTACACCACGAAGATGACATGTTACAGATGCGAAATTTAACCGACAGGAAGAAGATGCTGTGATATGCAAATGATTAGCTTTTCAGAGCATTCACACAAAGTTGGCGCCGGTGGCGACACCTACAACGTGCTGACATGAGAAAAGTTTCCAACCATTTTCTCATACACAAACAGCACTTGACCGGCGTTGCCTGGTGAAACGTTGTTGTGATGCCTCGTGTAAGGAGGAGAAATGCGTACCTTCACGTTTCCGACTTTGATAAACGTCGGATTGTAGCCTATCTTGTTGCGGTTTATCGTTTCGCGACATGGTGGGTTCAGGAGGGTAATACGGAACGCCGTGATGGATCCCAACCCCCTCATATCACTAGCAGTCGAGATGACAGGCATCTTATCCGCATGGCTGTAACGGATCGTGCAGCTACGTCTCGATCCCTGAGTCAACAGATTGGGACGTTTGTAAGACAATAACCATCTTCACGAACAGTTCGACGACGTTTGCAGCAGCATGGACTATCACCTCGGAGACCATGGCTGCAGTTACCCTTGACGCTGCATCACAGACAGGAGCGCCTGCGATGGTGCACTCAAAGACGAACCTGGGTGCACGAATGGCAAAACGTCACTTTTTCGGATGAATCCAGGTTCTGTTTACAGTATTATTGTGGCCGCATCCGTGTTTGGCGACATCGCGGTGAACGCACATTGGAAGCGTGTATTCGTCATCGCCATACTGGCGTATCAACCGGCGTGATGGTATGGGGTGCCATTGGTTACACGTCTCTGTGACCTCTTGTTCGCATTGACGGCACTTTGAACAGTGGACGTTACATTTCAGATGAGTTACGACCCGTGGCTCTACCTTTCATTCGATCCCTGCGAAACCCTACATTTCAGCAGGATAATGCACGACATCAGGTTCAGGTCCTGTACAGGCCTTTCTGGATACAGAAAATGTTCGACTGCTGCCCTGGCAAGTACATTCTCCAGATCTCTCACCAATTGAAAAGGTCTGCTCAATGGTGGCCAATCAACTGGCTCATCACAATACGCCAGTCACTACTCTTGATGAACTGTGGTATCGTGTTGAAGCTGCATGGGGAGCTATACGTGTACACGCCATCCAAGCTCTGTTTGACTCAATGCCCAGGCGTATCAAGGCCGTTATTACTGCCAGAGGTGGTTGTTCTGTGTACTGATTTCTCAGGATATATGCACCCAAATTGCGTGAAAATATAATCACATGTCAGTTCTACTATAATATATTTGTCCAATGAATACCCGTTTATCATCTGCATTTCTTCTTGGAGTAGCAATTTTAATGGCCAGTATTGTATTTCAAAAACATGTTTTGTCGTGTAACGTGTACTGTAAGCATAGTATTCAATAGCTGAGCAAAACTGATTGTGGGGTTCACCCTATGTTGCGCATGCAAACAGTGTCGTGAAATAATACAATATTTGAACGTAACGAAATGGCAAAAGAAACTAATTCTGTGCTCAATGAAAACTACATAACTGAAACTCAGTACCGAAGTCCATTATGGACGATGCGTGGTAAGAAGTGCAACGTTTTACTTGGGATATGCACGAAAAATTACTGCTCTCATCGGAAGAAAATAACTGTTTGAAATTATCGGTTGGCCGGTAGTGGCCGATCGGTTCTAGGCGCTACAGTCTGGAACCGTGCGGTCGCAGGTACGAATCCTGCCTCGGGCATGGATGTGTGTCATGTCCTTAGGTTAATTAGATTTAAGTAGTTCTAAGTTCTAGGGGACTGATGTCCTCAGCAGTTAAATCTCATAGCGCTCAGAGCCATTTGAACCATTTTTGAAATTATTAGTGCTGCTAACTGAAAATTAGTCTGCTTGTTGCCACGACACCTGACAATCCTGACTACACATTGTTCCCTCAAGAATGCAAAGTGAGGTCTGCCCTGAAATAAAAGTGATTTCGCTCTTGCTCAGCATGCTGCTTTTACGTCTGGAGTATTGACATTGCCGAAAGCAAATACAAATCAGCAGATGCAGCAGCTAAAGATAAATTATCTACTTTTTTATTTATTTATTTTTTGTCAGAAACAGTCTGTGTCTTTGTGTGGCGTAAGGAGCAATGTACACACGGCAAAATCTTCACAACTTTACTATGAATCACGGAGGTGGGGTTTACTTTAAAGAAAATCGTTTTTGAGAAATCAGACTACAATTATTGACAAAAAGACTGCACGAAATAAGAAAACTCTAGCTATTACAAAGTTCTCTCACTACAAAGAAAGAAAGTTCCTCTAAAATCTTGTCCATCGTTATAGAGAACAAGAAAGTAAATGAATTTTTATCTCCAGAATAAAGTACTCCAGATAGTTTCATTCAAGGTTCACAGAAAACAGATCTCATTCTCTGAAAAACTCAGCTGCTCGCTGCTATACCTCAAATAAGAATGGCCCACTGCTGCACAACTGACTGACTAACAAGTCAGCCACAGATGAAACTAAAACAGATCCAAGGATCTTATTCACTACTCGTGCAGTGCGCTCGTTGATCTTTGTCCCAGTACAATAAAGGCGAATTATGTACAATACCACAAAACATATAAGAACCTTACAGGGTGGAAGACGTTTCTTGTTACACGTGGCTGATGGTCGTGTCCGGATACGCTGTCATCAAGATGGACGATTGCTCGAAACATCCTACACGTCACGTACGCAGGTCTGTGGGGGCAGTATCATGTTACGGCAGATGTTCACCTGGCCCATGGAACTTGGGGGCCACCTTCATCCTTTCGTGCTTGATGTCCTCTTCGGGGGCAATGGCAACCTCCAGAAGACGTATCTGTGTTGGAAGGTCAGAATCCTGCTACAATGCTTTCAGCAGCACGATAGTGAATTCTCGTTGATGTCTTGGCCACTACATTCGACCGATGTGAACTCGATGGAACACGAAAATCCGGGTAGTGATATGTTGAAACACGGGTGCTCCTTCTAAATTGTTAAACTATTGCATTTACTTCGATAGTTAATGATTCAGATGATTATTGAACATAAATTACTCTTCCTAAGTCATTAATGCGAAGTCTTATGTGCGCAAAATCTCTTCAGGTAATACCGGTTTCTGATTACAAACATTCCATCTTGACATCTGTCCTTGTGGAAAAGTAACTTGCTAATTGCAGGAGCTAAGCAGTCTCCACATGACAGAGGACTTTTAAATAGACATTGCCTCTTTTAAATACCAACGTGCTGTCGACACAATCGTCACGGTTTTCCGTACGACATAAAAATACGTACTTTTGTATAAATTGAATATTAGCAAAGGAAGCCAGGTTCATCGCCCTGCATTACCTACCATCTAAATATAACAGGAGGAGGGGAAAGTATCTGCCTTTAGAGTCTTTTAGGCAATACTTGTTCTTTAGTTGCGAACTGTGAAACAAAACGCACAGTTTGCTTTAGCAAGCTTCTATTCGCCTGCATTGTGAAGGCAGATAAGGGCTGGCTCCAGCGATGATGCCAGTTGTCAGAGGCTGTGGGGACAATACAGTACAATACAGAGCGGCGCCGAGTTGTCCGGAAGCTGGCTGCGTACTGTAGAAAGCGAGAGAGAGAGAGAGAGAGAGAGAGAGAGAGAGAGAGAGAGTGAGAGAGAGTGAGAGGGAGAGAGAGAGAGCGTCGCTTTATGCCAGAGGTACCGACCACCGCCTGCCGCGTGTTCAACGCTTCATTTGCAAAGCCCCTACTTTCCAGCCTCTGGCAGCAAGCCTAGAGCAAGTTGTGCTGTCCGCTGTCTCCTGTATCCAGTGCGTGACACCCCGCAGGCAACGAGAGAGACGCGGCAACCACTATAGCGAACACTGCCTGTTACCCACTTTCGTTATAACGGGTATGTTTTAATGTTGTTCCGTGTTATTGTTGAAAATTAAATTGGTTTCCTATTCTTAACCTTTTAATGGTTCAAATGGCTCTAAGCATAATGGAACTTAACATCTGAGACTTAGAACTACTTAAACCTAACTAACCTAAAACATCACACACATCCATGCCCGAGGCAAGATTCGAACCTGCGACCGTAGCAGCAGCGCGGTTCCGGACTGAAGCGTCAGGAACAGCTCGGTCACTCCGGCCGACTAACCTTTTAATGTTTTAACGTCTACCTAATGGTGCAAGCCGTGTGCATATTTAAGCACTATCTGATAAAAGAATCGCCAAATCAGTCTGAAACTAACAGTATTACAATTAACTTTTACCAAAATTATTAGAAAACATAACTGTGCACTAAAGAAACTGTCCTTTGCAATTCTGTGTTGTGCAGTGCAACGAACAGTGCTTAGAATGAGTGCCCTATGGAAGGTGGAGAGATTTGGTGAGTATGAATGATTCCCTAACAGTTCTTTCCACAACCTGTCGTCTTCTAAAGTTGTGTCCGCAGCGCAGAAGTCAGCCCGTCGGCGGAGGCTACTATGCCCTCATCTGGAACCTGTGATTGTGCTTTTTGTGGAATGCCACTTGCCCGAATTAGTCTCCCTACCTATAGAGAGCAAGATCTGTAGTACTGACAATGATGGTAGGCGACGCTTCTCATTACTGTATCCTGTTTCATTTGTAAGTAGGCTGTTTAGGTTTTTATATTGGTAACGCCACGTAGCGCTCTTTGAAAATCACTGGCTGTGCTGTCTGCAATCTGTGGCTGGTTGGCATTGTTGTAATATTCGCTATTGTAGTGTTGAGCAGTTGGATGTGAACAGCGCGTAGCGTTGCGCAGTTGGAGGTGAGCCGCCAGCAGTGGTGGATGTGGGGAGAGAGATGGCAGAGTTTTGAGAGCGGATGATGTGGACGTGTGTCCATCAGAGAGAGTAAATTTGTAAGACTGGATGTCATGAACTGATACACAGGGTGATACAAAAAGGTACGGCCAAACTTTCAGGAAACATTCCTCACACACAAATAAAGAAAAGATGTTATGTGGACATGTGTCTGGAAACGCTTAATTTCCATGTTAGAGCTCATTTTAGTTTCGTCAGTATGTACTGTACTTCCTCGATTCACCGCCAGTTGGCCCAATTGAAGGAAGGTAATGTTGACTTCGATGCTTGTGTTGACATGCGACTCATTGCTCTACAGTACTAGCATCAAGCACATCAGTACGTAGCTTCAACAGCTTAGTGTTCATCACGAACGTGGTTTTGCAGTCAGTGCAATGTGTACAAAAGCGGAGTTGGCAGATGCCCATTTGATATATGGATTAGCACGTGGCAATAGCCGTGGCGCGGTACGTTTGTATCGAGACAGATTTCCAGAACGAAGGTGTCCCGACAAGAAGACGTTCGAAGCAATTGATCGGCGTCTTAGGGAGCACGGAACATTCCAGCCTATGACTCGCGACTGGGGAAGACCTAGAATGACGAGGACACCTGCAATGGACGAGGCAATTCTTCGTGCAGTTGATGATAACCCTAATGTCAGCGTCAGAGAAGTTGCTGCTGTACAAGGTAACGTTGACCACGTCACTGTATGGAGAGTGCTACGGGAGAACCAGTTGTTTCCGTACCACGTACAGCGTGTGCAGGCACTATCAGCAGCTGATTGGCCTCCACGGGTACACTTCTGCGAATGGTTAATCCAACAATGTGTCAATCCTAATTTCAGTGCAAATGTTCTCTTTACGGATGAGGCTTCATTCCAACGTGATCAAATTGTAAATTTTCACAATCAGCATGTGTGGGCTGACGAGAATCCGCACGCAATTGTGTAATCACGTCATAAACACAGATTTTCTGTGAACATTTGGGCAGGCATTGTTGGTGATGTCTTGATTGGGCCCCATGTTCTTCCACCTACGCTCAATGGAGCACGTTATCATGATTTCATACGGGATACTCTACCAGTGCTGCTGGAACATGTACCTTAACAAGTGCGACACAACATGTGGTTCATGCACGATGGAGCTCCTGCACATTTCAGTCGAAGTGTTCGTACGCTTCTCAACAACAGATTCGGTGACCGATGGATTGGTAGAGGCGGACCAATTCCATGGCCTCCACGCTCTCCTGACCTCAACCCTCTAGACTCTCATTTATGGGGGCATTTGAAAGCTCTCGTCTACGCAGCCCCGGTACCAAATGTAGAGACTCTTCGTGCTCGTATTGTGGACGGCTGTGATACAATACGCCATTCTCCAGGGCTGCATCAGCGCACAGGGATTCCATGCGACGGAGGGTGGACGCATGTATCCTCGCTAACGGAGGACATTTTGAACATTTCCTGTAACAAAGTGTTTGAAGTCACGCTGGTACGTTCTGTTGCTGTGTGTTCCCATTCCATGATTAATGTGATTTGAAGAAAAGTAATAAAATGAGCTCTAACATGAAAAGTAAGCGTTTCCGGACACATGTCCACATAACATATTTTCTTTCTTTGTGTGTGAGGAATGTTTCCTGAAAGTTTGGCCGTACCTTTTTGTAACACTATATATATATATATAATGACTTTTGAACACTATTAAGGTAAATACATTGTTTGTTCTTGGTCGAAATCTTTCATTTGCTAACTGTGCCTATCAGTAGTTAGTGCCTTCAGTAGTTAGAATCTTTTATTTAGCTGGCAGTATTGGCGCTCGCTGTATTGCAGTAGTTCGAGTAACAAAGATTTTTGTGAGGTAAGTGATTCATGAAAGTTACAGGTTATTGTTAGTCAGCGCCATTCTTTTGTAGGGATTATTGAAAGTCAGATTGCGTTGCGCTAAAGAGCGACCGCTACGGTCGCAGGTTCGAATCCTGCCTCGGGCATGGGTGTGTGTGATGTCCTTCGGTTAGTTAGGTTTAATTAGTTCTAAGTTCTAGGCGACTGATGACCTCAGAAGTTAAGTCGCATAGTGCTCAGAGCCATTTGAACCATTTTGCGCTAAAGATATTGTGTGTCAGTTTAGTGATAATCAGAATAAGTAAAGAGAGAAATGTCTTAAGTACGTTCAGTTTTGCTCAGCTGTTTGAAAATCAAATAACGAAAGGGGTTTACCAGCACAATCATTCGTAACTTTTTCTAAGGGAGGTTTCACATTATTATTTAAATGTTCATACATTTCACATTGTTTTTTCTAACACTCGACATAGCTTTCTTAATAGCACGGTAACTTTTCTGCCTACTTCTGACATTAGAGTACGACATGACCACCCGAAAGAGAGTTACGCGTCCGTCCCTCTAGAACGCCCGAAACATTATGACTAGCGTAGCCGAAGTACTTCGTCTCCCAGGCGCGCCAAAGGGACCCGAAAGTGTCCGAAGCACCTCGCTTGTAATATCGTCACTCTTATGTTTCTCAAAACTAGTGAAATTTAATAAACAAAAACTATAAACTCGTAGGGTAACCATGAGAGATTGTCATACTGAAAACTGGATTAAATACAATGAACAGTACATAAATAATTAATATGAGAAGTTAGGCGTTTTGGCGCCCAACATCCGAATGTGTCGACCAATCAGAAGCAAGTTCAGTACAAGTGGCGGACTCTCCCACGGACTCTGTCGCTTGTACCTCGCTCCACTTTTCTACCATTTGCTACTTCGCGTGTATCAAGCTGCATCAAGGCGAGCTTCTAGCAAGATAAAATACTGGCGGCCACTGCCAGAAATGTCACAATGACATGCTGTCCCAACACACAAAAGAGACTAAACATTTTACAGAAAATTACAAATCGAATTTTGAAAGAATAAATGACCAAAATGCTTAGATTGCAATTCACTGTAAAATTAATTCACGCGAACTGACGAAATAAAATTCCAAACATGAAACGACTCACATGCGAATGTAATTTCGTATTGTAAGAACAAGACTATCTGAGAAAAAGATGTAATCTGACCTTAACTTCACCCGATCTGAACGTGATAACAATTTCTAAATGCATTGCTTAACTGTTAATGATCTTACTATGTCCTAACTGATGTTAATTTGGCCCTAACAACTTTTGATGACTTACGTTGTGACAACGGAAACTCCGTACTGCTCGAAAGTGATGAGTATTGAAATACAGTGCAGCAGCGAGCCGACTAAAGACAAGAAAAAGCCTCGCCCGAAGTAATGCAAGAAAAATGAGCGACTATCTTCCGCCCAGTGCAATGCGGCGACACACAATTAGAAAACAAAACTTTCGTTAGGGGATGGTGGTAGAAACTCGTCTTCATAAATAAATGAAAAAGAGACTAGCATTCAAAAAATATATTTCGAAAGTCTGCTTCCCTAATAATTACAGCCATCTTCACAAAAATCACTTCTTATAAAAAATATGACAGTGCCTTGAAATTAGTTAATAGTATGGTAAACGAATGGTACCGAACATTTACCTTTCACAAACTCATCATAAATTACGAGCGCCGAAACAGTGCAGCGACAACATTACGTCAGAATCTCCACACTTCTCAAATCACTCTTCACAAAATCATATTTCCAAAAAGCAACATCATCTACATTTATATCTGTGTTCTGCTAGATTTTCAGACAGTACAGCAAGGTGACCAACACGCGACTCCTTCACGTTCTTCTCATTGAATACCATCGGCAACCTCAGTGTCACAGACAACCAAAGATCACAAATAGTCGCACTCAAAACGTCTGTGACGTAAAATATCGACTGCTGAAACTTTCTGTTTCAAAAATGTCCACTGTATAAATACGAAGTATCACACATCGGAGAAAGAAAATTCAAAGCTCTTTAGCGGCAGAGGACTGGAAATATGTAGACGTGACGAATAAAGATTTAGAATTTTAATAATGTTTGTTTTATTTGAAAGCTTCAGGTCTTCACATAAAAGTCGGAGAACTACTCATCACGCACTCGTACTAACATAATGGACAGTAAGCATGGTTCACATGTCATTCACACGTGAAGGTACACCTGTCAGCATCTACCTTCTTTCTAATTGGAATTACTACATTTTTCATAGGGATTTAGTCTGTCTCATGTATCTTACACACTAGGTGGAATAGTTTTTTCACGGCTGGGTATCCCAAGGATCTCAAAAATTCTGCTGGAATGTCCTCTACGATAGAGGCCTTGTTTCGACTTAAGTCTTTCAGTGCTCTGTCGGATTCTTCTCGCAGTATAGTATCTCCCGACTCATCTGCAGCTACCTTATCTGTACTTTATATACTAATACCTAGAAGTTAGTTTCCGTTCTATAGCCATCCTATATATTCCTTCCACCTCTGAGGCTTCCCTTCCTTCCTTCCTTGTTACTGACTCACGATATTCATGCAACTGCTTGTCTTTTCTCCAAAGTGCTCTTCAATTTTACTATCCGCACTATCTTTCAACTTAGCTTTCTAGTCTAGCTATTTCTGGTGTGCTACATTGCACATTCTGTTATTTTTAGGCGTCTGTTATCATTGTTGCCTGGGACATTTTCTGCTTTTCTATATTTTTTCTTACGACTTTTCTGCTTATCTGTATTTTTCCCTTTCGTCAGTTGGGTTCAGTATCTGGTGCCTTATCCAAGGATTTCAGCTGGGCTGTGTCTTTGTCTGTTTGACCCTCTGCTGCCTTCACTCTTTGGGGTCTCAGGAGTACCCATACGTCATCTCTCAGTATGAAACTCAAAATAAATCACTCACAAGGGAAGCAAACACCCAACGGCTCCCCTATTACGCCCAGCTTTCGCATGGTTGAAGTGCATACTTAGATGTAACAAATGCTGACGTATTACGATGCGCTTTGGACGCGTTTTCGACTATTCGAGGTTCAAAATTTTTAGAGCCTGTTTAAAAACAGTACGAGAGCGTCACCCATCGTGCTGAGCCATGAGCTCGTGCAACACAAATTCATGCATTGATCTGTTCAACCATTCTGCCATCAACCTGGTGCGAATATAAAAGTCTTCAACTGGAATAATTTAAGACTATTTTGCAGTACCCGCATAGACACGTAGCGTAAGCCCTGTCCGCATGTAACGATCTCTCTGCCCAGATGTTTGTTCATGCAATACATCGTGGCAAATGGGCGTCCACGCGGTAGAGAAACATTCCTCTGCTGTTGTTACTCCATCTGTCTGCCTACTAAACGAATTTCTTCGGCAAACTGCTGTGCTCTCGCAAAGAATATTTGTCAGAACACTGTTAGTGGAGGAAATTCTCTGCGACCGTAGCAGACGCGCGGTTCCGGACTGAAGCGACTAGAACCGCTCGGTCACCGCGGCCGGCGATCCTCCTGCATTTCAGTCCAATTTTCCATTGTTACAACCTCTCGATATACCACAGCATCATCCGCAAAAAGCCTCAGTGAACTTCCGATGTCATCCTGCAAAAACACGACCAACGTACCCGTAAGAGCAACACCTTCATTTTCACAACATCTCACAGTTCTCGCAGTGTTTTCAGAAATGTGCAAGAGGTCAGCAATGCCTTAAAATAGTTAAATTGGCTCTGAGCACTATGGGACTTAACATCTGAGGTCATCAGTCTCCTATAACTTATAACTACTTAAACCTAACTAACCTAAGGACATCACAAACATCCATGCCCCTGGCAGGATTCGAACCTGCGACCGTAGCGATCGCGCGGTTCCAGACTGATGCGCTTAGAACCGCCTGGCCACCAGCGGCCGGCAGTCTCCTTTTTTCTTTCGGCTTTCGCAATGAGAAAGATAGAGACAAGCAGATAAGAAAAGATATCATTACGTGTTTCTCCTACATCGTTTGTACCTCGAAAAATATCAGGTTAAAGGGTAAAACATCATGAACAGAAGTCGATGCTCGGCGCAGGACTGCCGTCGATTGTCAGCTGTTTGTGTATCCCTGGGAGAAGCGCTTGAGAAATTGCATTCCATTTCGCGGGAAGATCCTCTTGGCTAAGCGCTGAGACGCCAATCTCAGATTGCGAAACCCTCCCATTACGTGCAGGCAGAAAACGGTGATTACGTAGCGCGGCTGCTAGAATGCTTTGCTGCAGACACAAAATAACGTAAGACTTCTGTTTTTGGATTCACCACTCTCCTTCACCCTACAACACTAAAATCGGGAAAACGTTACATTGCTACTAAACCATCGTAAAGTGTAGTGCTCCACGTTGTATTCAAAGGAAGTTGTAATTTACAGGTTATGCGTTAGTTAATTACGAGTATTAGATCTCCAGTGGTATGTTAAATACCAAATTAAGTGCAGAATGTCCTGTTTTATAAACTTCTGTAATCGTATATTTTACTGCGGTGTAGTAATCTAGGGCTAATTTCATGCTACAGAACAAACACCTTTTTGTAAGAATAATCTCGAAGCTAAACAGCAGTCGAAATTAAATGACATTGTTTCTTCAATGTGCAGATTGAATACCTTGTATATTGTGACCGATTTTCAGCTTCAGATTTGATTATCATGACTGGTTTTTAACTTCTGCAATATTTACGGTAGTGAAGTGCAGGCTTGTCTGAAAGTGCTACATACTAATTAGAACAAATTTTTTAAAATGCAGAGGTGGTAATGGAAAAAAAAGTAGGTGGTGAAAGTTAGCGGAGGTTTGGGAATAAATTGACCAGCCATTGTTTCCGTCACAACTCTCAGCTACTGTTCCATTTGCGGTCAGTATTTCAAAAAGACAATGAAACTTTGACCACTGACAAACAAATGCACTGAACTAACGTTTCCTTCAGTGTTTTATAAAGCCTCATAAAAGATACCTAGTACGGTACATACATCAGTGTGAGCACAAGTTCGTGGTGCTCCCATCGGTAATGCTGGAATTCAACATGGTGTTGGCCCACCCTTAGCGTTGATGACGGCTTCCACCCTCGCAGGCATACGTTCAATCAGGTGCTGGAAGGTTTCTTGGGGAATGGCAGTCCATTCTTCACGGAGTGCTGCACTGAGGAGAGGTATCGATGTCTGTCGGTGAGGCCTGGCACGAAGTCGGCTTTCCAAATAAAGGTGTTCTGTACGACTCAGATCAGGACTCTGTGCAGGCCACTCCATTACAGGGATGTTATTGTCGTGTAACCACTCCGCCATAGGCCGTGCATCATGAGCAGATACCCGATCGTGTTGAAAGATGCAATCGCCATCCCCGAATTGCTCTCCAACAGTGGGAAGCAAGAAGGTGCTTAAAACATCAATGTAGGCCTGTGCTGTGATAGTGCCACGCAAAACAATAAGGAGTGCAAGCCCCCTCCATGAAAAACACGACCACGCCATGACACCACCGCCCCCGAATTTTACCATTGGCACTACAGACGCTGGTACATGATGTTCACTGGGTATACGCCGTATCCACACCCTGCCATCGGATCGGGACATTGTGTACCGTGATTCGTCACCCCACGCAACGTTTATCCAATGTTCAATAGTCCAATGTTTACGCTCCTTACACCAAGCGAGGCGTCGTTTGGCATATACCGGCGTGATGTGTGTGGCTTATGAGCAGCTGCTCGACCATCAAATCCAAGTTTCTTCACCTCCCGCCTAACTGTCATTGCCTGTGCAGTGGATCCTGATGCAGTGGATCCAGATGCAGTTTGGTATTCCTGTGTGATGGTCTGGATTGATGTCTGCTGTTACACATTACGACCCTCTTCAACTGTTGGCGTTCTGTCAGTCAACAGACGAGGTCGGCCTATACGCTTTTGTGCTGTACGTGTCACTTTACGTTTGCACTTCACTGTCACATCGGAAACAGTGGACCTAGGGATGTTTAGGAATGTGGAAATCTCGCGTATAGGCGTATGACACAAGTGACACCCAATCACCAGACCATGTTCGAAGTCCGTGAGTTCCGCGGAGCGCCCCATTCTGCTCTCTCACGGTGTCTAATGAATGCTGAGGTCGCTGATACGCAGTACCTGGTAGTAGGGGGCAGCACAATGCACCTAATATGAAAAACTTATGTTTTTGGGGGTGTCCGGGTACTTTTGATCAAATAGCGTACCTCCAAATTAAGCCGAGCATAATACCTTCAGTTTCATCCATCTTAGACCTAGCCCATAGCTTCAAAATATCCATTGCAGTTAAAGGCTATCTGTTCTTCTTTTATCGAGACAATATCTGACACTTGCGACAAAAAAATTTTATTCCTTGTTTCCGTACATATTTGACATTACATGTTGCATCTGAATCACTGCCTGAACGGCATCAGCTCGTACTTGGAGAAACGTATGACTGACATCGCTTTTTCTTAGTTGTTGGCATATTAGCACTCACAAATGGGCCTTCATCTGTCTGTCGATGGTTAATGTATGTATTCCTTAGTTCCACATTGTCATTGGCATCAATATTGTTTGATAAATTGTGTATCTGTAGTTCTGGAGTAACAATAACCAGTGGTCAAAGTAACCTCGAAACAGATAAATCATGCACATGACCTCAGGAATCGTAATATAGTGGCAGATATATACATACGAACAAAAAACTAATCAGTGGCCTGTTTTGAGAATTAATAGAGTAATATACAGTTAAATGATATCTGTGGATTGTATAAAAAGTGGTTCAAATGGCTCTAAGCAGTATGGGACTTAACATCTGAGGTCATCAGTCCCCTAGACTTAGAAATACTTAAACCTAATTAACCTAAGTACATCACACACATCCATGTCCGAGGCAGGATTCGAACCTGCGACCGTATCAGCCGCGTGGTTCCGGACTGAAACGCCTAAAAGCGATCGGCCACAGCGGCCGACTGTGGATTTTACACAACGTGATTTTGACACACTTCTTGTATACAGTTAAAAGTCACAACACGTTCGCTTACTGTTGCGCAAGGAAATAGGCACTAAATGGTGCCATTTAGCGTATACTGAGGGAACTTTATCGCCAAGCAGTATATACACACATAAAAAAAAAAAATTGGCATCACCTCGGTTCCGTGAGTTCCGGAACCTGTACAGAAAATTGAGTAGAGTTCAACATAAACACCATTTCGCCTTTTTCTTTATTGCTCATGAAAACCACACATTGCATGTTGTACCACCATTCAGCGAGGCGTTGAAAGATGGTGGTCCAAATTGCTGCACACACAGCCCTTTTCAATCAACCCCAGGCAAGTTTGATAAGGTTGATGTCTGGGGAACATGCTGGCCACTCTGGTCGAGCGCTGTCGTTATCCTGAAGGAAGTCATTCACAAGATGTGCACGATGGGGGTGCGAATTGTCGACCATGAAGGCGAATGCCTCGCCAATATGCTGCCGATATGGTTGCATTATCGGTCGGAGGATGGCATTCACGTACCGCACAGCCGTTATGTCGCCTTCCACGACCACCAGCGGCTTACGTCGACCTCACATAATGCCACGCCAAAACAGCAGGGATCCTCTACCTTGCTGCACTCGCTGGATATTGTGTCTAAGGCGTTCAGCCTGACAGGGTTGCCTCCAAACGTGTCTCCGACGATTGTCTGGTTGAAGGCTTACACGACACTCATCGGTGAAGAGAAGTGATGCCAATCCTGAGCGGTCCATTAGGCATGTTGTTGGGCCCATGTGTACCACGCTGCGTGGTGTCGTGGTTGCAAAGATGGACCTCGCCATGGACGTCGGGAGTGATGTTGCGCATCATGCAGCCTATTGCGCACAGTTTGAGTCGTAACAGACGTCCTGTGGCTGCACGAAAAGCATTATTGAACATGGTGGCGTTGCTGTCAGGGTTCCTCCGAGCCATAATCCGTAGGTAGCGGTCATCCACTGCAGTAGTAGCCCTTGGGCGGCCTGAGCGAGGCATCTCATCGACAGTTCCTGCCTCTCTGTATCTACTCCATGTCCGAACAACATCGCTTTGGTTGACTCCGAGTCGCCTGGACACTTCCCTTGTTGAGAGCCCTTCCTGGCACAAAGTCACAATGCGGACGCGATCGAACAGCGGTATTGATTGTCTAGACGTGGTTGAACTACAGACAACACGAGCCTTGTACCTTCTTCCTGGTGGAATGACTGGAAATGATCGGCTGTCGGACCCCTTCCGTGTAAAAGGCGCTGCTCATTGTTCATGCATGCTTGTTTACATCTGTGGGCGGGTTTGGTGACATCTCTGAACAGTCAAAGGGACTGATGCAATATCTATCTGCCTTCAGGAGTTCTGGGAACCGGGGTGATGCAAAACTTTATTCGATGTGTAGCACTGTGGAATTTGGTGTAGGAGTGGTGAAAGTAACTCGGCGGTTAAAGTATTCCCTGTTTACGGCAGTAGGGGAGAAAAGACGCATGCTTATCTTACATCGATTTTCTTCGTTCTTGTTGGGTCGTGGAGCTAATAATGCTCTCCACTGCCCTCCTGTCTCCGTCAACAAGTTGTCTTGTACAAACGATTACAGATTATGTCTACACGCAATCACGATACCACATACGATAGCTCATGATTCTCCGCTGCAATGGATTCACCACGTAAGCGGGCAGGAATAAAGTGCCGTCGTTGTCCAAAATGATGCCAAATCATTGCAACACCAAAACGGTCATCACAGTCGTACCAGCCCGCTCAGGACAGTTTATAGATCTGGACGGCGGGAAAACAAAGAACAATTTTAGTGCGTTACGGGTAAATAAGCAAATTTGCTTTAGAAGTTAAATGTGGTTACGCCGGAGTGTTTGTATCGCTTTGTTCATTCCTTGCACGCATATCAAATCAACAGGGATTCGTGCGCAGAGATTCCGTTGTTATCGACTGGTCTGCGTTCTGGCGGCTGTTGTTTTTGGTTTCTACTCAGCCATCACCAAAATCATCCAGAGCACCTGCGTCGTATGATTCATAACGCACAGCTCAGTTGGACAAGGGCTGTGCAGGAAGCAGTATGCGATCTAGTCAAAGGAATCTCTTGATATTCACTTTGACTGAGGAATGAAACCGCAGAAAAGCACATCTGTTTGGCTGAATCGAAAGAGTAAGATCTATAATGGGAAACGTTATGAAGATGGGGAAAGTGTGGAATACAGGTACATGTCGGGAGAAAACAAAGTGATGAGACTGAGCAAACATGGACTTCCGCAAAGTAGAATTGGAAGGACACACCTTGGAATAATTAATATCTTGTGGAATAATTAATATCTTATAATCACTGGTGACGGAAAATGTCTATGTGGAGGAAGGGGTGAATGGTTTGTTAACAGTAAAAATAATTTGCACGGCATTAAGAAAGTATTTCGCAATGTATTTGATTTGCAGTGTAGTGCTCTTTCGCTCAGAATGGCGCACAATCAAAAAGAGGCAAGAAAAATACTGGGATAAATTTCAAATGTGTCTTTGGAAGAAAATGCAAAGTGGATTTTCTGATAGAATGAGCAAGGAAGAAATTACTGCTATCTTCTAAGCACATGAGATCCGTCTCCGCTACTGAACAAAACTCTGTTTATGTCTCATAGGCTAAGCGTTTCAGGTACATGCTTGAAGCATCTTCAGTGGCGATTTTGTGCAGCGTCTCCATCGCATCTGTGCGACAAGGGAACTGTATATAGTATGTGCAGTCCAGGATGTCTTATGGTGGGCATTTGCGTTCACACGGTAAACGGACACAAAAAAGTACCAATGGAAATAAAGTTGATGAAACGTGCTCGCAAATGTCCATAACAGGATATCCTAGACTGGACAGGGTGACTAAATACAGTTTCAAAGCGTCACGGATGTGAAGAACAACAACACAAAGTAACCGGTGTGGACACTTCTAAAATATAAGGGACGGAACGTGTGTAACGGACAAATAATTAGCGTTTAAGATTAAACTTACCAGTTTACTAATATTCCAGATCACGTTAATATAAGAACAGAAATAAGTCGACAGCTCATTTGAACTTTCGTTCTTGGTTTTAAATATAAAGTGTACGGTCTTACAAACGACGTTAATTCATTACAAACACTATAACTTTTGTACATGTTACCTGTAGCTGAAATAAACAGAATCTACTCTTTAACATTCCACATCTTGTTACTGTAGGAACAGAAATAAGACATCGGTTCATTTGAAGGTTTGCAATTGATTAAATTTAAATATAAAGGTCATGGTCATGCAAACAGCTGTATATCATTGCAAATACTACAACTCTGTATTATTTTATTCTTAGACATTCATGTTAATGCCAATCTTGATTAAAATATTTGCTTATAAATTGACTGTATTATACGTTAATATACAAATAAAAATAAGACATCAGACTACTTGAAGTACTACATCTATTTTCTAAATTTGGCAACCATATCGCAGCTCACGATACCATGCAAGTCTATCAGACCTCCTTTAAAGGCATGGACCGGGCAGCTCTCGACACAGTGTCTTAATAAACTGCTCCTGTGCACCATAATCACTCGCAGCACTTACACGATAGCTCCACTTCTTCAAGGAGTGGCCATCTCTCCCTCGTCCCTTCCGCATGCGGTCGTGTCTCGACCATTCGCGACGGGGAAGACAGAACCCAGCAGTCTTCTTCGTCGGATTTTGAGTTACGTGAGCATTCTGGGTTGGATGTTAACTCGAGCTTTCTTTCCGCTTTTCGATGACTTCAGAAATGTCTGTGGTGTGAAGATTGACTCAGTGTAGCTTGCGTAACTTAAGGCGTATAGCAGCTGGGGCGTTCTGAAAACACTACTGTGAGATCTGTTGTTATGTGTCAGTATCGTCTTAAGAATTGCCACGTTCATAGCTTTTCCTCTGAGATCCGCAGGGGCAGTATTGGATAGGACAGGCAACAACTGAATGTGAGTAGATCTGGCAGTGCCAGTAATTGCTTTCAAGAGGACCTAGTTGTGTGTGCTCTGCAGCTGAATACACTTGTGAAATTGAAACAATGCGCAGCGTACGTGCTCACGAGGTGTTTCCGGCTGTTACTTTTGAGCCAAGCGTCTTTGAGAGGTTCGCGCAGTGCTGCTTAAATGGAAGTGTACGATCAAAGATGTCTCCTGGATATTAAGGGATGCAGTTGTGGGAAACATCAAATAACACGTGTAGAGTTCAGTGTGCCTCTTTATTTTGGAGATGGAACCCTGTGATCTCTGTTCTACTGGGGTATAGTTGGAGTCTCCATTTGCAAAAGTAATCGATCAGTATCGTGATTTCACTCGACTCTGTACTTTCGCAATACTAGATATTTTTGTTTTGATATATTAATGCTAGGTCATATGCATACCGTACTGAATTTTCTTAGAGCAAGTAACTGGCGTGTCAGGGACATATAATTTAAAAAGATTGGCACCCAGGACTAATTCTTGCAGTATGTCGTTATCCAGAAAAACTTGGAACTGTCGACCAGAGAGGCCGTTGTTCAGAGAATTTGCTAGCTTCTGACGTGAAATTACATAATGAAACTGATTGGTTTGCTAAGATAAGAGCCCATGTTCGGCTTTACAATGTCTTCAGTGAGCAGTGTGTGAGAAGCACCTGTTAGTAAACTGCTTACGTTTCGTAACATACAACTGTATGCCTCATCAACGTCGATTACGCTACATCGTCACCCAATAAAAAATCGCTTATGTATCTCTACAGTGGTCTTTTTTTTTACATGATTTTGTTGGCGTATGATAAAGAAACTGAAGACAAACTGATGGGCACGATTCGCACTGGCTGTTGTGATTCTACAACAGACAAAACAAATGTTTGAGGAAGTGCGGAAAGAGTGTATCGGCAGTTGTAAATGCATGCGCTGAGATGGCAGTCACCCTTTGAACTGCTGGTATGGACATGTTGAAACTACGAAGCGTAATTCGGTGCTCAGGAATGAAGGTTGCATGTCGTAGATTCTCTACAAACATTTTCTTTTGCAGTCATGTAGGATCATACAAAAAATTTTGCGCAAGTAAAAATAATAATAAAATTGACATTCACAAGGCATAAAGTGGTTGTTACCCTGAAGAGCCAAAGAGACTGGTACACCTGCCTGATACCGTGTAGGGCCCCCACGAGCGCGAAAGCGTGCCGCACCACGACGCGGCATGGACTCAACTAACGTCCAAGTAGTACTGAAGGGAATTGACACCATGAATCCTGCAGAGCTGTCCATAAATCCGCAAGAATCCGAGAGGGGTGTAGATCTCTTATGAACAGCGCGTTGCAAGACATCTCAGATATGCTCGATGATGATCATGTTGGAGAGTTTAGTGGCCAACGGAAGTGTTTAAACTCAGTAGAGTATCCCTGGAGCAATTCTGGCCGTGTGGGGTTTCCCATCGTGCTGCTGGAAATGCCAGAGTCCGTCAGACTGCAGAATGGACATGTATGGTTGCGTATGATCAGATAGGATGCATACGTACGTTTCACCTGTCAGTCGTATCTAGAGGTATCAGGGATCCCATATCACTCTAACTGCACTTGAACCACTCTATTAGACAGCCTCCACTAGCTTGAATAGGCCCCTTGTGATAGGCAGGGTCCATGGATTCATGAGGTTATCTCCATACCCGTACATGTCCACTCCCTCGATACAGTTTGAAACGAGACTCGTCCGGCCAGGCAACATTTTCCAATCATCAACAGTCCAATGTCGGTGTTGACGGACCCAGGCGAGGCGTGAAACTTCGTGTCGTGCAGTCATCAAGGGTACAGGAGTCCGTCTTCGGTTCCGAAAGCCCATATCGACGATGTTTCGTTGAATGGCTCTCATGCTGACAAGTGTTGATGGCCCAGCATTGAAATCTACAGCAATTTGGGGATTGCGATTCTGTCACGTTGAACGATTCTTTTCGGTCGTCGTTGGTCCCGTTCTTGCAGGATCTTTTTCCGGCCGCAGCGATGTCGGAGACTTGATATTTTACCGGATTGCTGATATTCACGGTACACTACTGAAATGGTCTCACGAGAAAATTCCTACTTCATCGCTATCTCGGAGGTGCCGTGTTTCATCGCTCGTGCGCAGACTATAACACGACGTTCAAACTCACTCAAATCTTGATAACCTGCAATTGTAGCAGCAGTAACCGATCTGACAACTGCGCCAGACATTTATTGTCTTATATAGGCGTTGCCGACCCCAGCGCCATATTCAGCATTGTTTACACATCTCTGTATTTGAGTACGCATGCCTATACCAGTTTCTCTGCGCTTCAGTGTACAAAAAAATGGTTCAAATGGCTCTGAGCACTATGGGACTTAACATCTGTGGTCATCAGTCCCCTAGAACTTAGAACTACTTAAACCGAACTAACCTAAGGACACCACACACATCCATGCCCGAGGCAGGATTCGAACTTGTGACCGTAGCGGTCACGCGGCTCCAGACTGAAGCGCCTAGAACCGCACGGCCACACCGGCCGGCGTCAGTGTACACCACAGAGTAAATATTCAAAAGTGATGCAATTATATTTACACGAATTGCAGCCCGAGTATCACAACCCAGAACTGCTGCCGTAGCCAATCATTGTGTTAAGACTTCTTTTTGCAAACGGTTGGTCGAGTTTGATTCATACGAACCACATTTGTATGTCCTCATAGGCAGACATTGTGAAGAAATCTCCTAATATTGTATGGAGTGTGGCAATGTATGGAAGTGAAACGTGGACGATAAACAGTTGAGACAAGAAGAGAATAGAAGCTTTAGAAATATTGTGTTACAGAAGAATGCTTAACATTAGGTGGAGAATCATGTAACTAATGAGGGGGTACTGAATAGAATTGGGGGGAAGAGGAATTTGTGGCCCAACTTGACTTGGTTGGTAGGATACATCCTGAGGAATCAAGGGATTACCACTTTAGTACTGAAGGGAAGCATGAGGGGGGGGGGGGGTAAAAATCGTGGAGAGACCAAGAGATGGCCGGCCGCGGTGGTCTAGTGGTTCTAGGCGCGCAGTCCGGAACCGCGGGACTGCTACGGTCGCAGGTTCGAATCCTGCCTCGGGCATGGATGGGTGTGATGTCCTTAGGTTAGTTAGGTTTAAGTAGTTCTAAGTTCTAGGGGACTGATGACTACAGAAGTTAAGTCCCATAGTGCTCAGAGCCATTTGAACCATTTTTTTTGAACCAAGAGATGAATACAGTGAGCAGATTCAGAAGGATGTAGATTCCAAGAGTCACTCGAAGATGAAGAGGCTTGCACGGATAGAGTAGCATGGACAGCTGCATCAAGCCAGTTTTTGGACTGAAGACGACCTTATCATCTTCCTGTGTAATTGTAGGGGGAGTGTCTCTTGTGGGAACAGACATCGTTCAAGCTAAGAGATGTGTATGTTGACATCAACTAATGGCACTGATGACGACGATGTTGAGCGTTCTGAATCCAACATCGTAATCATAAAACAAGGGACGAAGTTGGCAGTATGTTAAGGTACAGGTACGGGGCAAGGGGAAAGTCGGTAGCCCTACCTGTCCTGAGACAGATGTAGGGTGGAAGATGACCGAACCGGTATTGAAGCCCGGTACTCCGGAATGGAAAGTGCGTTCTGGCGGCTGCGTGTGCGCGTGCCGGCGCAGGCGACCAGCCTACAGCAGAGCTCAGGGGCAGCCGGCCCGCCGAGCGGAACTGCTCGTCTGCGCGACCCACATAGCGCGCCCCACGCAGCCGTAGCCACCGCGACGCGCCACAGCGCCGGGCCGCATTCCCTCACGCTGCGACGGCAGCAAAGCCTCTGCAAGACACGGTGCGTCACGCAGGTTCTGCTCGTGCAACTAGCGTCGCGTACACCACGCCCCGCACGCGCGCAACATGTGGCTGACCAGTGAGGCACTAGGGCTGCGCTGTTGTTGACACTCGACAGCCGGTGGAATGACAACGGTCGCCAGACGCAGCAACGACCGACAGTTTGGTCACGCTGCGTCAGATCTCCTCCGTCAGTTTTTGGCAACATCGAGGAGGTTAGGTTAGAATCTATTCTGTCAGTGAGGTAGAATGGATTTGAACCTCCTTGGCGGGATGGATGCCACGACATCTCTGGGCTTGCAGACGAGTGCTACGCTGCGGCTTTAACCCATGCTGGCACCTACGCTTTCGCCAGGGGAAATCTGTGGACGGCTTTTGCAGATAAGCGCTGCTAACAGTTTGAGACTCCAAGAGCCAACAAGTGCGAGAATTATCACACAACCAGCTTAAAAGCTCATGTATCAAAATTGCTACAAGAGTAATATACAGAAAAATGGAAAAGGAAATTGAGAATTTGTTATATGACAGTTTGTAACGTGGCTATAATTTCGCACCTTACAAACACTCATCCACATACTTTGGGTTAAATGGCTCTGAACACTATGGGACTTGACTTCTGAGGTCATCAGCCCCCTAGAACTTAGAACTACTTAAACCAGGATTCGAACCTGCGACCGTAGCGGTCGCGCGGTTCCAGACTGTAGCTTCTAGAACCGCTCGGCCACTCCGGCCGGCTCCACATACTTTGCCGTCATCTACAACCACATTAGGTATTATTTTATTGGTAGTACATCGTATATATGAATATTTAAAGGAGACTGACATTGTCACGTACGCCTTGCAAATAATTGTACGCTTATTGCATGAAAGGTGACGGAGTGTCTTTATTATAAAAACGGCGTAATGAATGATTGCCTATACTAGTAGAGTTTGGAACGCCAGTGGAGATGAAACGGCAGGAAAAACTCAAGCTCTGGGTGGAAGGCCCGCACAGGCGTTGGTCCTGTTTTAACACAGGAAGTAGCTAGACAGGCGTCGTGGCACCTGAGCTCTGGAGCACAATAGAGCCCCGACCGGCCGGTGTTGTAGCCGGACGGGAAGGGTTATACTTAGGAAACTACGAAGATCATGGACGCAGCTGAGAGGAACGAGGAAACGTCACATCGGAAATTACACAGGCTAGGTTATTTCCAAGGATTTTCACTCAGAAGCGTACCATTGTATGAGTTTAGGCATTTCCTGGACGACAAAAGACTAAAATATGGTTGGTCGGCGTTCGGAAGAATCTGTACAGAGGGAGAATATTCCGTGGTTTCGGGAATATGATTCGTTTTCGGAGTTACGATGGTGGGGAGTTGGGAGGCCAGCGGTGCAGAGACGAGGTCTTCCGTTGTGAGCGCCCGTGTGTGACGGTCGCTCGATATCAGCTTTGTTGGTACAGATGGACTTGCTGTCTTTGCTCTCAGGAGAGTTTACAGTTAAAACAGCCCGAGACACTTCGCGCGCCAAGCCAGCAAGGCGTGACCCGAAAGCCACCGAAGTGCATCGGCAGTAATATCGTCAGTCTTTTGTTTTAGTAATACGTTGATTTTAATAATTTTGAAATAACTGACTGATAGCTGGCTGTTGAGAGATATTTATTTTAAAAAATGAAGTAATTTGGATGACAGGTTTAATTGATAATAGCAACTAAAGTTTAACGTTTTGCCACCCTATAGGCAAACAGAGCAGCCAGTCACAGAGCAGCAGCAACATGCAGGCGGTCTTTCTCACGGGAATGGTACCGAATCTAACATCTTTCACCGGTACCTCATCCCACATTGCGTCATCTCTATGCTTCTTGCATCTCCACTGACCTGGGAATAACTTCCCGGAGCCTAATATGATGGCTGAATAACCCAGAAATATTACAGTTTGTTAGAGTGATCATTTCACATACTCTGTTGCAACAATAAATCTTGAGCTAACTGGGAGCCTCTGGAAGGGTCTAAGACTTTCTTTCCGGCAGTGTATATGGGAGATTTGGAATCATGGAATAAGAAAAAGAGATGATGAACCTGTAGCGCTCCAATTGCCTGGCGGCGATCGAGGTCTTTTTACCGGTGGTATATTTAGTTTCGACACTCTGACGCGCAGTGCGCGCTGTATTGGAGACGGGGGAAGCAGTGGAGGCGTATTGCTCATACGCGGCGCACGCAGCAGCATGGATCGGCTCGGCTGTGCAAGGTCGCGAGCGCCGCGACTGCAGCGGAATGCGGACGGGGGAGCGGCGTGGGGCGAAGACACGCCTGGAGTCTCGCAAGGCTGCCCGCACGTCCCGAAGAGAACTTCTCCAGCCGCCGCCGCACCATGGCTGGACAGGAAAGGGCTGGGCTGTGTGCAGTGAAATGGAGAGACGCAGGCATCGGCAGAGCTGCTGCCGAAGGAAACCTCCCACCACGCCACACGGCGGTGGCTGTGTACTCCCCGACTTCGTGCGGCTGTATTCTGACCAACGCCGAAGGGTCAATACACGATCTGTTCTGATTGTAACTTTGGGAGGCTTCAGGAAAGTGCCGAACGATCGATAAATGCATTTCATACACGATCTTAAAAACAATAGACGCAGACAGACAGGCGCTGTAACAAATGAGTCCGAAAGGGACGCGTGCAAAATCGCAGTTTTGGAGTGCTCGGTTCCTACGAGGTGAGTTTGAAAAGTCCGTGCAAAAATAAAAACTACTTACGTGTTTGGGGTAAACCTTTTTTATTTTCCGATATAGTCTCCTTTCAGACTTACACACTTCGTCCAATGCTGTCCGAATAATAGGAATTGTTCAAGTCTGCAAAATAGCTATTAGTCCCACCAGCCATTTCTTCAAATTGGGGAACAAATAGTAGTCCGAGGGAGCCAAGTCTGGAGAATAGCGAGGATGTGAAACGAGTTGGAATCCTCTTTCCATTAATTTTGCGACCACAACTGCTGAAGTGCGTGCTGGTGCATTGTCATGATGGAAAAGGACTTCTTTTGCGATCCAATCGCCGGCGTTTTTCTTGCAGCTCGGTTTTCAAACTGTCAAATAACGATGAATAATATGCACCTGTAATAGTTTTACCCTTTTCCAGATAGTCGATGAGGATTATCCCTTGCGATTCCCAAAAGACAACCGCCATAACCTTTCCGGCCGAAGGAATAGTCTTCGCCTTTTTTGGTGCAGATTCTGCCTTGGTAACCCATTGTTTAGATTGTTGTTTGGTCTCAGGAGTATAGTAATCCACGTTTCATCCACAGTGACGAAACGACGCTTAAAGTCATGCGGATTCTTCCTGAACAGCTGCAAACCATCCCTGCAACACTTCACACGATTCCGTTTTTGGTCAAGCGTGAGCAATTGCGGAACCCATCTTGCGGATAGCTTTCTCATGTCCAATTGTTTATGAAAATATTATGTACCCGTTCATTCAAGATGCCCACAGCACTAGAAATCTCACGCACCTTAACTCTTCTGTCATCCGTCACCGTATCATGGGTTTTATCAATGATTTCTGGAGTCGTAACCTCCACAGGGCGTCCAGAACTTGTGCCCATATGGCCACTCCGAAAATTTTGAAACCACTTATAAACTGTTCTGCCGGCCGCGGTGGTCTCGCGGTTAAGGCGCTCAGTCCGGAACCGCGCGACTGCTACGGTCGCAGGTTCGAATCCTGCCTCGGGCATGGATGTGTGTGATGTCCTTAGGTTAGTTAGGTTTAAGTAGTTCTAAGTTCTAGGGGACTGATGACCACAGAAGTTAAGTCCCATAGTGCTCAGAGCCATTTGAACCATTTGACCCATAAACTGTTCTACTCGAAGGTGCAGAGTCACGGTAATGTTTATCAAGCTTCTCTTTAGACTCCTGAGGCGCTCTGCCTTTCATAAAGTAATGTTTAATCACCACACGAAATTCTTTTTCCTCCATTGTTTGACAATCACTCGACTTCCTTGATTCTCACGAATGCCAAACACAAATAAATATACCAATATGGTTGAAACTTGGTGTGCGCTCTTTCCAAAGATGCTACTAACTAAACATGACCTCTATACGGGCCGGTGGTGTCATCTCTTGGACTTTGCACAGACTTCCCAAACGCCCCTCGTATTTGAGTTTGGAACATGTGGTAATAAGGTTTTGGCTTACCGCGGATCAGCGGCCGTTAGTATAGCTATCCGAACGTCGGTCTTATTGCCGCTATATTACAGTATATTAAGCAAAATTTCAACAACGAACCGGAGCTGGAGCCCATGCGAATTGTACGGATCCATTAATTCCATCTGTAAAAAATCTCTAATTTTTGCTGAAATTAATGCGCATCTAATGTGAACGGTTCGGATATTACGTGCAAAAATCACGTTTTTCTGGAAGACTTTTGTAGCGCACAACTTCTATACTTATAACTTGTACGAATCAGTTCAAACTTTGCAAGAAGTTACATAAATGCATAACGCCAAAACGAAATTTTTTATCCACTAATCTTTATCCATTGTAGTGATATGATGGTTTAAAATCGAACTGAATGTAGCTCCCGGCGGGGTCAGAGATTTTCTCTGCCTCGTGATGGCTGGGTGTTGTGTGCTGTCCTTAGGTTAGTTAGGTTTAAGTAGTTCTAAGTTCTAGGGGACTTATGACCACAGCAGTTGAGTCCCATAGTGCTCAGAGCCATTTGAACCATTTTTGAATGTAGCTCGTAAAATTCGTTCTTACGTGAATTTCGAATTCTTCAAGATGTTCGTTGCAAGATTGACACCACTAGAACATCCGAATATGAAAACTCAGGCATATATAAAATAACATGTAGCAAATCCAATAACTTTTACGTTGGCCGAAGAGGAAGAAATTTTAACGTCAGATATAAAGGAAACATTAGAAACAGCGAGAATAAATATTTGACCTTCTTTCTGAACTTGAAAAATCAAAACCACGTTTCTGATAGTCGAAAATGCTCTCCAAAGCCTGCACAGAATACCAAAAGGTCTTGCAATGAACATTCTTGAAGAACTAGAAATACACACACACACACACACACACACACACGAGGAAATGTCCACAAGAAATATTAAACGAGCATACAGAATTTATACAGAAATACTACTACAAATAGTTTATTGAAATTTTAGAAGACGTAAAAGTATGAATCGGAAATAATATATACAACAAGCAAAGAAAATCGTGACAAAACTCGGTTAGTGAAATAATATCGCCCTTCATCTGTATAATCTTAGTAAATATACATTGTTTTAAGTATGTTTACGGCATTTACCATCTAATCAGAACATTGACAGTGATAGGACAGTTCACTAATGACGTAATACGGACGTCACATCATTCTAGACGTTAGTGCTGTATGTGTTGTTGTTGTTGTTATGGTCTTCAGTCCGGAGTCCGCTTTGATGCAGCTCTCCATGCTACTCTATCCTGTGCAATCTTCATCTCCCCTCCCCCTTCCCCCCAGTACATACTGCAACCTACATCCTTCTGAATCTGCTTAGTGTATTCATCTCTTGGTCTACCAGTATGCCGGTCGCGGTGGCCGAGCGGTTCTAGGCGCTTCCTTCTGAATCTGCTTAGTGTATTCATCTCTTGGTCTACCTGTACGTGGGTCGCGGTGGCCGAGCGGTTCTAGGCGCTTCAGTCAGGAAACGCGCGACTGCAACGGTCACAGGTTCGAATCCTGCCTCGGACATGGATAAGTGTGATGTCCTTAGGTTAGTTAGGTTTAAGTATTTCTAAGTTATAGGTAACTGATGATCTCCGATGTTAAGTCCCGTAGTGCTGAGAGCCATTTGAACCATTTTCTCCCTCCACGATTTTTACCCTCCACGCTACCCTCCAATACTAAATTGGTGATCCCTTCACGCCTCAGAACATGTTCTACCAACTGATCCCTTCGTCTAGTCAAGTTGGGACACAAATTTCTGCTCAATTGTATTCAATACCTTCTCATTAGTTATGTGGTAGTCACTTTAGTATAAATGATATACACATCTATGCACGGTCTCGCCAGAATTGCATTTGCAGGTACTTGACAATGGCGATAAATGCCGAAACAGTCAGTCGTTAATATGGATTATTATAGGCAGCTGTTCTGGTATATCTTTCTAATAACAATTCTAATAATCATTATCATGAAGTAAGTTTCTTTTCTCTCGGAAATTTAGCAGCGTGAATCGCGATCGAATTTTCAAGTTACTCGAAATAAATCTACAGAGAAATTATGTACAGATCAGTGGGTACGGCAAGGAAAAGGAATAAAAGTGAGATAGTGTTAATACTTTCATCCTTCTTTACCTCCTCTGTATTACTGCAGATGACGTGTCACTGAGCACATTTGTACTGTGCATGCAGTACACGTGAGGTGCCTAGTTGTTTCCACTGCCCTGTGTGCAATACATAAGTTCTTGTACACTTCACTAACCTGCTGTCTTCATCATGATGATGTCCCCAGCGCAGAAAACAGCACGCAGGTCGTGGATTCTTTTTCTTGAGGCTGAAATTAACTTCGCAAGGAACTGCTGCTACGAATAAACTATAACCCATTTGGGATGCCACTCGAGTTTCTATTGATACAGTCACGAGAAACTATTCTTGATCACAACGTATTGAACATATATTTTCATAGTCATTATGTCTGGCTAAAATAACATGAAATACATCCTGCCACAGACAACATGTCTGTCTACTGGAACCGTGAGAACTGGAGAATAAAATTAAATGAATCAAATACTACTATTACAGACAACATGTCTGTACCTAGCGACGGTCGGAACTGTAGCAAATAAAATTGCATGAAACAAATACTGCTATAATAGACAACATGTCTGTCTACTAGATCGGTCAGAACTGGAGAGCCGGACTGCCCGAGACACTTCGCGCGCCAAGCCAGCAAGGCGTGACCCGAACACCACCGAAGTACATCGGCAGTAATATCGTCAGTCTTTTGTTTTAGTAATACTTTGATTTTAATAATTTTGAAATGACTGATTGATAGCTGGCTGTTGAGAGATGTTTATTTAAAAAAAAATGAAGTAATTTGGATGACAGGTTTAATTAATAATAGCAACTAAAGTTTAACGTTTTGGCGCCCTACCGCCGAACACAGCAGCCAATCACAAGAGCAGCAGCAGCAACATGCAGGCGGTCTTTCTCACGGGAATGGTACCGAATCTAACATCTGTCACCGGTACCTCATCCCACATTGCGTCATCTCTATGCTTCTTGCATCTCCACTGCTCTGGGAATAGCTTCCTGGAGCTTAATAAGATGGCAGAATAAGCCAGAAATATTACAAGTTCGTTAAGAAAAGGTCCTTTGTCACCGACGTTCGCGTCTCGCCAAATGACGGTCCTGGGAAGGTTCATAATATGTGGTGTTACTACGGTGTTTGTGTGATTTGAAATGCAGATCTGGCGTCGGTAGTAAAACAAATTGCCACCCACCACATTTGACAATACTGGCCCATTGCGCAAAGCGGGCGAGTAATATGAGATTCCGTGTTAAGGTGGAGGGTGAACAACCGAATATTCTTATGCCGTATAGAAAGGTTACGGAACACACCTAGAAGCTGTGTGCATTTATGGATGTGGAGTCGCAGCCCAACACTCCGGGTGCACAGACGCAGGACAGGGCAGTGTTGAGAGATGCGCCATCACGGATCTGGCAGCAGTAATGAGGCCCGCGTGGTATCCAGACATGAATTATGTATGTCTGTACGGGCGCGCTGCGATGTCGTGTCACCGGCTTTGTGCCAAGTTGCCGCCGGGGGCGGTTTGGGAGGCGCGCCGGCCCGCGCACGACTTTCCAGAAATGGCGTCGACGACCTCTGGCGCGCAAGCCGGCGAAGGGCGCAGCGCGGTGGCCCTGCTTCACGCCCTGCTGGAGGATGCGCTTTTGCAACGCAGTCTCCAGAATGGAGCTCTTCGTTACTGTTTTGACGTGGAAAGCACTGCGCAGGACTACAGGAGGTATCAAGTACCGGGTGATCAAAAAGTCAGTATAAATTTGAAAACTGAATAAATCACGGAATAATGTAGATAGAGAAGTACAAATTGACACACACGCTTGGAATGGCATGGGGTTTTATTATAACCAAAAAAATACAAAAGTTCAAAAAATGTCCGTCAGATGGCACTTCATCTGATCAGCATAGCAATAATTAGCATAACAAAGTAAGACAAAGCAAAGATGATGATAAAGAAACTTCCTGGCAGATTAAAACTGTGTGCCGGACCGAGACTCGAACACGGGAGAGGTAGGAGACGAGGTACTGGCGGAAGTAATGCTGTGAGGACGGGGCGTGAGTCGTGCTTGGGTAGCTCAGTTGGTAGAGCACTTGCCCGCGGAAGGCAAAGGTCACGAGTTTGAGTCTCGGTCCGGCACACAGTTTTAATCTGCCAGGAAGTTTCATATCAGCGCACACTCCGCTGCAGAGTGAAAATCTCATTCTCGAAAGATGATGTTCTTTACAGGAAATGCTCAATATGTCCACCATCATTCCTCAACAATAGCTGTAGTCGAGGAATAATGTTCTGAATAGCACTGTCCGGAGTTATGGTGAGGCATTGGCGTCGGATGTTGTCTTTCAGCATCCCTAGAGATGTCGATCGATCACGATACACTTGCGACTTCAGGTAACCCCAAAGCCAATAATCGCACGGACTGAGGTATGGGGACCTGGGAGGCCGAGCACGACGAAAGTGGCGGCTGAGCACACGATCACCACCAAACGACGCGCGCAAGAGATCTTTCACGCGTCTAGCAATATGGGGTGGAGCGCCATCCTGCATAAACATCGTACGTTCCGGCAGGTGTTTATCAGCCAGGCTGGGGATGATGCGATTCTGTAACATATCGGCGTACCTCTCGCCCGTCACGGTAGCAGTTACAAAACCAGAATCACGCATTTCCTCGAAGAAAAAAGGACCGGTAACGGTAGATGTGGTAAATCCAATCCATACCGTGACTTTCTCGTCGTGCAATGGAGTTTCCACGACAGTTTTAGGATTTCTGGTAGCCCAAATTCTGCAGTTGCGGGCGTTGACAGACCCTCGGAGCGTGAAATGAGCTTCGTCGGTCCACAACACGTTACTCAACCAGTCATCTTTCGCCATCTTTTGAAACGCCCACACCGCAAATGCCCTCCGCTTCACTAAATCGCCAGGTAACAGTTCATGCTCTCTTTCAGATTGTGAAGGTGGCAGGGGTAAAATACAGGGAACTAAAGGCTATTTACAATTTGTACAGAAACCAAATGGCAGTTATAAGAGTTGAGGGGCATGAAAGGGAAGCAGTGGTTGGGAAGGGAGTGAGACAGGCTTGTAGCCTATCCCCGATGTTATTCAATCTGTATATTGAGCAATCAATAAAGGAAACAAAAGAAAAGTTCGGAGTAGGTATTAAAATCCATGGAGAAGAAATAAAAACTTTGAGGTTCGCCGATGACATTGTAATTCTGTCAGAGACAGCAAGGGACTTGGAAGAGCAGTTGAACGGAATGGACAGTGTCTTGAAAAGAGGGTATAAGATGAACATGAACAAAAGCAAAACTAGGATAATGGAATGTAATCGAATTAAGTCGGGTGATGCTGAGGGAATTAAATTAGGAAATGAGACACTTAAAGTAGCAAAGGAGTTTTGCTATTTGGGGAGCAAAATAACTGATGATGGTCGAAGTAGAGAGGATATAAAATGTAGACTGGCAATGGGAAGGAAAGCGTTTCTGAAGAAGAAAAATTTGTTAACATCGAGTATAGATTTAAATGTCAGGAAGTCGTTTCTGAAAGTATTTGTATGGAGTGTAGCCATGTATGGAAGTGAAACGTGGACGATAAATAGTTTAGACAAGAAGAGAATAGAAGCTTTCGAAATGTGGTGCTACAGAAGAATGCTGAAGATTACATGGGTAGATCACATAGCTAATGAAGAGGTATTGAATAGAATTGGGGAGAAGAGGAGCTTGTGGCACAACTTGACTAGAAGAAGGGATCGGTTAGTAGGACTCGTTCTGAGGCATCAAGGGATCACCAATTTAGTATTGGAGGGTAGCGTGGAGGGTAAAAATCGTAGAGGGAGACCAAGAGATGAATACACCAAGCAGATTCAGAAGGATTTAGGTTGCAGTAGGTACTGGGAGATGAAGCTTGCACAGGATAGAGTAGCATGGAGAGCTGCATCAAACCAGTCTCATAATTTTAATTTCACTGTGTGAAGTAGTCTTACCACTTTTTGAGTTTGAATCACGTCCACCCTTTTTTCAAAGAAATAGTCCGAAGTACTGAGGGGGGGGGGGGGGGGGGCGGCGGCTTGAGTTGTGGATAGAACAACAAGATTTCCGATGTGAAGAAATAGCAACCCACTTGCATTAAAAAACAATTTTTAACACAACTAGCGTGCCATTTCTTCCCATGGGCATTCTTCAAAAACAGATGCTGAAAATGATGAACAAAAAAATCTAAATGACAGGATTGCTCTTTGCGGAGGGCCGAGACGTGTGAGGAGAAATGGTGATGCTATCGGCGCACGGCGCTATCAACGAAACCTGCAACGTTTAGCGTCACCTTGCAATTTTGAGACTGCATGTGCTAGGTCGCTGGCGTATGCAGAAAAAATTGAGGTAAGTCGATATGAAGTGTTCTGGATATATGCGATATGTGAGGAAAACGAACGACGGACCTATCGGACATCTTTTATTGTGTCATTTACATGCAGTTACCATTTTTAGCAAAGTTGTTACCGCCAAACGTGATCGTGGATCGTTTTCCTTTCAATTCATGATTTTAGGGGAATAAGCAGCTTGCTAACTTGTTGATGTGCAGCACATCTGATAATACATAAACAAATAAATAAAATATACAGATCTAAACCGTCAATATACACTGAAGTACCTAAGAAACTGGTGTAGGCATGCCTATTAAAATACAGAAATGTGTAAACAGGCAGAATACGGCGCTGCGGTCGGCAGCGCCTGTATAAGACAAGACAGTGCAGTTGTTAGACCGGTTACCGCTTCTACAATGGCAGGTTATAAAGATTTAAGTGAGTTTGAACGTGGTGTTACAGTCGGCGCACGAGCGACAGGATACAGCATCTCCGAGGTAGCGATGAAGTGGTGATGAAGTGGCGATTTTCCCCTCGACTATTTCACGAGTGTATCGTGAATACCAGGAATCCAATAAAACATCAAATCTCCGACATTACAACATCCTGCAAGAACGGGACCAACGACGACTTAAGAGAATCGTTCAACGTGACAGAAGTGCAGCCCTTCAGCAAACTTCTGCAGATTTCAATGCTGGGTCATCACCAAGTGTCAGCGTGCGAACCATTCAACGAAACATCATCGTATGTGCTTTCGAAGCCACAGCCCCACTGGTGTACCCTTGATAACTGCACGACAAAAAGCTTTACGCGTCGTCTGGGCCCGTCAACATCAACATTGGACTGTTGATGACTGGAAACATGTTGCCTGGTCCGTCGAGTCCAGTTTCAAATAGTATGGAGTGGATGGTCGTGTACGGGTATGGAGACAACCTCGTGAATCCATCGACCCTGCGTGTTGGCAACGGACTGTTCAAGCTGGTAGAGGCTCTGTAATGGTGAGAGACGTGTGCAGCTGCAGTGATATGGGTACCCTGATATGTTTACATACGACTGACAGGTGACACGTACGTAAGCATCATGTATCAACATCTGCATCCATCCGTGTTCGTTGTGCATTCCGACGGACTTGGGCAATTCCAGCAGGACAATGCGACACCACACACGTCCAGAAATGCTACAGAGGGGCTCTTCTGAGATTAAACACTGGCCACCAAACTCCCCAGACATGAACTTTATTGAACATATCTGGGATGCCTTGCAACGTGCTGTACAGAAGTGATCTCCGCCCCCTCGTACTCTTACGGATTTATGGACAGCCCTGCAGGATTCATGGTGTCAGTTCCCTCCAGCACTACTTCAGACATTAGTCGAGTCCATGCCACATCGCGTTGCGGCACTTCTGCGTGTTCGCGAGTGCTGTACACGATACTAGGCAGGTGTACCAGTTTCTTCGGCTCTTCAGTATATTTACCTATATAATGTGCAGTCGATATTTTTATATGCCGTTACGTCGATATTTTTTCCTTCGATACATCAGTACTTTATTTTCATATATTGAGGGCCGATAATGATACTTTTTTGAATATCGGATTTCCAGTATTTTTAAAAATATCAGCAGTCCTATTTCGAACGATATTTACGCATTCGCACGGAAATATACGTCACAGAGCCGTCACAGTCTATTATTTTGATTTAACTGAGTGCTGTCTGTTCTGTCGGCTATGTCCGACGAAATAGACAACACTCCGTTACATTAGTACTTAGTCATTACAAAAATTTGAACTACAATAGTCGTGAATACCTTTTGAACGTAATTTAATGATAACTGTTAAAAATCACTGAATTTTGCAATAATAATGAATTTTAATGCTTATTCATGTATGCTGATTAGTTCTGTGTGTTTCTGGTAAGTTTAAGAATTAATGTCTTGGCTGTTATGATTCAGAGAAGCTATGGTATTCTGCTGTTGTTTTGAAATCACTCACATTTAAATGAAGTAAATTTGAGAGTGGATTACATCTATTTGGAAGGGCAAGTTAATTAAAATTAGTAACAGTAAAGATTACAGTGAGATTACACTATGTCGTTATTGTCGCTTAGCGTAATGCAGTAGTTCATTCACATTTGATTTTGTCTATAATTTTTTAAAGAATACTACAGTTTTTAATAAATACTTCCACTTTTTGGGATCACCTGTGTGTGCAAATTAGTTGCCGCGTAAGTAACGACCGACATCGACCATACATGTATTACTGATTGTTGTAATGCTTAAACTGTACCATAACCAGTTGGTTTCTGGAATAAATTGTCCACTTTATGATTGTCGGCCGTGTTATTTCATTATATGATTAAAATTTGATTAATTGCAACTTTTTCATTAATGACAAATTCCACTAATCTCTGTAATTACATATAACTGCTGTCAGTCGTTATTAGGGCAATGTATCCACTCGTCAATGTATAGTCGTACATTTTTCAACATCGTTTCGTTCTATTATTTTCGCAATCGATGTCTTTCCAACAAATAAGGTCGATTTTAAGGTACACCAGGCGAGCTGTGAAAGTCACGGATGCACTCACTGTTTCGCATTATATTCAACTAAGCTCCTGATTATCTTCCAGTTTTTCTAAACAATGCTGATGGAAGATAGCATTGTAGCCTATTCCCAGAAAAATTAAGGCAGCTGCGGCTTCCAGTTAAACCGGATCCCGAGGTATAATTCTGCATTCAGATAACGTTAATGCGGTTTTCCCCAAGCCAAGGTCAGAGAATCTCAGGCGAGTTAATGTCAGCCACGTACTTTTTGTTGTGGCTTGGATAGTCGGAACGCTCCTCGGGAGGAAATGCCTCTCACCGCGCTACGGAGGGTTCGCCAAAATGGCTCTGAGCACTATGGGACTTAACATCTATGGTCATCAGTCCCCTAGAACTTAGAACTACTTAAACCTAACTAACCTAAGGACATCACACAACACCCAGTCATCAGGTTCGCCAAAGCCAGCGGTAGACGCTTTTGTGTTAGAGCCTCCTGCGGAGTGGCCGAGCGGTTCTAGGCGCTACCGTCTAGAGCCGCGCTACCGCTACGGTCGCAGGTTGGAATCCTGCCTCGGGCATGGATGTGTGTGATGTCCTTAGGTCAGTTAGGTTTAAGTAGTTCTAAGTCCTAGGGGACTGATGACCTCAGAAGTTAAGTCGCATAGTGCTCAGAGCCATTTAAACCATTTTATTTATTTATTTATTTATTTTTTGAAAACCGTATTTTGTACATGTTATGTAAGGTGGAAGTATCAACACGGCCTTTTGTGATCTGATGATAAATAGAGCATCTCTCACTGTCTGTATCTCATTCATACTATTACAATTAATGAGTGGAAGCGAACGTCAGTTGTATCACATTTTTATTTCGTAGGGGATATAATTCTTTTAAATTTATTTTCTAGAATGGTATTAGAAAGGGTACCTAAGTTTAGCGAACCTGTATGTAATCTCAAGAGAACCCCAGTTCAAGAAACGCTGATTTATATAAAATTTACAACGCGAGAAGACTAACAGAGGATCTAAAATGACGCAGGCACTGGCAATTGACCCTGTACGTGCATAAAATTAACGTACTGTATGAAAAGGCGACGCGACCCACTACCGTTGGACTTCACTACTGGCTAAACATCACTGGAAACAGCAAATACCATGAAGAACCTCGAAGAAATCATCCCATGCGACCTGTAGTGGCCGGCCGGGGTGGCCGAGCGGTTCTAGGCGCTACAGTCTGGAACCGAATGAATACCCTTAGCTGCATACAGGCGTTGATATAAGTCAACGGGGACAGTTGAAAATGTGTGCCCCGATAAAGACTCGAACCCGGGATCTCCTGCTTACATGGCAGGCGCTCGACCCATCTTTTTTTTTCCATTTTGTTCGTTGAGTTTGGTCGTGGCGGACGTCACATGAAATCCGTTGAAGTTCGTTGTTGATTCCTTCACTCTGTTTTTTTATTACAGAGAGCAGCTAAGCTCGCTGGCCCAACACGCTGAGCTACCGTGTCGGCATCCCTATGAGAAACCGAGTATACACAGGGTAGTGCGACTGCCGGGACTTATCTCTGGCACGCCTCCCGTGAGACCCACATTCGCAACTTATTGTCCCGCACTATATTCATAGTGCCCCTGTCCATTATACTCTTTATTCGCGGCTTTACCGCCGATTCCTGTAAGAGTTTGGGCACTGTTTGTGCATCCGCACAGAAGAAGATGGTCAAATGGCCGATGAGCCCTAACTATATATATACTATTCGTCAGTCTGTGTGAGCGTTACCAAGTAGGATTCATAGGAGAGAGACAAGATCCCACAAAGAGCCGCGCGTTTTGTCACTGGATCGTTTACACGTCGCGATAGCATTACGGAGATGATCCACAGACTTTAGTGTCAGTACGCCACTACCCGACCACAACATTACTGAACTTGGCCTCCCGTTGTAGGAAACAAGCGGTGACATTACAATAAACAAGTACAGTGATTCCTAGACACCGGATTTCCATTCAAATACATATTTTTTCTATTATTCGAAACATACGGTCTTTGGGTAATGTGTTCTAATTGCTTCTTTTATCACATTTAACGTATGGTTTTTATAGTGTATATAAATACAAATATTGCGTTCACTCGTTCGGTTGTTGTGAAAGCTTATTTTTATTTATGATTTTCCTTTTTTTCCGATTCGCTGCGAGGAGTTACCCTTCGTGCTTGCTCACGTAGTACCTGGCCTTGGTTGTGCCTGCACAGTTGCACCAACATGGGTACTAAGGGATTAGCCGAAAAAGTGTCTTTTGGAGTTGTTTACAATGTAACACCAAGCAACAGTTTTAACATTGTTATTTAATTTGTGTACAATTTTTAAAAGATTCTTCATTTTTTAAGACTCATTTAAATTAACGCAACACCTAAGTGACGGATGGCTCATTTTCGAAGCCTCCCTCAGTTACCTGTCTTCAGATGACTCCGTCTGTACAGAAAATCAGTTTATATTTGTGGTGAGCGATGTCTACTGCCTAGTGGCTAAGTGTTGTTTTAAGTTCTTCACTATTAATTGTGGGTGCAAATTAAGTAGCCGGTCTAGATTGCAACAGTATGAGCGAGAGTTCGAAGGAAATATGATGTCGACCCATGGCAAAATATTTGTTTTATGCGTGTGAAAAAACAGTTGGTAGTGAAAAACGTTTCCAAGTCCTTCGGTGTGTGGACACCAATAAACACTAGGAGGACGTAAAGACGTAAATCGACGAAAAGAGCTCCCTTTCAGGTATTGTTAGGTGAATGTTCTAACACTACTTATTCGCAGTTTTCTTTTTATATGTGCGAAGCCTTTTTATCGGCAGATATTCCGCTGTGGAAATTAACTAATCGTGTTCTGAGGAATTTTATTGAGAAGTATACAGAGTGTAAAGAGCAAGACGAATCCACTATAAGTAAAAATTACGTACAGCAGTGCTGCGACCAAATCATTTAAAAAGTAAGGGATCAGATTAATAAGGGATCAAATTCAAAATAATTTTATATAGGTGTCAATCGACGAAGCAAGACTGTGAGCGTCTGTTTAATCCAAATATTGTAGTTGGCTCTCTTAAAGAAATGTACGGTCTACGCCGTATTTGCTTGCAATAGGGCATCTTCAAATGACAAATAGCTTCTACATCTACATGTGAGTGATTACTCTGCTATTCACAATAAAGTGCCTCGCAGATGGTTCAATGAACCACCTTCAAGCTACCTCTCGACCGTTCCGCTCTCGAACAGCAAGCGGGAAAAACGAGCACTTAAATTTTTCTGTGCGAGCCCTGATTTCTCTTATTTTATCGTGATGATTATTTCTCCCTATGTAGGTGGGTGCCAGCAGAATGTTTACGCAATCGGAGAGGAAAACTGGTGATTGAAATTTCATGAGAAGATCCCGTAGCAACGAAAAACGTCTTTGTTTTAATGATTGCCACTCCAATTCACTTATGATGTCCCCCCCTGCGGGTCCGGGGATTAGAATAGGCCCGCGGTATTCCTGCCTGTCGTAAGAGGCGACTAAAAGGAGTCCATCCCCCTCACGGGGGTAGTTCGCGCCTGCGTCCGGAGACGGACGGTTCCACGACCTATCATCGTGGTCCTTTTGGTTTTTTCACTTCTCGTTTCTTCCTTCCTTTTGTTGGTTCCTTTCTTTGCTCTTCTCCACCTCACTGTCTTCCTTACTCTTTCCCTTGCCTTCTCCTTGCCTTCTCATTGCCTTTTTCTCCTTGCCTTCTCATTGCCTTTTTCTCCTTGCCATCTCATTGCCTTTTTCTCCTTGCCATCTCATTGCCTTCTTCTCCTTGCCTTCTTATTGCCTTCTTCCCCTTGCTTTCTCATTGCCTTCTTCTCCTTGCCTTCTCTGGTCTCCGCCTCGGCGTTTGAGACAGTCTGTCCTCTTTCTCCCTCTCTCTCTTCTTTTTCCTCTTCTTCCTTCCTCCCTGTGCGTGTCTGAAGGCCGACCCACGCGTTCGCACGCGTAGCCGGTGACGGGGTAACGCGTAAGTCCCCGCCCTGGGTAGACATGTAAGGCACGCGCGTACCCCCTGGTAAAGGCCAGGCCCGGGGAGGGGTGATTGCCTGAGCTGATACCTTCTGACCATGCCGATTGGTCCCTCCGTCTGTTTCTCGGGAGGTGTGACCTGAGGTGTAAACATTCACCTAAGGCGGGAGTGCCCTCTGAGAGGGTCCCCACAAGGAAGGAGCGCGCCATCGGAGACGCTGGCAATCATGGGAGATTCCTCCGCAATGGATTCTACTCCATCTCTTTCGACTTCGACCCAAAAACGGAAACGTGACCAGCCAACAGTGACAAAAGTACTACCGCCTGCCCCACAGTTCCTCGTAGTTTCTCGAACTGAGGACGGAAAGGATTTTTCCTCTGTCAACCCTTTCGTTATTCAGAAGGGCGTAGATGCCATAGCCGGATCTGTCAAATCCTGTACCAGGTTGCGTAACGGCACCTTATTACTGGAAACTGAGAATGCCTTTCAGGCACAAAAACTGCTTCGGGCCACCCTCCTGTACACGTTCCCTGTCCGGGTGGAGGCCCACCGAACTTTGAATTCGTCTCGTGGTGTGGTCTATACTGACTCCCTCGACGGATTGACTGACGAGGAGCTTCAATCATTCCTCGCTGAGCAGGGCGTGACGGCTGTCCATAGGGTCATGAAAAAGGTTAACAATGACCTTGTACCGACCCGGACAATTTTCTTGACCTTCGATAGTGTTAAGCTGCCATCGCGCATCAAGGCGGGCTACGAGGTTATTTCTGTTCGCCCCTATATCCCGACACCTACGCGCTGCTACCAGTGTCAGCGTTTCAATCACACTCGACAGTCTTGTTCCAATGCGGCTAAATGTGTCACCTGTGGCAGGGATGCCCATGAGGGTGACTGTCCACCTCCGTCTCCTCGTTGTGTGAACTGTCAGGGTGACCATGCAGCATCCTCCCGCGACTGTCCTGTCTATAAGGAAGAACGCTGTATCCAGGAAATTCGGGTCAAAGAGAAAGTGTCCACCTCGGCTGCTCGCAAGCTATTGGCTAGTAGGAAGCCCACGCTGCTCCCAGCGGGGAAATACAGTACTGTCCTCGCCTCTCCTCGGACTACCCGGGAGGTAGCAACCCAGACATGCGATCTGACCTTCAGCACCACGGTCGTCCGTTCGGCCAGTGCTAAGATCGCGCGGTCGACGTCTCCTCTTCCTCCCATCACCCCACAGACACGAGCACCTTCTTCAGCTTCTGCTAAAACGAAGACACCGAAGTCAGATGCACGGGCCTTCAAGAAGGAACCATCCCGTGCAGACTTCCTCCGTACCTCGACCTCACAGCCTTCGACCGGTACTTCCACTACACGTCCTTCCAAAAAGGCGCATAGGAAGCACAGTTCTCCTTCCCCGCCACGGCGCATTTCTTCTCTTGCGCCACCCAGCGGCTGCCGCCCCAGGCCGTCATCCGTTTCGCCTGGCCGCACCGCTGGTCGCCGTACATCTGGCCGTTCACTGGCGGAGGAAGCTCCCCCTCCCGGCCATCCTCCCGAGATGGCCGATGACCCTATAGACCCAATGGACGATGACTGTCCGCCTACTGATAGCGGCGGCAGTGCTCGCTCGAAGCCAGGCCCTAAGCGGCCTTCGAGGTGACCACTTCTCTCATCTTTCTTTTCTTACGATGGCACTTATTCACTGGAATATTCGCAGCATTCGCTCCAACCGAGAGGACTTGAAGTTGCTGCTCCGCTTGCACCGTCCGCTTGTCGTAGCCCTCCAGGAAACGAAGCTACGCCCATGCGATCAAATTGCCTTGGCACACTACACCTCTGTGCGTTTTGACCTACCCCCTGTGGTAGGTATCCCAGCTCATGGAGGGGTTATGTTGCTGGTCCGGGATGATATTTACTACGATCCCATCACGTTGCACACTGGCCTGCAGGCAGTTGCCATCCGCATTACTCTCCCCACTTTTACGTTTTCCTTTTGTACCGTTTACACTCCATCGTCATCTGCCGTTACCAGGGCAGACGTGATGCAACTTATTGCTCAGCTACCTGCACCATTTTTGTTAACTGGAGACTTCAATGCCCCACCATCCCCTTTGGGGCTCTCCAGCATCCTGCCCGAGGGGCTCCTTGTTAGCAGACCTTTTCAACCAGCTCGATCTTGTCTGCCTCAATACTGGCGCCCCTACTTTTCTTTCGGACACATCTCACACCTATTCCCATTTAGACCTCTCTATATGTACTCCCCAACTTGCACGCCGGTTTGAGTGGTATGCACTTTCTGATACATATTCGAGCGACCATTTCCCGTGTGTTATCCATCTCCTGCAGCATACTCCCTCTCCGTGCTCCTCTCGTTGGACCATCTCCAAGGCAGACTGGGAGCTCTTCTCTTCCAGGGCTACCTTTCAGGATCAAACCTTCACAAGCTGCGATCGTCAGGTCGCACACCTCACGGAAGTCATTCTCGCTGCTGCTGAATATTCCATCCCTCACCCTACTTCTTCTCCACGTCGCGTACCGGTCCCCTGGTGGACCGCAGCATGTAGAGATGCTTTACGTGCTCGTCGACGTGCTTTACGCACCTTTAAGCGCCACCCTACAGTGGCGAATTGTATTAATTATAAACGATTACGTGCTCAGTGTCGTCGTATTATTAAAGAAAGCAAGAAAGCCAGCTGGGCTGCTTTCACAAGCACCTTCAACAGTTCTACCCCTTCTTCTGTTGTCTGGGGTAGCCTGCGCCGGCTATCTGGCACTAAGGTCCACTCCCCAGTTTCTGGCTTGAAGGTCGCGAATGAAGTCCTTGTGGCCCCTGAGGCTGTCTCCAATGCCTTCGGCCGCTTTTTCGCCGAGGTTTCGAGCTCCGCTCATTACCACCCTGCCTTCCTCCCCCGCAAACAGGCAGAGGAGGCTAGGCCACCTAACTTCCGCTCCTCGAATCGTGAAAGTTATAATGCCCCATTCACCATGCGGGAACTCGAAAACGCACTTGGCCGATCACGGTCCTCTGCTCCAGGGCCTGATTCTATTCATATTCAGATGCTGAAGAACCTTTCTCCTGCGGGTAAAGGTTTTCTTCTTCGTACATACAATCGCATCTGGATTGAGGGACATGTTCCCGCATGCTGGCGCGAGTCTATTGTTGTCCCGATTCCTAAGCCGGGGAAGGACAAGCACTTGCCTTCCAGTTATCGACCTATCTCGCTTACCAGCTGTGTCTGTAAAGTGATGGAGCGAATGGTTAACTCTCGATTGGTTTGGCTGCTCGAGTCTCGACGCCTACTTACCAATGTACAATGTGGATTTCGAAGGCGCCGCTCTGCTGTTGACCATCTGGTTACCTTGTCGACCTTCATTATGAATAACTTCTTGCGGAAGCGCCCGACCGCGGCTGTGTTCTTTGATTTGGAGAAGGCTTACGACACCTGTTGGAGGGCGGGCATTCTCCGCACCATGCATACATGGGGCTTTCGCGGTCGCCTCCCTCTTTTTATTCATTCCTTTTTAATGGATCGACAGTTTCGGGTACGTGTGGGTTCTGTCCTGTCCGACACCTTTCGCCAGGAGAATGGGGTGCCACAGGGCTCAGTTTTGAGCGTCGCTCTCTTCGCCATCGCGATCAATCCAATAATGGATTGCCTCCCAGCTGATGTATCAGGCTCCCTTTTCGTGGACGATTTTACCATCTATTGCAGCGCGCAGTGTGCACGTGTCCTGGAGCGCTGTCTTCAGCGTTCTCTTGACCGTCTTTACTCCTGGAGTGTCGCCAATGGCTTCCGTTTTTCTGCCGAGAAGACGGTCTGTATTAACTTCTGGCGCTACAAAGAGTTTCTCCCACCGTCCTTACGACTCGGTCCCGTTGCTCTCCCACTCGTGGAGACAATCAAATTTTTAGGCCTTACCTTTGACAGGAAACTTAGCTGGTCTCCACATGTGTCATATTTGGCCGCCCGTTGTACCCGTTCTTTAAATGTCCTCCGTGTTCTCAGTGGTATGTCGTGGGGAGCGGATCGAACCGTCCTACTTCGTCTATATCGGTCGATCGTCCGCTCCAAACTGGATTATGGGAGCTTCGTATACTCCTCTGCACGGCCATCCATCTTACGCCGCCTCAACTCCATACAACATCGGGGTTTACGACTTGCGATCGGAGCATTTTATACCAGTCCCGTAGAGAGTCTTCATGCTGACGCTGGCGAATTGCCACTCACCTACCGGCGCGATATACTGCTTTGTCGGTATGCCTGTCGGCTACTGTCAATGCCCGACCATCCGTCTTATCGTTCCTTTTTTGACGACTCTCTTGACCTTCAATACGGGTTGTATGTCTCTGCCTTGCTACCCCCTGGAGTTCGCTTTCGTCGCCTCCTTCAACACCTTCATTTTTCACTCCCTGCAACCTTTCGAGTGGGCGAGAGCCGCACGCCACCTTGGCTCCAGGCTCAGGTCCGCGTTCACCTCGACCTCAGCTCGCTCCCAAAAGAGGTCACCCCCGGTTCGGTCTACCACTCCCGTTTTTTGGAACTTCGTTCGAAGTTCAACAACATGACTTTCATTTATACAGATGGCTCTAAGACCAATGACGGGGTCGGGTGTTCCTTTATTGTCGGGGCACAAAGTTTCCAATACCGGCTCCATGGCCATTGTTCGGTCTTCACAGCTGAGCTCTTTGCCCTCTACCAGGCTGTTCTTTACATCTGCCGCCACCGACATTCTGCTTATGTCATCTGCTCAGATTCCCTGAGCGCCATCCAGAGCCTCAGTGATCCGTACCCGGTTCACCCTTTCGTACACCGGATCCAACGCTCTCTTCAGCAGCTGGTGGACGTCGGTACGCCGGTTAGCTTTATGTGGGTTCCTGGCCATGTCGGTATCCCTGGGAACGAAGCTGCAGATGCCGCGGCCAAGGCTGCGGTCCTCCAGCCTCGGACAGCTTCTTGTTGTGTCCCTTCGTCCGATTTTAGCAGGGTCATTTGTCGGCGCGTTGTGTCGCTGTGGCATGCCGATTGGGCTGCACTTACCGACAACAAGCTTCGGGCCTTAAAACCTCTTCCCGTGGCTTGGACGTCCTCCTCACGCCCTTCTCGGCGGGAGGAGGTCGTTTTAGCAAGGTTAAGAATTGGACACTGCCGGTTCAGCCATCGCCATCTGCTGACGGCTGCGCCGGCGCCGTTCTGCCCATGTGGGCACTTGCTGACGGTTAGACACATTTTAATGTCCTGTCCTGATCTTAACACACTGCGCCTCGATCTTAACCTGCCTAATACTTTCGATGCCATTTTAGCGGATGACCCACGAGCAGCTGCTCGTGTTCTTTGTTTTATCAATTTGACACACCTCGCTAAGGACATTTGATGATGTTTTTTAATCCTATGCCTGTCAGTCTGTCTTTTATTGTGTTTTCCCTTTTAGTTGTTGTTGTCAACTTGTGCCTCGCGGTGCATTCTTAGAGTAGTCAGGGCGCTAATGACCATTGAAGTTGTGCGCCCGAAAACCACAAAAAAAAAAAAAAAAAAAAAAAAAAACTTATGATGTCTGTGGCACTTTCCCTCCTATTTCGCGATAATACAAAGTGTGCCGCCCTTCTTTGAACTTTTTCAATATCATCCATCAGTTCCACCTGATGCGGATCCCACACCGCACAGCAATACTTCAGAACAGGGCGGATGAGTGTAGTGTAAGCAGTCTCTTTAGTAGATCTGTTGCACCTTCTAAGTGTTCTGTCAATCAATCGCAGTCTTTGGTTTGCTCTACCCACAACATTATCTATGTTATCGTTCCAACTTAGGTTATTTGTAACTGTAATCCCTAAGTGCTTAGTTGAATTGACAACCTTCAGATTTGTCTGACTTATAGCGTAATCGAAATTTAGCAGATTTCTTTTAGTACTCATATGAATAACTTCACACTTTTCTTTATTAAGGGTCAATTGCCACTTTTCGCACCACACAGATATCTTATGTAAATCATTTTGCAATTAACTTTGGTCATGTGATGACTTTACAAGACGGTAAATGACAGCATCACCTACAAATAATCTAAGAGGGCTACTCAGATTGTCTCGTATGTCGTTAATATAGATCAGAAACAATAGAGGACCTATAACACTTCCTTGGGGAACGCCGAATATTACTTCTCTTTTACTCGATGGCTTTCCGTCTATTACTACGAACTGTGACCTTTCTGACAGGAAATCACGAATCCAGTCGCACAACTGAGGCGATATTCCAGTTTGGTTAGAAGACGCTGGTGAGGTACGGTCGCGAAAGCCTTCTGAAAATCTAAAAATATGGAGCCAATTTGACATCCCCTATGGATAGCACTCATTACTTCATGAGTATAAAGAACTAGTTGTGTTTCGCAAGGACGATATTTTCTGAATCCGTGCTGACTACGTGTCAGTAAATCGTTTTATTCGAGATACCGGTACTTCATAATGTTCGAATACAGTATATGTTCCAAAACCCTACTGCAAATCGACGTTAGTGATATGAGCCTGTAATTCAACGGATTACTCGTACTTCCCTTTTTGGGTATTGGTGCGACTTGAGCAACTTTCCAGTCTTTAGGTATGGAACTTTCTGTGAGCGAACGGTTATATATAACTGCTAAATATGGAGCTATTGCATCTGCATACTCTGAAAGGAACCTGACTGGTATACCTTCTGGATCGGAAGCCTTGCCTTTATTAAGTGATTTAAGCTGCTTTGCAACACTGAGGATATCTACTTCTATGTTTCTCATCTTCGAAGTTGTTCTTCATTGGAATTCGGGAAAGTTTACTACATCTTCTTTGGTGAAGGAGTTTCGGAAAACCGTGTTTAATAACTCTGGTTTGGTGGCACTGTCATCCGTGACTTCACCGTTGTTATCGCGCAGTGAAGGTACTGATTGCGTCTTGCCAATTGTGTCCTTTATATATAACCAGAATCTCTTTGGGTTTTCTGCCAGATTCCGAGACAGAGTTTCGTTGTGTGAATTATTAAAAGCATCTCGCATTGAAGCACGCGCCATATTTCGAACTTCTGCAAAACTTTGCCAATATTCGCAGTTTTCTCATTTTTTTTTATCGATTTCATGATTTTACTATGGGCAAATGGCATTCAGTACGAACGTCTATCGCTATTTGCGACTGATGCAGCAAGTTACACGGTCAAAGCTTGTACTGCTCTCAAAGTTATATTTCCCAATATGATACATTTGATCGGGTTACCCTCCATTCAGAAGCCTGTTGCACGCAGCGACTGTTATATTGACTTGTAAATAATAGGTTTCAGCTATCAGTCGCCCTTTTTAAATGTTATTGGCAGATCTGGATTTCAGCTAGAAACTAGCCATTCTCAATGCACTATATCATTTTTGACCAATGCATGTAATGCCTGTTGGTCGGGCTTCATCCACAGTTCATTGAATACTGAATGAACAGTGGATGAAGCCCAACCAACTGGCATTACATGCATTGATAAAAAATCATAGTGCATTGAGAATGGCTAGTTTCTAGCTGAAATCTAGATCTGCCAATAAAATTTAAACAGGACGACTGATAGCTGAAATCTATTATTTACAAGTGATACATTTGAGTTGTCTTGCTTATGAGTTACATCGCTTGCAAATTTTCACCCTGTTGACAAGTTGGTGTCTGCTGTGAAGGAGTTTGTCAAAGCACCTTACAGAAAACAAGCTTTCAAAGCAGAAGCAACTGACATTCCGTTGCCACCGGAACAAAACACAGCGCGCTGGGGGCACACGGCATCTACAGTGATTTATTACCCCGACCATCTCGAAACTGTTCGGAGCGTCGTTTCTACATTTGATTGTAAAAGTACAGCCTCAATTCACACTGCCTAAGGCGTTCTGAGCACCCTACAAACAGGAGCTAATCTTGCGTATATACCTGCTCATTTTTCTCATCTTTCGGCGGCAGTTGATTCTGCGAAGACATGCAGTTCTGTTCTTTGTGCTTCATTAAGTATGCCCAAAACCTGAACTTAATTATGTTCCTGGAAGAGCTGGTGAAACAGTGAAGGAAAAAGTTCAGAGCATGCTATTAAAATCCGGAATACGAACGAGTTTGTTACACGTCGTTAACAGGGGGGGGGGGGGGGGGGGCGGTGGGGGAGGGGGCAAGTAGTCGCTTTTGTATATAAACCCCTAAGTTTCTGTGAAGATCAAGTTTCTCCAGCTATAAGCACATTCTGGGAGATAACAGGAGCTGGCGTATTTTCGAACACCTGAAACATATAGTGACTGTAAACTGTAACAGAAGGGAAGTGGAAAACTAACTGTGAGTACAACAGCTTTCCGTAAATCAATACGCGGTGTACAACTTTGCTTCCGCCGTTTGCCGGTAGGTGGCGACAACGGTAAGTAGCGGTCGAAAGAAACACATCGCAGACGTCAGGCAGTTAGCTTGGACCTCGGTGAACATAACCTCATTCAAACATTAGTCGATTTGCGTCTGCATCATAATGATGTTCTTGATTGAAAATGTCAGTTTACGACCCTAATTCTCGTCATTTGCGGGAGGTGTTACTGTTTTGTTTCAGTATGATGAAAACAGCGGCTGAGTCTCATCGGATGCCCTCAAGTACGTATGGTAAGGACGCTTTTAGGGAAAGAATGTGTCGTGAGTGGTTTCAACGCTTCAAGAATGGGTGGTTTTAACGTTGTAGACAGGCATAGTGGTGGAAGAGAGAATGTTTTCGAAGATGCAGAATTGTGGACATTGCTAAGTGAAGACTCGCGTCGAACTCAAGAAGAATTGGCGCGATTAGTGGGAGTGACACAGCAAGCCATTTCCAAATGTCCCAAGGCTATGGACATGATTCAGAATGAAGTAACTTGGACCCGTGAGAGCAGAAACCAAGAGACGTTGAGCGGCGTTCGTCTGTTGTGATCAGTTGCTTCAGAGGCAATACCGGAAGGGATTTCTGCATCTCATTGTGACCGGGGACTAGAAATGGGTTCATTACGATAACTCTAAACGCAAGAAATCATGGGGATATCCCGGCCATGCTTCCACGTCGACGGTCAAACCGAATATTCACGGCTCCAAGATCATGCTCTGCATTTGGTGGGACCAGCTCGGCGTCGTGTACTATGAGGTGTTACAACCAAGTGGAACAATCACAGGTGATAGTTATCGAACGCAATTAATGCGTTTGAGCAGATCATTAAAAGACAAACGGCCGCAATACAGCGAGATGCACGATAAAGTGATTTTGCAGCACGACAACGCTTGACCCCACGTTGCAAAAGAAGTCAAAACGTATTTGGAAACGTTAAAATGGGAAGACCTACCCCACCCGCAGTATTCTTCAGACATTGCTCCCTCTATCACCTGTTTAGATCAATGGCACATGGGCTGGTTGACCAACACTTCCGATCTCATGAAGAAGTCACAAATTAAATCGATTCGTGGATCGCTTCAAAAGATGAACAATTTTTTCGACGCGGGATTCGTACACTTCCCTAAAGATGGGAGAAAGTAGTGGCCAGCTATGGAAAATACTTTGAATGATACATGTGTAACCCATTTGTTTCATTAAAGCCTCAAATGTTGGGGAAAAAACGGGGGAAGCAAAGCTGTACACCTTGTATAAACTACAACTTTTCTTGCATGTGTTATTAAGTTTCTTTGTGAATGATTCACAGGCATTTACGTAAATGCTTTTTGTACTGAATCGATGCCAATTTAGTTTTTATATAATGTTACGCAGACAGTTTAAGTGCATAATTTATGTACTTAGCTCAGATTTTTTTGTTTCATAATACATACATATTCAAGGGATTATTACTGCATGAAAATTCAGTACGTCGTGACGACAAAGAGAAACGCATTACACTGTGAATCATTTCAAGACCGTTATGTATACTCTATGGAATATTTCAGCATGTCCTCGTGAAATGTTACGATAAAAACTCACGATAAGAAGACTGAAAATGTGTTCGATTAATACAAGAGACGTGTTGTGCATCATGGAGAAGTTTTATGTGGAAATTCCGAGACCATATGTTCCAAGAAAAGACCGGAAAACATATTACTTTCTCAAATGTCTCGGAAATTGAGTACGACGAGAAAATTAGAGAAATCAGACCTCATATGGAACTTAACTGACAATCGTCCTTTCCGCACGCCATTCTTGAATGGAATCTTTCCTATTTGGTGAGGAAAAAGACAGTGGACCCGCGATACACCATATGGTGCTTACGCAGTACCCATGAATAGACAGACGTAGCTACCTGCTACATCTACATCTATACTCCGGAAGCCACCCAATGGTGTGTGGCGGAGGGAACTTTACGTGCCACTGCATTACCTCCCTTTCCTGTTCCAGCCGCGTAAGGTTCGCAGGAGGAACGACTGCCGGCAAGCCTCCGTGCGCGCTCGAATCTCTCTAATTTTACATTCGTGACCTCTTGGGGAGGTATAAGTAGGGGGAAGCAATATATTCGGTACCTCATCCAGAAACGCACCCTCTCGAAACCTGGACAGCAAGCTACACCGCGATGCAGAGCGCGTCTCTTGCAGAGTCTGCCACTTGAGTTTGCTAAACATCTCCGTAACGCTATCACGCTTACCAAATAACCCTGTGACGAAACGCGCCGCTCTTCTTTGGATCTGCTCTATCTCCTCCGTCAACCCGATCTGGTACGGATCCCACACTGATGAGCAATACTCAAGTATAGATCATTCCACTTCAAATCGTTCCGTACGCATAGTCGCAGATATTTTACAGAAGTAACTGCTACCAGTGTTTGTTCCGCTATCATATAATCATACAATAAAGCATCCTTCTTCCTATGTATGCGCAATACATTACACTAGGCTATGTTAAGGGTCAGTTGCCACTCCCTGCACCACGTGCCTATCCGCTACAGATCTTCCTGCATTTCGCTGCAATTTTCAAATAAAGCGAGTTGGGTCTCACATGATCGCTGTTTCCGGAATCCATGTTGATTCCTGGTTTCTAGAAATGACATGATACGCGAGCAAAAAACATGTTCTAAAATTCTACAACAGATCAATGTCAGAGATATAGGCCTATAGTTGTACGCATCTGTTCGATGACCCTTCTTGAAAACTGGAACTACCTGTGCTCTTTTTGCCTTCCGTTCCTCTACATACTTGCGGTACACGGCTGTTAGAAGGGAAGCAAGTTCTTTCGCGTACTGTATGTAGAATCGAACTGGTATTCCGTAAGGTCCAGTGGACTTTTCTCTGTTGAGTGATTTCAGTTGCGTTTTTATTCCTTGGACACTTATTTCGATGTGAGCCATTTTTTCGTTCGTGCGAGGAGTTAGAGAAGGAAGTGCAGTGCGGTCTTCCTCTGTGAAACAGCTTTGGAAAAAGGTGTTTAGTATTTCAGCTTTACGCGTGTCATCCTCTGTTTCAATGCCATCATCATCCTAGAGTGTCTGGATATGCTGTTTCGATCCACTTATTGATTTAACGTAAGACCAGAACTTCCTAGGATTTTCTGTCAAGTCGGTACATAGAATTTTACTTTCGAATTCACTGAACGCTTCAAACATAGCCCTCCTTAACGCTAACTTTGACATCCTTTAGCTTCTGTTTGTCTGAGAGGTTTTGGCCGCGTTTAAATTTGCAGTGAAGCTCTCTTTGCTTTCGCAGTAGTTTCCTGACATTGTTGTTGAATCATGGTGGGTTTTTCCCGTCCCTCCCTGCTCAGGGGAGACATCTACTAGAAACCACACTACCCGCCAACTTACAGCTTACGCCAAAAAAATTTCTAGTTTCGGAGCGTTGGTTAAAATTCACTGCAAGTTCTCGTTTTTATACATGTAGTCTCGTGAAATCGGTTGAATCTACCGGGTGATAAAAAAAGTCAGTATAAATTTGAAAACTTAATAAACCACGGAATAATGTAGATAGAGGGGTAAAAATTGACACACATGCTTGGAATGACATGGGGTTTTATTAGGAAAAAAAAAAGTTCACAAAATGTCCGACAGATGGCGCTGGACAGCAAAACGTCAGTGACTGCGCAAGACAATTGTGTATAAAAGGAGCTGTAATGAGATAGAGAATCAGATGCGCCAGCAGTCGCAGCATGTTGACGTTACCTGAAAAGGCGCTTTTACTGAAGCTGTATTATCAGAATGGGGAATGTGCTAGTTCAGCGTTACGATCCTATCGCCCGCCATAGGAAGGGGATTCGAACGGGTAAAGGTCCGTTGACAAATGCAGCTGTGGCGAGAATGATTTCGAAGTTCGAAGCCACGGGTTGTTTGGACGATAGACGCCATAGTGGCCGACCGAGCACAAGCCGTAATGCTGCTGAGACAGTTCAGGAAGAAATGGAGACTAGCGGGTTCGACTATGCACGGGGAAGTCAGCGCTCGTGCAGTCGCACGTCGCACCGGCATTCCATACACTACTGTTTGGTTGGCACTTAGGCGTACCCTCTGATGCTATCCGTACAAAATCCATCTTCATGTCAAAAGGTTTCTCTAAGTCCACAAATGCTAGAAACGTAGGTTTCCCTTTCCTCAATCTAGCTTCCAAGATAAGTCGTAGGGTCAGTATTGCCTCACGTGTTCCAGTATTTCTACGGAATCCAAACTGATCTTCCCCGAGGTCGGCCTTTACCAGTTTTTCCATTCGCTTGTAAAGAATTCGCGTTAGTATTTTGCAACCGTGACTTATAAAACTGATAGTTCGGTAATTTTCACATCTGTCAACACCTGCTTTCTTTGGGATTAGAATTATTACATTCTTCTTGAAGTCTGAGGGTATTTTCAAAATAACAGTTTCAAATATGTACCGCAAATAGCGAAAAAATTTAATATAAAATAAAAATGTCGGTGCTCGATAGTGCCATTTTGATATCGTTGCATTTATATTTTTTTGAAAGAGAACCGCCGATATATATCGATACTTCTGGAAGGAATAACGATATATCGATATACTGTCAACAGCCCTAGTTTGTAACTCTACGTGAATGAAGAATTTGTTTGTAGGAGTGTAATGGACGAGGTACGCTAAAATGCAGCGTACGGGAAGTTGAGAATTTGGATTAGCTGGGAAGCGTGTCTGCGCGGACAGGGCCGTTAAGGCGACCGTTCTAGAGGAACAGAGCGCCTGGGTTGGTGTCCACGTCCGGTAGAAATTATCAACTATCGCCACTGCAACACCGCAGTGCACTTTGTGGTTGGTAGTCATGATTTACCACCTGCCCCTCCCCTTTCATTGGACAAATATATTATACTAGAACTGACATGTGATTACATTTTCACGCCATTTGGGTGCATAGATCCTGAGAAATCAGTACCCAGAACGACCACCTCTGGCCGTAATAACGGCCTTGATACGCCTGGGCACTGAGTCAAACAGAGCATGGATGGCGTGTACAGGTACAGTTGCCCATGCAGCTTCAACACGATACCACAGTTCATCAAGAGTAGTTCAAATGGTTCTGAGCACTATGGGACTTAACATCTGTGGTCATCAGTCCCCTAGAATTTAGAACTACTTAAACCTAACTAACCTAAGGACATCACACACATTCATGCCCGAGGCAGGATTCGAACCTGCGACCGTAGCAGTCGCGCGGTTCCGGACTGAGCGCCTTAACCGCGAGACCACCGCGGCCGGCGTTCAAGAGTAGTGACTGGCATATTGTGACGAGCCAGTTGTTCGGCCACCATTGACCAGACGTTTTCAGTTGGTATGAGATCTGGAGAATGTATTGGCCAAGGCAGCAGTCGAAGATTTTGTGTGTCCAGAAAGGCCCGTACATGACCTGCAACATGCAGTCGTGCATTATGCTGCTGAAATGTCAGGGTTTCACAGGGATCGAATGAAAGGTAGAGCCACGGGTCATAACACATCTGAAATGTAACGTCCACCGTTCAAAGTGCCGTCAATGCGAACAAGAGGTGTCCGAGACGTGTAACCAATGGCACCCCATACCATCACACCGGGTGATACGCCAGTATGGCGATGACGAATAACGCTTCCAATGTGCGTTCACCGCGATGTCGCCAAACACGGGTGCGACCATCACGATTCTGTAAACAGAACCTGGATTCATCCGAAAAAAATTACGTTTTTCCAGGTTCGTCGTCGAGTACAGCATCACAGGCGCTCCTGTCTGTGATGCAGCGTCAAGGGTAACCGGAGCCACGGTCTCCGAGCTGATAGTCCATGCCGCTGCGAACGTCGTCGAACTGTTCGTGCAGATGGTTGTTGTCTTGCAAAGCTTCCCATCTGTTGCCTCAGGGATCGAGACGTGGCTGCACGATCCGTTACAGTCATGCGGATAAGATGCCTGTCATCTCGACCGCTAGTGAGACGAGGCAGTTGGGATCCAGCACGGCGTTCCGTATTACCCTCCTGAACCCACGGATTCCGTATTCTGCTAACACTCATTGGATCTCGACCACCGCGAGCAGCAATGTCGCGATACGATAAACCGCAATCGCGACAGGCTACAATCCGAGCTTTATCAAAGTCGGAAACGTGATGGTACGCATTTACAGGAGGCATCACAACACCGTTTCACCAGGCAACGCCGGTCAACTGCTGTTTGTGTACGAGAAATCGGTTGGAAACTTTCCTCATGTCAGCACGTTTTAGGTGTCGCCACCGGCTCCAACCTTGTGTAAATGCTCTGAAAAGCTAATCATTTGCATGTAACAGCGTCTTCTTCCTGTCGGTTAAATTTCGCGTCTGTAGCACGTCATCTTCGTGGTGTAGCAATTTTAATGGCCAGTAGTGTAATTCTGCAACAAGGGCTCGTTGTAGCAAGTAACCAGCCGTGATATTGCTGAAACAACGCGAGGCGCAGAGCGAACACCTGCAGCAAGTGTTCCCACGGTCCAAGGCCGCCGCGCTGTGTGTTAACGCACGCAGGTGGCAGGTGGCTCAGCGGCGGGATTGCAGGGCAGCGTCTGGCGTGCGACCGCTGCCAAGCGAGGTGTGGCGGCCGCATCCGGAGCGGCCACGCTGTCTGCCCTCTGGCTGTGACGTCACAACACCTCGCCCGCAGCCGACCGCGTCTGTTCGCCGCGTTATTCACGTGGCATTTTCCTTGTTTCTTTTTGGTTCGACTATGCCGTCAAGATCATAGGTTTCAGCTCGTTCTTTCATTAATTTTTCTGTTCAACGGACTGTTCTTCTGCTTTTAGTGCTGTATACTCACGATCTGAGTTCGCCGGGTCATCTGGCCTTGGTTAGTGTCAAATAAAGAAAGGTACAAACTTGAAATATTATGCCTACAGCCACATCTCAACGTCATGATGTAAAAGCTGAGGCGGTCTGGCTATCGGGAGGTGATTTATTGAGTGGTGGTATGGAATATGCCTAATTTCACACCTTCTCGATCCTGGACGCGCAAACACTGTTAAATCCGATTCAGGTGCGGTCACTAGATGCCATTAGCCTTGACTAAAGTGTTCATCTGACTGCATAAAAGTTAAAATATTCGTCGCTGCACTCGACCCGTAAAATTTTCAGATTTCTGTGAATAATTATTAAATTCAAGGAATAAACGTCTTGCGCTGTTCGTGATTACTTCTCAGCAAAATCAATTGCATAGGAGAAAGTTCAACAACAAATTAAAGTCAAAGTTCTGATTCAATACACAATCACTTCCAATTACCACAAAAAAGTTAAACTACTGTATCTCAGGCTGGTACAATGCTTCCACAAAGCATACGCCTCGTATTTTCGTAATTCGAATCAATTAAGTTCAGTATACATCCAATTATAACTGGTCTGCTGCAAAATGAATGATAGACCCAGAATGCGATGCAAGGAACAAACGTAAAAAACTGGACTTTTTATTTATTTATTTATTTTTTTATTTATTTTTTTTGATATTTTTCTTTCAGCAGCAATGGCGCTTCGACATCCTTCAGCAGGCAGTATTGTCGCCTTGTTGTTGCTCACCCAGCTGCGTGCCGGCTAATTTCGTCTCCTCCAGCCTCTAGGGTACTGCTTTCTGCAACAGTTTTTTCACCAACGTTAGCACAAATACATCCCCCTACTTGTAGTTCGTGTGGCCGCTCAGCAGTATTTATCGATAAAATCGCCTGTTTTCTTGATGTGCTCGAGGTTTCAAATAACGTAGTGAAGGTCGTCCTAGGTGATTCATCACAAAGTCACTGCCCCAAGCGGTCGTGGATTACGGCGCCGTAATGTGGCGGAATGCAGTGGACATCCAGCGTACATTCAGCTCCAGGAGCGCACCCCCACCCTGAAACACTACCCGCCAAGTGACTTCCTCACCGCATCCTCAGCAAGCCTCAGTCGTCATTTACCCCCTCCCCCTCTTTCCGCATCTTTCCGGTAGCGACTCTGCTATTGATCTCAGGAATTCTTACCAGAAGTATAAACCGCTATGGATGTTCCATTTAATCAGGCATTGCTCGAGGAATTAAGATTAGGAAATGGGACACTTAAAGTAGTAGATGAGTTTTGGTATTTGGGGAGCAAAATTGACAATCGGCGAGGTAGAGTGGGCACAAACAACAGACTGTCTATAGCAAGATAATCGTTTCTGAAAAAGAGAAATTTATTAGAATCGAACGTAAATTAAATGTTGCAAGCCTTTCCTGAAGGTATTTGTAGGGAGTGTTGTGTGGAACTGAAATGTGCAAGGCAAAGCAGTTGTACAAAAAGCAATAAGACACATCGTGAGAGACATAGTGGAATCACCAATTTGGTTATGGAGTGACGTATGCAGGTAAAAATTGTAGAGGATACCAAAACTTTGACTACAGTTGGCGAGCTCATTCAGATGCATGTATGTTTCTGTAGCTGTGCGAAGATGAATAGGTTGGAGAGCTGCATCAGGCCAGTCACAGGGCTGTAGGAATCGACATGGGCTCCGAAAACAACGATCGTCTGAATTGCAGCTCTTTCTGTTCGCCCACGAGGAGCAGTAGGAAGTAGATACTTGCGTCTAGGTTAATACTGTGTTCGTTGACTTACGTTAGGTGTTACTGTTCTGCACTGCCGTCTAATGAGCGAAATGGTGGGCTCAGAATGTCACAGCACCTGTGTGATGAAGCTGACAACAAACAGAACAGTAGTGTGCATATGGGGGTTTTGGTACACAGTATGCACTGTTGCCAGATTTCTGGTGACATAATCATGTGCTGTTGCCATATATCTCCACCTCCCCCACCACTCTGAGACAGACCTATTGCCCTATGTACAAAATGGAATGATAATCAAAAGTTTTTGGAAAATTAAAAGAATATAGGGCTTTCACTCATCCCTCTGATGCTGCTATGGAGAAAGGGCAGTTCTCCGAAGTGTTAAATGTTGGACAATTTAAAAAAATCCTAGATCTTCAATTTTCCTATTAGTTGAATTCAGAGACGACAAACCCTGGGTACTGGTGCAGCCTGCATGGTTGTCAGATCTGATGTGTTTTAACTTTAGAATCCCATGCTAAGTACAAAATTTTGAGCTCAGAACACACGAAATCTGACAACCATGTACCCAGTATCTTGGATTTTAGGATAGTTGCATGCCTTGGATTTGTTGAATTTCCCATCAGTTTACACTTAGGACTAGCACCCTACTTACACAGTGAGTCAGTGACATACAGTTGGCGGGGAAACACTGGGGCTGGCCGCTGTGGCCGAGCGGTTCTAGGCGCTTCAGTCCGGAACCGCGCTACTGCTACGGTCGCAGGTTCGAATCCTGCCTCGGGCATGGATGTGTGTGATGTCCTTAGGTTAGTTAGGTTTAATTAGGTCTAAGTCTAGGGTACTGATGACCTCAGATGTTAAGTCCCATGGTGCTTAGAGCCATTTGAGCCATTTGAAACACTGGGCAGCCCCAGAGCAATACAGCTATTGTGCTGTCATTTTATACATCGAGCTGTTGGCCTATGTCAGAGGGAGAAGGGTGGGAGAGATCAGGCAACAGTGTATGATTACATCATCAGAAAACTAGCTGCAAATTCCAATCAAAGACTGTTTTGGATTACACAGATTCTTAATTAAGTTGTTTTCGTAATAGGCGGATCTGAATTCTCATATTTTACTATGCAAACACGGCTGTTTCTAGAGCTCAAAACCATGCGATGAGTGCTTGCACTTCTTTGTAACTCTCATTATAAATTCATCCAATGTTGTTGTCGTCCAAAGGACAAAGAACTGGTTGAATCCAACTCCCTACACTCGTCCGACGTGTGCTAGCATCTTTATCTCTGCATAATTGCTGCAACATGCGTCCACTTGAACTTGCTAACTGGGTTCAAGACTTTGCCTCCCTCTGTAATTTATAACCCCCCCCCCCCCCCCCCCCACACACACACACACCCCTATTACCAAACTTACGATTCCTTGATGCCGCAGGACGTGTCCCATCAACCGTTTCTTTTTTTTGGTCAAGTTGTGCCATAAATTTTTCTCTCCAATTCGATTCAGTAGCTCCTCATTTGTTATTCGAAATAGTCATCTAATCTTCAACGTTATTCTGTAACAGTGCAATTCAAAAGTTTCTGTTCTCTTTTTGTCTGAATTTCCTATCACCCATTTTTCACTTCCATACAGATACCCCAGACAAATAACTTCAGAAAAAAGTAACTCTTTAATTTAAATTCTCTGTTAACAAATTCCTCTTTTCCAAAAATGCTTTTCTTGCTGTTGCCAATTTGCATTTTATATCTTCCCTATTCCAGCCATCATCAGTTATTTTGCTTCCAAAATAGCAAAACCCATCTACTACTTAAAATGATTCCTTGATCTAATTCCCTAGGGAAAAACTAATTTATTTCATTTTTGTTGCCGACCGCGGTGGTCTAGCGGTTCAGGCGCTCAGTCCGGAACCCCGCGACTACTACGGTCGCAGGTTCGAATCCTGCCTCGGGCATGGATGTGTGTGATGTCCTTACGTTAGTTAGGTTTAAGTAGTCCTAAGTTCTAGGGGACTGATGACCACAGATGTTAAGTCCCATAGTGCTCAGAGCCATTTTTGTTGGCGTTCATATTATAACCGCTTTTCAAGAGACAATCCATTCTGTCCTACTGCTCTTCCAAGTGACAGAACTACGATATCATCAGCAAACCTCAAAATTTTTGTTTCTTCTCCCTGAACTTAAATTCCCTTTCCAAATTGCTCTTTGGTTTCTTTCACTGTTTTCTCATTGTACAGATTGAATAACACAACGGAGAGGCTACAACACTGTCTCACTTCCTTCTCAACCACTGGCCCCCTTACATGCCCTCGACTCTTGGAACTGCAGTCTGTACAATATTAGAAGAAGGAGATTTCTTGGGACTGCACACCCGAAACTTACGGAACAAGTCATAAATAACCCTTCGCTCCTTGTATTCAAGCAGTATTCGGATCAGCATTGTCAAATGGTTTCTCTAAATTTACAAACGTTGAAAATGTAGGTTTACATTTTTTCAACCTATTTTGTAAGATGAGTCGTTGTTTCCTCCGCCTCATTTGCGAATCCGAGCTTGTACGTCGTCAGTAGCCACACCATCGTCTCACCGTCGACGGAACTTTAAACCCTAATCTTCCACCTCCTCCTCTTCGTATTTCTCGCGCAGACTACGACCGCTTTTGCAGGTAGCTAGATAGTGCCTTTACATGGGAAATAAATGTGTGTAACAGTGTACAAAGATACTTAGATTTTAACCTCCCATCCTGACCACTGATGTAGCAGCAATGATCCTGACGTGAATTGCAACGTGATTACGGCATAACTGACACATTATTGCCCGGAAAGGAGAACAAAGTCTGTGCGTTGACCAGTTTCTCACCTTTCCGTGTTTGGTGAAAGACAATGTCAGGTATCTGAGGCTACACATTCTAGGATAGGTTAGTGAAAAGTGCGAAGTTCCATTAACGGAAGCACAACAACGAAAATGAGATGCAGCTTATGGGCAGATTACGTGAATGGTTAGGCAAGGGCCCACCAATTTGTCAGCGTTTGATCATGTGGGAGCAGAAAGCTTTTGGGGTGGGAAGCATTTTGGATGTCCCCCCGCCCTGGTCGTCCGTCAGCCTGAAGGGAAACGTGGTGAAGGTAGTGCGTCAGTGATACATTCACGCTACAAGTCGCTATCTAGCGTGATAAAGAATTTGCAATTAATAGGAGCGCAGCGGGGGATAACGGCGGTGCACATACGGACATTTTGGATAAATAACCGTGTTATTAAAATGATGTACGGGGAGAACCAGAAGCTACGCAATCCTAAATTAAAAAAAAAAATGTGTGGTGGGAAATGAGTTTCTTCCCGACGGAAATGTTTGTGTTGGCAAGGGCTGATATTGTGGGAGACGCATAGCACGTGATATACGAGCTATTGCCCGTCCTTTTGATGTCAGTATTGAGCTTTCCGCCCTTCGACGTTAAGTGATGCCACATTGGAAAATATCCGCTAGGTTCGCCAAGAAAGTCTATACCAAAACTGTGTCAGTAAATCGGAATGTCTTACGGGAGTGTTCGCAGAGCCACAAAATAACTGAAACTCTATCCGTATCGCATTGACGTTGTGCATGAGCTCCAAGACGCTGACAGATGGAAACGTACATTACTGTCAACGGTTTTTGCTTTTTATTCACAACAGTGTTCCGGTGTTGGATTATGTTTTCTACTCTGATCAGGCATGATTTCATGGAAGTGGCTATGTAAACAGCCAGAACAAGAGTGCCTGGAGTTCAGAAAACCATCACGTCTGCAAACGGACCCTATTACATTCGCAAAAGGTTGGAGTTCGTTGTACAGTTTCGCGTAAAAGAACTGTAGCCCCAATTTTTTTACCGGAAACTGAAAGAACTAAACGTTACCAGAATACCACCAAGCAGTTCGCAGCACTGTTTGTTTCGTTATCCCGCCTGGAAAGCGGCGCGTGGGTCTGCTCCTGAAAACTGAAAGGTTGGCCGAATGAAGGTAAAACACGTCGGTACTGCAAGTAAGTAAAAGTGGTTTACTGGTGCATGAATATATGCAGAGGCATACATAACTTCGTACGTAGGTGTGAAGCCTTAGACCCGTCGTAAGTAGTGCAAAGTCTCTATATGAAGCGAAGCTGTAACGAAGTGTCCCGACCGTCTGCTCTTGATCAAATGGGGTGAATCTGGAGCGGAGCTTGTATAGCTGCACAGCGCCGGCTAGAGGGCGCTGTCGTCGGTGTCTGTCGTAGTGCCAACCTAAGAACTTGCACCTACGCCGTGGCATCGTAGCTATCGATACCACAGTTAGTCTGATGAACGACACTGCTGGCTGCAGCAAGATGGTGCAAGAGCGCACATGGCACAATGGTAATGTTTGCATGTGTTCTTTGGGGGACACAGTACCATGACCTGTGGCCGCCTAACTCCCCAGATTTGTCTGTCCCCGACTTTTTTCTTTGGGGACATCCGAAGGATAACTTCTATAAGAACAATCCTCTTACAACTGACCTATTGAAGTACAACGTCGAAAACGGAATAGCCTGGATAAGTGTAGCGACCATTCAAAAACTAGTAACTAATATCAAGAAAAGTGTTGAGGTGTGTGTTGCAGCACTTGGATGACATTTCCAGCATCTATTAGCAGAAGATACGTATTGTGAGTTCACAAATTGATGACAATTGTTGAGCTATATGAAATAAAATCCTCATAACCTCTGAACGGTTTCCGTTAGGACGTTCAAACTGCACGGTTGGCCGCAGAGCATGATGGGAATTAATATGCGCATGCGCTCGCGCCATGTTGTTGTCGGCCGTTTGCATGTGGAAATGTCACGGTAGAGCGTGCCTGAGCGTATAGCGCTTGTGAAGGTCACTATGCGAGCAATAATTACGCAACTACGGCTGAAAGGAAGTTTGCGACCGAGTTCAAAGTGAAGACAACCGATCCAAGTGTGCTAACAACAAAGAATTTGATTCGCAAGTTTGAGAGAACGGGCACAGTTCGTGATGACAGTGTTGGCAACGTCGGTCGTCCAAAAAGGGTGAAACCGCCTGAGAAAACATCGATAAGACACGCGCTGCGTTTAAAACCAGCCCCACGAAATCGATTAGACGAGCTCAAAAACAGGTGGGAATCAACCTGGGGACAAAGCGACAAATTTTTGTTGAAGACCTGCATCTCTTCCCATACAAAATTCAAACCCATCAGCCATAAAGCTCCAGGGCCATGGAGCAGCGGTTGCGTTTGGCCAACACTGTTGACCATAGAAGTGGCGAACAGGATTTTGATGTGAATATGGTTTGGTTTAGCGACGAAGGCCACTTTACTTTGGATGGCTTCGTCAATAAGCAAAATTTGCGCATTTGGGGGACAGAATCCACATTTCGCGATCGAGAAATGTCTTCACCGTAAACGGTGACTGTGTGGTCTGCAGTGTCCAGTCACAGAATAATCGGTGCGATATTCCTTGAAGGCACTACCGAACCGTACGTGATGGTTTTGGAAGATGATTTCATCCCTATTATCCAAAAGTGACCCTGATTTCGACAAGATGTGGTTCAAGCAAGACTGAACTCGACCCCTTCGAAGCAGGAGAGTGTTTAATGTCCTGTAGGGCCGCATTCTAGCTCTGGGGTAGCCAGAGACTACTGGCGCCATATTCTCCGTATTCTGAAGACATGCGACTCCTTTTTGTGGGGCTACATTAGAGACAAGGTGTACAGCAATAACCCCAAAACCAGTGCTGAGCTGAAAACAGCCATTCAGGAGGTCATCGCCATCAACGATGTTCCGACGCTTCAGCGACTCATGCAAAATTTCGCCATTTCTCTACGCCGCATCATCGCCAGTGATAGCAGGCATACCGAACAAGTCATAAAAGTAAAAAGTAAGCACTCCGTCCCATCGGGACCATCCGACCGCCGTGTCATTCTCAAGGAGGATGTGGATAGGAGGGGCGTGTGGTCAGCAGACCGCACTCCCGGTCGTTATGATGGTTTTCTTTGACTGGAGCCGTTACTGTTCGGCCTCAATTGGCATCACGAGGCTGAGTGCACCGCGAAAAATGGCAACAGCGCATGGCGGCCACTATGGTCACCCATCGAAGTGCCGGCCACGCCCGACAGCGCTTAACTTCGGTGATCTGACGGGAACCGGTGTATCCACCGTGGCAAGGCCGTTGCCCCCAACAAGTCATAAGATAAATCCCAATATCTGTAGCGACGTTCACAAGTTGCATAAAGTGTGTGCACGTCGCAGTTTGTAACTAATTTACATCGTTTTTCATAGAGTTCGATAATTGTAACCTGTACATTAATAACTTTTTTACTTTAGAGGTGACGGATGGGGGATCACCTTAGCGAAGATATGGCCGCAAATGGAGAAATCTACTGAAATAACGACTTTGTCAAAGGACAGATTATTATTAGCGGAGTCTGTGAACTAGTACCTCGAAAACGGAGAAGTTGGTCGAATGACCACGTTCTACTGCCGTGAACATCTACGGAAAGATGTACACTAGGCGCTAAGTGGTTGGACGTCCACGACAGTTCACAGAATGTGGGGTTCGGAGGCTTGTGTGTCCTGTAAAATAGGATAGATGGTGATCTGTGGCATCTCTGCCGCAAGAGCACGTTGTTCACGCAGGCACAGGTGTTTCGTAGCACACCGTTCATTGAACATTGTTGAACATGTAGCTACGCAGCAGACCACCCCTACGTGTTCACTTTTGGACCCAACGACGTCGTCAATTAGGAGTGCAGTGGGCCCGGGACCATCGGGATTCGACCGTCAATCAGTGGGAAAGTATCGGCTCTTCGGGCGAATCATATTTCTGCTTCACTAGGTCGATGGTCGTCTCCATAAACGCAGTCATAGATATGAACGGCGGCTCGAAAAGTGCAGCGCGCCACGGCTGATAGGAGCAGCATTATGCTACGGGAGACATTCTACTGCCCTTGCCTGGACATGCGGCAGTAATCGAAGACGTTCTCACAGCTGCGAACAACCTGCATCCGTTCGTGCTTCATGCCTTCCACGACAGCGATGTGATGTTTCAGCAGTATAACCGTCCGTGTTTCGGAGCCAGAACCGTGCTACAGTGGTTTGAGGAGCACTCCAGTGAACTCGCGTTGATGTCTTGGCGAACGGGATTCGCCCGATGAAAATCCTATGGAACCCATCGCTATCGGGCGCCGTTACCTGGTACACAAATCTGAAGTGGACTGACAAGGCAGACAGTCCACAGTGACGGGTAGCCGATAGAAAGGCACGCGTACACACACACGCCGACGGGCGTCAATTCTGGAACAGGATAACTATTGAATGGTAGCAAGAAAAGTACGTAGCTGCTTTATACTTAACTTTATTATTTGATGACTACAGCATTCTTCTTGAGACATTTATACTATAACTCTCAAAGTAGGTAAGGCTAATGGCGCCTTGCTAGGTCGTAGCCATGGACTTAGCAGAAGGCTATTCTAACTGGCTCTCGGCAAATGAGAGGAAGGCTTCGTCCGTATGGTCGCTAGCAATCTCCTCGTACAACTGGGGCGAGTGCTATATCGTCTCTCGAGACCAGCTTTGTGGTGGCGCTAGGTCTGCGATCACACAGTGGCGACACGCGGGTCCGACATGTACTAAATGGACCGCGGCCGAAAATTTTGAAACCACTTATAAACTGCTCTAATCGAAAGCGCAGAGTCACCGTAATGTTTATCAAGCTTCTCTTTAGTCTCCTGAGGCGTCTTGCCTTTCATAAAGTAATGTTTAATCACCACATGAAATTCTTTTTCGTCCATTTTTTTAGAATCAGTAGACTTCTTACCACCTAGCAAGTGTGGTGTCTGGCGGTGACACCACAAAATCAGCGGCCCGTTATTTTCACTACGAGGGGCGTTTGAAAAGTCCGGGAGATGGCGCCATCGGGGCGTATCAAGGTCATGTTTAGTTATTAGCATCTTTGGAAAGAACATACACCAAATTTCAGCCATATTGGTCTATTTCTTTGTGTTTGGCATTCGTGTGAATCAAGGAAGTCTAGTGATTCTAAAAAAATGGACGAAAAAGAATTTCATGTGGTGATTAAACATTACTTTATGAAAGGCAAGACGCCTCAGGAGACTAAAGAGAAGCTTGATAAACATTACGGTGACTCTGCGCTTTCGATTAGAGCAGTTTATAAGTGGTTTCAAAATTTTCGGTGTGGCCATACGGGCACAAGCGATGCTGAACGTTGTGATCGCCCTGTGGAGGTTACAACTCCAGAAATCATTGATAAAATCTATGATATGGTGATAGATGACAGAAGAGTTAAGGTGCGTGAGATTGCTAGTAGTGTGAGCGTATCGAATGAACGGGTACATAATATTTTGCATAAATATTTGGACATGGGAAAGCTATCCGCAAGATGGGTTGCGCGATTGCTCACGCTTGACCAAAAACGGAATCGTGTGAAGTGTTGCAAGGACGGTTTGCAGCTGTTCAGGAAGACTCCACCGGAATTTAAGCGTCGTTTCTCCACTGTGGATGAAACATGGATACATTACTATACTCCTTAGACCAAACAACAATCTAAACAACGGATTACCAAGGGAGAATCTCCACCAAAAAAGGTGAAGACCATTCCTTCGGCAGGGATGGCTATGGCGACTGTCTTTTGGGGCTGGCCAGAGTGGCCGTGCGGTTCTAGGCGCTACAGTCTGGAGCCGAGCGACCGCTACGGTCGCAGGTTCGAATCCTGCCTCGGGCATGGATGTGTGTGATGTCCTTAGGTTAGTTAGGTTTAATTAGGTCTACGTTCTAGGCGACTGATGACCTCAGAAGTTAAGTCGCATAGTACTCTTTTGGGATTCGCAAGGGATAATCCTTATTGACTATCTGGAAAAGGGTAAAACTATAACAGGTGAATAATATTCATCGTTATTGGACCGTTTGAAACCGAGCTGCAAGAAAAACGCCGGGGATTGGACCGCAAAAAAGTCATTTTCCATCACGACAATGCACCAGCACACACCTCAGCAGTTGTGGTAGCAAAATGACTGGAAATAGGATTCCAACCCGTTTCACATTCCCCCCCCCTCGCCACCCCCCCCCCCCCCCCCTATTCTCCAGACTTGGCTCCCTTGGACTACTATTTGTTCCCCAATTTGAAGAAATGGCTGGCGGGACAAAGATTTCGTTCAAAATAGGAGGTATATTGCAGAAACTAATAACTATATTGCAGACTTGGTTCAAATGGTTCAAATGGCTCTGAACATTATGAGACTTAACATCTGAGATCATCAGTCCCCTAGAACTGAGAACTACTTAAACCTTACTAACTCAAGGACAACACACACATCCATGCCCGAGGCAGGATTCGAACCTGCGACCGTAGCGGTCGCGCGGTTGCAAACTAACTCCTATTATTCGGAAGGGATCAACAAATTAGAACAGCGGTGGACGAAGTGTAAAAGGAGACTATGTTGAAAAATAAAAAATGTTTACCCTAAACACATAAGTAGTTTTTATTTTGCACGGACTTTTCAAACGCCCCTCGTAAATACATGAGCTGTTCGTACACAGCTAATGCCACATACCTCCACAAACCTACCAACAAACTGTAGGATCCCTGATACGAAGAATCATCACGTATTTCGTTCCAAAGGTGGACAAACAAGCTATTAAGCAGGTGGTCACAATTTTTTGGCTCATATGTGTAAAGAGACATTCTGGCCGCTCTGCATATTGCTCCAATTGAAAAAAGCGCTTCGTCTGTAACAATGTCGACGCCTCGGACACGCTACGCTCTTACCGTGCACAGTGGTGCCCGTCCGCTTTGCGCTGAGGCGCGCGCGTCTCTGGCGAGTGAAACCAGCGCCGCGTGACAGGCGGTGGTCGTGCCCGTGCTTTCTGACCGTGGCGACATCCGGCCGGCTCGCCAGGTACGGAGCGACACAGGAGTTTCACCCGCCGCCTCGGCTTGTGTAAGCGCGCCGGCGTCGCTCACCTTTGCCCGCCTAAAGGTGCTGCGCTGCACCCCCTCCTCGCCGATTTTCTGTCTCTCAAGGTCTTCCCCCCCGCACCCCTCCCATCGTCACTCCGCTAGGTGGGGTCCAGCACCACTGCGCCGCCCCCCTAGCGCTATTTTTAGACGCACACCTGTTGTTCGGTGCTCCTCTGTTGCGCAGGTGCACATATAGGGCAGGCGCCACCGACAACGTCGCCATTGCAGCTACTGTATTGACGCGAGTGTAAGCTGTTCCTCTAATTTTGATGGGGTGGGGCGGGGTTAGGAAAGAGAGAAACACAGTATCACATTACGTATTTACATGCAGAATCTGTTCACAGTATCGACACGTTTAATCATCTTTTTACATTCTACTGCAATAAACCAACTTTAAAGAGGATCCACTTCACTTGGTCATTATTTCGTTTGTTTTCTTGATTGTAAAAGTGGAACTAACAGTCTTCTTAAACTATCCTCGAAACTATGGATTCTCCTCCCTTGTGTTTCATTGATATTCGCATTGCACGCTAATCTTATGGGAAATTGGAATCCCCGAAAGATGAATGGTAAGTTACTTGAAATGAGTGGCATTAATACTAAACTTCCTGGGAGATTAAAACAGCCGACTGGAGTGGCCGAGCGGTTCTAGGCGCTACAGTCCGGAACCGCACTACCGCTACGGTCGCAGGTTCGAATCCTGCCTCGGGCATGGATGTGTGTGATCTTCTTAGGTTAGTTAGGTTTAAATAGTTCTAAGTTCTAGGGGACTGATGACCACAGCAGTTAAGTCCCATAGTGCTCAGAGCCATTTAAAGATTAAAACTGTGTGCTGGACCGAGACTCGAACTCGGACCTTTGCCTTTCGCGGGCAAGTGCTCTACCGTCTGAGCTACGCAAGCACGGCTCACGACCCGTCCTCACAGCTTTAATTCCGTCAGTTCCTCGTCCCCTACCTCCAAATTTCAAAGTAGTTCTCCTGCGGACCTTGCAGAACTAGCACTTTTGAAAGAAAGGATATTGCGGAGACATGGCTTAGCCACAGCCTGAGGGATGTTTCCAGAATCAGATTTTCACTCTGCAGCGGAGTGTGCGCTGATATGAAACTTCCTGGCAGATTAAAACTGTGTGCCGGACCGAGACTCGAACTGGGGACCTTTGCCTTTCACGGGCGAGTGCTCTACCATCTTAGTTACCCACGCACGACTCGTGAGCCATCCTCGCAGCTTTAATTCCTCCAGTACCCCGTCTCCTACCTTCCAAACTTCACAGAAGCTCTCCTGCAGACCTTTCAGTCCGGAACAAAGGAAGAGCTTCTGTGAAGTTTGGAACGTATGAGACGAGGTACTGGTGAAATTAAAGCTGTGACGACGGGTCGTGAGCCGTGCTTGGGTAGCTCAGACGGTATAGCACTTGCCCGCGAAAGGCAAAGGTCCCGAGTTCGAGCCTCAATCCGGCACACACTTTTACTCTGCCAGGAAGTTTCATATGAGCGCATACTCCGCTGCAGGGGGAAAATTTCATTCTAGCATTAATACTCAGTTACCTTTTCCTTTTACAAGAAGTATTTCCGCCTCTTTGATTTTAAACCTTTTTTTTTTATTGCGGAGGCACACCAGGAACATTTAGCGAATTTGTTAATTCAGTTTGCAAGTTTATTCTCCTGCCTCGGTTCATCATTCTATCAGTGCACCATGATATTTTTTCTTCCCTGGTATCATCAAGAGAGGTGCACAATACTGGCTGAAAAAGGACGAATATTAAGATAAAGGCGATATTGGGCACACATCGAATAACGAAATAAAGGCGTGCATTGGTAGAGAATGACAAGTAATCCGGCACAGAACAGAATCACGGGGAAGAATTTACCAGTTTCTTCCTAACATTGAAGAAAGATCAAAAAGATGCCGACCAATGAAGCTATACACTAAGTGCCAGGACCACCTTTTATCCCGGCGTTGTGCAGTAACTCGACGTGGCATGGTCTCAGCAAGTCGTTGCAAGCCTCTTGCATAAATGTTTAACCATACTGCCTATACAGCCATCCATAATCGCGAAAGTGTTGCCGGTTGCAGCATTTCGTGCACGAACTGACCTCTCTGTTATGTCCGATAAATATTCGACGGGAGGCCAAATCATTCGCTCGAATCGTCCAGTGTTTTGTAGAAACCAGTCAAGGGCAGTTGTGGACCGGTGGCATGGCGCTTTGTCATCGATAAAAATCCTGTCATTTGGGAACATGAAGTCCATGAATTGCTGGCTGTAAATGGTCTCCAGGTAGCCGAACATTACCGTTTCCAGTCAATTATCGGTTCAGCTGGATCAGAGGACTCAGTCTATTCCACACCACTATGGAGGCCACCAACTTGCACAGTGCCTTGCTGACAAATCTTGTCCAGGACTTCGTGGGGTCTGCGCCACACTCAGACCCTACCGTCAGCTCTTACCAAGTGAAATCGGGATTCATCTGACCAGGCCACGGTTTTTCAGTCGTCTAGGGTCCAAGCGATAACGTCAGCCCATCAGAGGTGCTGCATGCGATGTTGTTCTGTCAGCAAAAGCACTCGCATCGGTAGTCTGCTGCTATAGCCCATTAACGCCAAATTTCGCCTCACTGTCCTAAAACAGACGTTCGTCGTACATCTCTCATCGATTTGTGCGGTTATTTCACGCAATGTTATTTGTCTGTCAGCAGTGACCACACTACACAAACGCCGCTGATGTCGGTTGTTAAGTGAAGGCCGTCGGGCGCTGCGTTGTCCGCGGTGAAAGATAACCCCTGGAATGTGGTATTCTTATGACATGTCACTGTGGATCCCAGAATACTGAATACCCTAACGATTTCTGAAACGGAATGCCCCATACGTCCAGCTCCAGTGACCATGTCGCGTTCAAAGTCTTAATTTCAGTCGTGCGTCCATATTCTCGTCGGACACCTTTTCACATGAATCGGATGAGTACAAATGACAGCTCCACTAATGCACTGCCCTTTAATACCTTGTGTATGTGATAACATCGCCATTTGTATATGTGTATCTCGCCATTCCATGACCTGTGCAACTCAATGTACACTACCTATCGGCACAAGGTCCATGTCCCAGTTACTTGCTGAAAATACGACAGCGCACCACAGACACTTGTGAATGTGGAGCAATCGGCACTCTGGACGCCATGATCTGGGAATGTGCCATTAGACAAGATGTTACAGACCAGCACAGGAACGCCTATGGTAATACAACAGTCTGTAAGATGATAAGGAATGAGGAACTGTGGAATAAGCTGAACTCACCAACAGCTAGTATATCGGCTTATGAACTGCAGGCCTACATGGCTGAGAGGCAACCATGAAGAGGCCATACACCATGACAATGAGACGCACCAGGTAGAACATCACCCTACAACCACCTTCCGGAAGCAGTGAGGAGATGAGCCTCGGGTAGGACCAGGAAGGATTTCCATAGACCCTGAGTGCCCTCTCCCAATCTGTACGCCTTGGGTGGTACAGTATCACAGCTGCTCTGAATTCTGAGTTTACCTCAGCGCGCCTGGGTCTAAGTATCCACACAAATGAGGAATCTAGATTGGTTCTGGTACAATGTGCTGTAGTGGTGTATAGTAGCAAGGTACAGAATATAAAATATAAAACTTGTGATCCAGTAATGCAACATAGTATAATAGAGCAGTAACATGTGCCCGTCGCCAGGAGTGCCGGACACTTTTTTTTTTTTTTTTTTTTTTTTTTTTTTTTTCGGGACAGCGCGAACGCAGTCCCGATAACCAAAAATTATGCGCCCAAGTTACGCGCATTTTTTTTTTCCTTCATTGATTTATGAACATAACATCAGTACAACAATACGTGTACAGAAAAATGTAATTGTGAATAGCTGGTCAATATTTCACATAGTCGAAATCCTTTAAGAACAGAAAGAAATACAACTGACATGTGTGACAAGTTATTTACAGAGAGCTTTTGTAACAATTAAGAAAAGTCATTACGTGTTGCGAAATGTAAACATAAAGGTAAATAAGTTCATCAGGTAAGAAACTAGTAGAAAATGGAAAACACAAGTGAGGGGGCGGCCGGGGTGGCCGAGCGGTTCTAGGCGCTACAGTCTGGAACCACGCGACCGCTACGGTCGCAGGTTCGAATTCTGCCTGGGGCATGGATGTGTGTGATGTCGTTAGGTTAGTTAGGTTTAAGTAGTTCTAAGTTCTAGGGGACTGATGACCTCAGAAGTTAAGTCCCATAGTGCTCAGAGCTATTTGAACCATTTGAACAAGTGAGGAAAGAGAAACAAAGGGGATACTTCTAGCGAAACTATTCACTGCAAGTGAAGCATCCTATGATATCCGTACAATAACGAAACTGATAAAGTGTTGACAAAATGATCGCGGTACTGCGGTGAACGGTGCAATCGTTGATGACATTCCTACAGGTAAGCCATGTACTGCACGGCGTCACTGAGTTGTAACTCAAGAATGGCGTAGATAATATGTCCCAGTAGCCAGGCCACGGCGTTGCACTTAGTTTTTGGGTGCATTTTAAAGTCAGGAAGGAGAATCCACATTGGTGTCACACTGGAAAGAGCAGTCTGGTTGATAAGCCCCACCATCAATCGGCACAATTCCCACACTCCCCAGACGTAGCGGCACGCTATACGGCGGTCTCTGGTGTCGGCACCTCCACACTGGCTGCACTCGTTCGTCTGGCTGAGGTGAATGTCTGCAGGACGCTGCTTAGTTGGAAAGGTGTCACTGACGACTCGGTACCACAAAGAACTGATGTCCGACGGCAGGAATGGGTTGTTAATATTAGCCCATACTTCGCATCCGTATTTCCAGGTTGTGCACTGGGGGACGTTCTAGGAGAGATTTAAAGATCCGTCGAGCCTTCGGACACATTTGCACTCCGCCCAGTATTAAAGTCTGATGTCAGTTGCGCCGCCTGCCCTGTTTTACCAGTCTGCCCAGCCTGCGACGTCCGACATCTGTAATGAGGGTTGGCCGCCCAACACCACGACATCTGGACGTGGTTTCGCCGTAGTTTCGCAACGTGGTGAAGATATCGCAGCAGTCCTCGAACACCCGACAAGCCGTGGAGTTTTCTAAATGCTGGTGCCGAGCCTCTGGTCCACCTCCATCTGCCATCGGCCCAACTCAGATCGCGCGCCTTCCCCATTCTACACACGGACAGCACGCTCTCGGATGCTACATGCATCGTGTCTGACTAGTAGTCATTTATCGCCAGGTGACGCCTGGACGCGTTTGTATAGATAGATGGTAGATGGTCATAATGTTCTGGCTGATCAGTGTAGCCGCGCGGGATTAGCCGAGTGGTCTCAGGCGCTGCAGTCATGGACTGTGCTGCTGATCCCGACGAAGGTTCGAGTCCTCCCTCGGGCATGGGTGTGTGTGTTTGTCCTTGGGATAATTTAGCAGTTAAGTCCCATAAGATTTCACACACATTTGAACATTTTTTTTTTTTTTTTTTTTTTTTTTTTTTATCAGTGTACTGATATTGCGCTCCAGGAAGAGAGAACCCACTCGCGTATAAGGCTTCTTAATCTTGCAAGATGATGTGAGTGCCTGAAATTCTACTGGAATAGAGTTTTCGGAGTCTTTCTCTAAAGGGCTTGTTTACGACGATATCAAGCAGTTTTGAAGTTGTATTTGCAGGTACGATGGCTAAGGCTGCCTTCAGTGCAGAAATTTTATCCTCTACTTTCGATGTGAGCACACCTTCGAAGGCACTCAGCACTCGCATAGGGCACCAGGTCTGCGATTTCAAACAGTAGCCAGACAACTCATCTTCGACTCCATTATCATTCAGCTTTTTTCTTGGCAACCAATCACTAGCCCGTCTGTGAAGTTTTCCTTAGACAAAGACTTCCGTTTCAGATTAACAGAGACGGCTAGTTTTCCTCCTCTTGCAGTAGCTACTAATGTCGCGGCGAATCTTTGTTTTTCGGTTACGTTTGTTACTAGTGAAATACTTCTGGCCTCCTGTAGGCCACTGTCCCAAAACAGGGGCGACCTGCCGTTCGAGTGTAGAGAGTGAGAGTGCGGCTGTCTCGTTTGGAGTGCGTGCCTCTGGACGGCGACGAACTTAGGGGCAAGTGTCCAGCTTGTACTGGGGCCAATACGGTACGTACGCCAACACTGGACTGCTTCCTACGTTTCGTTTCCTGTCTTTCGCGCAACTTTCATTCGGCAGGAAGGTTCCCCTCGTCTGTTTACTTAACAATTGTGCACATCAGTCAGCACAAGAGCGTGTGGTATGCTTAAACTACAGGATAAATGAGTTACAACTATCCAGTTTTGTCGTGCAAATATTCGGACACATCATTGTGCAGTTATACCGGGTGGGACAATCTCAAGGGCTGAGTTGCAACAGCATCTGTTTCTCTTTACACGCAAGATTTACTATAGCCTTCTCACATGCATCTGGGAAGAAGTGTATTTAACTGTGTTGACGAGTTTCCGAGTAACTCATTCCAAGTGTTTGTGTAAGTTTTAATGCATTCGTATTTTGTGAGCCAAAATAAAAAGTAACGTTGTATGGCGTTGTTGGCTGGTAGACCCTGAAGGGCAGCTTTAGACGCCTGATTGGAAAGGTTTTTCCTATCCTCTGCGCACAATGCCACCTTTCCTCTGCAAAGTTTGACTGTTATGTTTTAGGTGTATCTGTCAACTGTAGGTGACGGTAATGGCTGTGTGTGTGTGTGTGTGTGTGTGTGTGTGTGTGTGTGTGTGTGTGTGTGTGTGTGTGTTGGAGGATGGTGGTGGTGGAGGTGGAGAGGGTGAAATCCGGTGTTGGCACAGTATGCTTTTCCTGGGAACTGTACAACTTATCAATCCTTTGAATGGTTATGGTTTTATACACCGGCGTAGAACTTCCTGGACCTTTAGAAAACCAAACTCGGGAAAACACGTTTTGTAAAGATCTTTGATGTGCAGCAACATGTACGCTGCATATTTTCTTATTACGAAAGTAGAAATTTAAATTCCTCCAAACGCCGCATGTTACTTTCCGAAGCATTGAAATCAAATTGCATTGCGCTTTGGTAGCCAGTCATAGCTCGTCACGTGATCTTTACAGCCGATGACAGCGTATCTCCTAGCGTAGGATACGTGATGTAGTCAGCCAACAGCACCGTGAGGGCCGCCGAGTGTAACGTCCCCATCCGATGAATGGATCACCATTAACAGTGACACATGCCAACGCTACTTGAGACGTTGCAGAGGGGTTTGGAATTTAATTGTGGACGCTAGCGTAGAAACCGTTGATAAGATACTCTAGATCCTCACCCTCCCAACTCCCCTACTTCCCCCCCACCCCACCCACACACACGCACACACACACACACACACACACACACACCCACACACACACAGACACACACACACACACACACACACACACAGACACACACACACACACACACACACACACACACACTCCTCTTTGCCGTAAAGGTAAAGGGAAAGCAGTACGTGACGTACACAGTCGATTACCAATCCAAGTACTGGTCGCGTCCGACGTTGCTTAACTTGGGGCGATCTGACGAGAATTGTTATATTCAACGAGGTAGTGCCGTTGTCATTGTGTGAGCTGACTTTGGAGTGTAATGAAAACCAAAAGTAGCGTAACAGCAGTATGTAGATAGCAACCAGTGACACCTTGGGATAGTTTCACATTCCTTGTGGTACAGATCAACATCGAATAAAGCAGGATAGGCACTACAGCTGTTCTGTACAGTCGCAGGGGAAATTGGTCGCTGTCCGAAAATAACTGAACGCTGCGTTGGTCACGGTAGACGGGCTTCAGTCTACTCCCCTGAGCTGCTGTGAGGTTGTTTTGGTACCTGTGGCGCCCGTAGTGTGAGCTGGAACCGCTGATGTCGCAGTGCCTTCTGATCTGTCTGTCCTGGCGTGTCGACGCTCACCTGACGTTGAATGCCAGCGGTGGGGTCGCGGATTCCTGGACGGAAGATCACAGTGGGTAATGGCCTCGTGGTTCGCACTTACGCCTCAAAAAACAGAGGTGTTGCATTATCCACAGAGGCACCACGGAGCGTCCCGTCTGTTGGCACTGGATCCTATCTTTCTGGAAGGTCCCAACGAGCGCAGAGGTTGGGACTGTTTGTCGTTGGGAGCTCGAACCTTAGGTGGGCAATGGAACCCCTCAGGGAAACAGCGGGAGGTCGATAAGGAAAGCCGGTGTCCACTCTGTTTGAGGGTCTCGTCTGGGATGTGGAAGAGGCTCTGCGGGCGGCGATTGACCGTAGTGGGTGCACCCTGCTGCAAATCGTGGCTCATGCCGCCACGAATAACGCCTGTCACCTGGGTTAGAGGCCATCCTCGGTTCGTCCAGGCAGCTTGCTGGTTTTGCGAAGACAGCTGCCTCGCCCGGGGGATGGAAGCAGCATTTTGGAGCATGGTTCCCAGAACCGATCACGGACCTGTGGTTTAGAACCGAGTGGAATGTGTAAACCGGAGACCCAGACGATTCTATGACTATCTTGCATGCTGATTTCTCGACCTCCGCTATCGCGTGGGAAAACTGTAGGACACCCCCACTGAAGCGACTCTCAGTAACTCGCTGGAAAAAAAAAAATTGTGCGAGCCAGGTATCACGTGTTAGAACACCTGGATCCCGTCACGCAGCTTGAAATATGCCTGGTGTCGACATCTTCGAGATTCCATTTCCTGCAGCTCGTAACGCAACCGGGTTGAGTAAAACGCATACCGACCCTGACAACGGAGGACTTTTTTGAACCACGAGAGCGATCGCCAGCTCTGGGAGATGTACACGCACGCTGAACGCACCTCCCAGTGCGCCGCGGCGTTTCGAAAGGCAGACCCGTTATGCAGCGCAGGCGGCAGTAGCTGCAGCTCTCGCAACGCGCCAAGGTCGCTGCATTTCACGGCGGCTCAGCTGGATACCACTGCTGGTGTGGGACGTTCTCGCCGCTGCACGCTCGCCTAGAGTTGGCAGGCTACCAAGATGGAAACAGGAAAAAAATAAATCTTGGCCTGTCAGCCTGTGCAATCTACGGTGTTAGACCTGATCCACTGGGTGGTTATAATTAAAGTGTGGGCTGTAATTACAATATGGCAACTTGGAAGGTGTGCTAACGCGATAAGCCAGAACAGATTTACGTCGGAAAAGTTAGTGGACTGGTCACCAGGTGCAAACCGGGCACTGTACACCTTGCTTGACGGTATGACATCCACGCTGACATTTGTCAAGCCATAACGTGAGTGGATAGTGTGGCTACCGAGAAGAGAGACCGTGCATGATTAGTGAAACTGTTTTCTGTGAACGGCAGCAACAGCATTGAGAGAGTATCGCCGACTGAAAGGTCTGAGCGGAAGTCCGATATCATTAAACGGTTTAAAAAAGCTGATAATGGAATTCGAAAACACAGGTGAGCTTGGCGTGGCACCTGGAAGCGGAAGGCATTCTATCCCGATGTAAGTTATTGACGAGGCTGCTGTTGCTGAAACTGACTATGCAGCGCTTGGCCCGTGCAGTGTCACGAGAATTGTCTAATAGTCAACAGAAGGGAAATTTTTTGCGGTCTGTTTTATACTGGCCCCTTACAAGATCCAGTCAGCGCAGCAACTGAAACCTCATAATCTGCAGCGACGCTCTGAATTTGCTTTTCGCTTCCTGGCACGGATCGACGCTAATGTGTGTCCGGACAATATTCTGTGGAGTGACGAGCCCCATTTTACGCTACGCGGTGCAGTGAATACACAGAACTGCCGAATGCTGAGCACGTTAAGGGGAGCCGGAACGATCCACCTGCACCATGTTAATTTTAGCAAATAGAAGGAACATTTTTTTCTAAAATCATGCAACATATTGCTCTGAAATTTGGACTACATGTTCAGTGAATATTTCTCTACAAAGTTATAATGCATGTTAAGAAGTATTTATTGGTTTTTGTTTTATAGTTTATTTTAAACAGATGCTTATTTTTTTCTCAAAAATTTTGCACTTTTTCTTCTGTAACTCTTGAATTATACAATATTTTATTACAGTTTCTTATAAAAATGAAGGAAAAGAAGTAAACAATATTCTGTATAAATTTCATTGATACCCTGTTAGCAGTGTTTGAAAAAATGTTCCTCAAAGATGAAAATTTTAAAAGTTACGGTACATGGCTTCCAAAGTTTTTTAATACATTCCTGCCCCATATGATGGATTATCAGCATCCTCTTCTTTTTCCAGTGTTAGTTTCCTTTTGACTGGTCTTTTCTTCCCTTTTGCTGCATGTTGTAGGCTTTTGTCTTTTCTCCCTACACATCTTAGTCTTTCTTCATTAATTAGGAGCATTGTGGAAATGGTGTGTCCTGGTTGCAAACCTGAATGTTTCAGCACATCACATTTGATAATGTTTCCTTCATTGTATGTCGCCACTGCATCATACACTCCAAAATGCAATGTTTTTATCTGTACAAACACTCTTCTGGGAATCCTAATCCAAATTAAATTATTTACACTTTCATTTGGATTTTGTGTTTCCCATGTAAACACTTTTCCAATAAACTTGGAAACGGGTGTGAAATCTTATGGGACTTAACTGCTAAGGTCATCAGTGCCTAAGCTTACACACTACTTAACCTAAATTATCCTAAGGACAAACACACACACCCATGTCCGAGGGAGGACTCGAACCTCCGCCGGGACCAGCCGCACAGTCCATGACTGCAGCGCCTGAGACCGCTCGGCTAATCCCGCGCGGCCCAATAAACTTGGCTGTGATAAATCTCTGAATATGGGCGTAATTACATCAATGACAGCATTTGGCAAACTGTTTTTATGGTCATATTCCTGTCATGATTGGTACTCACGCCATGAGTCATCACCTGTGGGGCACAGTGCATGTAGTGGGTGCTCACTTGTTGATGCAGTATGAAAAAATGCCCATACTGCTCTCCTCATATGCTCAATGCTTTTTGTACTTTGATTAATTGCACACCCAAAATACCTCTGCAACCTGCCAATTGCTTCATCTGTCAATCATCCTCTTCCTCCAAGGGTCTTACCATCACTAAGCTTCTGGGATCCTAATGTCTGCTTTAGTTTCCGCAAGCGAGCCCCCATGCGTTTGTGCACATGTCCAATGCACTCCTGTTTTTTAATTTGAATTTCATTGCCATAAGGTCTGAGTTCCTCTACAGCTTTATATCCCTTAGAATCATCATCTCCTAGATAGTTACCGTTTCGCACATTATACCACCCCTGTGATCTGGAAGAAATTGCTTTCACTCCCTCTACTTCCATCGCTCAACTCGCGCCGTGAAAATTTGCTTCACAACTTTCACTATGTTCGTCCTTGGTATTGCACTTACATCTACAATGTTTTGAGAGAATAGCAACATCAATTACTTTGCAAGTGTCTCCACTGGTAGATGTCACAACTCCATTTAGAGATTTATGAACTCTACGTTGCCTGATCCATCTAAAGCAACAGTTAAATCTCTACAATTCCCATTATCTGTTACAGCTTCTTCATCTGCTTTCTTCATTGTTGCTTGAGCAATATCTTCAACGGAAGATCCCACCAATTCATTATAAAATCCAAACTTGGTTGGCGGTTTTGGCAAGTTCATAATTCCACATAACATTATCCCTGCAGCACTGTCCTTGCCAATGCAATGCAAGCCATACACTAGCCTAACATTTGTATCATACACCTCCTTTCCACTATTACCACCACGAGGAATACTGTTAGAATTAGAAAACGAAACTTCTACAGGACATTTGTTACACTTCAATAACATTTTACATGCGAAACCAACGTGTGAGGTTATTTTCAATTCCAGTCCTCTTTCTTTGCAAACTTGGCACAATACGTTATGTTTCAAAATATTAGAGAGCAGGGAAATGTTAATTCTTTCATTCACATCATTACTGTCACTTTCATAGTTTTCAAATTTTTCTTTGCTGTCACAAAGTTTCTTGCAGGAAGAAGCTCTATCACATTCATTTGGATTAGTCGGTGAAGCAGTCTGAGCAGCATCTCGCTTCGAATCAAGAAAAGATTTCTTCTTCCATTCATTGTGCCTTTTCTTAAACACTCGATTGCTGAAACGGGGCATATTGACATCCAAAAACCAAATACGGAAAACAGCTACGAGCCAAATTCGTCAAATACGCAAAATTGAACAGCTAAACAACACAAAACAAACTCCACAAGTCAACACACACGGTATAGCGTTTATGTTTACCGATATGAACAGGCACTTATTGCAGAGTTCAGAAAACTCCAAATAATTTTATAACGAAAAAACACAAAAAAACGTTAATTTTGTCATTTTCATCGTTCCGGCTCCCCTTAAACTGCGTGTTGAGTCATTGGACTCGTCGTATGGACAGTGCGATCAGGAATCACTAGCACCTTTATTCTCTGTCCTCCTCCTCTGAAGAGAATGCACCCAGAGGGCCTGTCACATGTACCCTAACGTCTACGTGTTATCGAGACCACCTTGTACAGCATGTGATTCCTGCTTCGCAAGAGCACAACTGTGTGGAAACCACTGTTTTTTATGCAAGATGGGGCAACACCTTATGTCGCTTGCCTTTTGAAAGACTTCCCTCAGTAGCTGCACATCAATTATAACGCTCCGCAAGCCACCTCACGGTGTATGGCGGAGAATACTTCTGGTACCGCTATCTGATCCTCCACCCCTTCTCTGTTCCTTTCGCGAATGCCACATGGGAAAAACATTACTGTCGGTAAACCTCCGTATTAGCTCCAATTTTCAAGAAATTTTCAAGCTTTAAACTAAGCCATCCACAACATTTTAGTGTAATGAAAGTCAATTCACGATTGTCAGTGTCTGTTGTGAAAGAATAAACTTTCTCTGTAAACATAGGAGTGAGTCTAAAAACTATCCACCGTTAACCTGTGACACTATGTCAAATGACACTCCAAAATGAAAGCCTTTTTCAGTAAAGATTTTAGTACAGGCTACTGTCACTCACGAAGAGAAATATACCTCTAGAAATTTCGTGCATAGTGTAATAGGCGTCCATTCAAACGAATCTGATATTCATATCATCAGTTCTATTGATCATATGTAATACAATATTTGCGATTGATCTCTTACGATGAGCCGGCCGCGGTGGTCTAGCGGTTCAGGCGCTCAGTCCGGAACCACGCGACTGCTACGGTCGCAGGTTCGAATCCTGCCTCGGGCATGGATGTTTGTGATGTCCTTAGGTTAGTTAGGTTTAAGTAGTTCTAAGTTCTAGGGGACTGATGACCAGAGATGTTAAGTCCCATAGTGCTCAGAGCCATTTGAACCATTTTCTTACGATGAAATGTCAACAGGGCCATCTAGTTTTAAACAACACTGATCTCGCTGCATGAGAATGTGATACACATTTATACACTTTCCACAGCATCGTATTTTGTACAGACTGGTCGTCAAATCATGGGGGTCTATCGAAGTACTGTGTGTTCATTATTACTCTGTTTTTCTTCTCCGGAGACGAGAATAATACATACTATATAGGTTGCTATAAAGCTAGTCTTTTCATTTTTCGTAAATAAAGGAACAACTTGATGTGCTTCTATCCGAAGCACAAACACGGGTCAGTGTTACTCCATCTTCAGGCGCGTACGTCATTTGACTGGACTATTCGAGAGAGGAAATAATACAGTGCCAGAAAAAAATTAGTACACCTTTTTAGAGGTTTCCAGTTCAGGCAAGATTTAGTGTTGCAGCAGTGCATACGGGATACATTAACAGATCAGTAGGACAATCGGTTCTGAGGTACCTTATATCCACTCATCCTGTAACATTCCTATTATTTCGTGGTGTAGCCTTCAAGAGCGCCAATGCAAGCGCTGACTATGGCATCCAGTCTACTGTCCTGTGATACGTTACGCCACGCCTGCTCGACCTTTTCACATTGTTCTGAAAGAATTATTGGTCGACGAGTCGCACGAGTCACTCCTCGTTTCATCATCTCCCACACGTGCGCGATTGGAGACAAGTCCGGATTTGGTAGTCACCAGGAAAGTCACTGCACTATAGCAGAACACATTGAGTTACACGGGTAATGTATGGGCGGCATTATCCTGTTGGAACGAACATCACCTTCCTGCTGCCTGACCGGCAAAAGAACGGGTCTAACAACATTATGCACGTACCTAGCGCTGGTTAGCGTTTCCTCCATAAACACCAAAGGTGAACGAGCGTTGTGGCTTATCTCATCGCAGACCGTAAAGCCGTCGGCACACGGGCCGTGCTGTCGAACGTTAACGTTGAGCGTGCCAAGTTCAACGTGCTGCTGAACGCTCAGGAACGATGCGACTCGTGCGTACGGTACGTGGACCCCAACGTGGTATACGCGATCGCAACGCACTCCAGCGGCAGTTGAGGGAGGTTTCTAGTTCGTAAATCAGACTGTTTACTCAACGGCCGCGCGTAAAATTCCCACGTTAGCTCCATTAAAACGCACATTTCCTCTATCGTCCACGAAAAGGAAAATACCATGTCCAGTCAATAAGGACACAGGGTTATAAAAGTGCCATTACAAATAGTTCGGTACAAATTTGGAATGCTTCTCCGCATAAGATAAACATTATTTCGTCATTCCTACATTTTAGTAAAACCCCAAGGTCAGTCTTACTTGATCACTATTCCTGCCCAGCAGCAGAATCTTTACAACATGTGAATTACGAAGCGTAAAAGAAAAAGGAGCAAAATATCTTTATACAAGTAGTGCAAGCTGTCCAGTAGATTAAGTCTATCGAACAAAGTCCCTCTCAAAGGAAAAGGTGAACTTATATTTACATAAAATCAGATATTATAGTATATACTTATATTATACTAATAATAACGTATCAGAACCTAATAAAAACGCGAATGTTAGGAAAAAAATGGGAGTGTCAAAACGCGAACCACCGCCCCAACAAAATACTCTTTATACGACAGCGACGCTATTCATTACGCTAAACCAACATAACACGTATTGCATCTAATCCTATTATGTTACCCCTTGCTGAAAACCTTAATAGTAGATATGTTACTAATTGAAATTTAGTTATAACAAATTGTACCGAGAACAATGCGTTTTGGGTGGATCTTCAGTGTGTTGCTGCCTTCAAATAGCCTCCTCTCATAACACGCAGATTACAATTATTCTTTTGCCCACGAATATGATGTTTCTCATTATTTTATTGGAAGGAATCGCGCAGTTAACGGGTTTTCCAGTGATTCTCAATTTTTGGTGCTCGAAACGGCAAATATACATATAGGCTTGAAATGAATGCCAATATGGCGCCTCACAACTCTGTACTAAAGGGAGACGGCGTGCGTGTGACGTAGGTGGCGTTGTGCCATCTCATTGGTCAACGCTCAGACGCACGCTCAGAATATCTGACATGCCAGATATTGCTCTGCACATTCGGAAAGACTCCTGAACGTGCTATTCCACGCTATGACGTCAGAAACTCGGCACGCTCAACGTTCGGATGCACGGTCCGTGTGCCGACGGCTGAAGGCGTGGGATGGGGTCAGCGAGTCTTGGACGAACGCGCTCTACGAGACAGCAGTCACCACCCGGGTGTACGTTGTACTCACAAATGAGCATTGCTTGCGTGCAGACAGTATCTGCCTTCATCGCTGAAGACCACGGCACGCCACTCCATCATCCAAGTAATTCTTTCATGGCAACAGTCGAGCCGTGCAGGTCGACACTACGGCATGAGTGGAAGACGGGTTAGAGGTGTGCGTGCCGATAGTCCCACTGATAATTACCGGAACTCCGCAACAATCCGTGTTGACATATCTGGGCTCACAAGCCGTATTACCTGTTCTGTGGTAACTGTACGATCTGCCACTGCTGTCCTTACAATACGACGGTTCCGGCGAACGTCTGTACAGCATGGACGTCCAGAACCTCGTCTTATGGGTATGAGTGTTCATGTGACCACTGATGCCCGACGGACGTCTGTACAGCGTGGACGTCCAGAACCTCGTCTTATGGGTATGAGTGTTCACGTGACCACTGATGCCCGACGGAAGTCTGTACAGCGTGGACATCCACAACCTCGTCTTATGGGTATGAGTGTTCACGTGACCACTGATGCCCGACGGACGTCTGTACAGTGTGGACGCCCAGAACCTCGTCTTATGGGTATGAGTGTTCACGTGACCACTCATGCCCGACGGACGTCTGTACAGCGTGGACGTCCAGAACCTCGTCTTATGGGTATGAGTGTTCACGTGACCACTGATGCCCGACGGACGTCTGTACAGCGTGGACGTCCAGAACCTCGTCTTATGGGTATGAGTGTTCACGTGACCACTGATGCCCGACGGACGTCTGTACAGTGTGGACGTCCAGAACCTCGTCTTATGGGTATGAGTGTTCACGTGACCACTGATGCCCGACGGACGTCTGTACAGTGTGGACGCCCAGAACCTCGTCTTATGGGTATGAGTGTTCACGTGACCACTGATGCCCGACGGACGTCTGTACAGCGTGGACGTCCAGAACCTCGTCTTATGGGTATGAGTGTTCATGTGACCACTGATGCCCGACGGACGTCTGTACAGCGTGGACGTCCAGAACCTCGTCTTATGGGTATGAGTGTTCACGTGACCACTGATGCCCGACGGAAGTCTGTACAGCGTGGACATCCAGAACCTCGTCTTATGGGTATGAGTGTTCACGTGACCACTGATGCCCGACGGACGTCTGTACAGTGTGGACGTCCAGAACCTCGTCTTATGGGTATGAGTGTTCACGTGACCACTGATGCCCAACGGACGTCTGTACAGCGCGGACGTCCAGAACCTCATCTTATGGCTATGAGTGTTCACGTGACCACTGATGCCCGACGGAAGTCTGTACAGCGTGGACATCCAGAACCTCGTCTTATGGGTATGAGTGTTCACGTGACCACTGATGCCTGACGGACGTCTGTACAGCGTGGACGTCCAGAACCTCGTCTTATGGGTATGAGTGTTCATGTGACCACTGATGGCCGACGGACGTCTGTACAGCGTGGACGTCCAGAACCTCGTCTTATGGGTATGAGTGTTCACGTGACCACTGATGCCCGACGGACGTCTGTAAAGCGTGGACGTCCAGAACCTCGTCTTATGGGTATGAGTGTTCACGTGACCACTGATGCCCGACGGACGTCTGTACAGCGTCGACGTCCAGAACCTCGTCTTATGGGTACGAGTGTTCACGTGACCACTGATGCCTGACGGACGTCTGTACAGCGTGGACGTCCAGAAACTCGTCTTATGGGTATGAGTGCTCATGTGACCACTGATACCAGCGTCGTTGCACAAGTGACGCAGCGCTTCCAACGTGCGCGGCAATTCTGCGAAAGGGCCATCCCGCCACTCGGAAGGCCGTAGTTTGACCCTTTGCAAACCCGCTCCATTGGCTGTAGGAAGCAGGAGTGCATCTTCGCGGCAAGTTTGCCTGCTTACTCCGCACGTTTGCACCACACTGCGCCTTCTAGCTGCGAGCACGCCGTATTAAGGCGAGGTTTACCATGTTTTGGTTCAAAAAATCGACTTTTTTTTTAAATTGCGTTTTTGTATCCATATAAGTGTTTAGAATCCACCCCTGAAACGGTTTTTCCGAATACGGAATGGAAATGTGGAAATGTTTGTTATTCGCGGTTGAACAACGCCCGTTTTTTTTTTCTTTCGGAGGACGAGCTATTGTACTGGTGCTTGGGAGCAAACACACAAAATTCAAGTGAAAGTTTGAACGTGTACGTTTGGAAGTTAGCTCCCAAGCATTTGAATTCTGGTGCGAAGACTGTGTAGATTGCGACTTTCCTGGCAGTGAGCAGCTTCAACGAAGGTTATTCAATTCTGAAGACCATGACAACGATGGACATCACCTGGGACTCTATTCGACACAGTTCGCCAAGCATTCGGACGAATACCGGATTCAAGCGGCCGAAAATCGCTTGTCACCGGCCGTACGAGCGGCTCTGGTGCAGCGCAGGATGGCCCAGATCGAGTAGAACTCCCTCTGTCAGGAACAGGAAGGACTAGTTTAACGACCCGCAATAGCAGATTCAACGTACGTTGCATAATATTGCATTTATATGTAATCAAAGCATCAAACGCGTTTTTCTCGAAATGACGTTGTTTTTTTTTCGCGTGGTATGGTAACTTCAAATCTACTGAACCAATTGGCATGATTCTTTGTTTCCGACGAAGCTAATTCAATTGCCTAGGAGGTGTACCACTTTTATTCCTATCCGTTAACTATAAATATTTTTACTTGGCCGACGAATTCGAAAAATCGATGAAAAAACACTATTTTTTCAAATGGCCGCCATTTTGTTTCCTATGGTCCAAATAACTTAAGCGAGGTGCAACTCCTAAAGAATCTCATATACTTCGCTAACGTCAACTCAATTTTGATTTCAGACGAGCCGGCTGACATCTGACATACCGCGCGTAGAGGTCTACATCGAAATTTTGTTTCGTTCCGACGGCACGTCCGCCTTTGCTCTTCGACATTTCCGGTCGAAAAAATTCCAGTTTGTAGAGGAAATATCAATAAACAATTTGACCAAATTTGACATTGTTATCTATAGCACATCCCGAAAAAAAATTCTCAAAGAACATGCTTTTTTTGGGGCCAAAGATAGTAAACTTCCACTTAAAGGATAAACAGACATGGCACTCTGGCAGCTATGCTAGTACGCTGTCTGCTGGCGGATGACGCCGAAACCATTATCAGTACATCTGCTATCCCTCAGGTGGCTTATACCGTCATCGAATCAAATTGGACGTTGTCTTTGAGGGCGTACTATTTTGTTCGACTTTCTGCGGAACTTTATCTCTTGAAACTGCAATAAGAAACTTTTCCCTGCTGCACAACGCCTCTCTTGTAGCCACTGTAGTCCGCTGAGCATCTCCGTAACGCTCTCGCCAAGTTAGCTGAAGCGCTAGCGAGAAGGAAAAATACACCTTTCTTTAAACAAGCTTATCTTAATAACTGGACTTACCTATTTCTTGTACACCGAATCCACTCTTCGTTCCTTTAAAGCTACTAACTCGTCCGTGATGTCTTCGTAGAATGAGTGTGTTTTCATTAACTGCGCTAGAAGTTCTTTCGGAATAGAAATTACCTCTAAAGAAGAAAGTCTCCTTCTCAAATTGCATTCTTCAGATACTTTACGTTTTAGGAAGAAAAGCTTCGTTCCACAGATGCTGTAGAAGAAGAGATGCACAGAATAAGGAGAACAGTTTATAAGTATCTGTAAAAACGTCCTTATCCTGATTAATCATTACTAACATCTTTCCAGTGAACGTTGTAAAACGTATGTGTTGCCGGCGATGGGCGAGCCATGGGAGAGTCTCTGACCAGAGAGTAGTATGTAGTCAGTTGTTGCTTGTCGTCAGTCGGTATTAGTAGTCAGTCCGTGCGAGTATGCAGTAGTAGTCAGTCTCAGTCTGATTTAGTCTTCAGTCCGTGCTTGTAAGCAGTAGTCGGCGGTCGGCGCGTGCCTGCGCGTGTCGGCAGTCTGCTCTGGTCGGGACTCTGGAGGATGAGTATTATTGTAGAAGGTAAAGAAGCAGCCTTGCGCATATCTAGTAATGTATATTAACTGTCATTAACTTCTTTTAAAAATACCGCAATAATAATTTTCATAATATAAAGTAATTTTTTAAACAAAAGCATTCATTTCAATTTAAAGAATATTTCCAATGCATGATCATTCCTTCCAACAATCAAAATATATATATATATATATATATATATATATATATATATATATATATATATATATATACGCAAGCATTGCACGAAGCTGTGCAAAAAAAAAAAAAATTCTACATAAGAGCAGATATATTTGCAGTTTTTATTGAGGTAAGAATTTTTGCCTTTTTATTCAGAATACAGGGCCGAAGGGCAGCGCTACTGTCCTCATAAAATTTACCAGGTTACTGAAAGTTTTTTATTATTTCCGGATTTACGAATTGAATTTTGTGGTTACACTAAATGTGAATGCATTTCAGCATAGAGATTATAAATGGGAGTCAATTTTGTTCAGAGGTTACAATACTTTAAAAATTCATTTAATTATTATTTTTGTGGGGACGTTACACTTGGTTCATGGTTCTTGGTTTCTCATTTAAATATTTCTGTGGCGAGGTTACTGGTTTTCGGTTTCTTATATATAAAATATTTCGTGTGGGGAGGTTACACTTGGTTCATTTTCATTTTTTAAAAAATTTTCGTGGGGAGGTTACAACATTTTTCTGTACTTCTCATCGGCATACACAATATTGGTTCGTTTTTTAAGCGTTGTGACTTGCAGAATATAGGCCCAAAGAAATTTTGCAAGTTTTCAAGTGCACTAGAGGGAATACATGTATGATATTCTATAAATTTGGTGGTCTCAGCAAAGCAAACAAACTGAATTTTTTCCTCTCTCATCCATTCCCATGATCCAAAATTTCGTAATACAGGGCTCGATACATTTGAATTCATTAATTCTAAGAGAGGCAACTGAACTCCCTTGGGAAGCACATTGTCATTTTGAAAGATAAATGAAACATTCTGTTCATTGCTCTTGTTTCTTAGCATATCAAAAGTATTCCTTACTTTAGCTATGCAGTAGTTAACGGCCAATGACCTCTTCCGCAAAACATCGAACAGTATATCTGTCAAACAAAATTTGTCATGAACTGCTGCTGCCAGAAATATAAAATCATTATTTCCGTGAAGTTCAGAAAACCTCTGGCAAGTTGACCAGGATTATTATCAGGTTGTTAACAGCAAACTGTGGTTTCGAAAGCATGTTTCAACTCTTTCCAGTCATCCACAGTTACACGCAAAAATATCCAGTGTGAACTCCAATGGACATTTGTTAAGTTGGAATGCGTGGTCCCGATGCAAAAGTAGTTGCGTTTGGCTCTGTGTGCTGAGTAATGGAAAAAGTTAGGAATTCCAGTAATAAACAAAAAAGATACTTCCGTATTTTTTTCTAAAACTCTGTTGCAAGACTAGATCTATTCGGTATCTTAAACAGTTTACAAATACTGCGAAAGAAGCTTTTTCCATTATTTTTTTCTGGAGTCCGTTTAAATAGCAAGACATAACGTTTACACCATCATAACATTTCCGCACTAGTTTGTGCTTGTAGCTCAGTGGTCCCCAGATGTTGTTCAACAAGACAAAGTTTCTGATAGTGAAATTTACACTCTGCAGCGGAATATGTGCTGATACGAAACTTCCTGACAGATTAAAACTATGTGCCGCATCGAGACTCGAACTCGGGACCTTTCTCTTTTGCGGGCTAATGCTCTACTAACTTTTTTTTTAATTGTTCTCAATTTGTTCGATATTGTTTGTTGTCGGTGTTGGTCTGCTAAAAAATGGCTCTGAGCACTATGGGACTTAACATCTGTGTTCATCAGTCCCCTAGAACTTAGAACTACTTAAACCTAACTAACCTAAGGACATCACACACATCCATGCCCGAGGCAGGATTCGAATCCGCGACCGTAGCAGTCGCGCGATTCCTGACTGAGCGCCTAGAAGCGCTAGACCACCGCGGCCGGCTGTTGGTCTGCTGTCGATTCTGGTTAGAACAACCCGGTCACTGAACTGTTCAAAGTAACACACCCTCAGCCCTACCTTCCTATTCATAACGAATCCTACACCTGTTATACCATTTTCTGCTGCTGTTGATATTACCCGATACTCACCTGACCAGAAATCCTTGTCTTCCTTCCACTTCACTGACCCCTACTATATCTAGATTGAGCCTTTGCATTTCCCTTTTTAGATTTTCTAGTTTCCCTACCACGTTCAAGCTTCTGACATTCCACGCCCCGACTCGTAGAACATTATCCTTTCGTAGATTATTCAATCTTTTTCTCATGGTAACCTCCCCCTTGGCAGTCCCCTCCCGGAGATCCGAATGGGGGACTATTCCGGAATCTTTTGCCAATGGAGAGAGCATCATGACACTTTGTCCTATGGACACACTTTTTTTTTAGTGTGGCAAGATAAACCCTGTATAAACGCCACTGGTATGCAGCGACAAGTGATTCGGAACTCACCGTTGAGCGCACAGTGCTGAACTTGGGGCTTTGCAGCAGAGGATCTGAACATATTCCTTCGTGGACGCAATGATGCCGCCAGTTACGATTGCAGTGGGCACGCTATCATTAAGATTGGACTGTTGATCTAGGCCGTACGAATCACATCTGTTTTTCCAGCAAGCAGACGGTAGTGACAGGAACAAGCACCACATCGCGGACACAGACCGGTGGTAGCACTTTCAAGCTGTGGAAGGAGGACATTCATAGGGGTTTGCGTGGGACCTGTGGCGGTAATCGAAGGCTGCACGATACCTGCCAGTTACGTGATCGTTGTGTATTGTGTGTGTGTGTGTGTGTGTGTGTGTGTGTGTGTGTGTGTGTGTGTGTGTGTTTATTGAGCCGGGGACCTAGAAACGACGGAGAGGGTTCGTCCCCGCCATAGCCCTCAGTGGTTCACAACCCCACCACAGGCTACAGCAGTCCACCCACCCCACCGCCGCCCCACATCGAACACAGGGTTACTGTGCGGTTCGAACCCCAGTGGACACCCCTCCCCTCCCCTCCCCTCCCCTCGGGGAACGTCTCATACCAGACGAGTGTAACCCCAAATTTTTGCGTCCTAGAAGAATTATTATGCCCACGTGGAGACAGTGTTTGCGCAGCAATCGGCGAAATAGCGTAACTGAGGCGGAATAAGGGGAACCAGCCCGCATTCGCCGAGGCAGGTGGAAAACCGACTTAAAAACCATCCACAGGCTTGCCGGCGCTCCTGTCTGTGATGCAGCGTCAAGGGTAACCGCAGCCATGGTCTCCGAGCTGATAGTCCATGCTGCTGCAAACGTCGTCGAACTGTTCGTGCAGATGGTTGTCGTCTTGCAAACGTTCCCACCTGTTGACTCAGGGATCGAGACGTGCCTGCACAGCCATGCGGATAAGATGCCTGTCATCTCGACTGCTAGTGATACGAGGCCGTTGGGATCCAGCACGGCGTTCCGTATTCCCATCCAGAACCCACCGATTCCATATTCTGCTAACAGTCATTGGATCTCGACCAACGCGAACAGCAATGTCGCGAAATGATAAACCGCGATCGCGATAGGCTACAATCCGACCTTTATCAAAGTCGGAAATGTGATGGTACGCATTTCTCCTCCTTACACGAGGCATCACAACAACGTTTCACCAGGCAACGCCGGTCAACTGCTGCTTGTGTATGAGAAATCGGTTGGAAACTTTCCTCATGTCAGCACGTTGTAGGTGTCACCACCGGCGCCAAACCTTGTGTAAATGCTCTTGAAAGCTAATCATTTGCATATCACAGCATCTTCTTCCTGTCGGTTAAATTTCGCGTCTGTAGCACGTCATCTTCGTGGTGTAGCGATTTTAATGGCCACTAGTGTATTTTTGTTATGGTATCGTCTCCCAAGAACCTCAGTAATTCTGAGGGAATCTCGTCAATTCCAGGTAGACTCCTTTACCGTATGTATGATTTTGACCCTACGGGTTTGGAACATCCTGTCTAGATAACCTCGTTGCCTTTGTAGTGCAGTAGAGGCCTGCTGGGCTGTTGACCGCGCCGTCAAAGTGCAGCATACGGTGAGGCCTAGGCTCGCTGCGTACCCCAGACAGCGCCGCCACCCACACCAGCGGCCAGTGTTTGTTCCACAGCCAGAGGGGAGCAACAGGTAGTGAGCGATCGGCTGGGGCTTCGCTCCCACGGCCCGCTGAAACATGACACACCCGGTCCATCCCTTGCTGGAGGCCTGAGACACGCGGCGGTGCAGTTCCCTGGCCCGGCCGTGCCACCTGATACTGAACAAGTGCCGCTGCTGGAAGAGACTGGCCCGCAACCTCTACTTAAGTGTACTGCAACGCACGATCTCAGGCTGTTGCATCTGGAACTGGGATGTGTGGCCGCAGCGGGATGTACCGCTGAAGTGTATTCGAGGTGTACCTACGTCTAGATGGTTGTTTACAACGACCTACAGAGGTGTACAGCAAGTGAGACGAACAATTTTATACAGGACACCTGTGGTGTTATCAAGATTGGTCTACAGAAACCACCTAAGTTAGTGTCAAAGTTTGGAACTATCGTGCGGCAGGATCACTGAATCAGGGGTGCGGAATGGGCCACTGTGATTGCAGTGTGTGTGTGTGTGTGTGTGTGTGTGTGTGTGTGTGTGTGTGCGCGCGCGCGTGTGGAGTGAAGGGAAGTTGCATGGCACGAATGTCTCCCTCTACTGCCGCGGCAGGGGAGTATTGTAAGATTTCACTGTGAACACATGGTGTGTCGTGCGGTGATCACTCTGTTTTTAAAATAATTGAAAAGCGACGATCGCTTCAATATCGTTTACTAGATGACCGGTTTCAGCACTCTGAAGGTGCCATCATCGGATCTGTCAAGGTTTAACATAACAGGTTTGAGGGAGGGCTTACATGAGTTAACTATATGCATTACAATTACTGCAGTAGCCTCATAGCAGAAACGTGGGTTAACATTTATAAAACCATATGGACCATATGGCACATGAGGCAGACCATCTGATACAAGTCATTGTCACAACCAATAAAAAATAATAATAAACTGCTGTCATGGTCGTTCTTTCCATAGAATATAAAACTGAAGTCACCAGGTTAAACTACCACTGCTCGCCTAACACCGGTCGGCATCATCACTGCCCTATTCCGCACAGGCTCACCTGCTGTGATTCTAGCGGTTCACAACCGGCCACCAGATAGCGCTGTCCAAGCAGCGCACACACAGTCCCACGGTATAACCACTCATTACTACTAAAACACAACTTTACTACAACTGCTTGTCACATACCCATGCAAGGCCCACATTTGCGCATACATTTCCTGTACATACGATAATCACTATAAAGTACGTCAATTACAAAATAAAAGCATCTGAGGCACAGACATTATCCATTAGCGCTTTACAAAACTACATATTACAATTTACCTTTATTCATATAAGGACGTCAGGAATATGCACACAGAAAGCTGTTCATAACACGACTTACGTACATTGTGACTAGAGATTAAAATCTGTATGCTGGGCTTTACCTGTCTAGGGTCAAATGGCTCTAAGCACTATGGGACTTAACATCTGTGGTCATCAGTCCCCTAGAACTTAGAACTACTGAAACCTAACTAACCTAGGGACATCACACCCATCCATGCCCGAAGCAGGATTCGAACCTGCGACGGTAGCAGTCACGCGGTTCCAGACTGAAGCGCCTAGAACCGCTCGGCCACTCCGGCCGGCGGCAGGGATGATGCCGACCGGTGTTAGGCCAGCAGTTGGAGCACCATCTGGTGGCTTCAGTTTTATATTTTATGGAAAGAACGACCATGAGAGCAGTTTTTTGTTATTTTTTATTGGTTGTGACAATGATTTTTATCAGATGGTCTGCCTCATGTGCCATGCTGTCCATATGGTTCTATAAATGTTAATCCATGTTTCAGGTATGTGGTTCTGTAATAATTGTAATGCATATAGTTAACTCATGTAAGCCCTCCCTCAAAGCTGTTATGTTATACCTTCACAGATCCGATGATGGCACCTTCAGAGTGCTGAAACCGGTCATCTAGTAAACGATATTGAAGCGATCGTCGCTTTTCAATTATTTTAAAAATAGTGTAAGAGTTGAGTCATCTATGTTCGGTAGTGTCTGGATAGAAAAGAATGATGATTCCTCGTGCTGAAAGGAGTTGCTGGTGGGCAGTTGGACGGTGCAGAAGACGCGCTCGCCTGCGATGGCTGTGCAGTTGTTTACGTGAGTCGCCTGTGTTTTAGAAGCGACTGTGATACGGAGTACCAGGTCTTCTGGATGGAGGGACACGTAACGGCTGTATTCAGCGCCGTGTGACTGGTGTGGCTCGCTCCATACTAATGCATCTTATAAGTGGACTCCACGTGACTCCGTATTTTTTCATGGTACATTATGTACGTTGAACATAGGCGCCTAATGGGTGGATGTAGGGCAGTAGTTGTGATTTCTTTCTACGTGGACGTTACGCTGTGTATCGGGACATCCTCCTCTAGCATTACTTTTCCTCAACAGTAGTTGTCGATACCAGTATTATTTTTCGAATTTTGGACAGTTCAGTATTATCTCGGTTGCTTTTCTGAAAACTTTCGTATAATTTTATACACAGTATGCTATATTTCAAGCTAAAATTTATGAAAAGGAATTACTTTATAAAATATTTTAGTTTTGACAAGTACAAGTTCTGAATGTACAGTTAATATTATTTTTTTAGAAACAGTTAAAATTACGGATTATGTGCATCGCCGGCCGCGGTGGCCGTGCGGTTATAGGCGCTGCAGTCCGGAACCGCGGGACTGCTACGGTCGCAGGTTCGAATCCTGCCTCGGGCATGGATGTGTGTGATGTCCTTAGGTTAGTTAGGTTTAAGTAGTTCTAAGTTCTAGGGGACTGATGACCTAAGATGTTAAGTCCCATAGTGCTCAGAGCCATTTGAACTATATGCATCCTTAAAATTTCTATTACTAATTACGCAATCCTGTACTGTTTACTATGCTTATTGTTGGATTCATTTATGAAAGAATAATCGAAATTAATACGTAACTAAAACTAGTAGGATTTCATTTGTTAAGAAAAATTGTAAACTCTTTGGAATATTGTGAGTTCCGCAGTTTGTTGGAATATTGTGATTTCCGCAGTGTGTGTGTCCTAAGCTTGTCTTTGATGTGATGCGACGTATTTTTGTATAATAGGTACGAACAATGTAAATTCGGCTTCGTTATTGTGAAAAATCAGTACGATATACTAAAATGTGAGAACATTTATTTACGTAAAAAATTCTGCAACAACAATCTTCCAATTTATTTAGTTCAAACCAACCGTGAGGACGTGATGTTAGATTTTCAGCTTCAAGAATCAGGCTCCTAGACAGGTAGAACTGGAGCCATCTCAACATGACAAGCTAAGTAAACTTGAAAGTTTATTGTAATCTTCGCTCCTCTCAAATATTCATAAAAGACTATGCTTATTAAGTGCTTGGACTGGGCATTGTTTAATGTGGACAATAGATGGAACATCAGAGGAGGAGAGATTACAAATGTCAGATTTGAATTATAATTTTTTTTAATATAATGTGATAGTTTAATTACCCTTCTGACTTCGCTCACGCAATGGCGAGGAGTTAGTGGCCTGTGATATTTGCTGAAGGTATCGATTGTGAGACGAGTGCTGTGACTGTGTGTAAACCAACCATTTGAATTGTTCCTAAAAGTACTTGTGTTTCAGAGGACACAGTGCGCTTAAGTAATAAAATTATCATGTTTGTGTGTGTGTGTAGGGAACATGTCCATGGACCCAATTTCTTGTCGCTGTAGATAACCGAAGGTGATATATTCTTAACTGTTCAGCTTCCAAAGAAAAATTCGTAGCAGTGTCAGTAAATGGTTCAAATGGCTCTAAGCACTATGGGACTTAACATCTAAGGTCATCAGTCCCCTAGAACTTGGAACTACTTAAACCTACCTAACCTAAGGACATCACACACATCCATGCCGTAGGAAGGATTCGAACCTGCGACCGTAGCGGTCGCGCGGTTCCAGACTGAAGCGCCTAGAACCGCTCGGCCACTGCGTCTTGTAGTAACTCTGTGTAAATGTTCTCATATCATTATGTTCTATTGTTAGCGTATATGATTTGGGTAACATGATGGGATCTTACCACCCTAATGTTTTTATTTTTCTGTTGTTCATGTTTTATTGTCTATTTCTTCTTATTTTTATGTCTGTATGAAAGAGAATATACGTAGATGTTAAAAGCCTTCCAGAACAAAGTGGATGTTAGAATGAAATTGTTCACATTTATGGATCGGTTGCAAACTTGAATCAAACTCCTGTTTTGGCGCTTACGAGAGCAGCTCGTTTTAGCGTTTGCTAGGCTGTTTGGAGACGTCATACTGACATCGTTTGGGACGAGGGTACTGTGTGAGAAGTGGTGACATGGTTGCATAACAATGGACCACGTGAAGGAGTTTAAATTGTATTATTTGTGGAACAAGATTGGCGACAATTGCTAGGCTTGCAGCGCCCGGTAATGACGTAGTTGATGCAAAGAAGGAAATGAAGAGTGGGGTCAGAGCGACTACGGAGTGGCAGCCGCAGCTGTTGGAGAATGTAAACAGCGGCGGAGCGTGGCGCCCGGCTGGGGTCAAGGACAGCCAGCCAGCCAGCGAGCGCAGCGCAACGCGGCACGGCACAACACAGACAGATACAGGCGCAGCGCGCCGCTCACCTGCCGCCTCTGTGTCCGGCAACCGGTTAGCTCCCCCAAGGACCTGCCGCGCTGCGCATGCGCATACTCAGCTGCCTTCCCACAGCATAGTGGGGGGAGGCGCGCTGTTTTATTTACATCCGCCACTGCCCGCAGAAGGCACCTACCCACTGCACGCTTCTCGTGCGTGCACCATTCACAAGCAGACCAAGCAAAAAAATTTTTCCTTGACACAGGGTCTTAATACGTATATGCTTTTTCTCCTTTGCGATAATTGTAGCATCTGACGATGGCCATTGTGAGCCGAAATCAGTAATCTGTACTAGTATAAAACTACTAGTTACCAAAAACAAGGCCCCGGGAGTAGACAACATTCCATTAGAACTACTGACGGCCTTGGGAGAGCCAGCCCTGACAAAACTCTACCATCTAGTGAGCAAGATGTATGAGGAGGCGAAATACCCTCAGACTTCAAGAAGAATATAATAATTCCAATCCCAAAGAAAGCAAGTGTTGACAGATGTGAAAATTACCGAACTATCAGTTTAATAAGTCACCGCTGCAAAATACTAACACGAATTCTTTACAGACGATGGAAAAACTGGTAGAAGCCGACATCGGGGAAGATCAGTTTGGATTCTGCAGAAATGTTGGAACACGTGAGGCAATACTGACCCTACGACTTATCTTAGAACAAAGATTAAGGAAAGGCAAACCTACGTTTCTAGCATTGGTAGACTTACAGAAACCTATTGACAATGTTGACTGGAATACTCTCTTTCAAATTCTGAAAGTGGCAGGGATAAAATACAGGGAGCGAAAGGCTATTTACAATTTGCACAGAAACCAGATGGCAGTTATAAGAGTTGAGGGGCATGAAAGGGAAGCAGTGGTTGGGTAGGGAGTGAGACAGGATTGTAGCCTATCCCCGATGTTATTCAATCTGTATATTGAGCAAGCAGTAAAGAAAACAAAAGAAAAATTCGGAGTAGGTATTAAAATCCATGGAGAAGAAATAAAAACGTTGAGGTTCGCCGATGACATTGCAATTCTGTCAGAGACAGCAAAGGACTTGGAAGAGCAATTGAACGGAATGGACAGTGTCTTGAAAGGAGGATATAAGATGAACATCAACAAAAGCAAAACGAGGATAATGGAATGTAGTCGAATTAAGTCGGGTGATGCTGAGGGAATTAGATTAGGAAATGAGACACTTAAAGTAGCAAAGGAGTTTTCGTATTTGCTGAGCAAAATAACTGATGATGGTCGAAGTACAGAGGATATAAAATGTAGACTGGCAATGGCAAGGAAAGCGTTTCTGAAGAAGAGAAATTTGTTAACATCGAGCATAGATTTAAGTGTTAGGAAGTCGTTTCAGAAAGAATTTGTATGAAACATGGGCGATAAATAGTTCGGACAAGAAGAGAGAGAAGCTTTCGAAATGTGGTGCTACAGAAGAATGCTGAAGATTAGATGTGTAGATCACATAACTAATGAGGAGGTATTGAATAGAATTGGGGAGCAGAGGACTTTGTGGCACAACATGACAAGAAGAAGGGACCGGTTTGTTAGGAGATGTTCTGAAGCATCAAGGGATCACCAATTTAGTATTGGAGGGATCACCAATTTAGTATTGGAGGGCAGCGTGGGGGGTAAAAATTGTAGAGGGAGACCAAGAGATGAATACACTAAGCACATTCAGAAGGATGTAGGATGCAGTAAGTATTGGGAGATGAAGAAGCTTGCACAGGATAGAGTAGCATGGAGAGCTGCATCAAACCAGTCACTGGACTGAAGACCACAACAACAACAACAACGAATCTCTAAGTTCTTCACTGATTAACTCGAAATTCTTACATGATTCTGATAAACATTCGTGGAGGGAGACAATATTTGTCTCATGGTTTCAGTGCCCTGCTATCGTAGAGAGAAGGAAAACAAAACTGCACACTATATGGGAAACGTTGTTACCGAAACGTTACTGACCGAATTGGTTAAAAGTTTTACACGATATTCTACGAGGTCACTCCAAAAGAAATGCACGGTATTTTTTTTAAAACCCATCTTTTATCCTACATGTTTGAAAGTCTTACTGTGTGTAGATACATTCTTTACGAACAATATTTTCAATTCTCCACATAATTTCTATCCCTCTGAACTGCCTTACGCCATCTTGGAACCAGCGCCTGTATACCCGCACGGTAAAATTCTGGACCAACCTTTTGGAGCCACTGTTTGGCAGCGTGCACAACCTTGTTCCACGAAGAAAGTCTTTCAGCTTCCCAGAGAGATGATAGTCACATGGAGCCAGGTGAGGACTGTAAGGCGGGTGTTTCAGTGTTGTCCATCCGAGTTTTGTGATCGCTTCCATCGTTTTTTGACTGACATGTGGCCGTGCATTGTCGTGAAACAGCAAAACATCCAGCTTTTGCCGATGTGGTCGAACACGACTCAGTCGAGCTTGAAGTTTCTTCAGTGTCGTCACGTAAGCATCAGAATTTATGGCGGTTCCACTTGGCATGATGTCCACAAGCAAGAGTCCTTCGGAATCGAAAAACACCGTAGCCATAACTATTCGAGCAGAAGGTGTGGTTTTGAATTTTTTTTGTCTTGGGTGAATTTGCATGATGCCACTCCATTGATTGCCTCTTCGTCTCTGGTGAAAAATGATGGAGCCACGTTTCATCACCTTTCACAATTCTTCCAAGAAATTCATTTCCACCATTCTCGTACTGTTCCAAAAGTTCGCTGCATACCGTTTTTCTTGTTTCTTTGTGAGCCACTGTCAACATCCTGGGAACCCACCTGGCACAAACCTTTTTTAATACCAACACTTTCAATATTCTGCAAACACTTCCTTCCACCATCCCAACGTAGCATGACAATTCGTTCACTGTGATGCGTCTGTCAGCAGTCACCATTTCGTTAACTCTCTGCACATTGTCTGGAGTGTATGCAGTAGGAGCCCTGCCGCTGCGAGGACAGTTCTCAATATTGCCGTGCCCGCTTTCATCACGTAACCTGCTTGCCCACCGACTAACTGTGCTGCGATCGACAGCAGCATCTCTGTACACCTTTTTCAACCCTTTTGTGGATGTTTCGCACTGTCTCGTTCTCGCAGCACAGGAATTCTATGACAGCACGTTGCTTCTGACGAACGTCAAGTGTAGCAGCCATCTTGAAGACATGCTGTGACGGCGCTACTCACGGGAACAGGTGGAACTAACTTTGAAAACAAGCGGGAAGGATGTATCTACACACTGTAAAACTTTCACACATACAGAATGAAAACTGTATTTTTACAAAATTGTGTGCATTTCTTTTGGAGTGACCAGCATAATAATCATTTGGACAGATATATATGCACTGCTGTGCAGTTTTGTTTTCCTTCTTGCAGTCATTTTTAACTACGACAGTGGAGCATTTAAACCACGAGACAAATTCTCTCTCACAGATATACTTTCCCTTTATATACAATTTCAAATAAAAATTGTATAGAGGACTATATGTTGCCTCCTCGCAGTTGGTTCTAAAAGAAAACCAGGAAGTTGTATTTGCCGCGCGGTACTAGCCGAGCGGTCTGAGGCGCTGCAGTCATGGACTGTGCGGCTGGTCCCGGCGGAGGTTCGAGTCCTCCCTCGGGCATGTGTGTGTGTTTATCCTTAGGATAATTTAAGTTAAATAGTGTTTAAGCTTAGGGACTGATGACCTTAGCACTTAAGTCCCATAAGATTTCATACACATTTGAACATTTTTTGAAGTTGTATTTATAGATTATTATGTAATGATTACAAAGCTACTACGTAATCTGAATCGTTCGAAACTCTCCAATTCCACCCGTTTGCAGGTAAAACTTATGTGAATTAAGATCCTGACACATTATCCCCACAGACCCAGAAGCTGCGCCGGCCGGGGTGGCCGAGCGGTTCTAGGCGCTACAGTCCGGAACCGCGCAACTGCTACGGTCGCAGCTTCGAATCCTGCCTCGGGCATGGATGTGTGTGATGTCCTTAGGTTAGTTAGGTTTAAGTAGTTCTCAGTTCTAGGGGACTGATGAACTCAGCTGTTAAGTACCATAGTGCTCAGAGCCATTTGAGCCAGGCATCAGATTCAGTTCCTGCTTGCTTGCTTGCTTGTGCGTTTCAAAATGTTTCGTAATAATAATTGTTTCGTAGGCCATAAAACGTCAACTACAGTCCCAAACGGACATTATTAAATAATTTGTTTATGACTGATTAGTGTATTCATTAATTTACTACTCGTAAATGGATAAAAATTACCCGAAGGAAGCTGGGACTTAAGCAGAGCGGTTGCTTAGGTCGGAACAAATTTTCATAAAATCAATCATAAAAGTAACCGAATAAACTGTCGCTTTATAAAACGTCTCTTATGAAGGACCTTTGCTTCAGTTTCACAGTGCAGTATAGATCTTATCAGTCATATACATTTAAAGCTTTCCACTGTGCAATGGGTGACACACGTGGCTGAATTTCACAACAGACAGTACTTGCAAGTAGCTTGTTTATATGTTTGTATGTTGGCAGCGCTATACATTGTAATTAATATCGCTGACAGCAGGAACTGGATGTCACATGAGTAAGGTAAAATCTGTTAAATGCATTGTATGTTCTTCAACAAAACCTGTCTTTTGCTAACCATATGCCTCCTAGTAGTCAGAGCCTGTAGTAGTTAGAATCGTATTATTTAGCTGGCTGTAGTTGCTGCTTGCTGTAATTCCTGTAGTTCGTGGTATGAAGATTTTCTGTGAGGTAAATGACTTATGAAAAAGCATGGGTTATTGTTAGGATTTCTTGCAATTCTGGGCCATTCTTTTGTGTTAATTATTTGACACCATGTTGTCATTCTATTGCAGTGAGATTGCGTTGGGCTTATACAGGGTGTTACAAAAAGGTGCGGCCAAACTTTCAGGAAACATTCCTCACACACAAAGAAAGAAAATATGTTGTGTGGACATGTGTCCAGAAACGCTTACTTTCCATGTTAGAGCTCATTTTATTACTTCTTTTCAAATCACATTAATCATGGAATGGAAACACACAGTAACAGAACGTACCAGCGTGACTTCAAACACTTTGTTACAGGAAGTGTTCAAAATGTCCTCCGTTAGCGAGGATACATGCATCCACCCTCCGTCGCATGGAATCCCTAACGCGCTGATGCAGCCCTGGAGAATGGCGTATTGTATCACAGCCGTCCACAATACGAGAACGAAGAGTCTCTACATTTAGTACCGGGGTTGCGTAGACAAGAGCTTTCAAATTCCCCCATAAATGAAAGTCAAGAGGGTTGAGGTCAGGAGAGCGTGGAGGCCATGGAATTGGTCCGCCTCTACCAATCCATCGGTCACCGAATCTGTTGTTGAGAAGCGTACGAACACTTCGACTGAAATGTGCAGGAGCTCCATCGTGCATGAACCACATGTTGTGTCGTACTTGTAAAGGCACATGTTCTAGCAGCACAGGTAGAGTATCCCGTATGAAATCATGATAACGTGCCCCATTGAGCGTAGGTGGACGAAACTAAAATGAGCTCTAACATGGAAATTAAGCGTTTCCGGACACATGTCCACATAACATCTTTTCTTTATTTGTGTGTGAGGAATGTTTCCTGAAAGTTTGGCCGTACCTTTTTATAACACCCTGTATAATGTGGGTAATAAATGAATAGCTTCAGTTTCAGTTGACGTTGTCAGGGAAAATTCCGTGGTTAGTGTTGAAATGATAAAAACAAGTAACGAGACAGTAGGTTCAGTTTCACTTACACAAAGAAGTTTCATACTTTGCTATGTGCAGGACAGATTATGACAGGGTGCTGGCCAAACACCTGTAGCGGCTGGCAGTTGCTGCCTCTGGAAAGACATCCCACTTAGCAGAGTACAGTCTTTCAGCTCCGATGATCCTCGACTCTGAAAAGTGCTGAAATCTTGTTCCCACCTGCCTTCAATTCTCACTGTATGAACGATGCCCAGTCGCAGTGTTCAACTGTTTTCATCACTTGGCGTGGTTTCTCTATATCGCTTTAAGCGAAGGTCGTGATGGTTCCTTTGGAAAGTGCACGCCTTATTTACTTTCTGTTCCTTCCGTAACCGAGCGCGTGTTCCGTTTCCAATCACCCCGTCGTCGACAGGCTGTTGAACCCTAATCTTCTTTCCTTTGTCTGATATAATCATGTATGCGCTCGGACACCCACCCGTCGTTCGCTGGAACTTTGCAAACTTTGTCTTCCTCACCAGATGGACAATGGATACGTGTCAGGTTTGCGCACGCGAGATATACACTACTGGCCATTAAAATTGCTACACAAAGAGGAAAAGCAGATGATAAACGGGTATCCATTGGACAGATATATTATACTAGAACTGACATGTGATTTCATTTTCACGCAGTTTGGGTGCATAGATCCTGAGAAATCAGTACCCAGAACAACCACCCCTGGCCACAATGACGGCCTTGATACGCCTGGGCATTGAGTAAGACCAAACGTTTTCAATTGGTGAGATATCTGGTTAATGTGCTGGCCAGGGCAGCAGTCGAACATTTTCCGTATCCAGAAATGCCCGTACAGGACCTGCAACATGCGGTCGTGCATTATCCTGCTGAAATGAAGGGTTTCTCAGGGACCGAATGAAGGGTAGAACCACGGGTTGTAACACATCTGAAATGTAACGTCCACTGTTCAAAGTGCGAACAAGAGGTGACCAAGACGTGTAACAAATGGCACCCCATACCATCAGCCAGGGTGATAAGCCAGTATGGCGCTGACGAATACACGCTTCCAATGTGCGTTCACCGCGATGTCGCCAAACACAGATGCGACCATCATGATGCTGTACACAGAACCTGGATTCGTCCGAAAAAATGACGTTTTGCCATTCGTGTACCCAGGTTCGTCGTTGAGTACACCATCACAGGCGCTTCTGTCTGTGATGCAGCGTCAAGGGTAACCGCAGCCATGGTCTCAGAGCTGATAGTCCATGCTGCTGCAAACGTCGTCCAACTATCCGTGCAGATCGTTGTTGTCTTGCAAACATCCCCATCTGTTGACTCAGGGATGATCCGTTACAGCCATGCGGATAAGATGGCTGTCATCTCCACTGCTAGTGATACGAGGCCGTTGGGATCCAGCACGGCGTTACGTATTACCCTCCTGAACCCACGGATTCCATATTCTGTTAACAGTCATTGGATCTCGACCACCGCGAGCAGCAATGTCGCGGAACGATAAACCGCAACGCCGGTCAACTGCTGTTTGTCTATGGGAAATCGGTTGGAAACGTTCCTCATGTCAGCACGTAGGTATCGCCACCGGCGCCAAGCTTGTGTGAATGCTCTGAAAAGCTAATCTTTTGCGTATCACAGCATCTTCTTCCTGTCGGTTAGATTTCGCGTCTCTAGCACATCTTCGTGGTGTAGCAATTTTAATGACCAGTAATGTAGTTTCTGCATACCTGTATACCCACCTCCGAATATTGCACGCACTCTAAAGATCAGAACTTGGATTCCTCCGCGGTGTGAAGCTTGTGCTAAGCCATTGGATACAAAGAATTCTTTTACTTCAGTTTCCCTTGTCCTGTCAGGTATTAGCATAAAGAGTAGGATTAACCAGCCAAGTTGCTAAGCAGCAGAGCCACGCAGTGCAGTCTGTGCAGGAACGGCACGAGACGCCGACCTTCCTCGTGGAACCAGTTACCAGCGGGAACCTGCAATCGTACACGTCTCGCAGAATGTCGCTGTAAGGTTTAGTGCTTGTCCTCTCGCGCCGTTAAAAGCTAGACTCACCTTCCTTGGCACGCTTACTGCTTTAGGGCCGACAACAGCATTAATAAGTAATGCACTAAATCTGCAACAAAAATTACTGGCGGTATTTATTCTCTCTTGCTCCTACATAGTTAATGTTGCTTGAAGGATCCGTCAGAAAAAAAAGATTCAGAATCCATACACTCGCTAATTGCCGGCCGGGATGGCCGAGCGATTCTAGGCGCTACAGTCTGGAACAGCGTGACCGCTACGGTCGCAGGTTCGAATCCTGCCTCGGGTATGGGTGTGTGTGATGTCCTTCGGTTAGTTAGGTTTAAGTAGTTCTAAGTTCTAGGGGACTGATGACCTGAGAAGTAAAGTCTCAATAGTGCTCAGAGCCATTTGAACCATTTTGAACTCGCTAATTTTAAAAATAAATGTGCTAACTTGACAACTCAACAAAAATAATTGGCTGTTTCTGTCAGAGGCTTGCAAACTGTATCCTTGTGATTAAACACTTAACGATTGGCACCTAACGTGTGTTACATGGTTTCGATGTTCGAAAAAACGGTGTGAGGAAAACGTTGTAATGTAATCTGCAGGCTGATCTAGGGAGTTTCGTTACTACTACTTAGCCGAAGATAGTGGTGAAAAGTGGCTGGAGAAGTAAATAGCTTCTTTTTTTTAATCACTACGTCTGCGATGAAAAGTATCTTGACGTCATTCGTGGGCCTAGAGAATCTCGTGGTAATATAAGATGAAGTGTGAATCTGTAAATCCCGACAACAGTTGGATGCAAGCAGACAGAGACAGAAAAGTAATTCAAAATATCTCAAAGAGGCCGAAACGAAGCAATGAAAGTGGAAAGTAGAACAAGTAGGTCTTCAGTAAAGCAACGTAGCAGCTTATTGTAACAGTTCTTTAATTTGTATACCGAAGCTTCCTGAAGCAGATTTCAGAATCTGAATAAAAATATAAGGGGTAACGGACATCACAGATAACATCAGCTGACAACATAGATTTTCGGTCAGGGAGTAAATGAAACGTAAAATATAAGTAGAATGTAACGGAGAACTTACTTAACACTTATTGCAGGATAAGAGTAAATAAACCAGAGATGAAGTAATGAATAGTATAAATAACACAAGGAGGGTCAGCATTGGTCGCTGAAGTAGAAATCTTTATTTCTGCTGCAAACTGATTTCAATCACTGTGTGTTCATCATCAGTGCTGGTATTAAAGTCCTGTGGACTCATAAAAATAAGCAGTAAATCTGCAATATCTTCACGTATGACTGAAGATTACTTGTCAGACCGAAGGTAGAAACGCAAATCGGTTGTAGCTGGTTAAAACTGGTGAGCCTGAAGGATCCCGGGCTCGACAGTGGGGAGGTCTGGCCAGTTGCATTTGTTTCTTCGGTCTGACAAGTACTCTTAATTGATACTGCAGATGTATTGCTTGTATTTATCAGTGCACAGGACTTTATTACTAGCACAGATGGTAATCACGCAGTGATTGAAATCGATTTGCAGCAGAAATAAAGATTTCTACTTCAACAACCGATGCTGACCTTCCTTTTGTTATTAACACTGTTGTGGTGTTCGTGGTGGACGCAACTCCTAATTGAGTCCCCACTCAGAAGACCAGTAGAAAGTCGAATAGAGGTTTATTAAAATTCCTGATTATAAAAAGACACAGTTTAAGAAATGACACTACTGCTACATGGGAACAAGTTTAGACAAAATAACGGTAGCAAGACTGGCTTGAGAAGTATATAGTTACAACTAACCTTTCCCTCAACGTAAGACCCCATCTGATATCGAATAAAGGCATGGATTAGAGCGATCTCGTACATCATTCCAGAAAAGTTGGGTAGCCACGGGTAAGAAATATACATTGCCGAGGCAAACTAAAATTCGAACAAGCGTCGTAAGTTATCGGGAATGTAAAGTTGAAATGATTAGCACAATATAAGAAGAGTTAGCAGATGGCATCAAACCAGCCGAAAAAAATTAGGAGAAAAATGTAGCACGATCTGACTGATAGTTCATCAACTACAGAATTTATCCAGCTTATGCAACCCACCGTCGGACAGTTAGAGATTAGGAAACGTTTCGTAACTGTAGAACTGCACAACATCGATTCTCAGTGACACTGATGGATGTGGGACAGCAATACAAAAATTAAATGGGTGGAAAAATTTGGGGACAAAATCGTGGAGATAAAGAGGAAGTAGATAAAGATGAGGTGGGAAAGGTGACATTGGTAGAAGAATCTAACAGAGCCCTGAAAGACTTAAGTCGATACACGCGCTTGGAGTAAACGACATTCCATCAGAACTATTGATATCCTAGTGAGAAAATTCCGTGTCGAAGCTACTGCACCTGATAAGCAAGCTAGACAGGATCTGTGGTACAAATCCTGCCTCGGGCATGGATGTGAGTGATGTCCTTGGGTTAGTTAGGTTTGAGTAGTTCTAAGTTCTAGGGGACTGATGACCTCAGATGTTAAGTCCCATTTGAACCATTTGTATTTTACATACAATTTGATACCTAAGCTACTTTTCTGCGCAGTCACAGTTCGAATTTAGGCACGTGCCGCACCATTTCACCAGCTTTTCTATGCCTTCCATGTTATCAGTTGCCGCCAAGTTGTTGAGCCACTGATTAATGACGTCTTTAAGTTCATGACCGTTTCCGTAGCGTTGTCCACTTAAATATCACTTATATTTTGAGCAATAAGTGATAGTCACTTGGGGCTAAGTCTGGACTGTATGGCGGTTTTTGTAATATTTCCCACTGAAACCGCTGGAGCAATCCTGTGTCACTCCCGATGTATGCGGACGAGCAGGCGCGGCGGAGTCGGTTAAGCGTGTGACAGTAGCCCGCTCCGTTTATGGTCTCACCTCTAGGCATGGAGTTGGCGACCAGGACACCCCTTACGATCTCAAAACACAATATAGACAATCTCTCTGATGCTCCAGATTTGTTTTGCTTTTTTCGGTTTCGTCGGGGATTGCTAATGATGCCATTCCATTCATCAGCGCTTTGTATCTGTTGTGAAACTTGATATCCAAATCTCATCACCAGTGACAATGTGATTCACAAACTCACCACTATCTACACGCCTTTCAGCGTCTTGTGTCTGATCGGACGAAGATGACTGTGAAATTACGAACGAAGCAGGTAGAAACGACGACATGCAAAAGAGCAAACATCCATGTCAGCCGAAATAGCCCATTTGGGAGAGCTTTAGACTGAAGATCTAAAGGTCCGTGGTTCGATTCCGCGTTTCGGCACACCATAGTGTTTAGGTTGGCGCCAATCGAATTGCTCTGCATCTGTGAAAATTCTTCTCCTAGCGGCTGAGAAATGTCAATGCAGCTGCCGTTCATTTGGTTGTTTGTTTGTCTGTTTATAGCCCAAATCTACACTAACAGTCACTTAAAACATAGTTCTTGAAATGTCTGAAAAGAATGAGTGCAGTCCAAAAGATTATCTTCTTGGATTTTTGTTTCAATCCTTGCTTTGAGTCCGTCAGTCAGCTCTGAGGGCCGGCCCCAATGATCTTTTCTTCCGCCCGCCATTAAACAACCGAGTGACGTGGCGCAGTGGTTGATACACTGGACTCGCATTCGGCAGGACGACGTTCAATCCCGCGTCCGCCTCTTCTGATTCAGGTTTTCCGTGATTACCCTAAATCGTTTCGGGCAAATGCAGGAACCAAATCGTTTCGGACAAATGCTGGAGTGGTTCCTGTGATAGGGCACTGTCGACTTTCTCCCCCATCCTTGCCTAATCCGATGAGGCCGATGACCTAGCTATTTGGTCGCCTCCCCCGAATCAACCAACCAAGCCGTTAAACATGGTACACCACTTCCGAACTGACGCTTCGTTCATCATATTACTGTAAACCTCACCCATCTGTCTATAAGTTTCGATGGGTGGGGATTTTACATGTTTAAAAAGCGGATAACCATGGTCTAGGGGTAGCGTCTTTGATTCATAATCAAAACGTCTTCGGTCCCGGGTTCCATCCCCGGCACTGCCTAAATTTTGATAAATAATCAGCATTGGCGGCCGAAGACTTCCGGCATAAGAAGTCAGCCTCATTCTGCCAACGGCCTTGTCAAAGAGGGCGGAGGAGCGGATAGAGGTTCAGGGCACTCTCCTGTCCTAGGGGTGGGAAATTGCCACTAAAGGCGGAAGAATCAGCAATGATCAACGACATGAGGATGCAGAAGGCAATGGAAACCACTGCATTAAAGACACGTAACGTGTATCCACAGGACATGTGGCCTGTAATTGAAGAAGTGTCATGATGATCTCTCCATTGGCAAAAGATTCCGGAATAGTCCCCCATTTGGATCTCCGGGAGGGGACTGCCAAGGGGGAGGTTACCATGAGAAAAAGATTGAATAATCTACGAAAGGATAATGTTCTACGAGTCGGGGCGTGGAATGTCAGAAACTTGAACGTGGTAGGGAAACTAGAAAATCTGAAAAGGGAAATGCAAAGGCTCAATCTAGATATATTAGGGGTCAGTGAAGTGAAGTGGAAGGAAACAAGGATTTCTGGTCAGATTAGTATCGGGTAATATCAACAGCAGCAGAAAATGGTATAACAGGTGTAGGATTCGTTATGAATAGGAAGGTAGGGCAGAGGGTGTGTTACTGTGAACAGTTCAATGACCGGGTTGTTCTAATCAGAATCGACAAAAGACCAACACCGACAACGATAGTTCAGGTATACATGCCGACGTCGCAAGCCGAAGATGAACAGATAGAGAAAGTGTATGAGGATATTGAAAGGGTAATGCAGTATGTAAAGGGGGACGAAAATCTAATAGTCATGGGCGACTGGAATGCAGTTGTAGGGGAAGGAGTAGAAGAAAAGGTTACAGGAGAATATGGGCTTGGGACAAGGAATGAAAGAGGAGAAAGACTAATTGAGTTCTGTAACAAGTTTCAGCTAGTAATAGCGAATACCCTGTTCAAGAATCACAAGAGGAGGAGGTATACTTGGAAAAGGCCGGGAGATACGGGAAGATTTCAATTAGATTACATGATGGTCAGACAGAGATTCCGAAATCAGATACTGGATTGTAAGGCGTACGCAGGAGCAGATATAGACTCAGATCACAATATAGTAGTGAGAAGAGTAGGCTGAAGTTCAAGACATTAGTCAGGAAGAATCAATACGCAAAGAAGTGTGATACGGAAGTACTAAGGAATGACGAGATACGTTTGAAGTTCTCTAACGCTGTAGATACAGCAATAAGGAATAACGTAGTAGGCAGTACAGTTGAAGAGGAATGGACATATCTAAAAAGGGCCATCACAGAAGTTGGGAAGGAAAACATAGGTACAAAGAAGGTAGCTGCGAAGAAACCATGGGTAACAGAAGAAATACTTCAGTTGATTGATGAAAGGAGGAAGTACAAACATGTTCCGGGAAAATCAGGAATACAGAAATACAAGTCTCTGAGGAATGAAATAAATAGGAAGTGCAGGGAAGCTAAGACGAAATGGCTGCAGGAAAAACGTGAAGACATCGAAAAAGATATGATTGTCGGAAGGACAGACTCAGCATACAGAAAAGTCAAAACAACCTTTGGTGACATTAAAAGCAACGGTGGTAACATTAAGAGTGCAACGGGAATTCCACTGTTAAATGCAGAGGAGAGAGCTGATAGGTGGAAAGAATACATTCAAAGCCTCGATGAGGGTGAAGATTTGTCTGATGTGATAGAAGAAGAAACAGGAGTCGATTTAGAAGAGATAGGGGATCCAGTATTAGATCGGAATTTAAAAGAGCTTTGGAGGACTTACGGTCAAATACGGCAGAAGGGATAGATAACATTCCATCAGAATTTCTAAAATCATTGGGGGAAGTGGCAACAAAACGACTATTCACGTTGGTGTGTAGAATATATGAGTCTGGCGACATACCATCTGACTTTCGGAAAAGCATCATCCACACAATTCCGAAGACGGCAAGAGCTGACAAGTGCGAGAATTATCGCACAATCAGCTTAACAGCTCATGCATCGAAGCTGCTTACAAGAATAATATACAGGAGAATGGAAAAGAAATTTGAGAATGCGCTAGGTGACTATCAGTTTGGCTTTAGGAAAAGTAAAGGGACGAGAGAGGCAATTCTGACGTTACGGCTAATTATGGATGCAAGGCTAAAGAAAAATCAAGACACTTTCATAGGATTTGTCGACCTGGAAAAAGCGTTCGACAATATAAAATGGTGCAGGCTGTTCGAGATTCTGAAAAAAGTAGGGGTAAGCTATAGGGAGAGACGGGTCATATACAATATGTACAACAACCAAGAGGGAATAATAAGAGTGGACGATCAAGAACGAAGTGCTCGTATTAAGAAGGGTGTAAGACAAGGCGGTAGCCTTTCGCCCCTACTCTTAAATCTGTACATCGAGGAAGCAATGATGGAAATAAAAGAAAGGTTCAGGAGTGGAATAAAAATACAAGGTGAAAGGATATCAATGATACGATTAGCTGATGACATTGCTATCCTGAGTGAAAGTGAAGAAGAATTAAATGATCTGCTGAACGGAATGAACAGTCTAATGAGTACACAGTATGGTTTGAGAGTAAATCGGAGAAAGACGAAGGTAATGAGAAGTAGTAGAAATGAGAGCAGCGAGAAACTTAACATCAGGATTGATGGTCACGAAGTCAGTGAAGTTAAGGAATTCTGCTACCTAGGCAGTAAAATAACCAATGACGGACGGAGCAAGGAGGACATCAAAAGCAGACTCACTATGGCAAAAAGGGCATTTCTGGCCAAGAAAAGTCTACTAATATCAAATACCGGTCTTAATTTGAGGAAGAAATTTCTGAGGATGTACGTCTGGAGTACAGCATTGTATGGTAGTGAAACATGGACTGTGGGAAAACCGGAACAGAAGCGAGTCGAAGCATTTGAGATGTGGTGCTATAGACGAATGTTGAAAATTAGGTGGACTGATAAGGTAAGGAATGAGGAGGTTCTACGCAGAATCGGAGAGGAAAGGAATATGTGGAAAACACTGATAAGGAGAAGGGACAGGATGATAGGACATCTGCTAAGACATGAGGGAATGACTTCCATGGTACTAGAGGGAGCTGTAGAGGGCAAAAACTGTAGAGGAAGACAGAGATTGGAATACGTCAAGCAAATAATTGAGGACGTAGGTTGCAAGTGCTACTCTGAGATGAAGAGAAGTTAACACAGGAAAGGAATTCGTGGCGGGCCGGTCCGCATCAAACCAGAGACTGATGAGAAAAAAAACGTCAATTTTGCCACACAATTTAAAGTCGCACAGCTAAGCAGTAAGCAACCGTGTTGAATCGTAGTTGCCGCCAAACATAAGCGGATGAGAACGAAGGTCTCTGGTCGGTCGATTGTGGTGCTAGGGGGAAGCAGTCACGGGTCAAAATGTTCTGTACTTCCCGGATGATCCTCATGTTATTTCCTCTGAAGCGCAAAAGTAACTAGTATAGGAATGCGTATCCAAACACAGAGTTTTATAAACAGACGAAACACGGCGCTGCGGTCGGTAACGTCTATATAAGAGAACAAGTGTTTGGCACAGTTGTTAGATCGGTTACTCGTGCTACAATGGCAGTTTATCAACATTTAAGTGAGTCTGAACGTGTGTTACAGTCGGCGCACGAGCGATGGGACACAGCATCTCCGAGGTAGCGATGAAGTGGTGATTTTCCCGTACTACCATTTCATGAGTGTACCGTGAATAACAGAAATCCGGTAAAACATCAAATTTCCGACATCGTTGCGCCCGGAAAAAGGTCCTGCAAGAACAGGACCAACGACGACTGAAGAGGATCGGTCAACGCCACAGAAGTGCAACCCTTCCGCAAATTGCTGCAGACTTCCTTGCTGGGTCATTAACAAGTGTCAAAGTGCGTACCATTCAACGAAACATCATCGATACGGGCTTTCGGAGGCGAAGGCCTACTTGTGTACCCTTAATGACTGCACGACACAAAGATTTACGCCTCGCCTGGGCCCGTCAACGCCGATATTCGACTGTAGACTTGTTGCCTGGTCGGTCGAGTCTCGTTTCAGATTGTATCGAGCGCGTGGACGTGTACGGATATGGAGACAACCTCATGACTCCATGGATCCCGCATGTCAGCAGGGGACTGTTCAAACTCGTGGAGGCTCTGTGATGGTGTGGGTCGTGTGCAATTGGAGTGATATGGGATCACTGAATCGTCTAGATACGACTCTGACAGGTGACACGTAGGTAGGCATCTTGTCTGAGCACCTGCAAACGTTCATGTCCACTGTGGATTCCGACGGGCTTGGGCAATGCCAAAAGGACAATGCAACACCCCACACGTCGAGAATTGCTACAACGTAGCTCTAGGAAGACTCTTCTGAGTTTAAACACCTCCACTGGCCACCAAACTCCCCAGACATGAACATTATTGAACATACACTCCTGGAAATTGAAATAAGAACACCGTGAATTCATTGTCCCAGGAAGGGGAAACTTTATTGACACATTCCTGGGGTCAGATACATCACATGATCACACTGACAGAACCACAGGCACATAGACAGAGGCAACAGAGCATGCGCAATGTCGGCACTAGTACAGTGTATATCCACCTTTCGCAGCAATGCAGGCTGCTATTCTCCCATGGAGACGATCGTAGAGACGCTGGATGTAGTCCTGTGGAACGGCTTGCCATGCCATTTCCACCTGGCGCCTCAGTTGGACCATCGTTCGTGCTTGACGTGCAGACCGCGTGAGACGACGCTTCATCCAGTCCCAAACATGCTCAATGGGGGACAGATCCGGAGATCTTGCTGGCCAGGGTAATTGACTTACACCTTCTAGAGCACGTTGGGTGGCACGGGATACATGCGGACGTGCATTGTCCTGTTGGAACAGCAAGTTCCCTTGCCGGTCTAGGAATGGTAGAACGATGGGTTCGATGACGGTTTGGATGTACCGTGCACTACTCAGTGTCCCCTCGACGATCACCAGTGGTGTACGGCCAGTGTAGGAGATCGCTCCCCACACCATGATGCCGGGTGTTGGCCCTGTGTGCCTCGGTCGTATGCAGTCCTGATTGTGGCGCTCACCTGCACGGCGCCAAACACGCATACGACCATCATTGGCACCAAGGCAGAAGCGACTCTCATCGCTGAAGACGACACGTCTCCATTCGTCCCTCCATTCACGCCTGTCGCGACACCACTGGAGGCGGGCTGCACGATGTTGGGGCGTGAGCGGAAGACGGCCTAACGGTGTGCGGGACCGTAGCCCAGCTTCATGGAGACGGTTGCGAATGGTCCTCGCCGATACCCCAGGAGCAACAGTGTCCCTAATTTGCTGGGAAGTGGCGGTGCGGTCCCCTACGGCACTGCGTAGGATCCTACGGTCTTGGCGTGCATCCGTGCGTCGCTGCGGTCCGGTCCCAGGTCGACGGGCACGTGCACCTTCCGCCGACCACTGGCGACAACATCGATGTACTGTGGAGACCTCACGCCCCACGTGTTGAGCAATTCGGGCGGTACGTCCACCCGGCCTCCCGCATGCCCACTATACGCCCTCGCTCAAAGTCCGTCAACTGCACATACGGTTCACGTCCACGCTGTCGCGGCATGCTACCAGTGTTAAAGACTGCGATGGAGCTCCGTATGCCACGGCAAACTGGCTGACACTGGAAGCGGCGGTGCACAAATGCTGCGCAGCTAGCGCCATTCGACGGCCAACACTGCGGTTCCTGGTGTGTCCGCTGTGCCGTGCGTGTGATCATTGCTTGTACAGCCCTCTCGCAGTGTCCGGAGCAAGTATGGTGGGTCTGACACACCGGTGTCAGTGTGTTCTTTTTTCCATTTCCAGGAGTGTATGTGGGATGACTTGCAACGTGCTGTTCAGAAGAGATCTCCAACCCCTCGTACTCTTACAGATTTATGGAGAGTCTGCAGGATTCGTGGTGTCAGTTCCTTGCAGCATTACTTCAGACATTATTTGAGTTCATGCACGTCTTGTTGCGGCACTTCTGCGTTCTCGATGTTAGAAAGTTTCTTTTGGCTCTTCAACGTTTAAGTGTAAGGTGACTGTAATAAATGCTACAAAGCCTTGAAAACTGTATATTCCTTTTGAAACACCGTGTCTGTAGGTGCGAGGTGCCGGGGCTAGCAGTGGATTTATCACTAAATTCTTCTAGAATCTTCATATGGAAATGATGGTCTCAGCCCCTCCTTTTTTAACTCCGACTTTTGCTGTTGCACATGGATTAAGAAGAAACGCGAACTGACTGTAATCGACCCTGCAAGTGGAGTAGAAAAGAGTTTGGCACCTGCAATAATTTAGTTTGATAAAAATTAATTTCATAAATAAGTTTCATTAACGTGGTGAGAAATGAAAGGGTTGCTCTACCGATCTACAGAATGACAGTACTGTCCAAAATAACAATTTGATTTAGTATGACTAAACTCAAAATAATAAACACAACACATGAAACATTTACAATGCGCCAAATTGGATACTCAAATAAATGCTGTGAAGGTGAAGTTGTCCTTAAACTAGCTTGTGACGTTTATGACCAAGTGATATGTGGAGCCAATTCCTTGCAACTCAAATCTTAAGAGAAACACCCAGCCAACCCAACATTAATTGCTGTTACAGTAGTGAGAATTCAGACAGTGAAGACCCAAGACAGAACCACGTAAGAAAAGACGGGAACAGGTGCGCTCTGCTGAGCTCTGATTGTCACATAGCAAAATTCCCTAATCTGCCGGTGCTGCGGACATACATTACCAAGCTGTCTTCTTAACTGCAAGGACACGATCTGGCGTACCGGAGGCGATGGCTGGTTGCTTCGATGACCCGTCGTGGGGATGATAATGTCGCGAGTATAGCCCGAAACAAATTATCCTGGTCTGGTTGTTCCAGACTAAAGACTTCCTATCAATACAAATGCGCCTCTGAGGGAGACGAAGGCCCGCCACACAATCACTGACGCTACAGTGATTGATTTTAACAAGCGAAGTCAGACAGTAACTCCGATACAGTCAACTTTAGCCAAAACTGCTCAGGACGGACAACATAGGCCGCTTGTACGGAGACCGCTCAATTCCCAACTGTACCCGGAAAGTTACGTTGAAGTCGGAACTTCAGCAACTTCGTCAAACAGTTACAATTAAATGAAAGTATATTAGACAGCCGACGGAAGGCAGGCTGGCCACATCAGCGAGAGCTCAGTCTTGTAACGTACTCCGACCGAAAGGCGAGAGCCGACTCTCTCAAGAGCACCCGTACAAGCCGAACACAGAACATTCCCGCCCCCACGACAATGGTCGTGGTTAAACGTTCCAATCAGCAACTCGACAACCGTCGGAAAATTCCACTCTATAGCCGACGCACTACTATTCCACCAATGGAGATACTTGGCGCCAATTTCTGCGCCGATTTTGCTACGTCACGGAGCTATCCCCTGGACAAGCCAATCACAGTTATGATTTTGCAGAAAACGCGGGAATTTGCCCGCCAAGACTGCCTGGGAAGACAAGTCATTCCCATGCCTCGCTGGTAGCCCGTCAGAAAGTGTTTTCACTAAGTTTCTGCGAAGTAACGGAATTTCTAGCCCAGCCGCTCCGTCAGGCCCCTGTGGGCGTGTCTCCCCCGCTCTTATGACAATGTCGGCGTCTGGAAAGCATCCACTCGACTCCCTCACACCCTTGGGAATAACCCTTTCAAGATCAGCAGAAACCCGCCTGGGAAGTCCGCGTGTGAAGGAATAGCAACTTTTCACGGCATGCAATTAGAGAGGAAAATCGAATTACTAAGAGTAAGATAGAAATATGAGAGGGGGCTCATGCCAGCTCTCATAAAAGCCTTGAAAACTGTATATTCCTTTTGAAACACTGTACCGAGTCGGAATGAAAAGATCTTATTTGTGAAATTTGACTGAGAACGCATAGCCAGATGCGACGCACCCTGAGGCATCAAGAGGTACTGAAGTTAGTGTTACTGCAAGGAAGTGTGGGCGGGCTGCAGTTAAGTAAGCAGATTGAAATGGATGTAGAGTGCGGTAAGTATGCAGAGAGGAATAGGCTCGCTCCGTGTTGGCAGTTATGGAAAGGTGTGTGATACAGGACTTAGGGCAAAGGCCCAGGGAGTGCGGCTACCGGAACCTACGGTCCTCGCGTCTCGGATGAGGCCAGTGGGGCAGAGGCGGCCGGGCAGTTGGCACTCTGCCGACGTGCCGTCCTCGGCCTTCCCCCTCCCCCTCTCACATCACGCAGCCGCTGAGCAGCCGACCCGCGGATACAGGCTTGTCCGTACGGTCAGCTCGTCCAGGCTAAGTTTTGGTACCATGAAAGAAAGGAGGGAGAAAGCCCTGGTAACCTCCCAAAGATAATTATATAATAACCTCCGAACAGTAAAAACTATAATTCTATAATTCACATTCAGCGTAACCTCCCACAGATTAATTCCGTAACCTTGGAACAATAAAATGTGACTAATCTCTCAACAGAATTGTGGCTCACCTATAACCTTTCAATAACTGACTGTGGATTTAAACTGGTAAATTTTGGACGTCAGCAGTGCTGCGTCATGGCGCTGAAAGATCATTCTGAATAAATGGCTTCAAATGGCTCTGTGCACTATGCGACTTAACTTCTGTGGTCATCAGTCGCCTAGAACTTAGAACTAATTAAACCTAACTAACCTAAGGACATCACACACATCCGCGCCCGAGGCAGGATTGGAACCTGCGACCGTAGCGGTCGCTCGGTTCCAGACTGTAGCGCCTACAACCGCACTGCCACTCCGGCCGGCCCTGAATAAATAGAAAATTCTTACCTCAATAAGGTATATATCTGCTCCTATAAGGTATATATCTGCTCCTATAAGAAATTTTTCTGGCACAGCTGACAAGGGGAAGGCCTTAGACACGGCCAACCGATTCGGCTCAAATTTGGCAGGTGGCTTGTGTACAACCTAAAACCAAGGACTCTAAGATATTTTCGGTCAACACCCCCGCATTTTTGAGAAAATCACCCCTAAAGGTTATGATGAGCAATCGAATCAAATTTGGAGGGATCGATAGATAATTGTAAATAGAGCATTTTTCATCGTCAGCTATGGGGTCCGCAAACGCAAACTTTTCCAAAAATTGAGGAAAGAAACTTTTACAACTGCCGCTTCTGTAACCACATGGTAATCGCTTTTCGCCGACTCTTCAGAAGGAATAGTGTAGCTGTCGAAAGATTGCATTCATTATGTGGTGACTTGGCAAGACAGCCAAGCCACTAGGAGATAGCCGAAAGGCACGCGTTTAAGCTCACGCAGGCTGGCGTGAGGTCTGGAACAGTTAAAGGAATAGAGACTAGCAAAAAAGGTACGCAGCTTCTGGAATACTTAACTTTAATCCATAATTGGTGAACATCGGTCTGACGGTACATGCATCACAAGATAAATAGCAAATGATAATGGCGCCTTGCTAGGTCGTAGCAAATGACGTAGCTGAAGGCTATGCTAACTATCGTCTCGGCAAATGAGAGCGTAATTTGTCAGTGAACCATCGCTAGCAAAGTCGGCTGTACAACTGGGGCGAGTGCTAGGAAGTCTCTCTAGACCTGCCGTGTGGCGGCGCTCGGTCTACAATCACTGATAGTGGCGACACGCGGGTCCGACGTATACTGCCGGACCGCGGCCGATTTAAAGGCTACCACCTAGCAAGTGTGGTGTCTGGCGGTGACACCACACATTACATGTTCTTGCTGCCGTGAGTATATTTGTTACGAATATTTATATGACAAGTACCGTCCGTCCGCCCCTCGTGGTCTCGCGGTAGCGTTCTCGCTTCCCGAGCACGGGGCCCCGGGTTCGATTCCCGGCGGGGTCAGGGATTTTTCCTGCCTCGAGATGACTGGGTGTTGTGTCGCCTTCATCATCGTCATTCATCCCCATTACGGTCGGAGGAAGGCAACGGCAAACCACCTCCATTAGGACCTTGCCTAGTAAGGCGGTGCTGGTCTCCCGCATCGTTCCCCTACGCTCTGTAAAGAAGCATGGGACTTCATTTCCATTTTTAAGTACCATCCATCTAGTTGTTCGAAGAAAAGTGAGGACACGTAACAGTGACTGGAAGAACCATTGTAAAGTGACCTGGAGTAACATTTTAGTTGATGACTATCCCAAGAGGATTGAGAAATTTATTTGCCTACCTTATTGTTATCATTCCTTATTGATTTACTTACCTTATTAACCCTCCTGTCCCTAACAATTGAGATACGAAAAATACAAACGAAAAGAAGAACATCCGCTAGGTTTCTTGGAGATTCGAGCGCGCGTTCTTCGATTCCCAGCCACTTACCTTGGCCGTTGCGCTATCTTTTTTTTTCTTCTTCTTTAATCTCATTTTGTTCGCTTTCGTTCGTTGCATCTGCTTGGGGCGGACGTCATAAGACATCCGTTTAAGTTCGTTGTTGATCGATTAACTCAGTTTTTTTTTTTTTTAATTACAGAGGGCAGATAACCTTCTGACCGAACACGCTGAGCTACCATGCCGGTGATATCGGTGCTGTCGGCGAGAAGCGTTTACCATGTGGTTACAGAACGGCAGTTATATAAGTTTCTTACCTCGATTTTTCGAAAAGTATGCGTTTTCGAACCCCATATCTGGTGATGAAAAATGCTCTATTTACAATTACCTATCGATCCCACCAATTTTGAGTCGATTGCTCGTCATAACTTTCAGGGGTGATTTTCTCAAAATTGCGGGGGTGTTGACCCAAAATATCTTAGGGTCCTTAGTTTTAGGTTGTACACAAGCCACCTGCGAAATTTGAGCCGAATCGGTTGGCCGTGTCTGAGGCCGTCCCCTTGTCAGTGCAATGTTGCCCGATGGATTTGTCATGCATAATAAGAAACAACTGATTTTTCTTTACAATAATCGGGATGACCATGGATTGGAGAAATTAGTACATTCTTTGAGATGAATGATTGTCAAAAGCTAATTTTTATAAAAAAGATTATTATTAAGAGATTTTTTTAAATATGTACGTGGGACTTGATATAACAATAATACATATGCGCTAGGCTGCTTTTACCTTATATTATATCGCTCAGGCTCCGCCATCGCTACCCACGACCTGCCCAGCCAACTTCATACACAAGACTGCTAGCAACTACAAACTCCTACTGCTACACAGTTCCTACTGCATACAACACAGCTCTCTGGTCTGAGATTCTCTTATTGCTTACATATCACAGGCAGCGCGTGAGCAATCCATCGAAATGACATCTGCTCGAGTGCGCTAGCAATGAATCCCTTAGTCAAGGACCTCTTACACTTTTACTGGAAGGAGTCATCAGGAACGGAATAACGTAATTTTGTCTGATGATGGGAGCTACCAATACACGCGGAAGACTTACCAGTACTACTTATTTCCAAACTAAATACAAGTCTGCAGATTCTGCTGCTGTATTTGACGACGAACAGCTCCTGCACAATGCCCTCCACATATTGCAAGTGTCAGTCGTAATCACAAAAGTGTTCCGTGTAGTCGTGAGTGCATTATGTCGGAGCTTTTGAAACGTGGGCAGATTGTTGGTACTCGAATGGTGAGTGATTTGGTAACCAACATAGCGAAAGTGTCTGGTTTCTCAAGAGGCATACCGGAAGCATTCTGAATAAGACACCCTTAGTAGGTATCGAAACCTACGTAAATTGCACCAAATTTGCAACCGGTTGGCTGTTAAATTCCTATGTTTAAAAATTGTATACGGTTGCTGAGAAACAGCCATGTTCAAAACTGTTTCCAATATCACATTAAAATCCACTTTCTTTACTCCAGGCGCAATTTTCCCGCCACTCACATACTCAGTAAAATATCGCCGAGTGGGGGTAAGATTTTCACGTATCAGAGGGAGATTTAGAAACAGGTTTAAGAAATTGCAGATGCTCATCGATTCAAGAACGTAGTGCTGTGGATGGTCCGGCGCCTAAACTGAGTTCCTTCCCTGCGCAGCGCGGCGCGTGGGAGCACAGGTGTATACAAGGCGCTCGGTGGGGCGGCAAACAATGTAACAGGCCCAAGGCTGCCTCGCGGATTCCCCTCCGCCCCGTATAGGCCGCCGGACTGCACTCTCCTGCAAACGGGCGCGGCCCGTCACACGTGCTTGAGATCCAGCCGCGCTCAATACTGACCACGTACGGCACATCCCCTCTCTCCCGTAGCACTGCATAAACAGACAGGCCCTGTGGACCCTCTTGGGCATACCATATTTACACTACTGGCCATTAAAATTGCTACACCAAGAAGAAATGCAAATGATAATCGGGTATTCATTGGACAAATGTATTATACTAGAACTAACATGTGATTACATTTTCACGCAAATTGAGTGCATAGATCATGAGAAATCAGTACCCAGAACAACCACCTCTGGCCGTAATAACGGCCTTGATACGCCTGGGCATTGAGTCAAACAGAGCTTGGATGGCGTCCACAGTTACCTGCTGCCCATGCAGCTTCAACACCATACCACAGTTCATCAAGAGTAACGACTGGCGTATTGTGACGAGCCAGTTGCTCGGCCACCATTGACCAGACGTTTTCACTTGGTGAGAGATCTGGACAATGTGCAGGCCAGAGAAGCAGTCGAATATTTTCTGTGTCCAGAAAGGCCCGTACAGGACCTGCAACATGCGGCCGTGCATTATCCTGCTGGAATGTAGGGTTTCGCAGGGATCGAATGAAGGGTAGAGCCACGGTTCGTAATACATCTGAAATGTAACGTCCACTGTTCAAAGTGCCGTCAATGCGAACAAGAGCTGACGGAGACGTGTAACCAATGGTACCCCGTACCATCACAACAAGGTTTCATCAGGCAACGCCGGTCAACTGCTGGTTGTGTATGAGAAATCGGTTGAAAACGTTCCTCATGTCAGCACGTTGTAGGTGTCGTCACCGGTGCCAACCTTGTCTGAATGCTCTGAAAAGATAATAATTTGCATATCACAGCATCTTCTTCCGTCGGTTAAATTTCGCGTCTGTAGCACGTCATCTTCGTGGTGTACCAATTTTAATGGCCAACAGTGTAAATTTTTTGTTGCTGTTAGTCAGATGGTGTCACCGAAAATGTACACCGGTTATATGAATGTCCTAAAGAACAGACACCACGCATTCATATAATTGATACGCCTAGCTGAGCAATGGATCAACCTTCTTCAGTGCGACTGCAAAAACACGTCAGAACTACTGTGGGAATCTCAGAGTAGCGAACGCCATTAAAATGGACAGGGACTGTGGGTAGCTGGAGCCCGGTGGGAACGTGGACCGGCCGTGAGGCTTGCCGAGACAGTCCGCGCAAGTGCGATAAAGCCATGTCCCGACGGCGCAGTGGTTAACGCAGCCACGTAGTAAGTAGGAGATCCTTGGTTCGAATCCCGGTCCAATACACATTTTCACTCGTCGCCGCTGATTCCTCGTAATGTCCTGCTGCAGCTGACAGCAGTGATCCCTTTCAATTTACATAACATGTACATCGGACCAAACGGTTTTTGTGCCAAGAAGAACTTAACTACCCAGCATTCAAGTAACCGTATAAATAACCATAGCAATCTACACTCATACACACATGAACAAAGGAGAAGAAAAAAGGAAAAAGGAGAAGAAAGGCAGACAGAAAAGAGTACAGGGAACACGAGGAGGACAGAAGGGTAATACGAAGCATACTGACAGAATATGTGGACGACGAATCAAACAATGAATTCCATTATAATTCAAATTAGTGAATAGAGATATGCATATATAAAAATGGAGAAATATAGCAAAAACAAGAACAATAAAAATCGCAAATAAATGGAGCCAGGATAGCAAAACATAAGCTAATATAAGGCGTCAACCAGTATACCAGACTCTGCACGCACCCGCCCTCTACCGCCATGGGCGGAATTCGAAGAGCAAAAAGTTCCCATAAGCGCCGCGTGAAACAAGCATATTTTCTTTTTCGTAATTAGAGTTTGCATTATCGCTGTTTTCACTTCCTTCGTAATCGTCTACATCAGTCAGCAACGATGATTAATAGTGTACAAGAGTTCCGTTTTACGTTTTCGAGTAACATTTCCATTATCGGCCTCACGGTGTAGCTGCCGATAACATTGTTAGGTTGGTGCCCGTAAGCGCCGCGCTCAGTTTATCGCTACTTGCAGGCGCCGTTTGAATGCCGTTTTGCGTCCCCTTACTTTAAGCACCACCGTAAAAGTGGGCGCCCGGCCGGGACGTTCGACGTTCCTTTGCCTGTGGCAGCAACTTCTTGTCTGGCGAATGCTTAGAAGATGATGTTTCACCTGCACAACTGCAAGCACTGTACCGCACTGCTTTCTCACACAGACGAGAGGAACTACGTTCTGAGTCTTCATCATGGTCGAAAGCTAGTTGCACTTGGTGGAGCGGGACAGGTGTAGTATTACGAAAATTAACAGAAGTTGGCGTGAAAAATACCTTCTGCTTCTTGCAGGTTCACTGTTTCTTCCACAAGCCTTCACCGATATTTGCCTCTTGTTTATTATTTCACTTAGGTACCCAAAGCTGAGGTACTCGAAAGCTGAGGTACTCGAAAGCTGAGGTACTCGAAAGCTGAGGTACTCGAAAGCTGAGGTACTCGAAAGCTGAGGTACTCGAAAGCTGAGGTACTCGAAAGCTGAGGTACTCGAAAGCTGAGGTACTCGAAAGCTGAGGTACTCGAAAGCTGAGGTACTCGAAAGCTGAGGTACTCGAAAGCTGAGGTACTCGAAAGCTGAGGTACTCTAAAGCTGAGGTACTCTAAAGCTGAGGTACTCTAAAGCTGAGGTACTCATAAGCTGTGACATTTGCCTATAAATTGGCATACTAGAGGCTGTGGGTGGATCATCTCATTATTAACTAGCGGACAAACCCGGCATTGTCCGAGTGTTCATTTTCCTATTTTCTATTACAAAGAAAAACAGAAAATGAACTGTTTTTGTAGCATAATACCAACAATGCCACAAAGATCTCGGACACACTTTCCGTTTAGTGGGCAAAGCTGCTACGCATGTATACAACGCGATTTTATAAACGTCTCTATGGCTATGAAAGGCTATTGTATACGTGTACAGCCGTTTGCGCTTCGCAGTTGAACGCTGTCGAAAACGCTGCCAGGTTTCAGGGATTTCCTTAAGCTGACTCGACTGTGGGAGTGTTTTGGTAGTAAAGAATAAATGGATTTAAATTCATGCATGACGCGGCATTTTTAACGCATGTCAGTGTTTATGACGACGTATCTCGTGAACCATGGTAGGTAAGCTGCTCTTACCCCCACAGCGATTTTTGTCTGACAGTAAGAGACATGTGTGCAAAATGTGTTTGAAATCTGTCCAGTGGTTTAGGAGGAGATGTGGATCATACACACGGACTTACATAAGTACAAATATACAGACATTTTTATAATATGTACGGGGTGACAGCTATTGAAGTATATGAAAAATCAAGTAAATTGGTGAAAACTACGACGTACACACACTTTGATTGAAGATGTAAACTTCACTACAGATATTCGGATTTAGGTTATGACATGTTCGATATGACTGCCATCATTGGCGTTGATGTGGCGCAGACGAATAGCAAAATTCTGCATGACCCGCCGAAATGTCGGAACATCGATGCTGTCGATGACCTCCTGAATGGCTGTTTTGGGCTCAGAAACGGTTTCGGGGTTATTACTGTACACTTTGTCTTTATTACAGACCCACAAATAGAAATCGCTTGTGTTCAGATCCGGAGAATGTGACGGCCAGCCGAGGCCCATGCTAGTGGCCTCTGGGTACCCCAGAGCAAGAATGTGGTCCCCAAAGTGCTTCTCCAGGACATTAAACATTCTCCTGCTTCGATGAGGTCGAGCTCCGTCTTGCATGAACCACCATCTTGTCGAAGTCAGGCTCAATTTGAGTAATAGGGATGAAATCATCGTCCAAAACCTTCACGTACCATTCATTATCGCCGCGCAGTCGCAGTCGTCTTGTCACGGTCCGGGCGGCTCCCCCTGTCGGACGTTCGAGTCCTCCCTCGGACATGGGTGTGTGTGTGTTTGACCTTAGGATAATTTAGGTTAAGTAGTGTGTAAGCTTAAGGACCGATGACCTCAGCTGTTTGGTCCCTTAAGAATTCACACACATTTGAACAGTTTGAACGTTCATTATCCACCGTGCCATCAAGGAATATCGCTCCGATTATTCCCTGACTGGACACTGCACACCACACAGTCACGCGTTGGGGGTGAAGAGACTTCTGGATGTCGAAATGCGGATTCCCAGTCCCCAAAATGCGCCTTTTGCCTATTGACGAACCCATCAGAATGAAAGTGGGCTTCGTCGCTAAACCAAACCATACAAATTCCCATCATGCCCCGCGGCCAACCGTGCAGTTTGAACGTTCTAACGAAAACCGTTCAGAAGTTATGACGATTTTATTTCATATAGTTCAATAATTGTCACCGTGTGTGTGTGTGTGTGTGTGTGTGTGTGTGTGTGTGTGTGTGTGTGTGTGTTTGTGTGTGTGTGTGTGTGTGTGTCTGTGTTTGTCCTTAGGATAATTTAGGTCAAGGAGAGTGTAAGCTTAGGGACTGACGACCTTAGCAGTTAAGTCCCATAAGATTTCAAACACATGTGAACATTTGAAGAAAAGCGAAAAATCCACGGTGCTTTAAATGAGGTTTTCGGTGTGTTAATAGTGGAGCACAGTAGCGTACTCCAAGAGTATAATCGTTTGCTCGGCGTTCGTGTGAACAAAAACGAGGATCGAAGTCTAGGAAGGTTGACTGCATCAATACATTAAAGATGTGTGGATTTTGTAACGCATGCTTTTCATAAAAGTCATGTGACAGTCGCGATATTTTCTGGGACTGTTGCAAAAACAAGTAAACGACTGTATCTGAAAGCCTTGGAGAAGCGAAGATCCTTGTTTCTTCTTAGTGTCATTTTTATATTCTGGGCCCGCTGCGTAGTATATGTCTTTTAAGGACATTCTGTAATTATAATTCCAAGTACGCTGCTAAGTTAGATTGTCTTTATTTTTACAGTAGGTCTGTTTCGGCTGAATTGTCATCATCAGGTTATCTGTAACTAAATGGTGCATAGTTTTGGTACATTATTTCATTGGTGATTATTAAACTGATTTAATTATTTTATATTTGTATATACTTGTGACAGTGTCGACATCAATGCTATATCGATGTTTCTGTCACTGTCTGCTTGGTTGTTAGTTACGTTCCTTTGACTTATTACTTCAAATAATTGTCAGATTACTTTATTTGACAGATAATCCACCGATATTGCATGGTTAAAGGCAGTCCTGTTTATCAGGCTATTATTGAGGTATTGAAGTACTTTTTCTTTTACGGTGTGTTATGTCTGTATATGTACATTTGGTTTTTTTATAATTGTAGGTATTTTTTAGCCTTTAGTATTATTTACAAAATTTGGTAGTCTTATTTTCTTAGTTATTACTTATCTTACTTTTAGAACAGAAATAACAGCAAAGAAATGTTTAAATTCCATTTATAATTGAGTACAAACGAGTACAGCCGGCCGGAGTGGCCGCGCGGTTCTAGGCGCTACAGTCTGGAACCACGCGACCGCAACGGTCGCAGGTTCGAATCCTGCCTCGGGCATGGATGTGTGTGATGTCCTTAGGCTAGTTAGGTTTAAGTAGTTCTAAGTTCTAGGGGACTGATGACCTAAGCAGTTACGTCCCATAGTGCTCAGAGCAATTTTCAAACGAGTACAGTGGACTAAAGACAACCTATAGCGAAATTCGTCTACGGAAATAGATTACAGTGGCACTCTCCAGCGATCTCAAATGGACATGAAAATAGTAAGTAATAACTAAACAAATAAGACTACCCAATCTTGTAAATAATACCTAGGATTATAAAAAAGAAAATCTACAGATGTAGATCCAGCACACTGTAAAAGAAAAAGTGTAACAGTAGCAAACATCAATATCTAAATAACAACCATGATAGACAGAACTGCTGTAACCCCTAGAATATCGCTGGGTTATGTGTCATACTGTCACGAAAATACTGGTATAAAGAATGCAGTCTGACAACTAGATAAAGTACTAAAGCAGATAAAGCGATAACCAGTCATTATTACCGAGCGAGGTAGCGCAGCGGTTAGACACTGGACTCGCATTCGGGAGGACGACGGTTCAATCACGCGTCCGGCCATCCTGATTTAGGTTTTCCGTGATTTCCCTAAATCGTTCAAGGCTAATGCCGGAATGGTTCCTTTGAAAGGGCACGGCCGACTTCCTTCCCCGTCATTCCCTAATCCGACGAGAGCGATGACCTCGCTGTTCGGTCTCTCCCAAAAACAACCCAAAAAACCAATCATTATTACCACAGTAACACCAAAGGAACGCGATCAACAAGCATATCGACAGTGACAGAACCGCCGATATCGCGTGCATGTCAGAACCATCAGAGTATGTAAAAATGTACTATACTGAAATCCATTTAATAATTGCACGTCAAATTAGAAATATTGGAACAAAATTATGCAACATTTACTTACAGGTAACCTGATAGTGACAAAGCAGCCGAAATAAGTCTACTGAAAAATAAAATCAATCGAACTTGGCAGCGTACTTGGAATTATAGTTCTACTGTTATTTCTCTCCCTGTGTTTTTATTTACTTCCAAAGCTGTGACGGTCGCCTTTGCAGGCTGAAGAAAAAGAAACAAGAGCTCCCTGTCATTTCCCTTTTTCTTTCTCCCTTGCGATCACACACATTCTTAGGCCTGGCTGCTTTTCCTTCACGTGACGGTGTACGGGACATCCTCCTCTAGCACTACTTTTCCTCAACAGTAGTAGTCGATACCACAAACATTTTTCATATTTTGGAGGGGTCAGTATTATCTCAGCTGTTTTTTCTGGAACTTTCATACAATTTTATACACAAGATCTTCCTTTTCAAGCTAAAATTTATGAAAAAGATTTACTTTATTTTCCTCGTTACAATCGTTGTGTACTAGCTCGGAATGTACAGTTAAACTTTCTTTTAGAAACATTTGAAATTACGAAATATTTGGCACACTTAAAATTTCTATTATTAATTGCGCCATGTAGTACTGCTTATTACGTGTACTTCTGGATGCATTCATGAAATAATAATTGAACCTAACAGAAATTCATTTGTCAAGAAAAATTTTAAACCCTTTGGAATATTGTTATTACCGCTGAGGTAAGTAGTAGTAAACGTGCCTCTGATATGATCGGACGTATTTTTTTGTATTTTGGGCGAACAATGTAATTATGACTTCGTTAATGTGAAAATTCAAAAGACAGTGTGATATAGTATAATGTAAGACAATAAATTATCGTACAAACAAAAATAATGCAATAATTCTTCAAAATTATAAAATCAATTGAACTATGAGAGCCTAAAATGTGAGAATTTCAGCTTCAACAATCAGACCCCTAGACATAAAGAACTGGAGCCAACTGCGTGAGAAAAGATAAGTAAAAAGTTTACTGTAAAGGTTACCCCTCTCGAATCTTCTGAAAGGACTTCACCGTAATGGACATTAACAACAACAAAGAAGGGAGGGTGTGACGTATAATTATATATATATATTTTCGGTGCCAACAGTGTCACGTCTTTTAGTGTCACACAAATTATAATTTTTAAAGCGGATCACTTAAGACTATTTCCATGGTTTCGCCCCTCAAATTTCTCCCTCATATCACAAAATTTTCGTCTGATGTAGTACAAACTGAAAAAATAAATTCCTTTTAAAGCACTCTTTCGTATATAACTTATATTCAAAACCTTACACCTGTGTCACAGAACAAATCCTACATCGAGAATACTTTACACAAGTTTAAGGGAAGAAATGCTTCCGATAATTATTACAGTATTTAAAGAACATCAAAATATGAACAGGCTGAAATGAACAAACAGTACATGAGACTGTGTTAATCAATTCAACTGTAAAAAGCTAAGGAGCATATTATTAGCAAAAGTGAAATGAAAAAATGAGCACTTCTCAATTTGGAGTAAATCAAAACAATCAGAATGGCTGAAAGAGAGCACAGTAACATGAGCCATAAACGAATAATAGCTAAGCAACTAAGCAAATAAGAGAATAGGCAAAAATGAGCCTGCCCGAACTCCGTCGGCACTTACACTCCTGGAAATTGAAATAAGAACACCGTGAATTCATTGTCCCAGGAAGGGGAAACTTTATTGACACATTCCTGGGGTCAGATACATCACATGATCACACTGACAGAACCACAGGCACATAGACACAGGCAACAGAGCATGCACAATGTCGGCACTAGGACAGTGTATATCCACCTTTCGCAGCAATGCAGGCTGCTATTCTCCCATGGAGACGATCGTAGAGATGCTGGATGTAGTCCTGTGGAACGGCTTGCCATGCCATTTCCACCTGGCGCCTCAGTTGGACCCGCGTTCGTGCTGGACATGCAGACCGCGTGAGACGACGCTTCATCCAGTCCCAAACATGCTCAATGGGGGACAGATCCGGAGATCTTGCTGGCCAGGGTAGTTGACTTACACCTTCTAGAGCACGTTGGGTGGCACGGGATACATGCGGACGTGCATTGTCCTGTTGGAACAGCAAGTTCCCTTGCCGGTCTAGGAATGGTAGAACGATGGGTTGGATGACGGTTTGGATGTACCGTGCACTATTCAGTGTCCCCTCTACGATCACCAGTGGTGTACGGCCAGTGTAGGAGATCGCTCCCCACACCATGATGCCGGGTGTTGGCCCTGTGTGCCTCGGTCGTATGCAGTCCTGATTGTGGCGCTCACCTGCACGGCGCCAAACACGCATACGACCATCATTGGCACCAAGGCAGAAGCGACTCTCATCGCTGAAGACGACACGTCTCCATTCGTCCCTCCATTCACGCCTGTCGCGACACCACTGGAGGCGGGCTGCACGATGTTGGGGCGTGAGCGGAAGACGGCCTAACGGTGTGCGGGACCGTAGTCCAGCTTCATGGAGACGGTTGCGAATGGTCCTCGCCGATACCCCAGGAGCAACAGTGTCCCTAATTTGCTGGGAAGTGGCGGTGCGGTCCCCTACGGCACTGCGTAGGATCCTACGGTCTTGGCGTGCATCCGTGCGTCGCTTCGGTCCGGTCCCAGGTCGACGGGCACGTGCACCTTCCACCGACCACTGGCGACAACATCGATGTACTGTGGAGACCTCACGCCCCACGTGTTGAGCAATTCGGCGGTACATCCACCCGGCCTCCCGCATGCCCACTATACGCCCTCGCTCAAAGTCCGTCAACTGCACATACGGTTCACGTCCACGCTGTCGCGGCATGCTACCAGTGTTAAAGACTGCGATGGAGCTCCGTATGCCACGGCAAACTGGCTGACACTGACGGCGGCGGTGCACAAATGCTGCGCAGCTAGCGCCATTCGACGGCCAACACCGCGGTTCCTGGTGTGTCCGCTGTGCCGTGCGTGTGATCATTGCTTGTACAGCCCTCTCGCAGTGTCCGGAGCAAGTATGGTGGGTCTGACACACCGGTGTCAATGTGTTCTTTTTTCCATTTCCAGGAGTGTATATACGGTTGCGCTCGTGGAGGCACCTCGCGGCCCGCACGCAACACGCGTGCCTGCGATCACAATGCACTCTTCAAGCTCGCGGCGGCGTCTATCGGCCCGTACGCAAGTTGTGCGTTTGCTGTCGCAGGTCGACCCTTAATCTATGATCACGATGGCCCGCCACCAGTCGTCGTACTGGCAGCGAATAGGCACTAGATATATTAAAAATCCTGAAAAGATACGAACGAGATCTCAATGTACACTAGTTACGCCCGAGAATCTCAGAGTTACTTTAAACACGCCTGCGTCTTCGTTTTGCATCTCGGCAACGTGGATAGTGGTACCCGCTCGAGTACTGTCTGTGATCGGCCAGTTTGCTGTGATAGCTGGGCGACTAAAAGGCGCCACTCAACTGTCAGTACCGAAGACTCGTCTCCCAGACTACAGGCGTGGGCCGGCGGCACGCAGATATGGGGAGTCAGCCGGCAGAGTGCCGGGGCCGGTCGCGGCCGCTCCTGCGGTCATCGACTCGGCACGGAGGCCGGGCAGAGCTTGGGGCGGGGGAGGGGGGGGGGCAGCAGGGGCGGCACCCAGCTGCTGGTCCACTCCACTGTGCCGTGGGTGGGCGCAGCGCCTCCAGTACAGGGGCGTGTCAGCCGACCTTGACGTGGAGCTGTAACAGTTTCGTGACGTCGCTTTCTGTTACCTCACGTTGAGGACCTATTGCCTTCCGTCAGACACAATATAACTTCAGCAACGTGCTACGAAAGGTTCTACCAATAAGAGGCAAGAACGCCATATTTTGTTTATCGTTTTCAGTTGAAGCCCGCATTCGGCGGCTTGACTATTGCAGCCTACACGCTACGAATGTATGCTGTTTGTAAAGCCGTCATCTCACAGGAGCTGGCGACGGCGCAGCGTGTAAATCCACTTTCCACCATGCTGCGGAGCGTGAAATAAAAAATCTGGCTTGGCCAGATTTTTTGCCTCCTGGAGAGTAACGTGGCAAGTGAGATGCAGCACCTTTTTACTTCACAAGCAGAACCTAGATACCGCCATAATGTATGGCGTTAAACGTCGTATTTGGTGGGTTTTCTCTCTTAAAAATAAGCTATTTCAGAGCATCAGAAAAATTGAGGATCTGTTTAAAACGCTTCATTTTAGCTGCGATTTATTGTAATAAAATGACAGGAAACGACATGTAGTTACGTAAAAGGCTCCCTGTAGTTGATGTTTTTGATGTTATAACTCGTACGACGAAAGTAGCCGTTTCAATGCTACCGCGCAATGATCATTTATGAAAAGTCCGTATTTTTTGGCACAATTTGCGTATTGAATATCAAATAAAGTTTTTTTTAATAAAATCGCCTTTTCTTGCTGCACTGCACTGTAATTTATTTCTCCCAGACGTGTTTCGCCTTTTCATGCTCTAGGGCATCTTCAGTACGATCTATGACGATACAGTTTTGTTTTGTTATGTGTTATTGTTATACTATCAAACAATTCACGTCGCGTTTTTATATGTAAATAAGTGATTACTTACAGTTTGATGGCATCTGCGTTTCCTCTGATCTGGTCTGGAGGTCGCCCTACCACTTCACGTCCGAAACATGAGCACATTTTTATCTTCCGAACTTTTTCGGAATATAAAAATGTGGAAATTTTACGCAAATGAAGTGGTAGTGCGACCTTCAGACCATTTGAGAGGGAAGAGAGATGCCAAAAAACTGTAAGTAATTACGTATTTACTTAAAAAAACACGACGTGAACCGTTTAATAACATAAATATAACTTATATCAAAACAAACCTATATCGTTCTAGATCGCTCTGAAGATGCCTTAAACAACAAAGAGGCGAAACACGTCTGCGTGAAATAAATTACAGTGCAGCAAGAAAGGTGCGTTTTATTTAGAAAACAAATACTTCTGTGCTTTCTGCGGAGGATGGCCATGCAAACAGGCTTGTTGTCAAATAATGGCAGTAATAGATGTAGTCTTAGATAGCGAATGCCGTATACGAAGACTTGGTTGACATATCGAAGCTGTAGCGTAGTTGACACCGTCGTAAGCCGATCAGTTGAAGAGAGAGGTAGCAGGATGGCGTCCATCTGCGCCCAAAACTTTCTTTTCCACCTAAAGATCATGGGTGCGTCTTATTCATTTACTAAAAGAGAATTACCTCAAAAGTCGATGTTGTTTATTATAAGTGAAGTATTTGCTGCGAGTTTTCCCCAGTGCCCAGAATTCTTAACGTGACTGACTGAAAGTACGCACAAGTTACATACCGGAAGTTCTTGCTATTACGAATCTTTCTATAAAATGTCTATACCTATCTCTGTGTCTGAGGAATGTCTTACGTTCGTATCGTGCCGGTAAATATCATTTTCAGTGACGGTGAGCAGTTTCGGAAAAAAAACTCATCTTCCATTCTAATGAAGTTACAAAGCGAATCTAGATCTTGAAATCTATGTGACGGAGTGGTAGTAGTCAGTGCAACATGGACAGTATGAACAAACCCACGCGCAAAGTGACATTTAACAATACACCTTAATCTGATTTGATCCATTATAAATGGTTTTTGAAAGCCTGCGATTGTGAAAACAGTAGGTTTGTTTATAAATAAAACTTCTGCTACCAGTCACGATGTTCTTCACTTACTTTTCGCACGACGCGTTTCGGGAAATGATTCCCATTTTCAAGTGCGCTTTTTGTGTGTTTTATGCCATTTCTATTGAAGTTGTCAATGTGTGATAGATATTCTGCTTCATTTCGTTGACTTTTTCTGGAATATATACGAGTAAGAAACGCGCGATTTTTTAGTTGGTTTTCGATTCTTTTGGTGAAGATAGTGGCGAAATTTAGAATAATTTGTACTTAATTTTCTAATGGTCCATTTTACAGAGTCTGTGTGTGTGTGTGTGTGTGTGTGTGTGTGTGTGTGTGTGTGTGAGAGAGACTCTGTACATGAATGGATCCAGGTGATCAGACAGGATCCTTCCGTACGTGTCACTTGTCACAGTCGTATGTTGCAGGATTTTTTCCCGACCGCAGCGTTGTCGGACATTTGATGTTTTACCGGATCCGGACATTCACGGTGCACTCGTGCGTTGGTCGTACACGAAAATCCCCACTTCGTCGCTACCTCGGACATGCTGTATCCCATCACTCGTCTGCCGACTATAACACCACGTTCAAATTCACTTAAATCTTGAAAAACCTGCCATTTTAGCAACAGTAACCGATCTAACAACTGCGCCAGACACTTTTCTTGCATAGGCGTTCCGACCGCAGCGCGATATTCTGCCTGTGTACACCTCTCTGTATTAGAATTAACATGCCTATAAGAGTTTCTCTGGCGCTTCATTGTGCAACACCTTAACTCGAATGAAAGTACGCCGTTTTAAGACAATGACACTCTGAACACTCATCAAAAACGCATTGTTTATGGTAGGGTTCATTATCATTAATTGTAAGCCAAGAAAATATCGGCGATGAAAGCTCTCAAAAGATCGATTTAGACTTTCAATGTAGCGTAGTTGGTAGAGGAGCCGAGTTACGAAGCAAAGTGTAGGGCGTTCGTGTCATGCCGTATCCGTTTTCATTTTTTTTTTTCCGGAAATTCGCGTACTCCAAAAGGTTAAGGGACTTCCGTATTATATTAATAGGAATAGTTACTATGATATTCGATGTTGTGTAAATATAAGTGGTGTCTCTCTCTCTCTCTCTCTCTCTCTCTCTCTCTCTCTCTCTCTCTCTCTCTCTCTCTCTCAGGAGTGAGTTGTCCGATTTTTTGAAATTCATGGGTGTGTGTGTTGTCCATAGAGTAAGTTAGTTTAAGTTAGATTAAGTAGTGTGTAGGCTTAGGGACCGATGACCCAAGTAGTTTGGTCCCATAAGACCTTCCCACAAATTTCCAAAATGTGCTTACTGACTACACAACTTTCCATTTCGTCTTGTAACATCTTCATGGGTATTGAAGGTTTTTATTACGTGTATTACAAACAGAACAACCTGACTAGCAGACAGGTAAGGGAGGAAATGTGCATTTTAAAAGAGCTAACACAGGCATTTTCGTAAACAAATTGGAAGGCAGATGCAGGTGCCGGTGGAGAGGGCTACAGTCGCAAGTCGCGGTAACTAGAACACCTCGTTTGATTCCGGCACTGTCTCTTCTGAGGTTGGATGTACAGTCCGCTACCGCATCAACATTTACTGTGTCGCCCCGCGCCAGGACGGCTTATAACACTTCACTCCCCTGTTCGCGTCGTGGGTGCCACATGCACTGTGCATCAGAGCGAACACCGTTCTGTAAATGGACTGACAGCTGAATGGTAACACCTGCTGACGTACAGTCTACGTCATGCGTGTGGAGCTTGATGGGAAGTTGCAGGTGACTGCCACTCAGGCGGGAGAATTAACGCAATGTCTGAGCATAACGTGGCGTGCTGTGGCGCTAAGCTTATTTAATTATTGAATGTGAATACAGATGTTAGATCGTGTTTTCTGACCACCATAGAAAAAAAAATCATCTCTGTCCATAAAGAAGTTGAGTAACTTAGTTGTGTGTACCCTCTGCTTCCGTCCAACATTGTTTCCCTTCGTCGGTTCATAATTAAAGAAATAGTTTTGCAGTTTCTCTTTTTGACCAACACAGGATAGGAACGTAACTGGTAGGAAATAGCAGCAGTGACGACAGGGATTAACTTCTTTAATTTGAACTAACGTCAAATAAAAGTTTCCCACAGAGCGTCGAAGAGAGTATAAAATTCTAAAAAATCACCGTAAATAAAGTGCTCCCTGATGTAAAATGCATATAATTCTTCCAAAAACTTCCAGTTTTAAATATTCTGTAACTACGTCCCCTGTCATCTCATCGCTAAAATAAATTATATCAATTGATAAAAATAGTCTTCGCCATGTTAACAAGTCATTCAACATTCCAGACATTATTTTGTGTGTGTGTGTGTGTGTGTGTGTGTGTGTGTGTGTGTATTCCAAAGGGACAAAACTGCTGAGGTCATCGGTCCCTAGACTTAAACTAACTTACGCTAAGAAGAACACACACCAATGCCCGAGGGAGGACTCGAACCTCCGGCGGGAGGGGCCGCGCAATCCGGGACATGGCGCTTCAAACTGCGCGGCCACTCCGCGCGTCAGACATTATTTAATGCACATAAATGAGCGTGTGCAACCTGTGATTAACATTAACTTTTACTCACATTGATGTAAATCGGGCTGTACGTGCGCATCATCTTAATAATAACAACTGAACAAACTTACTACCATAAAAAGGAAATTCTACAATTCAAGTTTTGGTACTAATCACTGATCTTCTTGATGCAATAATTTACCAACAGCAGTATGTATTGTAGAAATTTATTTTATTTTATGAACTTCTATGTGCTACCAGTTTCGACATTATATTGATGCCATCTTCAGGCCCCACTCATCACAATGGATCAACGAAGACAATCACTGATCGGTGATTGCAGGGACAATACGCTAGAGTTTTTCCGAAGAGTGGTGGCCTTCAACGCATCTGCAATACGCACGCGGCACGGCAGCAACTGCACTGGTGTCTTCTTACGCGAAGAAAAAACACAGTTTTTTTGTGGTTACGCAAGATACACACATATAATTCAAAACATAATGAAACTAAAATGAAATGTGTTGAACACAAATTAGGTCAGGATTTAGGAAGCATCGCTAGTGCGATATTCAACGTGACCTTTTCTCACCCTGCGACCACGGGTGAAGGGCAACAGATAGATTCAATATTCCTATATTCCCGGAAAGCGTTTGACACGGTGCCCCACTGCAGGCTGTTGCCGGAGGTCCGCGCGTACGACATAAGCGCTCAGGTATGTTAGTGGTCCGAAGACTTTTAGAGTAATAGAACTCAGTACGTTGTCCTGCATGGCGGGGATTCATCGGAGATAGGGATATCGTCAGGGGTGCCGCAGGGAAGTGGGATAGCCCAGAACACGGTTCGTATGTGCTCTGGGGTAACAGGACCGCTCTCATTGTCTACGTGAATAAACGATGGGAAAGATAGCGTGAGCAGCGATCTGCGACTGTTGCCTGTTGACGCTGTGGCGTACGGGGCGGTGTCGTGGTTGAGTCACTGCAGGAGGAGTCAAGACCACTTGGCTGTAACTTTTACTTGTAAATAGGAGTGGCAGCTTTATCTAAATGTATTAGGTCTACAACTTTGCTTCCGCCGTTTTGCAATAGACGGCAGTAGCGGCAAGTGGGTTTCGGGTGGTTGGTCATAGGTGTAATACAATAAGCTTAGGCATCTGTAAACATAATACCATAAAAATATTAGTCGATTTGTGATTGCATCTCGCCATTTGCGTGAAGTTTTAATTTTCTGCTTTAACATTAAGAAATCTGCGGCTGTGGCTCTTACAATGCTGGGTAAGACCAATCGCGAGGGAAGGATTAGTGGCCGGCCGTTGTGGCCGAGCGGTTCTAGGAGCTTCAGACTGGAACCGCGTTACCGCTACGGTCGCAGGTTCGAATCCTGCCTCGGGCATGGATGTGTGTGATGTCCTTAGGTTAGTTAGGTTTAAGTAGTTCTAAGTTCTAGAGGACTTATGACCTCAGATGTTAAGTCCCATTGTGCTCAGAGTCATTTGAACCATTTTTGAAGTATTAGTGAAATAACGTGCAGAAAATGTTTTAACGCCTTAAGAACGGTGATTTTGATGACGAAGACCGGCATGGCGGTGGAAGACAGAGCGCTTTCGTAGCTACTGAAACAGACGAAGACAGTCACAGGACATCATTATCGAAAGCAGTTGATGCGTTCGAGCCCAGCACTAAAACGCAAACGGCCACAATACAGCGATAGACACGTAAAGGTAATTTTGCAGCAGGTCTCTGCTCGACTCCCTGTCGCAAAACCCGTCAAAATATACACGGAAACGTTGAAATTAGAAGTCCTGTCCCTCCCGCCCTTTTCTCCATACGTTGCTCTCTCTGACTACCACCTTTTTCGATCAGTGGCATACAGTCTGGCTGACCAGCACTTCCGATCATACTAACAAGTGCAAAATTGAATTGATTCATGGATCCCCACAAAAGACGCCCAGTTCTTCCACCACGGGATTCGTATGCTATCCGAAAGATGGGAGAATGTAGTGGCCACAGATGGGCAATAATATGAATCATAATTTTTTGTAAGTTTTTCACATTAAAGCCCCGAACTTAGAGAAAAAACGGCGGAAGCAAAGTTGTAGACCCAGTAGAAAAATGTCTGTTAATACGGATGAGTAGGAGGAACAATCCCGTAACGTTCGAATACAGCGTTAGTAGTGTGTTGCTTGGGATAGTCACGTCGACTAAATATGTAGCCCTACTATTGCAAAGCGACATGAAACAGATCGAGCGCGCAAGGTCGGTTGTAGGGAGGGCGAATGGTCGAATTTGGTTTATTGGGAGAACTACAGGAAAGAGTAGCTCACCTATACAGAAAACCGGGTGTAGAAAAATTACGCGACCCCTTCCTGAAGAGTACTGCTCGTGAGTTTTTATTATCCCCACTAGGTCGGATTAAAGACGAGGTTCTTCTCTTGAAACACTCTTGACAAAGTTTAGAGAATCAACATTTGCAGCTTACTGCAGAACGATCCTACTGCCACCCATCATACACCTCGTGTAAAGGCCGCGAAGGCAAGATAAAACAGGGCTCGTACTGAGTCGTAGAGACAGCCGTTTTCCCCTCACTCCATTAGCGATTGGAACAGGAAGGATAATAACTAACAGTGCTACAGGGCAGCGTCTGCCCACATCGTATGGTGGATCGCGGAGCATGGATGTAGGTGTAAATAAAAGCTTCCATTGTCCGTTTCTAGAACTCACATGACTAGCATACGACGTAGTATTACAGAGATCACGCCAGCAGATCTCCATCCAGAATTTTTTGATAATGCTCATCGTGTGACGAATTCTGTCTCATATGACTGAGCAGTTAGTGCTTGCAACAGACTGTAGAGTGTCTTTGTCTATGGTAGCATTAATAGTTTCGCTGTAGATACATGATGAGTACATTTCTTCTCTTAACATAAATCGTAACGAATCTTCTTTCTGTCTGTTTCAGAACCCAACCCGGATACACATCTGTGACGGGCAGAGATTACAGCCAGAAGTAGTTAGTATGTTCGCCTGCTCCTTACCTTTAGAAAGCAGTATCTGTCTCATGTGGCAACGTAGTTTCCCCGCTTCGCTGTTGAATAGTTGACTCGTGGCGTTCTTGCCGCGTCAGATTTGTATTCAGTTTCGAGCTTTCGTCGTCGCCTTCTTCTAGAGATTTCAGTGCGTCCTTAGATACTTCATTTAGTTGACCAGATTCTGCCATGGAGACATCACGAAGTCAGGTAACTTGGCTCTGACTTTGAAATCATGAATACGCCTAGTTAATCCCTCTATTTTTTCGGTAACACAGTAATGATTCTCAGTCAAGTTGTTAATCCTTTCCGATACGACCCCAGACTGTTCTGAAAAATTACTAACAGTTCCATGAAAGGCAAAGTCATCGACCGTCTAACGAAACCAATATCGCTATTAATGTCCCTTCAGTCAAATGTGTGGTTCAGATGTGTGTGAAATCTTATGGAACTTAACTGCTAAGGTCATCAGTCCCTAAGCTTACACACTACGTAACCTAAATTATCCTAAGGACAAACACACACACCTATGCCCGAGGGAGGACTCGAACCTCCGCCGGGACCAGCCGCACAGTCCATGACTGCAGCGCCTCAGACCGCTCGGCTAATCCCGCGCGGCTCCTTCAGTCATAGACATTGACATAATCTGTCATAGCATATGGAAATTGCCTGGCTTCGCCGCGCCTCCGTGACTTAATTTGGCCAACTAAATAAAGTGCCTAATGGCCCACTGAAATCTACTGGCAGTAGCGTTGGCAGTGGTCGTCAGAAGCTTGAGACGGAATACAATTCTGACGCGACAAGAACGCCGTGACTTATTTATTGAAGTATCTGTATCAGTAAACCATTATTAAACTCTTAAGAGGCGTGTCAGTTATCTGGCACGAGTCCCAAAAAGCATATACGTGTACGAGATTGTTACAAGTGATTGAAGCGTTTTCAGTAATGCTCCGGAGGTGAGCTCCGTGAAGTAATTTTGCGCAACTTTACAGTTTTGCAAGGAAACTCGTGAAGTTTCAACAAGACTACTTACATCTACATCTACATCTATACTCCGCGAGCCACCTTACGGTGTGTGGCGGAGGGTACTTATTGTACCACTATCTGATCCCCCCTTCCCTGTTCCATTCACGAATTGTGCGTGGAAAGAACGACTGCTTGTAAGTCTCCGTATTTGCTCTAATTTCTCGGATCTTTTCGTTGTGATCATTACGCGAGATATATGTGGGCGGTAGTAATATGTTGCCCATCTCTTCCCGGAATGTGCTCTCTCGTAATTTCGATAATAAACCTCTCCGTATTGCGTAACGCCTTTCTTGAAGTGTCCGCCACTGGAGCTTGTTCAGCATCTCCGTAACGCTCTCGCGCTGACTAAATGTCCCCATGACGAATCGCGCTGCTTTTCGCTGGATCATGTCTATCTCTTCTATTAATCCAACCTGGTAAGGGTCCCATACTGATGAGCAATACTCAAGAATCGGACGAACAAGCGTTTTGTAAGCTACTTCTTTCGTCGATGAGTCACATTTTCTTAGAATTCTTCCTATGAATCTCAACCTGGCGCCTGCTTTTCCCACTATTTGTTTTATGTGATCATTCCACTTCAGATCGCTGCGGATAGTAACTCCTAAGTATTTTACGGTCGTTACCGCTTCCAATGATTTACCACCTATGGCATAATCGTACTGGAATGGATTTCTGTCCCTATGTATGCGCATTATATTACATTTATCTACGTTTAGGGAAAGCTGCCAGCTGTCGCACCAAGCATTAATCCTCTGCAGGTCCTCCTGGAGTACGTACGAGTCTTCTGATGTTGCTACTTTCTTGTAGACAACCGTGTCATCTGCAAATAGCCTCACGGAGCTACCGATGTTGTCAACTAAGTCGTTTATGTATATTGTAAACAATAAAGGTCCTATCACGCTTCCCTGCGGTACTCCCGAAATTACCTTTACATCTGCAGATTTTGAACCGTTAAGAATGACATGTTGTGTTCTTTCTTCTAGGAAATCCTGAATCCAATCACAAACCTGGTCCGATATTCCGTAAGCTCGTATTTTTTTTCACTAAACGTAAGTGCGGAACCGTATCAAATGCCTTCCTGAAGTCCAGGAATACGGCATCAATCTGCTCGCCAGTGTCTACGGCACTGTGAATTTCTTGGGCAAATAGGGCGAGCTGAGTTTCACATGATCTCTGTTTGCGGAATCCATGTTGGTTATGATGAAGGAGATTTGTATTATCTAAGAACGTCATAATACGAGAACACAAAACATGTTCCATTATTCTACAACAGATTGACGTAAGCGAAATAGGCCTATAATTATTCGCATCTGATTTATGACCCTTCTTGAAAATGGGAACGACCTGCGCTTTCTTCCAGTCGCTAGGTACTTTACGTTCTTCCAGCGATCTACGATAAATTGCTGATAGAAAGGGGGCAAGTTCTTTAGCATAATCACTGTAGAATCTTAAGGGTATCTCGTCTGGCCCGGATGCTTTTCCGCTACTAAGTGATAGCAGTTGTTTTTCAATTCCGATATCGTTTATTTCAATATTTTCCATTTTGGCGTCCGTGCGACGGCTGAAGTCAGGGACCGTGTTACGATTTTCCGCAGTGAAACAGTTTCGGAACACTGAATTCAGTATTTCTGCCTTTCTTCGGTCGTCCTCTGTTTCGGTGCCATCGTGGTCAACGAGTGACTGAATAGGGGATTTAAATCCGCTTACCGATTTTACATATGACCAAAACTTTTTAGGGTTCTTGTTTAGATTGTTTGCCAATGTTTTATGTTCGAATTCGTTGAATGCTTCTCTCATTGCTCTCTTAAAGTGTTCCCACTTCGCGATTCCGCAGGTTATCAAGTTCATCCCACATCGATAATTATGACAGGTTCACATCAATCTAATAAAAGGTATTCTTGATGAAAGTTCGTTGTTAGTTAGTTAGCAAGATAGTTAGTTCCATGTTCCATAGATGATGTGCACGATAAATCATAATGATGTGGAACGAGCCATTTACATTCACGTCACAAATTAATTTGTAAATATGGCTACATGGTGAACATGTAAAATGCTTTTTTATGTGTTAGTAATTCCTACCCAGCATGTTTTGCATATTACAATCATAGAAATTATTCCTAGGAATAGAAGCAGCTGTCAAGTAGGAACTTTGTCAGGGTGTTTTCATATTTTACTTTGCTGTCTGTCAGACATTTTATGTCACTGGGAAAGTGAACAAACATTTAGGTTGCAGCACTGTGCATCCGTTTTTGTGCTAACTCAAGTCGTTTATCTGTAGTAGTGAATGTAATGTTTTTCTTCTTGTATTGTAATTATATACACTCATGCTCATAAATTAAGGATAATTGCAGAATGTGGTGTCACACAACGTGGAACTACACGAAACTGGAGCTAATAGCATAGGCACATAGGAAACACACACGACACTGATCTGTAAGTCCACGGTATTGGTGATAAGTTTAGAAAACCGTCCCGAAACACACGTGCTACAAAACGCCACTGTTTCTTGCGTATGTACCCCGACATCAATATGGGGTATGATCACCATACACACGTACACAGGCCGCACAATGGGTTGGCATACTCTGGATCAGGTGGTCGAGCAGCTGCTGGGGTACAGCGTCCCATTCTTGCACCAGTGCCTGTCGGATCTCCTGAAGTGTCGTAGGGTTTGGAAGACGTGCAGCGATACGTCGACCGAGAGCATCCCAGACGTGCTCGATGGAGCTTAAGTCTGGAGAACAGGCAGGCCACTCCATTCGCCTGATACTTTCTGTTTCAAGGTACTCCTCCACGATGGCAGCTCTGTGGGGCCGTGCGTTATCATCGATGAAGAGGAAGGTGGGACCCACTGCACCCCTGAAAAGGCGGAAATACTGGTACAGAATGACGTCCCGATACACCTGACCTGTTACAGATCCTCTGTCAAAGACATGCAGGGGTGTACGTGTACCAGTTATTATCTCTCCCCACACCATCAAACCACGACCTCCATACAGGTCCCTTTCAAGAACATTAAGGGGTTGGTATCTGGTTCCTGGTTCACGCCAGATGAAAACCTGGCGAGAATCATTGTTCAGACTATACCTGGACTCGTTCGTGAACATAACCTGGGACCACTGTTCCAATGAGCATGTACTGTGTTCTTGACACCAGGCTTTACGGGCTCTCCTGCGCTTAGGGCTCAGTGGAATGCACTGTACAGGTCTCCGGGCGAATAAACCATGTCTGTTCAGTCGTCTGTGGACTGTATGTCTGAAGACAATTGTTCCACTGGCTGCGGTGAGGTCCCGAGCAAGGTTACCTGCAGTACTCTGTGGCCGTCTGCGGGCACTGATGGTGAGATATCGATCTTCTTGTGGTGTTGTACACTGTGGACGTCCCATGCTGTAGCGCCTGGACACGTTTCCTGTCTGCTGGAATCGTTGCCATAATCTTGGGATCACACTTTGTGGCACAGGGAGGGCCCATGTTACGACCCGCTGTGTTTGACCAGCCTCCAGTCACCCTAGTATGCTACCCCTCAATACGTCATCAGTATGTGTTCTTTGAGCCATTTTCAACACACAGTAACCATTAGCACCTCTGAAAACGTCTGCACACTTACTCGCTTACCGTATTCTGACATTCACCAACAAACCTCTGCGTATGTGGACTGCTGCCAGCGCCACCGTGCGACGACCACAGGTCAAATGCACCGCGTGGTTATACCCCGAGGTGATTTAAACCCGTAAACCATCCACCAGGGCGTTGTTTCACCATGTATCAGCGTTATCCTTAATTTATGAGCGTGAGTGTACATTATTGTTCCTTATGAACTGCAGTGATTCTTTACAACAAATTTCATGAGGGTATAAATACACTGTGAAACAGTAGTCAAAATCCCCAATTCGTTAGGCAGATGTCTGCAAGACCATCGTGGGTGAGAACCGTATATTATTCTTACAGCACGTTTTTGAGCAATGGAGACTTTCTTTCTGAAAGATGAGTTACTCCAGAACATTATTTTATATAACATTACCGAATGAAAATATGCAACTATGTCAGCTTACTTACTTCTCTCTCCCCAATATTTGCAGTGATTCTAAGTGCAAATGTGGCTGAAGTAAGTTGTTTCAGGAGTTCCAGAACGTACTTTTTCCATATTAAATTCTCATCTGTATTGACAACAAAAATTTTTGAAGCTTACAGCATAGTTATTATGTCCTTACCATGTATTAAACTTATCATCGGTGTAGTATCTGTAGACGTGCGTAACCGAATACGCTGTGTCTTTTAAAAATTGATGTTGAGACCATTCATAGAAAACTAGTCAATGGTACTTTAAAGAACATTGCTTACCATTTCTTCTGTTGCCGTATATATGCTTTGATTGATTAAAATACTAGTGTCTTCCGCAAAAAGAACTAAATCTGCTTGTTGTACGTTAGACTGAGGACCGTTTACATGTATGAGGAACAATGGCGGGCCAAAGGTTGAGCCTTGGGGAATTCCATATGCTATTTCTCGCAGGTTAGAAGTAAGTACTGAATCTTTCCCATAACCACCGTGTACGAGGAGACAGCAGATTCTGATGATGGTGCCAATCACGGCTAAGTCCCACAGCACCGTGTTTGAAATTTCATGAATAGTTCTGATAACAGATGAAATCCACACGTTCTGTCTACAGCTGCAGCGTGTACCACGACCAGATAAAACTGTTCTCTAGCGCCCTGTTCTAAATGACAAATCCGTCCTGCCGGGAGCTTGTCTTGCGACACAGGGAACATTAGTTTTCAGTAAGTCACGAACGTACTCCACCATAATGCGGAGATATTACCTGCCACTAAGCTATTCACAAAGGAAGAGGAATGCTGCTTCCACATTGAAGAATTTTGCCACGAGAACCGCCGCCCGCCACGTGCTGTAGCATTCGTGTTGAAAATTCGACGCGACTGCCTTTGTCCTCGTGTGTCGCAGACCGTGGCGAGTGCAGTCGGTAGGGTTTATGCCGCAGTCGTTGTCTTACAAAGAGTGCTTGTGAAACGTTATCACACTGCTGGGCACAAAGCATTTACAGCAGCTGACGGGCGTTTATTGATGAATCTTCTCGCATACGATGAAACACCATCTCCCCACACACTACTATAGTCATCCGCTGAGGCAACAGAGCGTTACATCATAGGCGACATGGCCTTTCTACGCAGTAGCTAGCTCCACCTTCTTCACTGGCGTCTGCCGTAGTCAGTCGCGATGACTGGATAACAAACGACACTGTGAGGGGTCCAGCCTGCGGTCTGTCAACGTACAGAGTCACGTTTGCTGCCGAAGCGGTGACCTAGTGGCAGGCGCTCGCGCCTAAACATCGACGCTCTGTGGCGTCATTGCATGACCGTTCCAGAACGGGGGCTCCAGTGCTCGATTTGTGGCTCAAGATACCCTCTACAACTCCTCAAAATTTGTCGCATCATTTCCCTGTACAACCTGATCAACTGATATCACAGCCGATATAACACATTACTGGCCATTAAAATTGCCACACCAAGAAGAAATGCAGATGATAAACGGGTATTCATTGGACAAATATATTATACTGCAACTGACATGTGATTACATTTTCACGCAATTTGGGTGCATAGATCCTGAGAACTCAGTACGCAGAACAACCACCTCTGGCCGTAATAACGGCCTTGATACGCCTGGGCATTGAGTCAAACAAAGATTGGATGGCGCGTTCATCAAGAGTAGTGACTGGCGTATTGTGACGAGCCAGTTGCTCGGCCATCATTGACCAGACGTTTTCAATTGGTGAGAGTTCTGGAGAATGTGCTGGCCAGGGCAGCAGTCGAATATTTTCTGTATCCAGCAAGGCCCGTACAGGACCTGCATCATCCGGTCGTGCATTATCCTGCTGAAATGTAGCGTTTCGCAGGGATCGAATGAAGGGTAGAGCCACGAGTCGTAACACATCTGAAATGTAACATCCACTGTTCTAAGTGCCGTCCATGCGAACAAGAGGTGACCGAGACGTGTAACCAATGGCACCCCATACCACCACGCCGGCTGATAAGCCAGTATGGGGATGACGAATACACGATTTCACTGTGCGTTCACCGCGATGTCGCCAAACGCGGATGCGACCATCATGATGCTGTAAACAGAACCTGGATTCATCCGAAAAAATGACGTTTTGCCATTCGTGCACCCATGTTCGTCGTTGAGTACACCATAGCAGGCGCACCTCTCTGTGATGCAGCGTCAAGGGTAACCGCAGCCATGGTCTCCGAGCTGATAGTCCATGCTGCTGCAAACGTCGTCGATCTGTTCGTGCAGATGGTTGTTGTCTTGCAAACGTTCCCATGTGTTGACTCAGGGATCGAGACGTAGCTGCACGATCCGTTACAGCCATGCGGATAAGATGCCTGTCATCTCGACTGCTAGTGATACGAGGCCGTTGGGATCCAGCAGGGCGTTCCGTATTACCCTCCTGAACCCATCGATTCCATATTCTGCTAACAGTAATTGGATCTCGACCAATACGAGCAGCAATGTCGCGGTATGATAAACCGCAATAGCTACAGGATACAATCCAACCATTATCAAAGTCGGAAACGTGATGTTACGCATTTCTCCTCCTTACACGAGGGATCACAACAACGTTTCACCAGGTAACGCCAGTCAAGTGCTGTTTGTGTATGGGAAATCGGTTGGAAACTTCCCTCATGTCAGCAGGTTGTAGGTGTCGCCAGCGGCGCCAACCTTGTGCGAATGCTCTGAAAAGCTAATCATTTGCATATGACAGCATCTTCTTCCTGTCGGTTAAATTTCGCGTCTGTAGCACGTCATCTTCGTGGTGTAACAATTTTAATGGCCAGTGGTGTATAATGTGCCAGTTTCGTAAAGTGTGTCATCGCATTGTTCAGAGATCTTATGAAGCAAGGCTAAACATCAGTTATATCTGGTTTTGCACTAAGAACTCTGTGTACGAATTGTAGGCAACTCATCCTTACCCAAACGGGAATGTGGATGAATTTTACGACTGACCTTTCTGATGGGGTTTCCAAAGAAAACGGTCGGACAGCGTGGCAGTACGCAGCGTGCGTGGTTTGCTGGGCACATCGCTATTGGCGACCATTAACACAAATTAGTGATAGAGAAACCAGCAGCACAACGCAGAGATTAACTCTGAAAGCAATCAGTTAAGAGACTTCTAAGTGCGAACAGATAATTATTTCACGTTTTATCTTGACAAGTTAGCAAGATAAGTTGGAGAAAGAAAACGGCAGTTAGTCTACATGTAGTCGCATATCTGATGACATATGGAACCAGCATGAACCATGAATTAGGGCGGTTGACAAACAACAACTCAAGTACACATGTTATTCCAAAATGTTATCCTGGAAGTAAGGGCCAGATGTGCTGGTGAAATAACACACACTGCTAAAGATACCTTTTTATTTTAAAAATACTTTCTCAATAATAAATTTTTAAGTCTGGCATTTTTAAAAAACAATTTCAAAAACAATTTCCAATAGGTGACAAATTTTCTTTATGAAAAGGGGATTGCAAGGTATGACGTTAACAACTTCCCAGTAATAAGATTTTAAACTTGACATATATAAGACAACAATTTAAAAAAAAACTCTTTTAAATAGCCTTACGGCGGTGAGGGAGTGACACGTCTAAAAGGGCCCAGATTACAATAGTCGGAATAGTTACTGGTGGTCTACAGGGCCACAGCAGATCAGCCCCAAAACTTGCATTACAAGCCACCATCTCCCCGAGTTACCCAAAACCAGAAGATGTAGCAAGGGCGGTGCCTGTACAGACTCTGAACCACAGAGACACACTATACCGAGCCCAATTCACCCAATCAAGGTGTGAATGAAACTGCCCGACCAAGAAGCAATTACCACATTCCCGCGGACAGACAAATGAAAACTGTGATGGGAAGAACCCAACAAAACCACTGGCGAAGAAACTCATCCACTTCACTAGAACGTGAAAAACTCCTTATATTACATAAAAACAGTACTCAATTTCTCACACTCCACACGTTGCACTTCCTTCTGCTCGTCAGAGCCAACCGCTGCCAGTGGTTTCAACGGCTGATAAGAAGACATACGGTCCCACGCGCTGATCTCCTGCACCACGGCTTCTAAGCTTCACAAGCCAAGTACATGCGGGTGAGGCAGACTTAGCCCCTGACAGCCAAGAGGTCGGCCAAAGCACGTGGCGAGCAGTTGACGACCCCCAACAGCAGGGCCCCGCTTGCGCCACCACCTCTCTCGGTCGCCGCCCAGTACGTAAGCCTCGACCGTCACGCGACCGTACACTTGCTCCACCTCCCGCCAGAGGGCGTTACCGATCCAAACAGCGCACCAAACCGAAAGCACCACCGCAAACATTAGACGCAAAGCGAAAGCACTCCGCCTGGCGCGCTGTTCGAAGAGCCGGACACAACTACGGCTCACACCATATGTATAAGATGAAATGATAAAAAATTCAGTTCTATATAAGAGCATATGTTTTTGGTAATAGCAGGTTGCTACAGCCATATTATTAGAGCAAAAGGCAATACGTCGACAGTTATCGTTTAATGTCGAAGGAGGCGTTCACTCCTATGTCGTAATCGTTGCTTCCGCAATAGATTCAATAGCAGATTCATTATATCTCAGTATTTTAGTGTCTCTTGCTAACCCACGATGATGGATTATAACTTTCTACTTGGAACTTACCATTAGGATAGAACAATTCTGGGTACCTTCTTGTCCCATTCTGATGTCATTTTTTCCATTCGGCACTTAGTTGGTCCACAGTTTTCTTTATGTCCTTTTTTAATGTCGTGTGGTACACATTTTAATACTAAATCTCAAAGCATGTGGTTATGAGCCACTAATAATTATTACGTCTCAGATATAGTAGACACTCAGAAAGTAAAGAATGGGAAAACTGCTTTTCTTTTAGTAACAGTGTTTCGGAAAAGACAATTTCTGGTTATCTGCCTTCACGTATACCGTATACAAACATTACACAAGGTATTTCGATCTTCTTTGACTCTCATTTGTAATCTTTGCACTCCAAAGCAGGAAGCGTTACGCCCTATCTTTCTGTAGTGCGCACAATCTTGCAGTATCTTATCCCTGTGTTTTATGTACCTTATTATAGTGTCTTCCGTTAACTGTGACTCCAGCGACGGAAGTAACGACGGCGTAAGGCGTCCGCGAGAAGAGGTGAAAGCGCGCAGCCATTATATTAGCGACAGTAAAGCGGGCAATTCATGGAGGTGCCGTGACTTCAGAGATACAGCATTCACTGCCTGTGTTTCATCGTGGCCGTCTCTCGACACACGTGATGTGATTTGCAGCGTCTGCTATCGAAATTCGTCTCTGACGTTTCCTAAATCTCCCTTTTGTGGTAGTTTTCGATAATCTCATAAGCAACCACTATTATTGTTGCGAACGAAACAGGGTACGTGTAAGGTTAGTATGAAGGGAACAGGATGGATATGTGGAGCGCACTAAACTATGAAGGAAGCCATCTCACCATCATTAACTCTTACGACATCCTTTTTCTCAGAGACATTACGTCCAACCCAACATAGTGGCACTCGGGCACCACTGAGTAACAACAGTGGCTTACATCAATAATAATAATCATCATCATCATCATTGATCGACTGTAATGCACATAGTCGAAAATCTTAATAATGACACTGTCCAGTAATTTTTTATCGCAAAGTAACTATTACTGCGAGTATCGGTAGATATATCAGCATTGTCGCAGGCTTTTGCTCGCAGACAAGTTGTTACTGCGGACATACACTATGTGATCAAAAGTATCCGTACGCCTGGCTGAAAATGACTTACAAGCTCGTGGCGCCCTCAATCGGTAATGCTGGAATTCAATATGGTGTTGCCCAGCCTTAGCCTTGATAACAGCTTCCACTGTCGCAGGCATACGTTCAATCAGGTGCTGGAAGGTTTCTTGGGGAATGGCTGCCCATTCTTCAAGGATTTCTGCACTGAGGAGAGGTATCGATGTCAGTCGGTGAGGCCTGGCACAAAGTCGGCGTAGCAAAACATCCCAAAGGTGTTCTGTAGGATTCAGGTCAGGTCTCTGTGCAGGCCAGTCCATTACAGGGATGTTATTGTAGTGTAACCATTCCGCCACATACCGTGCATTATGAACAGATGTTCGATCGTGTTGAATTGCTCTTCAACAGTCGGAAGCAAGAAGGTGCTTTAAACATCAATGTAGGCCTGTGCTGTGATAGTGCCACGCAAAACAGCAAAGGGTGCAAGCCCCTCCATGAAAAACACGACCGTACCATAACAACACCGCCTCCGAATGTTACTGTTGGCACTATCACGCTGGCAGATGACGTTCACCGGTCATTCGCCATACCCACCCTGCCATCGTATCGTCACATTGTGTACAGTGATTCGTCACTCCACACGTTTTTCCACTGCTCAATCGTCCAATGGTTACGCTCTTTACACCAAGCGAGGCGTCGCTTGGCATTTACCGGCGTGATGTGTGGCTTATGAGCAGCCGCTCGACCATGAAATCCAAGTTTTCTCACCTCCCGCCTAACTGTCTTAGTACTTGGAGTGGATTCTGATCCAGTATGGAATTCCTGTGTCATGGTCAGGACTGATGTCTGCTTATTACACATGACGACCCTCTTCAACTGCTGGCGGTCTCTGTCAGTCAACACACGAGGTCGCCCTGTGCAGTTTTGTGCTGTACGTGTCCCTTCACTATCACATCGGAAACAATGGACCTAGGGATGTTTAGGAGTGTGGAAATCTCGCGCACAGACGTATGACACAAGTGACACCCAATCATGTGACCACGTTCGAAGTCCGTGAGTTCCGAGGAGTGCCCATTCTGCTCTCTTATGATGTCTAATGAATACTGAGGTCGCTCATATGGAGTATCTGGCAGTAGGTGGCAGCACAATGCCCCTAATATGAAAAACGTATGTTTTTTGGGGTGTCCGGATACTTTTGATCACATAGTGTATCTGCCGCGGCTATCCACGTGTAGACAGACCTACAGCTGTAAACGTAGACTAGAAACCCCAGACCCTTGATCCTTTAAAGAACTGAACTCCCGCCTATAAAGTAGCTTTAAACATCTCATTACGTTACGAATGAGTTAAATATTTGACGTTGAGCGTCAACAACGAACATTTAGTAATCGATAAAAGTTTTCCTGACATTAGTTTGTGGCGTTGTAATCGAGAAAAAGTTCAGAAAAGCATGAAAATATGTTCACAGTTTGTTGGAAGTCGCTAATTACGCTGGATAACCATAGCCTGTGCTAATTTGCGCTCCGTTTTAAGAAAAGTTGGTTTTCCGCGCATCTCCGTGTTTATTTCGTCATAAGTGCATGTCGTACACTGACGTAATGTGCCAGCTACAATCAGTCGTATACATGGATAGCGCCGGCAGCATGTGTTGCGAATAGAGTAGCAAAGAAGTAATAAATTAAAACCTCATCCCCGATTCTGCAGTTTTACTGCATGATCAGCGGAAATGTAGTCAGACATTAACTATTTTCCTTTCCGGTACGCTGATATTTTTTACATTTGGGCCGTCTAATTACAACTGAATGAAACACAGTTTTCGTGCCATATGCGTTTCGCTTTGTTTTTTATAAGGCATCTTCAGTGGCCTGGAATATGTACATATTTTTGTTTATCCTATTTAGTTTACATTTTGGAGCAATGTGTATATAGGTTATAAACACTTGTGCTGGCTGGCTTTTCTGTGATGTAGTAATAATTTAAAATTCTGCTTACAGGTTCCGGGGATGTTGTTCCACATATTGTGTTTTTGTTCTACTTTTGACGCTGTTCTCTTCATAATTGCCATTTCAAAACTTTTGTTCTGCAGACTTCACGAATGTTATTGCCAGCTATTTGTGTGTGTGTGTGTGTGTGTGTGTGTGTGTGTGTGTGTGTGTGTGTGTGTGTGTGTGTGTGTGTCTAACGGTTCCTTGTGTTGTAAAGTCTGGAAAACAAAAATTTCAAATTGCAATTATAAAAAGGACAGTGTCAAAACTGAAAAAAAAGCAATATGTAGAACAACATCCACAAAAACCTTGTAGGCCTAAGTAGAATTTTAAATTATTACCACGTCAGCAAAGCCAATCACCAGAACTGTTTATAACCTATATCTACATTGTCCTAGAATGCAAAATAAATACTATAAATATATTCCAGGCCAATGAAAATGCCGCACAAAAAAAAAGGCGAAATGGGTATGGCACGAAAACTGTGTTTCATTCAGTTGTAATTAGACTTCCAAAAGTAAAAGTTATTAACATATAGTAATATTACACGCAACTGAGGACAATAGGCCTACTAAAGTTAAAGATACTTTCCTTTCATTATTTCCGGGGCGTGTCAGCTATAAACAATTGTGAAAAGGTTTAAAAATATATATCTGAAGCCGCTAAATGCTCTCGTTCTTAAATACTGTATGAATATAGTCTGGGTAATTTGCACGCCGTAACTTAGACTGCCTCAATACACATAGTTCTAACTCTTAGTACAATGCTTTACTTACTGTGTTAAACCTTTAGTGTTAAGACTGTACGTCTTGATGACTAGATTATGATAGCATTTAAAAAATTTTATTCGGTCAGTAATTATATGAAATGCTGAAAAATCGAATTTGTGTTGCCCGTGTAAACAGTTAGAGGGCAACTCGCAACCGGAACTGGATCATTTTAGCTTTTCAGTCATGCATACGTAAGAAAGAACGAAAATGGAACGAACTGAAAGGACATGGTGGTGATCAGTCGCGTATCAAATCACGACGATGGAAGGCCAATAGGATCACTTTCTTATCCGTGTGTCTGTCTGTCCGACTGTTTAAATTTCCTTTTCTCAGGAACGGGTGGACGTATAAAGCTGCAATTTATACCACATACTAAGATCTACGGTCCCTTGGCGCTGTAAAAAACTGAAGATTCTAAAACAATACAACCAAAAGATACCACCGAGCGAGGTGGCGCAGTGGTTAGACACTCGACTCGCATTCGGGAGGACGACGGTTCAATCCCGCGTCCGGCCATCCTGATTTAGGTTTTCCGTGATTTCCCTAAATCACTCCAGGCAAATGCCGGGATGGTTCCTCTGAAAGGGCACGGCCGACTTCCTTCCCCATCCTTCCCTAATCCGATGAGACCGATGACCACGCTGTCTGGTCTCCTTCCCCAAAACAACCAACCGACCAAAAGATACCGCAATTTAGGCCCTATATTTTGATACCCGCAAGCTCCCTAATCAAAATCTATAAGGTAGTTCCCGTTGATCCGGAATCGTGAAATTTGGCAAGAAGCAAGTTTTCTCCGTACAGGTAATGAAAAATGTCAGTAAACTGTAATTCGTAACTATATGACACAAAAATATTTCTTTTATCGTTTGTTATCCGAATTCAAACGTAAAATTAAAACAAGTTGTCTTCCTTGTTTTTCGGTCTCTTTCTTTCCACAGTTGCAAATACACAAGTTGTGTAGTTTAATTACCGCCGCTTGAAAATGTTATGAAATCTTTTTAAAACCAAACGAGTTTCGCTTTATTCTGGAGCATCTTCAGTGGTCATTGTAACAATATCGTTTTTTCTCTCTCGAAGAACTTTGTTCGATAGGATCGTGATCAGTTCGCATGCTTTACTTACTACCAAAAACAGTTTTAATTCTTATCGTTCCTCGCGGTTTTTTTATTGTTTGCTTCATTCTTGTTGTTCTTCCATGCGTATATTTAGGGTATTCAGGACACAGTACTTTCACTGCAGTAAATATTGACGTTTCTGTGTTGAGAAGAACTATTATCTCGCCATTTCGTGTATCCCCACGGCAGATTATCCACCACTGTAATAATTCATGCACACAGTAGTCAAGACAAGTCATAACTCACGCACACAGTAGTAAAGACATGTTTACTCCTACACACACACACACACACACACACACACACACACACACACACACACACAGTCTTTCTAGTTGGAAAATATGTACACAGAGTGACAGAGGACGCTTCCACCACTGCCAAAACAAACAAAAGATGAACGGGTCCTGCGATACGAAAACAAAACTCACGAAATGGCGACATGACAGCAGTTCTTCTCAACACAAGACGCGAATATTTAGTGCCGTGAAAGTGATGTGTGTTGAATAGCCAAAACACACACATGGAAAAACAGCAAGAGTGAATTACACAGTGAAAAAGCCGCGAGTAGCTATAAGAATTAAAATTGTTTATACAAGCAAGTGGAGGCAACGGCCTTGTCGCAGTGGATACACCGATTCCCGTGAGATCACCGAAGATAAGCGCTGTCGGGCGTGGTCGGCGCTTGGATGGGTGACCATCCAGCCGCCATGCGCTGTTGCCATTTTTAGGGGTGCACTCAGCCTCGTGATGCCAAGTGAGGAGCTACTCGACCGAATAGTAGCGGCTTTGGTCAAGAATACCATCATAACGACCGGGAAAGCGGTGTGCTGAACCCACGCCCCTCCTCTCCGCATCCACCACTGAGGATGACACGGCGGTCGGATGGTCCCGGTAGGCTGAAGACGGAGTGCTTTTTTTTTTTATTTATTTACAAGGAAGTGAAGCATGCGATCATTTCGTGATCCTATCGAACAAAATTGTAAGAGGAAAAAAAACCATATTGTCATAATGATCACTGAAGATGCTTTACAAAAAAACGAAACGGGTCTGGTCTTAAAAAGATGGTAACTAAACTATGATGTAAAATTAAAGCATTCTCGAAAGACTTCGAATTTCCGGGACCGATATTTTGCCAATACCAATGTGAATAACGCAAAAATCGTCGAAATTCTGGATTCCTGGGATAGATGAACTGTCTCTGTTTACATAGTTAGGTTTCTGCGGAACCATTAGAGCGCGGGTCGTACTCGCCAATTTTCTTTCTTTCTTTCTTTCTTTCTTTCTTTCTTTTTCATCAAAGATACCCTATCGAAGTTTCCCCCGCAGTACAAAAAAGCGGCAACTTAAGTACTGCGCTGACGTCACAGGAACCAGAAGTAGTTTGGAGAAAGACTGAGCAGCCACGATTGACGCAACGCGGCGGACTCCTCCACCGCGGTTTGCGAAGAGAGCGCGCGCCTCTTCTGGGAAGCGCATATTACGGGGAAGGGAAGAGCAGAGAAGCAGGTCAACGACTCTGGCGCGCACGCAGCCGCCGGTCCTTTCTCCCTCGGCTCCACGAGGATTCTCTCCGGAAAAGGGCCGTAGTTCCCGTCTGTTACGGCCGCCGCCGCGGGCGGTCTTCGCCAGCTGTACGTGCCCAGTGTGGTTATTATCTGTTAGCTCTAAAGTACAGAGTGAGCGTAAAATCCTCCCCGCATTTCGAAAAATTATTTCCAGGGAACTATGGTAGATACAGTTGTGCAGTCTATTACAAATGGTTGCTAAACTCACAACGTTTCTTACGGATACACTTTGTAACTCCCCAAGAACAGAAAACCCCAATTAACAATCTTTGTGGAAATTTAAAGTAGGGAAGTGAGCCATCCTGACAGTCACGGCAACTATTGACGATAAAATCTACACCGGTAATATTTTGATTAACACCTATATTATTCAAATACTGAGAATACCATACAAAAAGGGGAGATAAAAGGAAAGGATTGACATAGATTCTTTATCAAACATCTACAGAATAAATTCAAAATCATATGAACCAAGGTTAAATCCAAGAAAGCAATTCAGTCAAAGATAACATTTACCATGGAAGAGAGTTGTAGCCGCATCGAAAAGGAAATTCAATGCGACTACGATGCAACTCTGATACGGAAATGTTCAGTTAGTTAGTTGCTCTTGAGTCGCTCTAGAGTACTTTTGCCATTGTTGTCTGGACGCAAACGCTATTAGATTGTTTCAGTTTTCGAAGTTTGATACTTCGTGAGGTAGAGACTGAAGTATTGCTCAGTCATGCGACTGATGGAAGTTAATCTTTACCGCGACTGATGATAGTTAATCTTTAGTGCGACTGCGGGGACTTATCCCTTGCACGCCTCCCGTGAGACCCACATTCCCAACTGTTCATCAGCACGAAGGCTAAGTCCGATAAACCAATATCCCTCAATTGACGTCTAACACTCGTCTTACTATACCGTCGCTAGACAAGAAGAAGGGATGAGTTGATGACGCATTTTGAGATATCAAGGGATCACCAACTTGGTATTGGAGAGAAGTGTCGGGGGAGGGGGGGGGGAGAGGGGGAGGAATAATTGAATACGGATACGGTAAGCAGATTCAGAAGGATGTAAGTTGCAATAGTTATTCGGAGATGAAGAGGCTTGCACGGAGCAGCGTAGCATAGAGAGCTACATCAAACGACGACGACGAAGACAACAACAACAACAACAACAACAACAACAACAGAGTACCCGACGGTGCTGATTCTGCTTCTAGGCGGAATGTAAACTTACAGAAATTCTCGGCATATACCTCGATGGTGGGGACAGCTGAAAATGTGTGCCCCGACCGGGACTCGAACCCGGAATCTCCTGCTTACATGGCAGCTGCACAAAAAGGTACGGCGAAAATTTCAGGAAACATTCCTCACACACAAAGAAAGAAAAGATGTTATGTGGACATGTGTCCGGAAACACTTACTTTCCATGTTAGAGTTCATTTTATTACTTCTCTTCAAATCACATTAATCATGGAATGGAAACACACAGCAACAGAACGTACCAGCGTGACTTCAAACACTTTGTTACAGGAAATGTTCAAAATGTCCTCCGTTAGCGAGGATACATGCATCCACCCTCCGTCGCATGGAATCCCTGATGCACTGATGCAGCCCTGGAGAATGGCGTATTGTATCACAACCGTCCACAATACGAGCATAAAGAGTCTCTACATTTGGTGCCGGGGTTGTGTAGCCAAGAGCTTTCAAATGCCCCCATAAATGAAAGTCAAGAGGGTTGAGGTCAGGAGAGCGTAGAGACCATTGAATTGGTCCGCTCTACCAATCCATCGGTCATGAATCTGTTCCTGAGAAGCGTACGAACACTTCGACTGAAATGTGCAGGAGCTCCACCGTGCATGAACCACATGTTGTGTCGTACTTGTAAAGGCACATGTTCCAGCAACACAGGTAGAATATCCCGTATGATATCAAGATAACGTGCTCCATTGAGCGTAGGTGGAAGAACATGGGGCCCAATCAAGACATCACCAACAATGCCTGCCCAAACGTTCACAGGAAATCTGTGTTGATGACGTGATTGCACAATTGCGTGCGGATTCTCGTCAGCCCACACATGTTGATTGTGAAAATTTAGAATTTGATCACGTTGGAATGAAGCCTCATCCGTAAAGAGAACATTTGCACTGAACTGAGGATTGACACATTGTTGGATGAACCATTCGCAGAAGTGTACCCGTGGAGGCCAAACAGCTGCTGATAGTGCCTGCACACACTGTACATGGTACGGAAACAACTGGTTCTGCCGTAGCACTGTCCATACAGTGACGTGGTCAACGTTACCTTGTAAAGCAGCAACTTCTCTGACGCTGACATTAGGGTTATCGTCAACTGCACGAAGAATTGCCTCGTCCATTGCAGGTGTCCTCGTCGTTCTAGGTCTTCCCCAGTCGCGAGTCATAGGCTGGAATGTTCCGTGCTCCCTAAGACGCCGATCAATTGCTTCGAACGTCTTCCTGTCGGGACACCTTCGTTCTGGAAATCTGTCCCGATACAAACGTACCGCGCCACTGGTATTGCCCCGTGCTAATCCATACATCCAATGGGCAACTGCCAACTCCGCATTTGTGAACATTGCAAAACCACGGTCGTGATGAACACTAACCTGTTGATGCTAAGCCGGCCGGTGTGGCCGTGTGGTTCTCTGGAACCGCGTGACCTTTACGGTCGCAGGTTCGAATCCTGCCTCGGGCATGGATGTGTGTGATGTTCTTAGGTTAGTTAGGTTTAAGTAGTTCTAAGTTGTAGGGGACTGATGACCACAGATGTTAAGTCCCATATTGCTCAGAGTCATTTGAACCATTTTGTTGATGCTACGTACTGATGTGCGTGATGCTAGTACTGTAGAGCAATGCGTCGCATGTCAACACAAGCACCGAAGTCAACATTACCTTCCTTCAATCGGGCCAACTGGCGGTGAATCGAGGAAGTACAGTACATACTGACGAAACTAAAATGAGGTCTAACACGAAAATTAAGCGTTTCCGGACACATGTCCACATAACATCTTTTCTTTATTTGTGTGTGAGGAATGTTTCCTGAAAGTTTGGCCGTACCTTTTTGTAACATCCTGTGTGTAGTTAAAGGCTATCCAGCCATTGACCTTGTCTGTGCGAATGCGCACAGGATGCCCGAACTCGTATGGGAATCGTAACCTTTGTGTGTGCGCAAGTAATGAGTGGATGAGCAAAGTATATTAGGTACATTACGTATGTAGATTGTGGACAGTTGGGAATGTGGGTCTCACGGGAGGTGTGCTAGGGATAAGTCCCTGCAGTCGCGCTGTTCATCTGTGTCCTCGGCGGCTCAGATGGATAGAGCGTCTGCCATGTAAGCAGGAGATCCCGGGTTCGAATCCTAGTCGGGGCACACATTTCAGCTGTCCCCATCGAGGTATATCAACAACACCTGTCGGCAGCCGAGGGTTTCAATTAATTATCATTTATTCTAGAGAAGCTGCACGCTCATGAATGGGATCTGTTCTTTCGAGAACAGTTACTATCTTCATTCATTTAATTATAGTGTACGTTTCTTAAATCATCCTCTACAGACTCACTGGCTAAACAGAGACATTTATGGAGGTTTAGAATAAGTGGAGGGGGGGAGGGAGAGGGAGGCGGTTCCGCACACGCACACGCACACACACACACACACACACACACACACACACACACACACACACACACACACACACACGCTTTCCTTCATCACCAGACTGACGAGTCCTTCGTGTCGCAGCTTGTGTTCCATCAGTCGATCCATTGTTTCAGTAATTTATTTTTCCCCTAATTCGATTTAGTCTCTCATATTAATTACTGAATCTACCCGTGTAAGCTTTAGATTTCTTTTGTAGCAACAAATTTCGAAAGATTCTACTCGCTTGTTGATGGAACTGTTTGTCGTCCACCTCGTCCGCACTCCAGACAAATAAATTCATAGCAGATTTTGTAACACTCAGATTGATATTAGATGTTAGCAAGTTCGTCTTATTTTAGCAGCGCTTATCCTGCTATTGCCAGCTTGCATTTTATATTATCTTTACTTTGGGGATCACCAGTAATTTTGCTGCCAAAATAGCAAAAGTCATCTACTTTACATAGTGCCTCATTTCCTAATTTAATTGCCTCAGAATCATGCGATTCGTACTTCGTTACTTTTGTTCATGCTTATCATGTAATCTCTTCTGAACACACTACTCATTCCGTTCAACTGCTTATCCAAGTCCTTTACTGTCTCTGACCGAATTACAAAGTCATCGGTAAACCTTAAACTTACTATTTCTTCTCCATGAACTCTAATCCCTTTTCCAAATTTCTCCTTGCTTTCCTTCACAACTTGCTCAATGTATTGTATAGACTGAAAGACTGTCATTGGCGACAGGCTACAGATCGGTCTCATTCCTTCCTCAACTAAGACATCCCTTTCATGTCCGTCGACTCTTTATAACTGCAGTTTGGTTTCTGTACAAGTTTTAAATAACATTGCGCGCGTCGGTATTGTCCCTGCTACAGTCGACATTTCAATAATATGTGGTCCAGTTCACTCTGTCAAAAGCTTCCACGAAATCTGCAAACGGTATAAATGTAGGTTTACCTTTCTTCATTCTACCTGTATAGATTCCGTAATCATTGGTCATGCGAACCAATCTCGCCGATTTCTCACGTGACTTTATGAAAGCCATCGATGACGGCAGACACGTAACATTTCTTGACTTCTGAAAAGCATTTCACTCTGGACTAACCCTACGATTACTTGTACTATCTAAAGTACGATCGTAACGGATATCAAGCAAAATTTGTGTTTGAAGACGTTTTTATAGGGGAGACACAGTATGTTACCTTGGACGGAGAGTCATCAAGAAATGTACGAGGCGTGTTTTTTTAAGTAAGTACCGTTTTGAAATTAAAAAAAGACGTGCTAAGATATCTCAATAATTTTATTTTTACATGAAAGCCTGTACCTTAATCTACGCACTGACGCTATTACAGTCTGATTCTTCCTTATTTACGTTGCGTACTCAGTGTTTAAGATGCCTCCGATAATCGTGAGTCCCGCCGACTATGAAGTACGGGCTCTTATAAGATTTCTTAGTGCTAAAGGCCTAAAAACGATCGATATTCATTGTGAGATCTGTGCAGTTTACGGAGAAAACATTATGAGTGATTGAATGGTAAGAAACTGAGTGAGAGCATTTAAGGATGGCAGCACAAATGTGCATGATGAACAACGGAGTGGGCGTCCTTCGGTCCTTAATGAAAGTTTGGTGCAGGAAGTGGACAATGAGGTGAGAGAAAACAGACGCTTTACGATTTCCTCCTTGCGGGATGACTTTCCTAATGTTTCTTGTAGTGTTTTGTATGGCATTGTGACCGAGCACTTGAATTACCGAAAATTGTGCGCACGTTGGGTACCGAAAATGTTGACGGATGACAGAAAACCAAACGTTTAGACAGTGCATAGACTTTCCTCGAGCGGTACCACAACAACGGTGATGATTTCATAAGCCAAATTGTTACCGGCGATGGAACATGGGTGGCCTACGTCACACCAGAATCAAAGCAACAGTCCATGGAATTTGAACAAGACAATACCCGTCCGTATGTGGCGAATCAGACCAAAGATCTCATCACATCTTTTCGATGGGAAACTCTAGATCATCCTCCGTACAGCCCCGATCTTGCGCCCAGTGATTACCATCTGTTCCTGCACTGGGAGAAACACCTAGGCGGTCAGCGTCTTCAAGACGATGACGAAGTCAAAACAGTGGTGATGCCGTGGTTAACAAGTCAGGCGGCAGACTTCTATGAGGAGGGTATTCAAAAACTGGTACAACGTTATGACAAGTGCCACAATTTTGACGGATATTTGTATAAAAGTAGATTAAGGTACAGGCTTGCATGTAAAAATAAAATTATAGAGATATCTCTGCACATTATTTTTAATTTCGAAACGGTACTTACTTAAAAAAAACACGCCTCGTAATACCGTTTAGAATCAAGCCTCACTTTTGCCGAAATACATTGACAGACTTGCTTACAGATTGAGAACTGCGACCCGGGAGCACTGCAGTGTGATTGGGAAGAGAGCAGGAGACGCCGTTAGGGCGTTGCTAGTACAGACACTTGCTGTGCCCGGTTGTTGTTGCGGAGCGCGAGGCGAGAGCCCGTAACCCGGCGTACCAGGGGCCGTTAGCTGCGGCGTCCGTGGTATGCGAATGTGGGAGGGGGCACAGATGGAGGAGAGGGAGGGGGCAGGGGCAAGGGGGTGGGTAATGGCGCGCCCACCGCCCACGCGTAAACAAGCCCGCATTCCACGCGGCAGCCTCCGTGCTTCTAGCCTCTGATGCTACTCTGCTGGTACCGCGATGTTCTGCGCGAAGCTGTGCTGCGCGGCTGGGACCGGTCGCACAGGAGGGAGACGCCACAACTCCGGATTAGAACCCTACCTACCTAACATGCAGTGCCTTCGCTGAGGCTGATCCACCTGCTTGGGAGGGGGGGCGGTGTCACGGGGTGGGGAGGGGGAGGGCGTATTCGGATGGATTTTTAAGGTTGAGACAGTAACCGTTGTTCAGGTAATAATTTCTCTCATCACGGGGTGTCTCTACTCTTCTACATCACATGTTTTACAGCTTGCGCAGAATGCTATGAAAGTAACTGTGCGATTGTTCTTATACTTCTACGTGCGCATTCAGTAATATTCAGCTGAAAAAATGTAAAGCAATACGAAGACACCTTTTCCGACGATCCAGTAGGTCTTGCATAAACTTTTTTGTCACGGTCATGATATCTGACACAACGAATTTTTCGCGTAGTAAGTGGTTTCTTAGCACTATCATCAATGAGTAAATTACAGAATACTCACACTCATCTGTCACGATCTGCATGTTTTGAGAAATACGTTTCATTAGTGTACAGACGAAACTGCTTCCTTACTTTCAGATTTTCGGCTCGCATGACGCTACAAAGTAGCTCACCGCTTTCCAGTTATTTTATCATTTCTTCAATGAGTTCGCTAGTAGTTGTGACATCGATGTAGAAAAATGGTTCAAATGGCTCTTAGCACTATGGGACTCAACCGCTGAGGTCATTAGTCCCCTAGAACTTAGAACTAGTTAAACCTAACTAACCTAAGGTCATCACAAACATCCATGCCCGAGGCAGGATTCGAACCTGCGCCGTAGCGGTCTTGCGGTTCCAGACTGCAGCGCCTTTAACCGCACGGCCACTTCGGCCGGCCATCGATGTAGAGGTGTACTGCCTGTTTCAATGCCACAGATAAGGTACCGTTAGTATCACAGCGGCAGGTGTAACTTGTTCGACTATAAATGTTCGTCTTATCGAAGGTGAGAACACATCTGTCTTCGAATGTCTGAAACATTTGTCCTTCAGCTCTAATTACGAAGCCTCGTGCAGATTTGGAGCGTTGAATGATAGGGTAAACGATACTTCTGATCCTCAAATAATTGCACGCTTTAGGAGAGAGACAGATTACGCAGACTGCCTTTTCGGTCAGTTACGCATCGAACTAGGCGCCAGTTAGAGCGCTAATTCATATTACGATTATGCCAATGGTAGAAACGGTAGCTAAGGTATCAATGTTTATGAGACTAGGAAGTTGACGTGGTTGGGTAAAAACTGAGGATTAACGGTGAATGTTTGACAAATAATCATTTGAGTCACGATGACACGTTTCACATGGCAGACTGAAACTGTCCTCAGCATGGCGTTCGTAGAGAAATGAAGGATGCTGTAAATACAAATGAAGAGAGGCTATTTCGCTTTCTCTGTGGTTCTAAGTGGATAGACTGAGTTGCTATCTGCGTTGCAACGTTGGTGATTTAAAATACGTGGAGCTTCTCAGCAAATTTCTGCACCCAAATACGAACGGCGGGGGAACAGAAAACGACCTCACTTCCAACCAAGGCTAGACGATGACCACCACCACCACCAACAACAACAACAACAACAACGAGAGAAAATACTCCTTCAGCTGCCCAAGACTTGATTACTAACAAGTGATTTCCCCTCACTGTCGGAGACATTATGTTTTCAGCATTTTTCGTCCATTTCGACGATGTAGGTGAATGAACTCCGTCTGAAAGTTCAGCAACGTGTCTAACATATTAACAATACAGTTCACGGGTATACTGCCGGTTCATAGGACACTATGAACCGGCAGTATACCCGTGGACTGTTCGAGCAACAAATACGCCGGGAGAAACTGAAGAATCACGTATTAACAATAGTTCTCAAGTAGTAACTGAGTTTGTATTTTGTAATTAGTGTTGCGACGAATGTCTCGGGAAGAAAGGTCATAGACGTAACACAGACTATCCACTAATTAACGCATTTGCAATATTTATAATACCTCCGACAATCCAGTAAAATAGCACAAGATATTGCACTTAATTGATTTGCGGTGAAAATATCGGAAACGATAACGTATTGTGCGTCATACGTGCTGCTGACTCCTACCTCCACTCCCCCCTCGGTATACGTACTTTCGCCGCATGCTCTTGCAAGTGATGAGCGCATAATTTCTCGACTCTTGCGCCACGTCTAACTCCATCGCTGCTGCTGCTGCTGTGATGTTTACCTTCCTCACAGAGGCAGTGCCTGTTGGTAGTTCATCACGAACATCATACATCGTGTGAGTTCGCTGCCATTTTCATGTTTGTATGTAACACCTTCCTTTGGTGGAAAAACTCGGAAATGACTGTATAAACCGTGCAACTAGATGTGTAAGAAAGAAGCAGTATTAATAAATATTACAACATAAAGGAAAAAGTCGTCTTGATTCACCTCCCAGAGCTCTAAGTCAAAAATCATTGGGCATCTATTTGATTCAGATGGTTCTGATTTAAATTCGGTTGTGAAGAAGATACCGCGTAAACACATTGCTTTTATATTGCGGACCACTTGTGACAGTCGTTATCGTACGAAAAAAGTCTGTAACATGTTCAAATGTGTCAGTTGGAACTTTTTTCTGTTCTTTTCACTTATTTTTCACGTAAATTTAATATGAATTATTACCAGCTGTACTACCTATGTACACACTATCTTTTGTTGCATTTACTGTGCGAATTATATGGCGACGATGGAGTGGATGGTGAATAGCAATTGTTGTTGTGGTCTTCAGTCCTGAGACTGGTTTGATGCAGCTCTCCATGCTACTCTATCCTGTGCAAGCTTTTTCATCTCCCAGTACTTACTGCAACCTACATCCTTCTGAATCTCTTGGTCTCCCTCTGCGACTTTTACCCTCCAAGCTGCCCTCCAATGCTAAATTTCTGATCCCCCTGATGCCTCAGAACATGTCCTACCAACCGGTCCCTTCTTCTTGTCAAGTTGTACCACAAACTCCTCTTCTCCCCAATTCTATTCAATACCTCCTCATTAGTTATGTGATCTACACATCTAATCTTCAGCATTCTTCTGTAGCACCACATTTCGAAAACTTCTATTCTCTTCTTGTCCAAACTATTTATCGTCCATGTGTCACTTCCATACATCGCTACACTCCATACAAATACTTTCAGAAACGACTGCCTGACACTTAAATCTATACTCGATGTTAACAAATTTCTCTTCTTCAGAAACGCTTTCCTTGCCGTTGCCAGTCTACATTTTATATCCTCTCTACTTCGACCATCATCAGTTATTTTGATCCCCAAATAGCAAAACTCCTTTACTACTTTAAGTGTCTCATTTCCTAATCTAATTCCCTCAGCATCACCCGGCTTAATTCGACTACATTCCATTATCCTCGTTTTGCTTTTGTTGATGTTCATCGTATACCCTCCTTTCAAGACACTGTCCATTCCGTTCAATTGCTCTTCCAAGTCTTTTGCTGTCTCTGACAGAATTACAATGTCTTCGACGAACCTCAAATTTGGTTTTCTTCTCCATGGATTTTAATACCTACTCCGAATTTTTCTTTTGTTTCATTTACTGCTTGCTCAGCATACAGATTGAATAACATCGGCGAGAGGCTACAACCCTGTCTCACTCCCTTCCCAACCACTGCTTCCCTTTCGTGCCCCTCGACTCTTATAACTGACATCTGGTTTCTGTACAAATTGTAAATAGCCTTTCGCTCCTTGTATTTTACCCCTGCCACCTTTAGAATTTGAAGGAGAGTATTCCAGTCAACAGTGTCAAAAGCTTTCTCTAAGTCTACAAATGCTAGAAACGTAGGTTTTCCTTTCCTTAATCTATTTTCTAAGATAAGTTGTAAGGTCAGTATTGCCTCATGTGTTCCAACATTTCTGATCTTCCCCGAGGTCGGCTTCTACCAGTTTTTCCATTGGTATGTAAAGAATTCGCATTAGTATTTTGGAGCTGTGACTTATTAAACTGATAGTTCGGTAATTTTCACATCTATCAACACCTGCTTTCTTTGGGATTGGAATTATTATATTCTTCTTGAGGTCTGAAGGTATTTCACCTGTCTCATACATCTTGCTCACCAGATGGTAGAGTTTTGTCAGGACTGGCTCCCCCAAGGCGGTCAGTAGTTCTAATGGAATGTTGTCTAATCCCGGGGCCTTGTTTCGACTCAGGTCTTTCAGTGCTCTGTCAAACTCTTCATGCAGTATCGTATTTCCCATTTCATCTTCATCTTCAACCTCTTCCGTTTCCATAATATTGTCCTCAAGTACATTGCCCTTGTATAGACCCTCTATGTGCTCCTTCCACCTTTCTGCTTTCCCTTCTTTGCTTAGAACTGGGTTTCCATCTGAGCTCTTGATACATTGATACAAGTGGCTCTCTTTTCTCCAAAGGTTTCTTTAATTTTCTTGTAGGCAGTATCTATCTTGCCCCTAGTGAGATAAGCCTCTACATCCTTACATTTGTCCTCTAGCCATCGCTGCTTAGCCATTTTGCACTTCCTGTCGATCTCATTTTTGAGACGTTTGTAATCATTTTTGCCTGCTTCATTTACTGCATTTTTATATTTTCTCCTTTCATCAACTAAATTCAATATTTCTTCTGTTACCCAAGGATTTCTACTAACCCTCGTCGTTTTACCTACTTGATCCGCTGCTGCCTTCACTACTTCATCCCTCAAAGCTACCCATTCTTCTTCTACTGTATTTCTTTCCCCCATTCCTGTCAATTGTTCCCTTATGCTCTACCTGAAACTCTGTACAACCTCTGGTTTAGTCAGTTTATCCAGGTCCCATCTCCTTAAATTCCCAGCTTTTTGCATTTTCTTCAGTTTTAATCTACAGTGCATAACCAATAGATTGTGGTCCGAGTCCACATCTGCCCCTGGAAATGTCTTACAATTTAAAACCTGGTTCCTAAATCTCTGTCTTACCATTATATAATGTATCTGATACCTTCTAGCAATAAGACGAACAAAAGAATCTTCTGGCCAAGAATGCCATTTGTCAAAATGTGAAAATAAAAGTGAAGGTAACCCGAAGTAAGTAAGTGTGGTTGCACAGCGCGAATATCACTGCTGGTGATGCAACAGACATGTACTCCTCCCACAGAAGGGAGTGCTAAGCCGTTTAAGCAACGCAGTTTTCCGACTTAACGCCTTCCCACACTCGCGCCGCTTCAGCAGCAGTGACGCAACGCCGAGCAGACACAACACGCCTCGCGACTTGTGCTACGAACAGACTTCGTGGCTGACGTCTGCGCAGAGCCGTAGTTACAGACCCACCACGTTGTACCTCAAGGCTGTCACATGTTACGTGGTGCCATACGTGAAACGATGAAGTAGCAAATGGTTCAAATGGCTCTGAGCACTATGGGACTCAACTGCTGAGGTCATTAGTCCCCTAGAACTTAGAACTAGTTAAACCTAACTAACCTAAGGACATCACAAACATCCATGCCCGAGGCAGGATTCGAACCTGCGACCGTAGCGGTCTTGCGGCTCCAGACTGCAGCGCCTTTAACCACACGGCCACTTCGGCCGGCGATGAAGTAGCAACTTTGCCCTAAACATAACTAGACAAAAGGTAATTTTTTCCTTTCATTTTCCTTTTGTTCACAGTAATTTGTAGCGTAACGGGAATGAGTTAAGAGTGATTATCCAAAGATATAACATTCAAAAATTATTTTTTCCTTTGAAAGCATGGATTGTCGAAAGGTGCTTTGATTAGATGGTGCAGCCGCGCTCCGTGAACAAGTTGTGAAACCTTCCCGTCTCCTCTATATCTCTTTAGTTACGCAACCTTTCCTTCTACAATAACCTATGAAACCTTCCCTTAGGATTTCTATCTCTTGCTTAATAATAAAAAATGAAATCTTCCCTTTGAAATTAATTGTATTTCTCAATCTTCGCATACAAATTTAAATTCTGCTTATTAAAAGTGATTTTCTGATTATCTCGACGAAACATAGAATGTGTCGTCGTCGTGGCCCTCAGTCGTTACCTGCAATAACCCAAAACTGTTCCTTACCTCTTTTACTGTTATTGGATCACCATCTGACTGCTACATCAATATACTTACTCTGTTTTACTATACTCTATTAGCTGCTGGTGGGCTGTCATAAACGTTCAAATGCGACTTACTTTTTACAATAATCTTACAACTAGCATTGCGCAAACATATCTTAAGTAGTCTTGAGTTTCTCAAAAAAATAATTCAATAATATTAGTTCTTCTTATGATAATAGTTAGCTGATGTCTCTGTACATCCGTTTATAATCTCTTGCAAATCATAGCTGGTGGCTGGCAGGCACACCGCTCCTCTCAACCTCTCGCTTCAGACCTGCTACCGACTCGCTTCACTTCTCGCTTACTACTGACTTCCTACGAACGCTAAAGTGCGGCCTCTCCCGCCAACAGTGCTTTCTGGTGCAGACAATCCCTGCTACCATTACAAAATGTATCAATGCGCGGTCTTTCCCGCACTTTTCTTAAAATGTATCCATACGCGGTCTCTCCCGCCCTCTTTAAAATTATATCAATGTGCGGTCTCTCCCGCCAACAGTACTTTGGTGCAGACATTCCCTGCTACCACAGTTATTTACAACGTGACAAATATTAATTATTCCTACTTAATCCTATTAATAAAATATAAACATCTTTCATAAATTGTGGTTTGACAATAGAAATATACACGTCTTACAGTTGATGAAACACCACAGGTAGGAGTTACTAATAACTGCCAGCAGAGCAGCTATGGAACAAAAGAAAATTGAACTTGGATGCTGAATTTTCAATTTTATGCAGAACAACGGTGGGATTAAGGAATATTTGTGAAGGAATGATGATGTGTGGGCTTTTAGAAATCTAAATGGCGGTAGGAAAGACTGAAATCTGGGTATTGATCTAAGGCGTGAAAATTATATCGCAGGTTTGATTTATTTACATGCGAAAAATGTAAAAAAAGCTTTATTTTCTAATTAATAATAATTTCTAAAAGATGTACGTTGATTTTTGTTTCAATCTAGGTCCGTCTAGTAATTAAATTATGAAGAAAACTAAAATTTTACGCATTTGTCTAGTAATTAACTTATGAAGTAAACTAAAATTTTACGCTTTTTTTATTATTTTTTAATTACGTCTGGTTCATCAAGGCACTTCCATTCCGATGAGTAATCGTAAGTGTGAACTCTGGACAAGTTGATGAAATCGCGCAGGTGAAAGTTACTAATAACTGCCAGCAGAATAGCTATGAAACAAAAGAAAATTAAACGTGGAAACCGAATTTTCGATTTGACGCAGAACAACGATGGCTCATGCGGAGACGTTAAGACGTTTTTCCCTCGCTATCTGCGAGTACAACAGGAAAGGGGACGACTAGCTGTGGTAAAGGGTACCCTCCGCCACGCACCGTACGGTGGCTTCCGGAGTATGTGTGTAGATGTTTCCATTAAATACGACGTCTCCTTGACGTGGTAAAAGTTGGCTGACTGCACCCTTTATTTTTTTATTATTTTTTAATTACGTCTGGTTCATCAAGGCACTTCCATTCCGATGAGTAATCGTAAGTGTGAACTCTGGACAAGTTGATGAAATCGCGCAGGTGAAAGTTACTAATAACTGCCAGCAGAATAGCTATGAAACAAAAGAAAATTAAACGTGGAAACCGAATTTTCGATTTGACGCAGAACAACGATGGCTCATGCGGAGACGTTAAGACGTTTTTCCCTCGCTATCTGCGAGTACAACAGGAAAGGGGACGACTAGCTGTGGTAAAGGGTACCCTCCGCCACGCACCGTACGGTGGCTTCCGGAGTATGTGTGTAGATGTTTCCATTAAATACGACGTCTCCTTGACGTGGTAAAAGTTGGCTGACTGCACCCTCGCAATCAAAAGTTTTAAGCAAATTCGAGTGCAGCAAGTGATGTCATAAATCACCTATGCGAATGGAACAGTTGATGTGGTATTCACGCCTAACTGGGAGAGTGCAAAGTTCAATTTTGTATGAGGGTCGCCAAGTTATTTTAATAGATTCTCCCTAGCCATGGTGGTCGGGCTCACTTTATAACAGCTACAACTCTTACAAACTCGTCACGTTTTGTGCAGAGATGTGACAACGTGTTCATCAGATGACAGTACTCGGTACTTCTACGGACGTAGCGTTCGACAATGGTACATCGCAGCGTACGAAAAATCTATAAAAAAAGAAGTACAACAATCAATCTGTACTTTAAGCGTAATACATTTCCTCATTTTTTGTGCCACTAGGAGCCGGCCGTTGTGGCCGAGCGGTTCTAGGCGCTAGTCTGGAACCGCGCGACCGCAGGTTCGAATCCTGCCTCGGGTATGGATGCGTGTGATGTCCTTAGGTTAGTTAGGTTTAAGTAGTTCTAAGTTCTAGGGGACTGATGACCTCAGAAGTTAAGTCCCATAGTGCTCAGAGCCATTTGAACCATTTGTGCCACTAGGATCTCCAAAAACTTGCCCTCTAGCATTCTACAGCGATCTAATCATACTTATCAGTTGTTGATTTGCATAATACCTACAACATTTTCCCAAGATTTGGAGTAAATAAGAGTAATACGAGCAGAGTTCGTGTTGTGTTACTTACATCAAATATCCAGCGCCTTTCTATAGTACTGTTGATTGCTTCATAAGTAATTTATATTTCGTCGAATAGTAAGCGAAATTCAACATTTCTGATGTCTATATACACAATATCTCTCTCTCTCTCTCTCTCTCTCTCTCTCTCTCTCTCTCTCTCTCTCTCTCTCTCTCTCTCTCACACACACACATACATACACACACACACACACACACACACACACACACACACACACACAGTGCCGGACCATCTACCCTCACCCATACCCCTCACCAGCAGCCGTTTTGCTCTCACACTTGTAACCTCCCCACAAAAACTTAAAGAAAAGGACAATAATTAAATGTAAATGGGCATCGTGCTAAACGTAACCTCCCAGCAGAAATAAAAGAAAAGTCTATGATAATGAAAACGAGCCAAATGTTTGCTCCCCACAAAAATTACAGAATAATAATGACCCAAATGTAAACTCGACACAAAAATTAAGAAATCAAGATTAATCATTAAACCCACAATAATAGGGCAGCATCGCTGACCTTAGGCCCTGTGCAATAATTAACCTGAAAAATTGATTCTGGGAGGAAAAGCATAGGAAATATTGTTTCAATTGGAATGATTCTTTTCTTAAAAACGATTGCTTTGAAAAAAAAAATATTATTGGGGCATTTCTTGAACAAATTAATTACAATTGACATACATTACATTATCAGATGTGCGCAATGCTGCTTCATTACCTTATTTAACAATATACCTCGTCCCGAACCTTGACCAGAGACCCATGTCGACGCCCGCCGACTCCTCACCCACAACTTCTGACTGAGTACAACTCGCAACTGAACTCTCGCGCAGACTAGCAACGATAAATAACTCCCTGGTCAGAGATTCTGTCATGCCTCGCCATCGCTGTTAATGAATACACTGAATACATACTTGTTTCACACTCTACAACTCCCATGATCCATCAATCAGCCCTAAAGCACTTGGGAAACACCGGCGTCCTAAACTACAGGTTATGCCTTCTGAAATGTTAAACGTAAGTATCTACATCTAACACATACGTCACAACACGTAGATACATCAAGACATAACAATGAATTTAAGTCTAATAAAACAAAACGTTATATACGTAAATAGGTAATTTATATGAGGTTCCAAGAACCACTACATACCTATTATCAAAATGCTGACAGTTTAATAACAAGACAGCATATTGCACATTACAGACCACTGAAGAAGCGCGCGCGCGCACACACACACACACACACACACACACACACACACAGCAAACTGAGGTTTGTTGTCCTTCGTCGTTCTTTTGCAGAAACCAGAAATCATTGTCACCAGTATTACGTAAAGTTACTTTTCATAGTATTTACAGACAAAAAAGGGTATTAGGATCCCGTGGATGACAAAGTTATTAAGGATTGCAGGAAGATGGGGGAGGAAATCAGCCGTGCCCTTTTGTAAGGAGATAATCAGCCATATCTTTTTGAAAAGAGCCAGCACACCATTTGCCTTCAGAAATGTAGAGAAACAACGGGAAACGTAAATTTGGACGCCCGGATGCGGATTTAAATAGGAACGGGAGTCCAGTGCGTTACCGCCGCGCCACGTCAGTATAAGTGCTCCTATCCAAGGACGATTTGAAAGGATTTTCACGTGCATGCCCTGTATGGACGTTTAGGTGTCTCTGTCATCGAAGTGGCTCATCAAAATATCGACGCATTTAGTTGTGTGTGTTGGGTTAATTGGTGACCTAATATAAAAGTGCTACCGTGCTTAAAAATTTTCAGTTTTTCTGTAAACTACTGTAATCGAATTAAATTAGAATTATATTAATACTGTCAGCTGCTCACGGGCGTTGATATATATCAACGGGGACAGGTGAAAATGCGTGCCCCGACCGGGACTCGAACCCGGGATCTCCTACTTACATGGCAGACGCTCTATCCATCTTTTTTTTTCCGTTGGGTTTCGTCGTTGCGGACGTCACATGACATCCGCTAAAGTTCGGTTGTTGATCCTTCCACTCAGTTTTCTTATTACAGAGGACCCATCTGAGCCACCGAGGGCACAGAGGATAGCGCGACTGCAGGGATTATCTCGCGCACGCCTCTCGCGAGACCCACATTCTTACCTTGTATGTCCACACGCTACATTCGTAGTGTCCCACCCCAACACATTCATTACTCGTGGAAGACATTCTTACCAAGTCCCGTAGGAGTTCGCGGAATGTGTGTGCATCCGCACAGAAGAAGAAAGTCATGGCTGGTATTGCCAGATGTATACAGGGTGTTACAAAAAGGTACGGCCAAACTTTCAGGAAACATTCCTCACACACAAAGAAAGAGAATATGTTATGTGGACATGTGTCCGGAAACGCTTACTTTCCATGTTAGAGCTCATTTTATTACTTCTCTTTAAATCACATTAATCATGGAATGGAAACACACAGCAACAGAACGTACCAGCCTGACTTCAAACATTTTGTTACAGGAAATGTTCAAAATGTCCTCCGTTAGCGAGGATAAATGCATCCACCCTCCGTCGCATGGAATCCCTGATGCGCTGATGCAGCCCTGGAGAATGGCGTATTGTATCACAGCCGTCCACAATACGAGCACGAAGAGTCTCTACATTTGGTACCGAGGTTGCGTAGACAAGAGCTTTCAAATGCCCCCATAAATGAAAGTCAAGAGGGTTGAGGTCAGGAGAGCGTGGAGGCCATGGAATTGGTCCGCCTCTACCAATCCATCAGTCACCGAATCTGTTGTTGAGAAGCGTACGAACACTTCGACTGAAATGTGCAGGAGTTCCATCGTGCATGAACCACATGTTGTGTCGTACTTGTAAAGGCACATGTTCTAGCAGCACAGGTAGAGTATCCCGTATGAAATCATGATAACGTGCTCCATTGAGCGTAGGTGGAAGAACATGCCGGCCGGAGTGGCCGAGCGGTTAAAGGCGCTACAGTCTGGAACCGCACGACCGCTACGGTCGCAGGTTCGAAACCTGCCTGGGGCATGGATGTGTGTGATGTCCTTAGGTTAGTTAGGTTTAAGTAGTTCAAAGTTCTAGGGGACTTATGACCACAGCAGTTGAGGCCCATAGTGCTCAGAGCCATTTGAACCATTTTTTTGGAAGAACATGGGGCCCAATCAAGACATCACCAACAATGCCTGCCCAAACGTTCACAGAAAATCTGTGTTGATGACGTGATTGCACAATTGCGTGCGGATTCTCGTCAGCCTACAGGTGTTGATGGTGAAAATTTACAATTTGATCACGTTGGAATGAAGCCTCATCCGTAAAGAGAACGTTTCCACTGAAATGAGGATTGACACATTGTTGGATGAACCATTTGCAGAAGTGTACCCGTCGAGGCCAATCAGCTGTTGATAGTGCCTGCACACGCTGTACATGGTACGGAAACAACTGTTTCTCCCGTAGCACTCTCCATACAGTGACGTGGTCAACGTTACCTTGTACAGCAGCAACTTCTCTGACGCTGACATTAGGGTTATCGTCAATTTCACGAAGAATTGCCTCGTCCATTGCAGGTGTCCTCGTCGTTCTAGGTCTTCCAGAGTCGCGAGTCATAGGCTGGAATGTTCCGTGCTCCCTAAGACGCCGATCAATTGCTTCGAACGTCTTCTTGTCGGGACACCTTCTTTCTGGAAATCTGTCTCGATACAAACGTACTGCGCCACGGCTATTGCCCCGTGTTAATCCATACATTAAATGGGCATCTGCCAACTCCGCATTAGTAAACATTGCACTGACGCAAAACCACGTTCGTGATGAAAACTAACCTGTTGATACGTCGTACAGATGTGCTTGATGCTAGTACTGTAGAGCAATGAGTCGCATGTCAACACAAACACCGAAGTCAACATTACCTTCCTTCCTCTCGGCCATCTGGCGGTGAATCGAGGACGTACAGTACATACTGACGAAACTAAAATGAGCTTTAACATGGAAATTAAGTGTTTCCGGACACATGTCCACATAACATCTTTTCTTTATTTGTGTGTGAGGAATGTTTCCTGAAAGTTTGGCCGTACCTTTTTGTAACACCCTGTATACTTATATGGAAAGCGCTTCTGCAGAAGAGAAATTTGTTAACATTTAGTATTCATTTAAGTGTCCGGAAGTCGTTTCTGAAAGTATTTGTATGGATTGTAGCCATGTATGGAAGTGAAACATGGACGATAAATAGTTTAGACAAGAAGAGAATAGAAGCTTTCGAAATGTGGTGCTACAGAAGAATGCTGAAAATTAGATGGGTAGATCACATAACTAATGAGGAGGTATTGAATAGAATTGGGGAGAAGAGGGGTTTGTGGCACAACTTGAGTAGAAGAAGGGATCGGTTGGTAGGACATGTTCTGAGGCATGAAAGGATCACCAATTTAGTACTGGAGGGCAGCTTGGAAGGTAAAAATCGTAGAGGGAGACCAAGAGATGAATACATTAAGCTGATTCAGAAGGATGTAGGCTGCGATAGGTACTGGGAGATGAAGAAACTTGCACAGGATAGAGTAGCATGGAGAGCTGCATCGTACCAGTCTCAGGACTGAAGACCACAACAACAACAACAATGGATATGGTGTCTGTTCTTTCGGACATGTCCGAAAGAACAGACACCTTTGATGACCTGCAGCCGTCTAGAACTAAATTAGAATTATATTAATACCGTCAGCTTAATCCATATAAGTATATAATCGAATTAATTCAGGGAAAAGCCGGTAGCAGTTACTTACCCGACGGTTTTTTCAACTTTCGCAAGTCGTTTTCTCGTACGTGGGTGCTGTTCTTGATTAAAAAACTTCGAGACAACAATATTAAGAAAAGTGAACATAATGGAGAGGCTGTGAAAAAAACAGTATGGCGTTTTTGGTGGTGAGGAGGTCTATAATTGACTCGTCTGACACGGGAAATTGCTTTTCGAATTCGGCGAAATGACACAGGCTCCCTAGTCATTTCACTGGAAAATAAAAATGTGCTCTCGGCGAAGCATCGTTGATGACGCTGACTAAAAATACCACCTTCGTTTCAGACTGTTGATGAAACCGAACAAAGCCACCACTTCTGCAGTGGTGGGTCTGATTGGCACGGAACATAGCTGCGGGCGGACAACGCTTACCGTGAAGCGAATTTCTGTCAGCGATTAAACGGCACAGTGAGAAAATTTTTTTAAATGTACAAAGTAAATTACTGTAAGTGAAAATCAGCGTAGCATCGGGATGGGAAGTCAGTGTGATGGCATGAAAAATATGTTGGCAAGCGCACTACGAGTTGGCGAGAACACTGTAACTAAAAATACGCGTTTTGTGACGGGATACACTGAACATTTCGTACTGGTGCAGGAAACATCGTCTGAGGTTTACAGACACGTTAACCAGTAGCCATTGAATAACACTGCGTTCATATAATTTGTGCTTGATGGTTTGGCTGTAGATGAAACAATATTGTGTGTCTCCTGCGGCTCTTAAAATTCATAGGCAAGGAGGTCAAGCAGTTAAAGATGTGTTCTGTTGGAGACTTGGCCAATCCGGTCCAAACCTCTTGATTTCAATAGTAATTGAAATAACCGTTCAGTATGTCTGCCAGAACAAGCCAACAAGCTCTAGACACTGTGTTCGTCCGAGTCCCATCAAAACTGATTCCCTGACTGCTCCGGATCTGACGGTAAACAAAAATTTAATTCTGCAGAAAATTGTCTTATGACGTCTGCAAAGAACAGAAGAGATTTTTGCTGGACTGTGGACCGTCTACCTGCTGTTACAATACGCGATAGTCAACAGCGACGCCTGTCACCAACAAGTTGTTTTCCACAACAGTTGACTCCGGTGGTGGCGTCCTTCCCAGAACCGTGACTGTCAGGATACACCGTTGACATGATGGCATGTGACAAGGGGGGTGCCCGCACAACCTTGGAGATGGATTGCCCCATACGCCGGTCACCGGAAGTTTGATCCTGGCGCGGTTCATGCTTTCCACACTGTACAAGACTGATCCATTCATCAACTGGAACTGTGATGCCAAGACTTTAAGTTTCCATGCTGTAACTCCTTTCCTTCCCATAATTAACTGCTAAACGACACCAAAAGCTAGCTCCAAGATAGTCATATTTGCCTACAGGTAATCGGAGCAGACTATACCAAAAACGATGCGTTTTGGAGAGATATGTAATGCTTTGTTGCGTGCATAATGTTTTTCATGTTTCCAGTTCCGAACCGGAGACATTTATTGTTAATCGTGTATATTCAGTGCACAGCGTTTAATTTCCATCGACGAAATAGCGATGTTACCGTGACGTCACGGATCCTGTACTGTGATAGGCTGACAGAGGCCGACCGAGCAGCCGCCATGTTGATTTAAGCGTTAGCGAAGCTAACGTGCCTTATTTCTTGGTTTTCGTATTTATATTTACGTAGAACAGAAGTATGCAGTTTAAGTGACGTTCCGCATTAAAGATCGCCCCAATCGGTAGCGAAGGTGCACTCACTCACTTGATCCACTTTTGTTGCAAACAATGGTGCTGTGTTGGCAGAAGAGCCAACACCGTGTTGCTAGAGGAGGCCGAAATGCACTCGTTTAATTACACGCAGAGTGGCGTGAGGTTTCGAACAGTTAAATGTAATTAATATAAGGTACATTGTTGCTGGAATACTTACCAACTTTAATCCATAATTGGTGTACATCGCTCTTGACGGTACATTAATATGCTCAATATAAACTGGTAATGGCGCCTTGCTAGGTCGTAGCAAATGACGTAGCTGAAGGATAAGCTAACTATCGTCTCGGCAAATGAGAGCGTATGTGTCAGTGTAGCATCGCTAGCAAAGTCGGCTGTACAACTGGGGTGAGTGCTATTAAGTCTCTCTAGACCTGCCGTGTGGCGGCGCTCGGTCTGCAATCATTGACAGTGGCGACACGCGGGTCCGACGTATACTAATGGACCGCGGCCGATTTAAAGGCTACGTTTGTAGCATTTGTAGACTTAGAGAAAGCTTTTGACAATGTTGACTGGAATACTCTCTTTCAAATTCTGAAGGTGGCAGGGGTAAAATACAGGGAGCGAAAGGCTGTTTACAGTTTGTACAGAAACCAGATGGCAATTATAAGATTCGAGGGGCGTGAAAGCGAAGCAGTGGTTGGGAAGGGAGTGAGACAGGGTTGTAGCCTATCCCCGATGTTATTCAATCTGTATATTGAGCAAGCAGTAAAGGAAACAAAAGAAAAATTCAGAGTAGATATTAAAATCTATGTAGAAGAAATAAAAACTTTGACAGAATTACAATGTCATCGGCGAACCTCAGAAACAGCAAAGGACCTGGAAGAGCAGCTGAACGGAATGGACAGTGTCTTGAAAGGAGGATATAAGATGAACATCAACAAAAGCAAAACGAGGATAATGAAATGTAGTCGAATTAAGTCGGGTGATGCTGAGGGAATTTGATTAGGAAATGAGACACTTAAAGTAGTAAAGAAGTTTCGCTATTTGGGGAGCAAAATAACTGATGATGGTCGAAGTAGAGAGGATATAAAATGTAGACTGGCAATGGCAAGGAAAGCGTTTCTGAAGAAGAAAAATTTGTTAACATAGAGTATAGATTTAAGTGTCAGGAAGTCGTTTCTGAAAGTATTTGTATGGAGTGTAGCCATATATGGAAGTGAAACGTGGACGATAAATAGTTTGGGCAAGAAGAGAATAGAAGCTTTCGAAATGTGGTGCTACAGAAGAATGCTGAAGATTAGATGGGTAGACCACATAACTAATGAGGAGGTATTGATTAGAATTGGGGAGAAGAGGGGTTTGTGGCACAACTTGAGTAGAAGAAGGGATCGGTTGGTAGGACATGTTCTGAGGCATGAAAGGATCACCAATTTAGTACTGGAGGGCAGCTTGGAAGGTAAAAATCGTAGAGGGAGACCAAGAGATGAATACATTAAGCTGATTCAGAAGGATGTAGGCTGCGATAGGTACTGGGAGATGAAGAAACTTGCACAGGATAGAGTAGCATGGAGAGCTGCATCGTACCAGTCTCAGGACTGAAGACCACAACAACAACAACAATGGATATGGTGTCTGTTCTTTCGGACATGTCCGAAAGAACAGACACCTTTGATGACCTGCAGCCGTCTAGAACTAAATTAGAATTATATTAATACCGTCAGCTTAATCCATATAAGTATATAATCGAATTAATTCAGGGAAAAGCCGGTAGCAGTTACTTACCCGACGGTTTTTTCAACTTTCGCAAGTCGTTTTCTCGTACGTGGGTGCTGTTCTTGATTAAAAAACTTCGAGACAACAATATTAAGAAAAGTGAACATAATGGAGAGGCTGTGAAAAAAACAGTATGGCGTTTTTGGTGGTGAGGAGGTCTATAATTGACTCGTCTGACACGGGAAATTGCTTTTCGAATTCGGCGAAATGACACAGGCTCCCTAGTCATTTCACTGGAAAATAAAAATGTGCTCTCGGCGAAGCATCGTTGATGACGCTGACTAAAAATACCACCTTCGTTTCAGACTGTTGATGAAACCGAACAAAGCCACCACTTCTGCAGTGGTGGGTCTGATTGGCACGGAACATAGCTGCGGGCGGACAACGCTTACCGTGAAGCGAATTTCTGTCAGCGATTAAACGGCACAGTGAGAAAATTTTTTTAAATGTACAAAGTAAATTACTGTAAGTGAAAATCAGCGTAGCATCGGGATGGGAAGTCAGTGTGATGGCATGAAAAATATGTTGGCAAGCGCACTACGAGTTGGCGAGAACACTGTAACTAAAAATACGCGTTTTGTGACGGGATACACTGAACATTTCGTACTGGTGCAGGAAACATCGTCTGAGGTTTACAGACACGTTAACCAGTAGCCATTGAATAACACTGCGTTCATATAATTTGTGCTTGATGGTTTGGCTGTAGATGAAACAATATTGTGTGTCTCCTGCGGCTCTTAAAATTCATAGGCAAGGAGGTCAAGCAGTTAAAGATGTGTTCTGTTGGAGACTTGGCCAATCCGGTCCAAACCTCTTGATTTCAATAGTAATTGAAATAACCGTTCAGTATGTCTGCCAGAACAAGCCAACAAGCTCTAGACACTGTGTTCGTCCGAGTCCCATCAAAACTGATTCCCTGACTGCTCCGGATCTGACGGTAAACAAAAATTTAATTCTGCAGAAAATTGTCTTATGACGTCTGCAAAGAACAGAAGAGATTTTTGCTGGACTGTGGACCGTCTACCTGCTGTTACAATACGCGATAGTCAACAGCGACGCCTGTCACCAACAAGTTGTTTTCCACAACAGTTGACTCCGGTGGTGGCGTCCTTCCCAGAACCGTGACTGTCAGGATACACCGTTGACATGATGGCATGTGACAAGGGGGGTGCCCGCACAACCTTGGAGATGGATTGCCCCATACGCCGGTCACCGGAAGTTTGATCCTGGCGCGGTTCATGCTTTCCACACTGTACAAGACTGATCCATTCATCAACTGGAACTGTGATGCCAAGACTTTAAGTTTCCATGCTGTAACTCCTTTCCTTCCCATAATTAACTGCTAAACGACACCAAAAGCTAGCTCCAAGATAGTCATATTTGCCTACAGGTAATCGGAGCAGACTATACCAAAAACGATGCGTTTTGGAGAGATATGTAATGCTTTGTTGCGTGCATAATGTTTTTCATGTTTCCAGTTCCGAACCGGAGACATTTATTGTTAATCGTGTATATTCAGTGCACAGCGTTTAATTTCCATCGACGAAATAGCGATGTTACCGTGACGTCACGGATCCTGTACTGTGATAGGCTGACAGAGGCCGACCGAGCAGCCGCCATGTTGATTTAAGCGTTAGCGAAGCTAACGTGCCTTATTTCTTGGTTTTCGTATTTATATTTACGTAGAACAGAAGTATGCAGTTTAAGTGACGTTCCGCATTAAAGATCGCCCCAATCGGTAGCGAAGGTGCACTCACTCACTTGATCCACTTTTGTTGCAAACAATGGTGCTGTGTTGGCAGAAGAGCCAACACCGTGTTGCTAGAGGAGGCCGAAATGCACTCGTTTAATTACACGCAGAGTGGCGTGAGGTTTCGAACAGTTAAATGTAATTAATATAAGGTACATTGTTGCTGGAATACTTACCAACTTTAATCCATAATTGGTGTACATCGCTCTTGACGGTACATTAATATGCTCAATATAAACTGGTAATGGCGCCTTGCTAGGTCGTAGCAAATGACGTAGCTGAAGGATAAGCTAACTATCGTCTCGGCAAATGAGAGCGTATGTGTCAGTGTAGCATCGCTAGCAAAGTCGGCTGTACAACTGGGGTGAGTGCTATTAAGTCTCTCTAGACCTGCCGTGTGGCGGCGCTCGGTCTGCAATCATTGACAGTGGCGACACGCGGGTCCGACGTATACTAATGGACCGCGGCCGATTTAAAGGCTACGTTTGTAGCATTTGTAGACTTAGAGAAAGCTTTTGACAATGTTGACTGGAATACTCTCTTTCAAATTCTGAAGGTGGCAGGGGTAAAATACAGGGAGCGAAAGGCTGTTTACAGTTTGTACAGAAACCAGATGGCAATTATAAGATTCGAGGGGCGTGAAAGCGAAGCAGTGGTTGGGAAGGGAGTGAGACAGGGTTGTAGCCTATCCCCGATGTTATTCAATCTGTATATTGAGCAAGCAGTAAAGGAAACAAAAGAAAAATTCAGAGTAGATATTAAAATCTATGTAGAAGAAATAAAAACTTTGACAGAATTACAATGTCATCGGCGAACCTCAGAAACAGCAAAGGACCTGGAAGAGCAGCTGAACGGAATGGACAGTGTCTTGAAAGGAGGATATAAGATGAACATCAACAAAAGCAAAACGAGGATAATGAAATGTAGTCGAATTAAGTCGGGTGATGCTGAGGGAATTTGATTAGGAAATGAGACACTTAAAGTAGTAAAGAAGTTTCGCTATTTGGGGAGCAAAATAACTGATGATGGTCGAAGTAGAGAGGATATAAAATGTAGACTGGCAATGGCAAGGAAAGCGTTTCTGAAGAAGAAAAATTTGTTAACATAGAGTATAGATTTAAGTGTCAGGAAGTCGTTTCTGAAAGTATTTGTATGGAGTGTAGCCATATATGGAAGTGAAACGTGGACGATAAATAGTTTGGGCAAGAAGAGAATAGAAGCTTTCGAAATGTGGTGCTACAGAAGAATGCTGAAGATTAGATGGGTAGACCACATAACTAATGAGGAGGTATTGATTAGAATTGGAGGGAAGAGAAATTTGTGGCACAACTTGACTAGAAGAAGGGATCAGTTGGTAGAGCATATTCTGAGGCATCAAGTGATCACCAATTTAGTATTGGAGGGCAGCGTGGAGGGTAAAAATCGAAGCGGGAGACCAAGAGATGAATACACTTAACAGATTCAGAAGGATGTAGGTTGCAGTGGGTACTGGGAGATGAAGAAGCTTGCACAGGATAGAGTAGAATGGAGAGCTGCATCGAACCAGTCTCAGGACTGAAGACCACAACAACAGTTTCATTACGACAGTTCATTCGTTATCACAGCTCCGGCCTACAATCAGATAAAGAATACTCCAGACTATATTTTTAGTATTTAAAGAGAACTTTCATTGTTTGCAAGATAGGCCACAAAACTTCTTTAATACTGACAGCTGGTGACTGTAATGCCCTTGGAAGATGCGACAGTTCACCCTCGAGCTCACAAAACCAATCTTGGACTATGCGAGCTGTGTGACCGGGGGCTCTGTGGTCTTTTAACACATCATGAACGTTGGGAAACAGTTCTACCATGGGATGAACCTTATCAGCCAAAATGGTCACGAAATCCTTGGCAGTAAGTCGACCTTGCAGAGTAACTGTTGTTGTTGTTGTTGTTGTGGTCTTCAGCCCTGAGACTGGTTTGATGCAGCTCTCCATGCTACGCAGAGTAACCATAGTGCCCATAAGTCGACCTTGCAGAGTAACCATAGGGCCCATTGAATATCAGAATATGGCAACCCAAATCATCATCGAACTCCCGCCATGTTTCACTCTTGGGGGGGGGGGGGGGGGAGGGAGACCTGTCCGGAGAGTTGTAAACAGTCTAAAACAAGGATCAGCCGAGCAAATGACTTTCTTCCATTGCTCCATAGCGCAAATGTTACGGCTTCGGGACCACGTTCTCCTGTTACAAATATTTACGTCACTGATGAGTGCTTTGGGGATTCCAGCTCTTCGTGTAATTCTCTGCTTGTGCAGCTTCCTGTGTGTTGTTTTGTTGCTAACAGGGCTCGCAAGTGCGACGTTCAGGCTTTCACTGAGTTTTTCAGCTGTCGTCCTCTTTATCTTAAGAGACAGTCCTCTTCAATTATCGTCTGTCACGATCACTCATTACACACATTCGTCCGCGTTGTGACTTAGTGGATGATATTCTTCCGCTCGTTTCTGTCACTTGTCATTCTATCAACTATAGGAAAGACATGCTAAGTTTTTAAATGTCTCCCTGGAGGGTACTAAAATACGGTATAACTCTTCGATACGGTGCCACTGTAAAATCACTCTGGGTAACTCTGTTTATATCCACATCAAGACTAGGTCCACTTACCATCTGCCAGTGAAACAGGGTTTTTTACGTGTACCTGTTTGCTTAGGAGAAATGTAGCAACGTACAGAACTCCATCCGTTATCGCGACAAGTAAAGCCTTCCGTTCCAGTACCCGTCACATACGCTCCTAGGGGCAAGTCGATAAGACACACTCGATAGCTGTCACTCTGCTGATGGTTTAATTAATCTCCTCTTGTCTGACGCATGTGCAGAACGTCTGTACGGTATCTGCCACTGCAGTTGAGCAGGTACTAAAATGATTCACAGAGCCTTGCTGACGCTGCGACAGGTAAGTTGCAGAGCACATCCACCGGCGTGGGTCGTCGTCACAGGTGTGCGCCTACTGTTGACAAAGGCTTCCGCGAGTTCATTTAGCAGCGTCAGCTCCGCTTTGTGATCCTGGGATGATTCAGATGTCTTTCTGTGGAACCAGCACGTTGTCATCTCAGCTGTCTCTACACAGGCGCGAGACATTAGGGACAAAGGATGACGGAGTTCAATGCATTCTTCCTGACGCTGCGTGGGTTAACGTACCGTGTTTTGTTACTTCGCTCATTTCAAACGAAACTGCACATGGTACATAGAATATGGTATTTCAAGTTGCAGAAAACCAGTATGACATCACGGTATTTGGCACGGTCAAATGAAAACCGAACATCCGCCAGAAAGGGACAATGGAACGGTTCCAATCAAAATTAATCACCACACGCGTTGGGGGGGTGGGGGGGGGACATTGATGAAACTGTCACTTTCCGATTTATTTTTTATTTGTTAGTGCAACTCATGGACATTAAGTTTCCAAAGTTTCAATGTTGAAATCGCATCCGAAATGCGTGAAAATAAATTAAAAGTGTGACGCGGCCTCCCTGCCATGCCCACGTTTCGAAGCAGCACTTCAATACCGGCTCAGTGAACAACGATTCTGTGTATTACTTTCAACCAAATATGTGCGGGATACATCTAGAAGGCCGTGATACATACTATTTGGTTTCATAGATCATCTTTGGCCGATCCTGCATTTCTCAAAAAGTGTGCTCATGGCAAAACCCAAAATCCAAATGAGTCTCTAAATTCACTCATGTGCAAACGATGCCCTAAAAACACATTTTCATCTGCTACAGTTGTCAGAATTGCAACTTACGATGAAGTTATTGTACATTAGAAAGCAAGGGCTTCAAGATAGGAAATTTCACTCAAGACATCCTGAGAAAAATAGATTTTACAGTGCGTCTCTGGAGCTGAAAAGTCAGTTGAAGACCTGATAAAGGAAAGAAGACAGACAACAAGAAACCAGAAGAGAAGCCTTGAAGGTAAAGACGACTCAGAGTACAAAGTGGTGCCTTCCGAAGAAGTGACATAAGGAAAAAAGTTAGGTTGAACTTTAAATTGCGTTTCTTGAAAAGTTTGTTTTTTTAAAGTTTATGTACCTTTTCCTCAGAGTCTGTGAAAGCTAGAATTATGAAATTTTGTACACATTTTTGTAAACCTAATAAACGTTGTCTCAAGAGCAAATTTTGAAATTCTGATGGCAAGCTGATATATGGGGCAAAGTGCTTGGAATTTTGCATTAATTTAAAATTGAACTTGTGGAATTATAATTAAAAAATTATGAAAAATCTCCTATTTGACCTATTCTAAAAATCTCATGAGAGAAGCTTACAATGTATAAAGAGATGAAATAGAAAATTTTTGTATAAATATGTTGAATACTTTCTGAGAAAAAGGAACACACGTACGTTATTTTTTGAAAATAAACTTCAAATTTCATTCAAAAAAAGTTGAAATACTGGGTGATCAAAAAGTCAGTATAAATTTGAAAACTGAATAAATCATGGAATAATGTAGATAGAGAGGTACAAATTGACACACATGCTTTGAACGACATGGGGTTTTATTAGAACCAAAAAAATACAAACGTTCAAAAAATGTCCGACAGATGGCGCTTCATCTGATCAGAATAACAATAATTAGCATAACAAACTAAGACAAAGCAAAGATGAAGTTCTTTACAGGAAATGCTCAATATGTCCACCATCATTCCTCAACAATAGCTGTAGTCGAGGAATAATGTTGTGATCAGCACTGTAAAGCATGTCCGGAGTTATGGTGAGGCATTGGCGTCGGATATTGTCTTTCAGCATCCCTAGAGATGCCGGTCGATCACGATACACTTGCGACTTCAGGTAACACCAAAGCCAATAATCGCACGGACTGAGGTCTGGGGACCTGGGAGGCCAAGCATGACGAAAGTGGCGGCTGAGTACACGAACATCACCAAACGATGCGCGCGAGAGATCTTTCACGTGTCTAGCAATATGGGTTTTTTTGGTTCTAATAAAACCCCCTGTCATTCCAAGCATGTGTGTTAATTTTTACCCCTCTACATTATTCAGTGGTTTATTAAGTTTTCAAATTTATACTGACTTTTTGATCACCCGGCATATAATCAAAGGATTTTGTATGTAAATGTGTCACATTCATGTGAAGCGTGGTATAAAATTTCATTGCCAAATCTCCAAAACTTTGGATTTGGTGCGTTTTTGAAATAGTGTGTTTTTTTCATCAACGTCCCCCTTTAAGACATTTGTCCCAGTGGGAGACGAAACGATCAGCTCCTGTTTCGTAGAAAGCAGTCGGCAGCTGACGGATACATAACCGCTCGTCCTCGTCTGACCGAAACCGACGCCCACGCACGTCTGTCTTCAAGTCGCTAGAGATGTGAAGATCACACGGTGAAAGATTTGGCCTGTATGGAGGATCTTGCGGCGTTTCCAAACCAAATCGCTGAAGTGTAGCCTCGTCCGACTGGCAGTGTGAGAACGGCCGTTATGGCGCAACAGGATGGTTCTGGCCAGGAGCATTCCTGGGCATTTTCACGTAGTGTGTGGTGTGGCAATAATATTAACTTGGAACTCTTCTGTTTGGTCCGTGTATAAGTAAACAAATAACATGGGTGTGGCAGTTTCTGCAGAGACTCTTCATAGTGCTGCGCATTGATTGTGGTTCCACGCTGGAGGAACTCAACGTGCAGAGGACCCCAGCAATCGAAGGAAGAGGTCATCGTGTCCTTACCAGAACTTGGGCGAACAGCTTTGGATTTCTTTGATGGGGGAGATACGGGATGTTTCCACTGTTGGCTTTGGCGTTTGTCGTCGGGTTGTCGGAATGCTAACGGATGCACCCTGTTGCAGAATAACGCCCACCCCCACAATGCCAATCGCACGAAGACTACGCTTCCGAAATTTGGTTAGCAAACACCGCAGCAGCCTCCGTACAGACCAGGTCTATCACCGTTGGATTTTCACCCCTTCGGCGACCTGAAGAAACACCTGCGTGAACGTCGTTTCAATCGGACGAGAAAATGCAAGAGTGGATGCGGTTGCGGATCCGACAGCCGCCGACCGCTTTGTGCGAAACAGTGTGATAAACGTGTTAGCGCCTGTGGTGATTGCTTTTGAGTGGAACCATTTCACGGTGCTACTGTGCCGCGTGTTCAGTTTTTATTTGACTGCCTATCATACACTGAACCGCCAAAGAAACTGGCATACGCATGCGTATTCAAATAAAGAGATTTGTAAACATGCAGAATTCGGCGCTGCGGTCGGCAACAAGTCTCTGGCGCAGTTGTTACATCGGTTACTGCTGCTATAATGGCAGATTATCAAGATTTAAGTGAATTTTGAACGTGGTGTTATAGTCGGCGTCCGAGCGATGGGACACAGCATCTCTGAGGAAGCGATGAAGTGGGGATTTTCCCGTACGGCCATTTCACGAGTGTACCGCGAATATCAGGAATCCGGTAAAACATCAAATCTCTGACATCTTTGCGGCCAGAAAAAGATCATGCTATAACGGAACCAAAGACGACTGAAGAGAACCGTTCAACGTGACTTAAGTGCAACCCTTCCGAAAATTCCTGCAGATTTCAATGCTGGGCCATCATCAAGTGTCAGCGTGCGAACCATTCAACGAAAAATCATCGATATGGGCTCGTGTACCCTTGATGACTGCACGACACGAAGTTTTACGCCTCGCCTGGACCCGTCAACACCGACACTGGACTGTTGATGACTAGAAATATGTTGTCTGGTCGGACGAGTGTCGTCTCAAATTGCATCGAGCGGATGAACGTGCACGGCTAAGGAGACAACCTTATGAACCCATTGACCCTGCATGTCAGCAGGGGACTGTTCAAGCTGGTGGAGGCTCCGTAATGGTGTAGAGCGTGTGCCATTGGAGTGATTGGAGTTATATGGGACCTCTGATACGTCTAGATACGACTCTGACAGGTGACATATACGCAAGCAAACTGTCGGATCACCTGCATCCGTTCATGTCCATTGTGCATTCCGACGGACTTGAGTAATTCCAGCAGGACGATGCGGCACCCCTCACGTCCAGAATTGGTACAGAGTGGCTCCAGGAACACTCTTCTGAGTTTAAACACTTCCGCTGGCCACCAAACTCCCCAGACATGAACATTATTGAGCATATCTGGGATGCCTTGCAAAGTGCTGCTCAGAAGAGATCTCCACACCCTCCTACCCTTAACGGATTTATGGACAGCCCAGCAGGGTTCATGGTGTCATTTCCCTCCAGGACTACTTCAGACATCAGTCGAGTCCATGTCACGTCATGTTGAAGCACTTCTGCGTGGTCGCGGGAGCCCTACACAATATTAGATAGGTGTACCAGTTTCTTTGGCACCAATCTTGAGGATGAAGTAATCGTAATCAAGTGGGATTCACAAAGTTTCAACTCGAGGCCGACAGTTTCGTATTTATGAGGGTGTAACCAGAGTAAAAACTTATCGTCTTCGTTCTTTAAGTTTCGTTTCGAACAGTAAACGAAAGAGGTAGTAGAAAATTAGGGAATAAGGATAAAAGATCAAGGATGAAATAGGAGTATAGAAGGGGGCAGTGTAGTTTAGTTTGCACAGGATTTGGAGGAAAGATAAACAAAGCAAAGACGTAACTGAGTGACACAATTAGAGAGCAAAATAGCTGCTTGATTAAAATCTGTCGAACAGCTGAAATTATTCTTCTGTCTTTGAAATAAGAACGCCAGCAGAAGCGCATGGCACACGTGAAGAAAGCTTTCTTCAGCGAACTACCTCTGCTTATGCCAAATATTGCCATGGAAGCGAGGAGATTATTCCTGAATTAGTACGACTAGATAACAATATTATAAGTAAAAAGTTAGTGGGAATTACAGAGAGGATGAAACTGTTAGGATTTGAAGTGTTATGCTACAGAACGATCTTAAAATATTGTGGACAGAAAAGATACAAAATGAGGAGATACTAGAAAAAATAATCCAGGAAAGAAGTGCGTGGACAACCTTCACTAGAAAAAGAATATAGTAATTGCGAGATTAGTACATCACTCAGAGCACTTAAACCGGTACCGGTGGGAGCAGCAGATGCCAATAATTTTAGTTGGTCAAAGATTAAAATGTGTAACACATATTGAGGATGTCTGGCATAGTTATGAAAGTACATATTAGTATAAATGAAACTAGTTTAACTGTATTCACTCTCTTAAAATATTGATGAATTAAAGTCAAAGAAAAGATAATGTAGCACTCTCGATTAGGTTCAAAACAGAACGAACACAAATGTTAATAATAGTTTTCCACACACACTGCCACTTCCACCCATTTAGCTCTGCAACGACTTCGCAGTGTATCATCACATTTCTATCTTCATTCGTATTTATTTAGAGTTTTGGAGTGGCATTTTGCATTTATGGCATTTGTATTTTCTGCGTTCTTACGTTCGCTAGAGACAGCACTGACCTAACGATGAACAATATCTCCTTTACAAAATCAGTAGGTTATTAAATTTCGGAAAGCAGCCTGTTAATAAGTCTTCAGCCCTCCTCATTACAGATTTCCTAGGCTTGTCTGTGGTTCTGGAGAAAAGTGCATGACAAGTAACCGAAAGACGATTCTTATAAGGCACACTGGCTATTTGCTACAGAGCGATGAGATGCTTAAACGGACATAAACAAAATGTGAATATGTGTAAGAAGAGAAAGCGGAAAATTTATTTCCGGTAATGCCTTGTGTGGCCTCGGAGGCCGGCCGGTGTGGCCGAGCGGTTCTAGGCGCTTCAGTCTGGAACCGCGTGACCGCTACGGTCGCAGGTTCGAATCCTGCCTCGGGCATGGATGTGTGTGATGTCCGTAGGTTAGTTAGGTTTAAGTAGTTCTAAGTTCTAGGGGACTGATGACCTCAGCAGTTAAGCCCCATAGTGCTCAGAGCCATTTGAACCATTTTTTAATACAACACTCCGTCGTGGTAGTGTATACTATGCAAGCCTCTTCATCTCTCTGAATAACTGGTACAGCCTACATCTGTTTGAACCTCCTAACTGTATCCATGCCCAAGTGTCCTTCTACACTTCCCTTCCCCCCCCCCCCCACCCCCACCCCTCCGCCTCTTCACCATTTCATTCCATTACCAAAATGACTACTGCTCGGTGCCTCAGGATGTATGCTATTAACCGATCCCTTCTTCTAGTCAAGTTTTGACACAATTTTTTTTTACTCATGCCATTCAGCAACCCGTTATTCTCCAGCACCACATTTCGGAAGCTTCTGTTCCCTTTTTATCTAAACTGTTGATCGTGCACGTTTCACTTAGATTCAAAGCTACACTCCATACAAATACTTTTACAAAACACTTCCTAACTCTTAATGTAAAGCGCTCTTTTTGAGAAATGCTTTTTTCTATTGCAGTCAGAATTTTAGATCATGTTACTTTGCTGTCCAAATAGCAAAACTGACCTACTACTTTTAATTCTTTATTTGCAAATTTAATTTCCTCAGCGTCACATAATTTAACGCGACTATAACGTATTACCCCTTCACACTTTTGTTAATTTTAATTCTTTAATCTTTTTTCAAGACACTATTCATTACGTTCAACTACTCTCCCAAGTGCTTTTCTATCTCTGACAGAATTACAATGCAATAGGCAAACCTTAAAATTTTTATTTCTTCTGCCTCAGATTTGACTCCCTTTCCAAATTTCTCGTTCGTTTCCTTTACTCCTTGCTCAGTATAGAGTTTGAATAACGTCTGGTATAGACTACAACCCTCTCACACACGCTTCCTAACCACTGTCTTCGATTCGTGTCGTTCAACACTTCTAACTGCAATCTGGCTTCTGTACAAATTTTAAATAACGTGTCACTTCCTATGTTTTATCCTTTCTACATTCGACATCATCAAAAGCTTACTCTAAATCTACGTACGCTAAAATGTAGGTTTGACTTTCTTCTAACGAATAGTATTGCATGGCGTGTTCCTGCATTTCTCCGGAACCCAAACTGATCTCCCCTGAGGTCGGCTTCCACCAATTTTCCCGTTGTTCTATATATAATTACTGTCAATGTTCTGCAACCATGACTTAGTAAACTGATGGTCTGGTACTGTTCACAGCTGTCAGCATCTGCCTTTTTTGGAATTGGAATTTATGCATTCATTTTGAAGTCTCAGGGTATTTCGCGTGTCTCATACATCCTAGCCCAACGGATGGAATAGTTTTGTCATCGTGACACTTGTGAGAATCCCGGTAATTCTGAGGGTATGTGATTTAGTTTATTGCATTGTTTCAGTTTTTCGGAACCCTGTCAAATCCTTTTCGCATTATCATGTCTCCCACCTTATTTTCACTTACTTGCTCGTCTCTTCTTACAATATTATTCTCGAGTTTGTTCCCTTTTCCTTCTTTGCTTAGACCAGTATTTGCTAGTCATCCGAGCCCTTGGCACAGCTGCTTCTCTTTACTCCATCTACATCTACATCCATACTACGCAAGCCATCTGACGGTGTGTGGCGGAGGGTACTTTGAGTATCTCTATCAGTTCTCCCTTCTATTCCAGTCTCGTATTGTTCGTGGTATGCCTCTGTGTCGGCTGTAATCTCTCTGATTTTATCCTCATGGTCTCTTCGCGAGATACACGTAGGAGGGAGCAATATACTGCTTGACTCCTTGGTTAAGGTATGTTCTCGAAACTGCAACAAAAGCCGGTACCGAGCTACTGAGCGTGTCTCTTGCAGAGTCTTCCACTGGAGTTTATCTATCGTCTCCGTAACGTTTTCGCGATTACTAAATGATCCTGTAGCGAAGCGCGCTGCTCTCCGTTGGATCTTCTCTATCTCTTCTCTCAACCCTATCTGGTACGGATCCCACACTGGTGAGCCGTATTCAAGCAGTGGGCGAACAAGTGTACTGTAACCTACTTCCTTTGTTTATCAAAACTAGATATGATTGTCTCAATGGGAATTCCGCGATCGTTCGTTAAATTAAATATGGCGTTTCAGTCTTCGATCGCTATTCTTTATTTTCAATTACCGGTTTCGGGCTAGCTGCCCATCTTCAGATCTGTTAGACAAAGTTAAAAATGTAATTAATAAGAGAGATACAGTTAGTGATAGAAATATCTTAGTTTACGTTCCTAAATTTCTTTTTGTAAACTAAGATATTTCTATCACTAACTGTATCTCTCTTATTAATTGCATTTTTAACTTCGTCTAATAGATCTGAAGATGGGCAGCTAACCCGAAACCGGTAACTGAAAATAAAGAATAGCGATCGAAGACCGAAACGCCATATTTTACTTCCTTTGTTTTCGGATTGCATTTCCTTAGGACTCTGCCAATGAAACTCAGTCTGGCATCTGCTTTACCGAGGATTAATTTTATATGGTCATTCCATTTTAAATCGCTCCTAATGCCTACTCCCAGATAATTTATGGAATTAACTGCTTCCAGTTGCTGACCTGATATACAGGGTGATTCAAAAAGAATACCAGAACTTTAAAAATGTGTATTTAATGAAAGAAACATAATATAACCTTCTGTTATACATCATTACAAAGAGTATTTAAAAAGATTTTTTTTTCACTCAAAAACAAGTTCAGAGATGTTCAATATGGCCCCCTCCAGACACACGAGCAATATCAACCCGATACTCCAACTCGTTCCACACTCTCTGTAGCATATCAGGCGTAACAGTTTGGATATCTGCTGTTATTTCTCGTTTCAAATCATCAATGGTGGCTGGGAGAGGTGGCCGAAACACCATATCCTTAACACACCCCCATAACAAAAAATTGCAGGGGGTAAGATCAGGGCTTCTTGGAGGCCAGTGATGACGTGCTCTGTCACGGGCTGCCTGGCAGCCGATCCATCGCCTCGGGTAGTTGACGTTCAGGTAGTTACGGACAGATAAGTGCCAATGTGGTGGCGCTCCATCCTGCTGAAATATGAATTGTTGTGCTTCTTGTTCGAGCTGAGGGAACAGCCAATTCTCTACCATCTCCAGATACTGTAGTCCAGTTACAGTAGCACCTTCGAAGAAAAAGGGACCAAAAACTTTATTGGCTGAAATGGCGAACAAATGTACAACTAAATGAAACTTTATAGCTCCCTTAATTCGGCGACAGATAGTGCTTAGCTCTGCCTTTTGTCGTTGCAGAGTTTTAAATTCCTAAAGTTGTGGTATTCTTTTTGAATCACCCTGTATTGTAGCTAAATGATAAAGGATCTCTCTTTCTATGTATTCGCAGCACATTACACTTGTCTACATTGAGATTCAATTCCCATTCCCTGCACCATGCGTCAATTCGTTTCAGATCCTCCTGCATTTCAGTACAATTTTCCATTGGTATAACCTCTCTATAAACTACACAACCATCCGCAAAAAGCCTCAGTGAACTTCCGATGTTATACACAAGGTCATTTATATATATTGCGAATAGCAACGGTCCTACAACACTCCCGTGCGGCACACCTGAAATCACTCTTACTTCGGAAGACTTCTCTCCTTTGAGAATGACACTCCAAATGTCGCTTTTTAATTTTCCCGCAAATGCCATCTCTCTTTCCTATGTATCCTTGCACTTCTCGTCTAGCCATTCCAGCTTCACCAGATCGCACTTAGGACCTTTATCGGTGGGGAATTACATCTAGTTTTGCCCTGGCACGCCAAATCGCATCAGTTTCCGTCTTGCATCTCTCTCCAAAGTTGGAGGCTGCCCAAAGTCTAATAACCTC